>NC_138869.1:75763216-77224380 GCF_965194805.1 Balaenoptera borealis
CTGAACTGGGCAGAATGTGAGTCTGAAGCTATAGGACTGCCTCCAAGGACTCTGAGAATAAAGCCCACCCAGGGTAAGGCAGAGTTAGCAATGCAGAGACTGCAACGGCATCATTTTTTAAGCCCCTAGATCACACATCACCTGTAGCAAGCCCTACCCCTTGATGTTTCAGTTACACAAGTCAATCTATTACTATTGTCTCTTTTTGAGAATGTCTCTGTCCCTTTCTGTCGGCCTCTCTTCGTGTGTCTGTCTGTCTCCGAGTCCCTCTCTCTCCCTCTTTCCCCCCTCCATTCCCCTCCTGCTCCCCACCCCGCCCCCGCCCTAAGTAGTTAAGCGGACCGGCCCGGGGCCAAGGCCGCCCCCGGCAGGGCCTGGCCAGCGCTGACAGAGCCTCGCGCCCGCGGCCCAATTAGCGCGCGGCGCGAGGGACGCGGCATCTGGAATTGCGCTGCGCTCACGGCCAAGGCTGATTGTTTAGTCTGCGCGGCGGGGCGGGCGGCCCGCGCGGTGGCCCCACATCTGGAGCCGCGGCCAGACGGCCCTGCTGGCGGCTGGCCGGGGTGCGTGTGCATTTTTAACTCTGGGATTTGCTGACAAGTTAAGAAGTCAGAAAGTCAGTGGCGGCGGGAACTGGCAAGGCGCGCAAGGAAGGGAGGGGCAGGCCGAGCCCCGGGCGCACACGCCGCGGAGGAGACACGCTCCCGGGGCGCGAACAGCCGCTCGGCGCTTTAGCCCAGTGTGGCTGTCCCCAAACCTACCCCACCCGCAGCTGCCACAGCCTTCTGTTGATTTTTCTTCCAGGATTGCTACCTCCCACCATCTCCTCCCACTACTTCCTTGTCATTAATGAAGTGGCTGAATTATCCCCAAATCCCACAATCCCACACTCCCCAGCTGGTCGGAGCTCCTTGGAGGCCAGCCTCGAAGGGGGAAGCCCGGGAATGTCAGGGCTCCCATGCTTTAGAGAAAGCACAGAGAGGCCCAGAGAGGGCGGCAACTTGTCCGAGGTGGCTCAGCAGTTAAGTGGCAGAACTGGGACCGGAAGCCAACTCTCTTGATCCTTAATACGGCTCTTGGCACAGCTCCGGGTCCCTCTTGGGGCTGGTCCAGACTGATGAGTGTTCTCACATTGTCAGCGTTCCTTCCCATCCTTAAGAACGTGCTTTGCTACTTCCATTCATTCATTTAACAAATATCTGTTGCACGCTGTGTGCCAGGCTTGGGGAATACAACTGTAAACAAGACAGGCATGTCCTTATGCTGCAGAGTTTACATTTGAGTGGAGAAGACGTGGGGGAGACAGAGACAGAGACTTTGTAGTGAACAAAGAAACTATGCAAAGTTGCTAACTGTCAAAGAACAGGAACAAACTAGCTAATGTTTATTGAGCACTTATTAAGTGCCAGTCACGGTTACAGGTATTTTCATTTATACTGACTCATCAAATCCTCACAATGTCCCCATCAGGTAGATGTGTGTCTCCACTTTGCAGATGGACAATCTGAGACCCAAAGAGGCTGAGTGATTTGTCCAAGGTAACACTCATTCACAGGAGATGGAAGTGGGGTGCAGATTCAGGTTTGACTCTGAAACCAGGGCTTGCTCTGACATCAGGCTGCAAGCGCCTGCAGGAGAATTTCAGAGTTGTCCAGAATTGGGTCATCCAGGTGGTATACAATTTCCTCCCAGCAGCAAAACAGGTGCTCCCCGGAC
This sequence comes from Balaenoptera borealis, assembly GCF_965194805.1. Lineage (NCBI taxonomy): Eukaryota > Metazoa > Chordata > Mammalia > Artiodactyla > Balaenopteridae > Balaenoptera > Balaenoptera borealis. The sequence continues at coordinate 75,764,933 of NC_138869.1, forward strand.
CAATGCCGTAAGAATTGTTACTAGCGTTTGTGTACAGCTTGCCTTTTTGTAAGCCATTTCCACTCTCTTGGTCTCTTTTACTCTTTACCACAACTTAGAGAGGTAAGCACTATCATTTCCATTTCCACCTCTGGAAACTGAGGCCCGCCAATGTACCCAAGCTTCTCAGTAATAGGGAGCTCCTTTTCCTTCCATTTTTGGTTGATTTTCTCTTGTTCTGTTTTCCATGGAAACAGACCTCAGCACCCACCCTCATCCCCAGGGAATAGTGACGGCATCATGCCTTTGAGTTGTGTCCCCAGGAGCAAGGAGAGACTGTGCTACGCCATGGGTTCTAGCACAGCCTCCTGGGAAGCCAGGCCCGCATTTCTGGTTGTGCAGACCTAACCAATCCACACAGCCCCATGGGGTTACGGACCTTGGGCTTCTTCGGCTCCATGTGTGTCACTCGGCAGTTCACGTCCCCTCTCTTGGCCTCAGTGTCTTCCCCCTTTGACATAGGAGATCTGAGGTAGAGCAAATCTACTTTTCTTGGGTCATAGACGCCTTTGAGAATTTACTGGAAGTTCCAGATCACCAACTTAGAGCAGTTCATGTGCACACATACACTCACACACTCCATTTTACAAGTATTTTCAAGAGATTTAGCAACTCCTAAAACTTATCCATGGGCGTCTTAGGGATTCCAAGACCCCCCAAGTGAAGAACTTCTGCCCTAAATGGTTTCTATATTCACCAGCCATTGGTAAACCCACCTGGTGACCTAGAAATGAGGAACCACAGAGCATCCATTTGGACCCCCTTGGCTCCCTTTGGGGTTTTTTTTTTCCACAGAGGAGTCAGGAATTCAAAGCCCTTTGGTCTTTTTTTTCTTGATCCTTTACATCTGGAGTTGTCACAGGATAGGAAGAGACAGGAGGCATCCCAGTAGGGCCAAGGGAACACACCTGTGTGTTTTGACCATAGAGTGTGTGTGAATAACATGCCACTGGGCACCTCTAACTTGGATTGGGAAACCTCCCCTAACCCACATCATCATCATCATCATCATCATGAGCATCGTAAGCCACACCTTCCCTGTTCTGAGCAGCCCCCAAAGACCATTCCAACTCATCACAACAGGACTATAGGATAAGCAGAGAACGTGGCCATGTCACAGAAGGAGCAGATTGGGGCCCAGAGTGGTCATGTGTCTTGCTCAGCATCACACACTGAGTAAAAAACTGAAAAGTGGGGAGATTCCAGGTTTTCCCATCCCTTAGCCCAAACCTCCTTTTGGTCCATAAATAATTATGGTGTGCCCACTGTGTGCAAAATACTGTGCTGGAGGCTGTAAGGATAGAAAATTGGAGAATTCAGCAGAGGATGCCTTTGGTACCTCACCCCGTATCCCCTAGGCCTGCCTTTTAGTTCATCTGCAGCTGTGATGGCAAGGGGACAGTGAGCCTGGAATTGTCCACCCCTAGGAAGCTTTCTGCTTCTCACCTGCACAGTTTCTGCCGCGCAGGGCCCACTCGAGGTTTACTCAGCCCACAGGGCAGCTGGGAAGTGCCAGGGACAACTTTCACTAATGAGGGGCAGGAGTGGGTGGAAAAATACCCCAGCTGCCCCGACCTCCGTGAGGTCACAGTGCTTTAGCAAGCCCCGACTCTTCCTTAACCATCCCACCCTTCATGGGCTCTTCCCCCTCCCGAGCCTGTCTCACCTCCCCTTTCCCCCCTCCAGCCTCCAGGGACCACCTTCCAAATAAACCACCTGCACTCAAGTTTTTGTCTCAGAGTCTGTTTTCAGGGGACCCAACCTAAGACAGACATACACACACAAACACACATGCCTACATGCACATGCACATATGCACATCTCTGTGAAAAGACAGGGCACAGGGAAGTGTGCTGTCCAGTGTGGGTGGCACCAGTAATAAATGCTGAAACGGAGCTCTTGGACTGTGCCCCTCATGCCCCTCACTTTATAAGCGCGTGCTATACTCGCTTCACTTACTCCTCACAACTGTGCCATAATTATACCTATTTTACAGAGTAAGAAACTGAGGCTGGCACATTAACCTGCCCCAGGTCCCTCTGCTCAGCGGTAAAGCCCAGCTGTACACCCAGACCTGTCCATCTCCGGTAATGACCGTGCTGGGCGGCTCCCAGTGGGCAAGGCTGTAGGAATGAGCCCGGAGAGGTCCAGGAGGACTAGGGGTGGGGAGACTTCCTGGAGGAGGTGGGGCTTGGCTTGGGCTTGAAAGATAGGGTAGGCTTCAAACTGACCGGGTGGAAAGGAAGGAAAGTTCTGGGCAGGGGGTGAAGAACTTTGGAAACAACAGAGAGGAGCTGGGTCTGGCTGCCCCAGGATGTGTGTCTGGGGACTGGAGCAGGTTGAGGCCGGGCTGTGAAGGCAGCCTCTTCCTCCCCGCTCCCCCCAGCTGGCCTGTGTCAAAGGGAGCTCACCCTGAGCTCTCCCCAGGAGCAGGGGTGGGGGAGGTTGGGGACTGGCCAGAGGAGGCCTGCTCAGGTGTGGGGCACAGAGGGTTCCCACCTGGCCCAACCCTGTTTCGTGGCCAAGCACTCCTGGACTCAGGCATCCCCCCGGCCCCCGTTTCCAAGTAGTAAATAGATGTAAGAGCAACCATTTCCATTTAAAGCTCTAAAGACGGTGGGGAGGAGGGCCTGCAGGCCATCTGGGCCCTTGTTTGGCAATGTTTGTGCTCACAACAAACCTGACGGACAGAGATTTATCGCCGTTTTCATTAGCTGGGGGTGGTTTGGTTTGCTGCCTTTCCACCACGGCCCCCACCCCACCCCATACACGCACCCTCCAGAGTTACAGATTTATGGTGAGTGGTGGGCCAGGGGCTCTGGGAGAGGGGACGGAGCAGGCTGGGAGCGAGGTGTGGGCTTGGAGCAAGGGTGGGAAGGAAATCGGGGGCTCTGGAGGGTGGGATGGCCAGGAGCAAACCAGCAACAGAGAAAGGAATGAGAGAGGGAACGTGTGTGCCTGTGTGTCAGGGAGTGGCCAGACACCTGCGGCTACACTCCCTACCCTACGCGTGCACACGTGCGTGCGCACACACGTCGCAGAATCACCATCATGGGCGAGCACAGAAGCTGGAGAAATTCTAAGCCATCACTACCAATGCTAGGTCAGAGGCCAGAAAAGATGCACAACTTTGGCGACCTCAGGGTCCTCCCTGGTCTGACCATATTTAACAAAGGCTTATGCAACATTCCCCATGTGCCAGACACAGTTCCGTACACTAACTCATTTCACCCTCCAAACGACGCTCTGAAGTAGATACCATTATTATTACTATCTCCTGGATGCTGGTTCTTACCCTCCCCCTGGCAGCAGGGTATACCCCACCCTTCTGTAGGAAGGAACCGGGACGTGTGTTCCCAGTTGGGGCGGAAATCATCTTTACCCCTTGATGCTCCTGTGAAGTTCCCATGGATGCCACCTGGGAACCTCTTTCTTAGGCGCTTTTCACCTCCTTTCATGTAGATCTCCTCCATTCCAGCCAGGCTGGTCGCACCTGTGTCAACCTTGCCCTTCCCTGTCTCTGCATCTTTTCTCACATCCTGCCTCCTGCCTGGTGTGCCCTTCCCACGCCTCCACCCATCAGAATCCTTCTAGCCTTCAAGTCCACCTGACTTCCTCCATGAGGCTGTTCCTGAAGTTTCTCAATGTGGTTCAGGCCTTACCATCAGAGACACTTAGAGCTGCCCTGCAAAAGAAGAGGAGGAAGATAGAGTGTGGGTTCCCTACCTCTCAGAAGCAGAGGAGCTCTGCTGTTTGCACCAGAGTCCTGTGTTGAATGGCATTAGAACTCCAGGTCCCATTGTTAAAAGGAAAAAAAAGATTTCACCCAGTGATCAATACTAACTTTCTCATTTTATGGATGAGAAACCAAGATCAGAGAGGGCAAGTCACTTGCCCAAGGTCACACAGTAGGCTCACATCAGGGTCAGAAGGCAGACCTCAGCTGGTGCTCTTTCCATGTGAAGCTCCCCCAGTGTGGGTATCCATCGTCCTATGAGATTGTAAGCTCTTGAGGGCAGGGGCCAGAACCAAATGTCTCTGTCTCCACTCGACAAGCAAGTGATGGCTGAGTATCACTTCATGGGCTTTTGCTCCCCAAATTGGGCAGCTTTCCAAGAAGCCCAAGTCACCAGGGTTGTAGAGGAGAAGGAGCAGCTCCTTGTCCCTATAGAATCCCCTCCAACTAGAAACCGTACTGCCCAAAAAAACCTCTGTCTCAGAAATTCCAAAACACAAAGTACCTTCCTTTCCAGACCCACCCATAGCCCTTGTCCCTTGAAAAGAGAGGGTTGTTCTGTTTTCTTGTTTTTTGCCTGGAAGGTCCTCAACTATAATCTGAAGGAAAACAAAAGAACTTCCTCTCCCTGACAAACCAGATCTTCAGCCCGCCATCAGCCTGCTAAGTGCCTGCAATCCTCCCATCTTCAAAGTGTCTCCATTGGGACAGGGCCTTGTCTCCAGAGGGTCTAAACTCTATTCCGCAGGAGTATCACAGGAGCTCCAAATATGGCTGGATTCCTCCTGGGAAAGAGAGTGGACTCCAGCCACTCATTCTTGGTTGCTGGTCCTGGCTCTGTAACTTATTTGCTGAGAAATCCTGACCCAGTTACTTAACCTCTCTCTGCCCCAGTCTCCCCATGTACAAAATAGGGATCCTAGCATCTGGAACAGAGTTCATAGGATTATCTAAAAGGATTAAATGAGATGGTGAGTTTAGGGCACTCAGCACAGTGCTGGGCCCATTCTCACCCATTGACATCTTCCTGTGAACTACAGCCTCAAGGATTTGCAAGTGGGGTGTTCCCTGGTGGCCTAGTGGTTAGGATTCCGGGCTTTCACTGAGATGCCGCAAGATGTGTGCAAATGAATTTCTTGGCCAGGCTTCCAGGGAATGGGAGGATGGAGAAGGTGGAGCTTGAAGAAATAGCAGATAGCTTTTGTGGGGGGGTCGCTAGAGGGGGTTAGGGGGAGGCACAGCCTGATCACTGAGTGACTCCCCATGGGGAACTTGGAAAGTGGGAAGAGAAAGATCTGGCACCAGAACCAACTTTGACTCCTTCCTTGATTTGCCAGGAGCTGCCCCTTAGCTTGGCTTAAAAGTTCCCTCAAAGGGACCATTTTATGTGATAGTAATAACAAATGTTTTACAGCACTAACTACATGCCAGGTGCTCACTGCATCTTCCCCGAATACCCTGTGAGGTAGAGGTAATTAGGGATTATTTTCATTATCCTGTCCTACAAGAACCACACAATCCTAAAGAGCAGAGGTGGGCTGTGAACGGGGCCATCTGTGCCTGGAGTCCCTGCTCCTAACCCCTGGACCCCAGTCCGTGTCCTCCCCAATCCCTGCCCAGGCCACACCATCCAAAGGCTTCTGCAGTCGCCTGACCAACCTTTCCCCCCTGGGGCCACAGCAAGCCCACATATCTCACGATCAGGCTGGGATCTGATTCTCTTTCCAGTCGGATGGAAATTACCAAGGCCCAGGGGCCCAGGGATGGGGGACGGAGGAGGGAGGGTGAACAAGGCAAATAAGACATAATCCTGGCCCTGGGGAGTTTTCCACTCACCCCTCCTGGACCAGGCAAAAGTACAAATGGAGGCCCACATTCCATATGTCTAAATATTTAAAAGTTATAAATCAAGTTAACAGACTGTTAAATAAAATATGTTCTATTCTCCCAGGCTGACACATATACTTTCTAAAGATCTGGAAGGCCAGGTTGAAATTTAGAGTTCCCAGGCTTCTTGGAGTTCTGCTCAGGACAGTGCAGGGAGATTGGGCCTCTGTGCTCCCCCAGCCCCCGCCCCCAGCCAGCCTCCCCTCCCTTCCCATCCTCAACTTCACCTTCAGCTGGGAAGGGCTTTGGGAGCACCACTCGGCCACCCCAGTCTGCAGGCCCAAGCTCTGCGTAATCCCCCATGCAGCCTGCAGCCCTGGCACCTTCACCCTGGAGGGTAGACCTGGGGAGGCAGCCTGCACAGACCCTGCACGTGAGAATTTAGGGGACCTGGGTATCTGGAGAGTGATCTGGAAGGAGGGCGGTCCCGGTGGGCTCTATAGACTTCTTGCCCTGTGAGGAGGGCCCTAAGTGAGGGGGCTCTCATCCCAGTCTAAGGGCACGGGAGCTGAACAAGGATCACTCTTCGTTCTTCGTTTTCTATGCCTTTTTATCCAATCAGCCATCACCTGAACATCCTGGCAACTTTCCATCCGGGCTCTTGTGGTCCAGGCCACTCGCATCTGTCACCAGGTCAGCCTCCTAACTGGCCTCCCAGCCCCCAGTCCTGCCCCTCCCCGCCCTCCATATTCAGAGTGACCTTTGTCCAGCACAAATTGGATGGGGAAGCGGTCAGGTTTGACACCCTTGGTGGCTTCCTGCTGCCCGCTGAAGGAAGCCCAAACTTTTCAACTAGGCTCTCACCCTTGGTATCCAGCTCCTCATCCTCTCCAGCTCTCCAGCCCCAGGCTACACCACTCCCTGCCTCTAAATGATGCTCTGGCCTGTCTACCTGCTCCCAGCTCCTCACAACCTGTGAAGCTAGCACCTCAGCACTTCCTGTCCCCGCTAGCCTATCTCCCATCTCTTGTCTGGACCAATTCCTCCTCATTTAAGATTCAGCTCTGTGATCAAACCTCTAGCAATCCTTGACTTGTGCTCTCATAACAGAGTGTCTACACTGTATTATAATGATCTCCAATCTGACTACTTCCCAATACTCCAACCATCACCAGCTCTTGCTGGACTATTGCAGTAGCCTCCTAACTAGTCTCCCTACTTCTTCTACTGCATCCACTCCAGACTGTTCTCCATCAGTAGCCAAAGTGAGCCTTTTAAAACATATATTTGCTCATATTACTCCCCGCTCAATATCCCCAATGGTCCCATCTCATTCTAGAATCCAAAGCCCTTGCTGAATCTACAGCCCATGTCATGATCCGGCCCCTGTTCCCTCTGATTCATCTCATCTCTTTCCCTCACTCATTCTTTTTTTTTTTTTTTAATTTTTATTGGAGTCTAGTTGATTTACAATGTTGTGTTAGTTTCAGGTGTACAGCAAAGTGAATCAGTTACACATATACATATATCCACTCTTTTTTTACATTCTTTCCCATTTAGGCTATTACAGAGTATTGAGTAGAGTTCCCTGTGCTATGCAGTAGGTCCTTATTTGCTATTTATTTTATATATAGTATTGTGTGTATGTCAATCCCAATCTCCCAGTTTATCTCTCCCCGCCATCCCTCACTCATTCTTCTCCAGTTACACTGGCCTCTTGCTCCTCCTTGAACACACGGACAGCAGCCCTGCCTCAGGAACTTTGCACAAGCTGCTCCCTCCCTCCACTCACGTCTCTGCTCAAATGGCCCCACCTCCCAGATCCTTCTCTTCCCCCCGTTTTGTTCCCCTTCACTCAGGCATCTCCATCTGGTGGTTTACATATCTCTTTGCTTACACGTTGCTGCCTGTTTCTTCTTCCACCATATAAGCTCCATGAGAACGGGAACTATCTGTTTTGTTTGTGTCCCTAGAGCCTAGGGCAGCATCTGGCACATAGTAGGAGCTCAACAAATTTTTGGCAAAGAAATTCATCTGTTCATATTTCTATGTTCTACCTAGAATGTGTCATCCTGAAAGCAGGGCCCATGACTTATTCGTCCCAGTGTCCCCACTGCTGAGCCTGATGCTGGGCACGTAAATAGATGTCTCCATTGGATGGTGGAGGAGTGCAGGGCGAGAGCACAGCATGTGAAAAGGCACAGGGGTGGGATGGCATTAAGGTGATGTGGGCCAAATTATGGGGGCGCGAAGGCTGCAGGGAATATTTGACCCTATCTGATATGGAGCATTGTAGGATCTTGAGCCAGAGAGAAGAATTTTGTATAAAAACCAGAATCTGGGGGAAGAGTAATCAGAAAAGCGTGGAGAGGTGGAACTGACTTAGAGATTGCAAAAGCCCCTCATGCCCCTATAGCAGAAGATCCCAGAGGAACAGTATCATCTTTGAGCCAGATACCCCCAGAGTTGTCATCTGACCCTTCTGGACCTCCTTACCTTGGGTTAGTCTGAACTCTGAAAATTGGTCATAAACACACCTGCCCTGACCACCCCTGAGGATGTTGGGACTTCCATGAGAAGGTGTGTGAGAGAAGGGTTAGATGTAAGGAGTTCCCTGGAGGCAAGGGCTGGGGAAAGGGCAGGGAAATTTCAGTTGCTCTGCTACCTGGGGACAATCGAAGGTCCCTTTTCAGCCTCACCCTTACTGCAGACCTTGGTCGCCAAGAAAGGCCTGGGAAGCAAGGCGACAGAGTGTCTCGGGTCTCCCCTCCCCCCTGCCCACTCCCCAGGTTTTACTCTGGGTCAGTTGGAGCCTGAAGTGGCTTTTAAGCAATTAGACTGAGTGCTGGGCACTTGCAAATCTAATTGTTTCAAAAGCCCGTGAAGGGTTTGAGTCTGAGCTCTTAAAATGCCAGAGAAGAGGGAAACCAGTGATGGCGGGAGGTGTAGGGGCCCTGGCTTCTCTTCCTCTACCCAGTTTTCTGCTCCCCATCTTCTGGGGGGTGGGGAAGGGTCCAGTTCAGGACAGTAAGGACCCTCCCCACAAGCTCTAAAGGCTGTCCCTCCCCCACCCTAATTCAGTTCTCCATGTAACTGTCTAATCAAACTCAAGGCCTTCCCCAGCTGAGTTGATGAGAACTAGGGCTGTCCAGTAGGCAGACCCTCCCACAACCATGGGCAAAACATCTCACCTTCACCCCCGAAAACATGTCAACAGCTTCAATGTGACTGCACACCTACTCATGGGCTGGATGCTTGAAATGAAAAAGACGCCCTGACCTCAGAGAGCTCAACAGTCTGGTGAAGGAGAAAAGACCTGCTTCATGAGCAGAAATGCAAGGGAAGTTGACCCTAAGAGAGGTGCAAAAGCAGCCAGCTCTGGGAACACCGACGGGGGGCGGGCGTGGAGCCAGAACTGCATGAGAGAACTGGGGACTGCTCCGTGAGGAGGTGGCATTTGAGCTGAGCCTGACAGCAGGTAGGATTTTGCAGGCCAAGTTGGAAAGGAAAACACATCATGAATTTAGGGAATGAGTGTGAACCCAAAGCAGACCATGGAGGTGGAGGACCCTAATTAGGGGCCACCATCTTCCCCATCATGCTCTGACTCAGTTTACTTGTCTGTAACATGGATCACTGAACTAGCTCAGTGGATTCTATTGGGTTGGCCAAAAAGTTCAGATGAGTTTTTCCGTAACATCTTATGGAAAAACCCGAACGAATTTTTGGCCAATCCAATATATGTGTACTTCAAGCTTTGGGATTCCACGGGGGAGCTTTGGACCACTGAAGAGGTAATTGGGGAAACAGAGTATGTAGGATCCAGCTTCCCACTTCAACGAGAGCTACAACTCCTAGTTGTTTTATATTTGGGGTTTCAGTATAAATTAAGTTTATTAAAAGGCTGTACTACTTTTAAGCCACTCTAGCTTCTATAAACTAGACTAGAGGATTCTTTGGGTCCCTTCCAGCTCTGAGCTCAGAGTCTTCTCCTAGTAGCTCACAGTCAGCTCTTTCTCTCCTGAGGACAGAGAGAGAAAAACGAATCCAGAGCCCTGATTGGCAGTGGCCCCCTTTGGAAATTCCATCCAGGGTCTGATGTCCTGGTTGGGCTCCTGCCCAACTGCCCTAAGAAGCTCAGCGCAACGACCAAACGAAATAGACTGATTGGTTGATACCTGGAAATGTCCTATTAAAGCACCATCCTTTTTTTTTTTAATTGAAGAATAGTTGATTTACAATGTTTTGTTAGTTTCAGGTATACAGCAAAGTGATTCATTTAGATAGATAGATAGATAGATAGAGATAGAGATATATGTACTTTTTCAGACTCTTTTCCCTTATAGGTTATTACAAAATATTGAGTATAATTCCCTGTGCTATAGGTCCTTGTTGGCGCCACCAGGGAAGCCCCGGTTATCTATTTTTTTTTTTTTTTTTTTTTATCTATTTTTTATATAGTAGTGTGTATATGTTAATCCCAAACCCCTAATTTACCCCTCCCCCTCTTTCCTGTTTCGTAACTATAAGTTTGTTTTCTATGTCTATGAGTCTATTTCTATTTTGTAAATAAGTTCATTTGCATCTTTTTTTTTTTTTTTTTTTTTAGTTTCCACATACAAGCAATATCATATGATATTTCTCTTTCTCTGTCTGTCTTACTTCACTTAGTATGATAATCTCTAGGTCCTTCCATGTTGCTACAAGTGGCATTATTTCATTCCTTTTTATGGCTGAGTAATATTCCATTGTATATATATCACATCTTCTTTATCTATTCATCTGTCGATGGACATTAAGGTTGCTTCCATGTCTTGGCTATTGTAAGTAGTGCTGCAATGAACATTGGGGTAAAGCACCACCTTTTTTATTTAAAGCAAAGTCCCCCAAACTTTTTTTCGTGAGAGTGAATTACCTTTTCTTTCACTGAATTGTGAAAAAGAGAGCTTGGGTTGCTGCCAATATACCTAGATGTTGTATAAGAGGGTAGGGGTGTCATTACTGGCAAAGCCAAAACTTGGACAGTAGCCCACCAAACAGCTCAGAGATGGCCCAGATAAGGCTTTCAGATGGGATGGAGGGTCCCCAGGAATGCCCAAGGAAATTGTTGAGTAAATCAAAGAATGAATGGACAAAGAGGTCATTGCCAAAATGCACTTCTGTCTTGAAAGGGTGGCTTTGGAAGCTGCTCTCGATCATGTTTACCTTGTTGTGAATGACGTATCTTAGAGCAACAATTGCTAGGTGGGGAGGAAAGGTTTTAGAAACTGGGTGTCCCAATATAAAAAAATAATACAAAAAGAAAGGTGATGAGTGCAAGACTATCACATAACTTTGTCCTAGCTTGGACTACCCCCTACCTCCTCATCTTACCTCACTCCACCCCTAACCTCCTCATCACATTCTCCCCCTTTCTTCCCTGGAAGCCCGGCCCAGGTCAGGGCTCAGGTGCTGAAAAGTACTTTCAGGGTGCTGGGAAAGGCATTTGGCTCAGAGCAGGCGGATGAGGGAAGGGGTGTCAGTCTGTGCCATCCTGAGGGGTGTGGCCTGTCAAGTGTAAACACGGAGGAGGGGCAGTGGCTTCCGGCCTGAGCAGAGGCCTGAGAAGGAGTGGAAATTCCTACCTGCGTTCCCGTACCCACCTGCCGCAATAGCCCCTTCACTTCACAAACAAAGCACAGACGGAAGTCAGCCAATGCAATGACATCCGCCCCTGCCCAGGGCCTCTGCCCTGGCCCACTTCCCTGGCCCCATTCTCCTCTTAGGAGCAGCTTCTATCTACAAAAGCCCAGGAAGGTTTAAAAACAAAAACAAAAACAAGAAAACCTCCCATGGGTCTTTCACATTTACAGGCTGAGAAGTCAGGTGTGTAACTTACAACAGGCCACTCAGTCTTTCTTCTTCAGTGGACAAAATAAATGTGAAGACAGCTTGAAAAGTATAAAGCACCTTTCAAGGGTCAGGAATAAATATTAGGTCATTTAATTGTGGATTCAAATCCACAGTTTGAATTTGGTCTTAGGCAAGTTAGTAAATTCCTGGTGCCTCTGTTTTCTCATCAGAGGTGCTCACAAGATGTGTCTCAAAGCTTTGGGAGGTAGAGTAATGAGAAAATGTATGCAACCCACCCAGCCTGTGCCCACAGGTGGTAGAGATTCATTTTCTATTTCTATACTTTCTCAAACATAAGATTGTAAGATGCACCATTACTTTATGTTCCACTAAGAAATATTGTTGTCAATGGATTGTGAGACACATCTCAGACGTCAAAGATGTGTGTACCTTAGAAGTGATGAAATGCTATGCTACTGGGGAGACGAGGAGAGGGCAAGGAGTACGTCCATCTCTATAACAGTAGCTCTCTGCTCAGGATATATTTTAGAAAATGATGCCCGGACTGCACCCCTATTAAACCAAAACCTCTGGGGTGTGGCTCAGTAATCTCTCTGTGCCTTGGTTTCCTCATCTGCAAAACTAGGATAATTACAGAATCTACTTCTAGGGCTGCTGTAGTTAATGAGTTAATTCAGCTAAGCGATTTAGAACAGCGCCAGGCCGACAGAAATGCTGAGGTAGAGGTTAACGATTACTCAGCTCTGTAAGCCCAGGTCCCGGCACACACTAGGTGCTTCCTAAATGTTGGTTGAACACAAGATTAAATATTGTCATGTGACTGCTGCCCTACGTCCCTGCCCTCACCACCTCCAACTAGGGGAGGCCCACTCGGGCCTCTGTCCGGGGGCTGGGGGCCCCAGAAGAGGCTCACCTGCCCAAGGGCCTTCCGTCCAAAGTTCAAGGGAGCCCCACCCTGCCGGGCGCCGCACCCTGCCCCCTCGGGCTGCAGTGTGATGGGTGCTGCGGTACTAGACCTGCCACGGCCTCCTAGAGTCAAAGACAAGAACCAAACTTCTCCCCCAGTCTCCACCCCTCCCCTTTCCTGCTATTCCTATTTTCTTTTCCATAAAGATTAGTCTGTGTTGCTCGTCTATCAAGGCCTGGAGGATAAACACGTGGTCCCGAGGATAAACCACGTGCCTCCACCCCAGTAGCATAAACCCAGAGCTTTTAAGCAAGGAATGGTTTTCAGTAAATCTCTCCTATCAGCAGAAACCTTTGAAAGAGTTTGTTTAAAGGCCAGGGAGATAAACAGCAAGGAGAAGTGTTTGTTTAAGATGTATGTTCTGTGTGGCCACTCTGGGGCCCGGATTCACATCCCAGGGAGAGGAGCCACTCAGAGACCAGAATGGGGGCCTCCCAGGGGCGCCCAGGGCCCCTGGGTGTGGACTCCAGGCCAGGCAGGGACCAGTCCTCAGGGGAGGGAAGCCAGTCAGACTGCACCTGCAGGCCCCTCCCCGGCTGGGGCTTGGGAGAGGTGCTGAAAGGAGCCGCAGGAAGAGGAAGGAGGGGAGGGGGACCCAGAAGGACCCGCTGGTGATCGTGCAGGCAGAAATCCCCCAGGAAGCCAGCTGCTCTCCCCCCCCCCCACCCCAGCCCACCCAGGCCCGACTTAGAGCCCCATACTCAGCAGTCCCAAATGAATGAGGGCTTGGATCTGGGTACCACCAGTTCTGTGACCTTGGACAAGCCACCATAATTAGAGCCCTAGTTCCTCTTTGTTGTAAAACTAACACGCCTGGGTTTTAAGTATTCCTCCCACCCATTTGACAAATACGCATCAGACACCTGCTTTTTACCAGGCACGGTTCTAAGTGCTTGGGACACAACAGTAAATGAAATAAACAAAGTTGCTGCCTTTTTGGAGGTGAAAGTGGAGGAAAATAGACAATGAGCCTAATAATGAACAAATTATGTACTATGTTAAAAGGTGATAGGAACTGTGGGAAGAGACGGCGCGGGGTACAAGGAACTGGGAAAGGATGGTTAGGATTGGCAACACTGAGAAGGTGGTCTTGAAGGAGACACAGATCTCAGAGGGGAGAGGGGTCCAGGTAGAACCCTCAGCCAGGGAGAATGCCTAGGGAATTGAATGAAATGCCCTACTTTAGCACATTACAAGCTCTGGAGTGTGGTCCTGTGGTCGTAAATAATTGCTGGTGCTGTCGTTAAAGCAGTTACTGAGGGCAGGGGAGCTTTCAGGGAGGAAGCAGGACTTGAGCTGGATTTCCCCTGGAATTCCTTCTCCCTGCCAAGGAGAGAGGAGAGAAGGCATCCCTGGAGCAAAGCATCTTGGAGGTGGGGAGACAGGCAGAGCAATGACAGAGTTCAGGGTGCTTGCTGGGCCCGGGGGGCAAAGGCAGCTGGATGCTCAAAGAAAGCCTCACCAGGATCAGGAGTCTGGGTTCCCATCGCGGCTCTGCCCCTCTGCCACTGGGTCATCTGGGACGAGTGACTTGCAGCTTCCTGGGTCTTTTTTTTATTCTACAGTAAAATGGGAATAATATATCCTCCCCTCACTAGACAGGATGAAAGGAAGTGCAGTGGGCGTTTGTGCCCGGAAAGTAGTAGATGCTCAGTAAACGCTGAACTAGTGTTTCAGGCCTTCCTTCGCCCTTTGAGATTCCTTTTCCGCTCTTCCGTGGGAGGGTGAGCTGGATGGTGATGGGCCCACTGGGTCCCAGAAGTGAAGGAGAAGATGTTGGACATTGTGTCCCTGTAGATAAAAGGCTGTCCCACTGGAGAAAGTTTAGATTCGTCCCTGGGCTTCAAAGGGAAGATAGGAAACAGATTTTCACTCTACTCAGGAGGAGTTTTCCAGGAGTCGGTGGTGTTTAGTGCAGAACAGACCTCTTTAGAGTTGGAGAGAAGTGGAGCAGAGGGGACCCCTGCATTGGGAGGAGTTTGGATCTGCTGGTTTGGGGCTCCCTCCCAGCTGGGAGATTTGGGGATCTATTTCCATTCCTTCCCTGGCTTTACAGTCTATAGCGATCTGCCCACAGAGCGGACTTTCTCTATTACCTTGTGAAAACTTGCCTGACCTGCGTCCTTAGGGTCCTGCCATGTGACAGGCCAGCATGTGTGACAGATAAATCCATGCTAAATTTGGAGTGGTCACAGATTAGCATGTTAGTCCTGCCAAGTAAATAACCCAGGGGCAGTTTAACAGGATCTAGGATGTATTAACTCAAAGATAGGAGGAATAGTGGAAATTCAGGCCCCAGGAGAGAGACCAAGGGACAGATAGATGTGTTTGGGGAAACATGTGTGGGTGGTTTACTGAATAAATTCTAGTATCCTCTAAACCCTAACCTACAATAAGATTAACTTTAGCGAAGATCACAGACCACGCACAGCTCAAAGATTTAAAGGGCCGAAATGGCCACTTCAACACCCACTCAGGACCAGGGGAAGTACAGGGTGATCTCTGGACATCTCTCCCTGCCCCACAGATGCCTTGCCTAGGAGAACCCGCTCTCCTGGCAGCTGGAAGCCAGCACTTTTCTTTTCAAAGCCTCTGTATCTCCTTCCCCTCCTCCTCCTTCCTTCCCGCCTCCGCCCCCCAAAAAAGGAGGATATGCCCCTTCTGTTGAGTACACAGCCTGTAATTTTGCTGTCAGATCTCAGCCGGGAGGTCAGTGTTGTGACTGACTGTGTAAGGATCGCTCCCTTAAGGGTAATTACACTAAATTCCCCTCTGAAGGACAGCTCTCTCTGGATAGAATACAAGAAAACCCCGCATCCCCCATTCACAGAAATTCATGATTTTCTGTTGTTGTCACTGGCACCCTGGCAGCGAGGCACTTCCAGGCGCTGTAACTACTTGGAGCTGAGTCTGCAAGGAGGCAGGACCCAGGCGAGGGGAGGGAGTGGTAATGGATGGCCAAGCAGCAAGGGGAGGAGCATCCAGAGGGGCCCCACTGGGACCTGGGGCCCTGAGTGGCCAGTGGGAACTGGACCAGAGCCACAGGAGCATCTCCACACTGAGCTGGGAAATTCACAGCCTGAACTGGGGAAGCAGGAAGGGCCCCCGCTGACATCATCTACCCCAGGAAAGGAGATCCCTCGACCTTCACTTTGTTTTCACAGGCTGGCTTTCAGCACCCATCACCTGCCCTGCGCTGCACTAGGCACTGAAAGGGGACGCCAAGATGGGCAGCAGCCCCCTCCGGAAAGAACTGGAGGGCCCTCAGGCAAACCAAAGCACTCACACGTGGAAGGCAAATCAATATCCAAGTTCCCCACCCCAGACCCAGACCCCGCCAGAGGGGCGATGCCCTGAGCCTTGTCCCCATCCACCCCAAGGGAGGATGGCAGAAATGGCCAAGACCTTCAGATCCAGCATCCGTACCTCGGTAGCCCCTGCGCTGGAACTTCTCCGCACCCCAGGGAGACCCTGAGAGAGTTGGGGAGTCACTCACCCACGACAAACAGTTAAAAGGAAGAAAGCGGGTCTGGCGATATCAATGCACTTTGATAACAATAAACTCTGCTTTTAATTTATGCTAATGTGTAGGGCTGTGGTGACAGTAAGAACTAAATTACAGAGTGGCTTTCGAGCTGGTAATTATCCCTCCATTTTTCGCTGCTCTGGAAGATGGACACACAATTATGCTCTCTTGCTGTATATTAATACAGATTCTTGACATCTTCAGCAGACCTGGAGCTGTCATCGAGCTTTTTGTCTCCTTTAATTGAAAATTAATGGTTACTGGGTTGCCACGGAAACAGAGGCCACAGACGCCAATGGCGCTCACGTCTCACCAAGGGACTGGCGGCGTCAGGAGTCCGGAATGACCTTGAAAGTTAAAAGAAAAAAAAACTTAAAAAAGAAGGGGAGAGGAGGGGAAATGAGGACAGGAGGGTGGGAGAGAGTGTCGGAGCTGGAAGAGAGAAGAGAGAAAGGGGGAAGAGGGAGAAAAAGAAGAGGGAGGAAAAGAGAAAATAAAAAAGAGAAAACTGCAGGAGGTTGGAGGCATGGATGCTTGAGGGGGGAAATTAAATTAGTAAGTTTTACCTCTCCATTTTTGTCTCTTACCTCTCATTCATTTTAAAGACCCATTGAGAAATGGGGAGCTGGGTGTCAGCTCCAAAATCCATAATTCTACAAATCTGTACTAGGAAGAATGACAGCATCCGCCCAGAGCCAGCGGGGAGGAAGAGACAAAGGCTCCTTGGTGCCTCGGGAGGTGGCGGGCAGAGCAGGGGGCAGGGCTGAGGTGTGCCCTGTGGGCACTTCCCAGGGGCCAAGGGGCTGTGCTGTGGGAAATGGGGGCCAGAGAGGGGGCTGCTTCATGGGGATCTCAGTGAGTTACCACATTACTCCAGCAGTAACGAGCAGGTGAAAGGGCTCTGTTGGCTAGGCCTTCAGCTTGAAGACACAACAAAAGGACTCAAATGAGTCAGATGCAGGGGGCTGTGCAGGGGGAGGCAAGTTAGGTTTGCCCAGGAAGATAAAGGGAGGCAGTTCAGCGAGGCTTCGGGATGGACAGTGGCTTTGGGCTTGGAAATGCTTTTTTTCCTAGAAGTTGGCGGACCCAATATAGGGCACTGGGGACCCCTGAGTGTTCCAGCAGGGAAGGTGGGCTCCCGCTTGATCAGCCCACCATCCCAGTCCCTCAGTCCAGAGCACAAGCTCCAGAAATGCAATACGGGACTTCCCTGGTGGTCCAGTGGGTAAGACTCTGCACTCCCAATGCAGAGGGGGCCTGGGTTTGATCCCTGGTCGGGGAACTAGATCCCGCATTCACGCCGCAACTAAAAGATACCGTGTACCGCAAGTAAGACCTGGCGCAGCCAAATAAATAATAATAATAAATAAATAAAATAATAAAAAAAGAAATGCAATGCAATTCAACAATTACTGGATGTCTACGAGGAACCAGGAGCAAGGTTTGCGAATCGGATGCAGCACCGGCCCTGGAAAGTCTCACACTCTGGTCTGCGGGGAGACAGACCAATAAACAATTGCAAAGTTAGCCGCCCCCTCAAGAATTTCTCTACAATAATGTTTGTCGCAGTGTTGCTTATAATAGCAAACATCTAGAAACATCCTAGATGACCAAAAATTGCGGATGGATGAAAGTATATGCCTTACAACACACTCAGGAGACGGAGCACTGTGCGGTCATTTTATTTTATTTTATTTTTTAAATAAATTTATTTATTTTATTTATTTTATTTATTTATTTTTTGGCTGTGTTGGGTCTTCGTTGCTGCGCGCGGGCTTTCTCTAGTTGCGGCGAGCAGGGGCTACTCTTCGTTGCCGTGTGCAGGCTTCTCATTGCTGTAGCTTCTCTTGTTGCGGAGCACAGGCTCTAGGTTCGCAGGCTTCAGTAGTTGCAGCGCATGGGCTCAGTAGTTGCGGCGGGCGGGCTTCACTAGTTGTGGCTCACGGGCTCTAGAGTGCAGGCTCAGTAGTTGTGGCACAAGGGCTTAGTGGGTTCACGGTATGTGGGATCTTCCCAGACCAGGGCTCGAACCCGTGTCCCCTGCATTGGCAGGCGGATACTTAACCTCTGTGCCACCAGGGAAATCCTGTGCAGTCATTTTAAATGATGCTGCAGGAGAATATTTAATGACATGGGGGAAAGTTTCTCGATATTTTATTTAATGAAGAAACCAGTTTTACGAAACTGTATTTCGTAAACGTATTCATGATTCCACGACGCCATTTCTACATTTTTTGAGATATAGGTACATCAAGTGCATTATGCTATAATAAATAGTTACACATACATGTGTAAACGTGTGAGTGTGTGAATACGTGTGTGAGTATACGAATGTGAATAGATGTGTAAATGTTCATGAGTGTGTGTGATTCTGAGTGTGTGAATGTGTGTGTGTGTACTTTAAAAAACTAGGAGATACAGGAAAATCCTACCACGGTTATTTCTGAGTGGTGGGATTATGGCTGAACTTATCTCCTGTTTTATGCTTTTCTGTATTTTCCACATTTTCTACAATAAATATACATAAATTTTACTGACAGGGTTTTTTTTTTTAAAAAGAAGTTTTTGAAATAATTACTTTCTCCAGAAACCAGTCCCCTAGAGATAAAATCCCCAGCCCAGAGCTCCCCACCCACCCCTGCAGAGACCAGCCCCCTGGCCCAGTGCTTCCCCCCAGAGCTCAGACTCAGCAGACCCTTTCCTCAATTACTGGTACCCATCCCAGGCTCTCACTTCCAGCCAGACCCTTCTCTACACCCAGCCTGCAGCCAGGGTGCCCAGAGATGGGGAGAGGGGCTGAGGAACCCCAAGAGGAACTGCAGCGTGGGCCAGCGTGGGCCCCGTAGTTGCAGCCCTGGAGGAGGCCAGGAACGAGCCCTCCTCTGTTCCTGTGTGAATCTTTATCCCGTGTCACAGACCAGCCCAGAGAGGCTAACTGACTTGCTCCAAGTCACACAGTTGGTCAGTGGCAGAGCTGGAACCCAACCCCCTGGGACCATCTGCCACCAGGTTTGTAGTCTCTGCACGTTTCTCTATTTGTCTTGTCCCTCACCAGGTCCAGAGAACGCAGGTACAAGCGGAAACTTCACTGAATGGCTTGGATTTCTGAAATATGCCCCATTCTGGGAAGGTCACGATGATCAACAGCATCTTTTCATGGTCTTTGTACCCCAGGCTCGCCCTTGGCAGGACTGGGAGAGAGTAGTCATGTTACCCCTAGTTAGAGCAAGAACTTTGGAGAAAGACTGGCCAGGAGTGGGTCTCCCGGAAAACAAACCCTTTCTACCTCTCTCCAGACACATCCTTAAAGCCCCGTCCCCCTCAGGCCCCATACTCACCAGGCAAACAGGGGCTCTGTCCCTCACCCCCAATTCACTCGTCCGTTCACTCCTTGTCAAGCCTCAGCCTCCAAAATCAGATTCCACACTCCCTTCCTCCAGGAAGCTTTTGGGTCATTGACTTTGGATTATCACTATTATTTCCTGTCCTCTGCCCCCAAAATAAATGCAACTGCCCTTATCATATCCATCCCCTGTGGCAGGCCCTACCCCAAGCACTGCTCGTGTGTTCACTCCCTTCATCTTAACAGCCTTAGGAGGGGGTGCTACCATTTTCTCCCACTGAGGCGTAGAGAGTTTAGCTGATGGTCACACAGCAAATCAGTGGCAGAGCCACAACTCAAACCCATGCAGTTTGAGACCAGAGGCCATGCTCTTAACCCCGCCAGTGACAGTGCAAGGGTCCGGGGTTTCACTAGAATTCTGTTGCACTGGCTGATCCGGAACTCAGTAGCCCATTTGGCCAGGCTCTCGTGACATTTCAATGATGAGGCAGGTCGGGGTGAAGGCCTTTCTGTAGAACAGAGAGCTTGCATTTGTAGGCAGGTGGAAACAGGCCTGTCCCCTTTCTGGAGGCTGTATCACATCTGCCATGTTGGCCTGGGAGCCTCTCTCAGAGTAAGAAGAATTCTGTCCTCACGGGTCCTGCCACCAACACTCAGGACAGGCTCTGCACGTGGGGGAGGGTTAACAGGGCAGCTGGTGGCTGCCCCATGGCCATCTGGGGACAATCGGCAGGGAAGGGTCCCAGGGGAGGACCACCATGCCTCTGCCCGGCCCTTCACTGAGTCCTGACGACCAGAGGAGAATAATCGCCTTCTGTCCCCTGCCTACCCATCTCCACCTCTCCCCTGTCCTTCCCCCCACCTCGCTGCCTCACCCCTGCCCACTTCCCTCTCCACCCACTTTCCCAGAGAACAAACAAGAAGACAAACCCAGCAGCGGAGGAGGCCGTGGTGGCAGCAGGAAGGGGAGCGGGGAACTTGCCTTCATTTCCCTGGCTTCCCTGATCCCGACCTTAATCCCCACTCAGCATCCTGTCAGCCAGGTTGTTCTCAAGCTGACGTTGCTGCAGGCGCCTTCTCGGCAGCCTTTTCTCAGATCTGCCTCCTCCAGGGACTTCTAAAGAGGAGCCCGAGGTTTCTCTGTTACAGCCGGCTTCACTCGCTGCCCTCAAGCAAAGCCCGGGCTCCCAGGGGGCCGTGGGAAGAGGGGGCTGCAGGGGGGCAGTGCCAGGCCTGACGCTTCCGAGGAAGAGGGGAGGGTGGAGGTGGCCGGAGGCTTCCAGAGTGAGGGTCAGACCTGGGGCAGGAGCCAGGCTAAGGGCTGTCGGTCTCCTCAAAGCACGGGGAGCCTTGCTCAGGTTTGTGGACCTGCGAGGCAGAGGGAAACTGAGTCTGGAACCCAGGGAATTCAGGCTGGTGCTAGTTCTGGCTGTAGCAGAAGCAGAGGGGTCTGCGATTTTCTGAGTTTGCCGTGAGATCACAGCTCAGGGTGGGTTTGGAGAAAAGGGCAGCTGGGGCCTGTGCTGACTGTGTATGAAAGAAAACCCACGTAGGCACATGAATGGGTTGACTTCCTGAATGCATACTGGGTGCCTGGTGCTGGGAGAGAAACAGGAATGGCAGCCTGGCAATAGGGATGAAGCATCTGGATCCCAATCCTGCTCTGTCACATACTGGCTGTGTGGCCTCAGGCCAGTCAGTTGGCTTTTCTGAGCCCCATTTTTCTCATGTCTAAGGTTAGGGGGTGGTTATAATAAAAGCTTCCTTGCAGGATCAATGTGAAGTTTAGAGACAAGGTGTGCAGAGCCTGTGGGGTTTAGGATGATTTTTACTATTCATGTCACTGTCCACAGGGGACATCAGAGGCCAGAGCTTTGTCTGGGTCTTCATGAAAAGGGGCCCTGAGTGCAGCGGAATCATCTGAGAGCATGTGTGTGTGCAGGTGAATGTTTGTGGGCTTGGGGGGGGGCGTCTGGGCAGGACCCCTGGGAAACTGCTGTGAGTCCCTAAGTTTGAAATCAAGCTTCGCCTGCAGCCTGAACAAATGCCCAGGGCAGGGGCTCTGGCCAGCCCTGCCCCTACCCAACACTCCTCCCTCTCTAGCTTGTGACTCACCCATCCTGCCAGGGGGACAGGGATGCAGCGGGCTCCTGGAAACCTAGGCAGGGGTGCTCCTTGAGCCCCCCTCACATGGCCCCTCTCTCCTGGGACCCCCTCAGAACCTCAAGTGCTCCCAGGACTAAATACCAGAGACCCCTGGTGCTTAGCTTCCTGTCCTGGGCATTTGCCTGCAGGCAGAGAGCTCTGAGGCTGGGATGCAGGCTGGGTGGGCTTTGTGAGGGCCCATAGGGTCCCAAAGGCAAGAGCCTGCGGGAGTAGCAGAGAGGTCACCTCCCCATTCCTCAGGTGGGAGGGGGGAGGGAGGGCGTCTTGGAGAGAGGGCTGCAAAGCAGGTTCTGGATTAAGTTACTCTAGCTCCCCAACAGGAGTCCTCCCTGGAGCAGTGAAAAGAGCACTAACTCTTCCTATGGCCAGGATTTGCGTAGCTGGGTGGCCTTAGATAAGTCTCTGAGCCTTGATGTCCTCCTCAGTAAAATGGGAATATTATTGCCTGTCAGGGCTGTGGTGCCGTAAATATAAAACTACGCATATAAAGCATTTAAAACAGTGCCTGGGGGCTTCCCTGCTGGCGCAGTGGTTGAGGGTCTGCCTGCCAATGCAGGGGACACGGGTTCGAGCCCTGGTCTGGGAAGATCCCACATGCCGTGGAGCGGCTGCGCCCGTGGGCCACGGCTGCTGAGTTGCGCGTCTGGAGCCTGTGCTCCGCAACAGGAGGGGCCGCGATAGTGGGAGGCCCACGCACCGCGATGAAGGGTGGCCCCCGCTTGCCGCAACTGGAGAAAGCCCTTGCACGGAAGCGGAGACCCAACACAGCCAAAAATAAATAAATAAATAAATCATTCCTTTAAAAAAAAAAAAAAAAAAACAGTACCTGGTATGTAGTATGTGCTCAAAGGTGTGCAAACCGCTTGGCTGATACAAAAAGTTTTGACTCAGGGTAAGGTGGGTGTTTCTGTGTGAGCATTACCTGGTAATAAGAATAAAATGTTGACAGTGTTTTAGGTTTCAGAAATGGGTATGGATGTCAAAAAGTCAAAGCAGACAGATCCAATTGTCATATAACTGTGCTTGGTACCTAATTGGTGTGGGTAAACGCTCATTTCCCTTCTTCCTTCCTTCCTTCCTCACTCCCTCCCTTCCTCTCTCCCTTTTTCCAAGCAAACCAATTTTATCATTCTTCTGACCAGTTTATTCCCACTCTTTGGGGAAAGTCAGATTTCCTCCTGATCATAATGCTTCCTTCTCATTTTGGGGGGCAGGGGGTGCCTCCAGAGCCCACTGAGGGCTCTACTGTCTCCAAGCCTTTGGGAAACCACCCATCTCAGAATTCCCAAGATCTTGTCAGCCATGCCGATTCCTGGATGCTCTCCACCTGTTGAATTAACACCCAAGGGCAAGCCTAGACATCAGCGTTTAATAAGCTCCCTTGTGACCCTGACACCCATTAAATTTGAAAACCACCTCCTTCATGCTTTTTCTCTTTTTCACTGAGTCTTCACTGTGTCTTCTTTTTTTTTTTCACACACACACACTGTATTTTATTTTTACAAGAGAGAAATAAACTGACACCAAGCATTGTAAATGGATGACCACGACAAAAGCAACAATGATTGTAATTACCAAACACGAAACACACTCATACTATGTCATAATATTGACATTCAGTCCAGTAATCCTCCACTGTTCACTGTGTCTTCTTATGCTTGTCAGACAGTGTTCAAAAGCCCTTGTCTTAGGAATGTGTCCGCTTCTCCCACCAGCCAGGAGATCCCTGTGGGACAATCCCCGAAAGAATTCCTGAGGCCACCAGGCAGGACTGATCCCATGTCACCTGTCCACACACACAGGCAGAGTCTGCTGGAGTTGGGGGCTTCCCAGTCCATCTTCCACAGTAGACTCTGCCTTCCTTAGAGGTAGGTACCTCGGGGGTTTCCTCAGCAGGTGGCCTGGGACCCTACTGAGGCTCCATGTCAAACAAGGCATGGGCTCCCTGCCCTGGCTAAAGAGACAGGCTCCAAGGGGACAGGTTGTCTTTAAATTTCCCAAGGCCCTCCTTGCACTGGGGGTTGGGAAGCAGGACCACTTCCTGCTGCTTCTTCCCGCCCTGGAGCATCCCTCAAAGGATGCCCGCCTTAGTGTTGGGGGAAGGACAGGAGGGGGACCCTCTCACTTCTCTGACGACTCATATCCCCCGCATTCCAAGTCCCCACACCCTTGTAACTACTCCCACCTGCCTTAGTGTATGTTAAGTTGACCAGAACTCTTCTGAGGGAGGTGCCCTGGGAGAGGAGGGACGGTGGGATGGGTGAGTTTGAAGTCCTGGCTCTTCACAACCAGATGAGCAGACCAAAGCCAGTCCCTCCTGATCCCTGTTCCTCAATCTCGCACCTGGGAAGGAGCAGCTGAGACCACGGACGTGAAAGTGCTAAGTGGACACGAGGCGTGGATCTATTATTCATATTTTATAGAAGGAATCCCTTTGCTCCCTCCCGCCTTACAGGTGCAGGCTACCTGGGAAGCCCCTTGTTGCACCTACTCCTTTCAGGGAGTCCTGGCTTCAAGCTGTGCAGCTCTTAAAACAAGCCCCTCTGTTTGAGGGGTTTCACAGGCAGCTGGGAGGGGCCCCCAACCACCCCGACTCCTTCCAAATCGGTGGAGTCAGAAAACCCAGTTCTAAGGCAGCCTTGAACTGTGATGTCAGCCCCAGAGCTGTCGGGGGGGGGGGGGCGCGGGGGGAGAGCCAGGGAGGGGAGGCACCAGAGGAGGAGGACTCTGGGAACCAGATCCCGAAACTCCCATGGGCGTGAGATCAGAAACCCAAACCCCGGCCCCCCACCCCGCCTCCCAAGCCACTGTCCGGAAAAAATAAACTGTTTCCTGCAACCAGCTCCGAAACAAAGTCTGTGAGTGAGCTGTGACACATGTTACATAAATAGAAGCCACAGAGGGGAAAAGCCTGTTTTCTCTTTCATTATTTATCACTCTCTAACCATCTCCAGCTGGGTGAGTAAACAGGCGCATTGGCCCATAATGAGGAACAGACTGCTGCCGTGGGGCTGCCAGAGGGGCGCGGGGGTGAGCGTGAGAGCGCGTGTGCATGTGTCCATCTGTCTGTCCGCCGCAGGGAAGGAAGAGTGGGAGTCTACGATGGGGAAGGCTTGTGGGAGGCGCCTGATCCCAGCCAGCAAGGGGCTCTTCACCTGGTGCCCCGGCTGGGGTGGGGCAGGGTGCCCGCCAGGCTGGCTGATGCCTCCCCGCCCTGAGGGTAGCTTGGGCATCCGGTGGGCTGGATGGAGAAGGAGTCAGAAGGGGAGGGACTGTGTGGGTGGAGAGGGTGTGAGAGGTACAAGCCAAGTGTGGGCCTCGAGCATGACCCTCACGGGGTGGGCTCTGAGTGTGGCAGGGGTGAGGGGGACGATGTGTGGGAGAGAGGCTGGCGCACGCGGGCATGTGAAGGAGTGACTGTGACGGGTGCGGGGCCGTGTGTAAGACGGGGAGACTGAAGGAGAACGAGTGTCTGTGAGTGTACGTGTGGGTGTGGGTGTGTGATCCTGGTGGCATATGTGGGTATGTGTGATTTTTTGACTACAAGAACGTGTGAACATGTGTCTGTGTGACTTTGAGTGTATACATCTGTGTGTCACTGCGGGAGTATGATAGGTACATGTGAGATTTTATGGCCATAAGGTGTTGTCAAGGGTCAAATGTGTCCCCGCTCAAAAAGATACACTGAAGTCCTAACCCCCAGTACCACAGAATATGACCTTACTTGGACATAAGGTCATTGCACACGTAGTCAGTTCAGATGAGGTTATACTGGAGTAGGCTGGCCCCTCATGCAATGACTAGTGTCCTGATAAAAAGATGTCCATATGGAAGACACAGACGTAGAGAATGGACTTGAGGACATGGGGAGGGAGAAGGGTAAGCTGGGACGAAGTGAGAGAGTGGCATGGACATATACACACTACCAAATGTAAAATAGATAGCTAGTGGGAAGCAGTCACATAGCACAGGGAGATCAGCTCGGTGCTTTGTGTCCAACTAGAGGGGTGGGATAGGGAGGGTGGGAGGGAGACGCAAGAGGGAGGAGATATGGGGCTGTATGTATATGTATAGCTGATTCACTTTGTTATACAGCAGAAACTAATACACCATTGTAAAGCAATTATACCCCAATAAAGAGGTTTAAAAAAAAAGAAAAAAAGATGTCCATATGGAAACACAGAAACACATGTCCACGTGAAGATGGAGGCAGAGATTGGAGCGAGGCATCTCCAAGCCAAGGAATGCCTGAGGCTGTCAGAAGTTAGCAAGAAGCAAGGAAGGATCCACCCCTACAGGTCTCAGACAGAACTTTGGTTTTGGACTTCTAGCCTCCAAAACAGTGAGACAATAACCAAGCTCAGTTGTTTTCAACCATCCAGTGTGTGGTACTTTGTTACAGCAGCCCTAGGAAACTAATACTGGTGTGTATGAACATGGGGTGTGAGCTTGGGAGTGTGTAAATAAGTGTAGGAAACCATTGGAGTGTGTGTGTGAGATCCTGGTAGTGAAGATAGGCGTAGGTGTGACCATCTGCCTATGGGAGTGTGTAAATACGTCTGTGAGACCAGTACGTGTGTGTGTGTGTTTGTACCTGCGCTCACACACTTGGTATCCCTATATCGTTATCCTGGAAAGGACCCCAGCAACCATCCTTCACCTCTGGCTGCCTGTCTCCACCCCCAGACCCTTCCCTGACCTTGGGCAGCCCTGCCTGAGGCCAGGTCAGCCCTGGAGGAGGGCTGAGATGGTCCTGCTGAGGGCTGCCCACAACCTACCCCCACCCTGGGGTCATCCCAACATCAAAGTTTAAACTCCACCCTAGGGACTTCCTGGGAGGTCCAGTGGTTAAGACTCTGTGCTTCCAATGCAGGGGGCGCAGGTTCGATCCCTGGTCAGGGAACTAAGATCCCACATCCTCTGTAGTGCGGCCAAAACCAAAATCTATAAACCCCACCCTGGCCCGCAGGATGAGAGCACTCATCAGGGACTGAGATGAGGCCAGACCTGGAGGCTGGAGGCCATAAGGTGAGGGGTCAAATTCATTGTTTGTGTCCCGGACATTCTTACCTGAAGCCTAGCTCAGGGGTACCGAGCTGGTATCACCTGTCCTGCTTGGGAGACAGACCTAAGCCCAGAGATTCTTGAAACAGAGCTGGGTTCCTGAGCACCTGTGTTGACCATGCCCATCCCAGTGGACCACTGGATATCACAGAGCCTGCCGCAGACCTAGCCTCCTAGGACATGTCCAGACTAGCCTGTACTCCTGCTGGCCCAGCCTCTGCCCTCCAACCAGGGGATACTGCAACTGTTCAATTACTCACTCAACAAAGCACACGTCCCAAAGCCCATGTCTTAGAATCCTCAAACATATCCCAGAGAAGCCTTGCTGGGAAACCTCAGACGAGTCACTTTTCTCTGAGCCTCTTTTCCCCTCTGTAAAAAGGGTACAACCACCCTTGCCCTGCCTATGTTATAGGGATGGCGTCAGGATTAGGAGGCCTAATGGACATGAACTTGTCTTATAAAGACATGTCTGATAAAATGCCCCCACAGCCTGACTCTGTGAATGGTGTGTCACAAAGGTAGCTCCATATCCAAGGCCCTCTGGTACTGATATCATCTCCACCATCAGGGTGGTTTGCCGTCTCCTTCTCCAGCTTCCCACAGTCTCTTCCCTTAGCTTGATAATGGTTTGATATAATTCAGGTGAGGGGTCTGCAAACTATGGCCCCCGGACCAAATCCTGCCTGTTATTGTATGGTCTGTGAACTAAGAATAATTTTTTTAAGATATTTATTTTGGCTGTCCCGGGACGCAGGATCTTTGTTGCGGCATGGGGGTCGTTAGTTGCGGCATGCAGACTTCTGAGTTGTGGCATGAGGACTCTCAGTTGGGCTTCTTAATTGCAGCATGCATGAGGGATCTCGTTCCCCGACCAGGGATCGAACCCGGGCCCCCTGCATTGGGAACGCGGAGTCTCACCTGCTGGACCACCAGGAAGTGCCAAGAATAATTTTTACAGATGAACATTTGTCATCGATCTGATGGTAAGGAGCATTAACTTTGAACTCCAATTAAGCAAAATGTTATCCCTCCCACCCTTACCAAAAAAATCCCATTCTTCTAATTAGTAGACCTTTTATTACAAAAAAAAAAAAAAGTACTCAATTATTATTATAATTCCATCAATAAAAATTCTGTGGAAATTTGTTTTCTGTCTTGTTATGCATAATATCTCTTGTCGCTACATAATATCCTTGATTTTGCCTCAGCCCACAAAGCCTAAAACATGTACTATCTATCCCTTTACAGAAAAAGTTTGCTGGTCTTTTGCCTCCACTACTGAACTCTGCCATTACAGAAACAAGTTGGCCAGTTTGCCAACTGCTGAAGTAGAACGTTCTAAGCCCTTGGACATTTTGATTGGTCTGGAGAGGGGCAAGTAAATCCCTAGACAGGTCCCAACAAGCCAGCATTTGCTTAAACAGTTCATTGGACTGAACTGGGCAGAATGTGAGTCTGAAGCTATAGGACTGCCTCCAAGGACTCTGAGAATAAAGCCCACCCAGGGTAAGGCAGAGTTAGCAATGCAGAGACTGCAACGGCATCATTTTTTAAGCCCCTAGATCACACATCACCTGTAGCAAGCCCTACCCCTTGATGTTTCAGTTACACAAGTCAATCTATTACTATTGTTATTTAAGCACATTTGCAGTGAATTTTTTGATGCTTGCACCAATACAAGAGCACAAAAGAAGAGTGCCTAATCCAGCTCGGAGCATTCAAGGAAAACTTCTGAGAAGAGGTGTCATCTAAGCTGGGTCTTCGAGTCAACTGTGAAAGCAAGTGGAAGAACAGGTATTCCAAGCAGAGGACACGGCATGAGAGGAAAGAGCACAGCACACGCCACAAGACCGAAGCGGCAGAGCTGGGAGTGGCCAGGGATGGAATCGAAGGTTCAAGAAAGGATACCTTGTGCCCTGTGCACCAGACCGGCCTACTTGAAATTGGCCCTGTGGGAAAGGGTCTTGAACAAGGCATGACAAGTTCAGGTTGGCACTGTAGGTGGAACTCTTTGACCACTGTGGAGGCTGGACTGGGACGAGGTACGGGGAGGGCATCAGGTTGGAAATGGGAGTCAGTTAGGAGGCTACTGGAATAACCCGGGTAGAAGATGATGAGGGTCCAGCCAATGGCAGTAGGAATGGGGATGGAGAGGAGGGAATGACTCTGAGAAATATTTTGGAAACCACATCCACAGGACTTGGTGACTGATTGGATGTGAAAGAAAGGGCTAGGGAGAGTCAAGGGGTGACTTCTAATAGTTTCTACATGACTGGGTGGATTGTGATGCCACCACTGAGGAGAAAACGCAGAGGTGGGGCATGTCTTTGGATACAGATGATATTGAATGATTTGGGTCTGGGACATGTTGGGTATGCCGTCACTGGAGGGTCACAGACACGGGGGTGGGAGCAAGTCCAAGAAAGTGATGGTACTTGGACCAACTCACAGATGGTAGTTAAACCCATGAGAGTACATGGGAATGTCCAAGAGGACATGTAGCTTGAGGAGAGCCATGGGTCAAGGCTGAAGGCTTGAGAACCCCCGAAGTGTTTAAGAGGGAGGTGACACAAGCTCACAAAGGCACATGGAAAGGAGAAGTCAAGGAGCAGGGCAGAGTGTGGCAGGTGCTGGCGTTCTGCCTATGTCTCTCAGCACTTACCTCCAAACGGAGAAAGCTGCTTACTGCCAACACCTGCCCTTTGCCTGAGGGTTATTTTTTTTTTTTCTGGCCATGGAGACGCCCTTGGCTCAGACTCAGGACAAGCTGGAAGCGCTGGAGAGTTAATGTGTCTGGAAGCAGCCCTCCCCCAATGGCAAAGAGGGAGTGGGTGGATAAATACCCCAGCTTCCTTGCCCCCATCATATGGACAACCTGAAGCATGCCTCAAACATATTCTGGGGTTCCCCAGCAGGCCTGCGCCCCTCTCACTCGCAGTACATGCTAACACTCCCTATGTGGGCCTCCTGACCACCCACCCCCCGCCCAGCCCCCCACTTTCCCACTCCCAGCTCGTGCTTGAATCCTTGCGTCAGAGTCTGCTTCTGGGAGAACATAAACTAAGTCAAAGATGTCGTGAAAACCAACCAAGTAGAAAATTGCAAGATGTTCTCTCCGTGTAACTTTTGTCTTTGAGGGGCTCAAGTCATCCCCACGCTGTGCCCACCTCCACACTCATAGAAGATGCTGGCCGATTTCTCCCCTGGGCCTGAGGTTCCCAGAAAGGGACTTTCCAGAGCCCAAGTCTGAGCAAACTCCACTATCAAGAAATCCTTTCCTAGCTCTCACCCTGGCTGCTCCTCTTTTACAGGGGCTGCTGCATGCGGGGAAGTCTGATCACAGGCCCTCGTATAACGCAAAGGCTTGGAAAGCTTCCTCAGCCCTGAGTCCATCCCTCCATGTACCCCTGACTCTGTCCTCTCCTTTTCCAGCACTCCAAGTAGCATTCACTTTTTTCTGTTCATCCTATGTCCAGTCCTGCGGGTGCTCATCGCTTCTCTTTCTGTCTGAGATCCAAGAACTGGCTCTGACTACTGGCCTGGGACCCACGGGGAGGTGGGGAGAGCTGGGTGACCTGGAAACACTCCCCAGTTTCGGCCAGTGTACGCCCGACCCACCCTGCTCTTCATCTCTTACCTCTCAAGGCAGGAAACCAGGGGGAATGGCCTTGAACAAGACTTTGGGGGCAGAAGGGGAAGGGCCTTCAAGAAGGCATACAGGAGAGTGATGAAGTGGACATCCTGCTGTCTAACAAGCCAGGGTGTGAATGCAGGCACTTCGCTTACATAATTGTGGAACTGTGTGTGAGTTTCAACGTCTCGGAGCTTTGGTCTTGTCATCTGTAAAATGAGGATAATAACGGTATCCACCTGACTTAGGCTGGGTTCCTCCAGAAGCAGGTCCTGAGACAACTACTCCAGTACACATGGTTGATGTAGGAGGTAAAGGAAACACCAGTAGAGAAGTGGGGAAGTAAGATAAGGAAAGGAAGGAAAGCAGTCAAGTTGGTTATCAAGCTAGCTCCTCGGGTGGGCTCAGTCCTGCTGGGGAAACCCTGTGAGTGCATGTAGAGCACACACCTCAGTTATTTACACACCAATGCTCATCCGTCATGGGTGCAGGGCTCTCCTGGATGGTGTTCATTCCCCATCACTTCTGGTCTCCCAATAGTGGCAAAGCAGAGTCCGATGCCCAGAGGAAGCCCTCAGGCAAAGATAGGCAGGTAGGTGATTGGAAGCCTCAGGGGTATAAGTGGTCAGGTTGAGGGCACACAGACAGGGCATCTGCTATATCATCTCAGAGGGCTGGTGGGAGGTGAAATGACGTCATGAAATGACATCATGAATGAAGAGTACTTAACACAGGGACCGGCGCACAGTTGGTTCTTCTCTAATCAAGATCCAGCCTCACTCCAGCCCTCAGATGCCTGGTTCCAGGGACTTCCTGCTGCCCAGCAACCATGAGAGAGGTCTTTGGGGCTGGAGGGCCAGGGGTCAAGGGCAGAGGGATCTGGTAGAGAGAAGGCCAGAAAGAAGAGAGGGTGCAAGAGAACTGGGAAGGGGGTGGGCGCTGGAGTCCAGGCCCAGCATGGAATGGACTCAAATCAGCGTGAAGAAGCCCGGGAGAGTGTGTGAGCCCCACTCCACAGGCCTCGCCAGACACCATACACAGTCAGAGACATATAAAGACTCTCTCTTCTCTCCCCTTATATCCACCCTACATCGATTGCCTCTGCCATTTGGGGCACTGCCTTCTCTTTAAAAATAAACAAACAAAAGAATCAAACATTAGGACTACTGTGGAGATCAGAGATACAGATGAAAAGTGCCTGGTATACAGTAGATGCTCAATTGGTGATAGCTATTTCCAGTGTGAGGCCACCTTGGCTTTGACTTTCCTCCTTCACATCCCACCTCACCCTCCAGTGCCACTGGCCGAGACCCCAAAACGCAGGCCTTCCAGGTTCCCTGAGGAAGGAATGCTTCCCTTGCTGAGCGCAGAGTTCTGAAGGCATCCCCCGCGGACGAGCAGAAAAGGTGCAGGAAGCAGTGATGAGAAGAATGGGGGGCACAGCCCTCTGGCAGGAGGCGACAGCCCCGAGGGAGTGAGGGTGCCGCCTTGTCCCATTTTCCATCCAAGTCCCCACCTTGACCCCCAGCTCTTTCCCTCCGATCATTGAAGACACAGTTTTACTGCATAGCTCCTAAAACTCTGCACCACCCCCCCCAGCCCCCCTCACTGTTACCTGCAGGGCACCAACTTGCCCTGAGGTGTCAGGTTATTTTTTTTAACCAAGTATCAAATTACAATCAAACCAATTCAACGTGCATTTACTGTGCAAAGCACACTGGGCTGGGTGCAAGAGGAAATCCCAAAATGACTAAAATCATGGGCCCCGACCTCAGTTTATTATCTAGTTAGAGAGATGAGGCATACATGGTTAAACAGTGAACAAACAATACAATGTATTAAAAGTTACTTGGTGCTTATGAAATAAAAGTTAGCCAACAACACATTG
This sequence comes from Balaenoptera borealis, assembly GCF_965194805.1. Taxonomy (NCBI): domain Eukaryota; kingdom Metazoa; phylum Chordata; class Mammalia; order Artiodactyla; family Balaenopteridae; genus Balaenoptera; species Balaenoptera borealis. Next base: position 75,796,976 of record NC_138869.1, read on the forward strand.
TGAAATCAACAAGAGCCTGCTAAGGAGGAGCCGGAAAGAGGTGGAAGTGGGCTGGAGTGATCAAGAGATAATGATCATGGCTCTGAGCTAGGAGATGCCTCCCCGGATGGAGGACCCTACAGGTGTTACACTCACTCACTCACTCACCACCTCCGCTGGACCCTCATCTTTCTCCCTCTTCTGCAGTTGAAGAAACTGAGATTAAGCCCTCCTGCTTCAGGGTTTCAAGCTAGAAACAACAGAACTGGGATTTAAATCCAAGCGTTTTTCTGAGGAAGGAAGACTTCGGGTAGCTCTTGAAGGATGAACCACATGAAGGGAGAAAGGGCTCTCCTCTCTGTGCCCCTGCTTGGCCTTTCCCTGTCCCTGGGCACGGCCTCCCACCGCCCCCCACCCCCCTTGGTGAATGGCTGGGTGTGATGCATGGGATAGGGAAAGGGCGCTGAGTCTGCTCTCTTGGCCCATCCCTGCCCGTGTCCTGCTCTCTCCTTGCTCGGAAATCCCTCCACAGAGGGGGTCTCATTTCACCCAAAGACACTGTGTTCTAACTGATGGAAAATTGTTCGCTGCTTGTCAGGTTATTGTTAATTTCCCGATCCTTAATGAATGATTTTCCACCAATCAGCCTGGAGTCCCATGCCCACCACCCCGTGGACAAGGCCTGAGTCTCTGAGGCCCTAAAAGTGAGGTCTGTAAACAACTCCCAGGGCCCAGCACCTGCCACCAAGAGGGGTACCAGGCCCCACCCCCAGGCCTGGGTGCCCTCCCCTCCTCCACAGACCCCAGGGACAGCTCTCCACACTGCATGGTCCTCTACTCAGGGCAATATGGTAAACTGATAAGCCTCCCCTCAAGAGCAGGAGCCCCCCTTAAAAAGGGGGAGAGTCTGGAGAGTGCCTTAGAGGTTCCTGGCACAGTTCATTAAGATACCAACCCTTAGTGAAATATTTCTTTGTTAAAATCGTCATTTATCTTGGAGAACAGGGGCCTTTGTGGCAAAGAAAGAGGCTTCCCCCTTCCATCCCTCCCCCACCTCCACCCAGCACAGATCCTGGGTGTTTCTGAGTCAGAAAGATTGGGAAGCAGGGTGGGGAGGGCCAGCTGGGAGATGGGGAGGGGAGAAGATGCCAGAGTGGAGGAACCACAAAGGGAAAGGGGGTCAGCTTGACTGAGCAGGAGGCAAAGGAGGAGAGAGAAGCAGAAGGCCCTGGGTGGGTGGGTGGAGAGACGCTGTTCAGAAGGAAGCCCACTGCAGTGTGACCACAACAGCCAAATGTTGGAAACAACCCAACCGTCCATCACTGGGAGGCTGGGTAAAGAAATGGCAGTGCACTGATGTGATAGAACGCAAGCCTTTTCAATTAATGACCTAGAGATGCACATAGCAAACCTGATTAATCTCAGCAACATGAAATTTAGTAAATAATACCACCAATAAATAGTAGAAGCAAGGAACAGAAGGATAGTTTTTATTTAAAATTTCGAGACACCCAAGCCACACTAAATGTTTAAGAGTGTAAAACTTACTTGGGAAGGCTACCTCCCAGCTTCTGGAAACTGGCTACCCCTGGCAAGGGAAGGATGGAGAAAGGGAGGGAAGGATATGGAAGGTTCTCAACTTTATCAGCAACAATTTGTAGGCTTTTTTTTTTTTAAAGCATAAAGAAAGGTGCACAAATCATAAGTGTACGCCAGCTCAATTGTCACAAACTGAACACACCCATGTAACCAAATCCCAAATTCAAAAAATACAGAACATTCCCAGTCCCCCAGGAACCCCTACTTACTCTCCTGCCTAGAGTAGCCGCTCTCCTGAGTTCTAACACCTCGATTTTGTTTGACCGATTTTTGAATTTCAGATAAGTGGAATTTCTCTCTCACGACTGGCTTTTATGCTCAACATTCTGTTTGTGAGACTTCTCCCCGTTGCTGTGTGTGGCAATGGCCTGTTCATTCTCATTACCAAGTACTAGCCCATGCATGAGAATACCAGCATTTATTCACCCATTCCACTGTTGATGGCTATTTGTAGAATGGCCGCTAAGACCATTCTGGTGTCTGTCTTTCAGTGAACACATTATGCATTTCTGTTGGTACATACTTAGGTGTTGAGCCACTACATCATGCTGGTAAAGTTTTATTCCTTAATTAACTAAAAAACGGTTTGGTTTTTTTGACTTTTTTTTTTTTTTTGGCCACGCCATGTGGCTTGTGGGATCTTAGTTTCCCGACCAGGGATGGAACCCGGGCCCATGGCAGTGAAAGCACTGAGTCTTAACCACTGGACCACCAGGGAATTCCCTTAAAAAAAGGTTTTGAAGAGGGAAAAGAAGTAAAATTCAAGCAATCGGATGACTGGAAACATAAAATACCTGGGTCTAGATGTGTTGGGACTGTGGGAATAAAAGGACTGACTAATGTTTCTGGACACACACACACACACCCAGTGCCAGGCCTGGTACTAAGAACAAGCTCACCCGCTAACCCACTAACATCCCCACAACAGGGAGGCAGCTGACCCTGGGAAAGGGCAACTCTTCAGAGCAGGAAGACCTGTGAGTTAGTCCTTGCTGCACCATCTTCTAGCTGTGTGACCTGGGGCAAGTTGCCTTACCTCTCTGAGCTTGAGTACCTCACTGTAAAATGAGAAAAGCCACTATGCCAGGGGTGATGCAGCCGAATAGCACGTGAATCAAGTGCCTGACACACAGCAGGCACTTACTAAGTATCAACTGCAGACGTATGTATGATTTGCAGTTTTGTGAAGTCAGTATTCTCATTTTTAGGTGAGGAAACTGGAGCTCACAAAACGGAAAATGAGTGTTTATGGAAAGTATCTGATGAACAGGTCACAGAGCTAGATGCTTTGCCCAGGCTTTTTCATGCTATCCTCCCAACCCCCCAGGAGGCATTCTCCCAATGTCGTGGGTGAGGAAACTGGCTCCATCCTGTAACTTGCTGGGATCACACAGTTGGTAAGTGACAGACACTGAAGTTCAACCCTAGGTTGTCTCACTCCAGTCTCTGTGCTCTTAACCATGGCCTCCGTAGTAGGACAGGCCATGGGCCCTGGTTCTTGCCACACCACAGCCTAGACCTTTTGAAGGAACAAAGGCAGAAAGAGGACCCTCCTGCCTGTTCCCAGGCACTCTGGTTCAGGAGCCAAGGGCCACTTTTGTGAACCTTCTCCTAGAGGTCCTGCATCAGAAGGAAGGGCTTTGGACTGGCTGCTTTAATTTTGGGGTGTGTGTTCTGTATCTTTCTTTGGTTTTATGCTCAACGTTCTGTTTGTGAGACTTCTCCCCGTTGAGGCTTTGTTTCCTCATTAAAATGCCCTTTAGGTGAGGCCCAGACAGGATCTTTTGCCTCCCTTGGGCCCCCCACTGTGACTCACAGGGTGCTGGGAACTGAACTGGCCTGGAGATGAGGGTAAACTGAAGTGAAAGCCAAAGCATTTCCTAGGGAAATCCCTTTGGGCACGTGAATCCACGTGTGAGGTATGGAGGGCTGCCGCAGGAAGGTGATGGGAAAGGATGCTGTGGGCATGAGAGCCAGCCAGAGAAGCCCACTGGAGGTCACCTCATTCCTTCTTTTGTATTGAAAGTCCCTAGTTCTCGCCTGACCTGAAGCCTCTGTAGGACGGATGGAAAGGAGACCTGAGGGGCATGGCGTGGTCATAATCCAGCTGGGCTTACACAAGAACCTGCCAATTCCAGGCCATGCCCAGGCCTGTCCACACACCCTGACTCCCACCAGCGCTGACTCTCCATAGAAAATAACTAGAGTCGCACCACCAAAGGCTTCCTTTCTCCCAAACTATACTCCTCAGGTAACCCACAAGCAGGCAGTGCTGCTTTACAGGCCTCACAGAAGTAGCTCTGGTTGAAATCCTGCTTCATCACTTACCAGCCGGGTAAGCCTGGACTTAACCTTTTTGTAAAATGGAGGTAATAGTACTATCTACTTATAGGGTTATTGTGAAGATGAAATGAGTCCTATGTCTGGCATGTGGTACGACTCAAAGGTTAGCTGTGGTTATTTTATTCTTATTGCTTCTGCTCTTGCTACACTGGAAAGGACACTGTGGCATCCACATAAATGGTGCTTAGGGTCCTCCTCCCAACAATTTCACACCTAGCTATTTGAAATGCTCCAGCAGAAGCTGAATATGCCTGTCACACCTGCCCTGTGTAGGGCAATACATAGGATCTAGACCTGGACAGATAGCACTGACATTACAGCTCCTTCTGGCTATTTGCACCCACAGAAAAGGGATGGAATAAGGGACGGAGAAACCGAGGGAGAGCCTCCTCTCTTCTTCTTCCAAGCCCCATTGGAAAGGCTTCTCTTCCAAGAAATCCTCTCTCCCCAGGCCACAGCCCTGGCATACCCTAAGCTCCAATCCCTGAAGCACCCCCAGCTCACATTCCACAGGAACATCCTGTGTCTGCCCGTCTCCACCTGCCTCGGGTGATTTGGGGCAGGAGAGCCTTCTAGAGCCACGGCCTTCCTGCCCTCCTCCCACAGCAGGGTCCTCCCTTGGTCATGGGCACTCCTTGACAACCCCTGAGGTGTCCCTCACCTCTCCCCACTGCAACACACAGAGGCAGACCTGAGATGTTCTGGGGGTGGAAGGCGGGGGGAGGATTTATTCAGGTTTCCACGGGTTTCTGAGTGGGGCGCCTGCTACCAGCACAGCCCTCCCCCTTGGATCTGGGGCCTTTCCTCATCCAGACTTCCCCCTCCCAACCCAAATACACACCTTGGCTACCGCCACAATCCCTCCGATTCCTCCCCGCACCCTCCCCCGCCCTCAGGCAAAAGACGTTGAGCTTTGTTTACAATCTAATTTGTCCGGATAATTGCTTCTACTTTGCACTCCGCTCTGCCCGCGTGGATCCGGCTTTGGGCCCTTTCTTCACCGGTTCGCAGAGCACTTTATGGGAAATTCCCCTTCCGGAGAGGGAGGCGGTGCGCGCCCGGGGTGACCGTTCACAAAGCCCAGAAGGAGCCTTCCCACCTCCCCCACCCCCCGGTTCAAAAGCCCACCCCCAGCCCCACGCAGTGGGGCGCAGAAGGGAGAAGAGGAAGGACACCGGCTTCGGGCTCTGGGCCCCCCGGCCACTCCCTGCATAGGGCGCAGCCCGCCGGGAACCAATGAACCGTGTGGGAGCAGGGCTTGGCCGTACCTCCAGACTCCAGGGAAAAGCTGGGGTTTGCAAAGCGCGCCAAGGGATTCGCAAGGCCAGGGTGAATCCCTGGGGTCTCTCCACCTCCCCCCCTTTTTACAGGATCGCAGCCCTACGTCTTCTCCCCACATCCCCACTTTTTCTTCCCCTAAAGTTTGGTCCACGTGGTCTCCTCTCGCTCACGACTTGGCTGCCGGGCAGGGTGAAAGTTGCTGCACCTGCTTTAGGTGAATTATGGTAGCGCTAGAAGTTGGTCTCCCTCCCTCCGCTGCTCGCTCGCTCGCTCCCTCCTCCTTCGCTCTCCGCGCGCTCCCTCCTTCCCCCTCCTCCCCGCCCCCTCCCGCCCCGCCCGCGCGCCGCCCGCTCGCAGCCACTCGCTGCCCGGGCTCAGTCGCAGCCCCTCGGAGTCCGGAGCCGGCCGCCCCTGCGGACCGGACTGTGCGGCCGGCGGCCGGGACGTAGCCCCCAGCCCGCGAGGAGGGCGCGGCGCAGGCGGCGGCGGCGCGGCGGGGAGGAGCCCGGGCCGGAACCAGGGCTGGGCCGGGGGCGGGGACGCCGGGGTCCCGGAGCCCCGGCGCCCGAGCGAGCGAACAAGCGTCGCGGGAGGATCGGGAAGGAGGAGCACAGCCGGAGCAAGCCGAGCTGCCCCCAAAGTGTGATGCCCCGGCGAGGGTAGGGCGCGCGGCGGCCGGCCGGCGCGGCGCGGAGGGAGGACGCCCGGGAGCTGCGCGGCGCCGAGCGGCGCGGAGGGGCAGTCCCAGCGGGCGGCGGCGGGCCCGGGCGGCGACCGGAGCGAGCCCCATGCCCCGCGCGGGCTGACGGGCCGGAGCCCGCACGGAGCGGCCGGGCCGGACAGGTAGGTGGCTGGCCGAGCTCGGGGACGCGGGTGGGGGCTGGGCCGGCGACCAGACCAACTCCCTCGCTCGCGCACTCTCTCGCCCGCTCACTGGCTCACTTTGTGTTTGCAAACTGCCCGCCGGAGACGCGCCGGGAGGAGCCGGGCCCAGGCCGGCGCACTTTGTTCCAGCCGGGGCCGGCTGCGGCGCCCTGACCCAGCGCAGCCGCGACACCCACCCCTCCCCGGTTCAGGCCCCCGCGGCCCGGAGCTGCCTGGGGAACAGGTGGGGGCTACGGCGCGGCGCCGGGGGGGCGGACAGAGGAGGTCGGCAGGGGTTGGGGGGGCTGGAAAGGCTACTAAGGCCCGCCCTCCCCCCAAGAATCTAGGACCGGCCTCCTCCCGGCCTGGCCGCGGGGAATGGGGTGTCTGGGGGCGCGACCACCTCCCCGCCCCGAGTCAGACAAAGAGTACTTCCCAGCCCGGACTTTCCTGAGCCGGGGAGGGAAGTGGTGAAGTGGGCTCCCCCAACCCCAGTCTGTCCAGGACTCCCCAAGACGCGCCGGAGGCAGATAGATGGCGGGGGGGCACCGGGGTCCTATCCAACGCGTCGCCTTAGGTGAGAAGGGGACTTGGTTTGCTGGGGTCGCACCTCGGAGGTTCCGGGGCCAGTCAACGCCTTTCCGCCATACCTGGGTCGGCTGGGAGATAGAGCGGAAAACTTCTTGGGGACTTGAGAGCGTCTGGAAACGGCCTCTTGTGATTTTGTGCGCCGGTGCTGGAGGGTGGGGGGTTGACCTGGCCGATATCTTCATTCACCCCATTTGGGGAGAGCCCCGCCTCACCGTGTAGTGGGGAGAGAGGGCGGCAGCAGCGTTCGGAGGCCGCCAGGGAAGAGTGCCCCGGGATAACCAAGCAAGATCCCCCTCAGATCCAGGACTGTGGCCTCTCCCCTGGACAGCCCCCTGGCAGACACCTCTCTTTGAGAGGCGGTCACCTCGGCAGCGCTCGAGTCTTGCGCTCCCCATCAACGCCAAACTAACTAACTTGAGCTGAGCCCGGCTACAGCTCGAGGCGCTAGAATGCGGGGAGCCCTGAGAGACGTGGGGTCCCGGCCTCCCCGGCAAAGGACCATGCGATTTCGCGGGAGGCGGATTCTGAGTCAGAGGCCCTGACGGCTGCGGATTCCTTCTTTCCAACTGGGGCGACCTCGTGAACACATCGGCGTCTCACTCGGATTGTCTAGGTTAGGGGAAGAGGATACGGGAACGCGGAGACCCTGAGCCCTTAGAACACCCGGCTCGTCTCTTTGCACCGCCGGCCTCTCTTGCCATTCCCCGCCTGACTGATTTCCTCGCTCACTCCGTGCCTGGGGTTTAAGGCGTTGGGAGATCACCGCGTGTCTCGCACCCCAGCGCCGGGTCTCCCTGCTGATTGACCTCGGAGCCTGGAGCAGGGGTTGGAGGTGGGGTGCCCGGAAGAGAAAACCCAAGTCTGAAGCTGTCATCCCCGTGGTTGCTGAGAAAGCCCGGGAGCATTTTGGCCAATGCGGGTTTTCACTTGAACTTCAGCATCTTCATCCCTTGTTAAAGCACACGCCTGGATTGTCCCAGGGCGAACTGTGTTGGGTCTGGGATTGAGGACCTTGGGAGCGCAGGTTGAGAGGCAGCTAAGGTCAGAGCTGGAGGCTCACCTGGGTGCCCCCTTCTCCCACCCAGAAGGAAGGAGCTGTGGGATCATCTGTACCGCCTGTAGCCACGGTAGGGTCTGACCAGTCCCACTGTGGAACACAGTGGGTAATGGAGACCTCGACACCAAGAATTTGAACCCAGAAGCTCACTTCTGGGACTGAGCGCTGCTGGCGCTGGGCATTTCAAGCCGATGACCCTCCTGGTGAGCTAGTGGGTGGTTGCAGGGGCTGAAGGCCCAACAAGTTGGCCAGGCCCCAGCTGCCCTGAGGAGAGCCACCCACCTCAGACAGCCCCTGCCCCAGACAACCCCTGCCCAACCTGACAGAAAACCGCTGCAGAGGATGGGAAATCTGCAGGCTTATTTTATTTTTGTTTTAATTTTGTCTTGTCTGGGTTCTGGGGCTCTTTGTCACCTGGCAGGAGGGAGGGAGGGTCCTGGGACTGTGCTGTGGGCACCTGGACAGCTTGCTCGCTCTGGCACCCTTAGATCTGAGCCTCTCAAAAGCAGAGCTGTGTCTCGTGGGGCTCCCCATTTGGCGTCACTCCCCCTCTCATCAGTGGGGCAACGTGGCAGGGGGAGGAGGTGGCTCTAGAGAGTGCTCCCCGCCAACTCAGGACCCCTGTAAGATGTGAAGCTCTCCTGGATCCCCCCCCACTACCTTAGGACCATCCCAGTCTTGGCACTAAACTGGGGGGGGGGGGGACCATGGGAATCTTCTCTCCTGGCACTAAGTGCTGGGCCCCTGGGTGGGGTTTTCTGTCCTTCTCCCAGTCCTGAGCAGGTTTTGCAGGAGTTACGGAGTTGGTGAACCCGTGAGCCCTGTGGGGAGAAAGGCCTGACACCAGTGCTGGGGGGTGGGGGAGGGCAGGTTGGGCCTAACTTGAAAAAGGACCTGTCCCTGTCCCTTTCTGTGTAGGTACCATTCTCACACCTAGACATCCCTACCCCACCTCCTTTCCTGTGCCTTTAGCCAGAAACTTCCTTTCTGGCTGCTGGCAGGTAGATCCCTTCTTGCCAGGAATGTGCATATCCTGCTGGGCCCCTACTCCAAACACACCTCTTCCTTAGGGGCAGGAAAGGAGGGGGGATCCTTTAATCCATTAATTCCCCAAAGGTTTGCTGAGCCCCTACTCTGTCTGGGCAGGTCCCAGGCTGGGCACTGGTGTGCCCAAGCAGTGAAGGCTGGGGTCTGCACATTGTCAGGGTAGGAGAGGCAGATAAGATATCACATTAGAGAGAGGAGGGTGGGAGCAGGGTGTCTGTTTCAGAGGAAAGGTATGAGTTGCAAGGGGGGCAGGGCCATCTCCCCAAGAAGGCTTCCCTGATCTGCCACACCTGGAGTAGCTGCACCCTCCTTCCCTACATCCTAATCCTTTGCTGCCCCACTGCCTTGGTGGCTTTCCTGTCTCTCCAGCTGAAATGCAAACCCCTCCATGCCCATCCCAAGCAGGCACAATGTCTTTACTTTTCTGATAACCCAAACTGTGCAAAGTAATAATTTCTTCCATCCAAGGAGCTCCGCACAGTTTCCTTTCAAAATCTCCCAGCTTCCCAGACCAAGGCAGGGCAGGCACTGTTTTTGACAGGATTCCGAGGCTCCGATGGCTGAAATGACTTCCTATGACTTGGTTCCAGAACTCTGGAACCCAGGGCAAGGAACTCAGGCCTCCCCAGGGCAGAACATGGGTCACAGGGGAGAAGCCTTTGGAACTTGCCAGTGGTGATGGGTCTCTGGAGAACTTAGTTAAGCTCTTCGAACCTCAGTTTTCTTATGTGTAAAGTAGGTCAATGATAGCCGTTTAGAGCCTGTTTGGGAGTAGGATGGAAGAGCAGATGTAAAGTACCTAGCATAGTGCCTGGCACAGGGTAGTACTGACCAAGGGGTAGTTTTTATTATTAGATTCCCAGCACTGCCAGGCCACATGCTGGACTGAATACTGGAAAATTTTTTTTTCAATAAATTTATTTATTTATTTATTTATTTATTTATATTTATTTTTGGCTGTGTTGGGTCTTCGTTTCTGTTTCTGTGCGAGGGCTTTCTCCAGTTGCGGCGAGCGGGGGCCACTCTTCATTGCGGTGCGCAGGCCTGTCAGTGTCACGGCCTCTCCCGTTGCGGAGCACAGGCTCCAGACGCGCAGGCTCAGTAGTTGTGGCTCACAGGCTTAGTTGCTCCGCGGCATGTGGGATCTTCCCAGACCAGGGCTCAAACCCGTGTCCCCTGCATTGGCAGGCAGACTCCCAACCCCTGCGCCACCAGGGAAGCCCCTGAATACGGGAAATTAATCTCCATTTTAGGGGTTGGGAAAATGAAGCCCAGAGAGAAGAAGCAACTTGTCTGAGGTCACACAGTTAGTTAGTGGTAGGGCTGGGACTAACATGTGGGGCTCCTAGGACTCCCAGTGTAACCGGTAGGGCTTGAGCCTCTGCTGTGGGGAAGGGAGAAAGGAAGGGATGGGAGGGCCTGCCACTCCCCATCCCTCCTTCAAAAGCTCAGGCCTGCGTCCCCCTCAGCTCTCCAACGAGAAGGCTGGGTTTCCTGCTCCTGTCTTCCCTTTAAGGGAAGGTCTGGGCTCAGAACTTGGCATTTCCCACCTGCACATGACCCTGGAAGGTCCAGTCATCCCCCCTCCCCCCGACATCCTAAGGTGCTCATGGAAACAGAAATGGGAGGGATAATTCCCTAGAACACAGAGGAGGGAAAATGGCTGGCACCACCTTTCTCCAAAAAGGGAGACTTTCTATGGTTTGGAACCCTGGCTTATGCAGCGTTATGGAAGACAAGTTTGGCAGGCAGTCTCAGATCAATCTGGGACCTACTGCTGGATGGATCATCTTAAAGAAGCAAAAAGAAACTTCCCTTGAGTGTGAAGTTTCTGCCTCTTTCAACATTGCCTTCCTGGATTCTCCATGGAAATGCACACCTTCACCCACGGCCAGTTCTGCCCTGCTGGGATTACAGCAGGAACCCTCTACTCCAAACCCTGAGGCTTGCAGATGCAGTGGTCTTGTGAGATGGCATTTCATGGGCCCTGTGCAGAGCCTGGACTCGGGGCATGCCTGCCTGAGCTAGAAATCAAGAGCTCCTAGCACAAAAGTGCCCATTTGGACAAGGCCATAGGGCACTGAGCCATAGAGTCAAAGCATCTGGTCCCTCAAAGGAGTGAGCCATTCAAGCCGGGGCCAGGCTGATGCCCTTCCTTCCTTTGTTCCTTGTCCCAGGATGACTCCTCCCGGGATCTTTACCTGGCTGTCCCTTGCTCCAGTGCAGCCCGGTGCCTTTCTTCTCCCCAGCCCTGGTCATAGCCATGCAGCCTGTTCCCCAAATCCCAGCAGCTCTGCCCGCCTCCCCAGGCCCCATCCTCTGCCCAGCTGAAGCCTCCCAAGCTGGGACCTGAGGGTGTGTGGAGTCATTGGTGGTGCCGGGCATGGGGAAAGTCCTCTCTCCTACTTGGAGTTTCTGATGGCACCTGACCTGGGCTACGGTGCAAATGGGAGGGAGGGGAGGTGAGATGGTTTTTCCTCAGACGGTAACAAAGTGAGGTGTGTAGACTAGTGACCCTCTGCATTTGTTCAAGGTAGGCAGGGTCAGCTGGTGGAAATTACCCAGAATTCCCACCGGCAACGAAGGAGGGGCAAATGGTGGCGACAGGAGGGCAGGGTGGATCCGGGCCCGCAGGAGTCTAGGTGAAGAGGTTTAATAAGAGGTGGCTCGCTTACAACTTGGAAAATCAGAAATGGAGCAAGTGCCCCAGTGAGGATCTTTCCCATATGTTCTGGTGGCTGGAGGCGGGCTCCGGTCCTCACACTCCGCAGCCGGCACAGGATGCAGGTGCTGGCCCTGAGAGCCTTCAGGAGGGCCGAGCTGTGTGAAGGGAAACTGGCCCGTGGGCTGGTGAAGGGGCTTCTGTTCTTGTTTCGTCAGCCGGGCGTGCTGGAGGGCGGGCTCCCTGGGATTCGTTTCCCCAGCTCTGGAGCTCAGGCTTCCAGGAGACCCAGGCCGAAAGAAGTTGGTCCAAAAGAGGGTAGCATATACTTCCTTCTTGCACTCCTTCAGGGGATTCTTTGGGCAGATGTGTATCACACCCTGAAAGAAAAGGGCGGGCGCAGCTGAGGAGAATTTGGGGGAGGGATGGGAACTCAGGATTTGCAGGAGACCGAGGGAGCGGCGGCTACTGTAAGTGCTTGGGCGCAATGCCTCTGGAGGCTTCCACATCTCTGGGTTGGAGCCGGAGGCACAGAGGCACTTGCGAAGGTCGGATGTTGAGGGTGCACGGTTGGTCCACTTGGGAGAATCCTTCCTTTAGGAAGCCTCCGGGGTTCTCAGGAGAGCCAGGGCTCCCAGTCCTCACCCCGCAGCTGAGGGCACCCGCTCTGGGTTGCTAGCTCGGACAGTGTTACCCTGAGCCTCCGTGAGCGCATCTTTGCGAGGTGCGGGAAGCGCACGCGCCGGGTGTCTTCGGCCCTAAGATGCTGGGGGTTTGGGGGTCCAGGGAGCTCTGGAAGAGGGGGAGGGTGGCCTCTATCTTTTAGCTACAGGGAGGGTCTCCCACGCTGTGTGCTGACCTCCTTGAGCTTGGGGATGACTTCGCCCGTCTGGGTCGCGTGGGTCTGGGACTCACCCTTGAGGGGCACCAGTAAGCGCACTGCTACCAGCTTCCTCATTCCCTCTGAGACCTTAGGCATGACGGTCTTCTCTCTGGGCCCTGGTTTTCATAACTGTGCAGTTGGTGAGGGAGCACCCACACTTGCCTCTGCCTGCCCCCGCCCTTCCCGCAGCTGTGGGCTGGTGGTGGGGAGGAGGGAGTTGGGCGTTGGGTGAGAGGAGACCAGCCCCCTTTGTTCCAGGCATCCGGAGCTCACTGCCTCTGCGTGTCCTGCCGGAAAGGGGGCGCTGTGGAGCGTGGGGCAGATGACCCTGCGGCCCAGGCAAGTCTCCTCCCCAATTAGGCAGCGGAGCCTGATTAGAGGGGGCGCTGCCCGCCGCCTCCCACTCGATCCCCATCTATGAGATTTTCCTTCATCAGAATCTCACATCCTCCAGAAATTAATTTGATGCCTCTTGTTATCAATTAATTGAATCTCGTTGGGAGAGAGAGCTCAGCGAGGCGGGCTGCAGCTTGGCCCGCTTGTGCCACCGTTCCGCCCTCCCCCTCACACCAGGACAGCCTCACCCCTTCCCCATTTATCTTTTTCTGCTTTGCTTTAAATTTCACTTATTTGCTAAAATAAAACCACTGCTATGGGTCCTTTAGACCAATTTGGTTTGGATGGATACCCATGGACTGGGCACTGCCTGAGATTCACCCTTTTGAGCTGGGCACTGGGGGGTGGGGGGGCAGGGGCTTCCTCTCCCCTGGGCCCTGGTTGATCCCTCCGTAAATCAGCAAAACCAAACCCTTTGGGAATTTGGCCATGACCCTGACTCTCTGTGCTGCGGGGGCTGCTGGTGAGAAACTTGGAGAGGAGAACTGGGGGAAGGCGAGCTGTGGACAGAGTCACATACACAGACACATATACACACCCTAGTTGGGGGAGGGGGACACTGAAGGACCAGGCTAGGGACCTGTCAGTCATCAAGATTTTGTTCTTGTGAAAGTTCTGTCTTTTTTAGAAGAGGCATTTAAGATCTGTTGCACCCACCAGGGCTAATCCGTTAAATGTAGGGCAGAGAGCATAGGTGTGTACCTCCTAGCTGCCCAGCTGCCAAGTCAGGCATTTGTAGAAACAAGCCCTCAGCATTTCCAAGGACACCTGGAAGCCCAGACTCTGCCTTCTGCATGGAAGATGGAGGAAGAAGGTTCTAGAAGACATCCGAAGTCTGCGAAGGGATTATGGCAGGTACAGAGTAGAACTAGGTGGTCACCAGACCCTGAATGAGGAACTGTGCTTTGCCATTTCACATACCTCCTTGTTCTTGTTTGACAGGTGAGGTCCCCAGGCCCAGAGAGGTGATGTAACTTGTCCAGGGTCACACAGCTGACTGGAACCTGCCTGTCTAGAATGCTGGCCATAAGGGCTGAGGTCACAAATGGACTAACTTCACCCCTTATGTGTTTTGTTGGCTCACACAAAGTTTATTACAGTAGTAAATTTCACATAAATATCCCCACTTGGCTGCTTTTGAAAAACCCAAACCCTATCAAACACGGAGCCTGCATTTCTGTGGGGTAAAGATAGACCGGGGTTGAGTACCCTCCACTTCCCACTTGGCCCGCTTGGGGACCGGCCTAGCCCCTGAGGGCATTTCAGTTAGCAACTTTTTCATGGAGATTTTGCCCATCCTCAGTATTCTAGCAAGAGCTGGGAGGGGCAGGTGTCTGAGAGGCTTTGCAGGGTCTGTACAAGAGCTCAGAGAAGACCTTGAAGGACACCCTGACCCAAATCTAATTCTTGCACAGCTGCTTAAGAACTGATGGTGGTGGGTGATTTTTTTTCCCCTTCCTTCTACCACGGAGGGAATTACAGGTCTTGTGTCTTGGGGGATCTGTTCCAAGCTGAAATCAGCCCATCCCTGCCCAGGTGAGTCCCTTTATGAAAGTCATCACCCTCTTACCCCCCGAAATTTATGTACTTTTTGTTGGAGATGGGGAGACTTTCTTCCTAGAATGGAACCACAGGTGGGGATTAGAGAAGCACAGGGCAGCAGTCACCTTTCCAGAATTCATCTTGGAACAGGGAGAGAGATGTGGAAGGATGCTGAATCTTGCACATTCGAATATGGGTGTGTTTTTTGGATGCCCCTGAGTTGGTACCCAAGATCCCTGTGAATGCCACCCCTAGATATCATCAGGGGAGACAAAGGGAGGGGCCAGGGCATGTCAGAGGCCGGCTGGGCAGAGCAGCCAGGGCCCCAGAGAAGGCCAGACTACTGGTCTGTCCCAGGCCAGCTGGAGCCCCCTGGTGCCAAGGGCACTACCAGAACCAGGCTCCAGATGGCCACTTGGGCCCTGGGTGAGTACCCCACCCCTTAACCAGCAGGCCCCCCACGAAAGGCGGCACTATTTAATTAGCCGTCTCTGATTAACCAAACTTGGCATTCGGCTCCTTTTGCCCTCATCTTTCCCAGCTCCGAATCAATGGCTTTGATATGCTAATTAGGGAGTAATTTAATTTCAAAAGGCCGCAATTAACAAGGGTGTTGTGGACATGCTGTAGTTAAGCGGAGTAATCTAATTTGCATTAGTAACAAGCAGGGACTAATTAGAAGCTTAATTAGACACTTAGATGGCTCTTATGTTTACTTTCTTAATGAGATGGAGTGGGATCTTTGGTTCTCTTTTTTCTTTTTTTTTTTTTTTCCTTTTTGTTAATTCTTCCTTTTGGTCATGGTACTTGGAAGGCGTGTTGAGGGAGGCCACCTTGCTAGGGCCTGCTGGGAGCATTTTGGGGCCAGAGCCAGTGAAAGTGCGCTGGGGTGTGGTGATGGTGGTGGGGAAAGGTTCAGATTCCAGGGAAATTCCAGAGTGACCGCCCTCTGGGCCTTGCCACGTCTGAGGTGGAATTCTGGGGAAGAGCACTGGTTTGGGAGTCAGAAGAGCTATAGGGTTTCAGTTTGGCTCAACCTCCTAGCAGCCAAGTGACCTTGACACATCACTAAACATCTTTGAAGTGTGGTTCCTTCATCTGTCAGAGTGAGTGCAGGTTGTGTGTGACAGGGTATGGGAAAGAACTTTCAAGGACTCTGAGTGGAATGGTTGTTATTAAAATATATTCACAAATTGTGTGCCCAGGCTTCATTTCCATAAGACTCAGCTCAGAAGTCACCTCCTACAGGAAGCCTTCCCGGAGCACCCCCACTCCCTCTAGGCACCCATAGCCAGCAACCACCCCCCCCCCCCCAGTATCTACTTAACATTTGTAAAGTTGTGTGTGTTGTGTAGGGCAGAGGTTCTCAACCCTGGCTGTACTTGAAGTTTAGAATACTTGGAAGAGCTTTTTAAATTATCCATGCCTGGATCCCAGATAATCCAATTAAATTGATCTGGGGTGGAACCTAGGTATGTTTTTTTGTTTCTTTTTTAAATTTTTGGCTGCACTGCATGGCATGTGGGATCTTAGTTCCCTGACAGGGGATTGAGCCCACGCCCCCTGCAGTGGAAGCTCGGAGTCTTAACCACTGAACCGCCAGGGAAGTCCCAGTATGGGTATTTTTAAATGCTTGTGTTTGCCTGTATGTCTTTCTTTCTCCACCAAACTATAACCCACCCCCCAAAAGCAAGGGCTGTGTTTTATCCCCCTCTGTGTGTCCAAATGCCAGTACCCACCGTGCCCAGTGTCAGTTGCAGGCAGAGGCCCGTCACCCAGCTATGTGCCCAGATTTGACAGGGCCGGTAGTGTTGGGTTCTCAATACCATAAGCAGAATCTGAGAATCCTCTGGAGAAGGAGCTGAGGAGAATGGAGGAAGATAGCTTTAAAAAAAAGAGCTTGTGAGTCCTCTGGGACAGGGGTGCATTGCTAAAGGTAGGGCAAAGTCAGCACACATTTTATGGACATCAATTAAGGAATAAATGTATCAAGAGCCTTAAAAATATGCAATTCCACCTAAACATGTATCCTAAGCAAATAGAAATGGAGAATATTCTGTTCGCATGAGCGTGTTTATTACAGTGTCATAGTGAAAAAATAGGCAGCAGTCTGGATGTCCAGCTTTAGGGGATTTGCTAAATAAATTCTGAAACACACAGCCCATTCAAACAACTCTGTTACCACTAAAAACTGTTAATTAAAATATTTGATGTCATGTGGAAATGGTTATGACCATAAGTGGTGAGTGGGAAAACAGAAAAATTCAAACCATGTACAGATTATGAACCCAAGCTCACGTTTTAAATGTTTATATGCCCAAAGAGAGCGAAAATGGATGAGACTGGAAGGGGTGGATCCCAAAAGGATCTCTGGCTGGTAGACTTATAGGTACTTATAAGTCTACTTACTTTTTCTTCATACTTTTCTACCAGGATGTCTTACTTTTATGATTAGAAAATAAAGTTATTTAAATTTGGGGGAGAGGACTTCCCTGGTGGCACAGTGGCTAAGAATCCGCCTGCCAATACAGGGGACATGGGTTCGATCCCTGGTCCAGAAAGATCCCACATGCTGCAGAGCAACTAAGCCTGTGTGCCACAACTACTGAGCCTGTGCTCTAGAGCCCGCAAGCCACAACTGCTGAAGCCCACGCACCTAGAGCCCTTGCTCGGCAGCAAGAGAAGCCACTGCCATGAGAAGCCCGCACACTGCAATGAAGACCCAACGCAGCCAAAAGTAAATAAATAAATAAATAAATAAATAAATAAATAAATAAATTTTAAAAATAAATAATCTTGGGGGAGAACCTGGAACAGACAGCCCAGGATGGTGGCTCCCCTTCTAAATCAGAGGTTGCTGCAGCCTTTTAGAGGTGTGTCCTCACCCTGCCACATGCACTAGCTCCTTGGGCTTGGAAGTTTTGTGCTAAGAAGAGGCCTTAAATGGTCCCTAGAGTTGGACCAGATAGCTCCTAGTGTGCCATTTGTGGAGACTCTCAGGCTGAAGTGGGAGTCTTAGGGAGAAAACCGAGGGTGCCAGCCTCTGACCCACACGAGGGAGAGTCCCGAAGTACAGGGAGGGCATGGGCATGGAGAGGGTTTGAGCTTTTTCTGGAACTCTGACAGCCCCATCTGCTTGAGGAGAGACACTGCCGGGCTGATCAGAGAACCAAGTAGTCATGTGACTCACATCACCCTGCTCTGGTGTGGGGACACATTTTGGAGCTACAGAGACATTCTAACCCTTGGATTCTGTCTCACTTTCCTCAAGTGCCAAACCGTAAGGCTAGGATGAGGGGATGGGATCTGGACTTGCTGGGTCCCCATAACTGTAGTAAATACCCTTCTCTGAACACCTTCTCTGGCAGTGTATTTTATCTGATACCACAGCAACCCTGGAAGGAAGGGTTATTGGTATTAGCTTCGTATGGTAAACAAGGAAACCAAGGCTCAGAGTGGTGACCTCACTGTTCATGTTCTAATTACAGAGGTAATAAGAGATCAGAGCAGGGTCAGCAGGTGGGATGCCAAATGAGGGGCTGATAAGAAAGGCTGAGGCCAAAAGTGGCTCCTGCCTGAGCCCTCCCTCACCTGGTGGCCTGAAGCTAGTGGGCCTTTGGGGCCTGAGCTGAGTGGGGAAGGGGATCCCTGGGTCTTGGGATGACAGATTGGGAAGTATACCAAGTTACTTGAAAGGCCAGTGCTCATTGCTCTGAAAAGCCCTCTGCTTTACGTCCCTTGACACAAGTAAGAGCTGATAGCAGGACAGCTAGAAAGGAAAAGAAAGAGAAAGAAGGAAATAGACGGCGTCTTCATGCTCTGTTCTGTGTGGTACCCACTTATGTGTCTTTTTATATAATCTGTAAATGTGTCCATTTCAAAGACTTGCTCAGAAGAAAGTCTGAAACCAGTGACTTCTCTTGTAAAATAAGGGCCTTTGCATATGCTGTTCCCCTGCATTCAGTGTACACTTTACCTGACCCATACCTGCTCATTCTTTTCTAAGTATAGATGCCATTTTAAAAGGAAGCCTTCCCTGCCCCCTGCCCCCTGCCCCCGTGTAATTTAGATCCCCCTGTTTATTCCCTGCACTCATATTTGATAGAATTTATTTTATTTGAGCTTATCTATTTGTGTCCTTATTTATCATCTGCCTCACCTCCTGGGAACATTAGCTCCAGGAGAGCAGGGCCTGTGCCCTGTTCTGTTCAGTTCTGCACACACACAGCCTGGCACATGGGTAAGTGCTTAAATATTTGTTGAACCAATGACTGGATGAAGGGTCATTGCCGGTGAAATATTCTCCTGGCCAGCGTCAGAGGAGAGAGAAGAATGACTTTGTTCATGACCATAACTCCACTAGTGGCTAAACTTTCGAAAAGGCAAATGCCAGGTTTACCCAGAAAAAAAGGGAGGGGGAATAGGACCTCCATTATTACCAGTTGCCCTCAAAGCAGCCAGGACACCTGTACTGACTTGTTTGTGTTTTGTAAGCCTGTAGGGGGCCAGGGCCAAATTTCAGTTTCCTGCAGATAGGTCTTCTATCTGCACCAAATCCAATCGGGCACCAAATCCATGTTGAATGAATGAATGGTCTTGGAGGTAGATCATCTCGTTTTGGCCACCAGGAAGCTCATAACTGAAAGCCAGTGCTCATCTTTGAAGCCCTGTTGTATTGGACAGACAGCATCAGCATCACCTGGGAACTTTTTAGAAATGAATTCTCAGGCTCATTCCAGACCTAAAATCAGAAGCTCCAGGCCTGGGGCCCAGGAATCTGTATTCTAACAATCCCTCCAAGGTGATTCTGATGCACTCAAGTGTGAGATCCTCTGGCTTAAGATCTTGGCCTATTTATTCTCCCTTCCTACTACCCCATGATACTATATTTTAAGTAACTTTGTCTTTTATTGCAGTCTGCTTCCCAGTCTTTCTTGGAGGTTGATAGGGGTATGCATTATAAATAAGTAGCTACATCTAGTCTAGTTTCCCCCATCATACAGAGAAGAAAAGGGGAGAACTAACTTGGCCCAAGTCACACAGCAAGTTGGTGATAAAGCTGGGGCTAGAAGTCAGTTTCCCAACTTTTAGTCTCAGGCTTTCAGCTGTCTCACCAGCTAGGTTCTAGGTTTCCGAAAGGGCTGGAAACTGTGTCTGCTATTTCAACTCAAATCATCACCATTGCTCTGGGTACAGGTTACCTGTGGTCACGCCCCCACCCGCCGTGCTCCCCTAAGAGCTGGGGGTGCCCTCTCTCTCTCAGGCTGAGCGCATGCACGTGTGCGCCCTGCGGGACGCGCGCCGGGAAAGAGAGTGCGCTGGGGACTGCCCCGCCCCTTCCCTCCTTCCCTCCCTCCCTCCCTCCCTCGCGGGTAAACTCCGGGCATCCATCAGTCTGTTAATTGCACTAATTAGAGATCGCGGAGGTGTTAATTGGAAAACCCTGGTATTGTGCCTGTTTGGGGAAGAAAACGTCAATAAAAATTAATTGATGAGTTGGCAGGGCGCGCGGCGCGGGTTCGCAACGAGGCGTAGGGTGTCGTGGCAAATGTTACGGCTCAGATTAAGCGATTGTTAATTAAAAAGCTACGGTAATTAATACTCCGTACACCATATGGGCCCGCGGAAAAGGCACAAAAAGTTTTTACGCATGTGGGGCTCCCCGTCCCTTTTCCCCTCCCCCGAAAGCACCCTAGCCCTTGGGTCCTCCCTTTGGCCCCAAGGTAGGTGGAACTCGTCACTTCCGGCCAGGGAGGGGACAGAGGCGGACCCGGGCGCGTTCCGAGGCGGTCCTCGTTGCGAGCCCGCGTTCTTCGAAGGGCCAGGAGCCTTGGGAAGTGGGACCCCCCACCCCACCCCCCGGTGGCCCGCAGACTCCCCCGGAGCGGAAGAGGCGGCTGTGGCTTTGACCCTGCTTGCTTGCTTGCTTGCTTGCTTCCTTCCTTCCTCCCTCCCTCCCTCCCTTCCTCCCTCCCTTCCTCCCTTCCTTTCTTCCTTTCGACGGCGTTGTCTGCGGGAGCGTCGGGGTACTGGCCAAAGGCTCCGGGGTGCCCTGGTTCCCCAAGGGAACCCTGAGAGATGGAAGACCAGGACCTACCCAAGGACAGGACCAGCGCCCCAGACAAAAATCCTAGAGCACAGGAAATGACTCGGCCTCTGCCCCCAGCGCAGCGTAGGAGAGGGTGCAGGGAAGGGTGGGGTGGGCCTCCATTTTAGCAAATCTTAGACCTCCTAATTTCCTCTCGTCGCTTGTTGGTATGAGCCCAGTGACTTGCCCAAGGTCACACAGCTGGCCCTTGAAACCAGATGGTCTCATTCCCAGAGCGCCTCACCACTTCTGCAGGTAGTCAGCAGCTCTTTGCTGAGGAAATGGGTACCTGGGGCGGAGCGCGGATTGGCAGGATAGGAGTGTGTGGAGAGAGGCGGGAGGGTGGGAGTGAACGGAGGAGGAGGGGGCTCTTGGAGGGTCCCCCTCAGTACCAGAACAGGCAGACCCGGTCCCCATTGGGAAATCTGAGGCCTACATTTCCCTTTGGGAAAGGGACAGCTGTGATTCAAGTGGAACCTCGGTGGCTCTCACCAGCCTCTAGAACACAGTGGCTTCTTGTGTACATAACTGACTAGGGAGTTTTCCTCCTGGAGCTTCCAAGTCAGAAGAGACCTTCAAGACCACCTCTCCATGTAGAGATGGGGAAATGGAGGCCCAGAGAAGGAGGAAGGCAAAGAAGTCACAGCTGGTTGTGACTGAGCTCAGGCCCCCTGACACCCAGTCCCCTGCCTTCTCTAGCCAGAGTCCAGGCTCCCATGGACGCTGCCTTCCCCCCCCAGCCCACACCCTTGTTGTGGGTGCAGGGCACGGATATCAAGGCCTGCCTCCAGTACCCCGCTCCACCCCACCCCATCCCTACCTGGCCGGGCGCCAGGCACCCAGAGCCTGCTCACCCACAGTGCAGGGAGCACCCCAGTGCTGTTGCAACGCCTGCAGAGAGACAGGCAGGAGGCTTGAGGCTGCCGCTGTGCTCCTCCTCAGGAGGACAGGTGTCTCAGGGCAGAGGTGAGGAGAGGCCTGGGAGCACCCACCTGCAGGTTTGGGTGGGTATTGGTGGACAGGCAGGCCCGAGCCTGGAAGGAGGTGAAGGCCCCGGGAGGGGGCAGAGCAGCACGCCACGTGGGAATTAATGCCATTCGTACACCCTGCCTGCGGAAATGACTTTTCAAATGCATATAATCTCAAGCATGCAAACGAGAGGCTTGCTTCACCCCTTTTAATATGAATGATCGGCCCTTGAATAGCTATTATTACACGCCACATTGCAGCAATTATGTTGTTCACTGGGTGTCGCTCTGTACCCCCCCCCTCAATAAAAAGAAAAGAAAAGGGCACCTCTGTTTGCATCCTCCTTCCTTTTTTCTCCCTTTTTCCAAACTTGCTGTCTGAGCAACTTTATGGTGTGTGTGAATGTTGGAAGGGGGGCACTCTTCCTTATCCCAAGAAGAAACTGCTGGATTCTCTCTCCTTTCTCCTGCGCACACACACCCCTGAGGCTCTGGTCTTTGTCCCCTGGGGCCCAGGAGTTTTCAGATCTTAGGGAAGCTAGACTTGGAATCCAGGCAGGCAGCTGCTCTCCACCCCCAGCAGGGCCAGGGTCAGGCAGAGGGAGAGCAGAGCGGCCCCTGCTGTCTCCCCATCCCCCTTGTGTATCTGGGGCCCAGGCCTGAGCGAGGGAAGGTGCTCTGTAGGCTGCTGGGAGGGATCCGGGTGGGCGGTTGTGGGGAGGGTCTGGAGCCCTGTGCTCTGGCGGGTGGAGGACGGTGCCCACCCCATCCATCATTTGGTAGCTACTGGCCCTGGGGCTGACACGGCCATTAAGGCCGGAGACGAAGTGCTCAATCTCTTCTGAACCGTTGCCCCCAACCTTGCCCTTGCCCCTAGCCCAGCTCCTCTCAGAACCCAGGATTGGGAGCAGCAGCTGGGGGGTGGGGGAGGAACAAGCCCTTGGGAACACACAGAGAAATGCACAAACGTGGGACACTCCAGCAGCACAGGTCACCCAGGAGGCCACACAGGTCCACTGGGACAGACACCTAGAGTCACAAGAGCAGGGTGATATGGCACACACGTGAACTAGTGGCCTGCCCATGGGCCTTTCACAGTGCTCTGTCCCCCCAACCCCCCGTGCACACCTAGATACCCTCACTGTCTTCCCCACTCTGCTGACAGCAGGGACAAAAACAGCAAGTGGCCCAGTAGAGTGAGGAGAAAGAGTTCTTCCGGAGTGAAAGAGAATTGGGGAGCTGCCACCTTGGAGAAGGAACTTGGGAAATAACCCTTCCAGCAGTTTCTCTATTAAGGCCCTCCTGCACCTATTTATTGGGTCAGGGACACCGTGTGGTTGTGGGGTCTGCCAAGGCCGAAAGGTAATCAAGAGGGGAGGAAAGAACGCTGGCTGGCTTCCAGCCCAATCGCTGTGTGATCTGGGCCAAGTCTTTGACCTCTGTGAGCCCAGGGTGTTCACCCTTACAAATAGGGCAGGTGAAGAAGAGACCCACCATTTTTGGCGCTTACTCTGCTAGGTGGTTTGTATGTGCTATTTTATTTACTCCTCACAGGATCTGAGAGGCTTGGAGTAATTACTTATACAAACAAAGAAACTGAGGTTTAAGGAGTTTAAGACTCATGTCAAAGATCAGTGGGGAATACCAACTGTGTTCTGTTTGGCTGAAATTTGTATTTCTCTCAAGAGGCTGTGAATCTGGGGATAGCTGGAGACCCCAGACTTTGAGAACTGCTCTGCATACTGAAGTCCCCCATCTGCTTCATAGTCTGTGTACGAGCCCCTGAGATAGTACAGCCTCCGTGAGTTGTAGAAGGAAACCCAGGCCTCCTCCTCACTAACCATAACCATCCCAGACATACCCTCTCTCTGAGCATGTTTCAGCCACTCCTTGAAAGGCAATTAGGGGAGATGGGGGAAGATACAGGATTGAGGCCTTGACTCTGCCTTGGGTAAATGCTCTGACTCTCTGGACCCTCAGTTTCCCATCTGTAAAATCAAGATGATAATAACTATCTCCCGGGACTTCCTTGGTGGCACAGTGGTTAAGAATCCACCTGCCAATGCAGGGGACACGGGTTTGAGCCCTGGTCCAGGAAGATCCCACATGCCGTGGAGCAGCTAAGCCCATGCACCACAACTACTGAGCCTGTGCTCTAGAGCCCGCGAGCCACAACTACTGAGCCCGTGCGCCACAACTACTGAAGCCTGCGCGCCTAGAGCCTGTGCTCCGCAACAAGCCACCGCAATGAGAAGCCCGCGCACCGCAACCAGAGAAAAGCCCGCGTGCAGCAACGAAGACCCAACGCAACCAAAAATAAATAAATTTTTTAAAAAAACCCAAAAAACTATTCTCCCACAATTCTTGTGAGAAGGGATCTTGCTGCCTGTAGAGACAGTAAATATTGAGTGTCTGCTTTGGGCCAGGTGCTGGGCTGAGGGCCTTAGAATGGAAGGTCAGAAAAGTCGGACCACCAGCTGCCTTCCCTGCACAGCTCCAGGCCCAGCGAAGGGTCTGGCACCCAATAGGTGCTGGGAAAATGGCAGCGGTTTTTGCTGTGTATGGCGGGGGGGTGGGGAGGTGGGAAGGAGGCCCTGCCCTTGGGGAACTCCCCATCTAGGGGGGGAACAAACACAAAGGCCATTACAGGTGCCTGTGGGCGGGGGCGGGGGCGGGGGCAATATGGTGGTTCCGGGGACTAGCTCACCTGCTTTCAAGTCCTTGCAGGACCCCCACCCCTCCTCGCTCTGCCCTACACACTAGCCTGGAGGGAGAGGCCTGAACCGGTTTGGGTGGGGGGGGGGGTGGTTGGGGGGATAGCGCCTCCTCGAGGAAATGTGGGGGAGGGGGGCAACGGGGAGGCCTCCGCTTCAGTCTGGAGCTGCCCTTAACTGGGGCGGATGGCGACCTTAGGAGGGAGGGTCTGCACCGCAACAGGGGTCCCAGGATCAGCCTCCAGGAAGCTGAGAGGGAGAAGCCGCCCCAGGACTTGGTGGGGGTTGTGTTGTTTGGGGATGGGGTGTTGAGGGGCATCGCCTGCTTCCCCGGGTGGAACCCGCCCTGCCTGTCCAGCCTCAGCCCCTCCCCCGTGTCTCTCCTCCCCCTCCAGGTCCCGCTAGAGCGACATGATGGTGGAATCCGCCTCGGAGACAATCAGGTCGGCTCCGTCTGGTCAGAACGGCGTGGGCAGCCTCTCCGGGCAGGCCGATGGCGGCGGCGGCAGCGGCGGCGGCGGCGGGGCCGGGACTGCGGGCCCCGCCGGAGGCAGCGCGGGCAGGGATGCGGCCGCGGGCGCAGACAGCAACGGCGAGATGAGCCCTGCGGAGCTGCTCCACTTCCAGCAGCAACAGGTAGGAGCTGGCGCCTCTCCCCAGCAACCCAGGAGAGGGGAGAGGGGCGCCAGGCCTCTTCCCACTACACCCTGGCCACCTGGGGGCCGCTGCTCCCTGCCACGCAGCCTCACTTTAACATTCTTGAGAAGGTCCAGCCTGCAGGGACCCCCTCTGTGCGCTCCCGTTCGAGTGGTCACTAAGGCAGGGGGAGAGCAGCCTTCTCAGAAAGAGAAGTGGGGCTGGGGGCCCTGAGATCATGGACCTTAGAACAGCCTCAGAAATGCCCACAAGGGCAGACAGACGCCTGGGCAGCAGGCTTGAGGGTGTGCGTCTTGGGTGGGTGGACGCCTGGGCTCTCCTCCCGCACTCTGGCTAAGTTAACAAACACGGTTGGGGGAGGGAGACCCTGCTCTAGGTGCGTGCTCTTTGGGGGACGGGGGCTGTGCACACAGTGGTATCTTCATTTTATTTGTATTATAAAATGTTCCCCACCTCCACCTCTGCTTGGGCCCCTGATGCAAGCTAGATGTGAGATTAAACTTCCAGGCACCAAGGGTCAAGGCAGCTGGGAAAAGGTCAAGAGCAGTAGGCAGAGGCAGGCCTCCATTTTTAGTGCTCAGACTGGAAGTCCTGTCTGTGTCCCCCGCCCTCTTCCCCTTCATCATTCCCACCCTAAACTGCAGAGTTCAGGAGTCCAAGACCAGCCTCTCTGAGGATTGAGAGGCCTTAGGGGTGGGGAAGCCTAACTGGGTTATGACAGAGCAGGGGCCCCAGGTCCCGGCCCCACCCGGGAAAAATGGAGAATCGTGCTTGACAAGTTCAGGAGAACCGGCCCAGCCAGCCCTGGCCTTGGGATGCTCCTTCTCTTATTTGACTTTGCTCCTCGAATCACTGCTGGTGGCATTGCCCCTTGGGGGCTCTGCTGGGAATGTGGAAAATTCGGGTCCTGCATGCTCCTCCCTGCCCGTACCCCACCCCTGCCTCGTGCGCACAGATGTGTGTGCCCACATCGCCCTCATGCTCTCTCCCAGGTTTGCCCCGGGCCTCCTCCCCCGACTCCATAGCCCCTAAGGGCCCTTTCCCACCACACTTGTTGAAGCTAGAGGTCAGACTGGAAGCAGCACCGTCAGAAGCCCGGCCCCGCGCTCTGCACTGAGCTGGTCAGCCAGCACTGATGCAGCAACTGAACAAACCCAGGTTAAGTCCCGGCCTGCCCCTTCCCAGCAGTCAACCTTGGCCAGTCCTGGGCTTCCCTTACCTCTTGGCACCTAAAGTACAGGGTTGTTAGGATCGGATGCAGTTTGGGTGTAAAATCCCTGGTCAGTACGGATGTGACCAGAATTGAGGACTTTAAAAAATTCCTTCCTCTTGCAAACAGTGGAAACTTGAGCAGTAAGGGCCTGTCTCCTTTCTCCAGAGAGATGGTCCTTGGGAGTTTGCTGGTATCTCCCAAGCCCTCCTAAGCAGGTTCTCTAGGGGAAGAGACCCACAGAATCTGTACCACCTACGGGGGACAGAAGGTCAAAGGGCAGAACCCTGCCCTTCATCAAAATAATAACAGAACACACCCCACCAGAAATCTCCAAGGCCACCCATTTTGTATGGGTGAAAACGCTTCCCCGCCTGCACCTCTATGCAGACAGAGCTATGAAAAATTTTGAATGTCGGGGGAGGGCTGGGAGGAATACTGAAACTGGAAAGTTTCTTTTAAAAAATTATTTAAAGAGAAGACTGAACACAGATATCAGGATAAGTGGGGAGAGGTGTGGGGTGGGGAGGGACAGAACTGTCTGTACCGATCAGGTTTCTCTGTTCTGCGTTGCGCTCAGGCCATGTTTTACCATCTATATTCCACGTTCCAGTTATCCCTGTTTGTTTTGGTGAATATCCCAAAGTCCTGGAAAATCCTATATCTGTTTCACAAATAAACTGGGGTGGAGATTTGGAGGCGGGCGGAGGGAGGGCTGTTTTATCCATTTGGGCTCACTATGGGCGTAGTGCCTGGGGCCAAGGAAAATATTTGAGACTTAAAAAAGGTTTTCTTGGCTCCAAACTATGAAAAGAACCCTGCAAAATTAAAATTACAAAATTTTCAATTAAAAGGAAACAGTCTGTGGGCTGTCCTTCCCCCTCCAATATATGAGCGAGGCTTTGGGGAGAGCTTGAGGGTAACACTTTCTCGTCCCCCCCAACAAGTGTCTCTGACTGTTTGTGGGGTAGAGCGAATGTAGGAAAGAGAGCCGGAGCCCAGCGAGTGCCCCCTCCTCCTTGACCCCCACCAGGAAGTCCTTCGAGGACAAACAAACACCTTGCCTCTGTTTGGTGCTTTGGGTCTTTAATTACTTCACCATCCTGGGGAGATGGGTGTTATTATTCCCATATCACAATGAGGGGGCAGTCAGAGGTAGCCCTGACTTGTCCAGGTGACACAGGAAAGGCTAGATCTCAGGTCTCCCGGTTCCTAGTGCAGGGCTCAGCTCCCACCACACTCACAGTCCCCTGAGGGAAGTGGAGGCAGCAAGGCCTGGCGCCTAGTAGGTGCTAAATTAACCACTGCTGGTGAGTGAATGAGAGCACTCCACTCCCAATCTAAAAGCGCTCTTAAAACAAACCAACAAAAGCAGCAATGGCCGCCGGCTCTAAGTGGCCACTCCAGAGGCAGAGGGTGTGAGTGGGTCTGCGGGCAGTGCCCTTGGTCCCTCCTCCTCGTGCCTCCGTGACTCCTCATTCTCTGTCCATCTGTCGGTCTGTCTGTTGGTCCCTGCCCCTCTGCTCTGGATAAACAAGCCCTGGAAATGCAGTCTTGGCCTTTGGGAGTAATGAGTTGACAAAGGAGAGAGAGAGAGATAAACAGGGCGAGTCAGAAGTCAGGCTGGTGACAGGACTTTAGGCTGAAACAAACAGTGCTGAAGAGGGCAGCCACGTCACTTTGGAACAAGAGCAGGCGCCTGTTTCCATGCAACAGCAGGCCGGGAGCTTGTTTAAACAGAGGCGGGGTAGGGGGGACAGGGCTCAGCTGCCAGGCTCTGTCTGACTGGAGAGAGGGTCCCCCTCTGGCTGCCCCATTTCAGCAGTCAAGGCCCCAGCTTCCCGCTCCCTCCTCCCAGCCCTCTTTTTGGTGAGTGACAGAGCCACACCGCCTCCACTCTGTCCTTGGGGCTTTCTTCTGGTCTCCAGTCTCCTGGAGACTCACCCCTGAGAAGGAAGCGTGGAGAGGAGAGCGCTGTGGGCCCTGGAGCGTGCATTCACTCAGCAAACATGCATCGAACCTTATTTTGCACCTGGCACCCTGCTGGCCCGCTGGAGTTGGTGATCCCCAGCTGCTGTTAAAGAATGCCTTGAACCGAACAGGCGTGCCAGCTGCCCGTCAACCCCCTCCCTTCCTTCACCAAGACAAAGTCTCCTTCCTCAGTGGCCCCCGGCCGCATATTTCCCCTCTAGGATGGCTTTTTTCTTTGAAGGTCGCCCCTGCATTTTCTCCTAATCTAATTTCACCTGTATGAAAATGTTCCCAGTGTGTAGGGCTTTCCCCAGAGACCACAAATATCCCTGATGGGGGGCAGCCAGGGCTGGGAGAAGTGTGTGCCAGCTCTGGGGAGGTGAGGTGGAGGGCCTGGGGAGGTTTTGGGGACCAAGCTGGATGCTCGCTGGACTTGGGGCCAGGAGGACTGGGCCAGACAGTGGGGGCGGGCAGGGCTGCTGGCTCTGCGGCTGAGCTGAAAGGCGTCCTGGGCCTCTGGAGCCTGCACTCCTATTGTCCTCTGGTTGCGGGGGTGACAGGTCAGCGGGGGTCACAGGAGGGTTGCCTAGCGTCTGGGAACTCCCACCGCAGTTGCCTTGGCAACTGGGGCCAAATCCCACCCTGTTCACATCCTGTGAGGAGATTCAAAATGGTTGGGGGGCTCTGCACATTCATGGGCTTTTAACTCACCCCCCTCCATAGAGATGGGGCGAAGGGAGTGTCAGGGAGCTGGGGAAAGAAGAATGGAAGAGATTTTTGTTCTCCTCCCCCATCTGGCTCTCCTCTAGGGGGATGGGGTGGAAAGGGGAGGCTTCAGAGGTGAATTAGCCCAGACACCTCACACACGCTGTCAACAGTTGCGTTTCGTCTTCAGGTCTGGGGCCCATTTCTTCAGTCTTTGGGACTCCCACCCTCCTGCCCCAGATTCTGCTCCTTCATCTCTAGTCCTACACCCTCCAAACTCCCCTTTCCTTTCCGTAGAATGAGCCCCTTCCCAGGAAGTGCTGGGGGCCTGGAGGGAGAGCTGGGACCCGAACTCCTCAGAGGCGAGACTTAGAAAGTTCCCCTGGGTGAGGTCCCTGACCCGGGACAGCTGTGGGGTAGTGTTAGAAACGACCGACCGCTCCCTCTTGCTTGGGAACAGAGAGCAGGTGAGAGGTGGGCCCGGGTAGTAAGGTGACAGGCAGGGTCCTGAGAGGATGCCGCAGGGGAGAGGACCTAACCTCCCTTCTCTTACCCTTCCTGGGTTACTAAACCAAAGGCCACCCTGTTTTGTGTGTCTGCCCCCTAGTCCAACAAAAAAGGAAGTTTCCCTAAGAGGGGAGAGAAAGGTCAAGGAGAGGGCCCGGGGCCTGGGAAAGGGATGCTCAGGCCGCTGCTTCCTTGGGACTAGGGAAGAGCAAGTGCACTGTGCTCCCAGGCTTTCCTTCTGCTGTGGAATTCTGACACCCCCTCTTTTTTCCCCCTCTCACCCCCTTTTTGTTACCAGAGTTCTTGTCCTTACTGATAGGAGTTTGGGGACCGGGAAGAATTGGGGAAAGGGGGTGAGTGTTTCCGCTTCTGAGGGTGAAGGATTGAAGCGGGACGGGCCGCATCCCAGGGCCAGTGCCCAGCTGGTGAGCTAGGTTTTCTCCTACTGGAGCCCCTTCATTCTGAGGAGCCCCGGTGGGAGTCAGTGGGGAGGGAACTGCATGCCCCCCACAGTCCCCTCTCTAAACCCCACACTTACAGCCCCTGCGGAATGGCTAGTGTGAGGGTGGCGCTGAACCCAGGCCTGGGAATAGACCCCCTTCTGGAGAACTCCAGTTACTGGGACGCATCTGGGAGGAGTCTCTCTGAGGGGAAGCGCCACCATCCCGCGACCCGACCGCCCCGCACTATTTCAGCTTCTTCCCGGATGCCACTGCTGGACCTTTCTGGTGGAGCCGGTTTTGGCCCAGAGGGGCTGGATGGGCCTGGGGCTGCTCCCCGCTGAGGGCACGAAGGGAGGGAAGGAAGGAGCCCCTGGGGAGGGCCTTGCCCTTTTGGGCACTGTTGGGTTCATTTGTTAATTCTGTTCTGTGGAGAGGAGGCATTCTCAAGACGCTCGCTTGGCGGTGAAGGGGTCCTAAAACCGGTCTGTGCATCTCCCACCCACGTGGGCCTGTCTGTATCTGCGCGTTGCTGGTTTTCATTTTAATGGTTCTAATTTGAGAATGCGCCGATGTCATTTTTACGAGGTTGGTGTAAAAAAAAATTTACAGCCTTTTCCAAAAAGCTTTTTTTTTTCCAAGGGAAGAAGGTGTAGAATCACTTCGGGGGTTTTATGGTCTCCTCTTCCCCATCCTCCTTGCCCCCCTTCTCTGTGTAATTTCATTTTTATGTCTCTTTGCTGGAGGATAAAGCCTGGCTGGTGGAGAACCTGGATCTCCCCAGGTCAGCACCCTTAGTGGTGGGGGCCCCTGACCCCTGACCCTTCTCCCTACACCCCTTCCCTCCACACTCTGGTCCCAGAGGACTTGTACTTCAAGGGGTAGATGGAGAGACGTTTCCTGTTTAATTCAAGTCAACAAATACTTATTAGGTACCTACTGTTTACTAGCAGTGGGTTAGGTGTCTCCTCTCAGAGACTGTATCAATTCCTGCTTAAAATCCTCCAACAATTTTTCCTTGAGTGTAGAAGGCAATGAAAAGCCATCGTCCCGGTGATGCGGCTGCGGCTCACCCCTGGGACTTCTTCTCAGGCCACTCAGCTTGGCCACACTGGCCTTTTTGGTTCATGATGCTCCAACCTTATATGCCCACCTCCGGGCTCTTGCACCAGCTCCTTCCAACCGTGAATACCCTCCCCTGGAAGACTAGCCCCCTCATCCTAAATGCGTCCTCGAGAGGCCTTCCCTGGCCACACAATCTAAGTAACCAGCCAGCCGTCCTTTGCGTAATGCTGGCCATCATCTCACAGCTCGCTTCGCTTTGCTGTAGGGTCTGTCTCATCCCATTAGAATATGAGCTCCATTAAAGCAAATACGCCATGTCCCCAGTGTCTAGGACAGTGTGAGTGCCCTGTGGGGCTTCACAAATACTCGCTGAATTATAGATAAATGAATCAAAAGTCATATTCCGGGGTGGGGGGGGCGGAGCAGGTGAGATGGGCCTTCCTGGGAGGGCTTCTCAGGTTTGGGGTGGGCCGGCCCACCAAACACCCTTCTAGGGCCCCTTCCCCTAAATCGAGCCAGCTCTCAGTTGAAATTATCAAGACAATTGAGATCCCAATTTTGCCAAAATTAGCTAGATGCAGACAAAAGAAGTTTGGGTTTTGTTTATTTGGGCTGCTCTTTACCACCATCGGGATTAGACCAGAGTTTGCTGGGGCGGGGGGCGGGGGGGGTGTTCCTCCATCCTGTCTGCCCAGCTCCTGCCTCCTCATCCCTGTGCAGAGAGCCCCGTGTCAGGCCCAGGGGGATTCAGGTTCTGCTTCTGCCGCTGTGTGACTTTGGGCGCTTCACTGCGCCTCTTCAGATCTCCGTTTCCTTATCGATAAAGTGAACTAGATAAGTGTTTCACAAACCTTTTTGCTGGAGATCTGCCGTAAGAAATGCCTTTTATTTGGAGTGGCAGCACACAAGAGTTTCACGAAACAATGCTTATGCTTACCTAGTAACTCTGATGTTTTCATGTGTGTGTGTGTATTTTTTCCTATTTTTTTGACCTTCTAAATTGATATTATATGACCCACCATTAGCTCATGACCAGCAATTGGGAAAACACTAGACTAGATACCCTCTAACACTCCAGCTCACCAGGTCTGTGACCTGCGTGACTCTGCTTCTCTGTTCTCAAAGTTCAGCCCTTCGTGCTTGTCTCCCTGAGCACCAGGTCCCCGCCCTCCCAAACGCACAGAGTAAGGCTGGGACCCCGACACAGACCTGGAATCCTCCAGCCTGGAGAAAGAACCAGTAAACAGCCCTGCACCTGGCCTCCACAGAGAGGATGCTGGTCCTCCCGCAAATTCTCCAAGACAGAAATGAGGGTGTAGTCTCATCCGGCAGATGAGAGATGCATCTGCCCCAAGACTTGTTTTTCTTTTCATAGCAGCTCCCTGTTGCCCTCAAAGCACTAGCTTCAGTCCCCTCCAACCCCGCCGCCCTCCCTGGATGCCATCCGTTATAAGCCATTTGTTCCTAATTGTGAAGCTCCTGCTAATGACTTCTGAATGGGCGGTTGGGGGAGGAGAGTTCGGCTTCATTAGCGAGACTGAGTTCTTAGGCTTGAGGGGGAATGGGGGTGGGTGTAGATGGAAAAGGGCTTGGTTAACAAGTCCTTCTGGGTGGCACTGGACAAATGATCAGGAGCTGCCTGGGAAGGTGAAAGATCAATAATCACAATCACAAGAGTTAACGTCCATCCAGGACCCACTGAGTGCCAGCACTGTGCCGAGTACTCCATGCACACCGTCACATGTATTCTTCACAGCAAACCTGTGAGCTGACTACAGGTTTATTCCCATTTTACACAGGAAGAAACTGAGGCTCAGAGCAGTGATGTGACTTACCCAAGGTCACTCAGTATTTGGTGGAGCCAGGATTTGGATCCAGATCCCTTTGACCAGGGTCCGGGCCCTCAATGGACCCGGTACTGCTTCCTTTAGAGGAAAACTAGACTTCATTCCCCAAACCACAGAGCTGGGCATTTAGTTTTCAGTCTGAGGGGTGGAGGGAGCAGGAAAATAAGGTTTAAAAGGCCAAATGGCTCCCAATCTCCCATTCTGCCCTGAGCCCCCCCACCCCATGCCTTCTCCCTGGTGGGATTCTCAATGCCTCTTCCTACCCAAAGCTGTTATCTGGCCCACAAGGAAGGGAAACTGAACCCCGTGTATCAGGCCCCAGCCACAGCAGGCAGTGCAGACACATGCCTGGTGTGCCAGAGTGGCAACTGTGGCTCGGATGGGGCTTCAGAAAGTCTTAGACCTACCTGATCCCTTGGGTGACCACCCTGGAGGAGGACATCCTAGGCCAGAGGGCCTCCCCCGCCCCTCCTCCCAGAGCACCATCCCTGGCTAGGGGTCCAGATGGGGGTGGGGGATGGAGCAGCATTACAGGGCACTGAGCAGTCAGTGACATGTCCAGGCCATCTGGGGAGGGGAGACTGGGCCCCAAACCCAGGGTCTGCCCATCACCCTCACCCCTGGGCACCTGTAGGGTGATCTTCAGGTGGTACCAAGTCCCTAATTGGGTCAAGGCTGGGCTGTAAGCAAAGTCCATGAAATGAGCGTGTGCTGCCCACTGTCACCTCCCCATCTTCTCCAAGCCAGTATGAGGTGGGTGGCCATGAAAGTGAATGAAGGAATGAGTGAAGGATGAATGAATGAAGTGCCTAGAGGAGCAGACCCCGTGGGCTCCTCCAGCCTCTCTGGCTACTTAACCTCCAACACAGCTCGATTTTCTGTCCCTGCAAGTGGTTTCCGGGTCCCCAGACTCACCGGCTATTTCAGTCGTCTGTGGTGTGAGGGTCGCTGTGCCTGGAACGCCCTTCGCCCTCGTCCACTTGCTGAGCCTGCCCTTCCAGCCTCCAGTCAGTGCTGCCACCTCATCTGGGCCCCGGCGCTGGTGTCCATCTCCACCTCAGTCTGTGACGGGCGTCTCATCACAGCACCAGGCCCTGAGCCCTGGGGCAGGGCCAAGTTCTGTTTCTCTGTGTCCCCAGCACCTAGCACCGTCCCTGGCGGGAAGGAAGGAGTGTGGGGGGAAGGGTGGGAGGTCAGAGGAGGTGACAACCTGGCCAGGCCTAGAGTCTCACCTGGTCCCGTGTCACCTGGCCTAACGGGGGAGGAAAGGCTCAGAGTGATAGGAGGGGTGGGGCCTGTCGCAGGGAGGTCTCACAGGAATAAGATTGCAAGGCCCTGTCATTTTTTTCCTGTAAATCTTGTAATTTCATGCTCCAGGGGACCACAAAGTAAGTGAGTCAGTGGGGAGAGAATCCAGCCCCCCAGGCCACTCCCCCCACCAGGAGACTGCTCGGGACTCCCTCCAACTTCCCCTGGAAAACCCTCCCCTGTGGCTCCCCTCTTCCCACCAGGGATTGGGAGGGGGGGCTTCCTCCCCCCACCCTGACCAGCATCCCCTCTGGGTCACCTGGGCTGCCAGCCCCTGAGCCATCCTCTTCACCCACCTTGCCCCCTGATCTCTGACCCCTCTACCCCATCTCTACCTTTGGAGGACAAAGAGTATCTGTCAAGCCCGTGTCATTAGACCTGGGGGGGGGTCCCTAAAAACGAGGCACATAGAGGCAGGGCCCCTTCCGGATGACCAGCTGGCCACCTCCTTCCCCTCTTCTTCACCCTGCACCTCCTCCCACAGCCTCTCAGAGCCCTTTACTCAGGTCAGATTTCTACTTTCTGATGTGAATCTTGAAGAGAAGCAACCCCGGGCCACTCCTCCCAGTGTGAGGTCCCGGGGAAGAGGGGTGTGGAAGAGGCCTAGGATCTGGGGCGCTGGTGAGGGGCATGCCAATCTGGATGCCAGGTCTGCCCTGGGACACGCTCCCACAGATACACCAGGGTGTATTTAGGTACTGTCCTAAGGTAAACTAGGTTTAAGCCTCAGGGAGGCTCAGCTATTCAATGAAAGGGCTGCGAAGGGGGTGTGTATATATGCTTGCTGTACAGTGGGCGCCCCCTAAGTGTTTGCTGAGTGGCGGGGTGGGGGGCTATGAGTGCATCCCTGTCCCACCTTATAGGTCTGCCTTGGTGGTGCTCGCCGTGGGTAGGAGAGTGGAAGTCCACGTGAGGACAGACAAGTGTGTGTGTGGATAGATGTGCAAGGAAGCCGCAGGTGGCCTGTTGCATTTAATAGGTGCGCTGGGGAGAGGCTGGAGGAGGTGAGAGGTTCAGGATACAGGAAGGAAGCGGGTGCTCCTCGAATGCCGACCAAGTGCCAAGCATTGGTCCTTTAACACCCCACCCCCACCCGCACGTATTTCAGAGTTAGGTAGTGGCCCAGTTTTGCGGAGCAGACTGGAACACAAAGATAGGGGATAACTTGCCCAAGGTCACACTACTGGTAGGTGGCACGACTGGGCTTCAAACCCAGGTCTACCTGATGCCAGGCCCCCTGTCAAAGGCCTGGACACAACTGCCCTGGCCCCCAAGGAGATCTTTGAGGAACCTGGGTATATTTTGTGCTCCTGAAATGTGGATTCAGGACAGGTCCCCACATCCCCTGCCTCTGAGCCCCCTACTGACCTGGAGTGGCGGGGGATGGAGGGCTTGGCTGACCTTACAGAGAACTTCCTGGCCTCTGTCTCCTACCTGACCTCTCCTATTCAACCTCTCACTGCTCGTCCACCCACCTCCTAGGCCCACGGCCTGGCCGGAGAGGCTCCTCCTGCAGACTCCGTGCACCTCCCGTTCTCATGATCCCACCGGCTCAGAGTCCCGTCTGAGCCACCGTGGCCTCCAAGCCCCAACCACTACAGTCAGTGTAACTCACTGATACTTCACACACTCCCTTCAGGACTTGATCCAATTCCCCCAGCGCCACAAGGCCCTGCTCCCAGACCTCCTGCCCCGACTCATAAAGCCACGTAGCGCTCAGACCCTGAGACCCTGAGACTCCACCCTCATCCCCCCAACTGTGTGCTCTGACTCCAAGTGAATGCTACTCCCATAGCCCCCAGACTGACCACCTAGTAAGGCAGATGGCCTTGGAGCCAGGGTTCTTGGTCTCAAATCCTGACTGACGCTTCCTAGCTGTGTGACCTTGGGCATATTACTTAACTTCAGTTTCCTCATCTGCAAAATGGGACTGATAATCCCTACCTCACACCCTCCCAGGAGAGGATTAAATGACATCTTGCTGGTAAAGTGCCTGACACATAGTAGATGCTCGACAAATTGTACCTACTATTAATAGCCTGAGTCCACCACTGTACTTTCTCCTGGGTCCTTGTTTTGACCACTAACCCATTTGCTGCCGCCATTGAGTCCCAACAAAACCTCACCAGGTCCCAGAGTGAGTCCCTACAGGTTCTGATCCCCAAAGCCTGGCAGCTTCTCTCAGTGACTCCTACCTATATCCTTATCCCCTAGCCCAGGTGGACCCCGTGACCCTCTCACTCATCGCCAAGACCTTCTACATGACCCTGACCTCCTCCCCTTTATTCTCTCCAAACGCTCCCTGAATCCAGGATCCTGCACTGACCCTTTCCCTCCCACGTCTGCTGGAGCAGCCGGAGCACTGATTCGCCCCTGTCTTGCAGGCTCTCCAAGTGGCCCGGCAGTTCCTGCTGCAGCAGGCCTCGGGCCTGAGCTCCCCAGGGAACAATGACAGCAAGCAGTCGGCCTCTGCCGTGCAGGTGAGGAGGATGCCCTCCTGTACTGGGCTGGGCTGGGGCCAGGTCGGAGGGTGGGCTTGGCACCGAGGGAGGGGAAGGACCAGGGAGAGGAAGGACCGGCTGGAGAATTGCTCTGGCCCATCCCCAGTGCCAGAGAGCGGGCGGCTTTCCAGAGGGGATTGCAGTCCCTGCAGGGGCAGGTGAAGAAACACCACCTTCTCATCTGCACCTGACCGCCCAGCCCTTCCTCCACCAAGCCTCGCGTCTGTCGCTCAGAGTTTGAGTCTGCCTGAGCCCTCTGCCTCTGTACCTGTCTGCCTGCCTCCTCTTCCCTGGCTCTGCCCTCAGGGTCTCTCCCTGGCACTTCTGGGTCACTCGGCCCATCCCTCTCTGCTCCCCTCCCAGGCTCTCTCACTTGCTGAGGCCACCACGCCCTCCCCCCACCTCCTCGTCTCTCACCCACCAACTCTCTCTGTCTCCCCACGTTTCCTGTCTCTTGATGTCTCTCTGTCTCTTTTGTTTTCCTTTGCACAATCTGCCCTTTTTGTCCCCCTCTCCCTTCCCCGCAGCGTGCCGGCCCATCTGGCTGGCTGGGGGAGGGGAGGGGAGATGGGGTTGGGGGCGGGGGTAAGCCAGGCCTTCTGTTTACCTTTTGTGTCACAAAGAACTTGGGAGAATTGCCGTCTGAGTCGGGGTGGGTCACAGCTCCGCGGGCAGCCTGTTCCCCTCCCCCCGGCTCCCCTCCCCCTCCCCCCCGGCAGCCGGGCTTCCTCGCTCTCCCCACCCCTCTTGGCCGGGGTGGGGCGGGGGGGGGAGGGCGGGGGGCAGGGGTGTTGGCTCCAAATTGGGGAGGGGACTAAGCGGGGCTTTGGAAGGAAGTTTATCTAAAGGAGGAAGGGTGAGCACGATCCGATCCGCAAAGCACTGAAGCCTGAAGGGTGGGGTGCTGAGGGAGTGGGGGGATGAGAGGAGCAGGGCAGGGAGGGGGTACAGGGTGGCCGGAGAAGGACCCGGGACTGGGTTTGTCCTGGGGCAGATTCCAGTGCTCTGCGGCTCCGGCTCCGAGGGCATATCTGGGTTTTCTGTGAAACAAGCTTACATTCCGAAAGTGCTTTCAAGAAGTTGAAGGTGCCGGACAGGACAGTTGTGGGGCCTGAGCAGTGACCCTCTTTTAAAAGTCTCCAACCTAATGAGACAGCCCTCAGGGGGAGGAGTTGGGCAAAGAAGGGTAGTGGCCTGGGCGGGGAAGGGGAGGACAGTTCGGATAGCCGCTAACGGGAAGAAGAAAGTTCTCACACTGGAATGAGGTAGTAGGTTCTCGTGCCCCCGTAGTGTCAGGACTGGGTCTCTTTGAATTAGGGAGCCCCCCCATATACTCCCTGGGTCTGAAGTGGCCCTCGGGCTACTGTTCTGAATCAGTTCTGAATTTTCTACCCTGGGCCCAGCCTAGTACCCACTTCTAAGAACAGGGAGGGGTAGGCTGGGGAACAGTAGGAATGTTCCCCAACCCAGAGAGGGTCTCCTGACCTAAGTAAGAGGGAGGGAGCTGGATGGTAGTTGGAGGGACTGAGGTCAGACATCAGGAAGGACTTTGCAGCAGGGTAAGAAGGGTAGGATCTGAACTAAGAAAGGAAAGGAGGCTGTGGAATCTTCCTTCGGAGATCACTCCCACCCCCCAAAAAACGAGAGGGGTCACTCAACAAACACTTACTCAGTACTTCCTAAACTGACAACATTTGCAGAGTGCTTACCGTGTATGCTGGGCTGGGAGGAGCAGGGATGGTACCTGACATAGAGGAAGCTTATTTAGAGGCTGAGAGTTGGGATGGATACAATTTGGTGCCAGAATCAAGGACCCAAACTCAACCTCTTAAGTCTGGGGATTGGGGTCCCTGGGTGAGTAGGGAGACTAGGCCAGAGCTTAGTTTAGGTTAAACTCCCTTGCAAATGACCAGAAGGTAGTCCTCAGTCCTGGCTGGAGCTACAGCAAGAAGGATCGTGGTGAGACACCAAGAAGAACTTCTAGAAATGGCAAGGGGGCTGAGAAGATGAGACGAGGGCTGGGCACAGCTAAGGGGCCTGCCCTAGCCAACCTTCTGCCCAAACTCCCAGCTACCTGTGCTGTCTTCTGTGATTGAGCTCTCCCTGCCTGGGGCCCAGGCCCAGGGACAAACCAGCCAATCTCCAGGCTGGAGCTGGAGACCTAATATGGTTTTAGAAACTCTTCTGAAGCTGGCTCTAAGAGAGGGGTGGTGAACACGGCTGGGAGGTGAGTGGGCAGGCAATCCTGCCTTGAGTTGGGGACCACTGGGAAAGAGGCTGCCATCGATCTGCATTACCCACTTGATTCAGGCTCCAGATCAACAAAATATGCTCTCCCCTATCCCACCACCAGCCTTGAGTTCTTAGAAAAGCTGTTTCTAGGCCCTGGACCCCACGCGGGGTCAGAAGCCCCACTTCCTTGGAGATTATGAACCTGAGGGTGGGGATGAGAGGCAAGGAAGGTATCCAGGGTTGGGGCTCCAGGCTCCTGGAGAAGTTCAGACATGGCCCCAAGAACCCCCATCTCCCCAAGCCCAGAGAACCATCGGGCCAGAGCTCTGTACTGGGGACTGCAGTTCACAACTATGCTAAGCACGTGGCAGTATCACAGTGTAGGCAGGAAACTTTGAGTTCTGGAGCTAGTTGTTTGGGTTAAAATCCTGGTTCTGCCCCTTGTCAGCTGTGTGACTTTGGACAAGTTTCTTAACCTCTCTGGGCCTGAGCTGCCTCATCTGCAAAATGGGGCTAATAACAGCATCTATCCCCTAGGATGGTGAGGATAAAACGAGATGATTTTGTAAATCACCTAGTGTCTGCCCCACGGTGATTTACATGGTGGTTGGAGGGCTCCAGGCCTGAGCAGGGTCCCTGAGGGAGGGGCTGGAGGCAGCTGT
This sequence comes from Balaenoptera borealis, assembly GCF_965194805.1. Lineage (NCBI taxonomy): Eukaryota > Metazoa > Chordata > Mammalia > Artiodactyla > Balaenopteridae > Balaenoptera > Balaenoptera borealis. The sequence continues at coordinate 75,836,095 of NC_138869.1, forward strand.
CGGGCATTTTGCCCGGGGCTCACACTGCCAGGGCTTTTGTAAGCATTTAGCTGCCCTGGCCGCCCTCCAGATGGTGACTCACGGGCCTCGCTGGGCTGACTAGCTGACGGTACCCATCCTGACACATCCCAGCCTGGTGAGGGGTCAGTGGGGACACCAGGGGAGCTCCAGCTCAGTCCTCAGAACCCCCAAGGGGTGTGAGGGGATGGGATGGGCTCAGCCAGCTCAGGAGATAGCAGGCAGCTGCCACCTCACTGACCTTTCTTGACCCCGCTGGGCCACCTTCAAGACAAGTACACACAAGGTAATCCATCCAGATTACTGCAGCCACCTCTCCAGCCAGCAGCTCAGCCAACTGGCAGGAACAGCAGGGGCCGGGGAGGCCTTCCAAGGTCATCTCTTCCATTCCCCTGCCTCCAAGTAGGAAAGCCCCAAGGAAGGAAATACCACATCCTTTCCTGCAGGCCACTCGCAGTGACTCACACCCCTGGTGCCTGGAAAGACCTCCTGGGTGTCTAGGCTCAGTCTCCTCGGCTGGGGGCCCTGTCCATCTCCTCTAGTTCAGTTCTCACAGCCATGAGCATGGGAGGCCCAGAGCTTTTGCCCAAAGTGACCCTTGCCACGTAATGCCCCTGGGGCCGGAACGTTGGGGCCCTGGCGTGCCTAAGGTGCACTCGTGGAAGAGGGTAGGGAAAGAAGGGAAAAGGAAAATCCAGAATGTTTTAAAAAGTAATTTTCTTTACATTTGTGTAGAATTTCATGGCCATACAAATAAATCACTTTCACTTACTCCTTCCCCCACTGTCCCTCTAGGCCTCGGTTTTCTCATCTCTAAAATGGTGACAATGATGGTACCTTCCTCCCAGGGCTGCTGTGAGGATTCAGGGAGATAATACACATAAAGGGCTTAGCCAAGCACCTGGCACTCCTGGCATGTAATCAGCCACCAACAACATCATCTTGAGTAGTCGTGTGAAGCGGGGAGGGCAGATGTGCCAAAGCCCAGTTAGCAGATGCAGAAAGTGAGGCTTGGCGATTTCAAAGGATAGTCAATGTCAGGGACAAGAACCTGGGCCATCTGACTCAGAAATCCAGGGCTCTGAGCTCCACCATGTTGGGGGCCCCCATGTCAAAGGACAGGTATGCAGCTGCCTCGGGAGCACCCAGCAAAGGATACAGGCTGGCTCTGCAAGGGGGGGCTGGATCTGTGCCATGGCCTGCCCCTCCGAGAGTGGGGACCAGAACAGCCCTGCAGCCTGGCTTTCCCGAGGTCTCCAGGAGACAGTTGTAACGAGAGAGGTTGGCCTTTTGGATCTCTAGCCTCATCGAACCCTTGAGCTCCCTGGATGGTTCCATTTCCACACACTCTCCTAACCCTTCTCAAGACCTGCTCTGGGCGGGCGCGGGGGGGCAGGCGGTGCGGGACGTGGGAACAGCGGGAACTGCAGAGCACACAGACCTGGGCATGAATCCCAACCCTGCCGCTTAAGGCTCCTCGTTAGAGGCCCCTCAGAGCCTTCATTCACACGGTGTGGCCGTGGCTAAAAAGCTAGGTGCCCCTTCCAGGGATGTTTGCACAGAGATGGCTGCAGTAAAGGAGGGGAGCCCAGGGCTGGAGCTCAGCCACTAGTGAAGGGGGGGCAGGAAGAGGTGGGGCAGTGAGACTTACCGATGTCCCTGGAGCCACTGCACTTCCCCCGTTGCTCCTCTGCCTGGGGATGCCCTCACTGGTGGCTTGAGGCTGAGCCTTGCCCCTGCCAGGGATCCTGAATGGAACCAACTCCTCCTCTTCTGCCCCGCCTGTGGGGCTGGGGGAAAGTGAAAGGGCCCAGGAATCCGCTGGGGACATAACCTGTGCTGTCTTGACCAGGACAAGTCTCTGCAAGACACTCCCCCTGGACTGGCCCACCAGCACCCCTCCCTCCCCGCCCCAAGCTTGATCCGCCAGGAAGGTAACTCAACTCGGGGGAGCACACACTTAGTGAGTGCCTGCCATGTGCCAGCTCTGCTAGGGCTGGGGAGTGAGACGGGAGATTAGAGACTTGTGCACATGGGGCTTGAAGAGTGATGGGGGTGGCCGATTGCCCTGTGAGGACACCTGTCCTGCTAAAACAGGGCATCAAGACAGTGTTGCAACTTGGACTACCCAGGCTATGACTGCACAGGCTAGGGGTTTCAGGGGAGGTGGGAACTGGGAAAAGAATGATGATACTGCTTTTCCCTGAACCTTTTGCCTGTAGCTAGATTCTCTGGGCCTCCTGTAGAGGCCTCACCCAGGACAGGGGGCAGAAAGCTGCCCTACTATGAGAATCCTGCAAGTTCCAGCTGGAAGGAGGCATCTCTGTTTTATGGTTGAGGAAACTGACACCCCAGAGACAGCCAGTGAATGGCTGGAGGTCACTTGGCAAGTTCATTGCAGAGCGAGGAGGAGCAGCCTGCCTCTCCCCGCGTCTCTGCATGGTGTCCTTTCCACCCCACTTGGACCTAGTTAGGTGATTACACGTACACACTCACACAGGGTGGCCCTCATGGTGCTCCCTGGGCGTCAGCTCCCGGTCGCCGTGTGTGCCGCCTAGACAGGTGTGCTGGAGTACGTGACACGCATGTGAGAGGGGCCAAAGTCCAGGTCCTCGTGCCGTGTGGGCTACATTTTGAAACCTTCCCATGGCTGCAGGCTGCCCTCCTGGCCAGGCCCACCTTGTGGATCGTGTTCTCAGAACAGACTGAGTAGGAGTCGGCAGTGGCTAGGTGCTGCCCCTCCCCATCACTGGGGGAGAAACCCTGCAAAGCATGGATTCTACTAACCAGTGTCGCTGGGGTCTAATCTTCCTGCACCAAAGACAGCACATCCTGCAATAATGTCCAACCGTCTGCAGGCTCTGTTCTAAGTATTAACTCATTAGCCCTCGTGATGACCTTAAGAGGCAGGCACTATCGCTACTTCCATTTCAGAGACAAGAAAACCAAGAACAAGGGAGGTGAGTCACTTGTCCAGAGACGCACAGCTAGCAGGTGGCAGAGCCAGAATGTGAACCCAGGCAGCTCACTGCGGAGCCGCTCTGCCCTGCTGTGGGCAGGGGCTTGGGCGCGGACCCTCCCCGGGGTGGGGCAGAGGTGAGGGGCTGACGGGGCCGAATCTCACAGGTGCCCGTGTCGGTGGCCATGATGTCGCCGCAGATGCTCACCCCCCAGCAGATGCAGCAGATCCTGTCGCCCCCACAGCTGCAGGCCTTGCTCCAGCAGCAGCAGGCGCTCATGCTGCAGCAGGTGAGTCTGGCCCCGGGGCCGCCGGAAGGGCAGGGAGAGGAGGGCGAGGTGTTCCAGGCACTGGCCTCCCCCGCTCCCACCCTGTTTACTACCAACATCACCAAAGGCCAAAGCAGTGGCAGAAACCAGAGAGACCGCTCGGGCCGGACTGACCTGCATTCCTCCAGGACAGCTGGGGAGGGGTCAGAGGTCAGGCCTCTCCCACAGCAGACTCCCACACACCCCCATACGCCCTCACAGCGCCCCACCTGTATCTCCAAACCCCAGGGAAGGACAAAGAACATCCTGGCACTTCATCCTCACCCACCAAGGGAGGGGGAGGGCTCGGCGCTGTGCGGGGAGGCTCCCCGCTCCCCTGTCCGTTCCCTCTCCGTCCAGGCTCTGCTCTGGGGCTCTGCTCTGGGAGAGCCTCTCGGAGCGGACATCTCCCTGCTGGACCATCTGTTTCACAGCAGCCCAGTCACGAGAGGGCTGGCCGTTGCTTTGGGGTCAGCAGTCCCCCGCCTGCGCTAACGCACTCCCGCCCTGCTGTCGACCCCCAGCTGCAGGAATATTACAAGAAGCAGCAAGAGCAACTCCACTTACAACTCCTCACGCAACAGCAGGCTGGGAAGCAGCAACCCAAAGAGGTAAGGGGCTCGGGCAGGGCCGGATGTGCCCCTCAAAGGACCCCCACCCCTCACCTGCAGTGCCAGCCCTCTCCTAGCCAGGGGCTGGGAGTCCCAAAGTGGTCAGGACAGGATGGCCTTGTGGGGATAGTAGAAAAACCAGGAAAGGCTGGGGGATGGGATGGAGGGATGGAGGCCCACATTCCACCACCTCCCCTCAACCCCATTCAGTCCTCCTCGCCTTGTGTTGTTGGATTAGGAGAGCAGAAGGGCTGAGCCCTGTGTTATCTGAGCACATACGCGTAGACGGGTATGTGAGTGTCAGATGGTCCGCGCTCATGACCGGCTGCCTCATGGTCATGCCCTCTTCCTGCCTGCTTGTCTGTTAGTGACCCAGCACCTCAGCCCTCTAGCCTGGTCCTGAGAATCTTTCAGTCCGCCCCTTCAGACCTGCCCCAACCTCTGTTGCTTCTTGTAACATCCTGCCCTGCCTCTCCAGAGAACTCCCCAGCCTGCACCCCCTGCCCCATCTGGCCCACAGTGCCTTCTGAGCTTCCATACCAGGCCCTGCAGTGCCCCCCACCCCATGTCCCGGACACGCACTTCCCTCCTGCTGGCCAAACCACAGCCACGTTCGAGTTGCCTCTTCCCAGGAGGCTGCCCTGCTGACGCCCAGTCATTCCCTCCCGCCCTCAGCCTCCCCCTCAGAGGTCTCGCATTTGCTGCCTTCTCTGCATTGTCTCTAGGCTGAGTAGCCAGCCCACCACCCCACCTCCAGGGCAGGTGGGCCGAGCCATCCCTGCCTCCAGAGCGCCCAGGACATGCTTGGCTCCTAGGGCTCAGAAAAGGCTTGCTGACAGGCTGACTCGTCAGTGCTTGTGTGAAGTACTGAATCTGGGGGTGGGGGGGGTCGGGGGGAGCGGGGCCAGAGCAGGAGAGAGGGAGCCACTAAGAGCAGAGTGAGCAAGTGCGGGCAGGCGACGGGCACCTGGGCAGCAGCGATGCGACTGTTCCCTAGCCTGGGTCCTGATGACCTGTCGATGCTGATCTTTTAAAGTCCCGTCAGACACCTTGATTCTCTGTATCTAAGAAGCAAGAGAGGAGAGGAGCTGGAGGGGAGAAGGCCCCCTCCTCAGAGCGGAAGGGGGGCACCCCGGGCATGTGGGAAGGGTGCCCGCCAGGCGGGAGTGGCCCCTGGAGTCTGACAGGCTCATCCATCATTGTGATGAGAGCCCCCCGCCCCCCCCAGGCGAGCACAGCTGTGGTGCGGGAGCCGAAGCAGCCGAAGCAGCGGAAGGAGGGAGGCGGGAGCGGGGAGGGCGTCGTGCTGCGTGTCTGGGTCTGGCCGTGTGTGTTTGCGCGCGTGCGTGCGTGCGTGCGTGTTTCCTGCGAGGAGGCATGCAGCCCTATGGAAGCTGGGCCGGGAGCAGGGAGGCTGCAGCTGCGGACGCCACCACGACAGCTCCGGGGGCCGACAGGCCCTGGGAGGGGGTGGCCGCAGGGTGGGGGCCAGATGGCACGTCTGAGGCTGATGGCACCCCTCTCTGCCCGCCCCCTCGGGCCCCCCACCAGGCCCTGGGGAACAAGCAGCTGGCCTTCCAGCAACAGCTCCTGCAAATGCAACAGCTGCAGCAACAGCACCTGCTCAACCTGCAGAGACAGGGGCTGGTCAGCCTGCAGCCCAGCCAAGCCTCGGGGCCCCTCCAGACCCTCCCGCAAGGTGAGTGCCCACCCCCCAGCCAGCCCCAGCCCCACGCCCTCGCTGTCCCCGAGGGCTGGCAGCCCTTGCTCCAGGGCGTGAGGTGGGGGCCCCATGCGTTACTGGGGCCCCGCCAGCCTCCCCTCTCTCTCCCTCCCATCGCAGCCGTGTGCCCGACAGACCTGCCCCAGCTGTGGAAGGGCGAGGGTGCCCCCGGGCAGCCCGCCGAGGACAGCGTCAAGCAGGAGGGGCTGGACCTCACCGGCACGGCCACCACCGCTACCTCGTTCGCCGCCCCCCCCAAAGTCTCACCCCCCCTCTCCCACCACACCCTGCCCAACGGACAGCCCACTGTGCTCACACCTCGGAGAGACAGGTATGGGGCTCCGGCTGGGAGGAGGTGCTGTATACCTGCCCGGGGACTGGCCTTGACCCTGAGGGCTGGTAGAGGCTGGGGTGGGGTTGTGGAGCTCAGGGACCGGCAGGTTTGCCTCTCCCGGGGCACGCACAACTGTGCCTGACGTCTGGGGAACCTGTATTAGGGACAGAAACGTCATTAGTAGGGGAGCTGGGGCTGGGCAGGACCGAGGGCTGCCGGGGTCTTCAGGGTCGCTGACCACCATCACCCTCCTGCCCTCCCAGCTCCTCCCACGAGGAGACGCCCGGCTCCCACCCCCTCTACGGACACGGAGAGTGCAAGTGGCCAGGCTGTGAGACCCTGTGTGAAGACCTGGGCCAGTTTATCAAGTAGGTGTCAGCCCCACTCTCCTTTGCCCCCCAGCCTGCCTCCCCTAACAGGGCCCCTCATCCCCCAGCCTGCCACCTAGCTTGCCACTTCTTGCGCCTTCAGGCACCAGCTGTCCTGCCATCCTCACCCCAGGGGGGGCCTCATTCCTTCTCTGCCCCCCATCAACTCCCCGGTCACTCCTACCGCGTCTGCGGTCTGTATTTCCTGAGCCAGCAGCCTCCCCACCCCGACCCCAGGCTGCTGAGCCCAGCAGGTTGGGGGTGTGAGGAGAAGGAGAGGACTTCCCCCACCGCCCTCCCCGGCTTCCCTGAGCCCCAGCCCCGGAGAGCAACAGCCTAGTGACGGCCTTCGGGCCTGGCGGACAGGCGGCTGGCAGCAGGCGGCCAGCTGCCATAGCCATGCCAGGCTCTGTCACTGACTGATTAACTCCGCTGTCTCCCAGACCCTTGCAGCATCAGGGTCAAACAAATTGTTTTCACGCTTCGTCAGAGGTTTACTTAATTAGTTCATTTGCAGTTAGATCTCTGTAGCTGGGATTTTAGCAAAGACATCAAAGGAGGCTGACGAGAAGGCGGCTTCCTCCGTTGCCCCGTTTTTGTTTTTGTTTTTTTCCCCATCCCTTTCCCTTCTTTGTATCTCTTGGTCTGTCTGCTTTCCAGGCTGTGGGCAGGATTAGAGGGTAGGATGGGGAGGGTGGTGACAGCAGGAGAACCAGGGCCAACTTTCTCTTCTCCGCCCCCTCCTCCCCCGGAAGACACCTCAACACAGAGCACGCCCTGGACGACCGGAGCACAGCCCAGTGCCGCGTGCAGATGCAGGTGGTGCAGCAGCTGGAGATCCAGGTGTGGCCTCGGGCTGCGGGAGAGGGGCGTGGGGGGCTCCCACCCCTGCCTCACCTGCAGCACTGACTTTCCAGGAGGGATTTAGGGGGTCTCATGGAAGGGTCATCTAATGCTTTCTAGGTCCTCGTTACCATGGTTGTAAGGTGAGGGCAGCCGGATTCTGAGGGGAAAACCAGGGTTGGGGATCTCTCCGCTGCGAGGTCCTGAAGAGACTCATACTAATACAAACAACAAAAATGGTATAAATAGCTAACATACTGAGCCCTTACCTTGTGCTATATACTAAATACCTATGTGACTCAAGGGATCCTCTGAACAATGTTATATGGTTGGTAGGTACTATTATTATGCCCAATTTACAGATACAGAAAACAGAGGCATAGAGAGGTGAAGTAACTTGCCTCTGATCACTCAGCCAGTGGGTGGCAGAGCTGGGATTGGAACCAGGGCAGTCTGGCTCCGGAGTCTCCACTCTACAGCACGGAATACTCAGGAGGCTACTCAGGACAGTCCATCAGGCAGCCAATCAATATTTACCCATTTCCCTCTGGCACCTAGCAGAGCTCCCTGCATGAGAGGGTGGTTGTAAAAGATCTATTGAATTTATGAATAGGGGTGAATGAATCATTCATCCATCCCTGCATCTCCATTCAGTGTGTGACGGCACTCTCACACACAAGTGCCACTGAACTTGGGTGTTGTTCAGCCACAGCCTCTGCTCTTGATGGGGAGGAAAGGCGTGTGCTGTTGGGAAGAAGGCCCCCCAGAGTGCAGCGGCTGTGTGGGGGTCTAGGCTGGGGACACACAGTCTGGAGAAGCGGGGAGGGCTTCATGGAGCAGGCAGCCCCCAGTCCTGGCTTTGTGGTGTGAGGGGCCAGAGGGGCAGGGAAAAGCCGAGGTCTTCCAGGAGCAAGGGACGGAGGGAGCTGGGCTGCCAAGGGTGGGGGCGCGTGGTGGTGACAGGGGCTTGGTATGTGGAGGAGGAGGAGGAGGGCCCGGCTGCCCCCCCCCCGCCCCCTCCCCGCCACCAGACACAACCCCTGCTCACCTCCCACCTCTCCACAGCTCGCCAAGGAGAGCGAGCGGCTGCAGGCCATGATGGCCCATCTGCACATGCGGCCCTCGGAGCCCAAGCCCTTCAGTCAGCCAGTGAGTGACTCTCCCCTCCCTGCGGCCCTCCAAGAACCGCCCCCCCGCTACCCCCCCCCAACCCCGACCCCTCATCCTTTCGGCACTGGTCTCAGCATCCTCCCCGTTGCTCACAGCTGAACCCAGTCCCCGGCTCCTCCTCATTCTCCAAGGTGACCGTCTCCGCAGCCGACTCGTTCCCAGATGGTCTCGTACACCCCCCCACCTCGGCCGCTGCCCCTGTCACCCCCCTACGGCCCCCTGGCCTCGGCTCTGCCTCCCTGCACAGTGGGGGGCCCGCGCGGCGGAGGAGCAGCGACAAGTTCTGCTCCCCCATCTCCTCAGGTAAGGGCCGTGGGGAGGGGCATCTTTCCCCAAGCTGGACCCCCCTTCTGGCTACCTCAGCCTCTGCCTGTCTCCCCCAGAGCTGGCGCAGAATCACGAGTTCTACAAGAACGCCGACGTCCGGCCCCCCTTCACCTACGCCTCCCTCATCCGCCAGGTGAGCGTGGGAAGGTAGACGGAGTGGGGGGGGGCGGGGGGAGGCACACAGTCTGCACCCCTCCCTCAGGGTCCTGGGACCAGAGAACGTAACTTTCCGTCTCACACATGTCCTCTCCCACTCACACCTGCGTTTTCCTTCTCAGCCAGACGGCCCCTTACATGGGCTTCGGCTGAGCCATCCTGCTGGTCACTCAGACCTGTCTGTGGGAGCACACACACTGTTGATGCTACTTACACCCCCTGTGTCATCCATACCCTCATTTCCACGTACGCACACTCCCATGAGACGATTTTCTGATAGACTTATGGTCACTTGTAGTCTGTCTCCTTTTCTCTGTCTCTCAGATGCGCACACACACACATCCACACGCCATCTCATGTTTAGGGTGCCCTTTACAAAAACCAGGATAAATTCCAAACAGCCCCCACCCCCGGACCTCTTTCTCCCAAGAATACTGCTTTCTTTCCCAGTCTAGGGCAGGGGCCCTTGGAGCCATTTTCCCTCCAGCAGAAATTCATGTGCTCCTCGCACAAGTGCATGGCCTTCGAGGCTCGTGTTCCCTTTAGCCTCTGGCTGGTCTGTAACCAGCCTGCCCCTCTCAGGGGACCATCCAGCACCCCCAGTCTTGTCCACATGCTTCCGCAGCGGGTCTCCTCTGCTCTCAGATGAGTTAGGGGCCAGGCTGAGGGGAGCTGGGGCAGAGCACACAGGCCTGTGGCCCTTGCAGGCCCAGACTGAGGGTCCCTGTGCTTCTTCCTTGTCCACAGGCCATCCTGGAAACCCCCGACAGGCAGCTGACCCTGAATGAGATCTATAACTGGTTCACCAGGATGTTCGCCTATTTCCGGAGAAACACGGCCACCTGGAAGGTGAGGCATGCCCGTTCCTCCTTGCCAGGGCCCCAGGCGTCCTTGGACATCTCCAGATCCCTTTGAGACCAAGGCTGCCTAACAGTCCCCTCGGGGAGGCAGTTCTATAGAAGGGGCCCCACCAGGCCCCAGGCTGGGCCGTGGGCCCCTCCACCTCCACCTCCACTTCTCTGGAGCGCTCACCCCATGGGCCCAAAAACCCCAGCCCCCTGAAATAGGGCCTGCAGGAGTCGGTAGTGCCTGAGCCTGGTCGGAGGCCTGGGTTACATTCACAGGAGACCCTCAGGGTTCAGAGTCCTCGGCTAAAGGCGCACGCTCTGAAGACCAGGATAGGTGGAGGGAGGGGGCTCGCAGGCCTGAACATGTGGGTGGACCGAGACCCTGGACTGTAATGCCCTGGGGCACAAACACAGACGCTCACACTCTCCCCAGCTCTGCCATCAGTAGCAGGAAGATAATTATTGTCTTCATCCAATTAGTCATTTTAACACCTTCAGCCATAAGAGTTTTCCTGGGGGATCAGAAACAGACAAGGGAGGGAACCTAGGAAAATGGGACACGAGAGTTGTGGGCTGGGACACTAAGCCATTTGTTTTTCTAGAGCCAGCATGGGGGGTATGAGTCTGTCTGTCTGATGGGTGAGAATATTAGGTTCTGTGCAGCAGGGTGGGAGGGGGTGAGGGGAAGGAGAAGGGAGTGTCAGTGCCCTGTGGGAAAGGATGGACACCCGGGAAGGAGTCCCCCACATCTCAGGACCTGAGTTGGATCCCTGGCTCTTGAGTCCCTCTGCTGGCCAGTGCAGAAGCTGCAGCTAAACAGCCTACCTCCCCGATCCCACCAGGTTTCAACAAGTGTCACTAGGGCCCCCTCCCTACCAGTGACCAGGACAAGGTGAGGTCTGTACAGGGCCCAGCCTTCTCTGCCTTCTCTGTGCTAAGTGCAGCAGGAGAGACTGCTCCGTGACCTTCTGTATTCCCGTGCCCAATTCCCAAAGCTTGGCAAAGAGGCTGCAAGGCTGGGACAGCTGCTGTGATTGGCTGCGAGTGATGTCATTTCCTGCCAACCACAGTCCTGCCCTCTCTCTGAGCCAGCAGGGCCTTCTTGGAGCCACCTGGTTCAGTCTCCAACCTGCAGGCCAGTTTGGATACCAGGTTTCGTAAATGATGAGAGTCCTATACAAACTTCAGGGATCATTACAGTTGTTATGTAATGTTTACTTTAATATTGTATATTAACCCTCTACCTTTAGGGGAGTCAATGTGGAGCCTCACTGCCCTAGACAACCTCCTCCTTGGGGGCAGAGTGCCTCTCATCCACCTATCCTCCTTTCTTGTTCTCTCTTAACTGCATCACCCTCTGCAATCTCTACTTCTCTCCTTTCTTGAGGTCGGAAGGAGCTGGTTTAGGTGACTTTCTTAAACCCCTCGATGACCATCATGAAGCCACCTCTCCTGTAGCCCAGCCCCCTTGGGCCTTCATACCACCTTCGACTGGTGGCCCAGCCTTGGTCATCTCAGTGGCGTGTCTCCCTCCCAGGTCTTCACCTCCATCTCCCCTCCCCTAGTCTAGGTCCCAGCAAGAAGCCAGCTCATTGAGTGACCTTCCCATTTAGCTGTGCTCTGCTGCTGCTTCTGCCACTGGGGGCACTGCCTGCGTCCTCCCTGTGGCCCAGCAGAATCCACCTCAGCTTGCGGTCCACTCTGACCTTCAGGATTTTTTGCCGTCAAGCTTCCATTCACGTCACTTGGGAAATGCACCCTGTCTACTCCCAGCTCTATTTCCTTTCCACCCCCACTTCCGACCCGTTTATCTGCCCATTGAGGTCCCTCCTCTTCTCCTCAACTATTTCAGCTTCCTTTCCTTCCTCCTCCTTTACTCTCTTGGGCCCCCACCCTAGGATGCTGTCCACTTCAGACCAGGGCAGAAGGGTTGGGAGCCGGTGTGGGCCAGGCCAGCTGCCGTTCATCCGGGGACAGAGCCGCCATCTGCCAAGCTGATGGTCCTCGCCAGCCCTCCCCCTGTGTCCGTCCCCTCCCAGGGCCCATGTTGTGGGCCTGTCCTTTTGTTTACGCAGCCCCTGCCAGACCCCTTAAATTGCCGTTAATGTTTCAGCGTAACGAATTAGTCTCTCATCACGAATCAGGCTTCGAAATGAGGGAAAAAAGCCCCAGTGAGGCCATCCTCGGAAATTGGGGTCATTCTCATTTGCAAAGCGGAGGATCGGAGCCCCGTAATGCGGGCAAATTTATTCCAAGGCAGGAGCCCCGGCGTGATTAGGCCCTTTGTAATTATCGCTCCAAGAGATTCCACTCCAGCCGCCCGCCTCCCTCGTGGATTAGCAAGCGAGTCGGAAAAATACACAGGATTTAATTAGAGGCAAATTAAAATTGGTAATGAAATCGGGCCAGTTGCAAGTGGCAAGAGTTGGAAGGGAGAAAGGGAGAGGGGATCTCCAGGGGCATGGGCTGCCTGCCCAGCCTGCTTTCTTCCCATTTAGAAATGTAAAGAGGAGACAAGGATGGAGATGAGGTGCGGGAGGCTGAGGGGGGACAGGTAACAGGGACAGGGACAGCTTGGGGCTGTGAAGTTGAGAGAGGAGAGCGTGGGGACAGGAGCAAGGCACATGGCGGGCGGTGGTGGGGTGGATCAGGGCCCTAGCCCAGGTTCCCGGGAGGGGGGAGGGGCGGATTGGGCCAAGCACCCCTGCCCCCACCCAAGTGTCCTACAAACAGGATGACCTCAATTCCTGAAGTTATCCTGCTGGGAGGAGGTGGGACCGACAAGGTGACTTTTCCCTCCTCTTCCTGCTGTACAGCCACTAAACCCAGGCTCTCCTTTCTCTCAGCTTCCTTATGTTAGCAAGTATGTATTAGGCCTCTACTGTATACCTCATGCTCTCAATAAGCCATCTGTTCTGAGCCACAGCCCAAAGTCAAGGCTCCCACGCTCCAAGGTGGTCAAGGAAGGTTGCAGTGAGGCTTCCTGAGTTATTCCCAAAACTTTTAAAGGCTTAATGGGAACTCTGTGTGCACCTGAGGTAAGGTGTCCCAGGCTCACTGAGGTGCCAGGACCTGAGTGTGGTCTCGTGCCGCTCAGAAGCCCTAACAGCTACATGCATCTGACTAATGATGATGAGAAAACAGATTATTGCTAACGAGGTATCATTCACTTGGTAGACAGAGTTTTCCAAAACGTGGCAGGGAGAAGGGAGCAGACAATACAACGGGCTGGCGGTGGTGAGGATGCCGGAGCCGCTGGCTCCAAGGGCCGAGAGGGGTCTTCCCTCGGCTCCGGCTGCATCTTCTCCTGCCCGGCCCTCCCCTTGCTTGTTGCTGGGGAAGGTGGGACCAGGTGGGACTTGAGGACCCTCCTGCCTGTGCTCCCCCGAGTGGAGGAGGGGCCACCTCTGAGCATCTGCTTCTTGTCACTGCACCCCCAGAATGCAGTGCGACACAACCTCAGCCTGCACAAGTGCTTCGTGCGCGTGGAGAACGTCAAGGGCGCCGTGTGGACTGTGGACGAGCGGGAGTACCAGAAGCGGAGACCACCAAAGATGACGGGGTATGTGGGCCCACACCCCCCCATACTTCTCCAGGGTAACTTTCTGCCCCGGATCCTTCCCACTGTGGGGTTGGGGGGTCGGAGAAAAGGGGCGAAGGAGCCCAGGAGAGCCTGGAATCTGGAAGTGACAGATGATTAGGAAGAGGACATTTCTGCCTTCTGCTTCTGACTGAGGGAAGGAGCTGAGGGGAACCTGGCACCAGAGAGAGGCAGAAGCCCAAAGTAGCCCCGGCCGGAGCTGGGGCATGGGCAGATGGCAGCCAGTGTGGCTGTTGGTGAGGGGGCTGCCATCCCCAGGGCCACTCTCCCCCATCTTATTGCAGGATGAGCCAGTCTGTGAGATCTCCAGGCCCCACCTCTTCATTTTACAGGGAGAGGAGGCCCAGAGAGGACAAGGGGCTGGAGGGTGGTCACACAGCAGATTCCTGGCGGAGCTGGGTCTCTGGCCTCTACCACGCAGCACTTCCAGTGGAAACTGAGGAACCTGGGGGAGGGTTCCTCTTTCAGCTTCCCTTCCAGCGCCACCACCTCCCCACTCCGAGCACCCCACGTGGGCTTGCCTGCGCATCTTGGGCCTCTGAAGCAAGTTAGATGGCTCTCTGTGGGTGCCTGTGCCCCTCAAAGATTCCTTCACCCCAGACAAGAGCCCCTCTACCCTCAGGCAGCTGTGGGTGCTGGGGCAGGGTTGGGACCCGAAAAGGAAAGCCATTCCCTTCTGAGTGCCCCCATGTGCCAGTCACAATGCTTGGAATCTTCATGTCCCGTTATCAACTTGGAATCAGAAGACCTGGGCTCGAATTACACCTCTGCTTCTCACCAGCTGTGTGACCTTGGGCCAGTTCTTTAAGCTGTCTGAGACACCCTCTAAACTGGGGATACTCACTGTGGAAGGATGGCCTTAAGCCATTGCTTTTCCTGACCCAACTCCTGGACACTTCTTTGTGCAGAAAAGCCTTTGGTGTGGAGCATGTGGGGACAGGCTGAGCACACGGCTTATTGGATGTCCCAAAATTCAGGGTGGCAAGAAAGTGGATTTTATAGTAGGGGACTATGGAGGTTATCGCTCAGACCTTGCCAGACATCGGGAAATCTAGACTGGAGAGAAAATACTGGGCCACCTGACGTGGAGACAGACACTGGGAGGGATCTGGGTCCTACTCCTCAGCCCTGAGACCCTGGGCACATTCCAGGGCCCCTAGGAGCCCCGGCAGCTCACCTGTGAAGGGGGCTTTCGGTCCCAGATGTGCCAGGTCAGTGGGAGGATTGAATAAGATGGGGCCTCCCAGGATAATGAATGGGACAGTCCCTGGCACAGAGCAGGCCCTCAGTTAGGGTCAAGGCCTGAGTGAGGAATAAGCGAATGAATGAAGCAGACGCTGCCTTCTATCTCCTCCAGGAGCCCCACCCTGGTGAAGAACATGATTTCGGGCCTCAGTTATGGAGCACTTAACGCCAGCTACCAGGTAGTGGACTGGTCCCCGCCCAGTGCCCTCCCACCCCCTCACTTTCCCTCCAGCACACTGGTCTGCAGAAGAGACATTCCCCCACCCTCCCTGGCAGAGACGGGGCACAGAGCGGGTAGGTTGGCATAGCCAGTGGTGACCCCTTCCCTGGCTTACAGATCTGGGGTGGCAGCGGGGGCAGGGCGTGGGGGTCCTCTGTCTCCTGGGAAGGGAAGAAGTCAGGCCCAGGTTCTCAGGAAAGCTGGGAGGCAGCTCAGCTTCGGAGCTCTGGCCTTGGGAGGGGGTGCCAGAGATCTGCCAGCCCGTGGACACACGGGAGGCTCTCTAGGGCTGGGGAAGGGACAGCACTTGACTGGGTGGAGCCCGCTGACAGGCCCCAACTCTGTGCCCTCCAGGCTGCCCTGGCCGAGAGCAGCTTCCCCCTCCTCAACAGCCCTGGCATGCTGAACCCTGGCTCCGCCAGCAGCCTCCTGCCCCTCAGCCATGACGACGTGGGCGCCCCCATGGAGCCGCTGCCCAGCAATGGCAGCAGCAGCCCCCCTCGCCTCTCCCCACCCCAGTACAGGTGAGCCCATGGCATGGACCCCAGCCCACCGCCGTGCCCCCCGCAAACATCAGGAAGGCTGAATCTTCTCCCCCTGCAGCTGGGATCCCCATCTTGTGGCCTCCAGCACAGCTCTCTTCCCAGGGCAGGTGGCCCCTCTCTTCCTTCTCATTGCTCCCCTCTGCCCCCCCCTCCCCCCACCCCCGTATCCTCTTTATTTCTCTCTCTTCTCCATCCTCTGTCGTCTCCCTTCCCCTCTCCTTCCCAACCAAAGGCAACCTCTGTCCATCCCAAGACCTCCTTTCCTTTGAAGGGAAACCAGACCTGAGACGTCAGGCCCCAGCGGCTCAGAGATGAGGGGGTCCTGGGGAGGCGAGCTCTGGACACATCCCTGCGCCCCCAGATCCTGGATGCATTTTGGGCTGGGGCCGGCAGGAGAGGACCTCCAGGGTGCCCACATCATCCCTTCTGTCACAGCCACCAGGTGCAGGTGAAAGAGGAGCCAGCTGAGGCGGAGGAAGACAGGCGGCCGGGACCCCCCCTGGGGCCCCCTAACCCCAGCACCTCGGGGCCTCCAGAAGACAGGGACCTGGAGGAGGAGCTGCCGGGAGAGGAACTGTCCTAAGGGCCTCTAGGGGCAGGCAGGGCAGGGGTGAGACCCCTCCCTCCCGGAAGCCAGGCCCCACCTACCCCGACTCCTCGCCCCGCCCAACCTCAAGGCACTTCCAGGACTCAGATGGGGGGCTGGGCCAGCAACTCCCAAGGTGACCTGACTGACCTACGTCGACGCTCGGAGTGGGGGGGCAGGGACCGGCTGCCCCCGAGGGGACACAGAACCCCTGGTCTGGGACCGGCAGAGGACACGGAGGGCCCAGACCCCTCCTCAGACTCCCCCACCCACATCCGAATCCCGCCTCCCCCGCCCCCCAACCACCAGCAGCAGCAGCAGGGCCCTCCTCCCCCACCAGCTCGCCCCCGCAGGGCCCCTCAGTGCCCCTCAGTGCCATGGAGACCCGGAGGCGGGGCTGAGCCACCCTCTCACACCCAGGGCCCCCCCATCTCGCTCTGGCAGTACTCTCTGGCCAGAGGCCCCCGTTTCCCTAATTTGTGCGCCCTTCCACCTTCTTGTCCTTACTGTGAAGAAGTAGCTCCACCCCTGCTCCTACCCCTGGCCTGGGTTGGGGGCACCTAAAGTCTCAGAGCAGCCCCAGGAAAAACCTGTCCCTCAGCTGTGCCCAATCAAGAGCCACAGCTGGTGAGGGGGGGGAACAAGTGGAGTGCCCCGGGGAGTTCCGTGGGAGCAGGGCTGCCTGGTTCCGGGTCCCCCCCAGGCCGAACTGGGCCTCCACCCCCATTTCCTGGGTGCTGCCCCCCAGGCCAGGGAGCATAGGAAGTGGCCCGGTGCCCACCTCGTCCACAGAGACCTGTGCCCGGTGCACTCGTGGAGGTAGAGCCGCTGAAGGCGGCCGAGCTACCCTTGAGGCTGGAGTTGGGGCCCCAGGTGGTGCCAGGACTGCGGGAAGCATCTGCCTGTGTCCCAGGGAAAGGCCAGGCTGACACCAGGCTTGAGGGGCGGGTGGGATGAATACGGTGGCTGCTGTGACCTGACAGGTCACTCCCACCCCAGCCTTCAGGTCCCCCACCGCAGTCTTCCCTCACCCGCCCTCAGCACCCCTTCCCTGTCCCCCCACCCCCCAGTTACACAGATGACCAAAGACCTTTCTTATGCCGGAAGCAAAAACCAAAACTTTTTGTTGGCTTTTTCCTTTGTCGCCTCCCATACCCCCTGCTCATCCCGCTTCCCATCCCGGCCCCAGGCTGGAAGCCCTCCCCAACTTAAGTTATTGTTTTAAACCAAAGTTTACAGTGTCTGTTGGTGGCCAAGACCCTCTCTCTCCACCCTCCCTCCACCCCACCCTGAGGACCCTGGGACTCAGTAGAGGTTGGCGACCCTGCTCACCTCCCCTCTGCTCTTGCCCAGCCCGGGGGGGAAGGAAAGCAGGCAGAGGGGAGGAGATGGGCAGCCCTCGGCACCCCGCGGGGTTCTCGGCCCCTTGGGTGGTGGGCACGGGAGCCCTCTTCCCAACCCTGGGCTGCTTACTGGGGGCTCTCCAGACCCCTCTCTCCAGGACCAAATCCCCCATCACACTGGGAGTGTGGATTCCAGCGAAGGAGCTGGAAAAAAAGTGAGACTCTCCACAGACCCCCTATGGGGGACCCCAACTTAAGGCCAAGGACTGGGTGTATTTGATGCTTATGACACCCCAGGCCAGGCCCCTTTGCTGAGAAGACTCCTTGGACTATTTCCCAAGAAACCCCCCACATACACCCCTTCACAATCCACCCCTCCCAAGAGGCAGGGGGCCCTCCGCCCCCTCCCCTATGTACTCCCCACCTGTGTTCTGTTTGACCAGCACAGAAATATTAAACGTCCTCTATTCACAGGGCCCTGCGTGTGTCAGCAAGGGGAGGGAGGGCAGGGGCGTGAAAGCACAAAGATGGCTCTGGACAGCTGGGGGCTCCTGAAGGGGGACTTCCTGCAAGTACGGGAGTGGGCTTGAACCCCGCGCACCGGCACCTCCACGTTCATCCCAGCCAGGGCTCTGGCTCCTCTCTGCTCCGCCTGGCCCCTTTTTCCATCCGTCATCCGTCATCTTAGCATTCTCAGAAATTTCAAACCAGGTCTCTCCATCGTTCTGTTTTCTCCCAAAGTCACAGCTCCTCGCCCCGGTTCATTCGTGGGTTTGAAATCCAGGTTCCTGGCCTGGATGTTTTCATCAGGGAGTAGATTTCCTCTAGGGATGGAGAGGGTTCCTCCTGCAGGACCGCATGCCAAGGTGCCCTCTGGGCCCATCACCCGTGTCTTCCTGGGGGCTACCTGGATAGGTGTGTGTGTGGCATTGAAATGCTCGCCCACCCCTGTGTGCAGTGTCATAGCACTGGTGGGCTCAGGTCGAAAAAGGGGTTATTCTAGCCCATGCAGTCTGGACCCCGACAGCTGGGGGAGGAAAAGGTGCAGGCTGTTAAAGGCAGGGTGGGGAGGGGGGCACCACCACACCAGCCCACATCAAGTCCTGGCTCCCCATCTGCTGCCCCACCCCAACAGGGGAGCCCCCTCCGCCTTCCTCAGACCCCAGTGCCGTTACTGGGTTATCGGCCAGTTCCCTCCTCCCCGCACTGTTCACCTTCCAGACACTCCCTCCTCCAGAGCAGGGCGCGGGAAGGAGTGTGTGTACTCAGCGGAAGTGCGGGGGAGGGGGGAAGATGTTGAGAAAGCAGCAGAACTGGAATCAGTAACCCCACAAATCACCAAACTGCTGGAACTTTCTGAAAGCCAGGCTTGAGGGAAGTAGAGCAGAAAAGAGCCAGCAGGAGCTGGAGATTGAGTCTCCGCTGACATGGGTCTCAGGCCCTTCCTACTCCTTTCAACCATCATCTGTGTCCTTCTGTCTCACTCTCCCCACTTTCTGTCCACCCCTGTCCACCCTGCCTCCTCGCCCTGCTCCAATCCTCTGGACATTGTTGTAGAGCCCAGGGTGAATCCCCTGTCCCTCCTTACAGAGGGCATCTCAGGAGGGGCCTGGCCAGGTCAGGCCAGGGAAGCTCAGCCTGGGGACTCAGAATCCCCACCCTCTACCCGCCGGCTCGCCCACCAGACGCTATGAACAAGTGGCATTGATAATATAATAATCTGCCCCACCTCGCCCTCCGTGGAGGCCACCAGGGTTCTGTACGGTAGAACTAGCTGCATGTAATTGGTGTGGACAACGGCACTCTCTACAACGCAATAAAGCGGTTACCCTCAGTTTCACTGCAGCTGCCGCTTCCCCTCCCCTCCTTCCCCTCGGAACCCACCAGCCTTCTAGAAAATCCAGAGGTGTTGGCTGCCAAACTCCCTACTCCACCCACGGAAGAAGATTTGTTTTCTAGGCTGGCCCTGGGAGCATCCTTCCCACATGGGAGACTCTAAAGGGACAAGGATACACCCAGCCTCACTACCAGGACAGTCCTTCCAGTGATCTAACTTCAGTTTCTCCTGCTTCAAACTTGAGTCCTTTTTTTTTTTTGATTCCTCCCCACAAGGATCCGGCAAATGTCTGGTCAGTACATTTGGACATGGGGTGAAGATCTATCCCAGGTGTTGGCAGAGAAGAAGGTCTTACAATATGAGAAACAGGAGGCTGCTGTGGGCCTCCATCTTCTGAGTACAGACTCAATAATTAATTTCCTTTCTGATCTGACAGATCCCACGCGGGACACTCCTCCCCATCATTACATCGTTACCTTCTTCTAAATGAGAACCACCTCCCACATCCCACCCCCAATCATGTTTTGCTGTCAGGAAGTTCTGCATGCTGTCTAGCTGCTCGCCTTCCTACTGTTTTGTGCAGCTGTTGGGGGGCAGGTTGTTAGCTCTGGCTGGCTGCTTGTCCTGGTCTATTTCTGCATTTACCAGGGGAGAGAAAAATCTGTCTTTGGAAACTGTTCTCAGGCTGGTTTAAAAAAAAAAAAAACTCCAAGCCAGGCATTTTGAGGGTGAGAAGGTGGCACTGTGGGCTCTGCATCAGGCAGAAGTCCCCTTCCCCTCACATTCAGAAGGCTCTACTCTCCCCCAACCTTCTATTTAACTCGCCGCCCTTGACCAAGGCCTTTGCCGATGGCCAGCAGAGGGCGCTTCAGACAAAGCCGAGCTTCTGCTCCTCTTTGGGCAAACTTGCCCTCCAGGGGAGGATGGGAGGTGGGGGTGTGGGGAGAGGGTGCTCAACTTCCTGTGACAACCACGGCCCTACAACCCCATGTCCCCGAGAGCAGTCTCTAGCCTAGGGCAGAAAAGGGTTCCTCCTGCTGTTTGGGGGCTTCCAGACCCCCTCCAACTTGTGACGTATGAAGCACCCGGAGCAGAAATAGGAGAAGAGAGATGAGAGTGATCTGGAGAGATGACGCCTCTGGAGCCTAGTACACTGCTCACCACAAAGGACTCAGTAAAGATTTTTAATGGTAACAATAATTACTAACATTTAGTGTTCTTATCACATACCCCACACTATTCTAGAAGCCTTATATTTTGTGTAATCCTCACAACAACTCGAGTTAGATACTGTTATTATCCCCATCTGACAGATGAGGAAACTGAGACTCTGGGAATCAGAGGCTAACAGATGAAACATTAAGAATGAGGAATCTGGTTTGCAGTGGGGGAAGGGAAGACAGCGGCTCGGTGCCTTAGTCTCAGCTTTCTAGTGACACTGTACACTTTGGCTTTCCCCCCACCCCTTGTTGGAGACTCCCAAAGAGGAAACTGAGGTACAGAGTGCCTCAGAGCCAGGAATCAGGCCCTGAATTCAGAGTTCCCCAGATGCTGTTCTTCTCTAGGCAGAATGAGGTAAGTTGGGGCTTGGAATGTCTCTAAGGGACAGAGGGAACCGGAGAAAGAAGGCTGAAACGCTCTATAAAACTAATCAGGCTGGGAGGGGGGTACTGGGGGGCCTTCTGCTGGAAAACGGAGTGAGTCTGAGCAGTGAAGGCAAAGAGGCCCCTGGTCAGGGGTGGGGGTGGGTGCAGATTCACAAGGCGCGCGCGCACACACACACACACACACACACACACACACACACACACACACACACACACACACACACACACACGTGCTGCTAATTAGCTACGTTTACACCAAGAAGTCCCTTCCATCTTGAAAGCCTGCAATTATCCTGTGGCCAGCCAGGGTGGGGACACATACCACCCGGTAGTCACGGTGACATCCCATCACACAGGCCCAGGTCCCCTCCACGCCTGCGGTCTGCCTCCACCTCAGGTTCAAAAGTTTAGAAAAACAGCCCCTCCCAAGAAGGTGGTCACGGTGGCAGCCAAGGCTGAAAGGCCCTCTGTCCTACCCAAGAGGGGCCGGGGAGGGGGTGTGGGGAGGGGGCACTGGCCACCTTTGGGAGATGGGTCAAATTAACAAGGTTGGTACAGGGTGGGGTGGGCATTCTGGAGCTCCTGGCCCTGAGTAGAAGGCTTCTACCCCTGCTAGGGGTCAGGGCCCCTCCTGCTCTCAGACCTGGAACTCAGACTGTCTCCATCGGGCGCTGCCTGGGCTCAGGGGCAGGCCAAGCGCAGGAACACGAGTGGGCAGACAACAGAGATGCACGGGACTCAGCTCTCAGAGAGCTGGTTCTCTGGCTAGGAAACTGACGGTGATCAGCCAAGTGCCGAGGACTGCAGGGGAGAAAACTGAGGGCCTGCAGGGGTTCAGATCCTGCCTCTGCTACTTGCTGACTCTGTGGCCTTGGGAAAACTTCTTGACCTCTCTGGGCTTCAGTTTCCTCGTCTGTAGACTGGGGTGGGGCGATCATCACTGGCTTGTTGAGAAGATTAATTACACAGCATATCAAAACATGTCTAGTGCATATTAGGCCCACAGCACATAATAGCTCTTAACAAAATGTGGTCTTGGATGCCAATTACCATGGGGGTGAGGGGACCGGTGCACTCCTGGAGGACTCCCTGGAAGAGAGGCTGCAGCTGGGAGGGGGAAACTTGGGTGGGAAGTGGGGAGAGGAGAAACGTTCTAAGCTTGTAGGTAGACCTAGATGGAGCTTCGGGAAGGTTCACGTGGCAGAAAACAAAGGGCTGAGTGAGGAGAGAGAGGCAGGGGCAGAGAAGCCAGTGGACTGACAGAAACCTGGCCCACCACTGTCATTGCCGACACACATTTACCTCCTCTGGCACCGGGCTAGGCCCCCGGCACGTGAATTGTGGTGCAGTCTCCTTATCTATAAAGTGGTGATCAGAATCCCTGACTCCTCAGAAGATGGAGGGGAGAATTAAATGGAATCGTGGATGTGAAGCATGCAAACGGGCCCACGCCTGCCGATACCCTGTCAGCGGCGATACTGCTGGTGCTGCTGACGAAGATTCAAACTTGCGGCCCATGTCACCGAGTTTACATCAGAGGGGGACAGTCTGGTACTTCAATAAATACATAAGTGAGCTTGGCAGGGGCGAAATCAGTGATTCCATCACGCCATGCTGTGGCCTGCAGAGGTGTTCAGAGCAGGCTTCTCGGAGAAGATACGGCACTGTAGTAGCCTCGAGGGAAAGATAAGGCTCAGCAGGAGAGCCTGGCAAGCGGGGCAACCACCCAGAGAAAGCAGGGGTGGGATGGGTTAGGGCATTTAGGGGAGAGTCAAGAAGGCCAGAGAGGCTGCAGGACTGGGAGATGATACTGGAAAGCCAGTGGGAGTGACTGTTGGAGGGTCCAAAGGCAAGCTGGGAGTCCAGGCTGGCGGCCAGGGGCAGCGCTCAGGAGAGGGTTTAGAGCAGAG
The DNA here is from genome assembly GCF_965194805.1 of Balaenoptera borealis. Lineage (NCBI taxonomy): Eukaryota > Metazoa > Chordata > Mammalia > Artiodactyla > Balaenopteridae > Balaenoptera > Balaenoptera borealis. The sequence goes on from NC_138869.1 coordinate 75,858,654, forward strand.
GGGAACCGACTGACATCAGGTGTGGGGAGAAAGTAGCTGTGGGGCGAGTGGGCTAAGCTGGGGCTGCGGGGGCCATTAGGTGGCTACTGGGGTTGTCCAGGTGACGGGCGAAGGAGTCCCAAATAGGGAGGTTGCTTTGGAAAATGATATCAGGAAGCTTTTTGAACAACAGAGTAGAAACTGGGACCAGGTGACTGCACGAGAGAAGAGAGGTCCAGAATGACCTCAGCTGAGTGTTATCTGAAATGTCTATTCACGGGACGGGGGGACGTCAAGTGTGGCACATTTTCACAATGGAATATTAGACTGCAGAGAAAAGGGATACACCAGAGCTACTTGTCATCAGCAGGGTACATTTGAAGGGGAGAAAATGGAAGAAAGATACATTGTGCAGCCATTTACATAATGCTTAAAGCCATGCATATGAAAGTTATATATCATGTAAGGCACATACACATGTAGCGAACATTTAAAGAATTTGTAGGAATGATAAATAACAAATTCAGGATGGTGGCTGCCTCCTTGGGGAAGGGGAGATGCGATGGGGAGCGGTACTCAAGGGGCTTCAAGTATATCGATAATGGTTTATTCTTGAGCCAGCTGGTGGGAACACAGGGGTTCATTCCATTATTCCCTGTACCTTTGTGTGGCTGGAATATTTCATTTAAAAACAAAAGAGGAATGATTCCAAGGTTTGGGTCCTGGGCCAGAGGAAGAAATCTCATGCTTTCAGCCCCTCTGGGCTCAAGACAGAGCCAAGGAAGAGGTTCGATGTTCAACTGGGCCTGTAGGGAGGGGCAGGACAGCCAGCTGGCCCTGTGCAGAGGGGCTGGAGAGATGGACCTTGGTGAAGCACATCTGGGCCCACATCTGGTCGTGGGGCAAGAGGCGTGGCTGTGAAGGAAGACAGAGATGGTCGGGGGCAAGGAGGGAGAAATGGTGAGAGGGTGGTCCCGAGGCCGAGGCAGGGGCTCTGCAGTGGCAGGGCTGCCGTGCTCACGGAAGGCAAGGCCAGGGACAGCTTCAGGCTCCATGCCACCGCCACCAACGTGGACTTGGCAACAGGAGGCCCCTGGCACCCTAGGACAGCATAGTTTCCGAGGAGAGGAGGAGCGCAGGAGAGCTGCATGAAGGAGTCCCTGTGTGGAGCAGAAACGGGGGCGAGGGGGGAATCTCTCTCTCACTGAGTTTAGCAGCAAAGGGAGAGAGAGAAGAAGGACCCCAGAGGTGGAGGGGAGGAGACACCGCCATGGAATGTCAAGAAAAGGTTTTGCTATTAGTTTTCTCGGCTGTAATGATTTTGTGTTTTCTGATACATATTTAAGCGGGGCGGGGAGAGGGCAGCAGAGGTTCAGGTTGATTCTCCCATGAGTGCCCGTGAGTGGACCCTCCCTCCTCCATCAGATTAGGTGTTTCTCACATCTCCTTTCTCAGTATCTCCCCCAGGACTCGACCACAGCTGCTCAGGAAGAAGGCTGGGGCCCCCTTTGGGAGGGAGAGTCTAGAATTGGTCATGGGACTCACCAGGGGAGGGAGGGAGGGGAGGAGGGAGGGAGCAGGGCACACCATCCCGGAGCAGAGGCCTGGACCTGGTGATCCTCACTTGAGGGAGGGAAGATTCAGCAGCAATGAAGTTGAAGGTGGCTCTGATGCCCGCACTACAAAGTGGGGTTCCGGAGGCGAACGGGAGGCAGGGGAGTGGGGCAACCGGGGCTGGTCAGCCCCTAGAGTGAAGAAATTACCCTGAGGCCTTGACCCTGGAGGCCTTCCCACCCACTTAGCCCCTCCCCCATTGCACTGGCCACCTCCCACCCCACTGCCACTCTGTTCACACACATTCCTCTCCTCCCTCCCTCTCCCTCCTTCCTCATCTTCCTCTTCTCCCTGCTTCCCAAAGAACACTTGGCTGTGATGGGCTATTCCTAGATGCCTTCTCCCATAGTCCACGCTGGTCCTTGCCGTCTCCCTCCTCCCAGGCCTGACCCAGGCCCCGCTGGGCTTCCTGATTTTGCTTCCACATCAGAGAGTCACCCCAGACCGGCCCACTTATCCTCCCCGACCTCATAGCACACGCGTTCCATCTACAAATCTTCACTGAGCCCCTACTCTCTACCTAGGCTGGAGCTGGGTGCTATGGAGAATGCTGGAAGGAAGAGCTAGGCACGGGCCCTGCCCTCGGGAGGCTTACAGAGCAGCTGGAGAAAGAACACGGATATGTAAAGAAGTAAAATAATAAGTGAAGCTAGGCAACATGCAAAAAGAACATACTCTTTTCCCTTTTGCTGCGAGCAATCTTTGGTACAAGGAAGGTCCTTCTAATGACACTTGCAGGGAGTTTAATTATTAAAACGATCTTCCTATCAAAGGATTATTAATATGGTGATAATGAAGGCAGCAGCATAGAAAAGAATAGACACAAATAATGAAGTATAACTATAAAGTCAATCATTCATACATTCAACATTTATTGAGAACTTAATGTATACAAGGCACCAAGCTAAGCCCTGAAAGTACAAGAGGGAAAAGACACAGTCCCTCCCCTCAAAGAACCCCAAAGAGAGACAGATATGTAAGCCGAAAAATGGCAATACAGGACTTCCCTGGTGGTCCAGTGGGTAAGACTCTGCGCTCCCAATGCATGGGGCCCGGGTTCGATCCCTGGTCAGGGAACTAGATCCCACGTGCATGCCACAGCTAAGAGTCCACATGCCTAATTAAAGATCCCGCATGCCGCAACTAAGGCCTGGTGCAGCCAAAATAAATAAATAAATATTTAAAAAAAAAAAAAAAAGAAAAATGGCACTAGGACATTCGACTTGAGGTTGGGAACACAGAAGAGGGTGCTGGCAACTTCCCTGGGATAACTTGTGAAGCTCTGCGTCAGAGGCAGCATTTAAGCTGAGTCTTGAAAGGTGTGCAGGCAGAGGGAACAGAGTCAGGAAGGGCCAGTGTGTTCAGAGTGGCCGTAACCACGCCCAGCGGTCCTAGCAGGAGAATGAGGCCAGGAGAGGCAGATAGGAGTCATATTGTAGAAACTCCCCTACCTAACTCAGAAATTGGCACTTTTTACTCTAGACAAAATATTTTTGAGCCATGAATGACATGACCATGGCAAGTTTGTTTGTTTGAAGACATTTGGGAGGTTAAATGTGAAGGGAGGATGCTTGAAGATCAGTAACAGGCCGTTCCTTCAGGTCTGGGTGTGAGAAGCTGGATCTGGGTGGCCTCTGTGAACAGAGGAGGGGAAATGGGAAGGACACCAGAGGGGAGACTAGTTTCATGAACAGGAGGCAAGGGACGCACAGGTGCAGAGAGGACCCTATGGTGTTAGGCCTTAGGTAACAGAGCAGCGGAAGCCACTGGCAGAAATCAGAACCTACTAAGAATCTCCTAAGAGAAGGAGCTTATTTTGCAGGAGATGAGGGGGGGGGGGTGTCTGGGTCAAGTTGAATTTGAGATGACAACAGAAAATCCAACTAGAGCAGCTTCTAATTAAAGGTGGCCAGTTGAGCTCATGCGTTTCCCTTCCAGCCATCCTGAAGCCCTGCTAAACTACAGCAGAGGGACTTGTTTTAGAGTGTAGACTCATAGAAACAAATAGAATAGAACAAGGGAGGGAATTCCCTGGCAGTCCAGTGGTTAGGACTCTGCTTTCACTGCAAGACCACTGGGTTCAATCCCTGGGTTCGATCCCTGCTTGGGGAACTAAGATCCCTGCAAGATGCACGGCACAGCAAAAAAAAAAAAAAAAAGGAAAAGAAAAGAACAAGGGAGAAGGCAACAGCAACAAGTTTCAGAAGCTGGAGAGAGGATGGGCAGAGAAAGCTGAGTCCTCAGCCAGTGAAGAGGGCAGCTGAGAGGCAATCTCCCTGCCTCCCCCCTCTCCACACTCAGGGCCCAGAAGTCAGGGGAGGGTTGGCATGGGCTACCTTGGTTACCTCTAGAAGTAGGGATAAAGGTGAATTTTAAAAAGTAAAATGTAAGTGGTTGCCGGGGGCTGGGAAGAGGGAGGGATGAATAGGGGGAGCACAGGATTTTTAGGGCAGTGAAACTACTCGTTGTGAGACTGTATGGTTGATACTTTGGTCCCAACCCGTGGAATGTTCAACACCAAGGGTGAACCCTGCATGTAAACTATGGACTTTTGGGGACAATGACGTGTCAGTGTAGGTCCATCAGTTGTAACAAATGTCCCCTGGGGTGAGGATGTGGATGATGGGGGAGGCTGGGTATGTGTGGGGCGAGGGGTACACGGGAACTCTCTATACTTTCCACCCAATTTTGCTGTGAACCTAAAACTTCTCTAAAAAATAAAGTCTATTAAAAAAATAAGCAAACTAGTTGAAAGTCAGTTTAAGGAGCAGTTAGTCCTCCAGATCCCTCCCCTACTCTGTGCAGGCAGGTCCCTTCCCCTCCCTGTACCACTGTAGATGATGGGAGATGCATATTCTGGAGTGAGTAAATGGAGGGCCTTTGGGCTGGAGGAAACACTGATGTAGGAGAGGCAGGACCACTACAGGGGATTGGGTGAACGACTCTGACATCAAGGGTTTCTAAAGGGCAGAGGCAGCAAAGGCCTGCCCACAGTTGCAAAGCTTTTAGAGTTCCATGCTTCAGCAGAGACCCAGGGACTTCCCTGGTGGCGCAGTGGTTAAGAATCCGCCTGCCGATGCAGGGGACATGGGTTCGAGCCCTGGTCCAGGGAAGATCCCACATGCCACGGAGCAACTAAGCCTGTGTGCCACAACTACTGAGCCTGCTCTCTAGAGCCCGTGAGCCACAACTACTGAAGCCTACGAGCCCTAGGGCCCATGTGCCGCAACTACTGAGCCTGCGTGCTGCGAGTACTGAAGCCCATGCGCCTAGAGCCCGTGCTCCGCAACAAGAGAAGCCACCGCACCGCAACGAGGAGTGGCCCCCACGCGCCGCAACTAGAGAAAGCCTGCGTGCGGCAACGAAGACCCAACACAGCCAAAAATAAATAAATAAATAAACTAAATAAACTAAAAAAGAAAAAAAAACAACCAGAAACCCAAAGATTCATAGACATATGAGGAAAGCATCTAATGTGAAAAACAGAGGTCAAAACAAACAGATGAAAGCAATTTGGAGGAAACTGTTATGCAGACAGAAAGAAACTTTTAAAAAAATTATTTATTCTCAGAGAAATGTGATATTGCATCCATGAAATAAGAATAAGATGCTATAAAAATGAACATTCAGAGAACAAAATGAGGTCTCAGAAATTTAAAACGTAACAGGAATGAAAATTAAAAAGGAAGACTGGAAGTTAAAGATATCCTCCCAAACTGTAGCAAGCAAACAAAGAAACAAAAACAAAGGAGGAAAACAGAAAAAACAGAGAAGAGAAAAGCCCTTAAAAAGTATTTCAAGAACATTTCCCAGAATTGATGAACATGAGTTCCAAACTGAACAGGCCAATGAGCATATAAAAATGTACCCTAACCAAAGCACAGCATCATGGAATTTCAGAACTGGAGACACAGATGCTACAAACTTCTAGAGAGAAAACTGAGTCACAGGAAAGGATCAGGACTCCAAACAGCATTGGTTGTTCAACAGCACTGTCATAGAAGATGATGGAGCATTGCCGTAGAAGTTCTAAGAGATTCTTCTGCAACCTAAAATTCCATACCCTGCTAAACTATTAATTTGTAAAATAAAAACATGTTGAGACATGCAAATTCTCCCCAAACTGCAACTCTCATTTACCATTTCTCACAGTGGGAGGGTGGAGGATGTGTTCCCTCCCCCAAACACAAGAAAAAGAAAGCAGAAAATCAACTAAGAGAGAGATTAGGATCCGTGCCAGGAGTAGAGAGCAAGCAGGTCCTCCTGGAGAAGTGAAAGGGCTCTGGGAGAGATTTCTTCAAGAAGATGAAATGCACAGAATGCCTAAAATTTGGACATATTGAGATGAGATCCACACTACCAGGGAAGATTTAGAGATTGAATCACTAATATGTATGAGGAAAACTAAGCAAATAAAAAAGGGCAGCTCACTCTAGAGAGAAAAAAATGTTGAAATAGTAATAATATACTACATGGTTACGCTATAAATAACATTTAGTCATAAAAATGAAGACACTGAGGTCCCATTTAACCAAGAGGACGATGTAACCATATTGGGAGAGTGGGGAGACACGAAGGGGTTCTGGGGGAAGGTTCTAATGGGGAGGGTGGATAAAAGATAATTTAATCTATGTCTTATAAAGTGAGAACTTAATTGGCACCTAAAACTGAAAAGTCAAAAAGTAGCGATGCAAGTCTCTTTTCTACAGATATGTATGCTGCTAAAACTCAAAGGAAGCATCTAAAAGAACTGAGAGTGGGGGGACTGGGGGTCGGGTGGAGGGGTGGAGGTGGGGGACAGGGAGCAAGGACACTGCTGCTTTCTTCACAAGACTGGTAGAGCTCTATTCTTTCAACCACGGCACAGCACGTAGCCCTCTGTGGTTTAATTCCGTGCTTATTCACCTGCCTGTCTTCTAGAAGGTGAGCTCTGCAAAAACCAGGCCCCATTCATCTTGTTGCCCCAGCACCCAGCCCAGTACCTGTCAGACAGCAGACCCTCAATTACGTGTTTGTGGAATGAATCATCGTAGGTTCAAGCTGGGAGGGAACTTTCATTTCAACCCTATCATTTTACAGGTTAGAAAACCGAGGCCCACAAAAGAAAGGGTGTGTTCCCCAGGGCTCGGGTGGTGAGTGACAGCTCCAAGGCTACACTGTCAACCTCTGGATTCTTTGTCCATCCTCCTGCAAGCCCAGGGGCCACCTTCGAATCTACAGAATAAGTGACGGTTTGGAAACAGAGCTGCTCTCGTGGGGAGAGGATTTAAAGAGGGAGGAGAGGTAACAAGAGGAGGGAAGACAAGCATTCAGGCAGAGGGAGATGTAGCTCCTACCAGAAAGGTGTGGCCCTGCCCAAGTCAGGAGAACGACATCTCCCAGAAGAGGAGGTGACCGTCTGGGACCCACCAGGGACTTCTCCCTCTGAGGCCCCACTGGAGCTCAGAGTTCAAGATCACACCCTATGGCTGCCATCCAGGATTCAGGAAGCTGCTACTGCTTCTGCCAAACCGGCCTCTCAACAGCCAGGAAGCTACAGAGTGGCCCCTGGGAGGCTGCAGCAGAAAAATGGCACATTTCCTCCACGTTTACCAGGAGCAAAAGCAGCCCAAAAGGGCATTCACTGCTGCTTCCAAATACCACCCAATGCATCTACATTAGGGGGAAACTAATTTGCACCCGGATCCCTATTGCCAGCGAGTTCTGAGAAACGTGGCTTTCAGCTCTCTGACATCTCCAGAGAAGGGTGGACCGGAGGTTGAGAGCGACGCTCCACAGTCCCCTCTGTTGATTTCACTTCATTCCTCTCCTGTCTCCCTCCGTCCCAGGCTACGGCACCAGAAACATCCCTTCTCTTCCCAGGCCTCCAAGGAATGCCCACCTGTCTGTGAGTAAATTCACGCAAACAGATGCCTGGAGGGACCCCTGGGCACCCAGCTCTGAATCACAGTGCGGGCTCTGCGGGCCTGAGGAGATACTAGTGTCGTTAATGTCCCCTCTCAGCCATCTAAGCATCCAGGATCAACGGGGGAGGGGAATTTCAGGTTTAGCTTGTGACATGAAAAGACTATTTGGCAGGATGCCAGTAGACAGGCAGGAGGGACCTCTGTGCCAGGGAAATGCCCACAGTGGGCAGCCCCGTATCCATCACAGCATGGGCACTGGGTAGCAGGAGGCTGGCCACGTGGGTCCCGGGGTTAGCAAGCTGGACAAGCCAGGAGACCGTCTCAGAGATAATATCCAATTGGGATCATGTGAAGTCTGGTGGTGTCCCAGGCAGGGTGGGGGGCTGGGGTCCGTCTGAGTCAAAGAGTTCCTGGTCACGGAGCCCCTTTCTCCCCACGTTAACCCCCAACGCAGAACCTGGCCTCCTGTTCCATCTTGCACTACCCTCCTCAGCCGGCTGCACTCTGGCCGGGGAACCAGAACGGTCCTGGACGAGAGCAAGTTGGGTGGCACCTCTCTCTCCCTCCTGGCATGGGAACACAGGTTCTCCCCTGGTCTCCCAGCCAGCCCCTTGTCCTGCCCTCTTGGAGTTGGACAGACTAGGTCCAGTCTACACTCCAGTACTTTCTAGTTGTGAGACCGCGGGCATGGTGATGTCACCCTTCTGAGCCTGGGTTTTCCCATCTGTAAAATGGAGCGAAAGGTAACATTTCTCCCAGGGATGTTGTAAGCATTAAACAAATAACATGTGTAAGGCTGTTGGCGGTGCTTGGCATATGGTCAGTTGCCCACTGCTGTGTAAAAACTGCTCCAAAACATAGTGACTTAAAAGAACAGCTATTTACTTCTCATGATTCTGGGGGCTCAGCTGGGCAGTACCTGTGCTCCTTGTGGTGGCAGTGGGGCACTCATTTGGTTACATTCAGCTGGAAGTTCAACTGTGGTGGCTGGACCCCCTTCAGCAAAGTGGGCTTCTCGCATGGCAGCCCAGGGCCCCAAGGAGTCCAGGCAGAAGCCGTCAGTTAATGCCTGGCCTAGAACTGGTACACTTCACTTCTGGTGCATTCTATTCTTCAAGGTGAGTCCCAAGGGCAGCTCAGACTCTCTGGGAGTGGAGATAGCCTCTGTCTCCTGGTAGGAGGAGCGACATGGCACAGAGATGGGAGAGATTGTTGGGGGCTGTCTTTGGAGACAAGGTACCAGCACATAACTTTAGGTCAGTGGTAGATGCGGAAGTCTGGCTTGACCACTCGGCTTTGCACCCTCAGGAGTCTGGCCCAGAGCAATGTTTCCCAGACGATGCAGGCTGTATCACTGGTGTCCCAGAGATGATTTGCAAAAAGTAACTTTGCTTGGGAATTCCCTGATGGCGCAGTGGTTAAGAATCCGCCTGCCAATGCAAGCGACACAGGTTCAATCCCTAGTCCGGGAAAATCCCACATGCCGCAGAGCAACTAAGCCTGTGTGCCACAACTACTGAAGCCCGAGCGCCACAATTACTGAAACCCACGCGCCTAGAGCCCATGCTCTGCAACAAGAGAAGCCACCGCAACAAGAAGCCCACGCACCACAACAAAGAGTAGCCCCCACTCACTGCAACTAGAGAAAGCCCGCACACACAGCCAAAATAAAATAAATAAACACAGCCAAAAATAAATAAATTTAATTAATTAATTAAAATATATTTTAAAAAGTAACTTTGCACTTTGAGTCTTTTTTAATCCTTTTGATAGCATCAAAGAGAAAGATGTTGGCTTAGTGCTAGCCTGTGTCTAACACACTCTACCACTAGCTATTGCTGGCCCGGCATTAGTGGTATCCAGCAGGCAAAGTATCTTGCCAGAACGTAGTATGTTGCTTTGTTTCTCATGCATTTATTTATTTATTTAAATAAATTTATTTATTTATTTATTTTTGGCTGCGTTGGGTCTTCGTTGCTGGGAGCGAGGACTTCTCTTCGTTGCAGTGCACAAGCTTCTCATTGCAGTGGCTTCTCTTGTTGCAGAGCATGGACTCTAGGCATGTGGGCTTCAGTAGTTGTGGCGTGTGGGCTTCAGTAGTTGCAGCACGTGGGCTCAGTAGTTGTGGCTTGCGGCTCTAGAGCGCAGGCTTAGTAGTTATGGCGCATGGGCTTAGTTGCTCCGCGGCATGTGGGATCTCCACGGACCAGGGCTCGAACCTGTGTCTCCTGCATTGGCAGGTGGATTCTTAACCACTGCGCCACCAGGGAAGCCCTCATGCATTTATCTTTACAATCATCAAGTGAACTGGCTTTCCACTCCTGAGGGTAATAGAACATTGGCTGAAGTAAGGAGAATCATCGCAACAGAGGGGTCAGAACCCAAGGGCTTCCCAGCTCCAAGCTACAAGCTCTCTCCTGATAACCCTACTTCCAGTGAGTCTGTTGTCCCCAGAAGAAAAGCCTCAGCATCCCCACCACCCTTACCTCCTTCACCCATTAAACTTTCCTCCTGTACATTAAATTCCACTCCCACAGACATTCCTTGGAATCTTTACAGGCCTCTTCCAGAAACTCCTCTGTGCTTTATTCTTTTTTCCTCCCTATTGAAATATAGTTGGAATCGATTTATTTATTTTTTTTGAATACAGTATTTTTTTTTTTTTTTTCTTTTGGCCATGCCACACGGCACGTGGGATCCCAGTTCCCCAGCCAGGGATCGAACCCATGTCCCCTGCAGTGGAAGTGCGGAGTTTCAACCACTGGACCATCAGGGAAGTCCCATTGTTTTATTTATTTTTTAAATTAAATTTATTGGAGTATAGTTGATTTACAATGTTGTGTTACTTTCTGCTGTACAGCAAAGTGAATCAGTTATACATATGCATATATCTACTCTTTTTTAGATTCTTTTCCCACTTGGTCTTTACAGAGTATTGAGTAGAGTTCCCTGTGCTATACAGTTGTGCTTTACTCTTCCCCAATACTCTCCCCGTTCTCTACTAGCAGGCAGTGTGGTGCAGTGGGGAGCACTTGGGGTCAGACCACTTTGGTGAGGTCTGGGGTCTATCACCTACTAGACACAGCCCCACCTTTCATGTTTACAGCCCAGGGCAAGAGTGCAGAGGAGACTCCCCAATTCCATATCTTGAGAGTTAAAAGCTGCAAATAAAGCTAACAAACCATTACATAAAAAAAGTTCAAGCTTCCTAGGTTGACAAATATATCTTCCTTAAAACCAAAAACGTGTAAGAGTGTGTACACAGAGCTATGCTTTTTCTATGATGACAGACAGAAAAATATAAAAGTCACTGAATTTTGTGTAATTTTATAGTAAGTCTTGAAATCAGTATAAGTCTTCCTACTTTCTACTTCTTTTCAAATTTGCTTTGACTATTCTAGATCCCAGTTTTTCTAGGTCTGAGAAAGTCTAGGTAGGTTGCCTTCATTTTGAAAGATATTTTTACTAAGTATAGAATTCTAGGTTGATGGTTTCTTTCTTTTCTTTTCTTTCTTTTTTTTTTTTTTTTGTTTTAGTACTTTAAGGATGTCTCTCCACTGTCCTATGGCTCGCACAGTTTCTCATGAGAAATATGCTATCACTCTTTTTCTTTGTTCCTCTGTCTGAGATGTGTTCTTTTCCCTCTGGCTGCTTATACAGTTTTCCCTTTCTTACTGGTTTTCAGCAATCTGATTATGATGTGTTCTTATGTGGTTTTCTTTACGTTTCTTCTGCCTGGGTTCATTGAGCCACTTGGCTCTGTTGTTTTTAGTTTTCATCAAACCTGAAAATTTTTTTATCATTATTTCTCCTTTGGAGAAATATATATTTTTTATTTCCCTGCCCCAATCAGGGTCTCCAATTTCTCATATGTTAGATGACTTGGTAGTATCTCAAATGTCACTGATGCTCTATTTATGTTTTTTTCCCCCTCTTCTTTTTGTCTCTGGGCTTCATTTTGGATGTTTTTTATTGCTGTATCTGCATATTCACTGATCATTTCTTCTACAGTGTCTAATCTGTTCTTAATCACATTCAGTGTATTTTTTTATTTAAGATATTATATTTTTCACTTCTGGACATTACAATTGGACTTTTTTTATAACTTCTGTTTCTCTCCTGATCATGTTCATATGTTTCTCTACCTTCTTGAATACATGAGACTTATGAGTGAGGCACAATTATATTATCTCAGTGTCTTCCTCTGCTAATTATTTCATCTCTTCATTTCTAAATCTGTTTCTACTGATTGATTTTTCTCCTGATTGTGGGTCATACCTTTCTACTTGTTAGCATGTCCTTTTGTTGTTGTTGTTGTTTGTTTGTTTCTAGATTTTTTTTTTTTTTTTTTTTTTGCCACTCTGCACATCTTGTGGGATCTTAGTTCCCCAACCAGGGATTGAACCCAGGGCCATGACAGTGAAAGCATCAAGTCCTAACCACTGGACCACCAGGGAATTCCCTGTTTCTAGATGTTCTTTTTTTTTTTTTAATTATTAGCACCTTTAATTATTATTTATTTATTCATTTATTTATTTGGCTGTGTTGGGTCTTTGTTTCTGTGCGAGGGCTTCCTCTAGTTGCAGCAAGCCGGGGCCACTCTTCATCACGGCCTCTCACTATTGCAGCCTCTCTTGTTGCGGAGCACAGGCTCCAGATGCGCAGGCTCAGTAGTTGTGGCTCACGGACCTAGTTGCTCCGTGGTGTGTGGGATCTTCCCAGACCAGGGCTCGAACCCGTGTCCCCTGCATTCGCAGGCAGATTCTCAACCACTGCGCCACCAGGGAAGCCCTCTAGATGTTCTTTATCAGACTGAGGAACTTTCCTTCTATTCCTAGTCTTCTGAAAGTTTTTAACAGGACTGGATGTTGGATTTTGTCAAACAGTTTTTCTACATCCATTAAAATGATCCTACGGTTTCCCTTTTTTCATTTGTTAATATGGTGAATTCAATTGATCGGTTTTCAAACATTAAACCAACTTTGCATTCCTGAGATAAACCCCACTTTGTCAGGATGTATTATCCTTTTTATATATTGTTGGATTTGATTTGCTAAAATTTTGTTTAGAATTTTTGCATCTATGTTCGTGAGGGCCATTGGTCTGAAGTTTGATTAGATGCTAGACATTGTGAATTTTCCATTGTTTGGTGTAGGAGTTTGTTGCATTCCTTTAAGCAGTGTTGGACTTTGTTCTGGCACATAGCTAACATACTTGAAGTAAGATGTATACTTTTGAGGCTTGCTTTTAAGATTTTTAGGGCAGATACAGAGTAGCTGTTAGTCGAAGGTTAATTTAGACCTCTGCTAAGGGGATATGCTTCTGAGGACTATACTCAATACCCCGTGTATTATGAGGTCTTTCCACTCTGCCTGATGGGAACACAAACTAATCCCTGCCCCGTGTGAGCTCCAGGCATTGCTCTGCCTTCAGTGGCTCTTTCCCGAGCCTTTCCTTTCATGTGTGTGCAAATCAGTGCTCAGCCAGACTCAAGGAGACACCTTTGCTGATCTCTGGATATATGTTCAGCTCCACTTCCCTGGGACTCTGGCCTGTGAATTTCTAGCACCTTTCTAAATCTGTCTTCTCAATCAGCAAGACATCCAAGCTCTGTTTGCATTCCCTCCTCCCTGCACTGAAGCCTGGAAACTGCCGGAGGCGGGGAGCTGGGGTAATTACAGGGCTCACCTCATTTGTTTCCCTCTCCCCAGGGACCAGTCCCGTGTTGCCTTTGTCCAAAGTCTGAAAATCATTTTTTCAGCTATTTTGTCTGGAGTCCTAGTTTTTTAAGGCAGGAGAGTAAACCTAGCCCCTGTCACTTCATTATGGCCAGAAGCTGAAGTCTCATTCTGTTAGTAAATTTCTTTTCCCATGTGGCTGTGACATGCAGAGCCTTCTAAACTGCAGATCCCAGGTCGGAGGCCCCTTTGCCTAAGTCTGAGATCACTAGTAACTAGATGTGTTACCTTGGGCCAGTTACTAGTCCTCTTGGTGCCCCCATTTTCATTACGGTCAGATGGAGGGGACAATAATTGTATTGACTCTAAGGACTGTCGTGAGATATTGGTAAGATCTTACACGCTTAGCACCCCTAAAACAGTGCCTGACACATAGTGAATGGGTGTTTGATAAATGTGGATTATTTCAGGGACAATCCAGACCCCCCAACTAGGGGTCCCTCAATCTCTCAATCTCCTCCCACTGTCTTCACTCAGAGAAAGAGGAATCCTTCCTTTTTTTTTTTTTAAGGCCATCACATCCCCTGTCTGATGAGTTAAAAAGATCCTTTCTGGACATATTTTCTCCTGATTTCTCAGCCTCTCTCTCTTTCCACAGACTCTTTTCCCTCCGACTAAAACATATTCCTGTCTACTGCCTTCTAAACACCAAGGAACACAAACGTTCCCTCTGGCCTCCCTCCCCCTCACGCTCCCTTCCTCCGGCTTTATTTCCTTTCTCTGCCAAATTTCTTGAAAGAGAGCTCTGTGCTCTCTGCCTCCCATCCCTCACCTCACACTCACCCCACATCTCTGCACAACCCGCCCTGCACGGACTCCGATCTCACCAAGCCCAGGGCCACCTTCTCGGGCAGTGGCCTTTTCTTAATCCTGTTCACTCAGCCTCCCTGGAGAATGTGACATCAGAGGAAACCTCTTCTTAGGGCTTCCATAATTGTCTGCAAAATGACCTTGAGACCCAGACAACCAGAGTCCTTGACAGAACAAGGAGTTCATGAGGCCAAAGAGCATGCCCCCCCCACCCCCGGAACACGTGACTTGTCTTCTAGGCCACGCTCCAGGTACCCAATATTTGGGCATCTTTGCCCAAACAGCTCAAGGCCCACTTCCAGAGCCTGCAAGGGCTTCCTGCCTTGGTTTGTCCTCTTGAGGGTGAAGCATGACGGGTGCGTGTGCCCAGGGCCTGAGGGGCAATTACGGGCAGCTGTTTGCAGGTGGAGAGCACGGACGGAGCTGGGGTTTATGGTTGGAATGTGCATGCATTCCATTAATAGGAGACCCTCACTCTGCAGGACAAGCTGAAAGTGTGAAAAGAAAGGGAGAGGGGCAGGCTGGGAGCCAGGAGCCATTTGCATTTCCCAGGCCCTGCAAATGTCAGGGGTGGGCTTGATTTTGCCCCCTTGACTCTCCTGCAAGCTCTCTGACCACTTTGCCCTGTCTCCTTCGCTGACTTTGCTCCATCTCCCATCCTCCTGGAAAAGGTTTCCCAGGAGCCGGCCTTTGGCCTCCACACTCCCTCCTCTGCCCATCTCTCAGGGCGCTTACTATGCATCGAGGGGATTCAGCATCTGCATGTCTGCCTTCTCCTCCAGATGGGAGTTCCTGGAGTCCCCTTGTTTCCCCTAGCCCAGAGCTGGCACCCAGTGGGTGCTCCATCCATGTTTGTTGAATGACAAAGGGAATGGATAAATGAAGCTCACTTATTCTCGCCCATGAACATCTAAACTCACCCTGCTAAGCTTGCATTTCCCCAGTGGATGTGATGAAAAGACCAAAAACAGGAGCTCTGGAGTCAGACTGCCGGGCTGCAAACACCCCTCTCACCACTTGTAAGCTCGATGTGTTCCAGGGCAAGTCATTTAACTGCTCTCTACCTCAGTTTATTCTTCTGCAAAGTGGGGATAATAATAGTACCTACTCCATGGGCACCCTGTGAGGAGTAAAAGATCTAACCCACAGCCTCCACTTCTCTTCCTCTATGTGTTTGCTGGTGCTCTTTGTCCTACTTGGAATGCCACTGGCATCATCTCTGCTTAGTGAATCCTACTTATTCTTCAAGACCCAACTTAAATGTGCCACCTCCTTGCAGCCTTCCTGGATTCCCACATCCTGGTGCCTCCTCCCCAGTTAAACACCTATGACATGCTTCCTGAAGGCCACAGTCCTACTCTGCCCAGGTTACAATTATGCCAGTCCAAGTCCCACTCTCCCTCATAGGGTTGGAGCTTCTTGAGGGCAGGGGATAGTTGGTGCTTAATGGATGCTTATTGAATGAATGAATGAATGCTTGCAGGATATTCCAGATGCCCTGGCAATGTCCGATAAATCTACCAGGACTAATTTTTAGGCAGCCCTGAACCAAGGCCTGCCTGTAAGATAGCAAACACATCTCCTCTAACTAACCCCTTGGATTTAAAGGGACTTTGACTTACTGAAAATCCACTTCCAACTTGCAAAGAGTTAATTATTAGCAGGGAGCTGACCCAGGAATGAAGAAGGGCAGAAGATCCTTCCCTCTGCCTGTTCTGTAAATTTGGAGACAGTATGGTGTTGTGTGAAGATTAAACGACACAGTGTTCTAAAAGCCCCAGCAGAGTGCCTAGGGCGCAGCTGGACCCCAAGAAATGGCAGCATCAGCACCAATGTTTTTTTGGTGGTTGTTGTTATTGTTCTGGAAGAACTGAGTTTGCAGGGCAAGAGGGCTGGCAAGCTGATTCATTTGCAGTTAGTAAGTAGCAATTTCTGCTTGACGACTGTGTTTCCACTTCCAACCCCATGCTTGTCGGTACACGTATTAGTTTCCTATCGCTGCCTTGACCAACGTCAGCGGCTTTAAATACCGCAGGTGTATCACCTCGTGGTTCTGTAGATAGGAGGTCCAACACGGGTCTCATGGGGCTAAACTCCAGGCGTTGGCAGGGCTGCGTGCCTTCCTGGGGCCCGGGGCCCTTCCCTCTGTCTTCAAAACTGGCAACAGTAGGCCAAGTGCTTATGCTGCCATCTCTCTGATCCTCTGCCATCCATGTCGAAAGCCACTGACTTTGTGTACCTTCTCTCTGTACTTCTATTTTTTTATAAATTTATTTATTTATTTTTGGTTGTGTTGGGTCTTCGTGGCTGCACACGGGCCCTCTCCATTTGTGGCGAGTGGGGGCTACTCCCCGCCGTGGTGCGTGGGCTTCTCAGTGCGGTGGCCCCCCTGGTTGCGGAGCACGGGCTCCAGGCACGCGGGCCTCAGTAGTTGCAGCACGCTGGCTCAGTAGTTGTGGCTCGTGGGCTCCAGAGCACAGGCTCAGCAGTTGTGGCACACGGGCTTAGTTGCTCCGCGGCATGTGGGATCCTCCCGGACCAGGACTCAAACCCGTGTCCCCTGCATTGGCAGGCGGATTCTCAACCACTCCGCCACCAGGGAAGCCCTTCTCTCTGTACTTTTAGCCAGGAAAGCTTCTCCACTTTTAAGGATTTCTGTGATTAGATTGGCTCCCCTGGGTAATCCAGAGTAATCTCCCCATCTCAAGGTCCATACCTTTAATCACATCTGCAAAATCCCTTTTGCTATGTAAGGCAACGTATTCATAAATTCCTGGGACATCTTTGGCGGGGGGGTCATTATTCTGCCTAACACAGTATACCGTCTTACAAGTTGCCCTGAGTATGTTTTCTGTGTGGGGACCATCCAGTCTCCTCTTCAGAGGGTCTCCCTATCGTCATCATAACAGCAAATCGTTCGGAAGGGTTACCACATGCCAGGCACTGTTCTAAGGAGCATGTATTTCTGCACTTATTCAGTCTTCACAGATTCCTCATGAGGTTCCCCACTCCGTAAGCGTGGACTGTGCACAGCCACTTCCTTCCCAAGAGCACAGCCAGGAGAGAGGGAGTAACTTCCCAGCAGAGAAACCTGACACCTGACAAACACCTCAGCCAGGTGATCAAGGTCAACATCCACAGTCATAAGTCATGTTGATAGGATGTAGCATTGAGACAACACCATGAGAAGGGTGCTTTACCCCTGTGACCTTCTCCTCCTCAAATCTATAATCCCAGTCCCATCATGAGAAAAAGTCACACACGTTCCAGTAAAAGGGCATCCTGCAATATACCTGACTAGTACTCCTCAAAACTGTCAAGGTCATCGCAAGCAAGAAAAGTCTGAGGGCTTCCCTGGTGGCACAGTGGTTAAGAATCCGCCTGCCAATGCAGGGGACATGGATTCGAGACCTGTTCTGGGAAGATCCCACATGCTGCAGATCAACTAAGCCTGTGCGCCACAACTACAGAGCCTGCGCTCTGGAGCCCGCGAGCCACAACTACTGAAGCCCGCGCACCTAAAGTCCATGCTCCACAAGAGAAGCCGCTGCGATGAGAAGCCTGCGCACCGCAATGAAGAGTAGCCCCCACTCGCCGCAGCTAGAGAAAGCCCAGGCGCAGCAACGAAGACCCAACACAGCCAGAAATAAATAAATAAATAAATTTAGAAAAAAAAGAAAAGTCTGAGAAACCATCACAGCCAAGAAGAGCCTAAGGAGCCATGACAACAAAATATAATGAGCTAAAAAAGTTTAAAAAAATATATATATATATGTATATATAATGAGCTGTCCCGGATGGGATCCTGGAACAGAAAAAAGACCTTAGGTAAAACTAAGGAAATCTGAATAAACTATGGGCTTTAGTTAATAATAAAAAGTATCAGTGTTGGGTCATTAATTATAACAAATGTTAATAACAGAGAAAACTGGCTATGAGATATATGGGAACTCTGTACTAGCTTCTCAATTCTTCTGTAAACCTAAAACTTTTCTAAAAAATAAAGTCGATCATAAAAACAAATAAATAATAAATAAATAATTTTATAGAACTCTACAACATAGGTGCCATCATTATCCCCATCATACATATAAGGAAATTGAGGCTCAAAGTGGTAACTTATCCTATTAATGGTGGAGCCAGGATTTGAATACTGGATTCTGGCTCCAAAGTTCAATGCTCTTAACCGCCATGTTTTCCTGTTTCTCTAGGGGCTGTCCAATCTCCCCCATTAGTCCAGAAGTTCCCCAAGGTCAGGATCTGTCTCTTCCCTCAGGCTAGGGCCAGTATTGTGCTTCTCTCTTCAAGGGGCAGGACTATATTTCTGCCAGACTGGGCACCATCTCCTGGCCACTGGCCATGTCCAGTGTAGAGATACAACCTGAGTTTTGGGGATAGACCATTGCTTTTTTTTTTTTTTTTTTTGGCTGCGCCGCACAGAATCCTATTATCTGGCCGAGCATGGAACCCGGGCCCTTGGCAGTGAGAGCATGGAGGCCTAACCACTGGACTGCCAGGGAATTCTGACCATTGCTTTTCAACTGGAGTGCTTCCCTCTACCCTGCCCTGGGGACACTTGGCAATGTCTGGAGACATTTTCAGTTGTCACAACTTGAGGAATGCTACTGGCATCTAGTGCGTAGAGGTCAGGGATGCTGCTAAACATCCTACAGTGCCCAGGACAGCCCCATAACAAAGAATCATCCGGCCCCCAGGTGTCAAGAGTGCCAAGATTGAGAAACCCTGAGATAGACCCTATTTCTAACACTCTCTCCCATTTTCCTCATAAAGACAGTCATATGTGTCTAACCACACGTACCAATTTCTGGTTTGGGAAATCTTGTCACTCTAAGTATAGCAGAGACTCTGCAATGGAGAGCTCCACCCAGGGGAACAGAGGAGGGAGGGTCCCGCGCAGGGTCCCGCTACTGCCTCTTCCAGCCCCTGTCTCCATTGACTAGCCTACCTGACTTCCAGCGTGGCCCTTTTGGCAGAGAGGTGCCAGGATGCCCTATTTCCTGGGGCAGGAGGAAGTTCCCAGCCCTGAGGAGGTCACAGCTGAGTCAGCCCTTCTTGGCTTCAGCTCTGAGAGCACTTGTAGACCTGAAAGAGACATCCACATCACAGCCTGCTCTGAGCAGCCAGACCGGAAGGCGTGGCGGGCAGTGGGGCGCAGACAGCTGCCAGGTCAGCCCTGTCCTCGCCCAAAGCCTTCCCGAGACTTGTCAGACAGGCATGTCATGGCAGCTGGGTCCCTTTGGGCAAGTTATGACTTTCCGGACCTTGGTTCCTTTATACATTGAAAGCGGAGAACACTCACTCTCTCTCCGTGGGAGGATAAAATGGTCAGGGAAAACAGCTTTATGGAGCACTGACTCAGGTACCCCGTTCCAGGTGCTGGAGAAAGTGTGGTGGACAAACAGCACCCTGTCTTCAAGGAGGGCACCCCAGGTGAGGGGAGACAGAAAATTCAGTGGTCCACATGGGTCTGTTTCTGGTGGGGTCTGCGGTGGCTGCTCTGACCTGCTGGTGCTCTGTCTGTTGGCTCCCAGCTTCATGTCCTCCCTTCTGTGTTCTGCAGGTGCTGGAAGCTAGCAAACTACATTTCCCAAACTCCAGTTAGGTTCTGCGAATGGGAGGAACCGGTGAGAGACGGGAAGGCATGAGGGAGGGAGAAGCAGAGTTTTCTGCTTCCGCAGCTTACTTCTGAATTGGCAGCAGCAGCGTGGACACCTGGAGTGGGCACTTCCTTAGCATCAGTGGGCAAGAAGGGTCCCTGCTTGCTGCTCAGGGGCAGCTGTTCCAGTGGCAACACTTCCAGCTACTCAACCCCAAGTGTGGGTTTGTGGGTTCCAGCCCAGGGATGGTAGCAGCTTCCTAGCCTCTGAGCATCACCTCCTCCCTTCTAAGACATTTGTGACCAATTCCCAGTATTAAACCCCCTTCTGCTAAAAGCACCTAGAATGGTTTCTGTTTTCCTGTTTGGACACTGGTATGAATGGTAATAAATGAGATGATAATGAAAATGTGAAAATGGCTTGCTTCTTATTACTGCAAGGTCCAAAGCAGAAAGGAAACCCAAGTGCAAACTCTCCGTGATTTTCCCCTTAGTGGGCATCTGACATTATCCCACCCATCAGCTTGGCGACTTTAAGCCAGACTGTCTATCACCCCAGTGGGAGTCCACGGGCATCTTCAGGGGCCAGGATACACAACGCCCCCACCCAACAACCCCCCTTCCACTCCTACCACCACCTTCATCACCTGCAGTTCTGTTTTATTCTCTAGGCTATTCAGAAGCACATTCTGATTATTGGATGCAATTCCAATCTCCATATATTTTGCTTTGTTTGTTCTCTTCAGCAATGTCAGATTATCCTAAAAAAAACCCATAGACTCAGAAACAGGGCCACGGAGGTGAATAAAATTCTTTCTCCCCACCTTCAAATGTCACTTTATGCAGATATCTGAAATTCCACCGCTGAAGCAGTCCTTCAGATTAAGGCAAGTAATCTTAAATGAGGCTTTCTGGGCTTCTATGGATCTCCCAAACTTGTATTGGAAATGCTATGTTTATTTGAGGGAAGTTTTTTTGGAGAGTGCCCATAATTTTCATCAGATTGTCAAAGAAATATGGGATCCTGAGAAAGCTACAACCAGGAGGTTAAGGCAAGGCCATCTGTCAATCACATATATTCTTTCAGGAAGAGTGGTACATCATTGTCTCCAAAACGGGATTCAGGAAGAAACACTTATTTATATTTACTTCATTTATATTGGATTCATTCATATTTACTCTTTGTCCCACCCTTTCACTTTTAAGCATATTTATTATGTACATTATATATAACATAATAGCACAGGTATATAATTTATAAGTAAATGACACATATGGGGATTGATGGGCAATTTTAAAAACTTGATATAGGTGCACTGTCAAAATACTTTAGAGGAAGCAGGGCTTGAACACTAATGTTCATTGCAGCATTATTCATAGTAGCCAAAAGATGGAAACAACCCAAGTATCCATCAACACATGAATGGGTAAAAAAAATGTGGCATATCCATACAATGGACTATTTATTCACCCATAAAAAGGAATGAAGTTCTGATACATGCTACAACATAGATGAACCTTGAAAATATTATGCTAAGCGAAATAAACCAGACACAAAAGGACAAGTATTGTATTCCACTTATCTAGGATAAGCAAATTCATAGAGACAGAAAGTATATTACAGAGTGCCAGGGGTTGGGGGAAGGGAGGAATGGGGAGTATTATGGGTTGCATTGTGTCCCCCACGAAAGATACATTGAAGTTCTAACCCCCAGTACCTCAGAATGTGATGTTATTTGGAAATAGAGTCTGTGCAAATTTAACAAGGTTAAGATAAGGTCATTTTAGAACTGGCCCTGATCCAGTATGACTGGTGTCCTTTGGACACAGAGACAGACATACACAGAGGGAAGGTGATGTGAAGACACAGGGAGAATGGCCATGTGACTGGAGTGATGAATCTACAAGCCAAGGAACTCCAAGGATTGCCAGCAAACACCAGAAGCTAGAGGAAGCAAGGAAGAATTCTCCCCTAGAGCTGTCAGAGACAGCATGACTCTGCTGACACCTTGACCTCAGACTCCTATCCTCCAGAACCGTGAGACAATAAATTGTTATTGTTTTAAGCCATCTAGCTTTTGGTACTTTGTCACGGCCAGCCTAAGAAACTAGGGAGTTACTGCTTAGTAGTTGCAAATTTCTATTTGGAGTGATGAAAAAGATTTGGAAATAGATAGTAGTGATGGTTGCACAACATTTTGAATGTAATTACAGCCACTGACTTGTACACTTAAAATTATTAAAATGGAAAAATGTATGTTATAAATGTTTTACCATAATTTAAAACAATTAGTAATGTAATATACCAAAACCTACTAAATTGTACACTTTAAATGGGTAAATTGTATGGTATGTGAATTATATCTTCATAAAGCTGTTAAAAAATGGTTTGTATGTGGAGGGGCAAAAGACCCAGAGTACCCAACACATTATTGAAGAAAAACAAAGTTGAATAACTGACACTACCCAACATTAAGACTCACTATAAAGCTACAGTAATCAAGAAAGTGTGGTATTGGCAAAGAATAGAAAAATAGATCATTAGAACAGAATAGAGAGCCCAGAAATACTCACATAAATTTAGTCAATTGATCTTTGACCAAGGAGCAAAGGCAACCCAATGGAGCAAAGACACTTTTTTCAACAAATGGTGCTGGAACAATTGGACAACCACATACAAAAAAATAAAAATAATCTAGACACAGACCTTACAGTCCTCACAAAAATTAACTGAAAGTGGATCACAGACCTAAATGTAAACACAAAACTATAAAACTCCTAGAAAATGACGTAAGAAAAAACTAGATGACCTGGCAGTTGTCAATGACTTTTTAGATATAATACAAAAGGCAGGGTCCATGAAAGAAATGATTGATAAGCTGGACTTAAAATTTAAAACTTTTGCTCGCAAAAAGCACTTTGAAGAGAATGAATAAACAAGCCACAAACTGGGAGAAAATATTTGCAAAAGACATATCCTTTCTTAAATTTTAAATTCAAATTTTTTATTTTTTAAAAATTAATTTATTATTTTTGGGGGGCTGCGTTGGGTCTTCATTGCGGTGTGTGGGCTTCTCATTGTGATTGGCTTCTCTTGTTGCAGAGCACGGGCTCTAGGCACACAGGCTTCAGTAGCTGCAGCACGCGGGCTCAGTAGTTGTGGCGCAAAGGTTTAGTTACTCCGTAGCATATGGGATCTTCCCAGACCAGGGATCAAACCCATGTCCCCTGCATTGGCAGGCTGATTCTTAACCACTGAGCCACCAGGGAAGTCCCACAAAAGACGTATCTGATAAAGGACTGTTACCCAAAATATACAGAGAACTCTTAGAATTCAACAATAAGAAAATGAACCACCCAATTTAAAAATGGGCAAAAGACCTGAACAGACACGTCACTGAAGATGATATACAGATACAAACAAGCATATGAAAAGATGCTCAACTTCATATGTCATTAGGGAAATGCAGTTTAAAGCAACAATGAGATACTACTACACACCTATCAGAATGATGAGAATCCAAAACACTGACAATGTCAATGCTGGTAAGGATATGGAGCAACAGGAACTCTCATTCACTGCTGGTGGGAATGCAAAATGGTACGGCCTCTTTGGAAGACAGTTTGGAGGTTTCTTAGAAAATTAAACATACTCTTACCATATGATCCAGCAATCATACTCTTAGGTATTTACCCAAATGAGCTGAAAACTTACGTCCAACAAAAACCTGCATACAAATGTTTATAGCAGCTTTATTCATAATTGTCAAAACTTGGAAGCAACCAAGATACCCTTCAATTAAAAAAATGGGAAAAGAAACTGTGGTACTTTCAGATAATGGAATATTATTCAGTGATAAAAAGAATGGGCTATCAAGCCATGAAAAGACCTGGAGGAACATTAAATATATATTATTAAGTGAAAGAAGCCAATCTGAAAAGGCTACATAATGTATGATTCCAACTACACAAAATTCTGGAAAAGGTAAAACTATGGAGACAGTTAAAAATATCAGTGGTTGTCAGAGGTTGGGGGAGGGAAGGATGAATAAGTGGAGCACAGAGGTTTTTTGGAGCAGTGAAAATACTCTGTACGATACTATAGTGGTAGATACATGTCGTTATGTGTTTGTCAAAACCCACAGAATGTACAATGCCAAGAATGAGCCTGAATGTTAGCTATGGACTTTGAGTGATAATGATGCGACAGGGCAGATCCATCAGTTGTAACAAATGTAGCACTCTGGGGGGCATGTGGATGATGGGGGAGGCTGGGTATGTGTGGGGCAGGGGGTGTACGGGAACTCTCTATACTTTCCACGCAATTTTGCTGTGAACCTAAATCTACTCTAAAAAATAAATCTTTCTTTTTTTTTTAAGACTGGCACTGTCCAGAAAATTTTAAGAGGTTTACTTATAATTGTTATAAAGTTGAATTACTTAAAAAAAAATAAGTTTGGAGGCCAGTGCATAAGGGCATTTATACGTGATTAACAGCAGCTCAGAGTTAATTAACTTCCCTGGGGGATGAAGAGGATCTATCCAGTAGAGGATCAGCCCTGAGTCCCCTCCCTCCCCCCAGGGAAGATGGTGCTGAAGGGAAGGCTGTGAGGCTTAAGCAAGTTGCTGAACCTCTCTGTGCTTCTGTTTCCTCACCTGTGAAATGGGGGAAATATTGGTACTTAGTATTAACTGATATTTAATGTTGTGACTATTAAACTGGTTAATTCATGTAAAGTGCTGTGAACTGTGCCTGTCGCATAGTGAGCACCGTGTAAGGTGCTGGACACGTGCCCTGTGAGGCTCCCCTTGCTTGCTGCTGGGTGAGCGTCAGGGAGGGCAGACCCGGGCAAGGGAGCTACCATTTACTGAAGCCTCTGTTGTTGTACCAGGTGCTCACTTAATTTCTTCCCAATTGTGAAGTGGGAACCATCCTCCTGGGTTTACACGACAGAACTGGAAGCTCAGAGAGTTCAAATGACTTGCCCCAAATCACAGAGCTAGGTAGAAGTGAGTGAGCCAGGATGCAAATGGGGTCTCCACGATACCAAACCAAGCCCCACTCTTTCTACGCTGCCAATTACCGATGAGACAGAGGAGGGGGGCCAGGGCCATGCCTCCATCTCCAGCAGCCAGCTTGGAGGTGGGGGACACATTCCGAAGAATATCACAGTTCTCTCTCTGTGCTAAAGGCCATGTCAGGGATTGGAATGAGCACTGCAGTGGGCTTCAGAAATGTGGTACAAGGGACTTCCCTGGCGGTCCAGTGGTTAAGAAAGACTCCACGCTTCCACTGCAGGGGGCATGGGTTCGATCGCTGGTCAGGGAACTAAATCCTGCATGCCATACGGCACGGCCAAAAAAAATTAAAAAATAAAAGAAATGTGGTACAAGTCCCAGCTGCAACCCATACTAGTTGTGTGGCCATGGGCAAGTCACTTCACCTCACTGTGCCTCAGCTTCCTCACCTGTAAAATGAGGATAATAGCTATCCGGACTGTGTGGGTATTAAAGGAAGCAACATGGGAGGGAGACGCAAGAGGGAGGGGATATGGGGATATGGGGATATGGGGATATATGTATACATATAGCTGATTCACTTTGTTATACAGCAAAAACTAACGCAACACTGTAAAGCAATTATACTCCAATAAAGATGTTAAAAAAAGTAAATTTAAAAAAAAAAGAAAAGAAAGGAAGCAACAAATCTAGAACAATCCAGCAAGGGGCTGGCATATAGAACATACCCAAACTCATGTGTACTGAATGTGACACACCACCATCTTCTGATCACCAAGAATAGAGGAGAGGAACAGAGTCAGGCCTGGGGCCCAGAGCTCCCCTCCTGCCGTCCCATGCCATGTCCTTGAGGAAGGGGGGATTAGAGCCCCATTCTCCACTCTGCTCATTAGGGAGGGTGTTCCTACCTAGTTGTTCAGTTCCTATCCAGCATCCCCCTCCCCCCACTACACACAAACACACCTCCTTCAACACAGCCCTCTGCAGGGAGGTCGCACCACAATGGCCTGTCCCCCACTCTCCAGGGTACGGAGACCACAGCTGTGGTCCAGCTGCGAAACCCAGCCTAGCCACCAACCAGCCCTGTGCCAGACAGGAAGCCAGGAAGAGCTGTGCATGCCTGCTGGACACTGGAGAGGGGTGGACGCCAGGGTCTGGAGCCTGGCCAGGCTCTGTAATCACATTGTGTGGAAGGGAGCATACAGGAGAGCTGTGCAGGGTCACCCTTCGCTGTCTGGAGGGCTGTGGGGGTAGGGGGTGAGGATAAGCCCCAGGAGGCAGGAAAGAGCACTGAGTTGGGAGTCTGGAAACATGGGATTTAGTAAGCTCTTGCCACCAACTCACTGCGTGACTTGCTAATGCCCCTTCCCCTCCCTGGCCCCTTGTTTTCCATCTGTGAAATGAAATATTTATTGAGCTCTCTGTGTCAGACCCAATTCTAGGGAATACCCTAGCAGACAAAGCAAAGTCCCCTCTCTCCTGGAGCTTTCATTCTACTAATCAACAAGAGGTGAAAGGTTTATGAAGAATAATAAAGTGGTGGGAAGGGACAGAGAGTGAGGGGTCTGCAATGGCCTCTCTGAGAAGGTGACATAAGTAAAGGAAACAAGGAAGGGGGCCAAGTGAATATCTAGGGGAAGCACATTCTGGGCAGAGGGAAGAGCAAGTGCAAAGGCCCTGAGGCAAGCACACGAGGCGAGTTGAAAAAACAAACTCAGGGAGCAGCAAGCTGGAAGGAAATGAGTGAGGGGAGATGAAGGCGAAGGCAGGTCAAGCCCAGCTCTTGGAGCCTGAAGGCCATTGTAAGGACTTTGCATTTGACTCTGAACTGATCAGTGGGCCCCAGGAAAGCTAGGCCTGGGCTTGAATGCAGAGCCTACCTGGTGTTGAGGGTGGTGGTGAGGGGGGTGGAAGCATCTTCAGCCTCCCGCTCATTTACTCTGGGGTCCTATCCAGGTCCTTCAGGAGAAGACAGTAATAGGCCAGGGACAATGGTGAGGTGTGTAAGGCCAAGAGTGAGTGAGGCTCAGGTGCAAAACTTAAGGGAGCATCAAAAAACTCGGTAATTACAATTACTCAGTAATTACTCGGTAAACAATATTTTCCTGCAATATATCTAAAAATCAAAATTAATGCAAAAAAATCTATAATGAACAAAATGCCAATATTTTAAATAAAGACAGGATCTAACCCTGAACTTGCGTGATCCCATCTCACTGGCTTCACCCTAATCCTGTCCCTGGTTCCAATAAAACTTTATTTATAAAAATAGGCAGCTGGGGAATTCCCTGGTGGTCCAGTGGTTAGGACTCGGCACTTTCATTGCTGAGGGCCTGGGTTCAATCCCTGGTTCCATCCTTGGTCCGGGAACTAAGATTTCACAAGCTGGGACTTCCCTGGTGGCACAGTGGTTAAGAATCCGCCTGCCAATGCAGCGGACACAGGTTCCAGCCCTGGTCCGGGAAGATCCCACATGCTGCGGAGCAACTAAGCCCGTGCACCAAAACTACTGAGCCTGCGCTCTAGAGCCTGTGAGCCACAACTACTGAGCCTGCGTGCCACAACTACTGAAGCCCACGCACCTAGAGCCCGTGCTCTGCAACAAGAGAAGCCACTGCAATGAGAAGCCTGCGCGCCGCAACGAAGAGTAGTCCCCGCTCACCGCAACTAGAGAAAGCCCGCGCACAGCAACGAAGACCAACGCAGCCAGAAATAAATAAATAAATAAATAAATAAATAAAATTTAAAAAAAAAAGATTTCACAAGCTGTGAGGCACAGCCAATAAATAAATAAGTGAAAATAGGCAGCTGGCTGGCAAGGCTGTAATTTGCTGATTTGGCTTTTTAAAAATATTGAATTAAAACATTTTTTTATCTTGGCACCTTCCTAAATTTTGCACCCCAGAGGAGCGCCCCATTTACCTCACCCTAGTCCTGGTCCTGGATAACAATGAAACTATTAGGTTCCACACGGAGGCCCCCAATGTTCATCCCTCCTGAGGCTCAGAGAGGTAAAGGGACTTCTCCAGGGAAACACGTGGATGGTGGAGTTGGGATGTGGAACTGGAGTCCCATGCCTGGTCATCACACCATACTGTGTTTTGTCCTAGAATGTTGATTTTAATGAGTGTTGATTTTTTTAAACATTTTATTCAAGTATAATAGCCATATAAAAAAGTGCATGTACCTTAAATGTTCAGCTTGCTGAATTTTCACAAACTGAGCACACCTGTATAACCGGTATGTGGGATTAAATGTAAAGCCTATTTTACATTTCCAACAAACCAGACATATTAATTAGTGTTGGGCCAGATTCAGAGGACTTTGGATCCCAAGCAGCTGATTTCGGACAGTAAGGCTGGGAGACTGGGCCGATCCAGAGTTTAGGGGCCCTGGATAGAGACTGAGAAGCAGTGGGGAGGCGGGGCGGGTTAGTGGTGCAGGGCTAGGGTCTGTGGTTAGGGAGGGGGCCCCACATTCAGGAGAGGACGGAGAGCGACGGTGGGGACTGCACTGGGGACCATGTCCACCACCCCGCCCCCTTACGCCCTTCCACTTCCACTCTTGGCGGCGGATGAGGCCAAGCTCGCGGACCCAGGTAAGCTGGTCAGAATGCTGCAGTCGCCAAGCCCCACGGGTGCGTCCCAGTGACTCAGCCCTTGCCGGGAAGGGGGAGTCCACCCCGCTCCCCAGAATTTCCATACAACAGCCTGATCCGGGCTGGCTCCCGGAGTTCCAGGCCGGGCCCGCACCAGGCAGCGCGGCCGCGGGAGCGGGACCCCTTCCTCCCGGCCCGGGGGCCCCCCACTTCCGGCCGAAGCCACCTGGCCTCATCGCGGGGACCACAGCGGTCCTGGCCTCGACGGCGCTGCGGGGACCTTCGAGCGTCGTAAGTAGCGACTGCGGGGACTGGGGGACACCAAGGAGAGGCCCCGAGTCCCTAGCTCGGCCCCCGCGTCCCAGCCCCGGCTTCAACTCCGGGCTGGAAGGCGGAACCGGCAGAACAGGCCTGGCGCCGCCGTCGCCTCCCTAATTGCTCACGGGCCCTCGTGGTGGGGAGCCCATACTCGGCTCCGAGGAGTCCTTGGTCTAGCGTGGCTGAGACGCTGTCACCACAGCGGGCGGCCTCACCTGATCATCCCACGGGCCCGCCCACCCCCACCCAGCGGGCCCGCAGGCTCCATGCCCTCCCCCATCCTCGGGGACCTGCTCCCTGGGCGACGCTGAGGGTCCCTGAACTCCCCCCACCCCGACTCTCTGGCCACGGCTCCTTCCTACCCCCGGCCCTGAGGAGGGACCCAGCTCACAATTCCAGATGTGTCGCCGGGCTGCCCCCGCCGGGAGGGGCTCCCTGTCTCCCCTTTCCCGAGCGCCCGCAATTTGGAAGGCCTCGGATTCCAGTCTGGAGCCAAAAGAAAGGCTAAACTCGAGAACCTCTCTTTGCCTCCAAAGTTGGGTTTCTGACCAAATTCCCACGCACGGCTGGTGGAGGTGGGGGAATTAGGACTGCTCTAGGACACGGGATGCTAGTTGGTCACTAACCGGATTTCCCGGAGGGACAAACTTCTGGTCTGTGCCAAGGCTTAGGACCCCGGGGCAGAGACCAAGCGGGTGGGCAAAGGGTGCCTGAGAAACTTGATCACTCCCACCTTTGGGACAACGAGATTTGGGGTCCACAAATATTCAGACAATTGGCTCGAGGTAGTTGTGGTCACCATGGTTTCTCTCTCTCTCTCGTTCTCTTGCTTTTTCGAAAACTTTTGCAGAGTTTAGGACAGGCGAAGGGGAGCGCGCGCGGCCCCTTTTGCACGCCCCCCGGGGCGCTGGGCCTGGGAGGGGGGCGGGGATCTGGGGAGACTGGGCCCAGCTCCGAGAGCGCGGAGGAAACGCGCGGAGCCGGCTTCCTGTGGGGGCTCCAGCCGCGGCGCCCCGCGGACAGACGTGTCCCGCCCAGGCAGCGCTGAGCCCGGCGCGGGGGAAGGGACGTGGGGGGGTGGGTGCGCCTGGGAAGGCGAGGAGGGGGCGGGGAGAGGGTGGGCCGGGGAGGAGGGGAGGGAAGAGGAGAGGCAAGCAGGGGAGGAGCGAGGGGGCTACAGGGAAAGGAAGCAGAAGGAAGGGGGCCAGCGGCGCGCGCTGGCGCCGAAATGGGAGAAAGGAGTGAGTGAGAGGGGAGGGGCGCGGGGCGAGCGCAGTGGAGCCGAGTTGCCCCTGGGCTGGGGCGCTCGCGGCCGTCGCGCATGGCAGGCCCCGCGCAGTGATCCCCGCGGCGCGAGAGAGCGGCGCGCAGCTCGCACGAGTAAGTCGATCGGGGGCCGGGCTGGGAAGGGATGGGCGCACGGCTGCCGCTGGATCGCCCTCTGCCCGGCCCCCTTTTCCCCTTTCGCGCGCGCGGGGACCTTCCGCCCCGCCCGCTGAGCCCTGTTTCCCGCAGGTCCCGGGCCGATGTCCCAGGTGAGTGGCCAGCGCCCCCCTCACTGCGACGCGCCCCATGGAGCCCCCAGCGCAGCCCCCGACCCAGGTAGGACCGGGGATGGAGAGCTAGACTGGACGAGAGCCGGGTAGGGGGTTGGGGGAGGTGGTCATTCTCCCCCCTCCTCCCTGAGAAGGGGGGAGACGGTTCGGGAAGCTTGAGTGGAGGTAGAGGCGAGGAATCTGGGCATCGGGGACTGGGTCCAAAGAGAGTGGAGGGCTGAGGCGATGGGGGTAGGGCCCGAACGGAGGCGGTGGCCGCGCCAAGTTGGCTCCAACTCTCCCCACTCCCAGCACCAGACACACACACACCGCAGTGTCTGTCTGTCCGTCTGGGATTTGTGTCCCAGCCTTTTCTGCCCAGTGTGTAAATATTTATGGGGGCCTTAGGCGGGGTGGGGGTGTCTGAGTCTTTCTCTCCTTCCCTTCCCCCAACTCAGCCAGAGCCTAGCGCTTCCAGAAAACTTTTGTCCGACAGGACCCGGCCCCTCCCCTCCTTGCCATTCCGTCTCGCTCGTCTTCCTCCCCACCCGGGCCCGGCCAGTCCCCGCCACCCCTACCCTGCAGGGACGCGCGCGCGCGCGCGCACACGCACACACGCACACGCACACACACACACGCTTTATCTCCTTCTCCTCCTCTCTCTTTCTCTCCCTCTGTCTCATGCACTCACCCCAATCAAGTGCTCACCACCCGAGTGAAACGCCCCTTCCCTCAACTCAAGGGGTCTGTAACCTCCCAGGGATTCCTGCAGGAGCCTCCCAACCCCGGGAGGGTTTGTGACTCCCTGAGGGGGTCTGAGGAGGGGGTGGAGGGGAGTCCTGGGGCTGTGGCTCTCAGTCCAGCCCCTCACCATACACATGTGAGCTGAGGCTCACAATGGACCACAGGGACAGGGAGAAGTCAGGAACATCTGGGTTTTGTTGGGGGGGGGGGCTGGAGGGGTGGCATGCAGGAGTACAGGCCCAGATTTCATGCCTTTAATCCTAGCTCTAGGCTAGTCTAATCTTCTGCCTTCCTCTCACCCAGCCCCATTTGCCCTTTCTCCCCTCTTTGAGTCTCTGAATAACGGAGGTCTGGTCCTGGACCTCTGACACTAACTCCCTGCACGGCCTTGGACAAGTTCCTTCCCCTCTCTGGCCTCAGTCTCCATATCCGCCCATGGGAGCTGGTCTGCCCGTTTGGAGAGGCCCAGGTCTACCTGGTGTGGATGCTGGCCCTTTGGAGACGCAGGGCTGTGGAGGTGCGGGGTGGGGCTGGGGGTCTCCTAGCATGAGGACAAGTCGGAGACGTTTGGCCAGGAGCCGGCACGTACGTGAGACTAATGTGTCTGCTGTGCGTCCCACCAGCCCTCCGATTCCCCCGCTCTGTGGGGACCCTGGAGTAGGGACTTCTGGGGAATAAACTGCCCCAAGAACTGGGCTCCTGCAGCCTGGAGAGAGAGCTAGGGGCAGAGACCTGGGAAGGCTCTTTCTCTGTCCCTAGCCCCTCCTCTCTTTCTCGGCCTCCTGCTTCTCTCCCACTCTCCCATTCTTCCCCTGCTTATCCATTTTCTCTGCTCTCGCCTCCACTCCTTCCTTCCAAGATCCTCGCCCCTGTGTGACCCATTTCGAGCCCCAGTAGGGAAAGGAGGGGCTGAATGTGCTCGGGGCAGGGGCAAGGGCCAGGGTGGGCCACTGGGAGGGTTAAGCCCTGGGCTGTAACTTGAGGCCCCCCAGTGCCCCAGCGAGCCCCCTCCCCAGCCTGGGCTGGGCCAGACAATGTGGCTTTCATAACACGAGAAGGCCTGGCTCTGCTGCCTTGGGAGAATGAGCCTGCTGCCCAGGAAGCCCAAACCGCAGGAGACCCAGCCAAAACCCCACAGACGCCTAAATCGGAGACCAGAATCCCCCACGCTCCCTGCTGAGTGCTGACAGAACAGCAAGGCCATGGCCCTGCTGGCAAGATAGCCAGGGAGCAAGTCAGCCCCTCCCTCAGCCACGCAAGATGCAGACAGGGGTGCAAGGGGACCCAGGGCAGCTCTGGTCGGGGAAGGTGGCCAAGCCCGCACACCCTTGGCTCCCCCAGTGGCCTCTTCCCCATCCAGCCCTGAGAGCCCCAGGAGCCTGGCTCCCTAACCCAGAGATTTCTGTCCAGCACTGTGGCGTCACATTCCTGCTCTTGGTTCTAAACTGAATTTCCTGGGGAATTGGAGCCTTCAGACCTAAAATAAAACCAACTGGACCCAGCCTAACTGGCCATCTCAGGCCCTCACAAGTCCTCAGCCTGGTGACCTGAGCCTGTGACCTGTGTGTCACAAGTGTGTATCAAGCGAGTCCACATTCTTGCCTTCTTGGTGCCAGGTGCCAACCCTGATTCTCACCTTCTCGTTCTCTCTCCTCCTGACCTGGGGCTCCAGGCTCCAGAACTCAATCCTCAGCAACAGACATTTGCTAAGTGCTTACTGGGGGTGCAGAGACAGACTGGGGCTGCAGTCTGATTGAGGACCCGCACTTCACTCCCTAGTTACAGTTTACAGCAGGGAACCCTGGACGCTGAGTTCTCAGTAAGTGGCCACTCCGAGGAGAGACTATTGGCTCGAGGGTCAGGGAAGGCTTTATGGAGGAAGAGGTGAAACTCCAGCTGGGTCATGAAGGATGAGTTGGATCTGGGGAGAGGGGAGAGGTAGGACATTCTGATCAAGGGGAACAACATAAGCTTGGATGGATTGGGCAGAAGGCCCTGTGGTGGCCTGGGGCCATGGAGAGGTCGGCCAGCCTGGAACATAGGATCCTTGTCCATTGAGTAGGCTGAAGATATAGACCAAGGCCTTGAATACCAGGCCAAGGAGAGATTGGAATGTGGGGCTTTGGTCACTACTCTCTGAGCAGATCAGATCCTGGCCCTCTCTCTGCAGAGATGGTCGGAGCTCCAAAGGGGAAAGCTGGGTCCACTGTCCACGAAGACAATGGAGAGGGCTCAGCTGGAGGGACCAGGCACCGGAGCTTGGGGACAAGGGCCCTGTGGACACCTTCCAGGCTTGGAATGAACCCTTCCCACCTGGAAGAGGTCCCCCAAACTCCTTCTCCATCCAGGAACAGCAGGCAGAGAGAGCACACAGGGTCCGGCTGAAGTTTGAGTCTCTCTGCTTCGCTCTCGGGCTTATGGATTTAAACGTGACTTTTCCACCCTCTTCTGGGGCTGTCTTTCCAGAACTCAGGGCATTGACCTGAACCTTATCCCATGTTAGGGATGAGAATATGTCGAGGCACAGGGGCTCTTGCCTTTCTGTGTTTCCCCCTTGGAGATGGGGACTCTTGAGAGAAGTGCAGGGCTGGGGCTTCTGCTCAGGGACGCCACCAGCATGGCTGGCCCGCTGTGCACATTATTATTTTTTTTAAGTTTATTTATTTATTTATTTTTGGCTGCACCGTGCTGCGTGCAGGATCTTAGTTCCCCTATCAGGGATCGAACCCGTGCCCCCTGCAGTGGAAGCGCGGAGTCCTAACCACTGGACCGCCAGGGAATTACCCCCTGTGCACATTAGAAAAAGGTGGCTCTGGTGGGGCCCCAGCCAGGGACTCCAGCCCCACCCCGACCCGGGGCAGATGCCTTCACACACAACTTGAGTTTCTTGTCCACACGGTGGCCCTTGTCCTTTGCTGGCCTCCCATCCTCCGGGACTTTCTCCTCAGAGATGTTCTCCCCTCTGTGGCTGGGCAGGGGTCTCCTGGTCGCAAGAAGGAAAACTGGGCTCTTTCCGTCTTTTGATTGTTGAGCACATGGGCCCCGCCTCTTGTCTGGTTTTTCGGCTCCACGTGCTTGCAGGGAGAGCTGTTTCTTCTCCAGCATCTTGGCGTCGGGGCCCCTGGGCAGCGTGTCACCCGCAGACCAGGCCCTCCTGCCACGTCTTGTTCATTCTCTGCCTGCTCCCACGTCTCTGGGCCCTCGGCACAGTTTCCTCTTCTGCCCTCAGCGCTGCTCCCCCAGTGTCTGCTGGGTCCCCTCCGCAGCCCTCCCGGCTCCAGGAGGTCTGTCCCTCAGTGTTTCCAGGTCAAGATGACTGGACTGGATTTACTTTCCCCCCTGGTTTCCTTCCAAGGTCTGGTGCTCACCCCAGAATGGCAGGTTTCCTGCAGGAGGGGCCTCCTCGGGACTTTGTCTGTGCTCTCTGTAATTTCCTGTTCCCACCAGATTAAAGGTCACCAGCCCTGTAGGTGACTTAGGAGACACTGCCCAGAGAGTGGCAGGTGACATAGGGGTAGGAGGGCCCAGGTGAGGATCAGTGTCCTAACTCCTCTTCCTCTCCTTCCTCCCTCTTCAACCCTGGGGGCCAAGAGAGCTGCAATCCTGGTTCCTTCCACTGCAGGACTGACAGTGTCACCTCTGTGTGCCCTGGTGACCTCAGGAGAAAGCCTGGGAAGTGACCACAAGGCCCACCGTGCCCCAGTTATCATTCTAGTCTCCCCTCGTTCATGCTATAGCTGTTCACACTGGGGTCTTGGCTTCTGCTGCTGTTCTCGAAAGGTCCTTTTCCCCTTCTTTGCTGACTGATTGATTATTTAAGACCCAGTGTAGCCATTGCCTTCTCCAAGAAGCCTCCTAGACACACACAAACACACACACACACCCCTGGGATAAGTGCCCACCTTCTGTGCTTCCACAGTTCTTAGATGCCCCTGCTGTAACTCTTGCCCTTCGGTGTATGTGACTGTCGCCCACCCCCACCCCGACAGAGAACTCCTGGGGGAGTGACCAGGTCTTTCTCATTTTGGTCCACCCAGTGCTTGACGTATTGGGAGGTGCGTCGTAGCTGTTACACCAAACAGCACAGGAAGGAAGGAGGAAAGGAAGGAAGGGAGAGGAGGGAGGGCAGGCAGGGGGATGGGCAGGTGGAAGCGTATGTGAGTGGCCCCCTGAATACCAGGCACTGCTGAGTGTTTCATTTACTCTTTGAAACCCTGAGGGACAAGCATGGTGAGCCCCCTTTCACACAAGGTGACCCAATTCCTGGTAACTCGCCCAAGCTGGTATCTGCTAAAAACCAGGGCTTGGGTCTTCCAGCTCCTGGCTCAGGCCTTTGTCATTACACCACCTGGGAGAGTCAGCACTCCGCTTCAGGGCTTTGGCAAGACGCCTCTGGGGCCAGAGGCTGGAGCTGGGCGGCCCCCTCCCTTCCTGGGAATTAGGACTCAAGCTGTGAGCCTCCCTCTCCATGCCAGGTTGGTCGTGACCCTCCACCGTCCTGTCCCGTCTGTGCTGCTGTAGACCAGGCTCTGGGCTGGGAGAGGTGCCATGGAGCGGGCGGCCTGGATCCCCCTTGGGGGTTGTCTCTGCTTCCCTGCTTCCCCTCGTCCGAGCCCTGCGATCCTCCCAAAGCCATTTGACCTCTCATTAACGCAGAGAGCTCTCAGTAGGCCCAAGGAATGGATGGGGCTGGAGGGACCTGCCCCCTGCCTCCCTGGGCACCAGGAGGGGTTCCCAGCACAGAACTGCCACCTTTCAGGAGTGGTGGGAGCCCCAGCCCTCCCTGCTCCCTGTCCCAGCTCCCAGCTCCAGGCAGGGTTAATGGTTTCCCTAGGCAGGTGGGAGCATGCCGGCAGCTCTCTGTACGACCCACGTGGGGTCCCTGGGGCCTCGGTCCCCCTGGCCGTGGGAGACCAGGGTCTTTGGAACAAGGATTGTCCCCTCCCCTCAGGATGCTCCCATCCCCCAGACCTACATGCCCAACCTGAATTGATCCCTCTAAAGATCTCCTTCCCTACCCCTCCACCCCCATTTGGAGACAGCTCAGGGAAGGAACCCCTGTGTAAGGCCCTCTGTGCTCTGTGATTGGTTCCGTTACTGTTTCCAAGACTAGTTTTTGTCTCTCTCTGTCCCTGTGGGTGTGTCTCGTGATTTCTGTGTGTGGTGTGTTCGGGTGGGCGCTGACCTCTTACTCTCTGGGTTTCATCACCCTTTCTCTTCATCTTTCTCTGTGGCTCCCTGTGTCACTCTCCTCTCCCTGAGCCCTTTGGTCTCTGTGTCTCTCTGAGTCTCTCGTTTCTGTCTCCCCTGATCCCAGTGCGGCTTGGGGGAGGGGCACCCCCTTGAGGCCCCTGTCATTCCCACTGCACGACCTGGGGGCTGATGGGAGGCCCAGGCTGCACCCTGCCCTTGCCCAGCCTGGCCCCTGGCCCCATGACCCTGGGCTTCACCCTTCCTGTCCACCCTCAGGCCTTCCCACGCCCGGTCACCTTTCTGCCACCCTGCCCCACCTCTCAGCCCCCAGAACTTTCCTCCCCTGGGCCCAGGAGGCCCTAGTCCTGCTGCCTCAGGAACTGTAGGTGGCTCCATTTCTGCCTTCCGCCCACCCTGCACAGAGGGGCCGAGCCACTCACTGTAATTACATGTGGCTGCCATACGCCTCTTCCAGCACTCTTGGGCCGTCTCCCCGTCTCTCTTCCTGCCCGGAGCCCCTCCGCCTCATCCCCCAGGCTCCGCCTCACCACCCAGGGTTCTCTGACTCTTTCTCTTGCTGTCATCCTCTTTCTCAGCCCCAGTTGCTCACTGTCCATCTCCCTCTTGCTCTGTCTGTATCCCACTCCCTCTCCATCGCCTCTGCCTCTGACCTCATCTTTATCTTTCTCTCCATCGCTGACTTTCGCTCAATTGCTGAGTCTCCTGCCTTTCCCGGGCTGTCTGTCACTGGGCGTCTGGGGCGCCCTCCTCCGTGCCCAGTCTCCCACTTTCTGATGCACTGTCTGTCTTTGCTTCTACCTTTCACTGTGCCTTTGATTCTTTCTCTCTCCATGTCACTCTGGATGCCTGTCCCTGTCTCCCCATCGCTGCCTGTCTCTTCTCTCCTGTGCTGTGTTTCTGCCTCCCCCCACTTCCCTTATACCATGCATCTCGGGCCCCTCTCCCTGACGGTGCGCACACACACACACACACACGTGCACATGTACACACCCTTGCTCGTTCACGGGCTGTGGTTTGGGAACTTTCTATTCTAGAGTCTGGCACTGTTGCCAGATAGGGTAAGGGCTGGGTAACTGGTACAGAGACCAAGAATGAGGGCTCACGGCATTCTGGGCTGTGGGAAGGGGACCAGGGCTGGGCAAACAGGAGGACACCAGGAAAATGTCATTCGGTCGTCTGCTTTTTCCCTAGCCCAGACCCTATCCCTCCTGCCTGGGCTGGAGGTAGTGACAGGATCCACTCAACCTGCAGAGGCAGCGCTAGAGGAGGGCTCCCTGGAGGAGGCGGCACCCTCCATGCCCCAAAGCAATGGCCTTGGGGCCTCCCAGGCCCTGGACAGCACTGACCTCGACATCCCCACAGAAGCTGTGACACGTGAGTCCTAGGGGTCAGGGGATTGGGGTGACAACATGTAGGGGTTGCTCTAGAGAATCCAATGCAGATGGGCTGGCAGAAATGCCATGGGTGCCTGTGGGAGCCTAGCGGTGGGCCAGGACCTTGAGGTGTGGGCAGTGGAAAGGTGTAGGACATTGCCCTTTCTGTCTAGGAAGAAGACCTCCACATACAAAATGATTCGGATAAAATTAGTTCAAAATGAGTGTGGACAGGCTCCAGGCAATGTGGTTCAGGACAAGAGAGCGTGAGGCCAGGGGCAGGGAGCCGGAGCCTGAGGCAGCCCAGCCTTCAGGGTGTCAAGAGCAAACCGGCAGGAGAGACACCCGCAGTTGCTCTCTGTAGAAAGGAGCAAAACTCAGCTCTATTCCCAGGTTTAGCTCAGTGTCTCCAAGGAGGTCCTGGAGGGGGAGAATTCGCCACTGTCACCCTCAGAAGCAGGGGAAGGGACAGCCAGAATCATTTTGTAATTACCAGTAAGATCCGCAAAATCTACGGACACATTGGCACTTTCCAACTTTCTTTCCCTGCATGATCTCACGCGCTCTCCACATTGGCCTGTATTGAGGCAGCAGGATAGCGCTTACCAAGCCCATTTTACAGATGAGGAAACTGAGGCAAGGAGACCCACTCTCCCTGGACACAGACTGGGGAGCTCAGGTCTCCTGGCCCAGTGCTCTTTCCTATGCCTGCCTGCCCAGCTGGCATGGCCGAGCGTGGAGCCGCCTTCAGCCAGGGCATCTGGGGTCAGCTGGGCTCCCTGGAAGTCAGGGTTACTAAATCCTGCTAGTGCACTGCCCTCCAGACACACCCACCAGCAGAACTGAGAGAAAGAGCTGAATGCCGTGGTCACGGAGGAGGGGGCCTGGATGGGAGTTGGACAGACACCCCTGTGTCTGTGGGGCCCTGAGTGTTTGCTCTGTGACTCAGCCACCACGACCACCGCCACGGCCGTGGCCACAGGCGAGCTCTGTGTCTGCCCCAACCTCCTGGGCCCTTAGCTCACCACACGCTCCCGCCCTCTGGTCACTGTGCCCATGTTTAGGCAGCAGGGCAGGGGGCACCGAAGCTGGCCAAGGACTCAGCCCAGTCACCCACCATGGGGCCAGGCGGTGGGGGCAGGATGATTCAGGCCTGGCCACTTCCCCTGGCCTTACCCCTGTTTACCCAGATGCAGGCACCAGCCACTGCTCAGGGCCAGAGGCTCCCAGCACGGTCCTCCCCAGAGCCCTGTCTCCCATCATCTCCTGACTCCCCAGCTTGCCCTCAGCTCCTTTCTCCCAATCTCCATCCCCTCCCCCCTCCACTTCCTAGCTGTGGAACCTCTGGCAAGTTTTACCCTTTCTGGGCCTCAGTTTTTTCATTTGGAAAATGGGCTAGTAATAGTACATCTGTTTGATGCTTAAGGAAGTTACTACTGGGAATTGCTGGTGGTCCAGTGGTTAGGACCCAGCACTTTCACTGCCATTGCCCAGGTTCAATCCCTGGTCAGGGAACTAAGATCCCGCAAGCCACTCGGTGTGGCCAAAAAAAAAAAAAAAAAAGCACATAAGGAAGTAGTTACTACACTTAGAGCTCTTAACACTGTGTGTCTGGCACCTAGTCACAGCTCAAACCATGTCAGCTACTAGTTATAAGAGTAGTGATGGTTGTGATAGTAGCAGCTTATTCCTCGGTCCCTTGCCTCCCAACCTCTGCCCCGCTCCTTGCCTCTCTGCCCTCGGAGTCCCAGCTTTTAGCCTCCAAGCTGGTCCCACCTCTGACCCTTCGCTGTGTGACCTTGGACAAGTTACTGTACTTCCCTGGGACTCGATTTCCTCATCTGTAAAAGGAGGATACTGACCTATAGAGATACTGAGAACAATTCGCATGCCAAGTGCTCCGAACAGTGCCCGCGTGCAGTGAGTGCCCCGCAATGTGCTCCCACCATTACTTAAAGGCCCAGCCCCCTCAGTTAGGGGAAGCGCTGAGGCCCCCTTCCGCTCTCCTCAGCCTCCAGCTCCCGCCCCAGACACCCGCTCCTGCCACAATCCAAACCCAGAGACCTGGCCCGGAGGGAGCTGGGGATCTAGACCCCAGGGCCTGAGAGATGGAAGTGCCCCACGCTCATGTTTACTGAGGGTCCTCAGGGCCAGAGGGTCCCGCCCAGGAGTCAGGGGGCCTGAGCAGAGGGATCCGATCCTCGAACTCTTGTGACCCCTCCTCAGACTTCTACACACACACACACACACACACACACACACACACACACACACCCCTGCCCTCATCTCTTGAGACACACACACACACACACACCCCTGCCCTCATCTCTTGAGACACACACACACACACACCCCTGCCCTCATCTCTTGAGACACACACACACACACACACACACATACACACACCCCTGCCCTCATCTCTTGAGACACACACACACACACACACACACACACACACACCCCTGCCCTCATCTCTTGAGAACAGAACCATGCCATCCAGGTGGGCAAACCTGAGGGAAGGAATGGGGTGTTCGGGGGGATCTCCAGGGCCAGCCTCCCCACACCCCACTGATAAAGCTGTTTTGGTTCCTCAGCCTGGGATGGGGACCCAGGGTTCCCAGCTTCTGGGGTCTCCCTGCTTGGCCTCCCTCTTCCCTTCTCCCCCTCCTCAGACCCAAGGGGCCCCTCAGCAAACCCCTTCTGCAGCTGCCCCACAGAGGCTGGATGGGGTGGGGAGCTGGAGGCGGAAGGAGCAGGAGATAGGGGGCTGCTCTGAGGAGCCCCTGGATTCCAGGGCCAGGGCATTCATCTCCAAACAGATGTTTCCAATCAATCACCCGGCACACGAAGGGCAAAAGCAGCAGGGGGCTTGGCAGGGGCCGAGGTGACGGTTAACTGCTTCCCTGCTCTCCCTCCACCCCCAACTGCCACCACTCTCACCAAAATCTCAGGACCCCAAGAGCAGGATAGTGGATTTCACGTGGGGTAAGAAGGTGGGGTCCAGGGCCCTGAGCCTCTCCCTTTGCCTTGCACCTCTGTCTTTTCTGGAATGAGCATGGACCTGGGAGTCAAGAGCCAGGCTCGACTCTGTGGCTGTTTCATGATGTGCCACTGGGCAAATCAGTTTCCCTGGGCCTCAGTTTCCCCATCTGCAAAATACAGATCAGCTAGATGACCTGTGGTGTATCTAGGAACAAAGCAGGCAAGATTCAAGCAGAGCCCCGGGAGGCTGTGCAGGGACCCACTCCCCAGCTCCCACCTCCCTCATTGCCCTTTCTCATCATCTTCCTAGGCCAGCCTCAGGGGAACCCCTTGGGCTGCATCCCACTAGTGGCGAATGGCTCTGGCCACCCCTCGGAGCTGGGCGGCGCCAGGCGGACGGGGAACGGTGCCCTGGGTGGCCCCAAGGCCCACCGGAAGTTGCAGACACACCCATCTCTAGCCAGCCCAGGCAGCAAGAAAAGCAAGGGCAGCACCAAGTCTGCTGCCTCCCAGATCCCTCTCCAGGCACAGGAAGGTAAGCACCCCATCTCGCCTCCCTCTGGGAGAAGCCTCCAAAGCTGGCTTCCTCGAAGTCTGACGCAGGGGCCAGCGGCAGCATCTTTACAAGGTTGCTGGTTAGAAGTGCAGCATCTCAGCCCCACGCCAGGTCCTCCAGATCTGAACCTCTGGGTGGGGCCCGGGAGTCTGGGTTTTAACAAGCCCTCCAGGGAGTCTGATGCAAGACTCTTAAATCAGAGGACCTTGCAGAGGACACATGTTGGGTAAGGTAAGGCACGTGTGAGTTCTCAAGGCCAACCCCTTCTCATCCCTACTCTCCCAGAGTTGCTCTAACAAGAAGTGGAGCCATCTGGGCCCGTCCAGCTTAAGCCACGTCATTTCTGGAAACAGAAATTTTCCTTGAGGAATGGACCATCTGTTTAGTGAGAGCACAGCACCTAGCGTAATAAAATGATGCACCATCAGATGCTTAATTGGCGGCGGAATAGGGGCTGCAAGGTGCAGTGGGAGGTCAGAGCACCCAGATATACCAGCCATTGTTCCTGTCACACGGAGGTCCTCTGAGGGACCAACCTGGGCAGCCACGTCCCCCGTCCCACCAGGCATCAGTTCAGCTTGGGTGACGGCTACCTGTAGCCCAGTGATGTTTGACCTTCACCCCAGAACTTTTAAGTAATTTTTCTCCATGCTGGGGGACTCTGGCTGGTCCTCTGCAAACAGGATTCAGTGTACACATTTGCACACAATGTGTTCATAACTTTCACCCGCCAGAGCAG
Source organism: Balaenoptera borealis (assembly GCF_965194805.1). NCBI lineage: Eukaryota > Metazoa > Chordata > Mammalia > Artiodactyla > Balaenopteridae > Balaenoptera > Balaenoptera borealis. The sequence goes on from NC_138869.1 coordinate 75,900,396, forward strand.
ATTCTGCCCAACAGGCTTGTTTATGAAGGGGGTATTCATGCATCTGAAGTGAACTGGGCATCTGCTGTGAGCCAGGCACTGTGCTGTGTGCTGGGTACCCAGGCCATGGCCTCATAAAGCTCTCATCAGAGAGACACAAACAGGTAATCACTCTGTGATGTGATAAAAGATAAATGATGAGTGATAAAGTGAACACAGGGGGACACCCACACCAGCCCAGAAAGCTGGGGAGGGGAGTCTGGGAAGGCTCTGGAGGTGTCTGAGCAAGCCTTAAAGGACCCATAGGAGGATCTAGCCAGGGTGCATTAGCACAGAGGTGAGAACTGGCTAGTGTGGCTGGATTATGAAGTTCCAGGTGAGGAATGGTGGGAGGTGAGACTCCAAGCAGACCGGGACTCCCGAGGTGGAGGGTACCTAGTAAGCTGCGTAGTGGGTCTAGACTTCATCTGGAAGACAATAGGGAGCTTCGAAGGGTTTTAAGCAAGGTGGTGACCTCATCAGATTTGCATCTGAAGAGAACTCCCTTATCCAGTTTGCCGATAGATGGCAGGGGTTCCAGCTGTGCGAGCCCCCATTCCCTGTACACAGGACTGGGTGGGGACGTCAGAGCCTGCATGGTGGTGTGAGACTCCGACAGGACCAGCAGCCTTGAGCCAGGGGCCCGCCTGGTCAGGGGAACTGGACACTGCCCATGGCCCGACCCCTGGGAGGGGTGCCAGCCCAGCATCCTGGCAGCATGCCAGCGGTTCAGAACACGGGCTGCCGAGCCAGCACCACCGCGTACCAGCTGGGTGCCCAAGGCAGGATCGTGCGTTAATTCACTTCCTGTGTATTTACTCAGCACCCACGATGTGCCAGGCACCGGTCTAGGGACCGTAACAGACAAAGACGCCGGCCCCTGCGGTGTTTGCCCTTTAGTAGGCGGGGAGGGCTGTGTAAGCCGCGGGAGGTGCTAAGTCCTGGGCGGGGAGGCAGAGCAGGCCCCGGCGAGGGGGTGGGGCTGGGGCCCAGCAGCTCGCAGTATTAAAGAGGGTGTTCGCGGAAGGCCTCCCCGAGAGGGGACATTTGGGCAAAGACGGAGGGGTCAGAATGAGCAGAGCATGTATCTGGGGCTGGAGCACTGGGGGGGGGACGGGGGGCAGTGCCTGCATGACCAGGAAAAGCCAGTGTGGCCACAGCAGAGTGATCTGGGGAGGGGCCGTCGGGGCTACTGTGAGCTCTTGGGCTTTTCCTCCTGGTGAAGGGGAAGCCACTAGAGGGTTCTGAGGGCAGGAGGGGCGGGATCCAACAGAAGTTTTTCAAGGGTCCTTCCGGCCTCCGTGTGCGGAGTAGGTGCGGGCCGGGAGCAGTAGTCAAAGGCAGGGAGTGGGGAGACCAGCGAGGACGCAGTTGCTGTCGCCAGGCAAGAGCTGAGCAGAGTGGTAGGATTCTGGAGAGATTTTGAAGTGACTTCTCTGTGCCTCAGTTTCTTCATCTGTAGAGAGCGGCTAATACAGCCCCTCCTCAAGGAGTTGTTGCAAGTTTAAATGAGTTTAATTCGTGCATAACACTTAGAACAGTGCCTGGAACACGTCATCCCTCGGTGTTCGTTAAATAAATGACCGAGGGTGGTTAAAGCAGGGACTCAGGATCCAGGCTGCCGGGGCTCAGACCCTCACTCCACGTAACTCTCCGTGTCTCGGGGTCACCTGGAAGGTGGGTCCCCATTTCACGGAGCCAGGGGAGGGCTGCACGAGCGTTATGTCTGCACTCAGTGAGCCTGCCGCCCGCGGCTGGTCCCCGGCCCCGGGCCGTCTCGCCTGCAGACTGCTGCGTCCACTGCATCCTGTCCTGCCTGTTCTGCGAGTTCCTGACGCTGTGCAACATCGTCCTGGACTGCGCCACGTGCGGCTCCTGCAGCTCCGAGGACTCGTGCCTCTGCTGCTGCTGCTGCGGCTCCGGCGAGTGCGCCGACTGCGACCTGCCCTGCGACCTGGACTGCGGCATCCTGGACGCCTGCTGCGAGTCGGCCGACTGCCTGGAGATCTGCATGGAGTGCTGCGGGCTCTGCTTCTCCTCCTGACCCGCGGCGTCCCAGCTGTCACACGAGGCTGGACCGCCCCCTCCCCCGGGCCTCTCCCACCCTCCCCGGGCCCTCTCGGAACCCCAGCCTGGTGAGAGGGCGGTGCCGGTCCTCCTCGCTGGTTTCCCTGGACAACAGCACCGAAGACCTGGGGGGAGGGGGGACGGTTCCTGGATCAGCTGCCAGGGCTGCAGAACACTGTGAAAGTTGGGGGAGGGGGCCGGGACATGGGGGAAGCTGGGGTGCTGGGGCTGTGCGCTTTTCTACCTCTCACTGCCCCTGTGCTTGCCTCCCCCCTCCCCCGCCCCCAGGCTTAGAGGACAACAAAATGTGAAAAGAGACACCCCACCTGACCTCGGCCAAGCCCCTCCCCAGTCTCCCCTCCTGTGGGGCCTGACCCATACAGTGACCCCAGAGGGTAGGGCTGGGCTTGGGCCCAGGGTGGGGTGGGAGGGGGGAAAGGTATAGATAAGACTGGAAGGGGAGAGGGAGGGAATGGAGGGAAGGTCTGTTCTATTTGTTGCTGTAAATAAAGATATGGGTCCATCTCACATTTCCTCAGGACTCATGAGCGATGGCCATGGACTCTCAAAACCAACACTCTCACAACCCCCCTACAAAGGCCCCAGATGGATGGGGCTTCCCTGGCCCCTGAGGTCCCCTCCCTTGTGTCACGTTCCCCCCTGAGGGAGGGAAGGAAGAGGGGTACCCACGCCCCACCTTTATTTCCCTCTTCCTGCCAAAGGGACAGAGAAGCCCAGAAAGGGAAGAGTTAACCCTTGGCATAGAATTAATTAACAGCAGATGTGTTCAGGTTTTGATTAATTAATCTCCTGCTGACTCCTGCTTCTCGAAGCCATGATGGCTCCAAGGCATAGGGTGACGCCTATGTCAGTGGCAGAGCAGGGCCTGGGGAGGGGACAACCCTGGGCCCCCACACAGCCAGGGCTGCACTGGGAGACAAGTTTGGCCTGAATGGAGGTCACGTGGCCCAGCCTCAGTTGTCCCCCTGATTGCCAGGGGGCCTGAGATAGAAGAAAACTGTCAGGATTGGCGGAAGCCTCAGAGGTCAGGTGTCCAGAGCCCTTGGGTGCGGGAAGGAGGGGCAGACCAGAGCACTGAGGTTGACAGCGGGGAGGGCTGTGTGGACCAAACCCCTCTCCACCCCATCCTGGACCTGGAGGAAGCCAGGAGGGGTCCAGGGTGAGTGAGAGGACAGCTCATGGTTGGACTTGGATTGTCCTGAGGAGAAGACATGGCCCTAGAAGGCCTTGAAAAGTGGAGACCTCAAGGGAAACTGGTGGGACGCTGCTTCCAAGAACAAAGGGTGGAGTGGCCCTGACGGATTCTGGAGGGGAGGAGGGAGCTCAGGAAAAGAGCCAGATGAAATCTGAACTGTCTTAAGGAATGCCACACTACGGAACAGCCCATGGCCTTGGGCGTGGGTTGCAGTGTCAGCAGAAGGAGGTGACAAGAGATGGTGAGAAGGACCCCCCCCGCCCCGCCCCTCCCCTGCAGCCCCTCCCCTCATACACATGTACACAGGCCTCACTTTGCCAACACCAAGGTTTTCCGACTTCTGGGACCACATAGGAAACTCAGGACACAGAGAGGAAGTGACCTCCCCAGGGTCACATAGTCAAGATCAAAGCCAGGAGAGAAGCCCCATTTTCTTGGCCCCCTCAATGTTCGTTTGTCTCAAGGGTTTTTTTTTGTTGTTTTTTTGTTTTTGCTTAGTTATTGTATGCTCAAAGTACAAAAGGTTCAAAAGTCTCATCAAAAGTGCATACACAAGCATTTACCCATATCATTTTTCTTTTTTTTTTTTTACAAAATGTCAGAATCCCATGCACGTTGCGCCATTTTTATCACTTGACCATTTGTTTTGGGGGCTCTTCCTTATCAGCACTTTGAAGAGCGGCCTGGAGCTTCACGGAGGGATGAGCCACACATGATCCAGTTGCCCAGCTCCTGCTTAATCCCTTCCATTAATTTCTCTGTTATAAACAAGGTTGCGTGAGCATGTCCTTTTGCACAAATGAGCTGTATCTGTAGAATATTCCTGAAGGTGGGATGGCTGGGCCTCAGGGTGTGTGTGTTTGTGACTCTGACCTCAATGAGGGCATGCCAGTCCGCCCCCATGACCGCGGGGAGCGTCCACTTCTCTGCTGTGCTTCTTTGTCCACAAGAGGACGGATGATGGTGGGAGGGCTTCCGTTCAGTCCCCGCTCAACCCAGCTTCTCCCCAAGGCTGAGGTTCGAGGGACGTTAGGGAGGACCAGGGTGGGGGGTTCGTCTGACCAACTCAAGGTCTGGTCCAGGTGGGCAGGAAGGCCCCTTCCCGGCCCTCTCCCCTCCGTGGCGGCCGCCACAGGAAGAGGCACCTCTGAAGTCCAAATAGTGATTTCCTGCAGGACAGTGGCTGAAACCCGAGAGGCTGAGCTGGGTGGGGGTGAGACAGAGGCGGGATTCAGCCACACACACACAAACACACACTCTCCTTACAGCCACATACTCACATACATTCCACAAAGACACACACATACCACACACACACACACACACACCAGACATAGACACACACATGTGCTCACACACTGCACATTTCAGAACCTGCAACACCGCCAGCCCGTTCAGCCTGATCCTTGTGTCTGCTACGCGACCCCCTGAATCCCACGCCTTCTCCACCTTCCCCAGCCCCCGCGTCCTTGCCCAGGTGGCCTCCTCTCTGCTGGGAAGCAGATGGCATTTATCTTAGAGGCCACTGACCCACCCAGCTCTGCCCACATGTCCTTCCAGGGCAAGCCCTCGTTCTGGACCGTTCCCCTCCACACCGTGGCCCTTCTCTGTTGGCTCCCAGTCTCTGCTTTCTGACCAGCTGATCTGAGCCGGGTTCTGCTGTGGGTCCTGGGGAAGAGGCCCTTTCACCCTCTGGGCCTCAGTCTCCTTGTGTGTACAATGGAACAGTGATGAGGCTCTGGAAATCTAATGACGGCCACAGTATCCAGGGAAGTCGCCTGCTTCTCTGGTTTTCTTTCAACCCTGGAGCAGCAGATCAGCACCCCCCCTTTGCCCAGGAGACTTCTTGAGGGCCGCTCTCCTGCCCTGGGTCGTCTAACTCAAGACAGGCATTACCACATTTGTGGGAAGACAAGGTGGTGAGGCCAGGCTGAGTTGTCCCTGGCCAGGACCGCCCATGACCTCTGGGTGATCTGGTGTGTTTGCCCTGTAATCGAGCAAGCGGCTGAGCCAGGGGCTGGCTTGATGGGGAGGGGTGCTCTGCCCCCCATGCCCCCGCCTCCTGAGCCTCCACCAGCTTCTCCCCATTCTTTGGCACATTTAATCCACATTCTCTGTGCTTGTACTCAGAGCTGGGCCAACTCCAACTCGGCTTCGGGCCTAGACACCCCATGTCTCCGGGGCAAGGAGGGGACACCTTGAAGCAGCCCCAAGGCTGGGTTGCCTGCAGCCAGCCATGCCCTGGGGCCTTCACCAGCTCCCCGGGCAGAGGAGGCAGTGGTGGGGGACTGAGGGCTGGCCCCCAAGGCTCAGGACAGCTGCTGCAGACACTCCCCGTTGCTGAACGGGGGCAGCAGAGAGGACAGAGATCATAGCCCTGGCCCCTTGTCACTTCCGTGTTTACGCTCCTTTCCACATTCCGACTTTCCTAGAATGATACGGAGACAGGCATGGGATGGTATCTCCCACAGCCCCAGCCCTCCTCTCCCCCCCACCTCCTCCAGAGAAAAGCCCCTCCCAGCCTTCCTTGCCCCACACCTGGTTTTCCTGTCCTTCCCCGACCCTGTAGCGGCCTCTGTACCCCACAATTCCTACCATCCCTGGGTTACAGCCTCATTCCCTCATGATGCGGACAGGTGTCCAGGGGCGCTCGGAGGCGGGAAAGAGAGGTGTGTTCACGTGCTGTGTCTCAGGCATTTCTCAGTTTTGCCACCTCAGGGGGCCCAGGGAAGGCACTAAGGCCCATCCCTGGACCAGTCACCGTGTCAGGGGACAGAGGGCTACAATGAGCCAGGCCTTTGTGGCCAGAGACGGTGGGTTACCTGGCTGCCCTTCCAGAATCAGGTGGGCACATTTCCCAAAGAAATAGGGGTGCTGTGACAAAAGGGGGGGAAGGATGGCAGATTAAAACAACAGAGGTCACTATAGGTGGGTCCAGAGGAGGCACCTGGGTTGGGGAGGCCTGGCTGGAAACCTTGAGCTGCACAGGGCATCTGGCTGGAGAGGGAAAGTCAAGGACAAAGGCTTTCACAAATCTGAAGCCTGGGAGGAGAGTGAGGCTGTCTCGGGCTCCAGCGGCAGAGGTCAGACCCAGCGGCAGAGGTCAGACCCAGAGGCAGAGGTCAGACCCAGAGGCAGAGGTAATGACGCGGAGAGAGGTCCCAGCCCCAGGCAAGAGAGAGAACCGCCCCAAGGGGAGCGCACTGCAGCAGTGGTAGGGGGACCACCCAGTTCCAAAGACTGTTCCAGGGGAGGGGGGCGGTCAAAGGGGTCCCTGCCCTGGTGTTGACTGTTGGCAGGGAGGACAGATGGAGGAGGGTGGTTACAGGTGGCGCCCACAATTCCTGCTAAGTCAGACCTTCTGTGGCTCTACGATGCAGCCAGTGACCGTCTGATAAGAGAGAAACAGAGACTGAAGGTAGACAGACCGGAGATGGAGTGAGATGCAGAAAAGGAGGGGAAGAGACAGCGAGGCAGACCGGACAGTGCGGACAAAGCATCCCCAAGGCCCTGGAGACAGAAAAGCGAAGCAGGGAGGCTGCGGGCATGCGTCCCTTGGCTGCTCCCAAGGTCACCCGCCGCCGGGGCTTTGGGGGCAGCAGTGCCCCTCCTTTTGGTTCCGGGTCCCTCCTGTGCCTGGAGCCTCTACAACGCTGGGCAGCTTGGCATTAATTAGGGGCCTGGCTAATGGCTCGGAAGATTGGCCCGTTCCAGGGACGCTGCTGAATAGAGACCTCGGTGAGATTTATTCCTAATTATCTCATTTGTCTCCCCCCATTACTCTTTATGGCTGGGATTTATGGGGCCATTAATGGGGCCTGGCCAGGCCAGGATGAGTGTGAGCCTTGAGATGCTTCATAATAATAACAATAACAACGCTCATCCTGGCCAGATTAATGGGTTCTTGCCCTCCCCACCCCCTGTCCTTGGGACCCCAGCTACCTGCTGCCTAGAGGTCCCTCTCGCTTCTGGGACCCCTGGTCCTCAGCTCCAGTCCTCAGCCACCTGTGGAGTTTGAGCCGGTGGCCCCTCCTCCGCCCCACTCCACCCCAAGGCTGTCTCTTAGTCCTTCTCTGGTGCCACTAATTGGGAGCTTCAAGGTGGTAGCGGGAGTGTCAAGTCCAACGGTAACACCTCTGGGACAAGGCCTGTATCAGCAGTTGATGAGCTTGGCTGCAAGCAGCAGAAAACCCAGCTGAAGGTGGCTTAATCTGTAAGGACATGCACTGTCTCCTTAACGAAAGTGCAGAGGTAGGTGATCCCAAGCTGATTGGGAGACTCAAAGATGCTGTCAAGGAAGCTGGCTTCCATCCTTTCACTCTGTCATCCTCAGCATGTGGTCCAGGTCTCCCCTCCTTGTCACAAAGTGGCTACCGCAGCCCCAGGCATCAAGCTCACACAGCATCCACACAGAACAAAAAAAGCAGAGAGGGAAAGAGAGACCTTCTCCTCCTACGCCTTTCACCAGAAGGAGGAAAAGCATTTCCAGAAGCTCCTAGCAGGTCTACTTACATCTTTGTCCAGACTGGATCACATGTGGTCTTAGGTTAACTTCCCCAGAAGCAGGCCCTAGACAAGGCTTCAAGTGCAAGTAGGTTTGTTCAGGAGGGGATTCCAGGAAACATCAGTAGAGGAGGAGGGGAGTGAGACTGGGAGGGAAGGCAGACAATAAAGGGTGTGTTATCAAATTGGTTACCACTGTGGGTGGACAGCACTCAGTCTTGCCTCTGAGGGAGCTGAGGTATTTACACACCAAACCCACCATCACTGGTTGAAGGCTCTTCCCAATGGAGTGGCAGTTTTCTGGTGCTTGCTGCTTGGTTGGGCTGCTGAAGGAAGCCCTCCGGCAAAGGGGCAGAGATGCAGACAGGCAGAGGTTGGCCAGAGAGCTCTTCATTGGTAATGCCTGAGGGGACAGGCAGCCCCATCACCTGCAATGCGTGTGCAGTGACTGGCAAACAGACCAACCTGGTCCACTGCTGGGCAGGGAGAAGGGGGCCGGCTGTTGAGGAGACCACCACAGGGTCTGCCACAGCCTTCCCCCCGTCTCTCCAGGGGTGAGACTCTGCCACCAGAGGCCAGTCACAGGGGCTGAGCAATTTCCACATCAGTGTGAGGGACACGTGGGGACAAACCCCACAGAGAGGAGGAGAGTTTCAGCCCCGGTGCTGTTGGAATGTGGAGCTGTCACCTCAGCCTCCTCTACCTGCTTAGCTCAGGAGGAGAGCAAGAGATGGCCCTTCCAGACCCTTCCGTGGCCACCCTCCCTACAGGCTGCCGGTCCTCCTCCATCCCCATTCCTGGGTGTTGTTGCCCCCGCCTTCCCACTGCCACCCACTCTCAGGATGAAGAAGTCCAGCTTTTTCCATCCAGGCACCAGCTTCCCCCCATTTTGCTGTAGGTAGAGACTGTCTTATCTCATGTTTCAGCACCAAGAACCCTTGTACACAACCGCTGGGAGTGCATCTCCTTTGGCAAAATAGACATGCATAAGCCATTCAACCCAGCGATTCGATTCCCTTCTGGTTGTATATGAAAAAGGTCTAGATACACACATGCTCCAAAAGGCACAGACTAGAATGTTCACCACAACACTATTCATAGTGACCCCCAAATGGAAACCCAATTGTCCATTAATGGTAGAATGGAAAAACAAACTGTGGTGCAGTCACTTGATGGAATTCTGCATAGCAGTGAGAATGAACAAACCCGACTCAAGGGAAAGAAGCCAGACACAAAAGAACAGACTATGTGATTCTTTTTACATAAAGTACAAAGACAGTGGAATCAATCCATGGTGTTGGAAGTCAATTACTCTTTCCCATTGTTTCTTCCTTCTCTGTTTACTGTACCTATATGAGATGATGGATGTTAACTGAACCTATTGTGATAATCATTTCACAATATATATTAATCAAACAATCATGCCATACACCTTAAACTTATATGTATCTCAATGATTTCTTGATAAAACTGAAAAAGAAAACATACTGACTGGGCTTCCCTGGTGGCACAGTGGTTAAGAATCCGCCTGCCAATGCAGGGGACACAGGTTCAAGCCCTGGTCCAGGAAGATCCCACATGCCACAGAGCAACTAAGCCCGTGCGCCACAACTACTGAGCCTGCGCTCTAGAGCCCACGAGCCACACCTACTGAGCCTGTGTGCCACAACTACTGAAGCCTGCGTGCCTAGAACCCATGCTCTGCAACAAGAGAAGCCACCGCAATGAGAAGCCCGTACACCGCAACGAAGAATAGCCCCTTCCATCGACAGATGAATGGACAAAGATGTGGCATATATATACAATGGAATATTACTCAGTCATAAAGAGAAACGAAACTGAGTTGTTTGTAGTGAGGTGTATGGATCTAGAGTCTGTCATACAGGGTGAAGTAAGTCAGAAAGAGAAAAACAAATACCGTATGCTAACACATATATATGGAATCTAAAACAAATAAAATAAAAAATGGTTATGAAGAACCTAGAGGCAGGACGGGAATAAAGATGCAGACATAGAGAATGGACTTGAGGACACGGGGAGGGGGAAGGGTAAGCTGGGACAAAGTGAGAGAGTGGCATATATACACTACCAAATGTAAAATAGATAGCTAGTGGGAAGCAGCTGCATAGCACAGGGAGATCAGCTCAGTGCTTTGTGACCACCTAGAGGGGTGGGATAGGGAGGGTGGGAGGGAGATGCAAGAGGGAGGAGATATAGGGATATATGTATATGTATAGCTGATTCACTTTGTCATACAGTAGAAACTAACACACCATTGTAAAGCAATTATACTCCAATAAAGATGTAAAAAAAAAAAAAAAAAAGAGCAGCCCCTACTCACTGCAACTAGAGAAAGCCCGCGAGCACCAACGAAGACCCAACACAGCCAAAAATAAATGAATAAAAATAAATTTTAAAAAAGAAGAAAACATAGTGACTGATGTACTTCCCGTCTTGTGACATTAGTTGCTCTGTGAGAGGAATGACGAGTTTGCCCCAAAGTCTTACTTTCCTGGTGAGGGATCCAGAGAGCTCTGCATCTACCATGCTGGTGACAGAAATCCTATGCAAACCAACTTAAACAAAAAAGGAATTTATTGGCTCTCATAGCTGGAAGGAACACTCTGGTATTTGAAAAAATTAAAGAAAGATCTTCAGCAATCGGTGGGAGCTGGGGACCGAATGCCACCAGGATTCTGTCTCTCTCCTTCCCTCTGTCTCAGCTCTGTGACCCCCTGAGTGTTGGCCTCAGCGTCTCCTGTTGCAGACACATCTCCTCCATGTTGGTGGAGGGGGAGAGAGCAAGGCGGATAGAAGCTCGAGATGCCAAGATCCCCAGTGAGGAAAAGAACTCTAATCCTCGGAGAGGACTCAGGATGGCTCTCTGGGATCACATGTCCATCCTCTGGATGGGTCACTGTTGCCAGGAGCACTGGCTACACTAATTGATGGGCCTGGATCATCCGTTTACTCCTGTTGGGGAGGGGGCTTTGGTAATTGAGAGCCTCATCAGAGCCCCAAGGAGGGGAAGAGGAGCAGTTCCCCAAAGCAGGGACATTATTTTAGAAGAAGGAGAGAAAGGTTGCTGGGAAGACAAAAGAAGAGTAGATGCTTAAGACACACCCACCTTCCCAAGGAGAGAGGCCCCCTCTAAGGGGTTCTTTCTACTAAAAGTTGCCCTGCGTCTCGCTGGTACATTGAGTGAAACCAACCCCACCGCCCAGAGGAGTACTTCCCATTGAAATCCTCCAGGGGCCACTGTTCACACTGACCCCTGTGAATGGTGCCTCTTAAAGCCAGACAGTGTGTGGCAGCCCTGAACTTGACCATGTGTGGTTGGACCAGGGATGGGTGGCTGAGCCATGAAGGAAGCATTGAAAATGATGAAATACTTAGTGATAAATCTGACCAAAAATGTGCAAGACTGGTTCACTGAAAAATTAAAATATTCAATACATTGTTGAGGGAAATAAAAGAAGAAATGGGTAGACTGTGTACATGGATCAGAAAACCCAATATTGTTAACATATCAATTCTTCTCCAAACTGATGTATAGATTCAATGCAATCCCAATCAAAATTCCAGCAGGCTTTTACATGGATATTGACAAGTTGATTCTAAAATTCATATAAAGATACAAATGACATAGAATAGCCAAAACAACTTTTAAAAGGAACAGCAGTTTGGAGAACTTACACTCTCGGATTTATAAATCTACAGGAATCAGGACAAATTGATGGAACTGACAGATGGACAAATAAATCAATGGAGTAGAATAGAAAGTCCAGAAATAGACGCATGCATATATGACCAATTTATTTTCAACAAAGGTGCCAAGACAATTCAAATTTCAAAGGTGTCCCCTTCCTAGTCCCTGACATACAGTAATTCTATGTCACCAGAACCTGGTTGGATGCTACAAAGGCAAAAATACAGATGACCCCACATCCCTGTGGTGTTGCCTGATGGTTTTCAACTAGATTGCCAGCTCCTGGAGCTCAGGCACCAGGACGGGGACACAGACCAGTGGCAGGCATGAGGAGGACCAGGCCTCCCGGGGATATCGAGGGATGCGGGGTTAGAGGCAGAAGAGAGAGCTCAGATCATCTAGCTTGTTTTCTGGGCAAAGCCCCCAGGACAGAGAAAACCAAAATGTTCTGATAACATATTTCTTCCCCAGATTTCATCCTGGTAGAATTACTGGCCAGTAATTACCTAGCAAATTAGAGAATCTACCAGAACTGGTTCCTGATTAGAGAAAGTTGTCAAATGGGAACAATTATCTCTGTTCTGTTTCATTTCCTCCCCCCTCAAGCCAAATGTCTCTGCTTCCCCTCCCCCACTGGGCCTTCCTGCTACTCTTGAGACCGGGGTTTGGGGGGCGTTGAGGAGGTAGAGGCCACTGTCTGTCGCCACCACTAGCACCAGCCCAGGAGGTAGTACCAGGGGCTTGTCCTGTGTTCCCAGGAGTCCCATGCCCTCACCACCTTGTTTTCGAAGGGCTTGTCTCTTCTCCCACTAAACTACAGGCTCCCTGCGGGCATGGGTTTGTCTTAATTATCTTCCCATCTCCGGATCTAGCCCAGGGCCTGGCTTCCAGAGAAGGCTTAGAAAAGATTGTTGAAAGGAAGACTCTGGGTCCCAGAGTGATAGCCTCCATTCAAGCACAGGGGAGGGGGCTGATTGCCTGACCTCAGCTGCCCTGCCATAGCCCAGAAACGCCATCCTGCCCACATCCCGAGGAGGAAGCCTGGCAGGAGGTGTGTGATCTCAGCCAGCCTCCTGCGTTCTGTGTTGCTCTGAAGTTGGAGACGTCACTTCTGGGTTGAGGGATCGGGGAAAGCTTCATGGAGCAGCTAGTGTTTGGTTTGGGGATTTAGAGTTAAGAGGAAATGCCAACAGAAGCAGCACACAGATGAGGAGCTTGGTCTGGCTGAATTATTGGAAGTTTGCAAGAGGGAAGGAAGGCAGGAAGCCACGAAGGCAGGCAGGCAGGCAGGCAGGAAGGAAGGGGGGAGGGAGGGGGGTGGGAGGAAGGGGACTGGGGTTGTGATAAACCTTCAAAGACCACCAAGGAGTGTGGGCTGCCTCCCATAAGCCTTGGGAAACCATCCAGCAAAGACACTCCCGGAAGCTGAATCCAGAGTCGACGCTCACGATGGAACCAAAAGGAGAAAGATGAGGGGCAGAGAACGGAGGCCTGAGGTGGGGCAGGGGGGATAGTACAGGAACTAGAGGAAGGCAGCTGTCACCTGTCATGGGGCAGGGATGCCCCCAACAGCTCTGAGCAGACAGTGAAGGCAGGAGGGAGTGGGGAGTCAGTTAAACAAAAAGCCTCAACTTCTGTCCTAGCAATTTCCCTTTTAGGAATTTACTCTGAAGAAATTATTCAACATGTGCGTGAAGATCTTGAGTTCCATGATGTCTATCACAGTATTATTTAAAATAGTATTAACAAGAGAGGGGAAAACATTATGCTAAATAAAAGAAGCCAGTCACAGAAGACCCCATCTTGTTTGGTCCCATTTATATGAAATGTCCAGAGCTGGCATATCTGTAGAGACAGAAAGCAGATTAATGGTTCCCTAGGGCTGGGGTTGGGGGTGGAGGGTGGATTAGAGGGTGACCACTAATGGGTACAGGGTTCAGTTTTGGGGGTGATGAAAATGTTCTAAAATTAGATTATGGCAATGACCAGACAACTCCAAATGTACTAAAAGCCACTGCATTGTACATTTAAAATGAATGAACTTTATGGTTTGTAAATTGTACCTCAATAAAGCTGATCAAATGTTAAACAGGGCAGGGGGATACTGTGTACTGTGAGGAAAGTGGTTTCTGCTCGAAGCCGTGGTCAGCTCTGGACCCCGACAGAAAATGAAGCCGCCCTGCATTAGGAGATGGCGCCCCTCTGGAAGAGAGAGGGACGAGGTAGCAGGGGACGGGAGAGCCTCAGGGAAAACAGCTGGCTGGGAGCTGAGGGTGAGAGAAGAACCCGCTGAATGTGATGCTCCAAAGATGACTGTCATCCCAAGTCTCTCCCTGTGGACAGCCAAGCAGTTGGGGCCCCGCTGCCATGCTCTACTGCACGGTGGCTCTGCACCCAGCCACCAGGTCAGGTCCTGGCTGAGAAACAGAGGAAGGTGGGGTGCTCAGGTAGGGGCAGAGGAGAGAAAAGCAAGAAGAAAGAACCCAACAGTCTTGGGGTTGAATCCCAGATCTGCCACTTAACTGGCTGTGTGACCTTGAGCAAGTTACTTAACCTCTCTGGGTCCCTGTTTCCTCACCTTCCTCAGGGGAGAGCAGCTGAAGTTACCAGCTATAGCAGGTGTAGAGAATGGGGTGCAATGCCTTAAGGGCCCCCTGTCATAGGAGCTGTGCAGGGGCCTTATCACTCGCTGGGGTGAGCAAACCCTGGTGATGGGGGAGAGCCTCATGGGGTCGCCAAACCTCCATGACCAGAGCCAGTGGGGGTGGGGCCAGGGGTCAATAAGTCACGGATCTGAGAACTGAAGGGGGTACAACATACAACAGGAGGAAGAGGGGCTTCCCTGCAATGCCTGATGTCTCTCCTAGAATCCGCCTCCCCACCCCACCACCCCCACCTGCCATTCCAGAAGCTTCCAGCATGAGGGTCTTTCAGGCTTCTCCGAAGAAGACACTAATTAAACCTTAATTGACACAGCACTAATTAGCTTCTTAATTACATGGAACCACATGATTAGCCACTCAGCAGACACTAATTGTTCATTAGGAAGCAGCCTCCCCTCTCCCCCTTCCCTTTTCTAGAACCTACCAACTAAGGCACCTGAGGGGTCCATGGTAGGCGGTGCCCCCGGACCCCAGCCCAGCCTCTGAGCCCATCCTGATGGTAGAGGGGGGCAGCTGGACAAGTTCATGCTGCCCTGGCCTGAAGTCAGGTGCCCTTCCGTGATGATCTAAATAATAACAACTTCTACCATTTGGAGCATCTCAGATTCAGGAGCCTGTAGCCTTCCTCCTTCAAACCCCTGGCCCGAATCAGGATGGAACTGTGGACTCTGGAGCCCCGAGTTTTGGCCTCCTTGGGGTGAGGGGAGCCCAGGGCAGGCCCAGCTTGGAGAGCAGGAGGGCAGGGACCAGTGTGCATGAAATACCCACCTTGGGCCGATCAATCACCTCCCACAGCTTAGTGTCTGGAGCCTCTGACACCCAACAGAACAGTATTTTCCAGACGGGGAGATTGAGGCTCCATGAGAGTGAGAAGTGTACCCGGGGGGTTCACACAGCTAGTAAGCGATGCAGCCAGAGTCAAACATGGGTCTGACTCCAGAGCCAAGCTACTTTCTACTAGTCCTGCTGCTTCCTGAAGAATTTCCCAGATCTCACAATGTGCAGAACTGGGAACATCTGCCTCCATCGACACAGTTTAACTTCTCTATAAGCCAGGAGCAGGGCCTCAGAGAGCAGGGATGGGCCGCCTGGGTTCAGATCCCAGATCTTTCTAAGTTGTGTGGCATTGGGCGAGTTACCCTCGACCTCTCTGTGCCTCAGCTTTCTCCTTTGTAAAATGAGGATAATAATAGTACCACCCCCACCCCCAAGGCTTGCTGTGAGGATTAGGTGAGTGAATGCATGAAAAGTGCCCAGAAGAGTGTCTGCCTTGCAAAGCCAGTGCTTTATAAGGGCGGTAGTCACTATTTTCTATAATGGAGGTGGTTGGTACCTCCAGGAGAGCATCTTGGGATTTGGGGTCCCCCACCCCTCCTTCCCACCTCTCAGATTTTCCTCTCCACTGTCTAGCCTTGGAAGCCACTCCCAATAGCTAGGATGTCACCTCCTTCCTGAGATTCTGCCCCCAGCTGTGACCCTCTCTATATGCCTCCCCGAGCCCAGGCTGTGCTGGCTCCTGAGGGCCCCAAGGTGGCCAAGCCTACTGGCCAATGGGGGCACACAGATGCCCCAGCGCATCCTACCATAGGTGTGGGCAGGAAGGGGAGCAACATCGCATATAGATCTAGTGACCACACATCTTGCTTCTCCCAGGACAGGCCTACTTTTTGCCTATTGCCCTGATGTAATTATTCATAGGGCCCCCTTCCACTTTTAAAGGGCCCAGATTTGGACAATAAATGATATGATCCTGGGACTTCCCTGGTGGCACAGTAATTAAGAATCCGCCTGCCAGTGCAGGGGACATGGGTTCGATCCCTGGTCCGGGAAGATCCTACATGCCGCAGAGCAACTAAGCCCGTGTGCCACAACTACTGAGCCCTTGTGCCACAACTACTGAAGCCCACGTGCCTAGAGCCCATGCTCTGCACCAAGAGAAGCCACCACAATGAGAAGCCTGCGCACCGCAACGAACAGTAGTCCCCGCTCGCAGCAACTAGAGAAAGCCCACGTGCAGCAACAAAGACCCAACGTGGCCAAAAATAAATAATTTTTAAAAAATGATATACTGAAACGGAGCAGGACCCTATGGTCCTTCCTCCCCTCATGCCCTCCACCTGCCTTTTGTCTGTGGAAAAACTTTAGCCAAAGAATAAGTTTAATCAGAGAAGCGAGCAAATGCAAAAACAAAGGAAAACAGTCCAGCAAGACTAAATAATAATAGTGTAGTCATTATGCAGCGTCAAGGACCTTTAGTTCCTCCTCAAGGGCTGTAGATAATATTCTGAGCCATACCCTGTGAGCTGCCTTATAGAGGCTGAAACCCCCAGCAGGTGGAAGAAGTTAACTACATGATGACCAGATGGTAGCCATGATATAAGCTGCCACAATTCTGAGAACTGGCCTCAAGGAAATGGGAACAAACCAACCCTGGAACTGAAGATTAACTATACCTAAAACAATCAAGATGATGCTAGTTAGACCACCGCAGGACCAACTTCAAGATGACTGTCAGAGCTGACTGTGCTGTTTCGGCATGTAACCCCCTCCCTCAGCCTATAAAAGCTCTTGCCCACTGGTTGTACGGGGGGCGGATTCGGCCTTTGGACAGGCATCTGCCCTCCCCTCCACCCTGGTTGCCGGCAACCAAAATAAAGCAAACTTTCCTTTCCACCAACCTTGCCTCTTTATCGCCTTTTGAGCAGCGAGCAGGCAGACCCCACTTTCGGTTATGATCCCACAGTGTACACACCCTCCCCTGCCCGTCATCGGCCAGGTGCCGTCCACACCAATGGGCCGGAGGCAGTGCTTACCCATCCCAGGGACTCCTCAACCGGAGCGGTAGGGTTGTCGGCACCCCCTCCCCGGACAGAAGAAGAGAAAACAAAAGCATGAAGATATGGGTGGAGGGCTTCCCCAAATTCCTACCACCAGAAAGGGGAGCAGTTGAGGTGCTAACCCATGACTGGGGGGGGCCTCGGAAGCCCGCGCCCCTTCTCCTCCTGCCCTGCTCCTTCTCTGAGTTGGTAAGAGGGCACTACGAAAGAAGGGTCGTGTGGGATGAGAAGGTCCAGGGGTACATGTGGGGAGAGTGGCTGGCGCACACTGGGATTTATGAAAAGGAGTTAAAGCAACTCGGTGTCTGGAGTAAAGGCTGCTGGGGGCGGGCAGTTCTGGGGGCGACAGGTGACTGAGTGGATTGGGAGCAGGTGAGAGAGGAACCTGAAGAGGGCAGGGGACAGGGGCTTAGGCCAACTATCCAAAGAACTACCCGACCAGATGAAGCGTATTCCCTTATTTGTGTTCCGCCACTGGCCTAAGGACTTGAGATACAAGGGTGGGGGGGCCCCAAAGTGCCTGAACCGAGAGCTTCGTGGAAGATGGGGCACTGATGTTGGCTGGGTATCGAAAAAGGCACCGCAAGTGGGAAGAGCTTGTGCAAAAACTGAAAAATACATCTCTGATCTCCTAGAGGATGATGAATGGACCAGCTTGGCAGGCCTGGGACGCTTTAATGGACATGAAGCCAAAGGGGATATTGTGGCCTGTTGGGGAAAGCTTTGGGTGCCCTGGTGAGCATTTATTCCTTATGGAGGATTCCAAGGGAACCAGCCCCTTGGGTGCGGCCATGCTGGCTTCAGGGTTGGGGGCAGAGATTTGCTCACTGCCCCTCGACACCTCCTCCCATGCCTTCTTGCCCTCCTGAGTCCTCTTCTGGTCCCTTTCCAGAGGGTCAGGCCTGGTCTCCAGGGCCAGGATGCTCAGGACGACTCACCCCTTCCCTAACTGGTCCTTGGTTGGGGGAGGAAGAGGTGATGATGCCCCAGCATCTTAGGGAAGTGCCGGCCACCCCACCCCCACCCCCACCAGGTCCCTGGTGTTGCTGCAAGAGACACAGCAGTTAGGTCAGAACGCCCCCTCCAGATGCTCCACCCCCTCCTCATTATCTGGAAACTGTTACAGTGTGTCAAGGAAAGCCCCCTGGGGGCGTTTTCCCATCTGTTGCTCTATTTGTGACACATGCTGCTTGCCCACCTGGAATTCCCGGGCCCTCCTCTCCTCTCATCTCAGCCCTTCCTGTCCTTGGACAAGTTACCTAGTCTCTCCGGGTCTTTTTCTCCTCATCCGTAATGTGGACATGACAGTACCCACCTCCTGTGAGCCACAGAAGATTCAAGGGATTAATTCATACCAAGTGTTTAGTGCAGGGCCCAGCACAGAGTAGATTGCTCAATTAATGGTGCCTACAGTTCTTCTCAAGGCCCAGCCCAATGCCCTCTTCCTCCAGGAAGCCCTCCCTGACCACCCCAGGCTTAAGTGGGCACTCTGTCTTCTGCTTTCCACTGCCCATCCTTCACTGCTTGTCACATCCTGACGTGCACACTTTGTTGCCGATACACACCTTGCCCCGACATTTATTGGGAGCTTACCATGTGCCAGGCACAAGTGTTTTAAATCTGTTAACTCATTTAACACTTACAACATCTCTATCCCATTTTACAGAGGAGGAAAACAAGACACAGAGAGGTTAAGTAACTTGCCCAAGGTCACACAGCAAGTAAAGTGATGGACCCAGGCCAAGGACCCAGGCAGTCAAACTCCAAAGTCCATGCTTTTACCCTCTACTATAATCAGGTTGATAAACGTTTGCGCAGCGCGGGGAGGGGGTGGGGTGGGGGGTGGGGGGTGGTAGGATATACACATGACAAGTACCATGGGCTTTGTGGAGTTTCCAGTTTCACTGCTATGCACACTTGGAGCTCTATACCAGGGCTGTGCATGTGTGGTCATTGCACGTGGATCATGTCTGTGCAGAAATGTGTCTAAAGGCTGCATGTTGTATGCACGGAGAGCTTAGACACCACACTTTCAGAGTGTGTGCACATCTGTACAATGTCTGTGTGTGCACCCGATGTGTATTTCTGCGCAGGGGGGTTGTAAGAGGGCACATCACACGCCTTTGTGTAGCTGTCATTCTGCCTTAACAATAGTTAACTACTTGGGAGGGAAGTGGAGCAGGACTTACTTCCCCTTCTTTAGAAATTGAGATGCCAGAGCCTGGAGCAGCTGCATGACTAGCACCCTGTGTGCGCGTGGAGTATGAACAGCATGTGATCCAAGCACGTACGCACGTGTGTGTAAGCGTGTGTGTGTGTAAGTACACCCACGCATCTGTGTGTCAACAGTGCCTGGGTGAATGTCCACACAGTACACTGGTAGCCATATTTGGGTGCACAGAGGTTGTATGTGACCCAGGTGTGATAAATACACGTGCATATGCAGGCGTGCATGTGTCTGTACTCGGAGAGGTGTATAAGCAGGCACACGTGAGAGGAAGCGTGGTGGGTGCCAAGACTGCAAAGTAAAACAGACCTGACCTCCGCTCCTGCCTCTGCCGCTGTCCAGCTGTGTGATCTTGGACAAGCTGCTTCATCTCCCAAAGCTCAGTGTCTGCCTCATAAAGTGGGACTCAACCTCCCAGCTCAGGAGAGTTGGGAGGATGAGAGAGAACAGACCTGAAGCACAGTGGGCACTGAACATATGTGCGCTATTTGAGGACGTGTTTGTGTGGACACGTACGTGTGTGCCACGAAGGTGCGTACGTGGATCTTTGTGTGTTCCCAGGGTATGCAGTGTCGGGGGGTGGGGAGCGTAATGGGTGAGCACGGTGTGCTGGGCACACGACGGGTGTGTGCTCAGGCTGCAAGGGGCACAGTGGTGTAATTGTAACGCGTGTGACTGTGTGTGCGCTGTTGTACACAGTGTGTGCATGGGGGGCTGGGCCCCAGGCCCCTGCTTTTGGGAGGGGCTGGAGTTGGGGGGCCTGGCGGGGCGTAGGGGGGTATCTCTGGCTGTCAGGCCCGCGGTGGGTGGGGGCGCCCCCGGCGGCGGTGATGGAGCGCCCCGCTCTCCCGCCAGGGCTGCCAAAATACAGCGAGACAGGGTGTAATTACCGGCACTTACCGCGGCCATTACCCCCCTCGCCGCGGCGCGTGACACACGACCCGTCAGCTTGGCGTTCGCACCATTAAGGGGCCTCATTAGCATCCCGGCTCAGAAGCAAAATTACCCTCACTGCTCATTTCAAGATGTCATCAATTTTAATTTAGGGCCCCAAAGATAGTACAATGGGAAGGCCCTCCCGGCCCGCCGCACACGGAAAGGGAGGAGAGGATGGGGGAGGGGCGGGGGGGCAGCCAGGCCAAGGTGCGGGGGGAGGGAGGAGAAGGACAGCGGTGGGGCGGGGAGCAGAGGCCCGGCGAGGAGGGGAGGAAAGCGCTGGTCTCGCCCTGCCCCCAGAGAGGTCCCCAGGCTAGGGCCCCTGCTGGAGCCCCCTGGGGAGGAAACCGGAATTGCAGGGACAACCAGGGACAGGGCCCTGACCCACCCGCCCCTCGAGGGCCAACTGGAAGTAAGTCTGGAGCCACACCTTGAGCAAGATGCTGTGCCTGGCATTTCCCTTCAGTTATTCCTTTAATTCCCACAACAACCTTGGGAGGTAGAGATGGCAGTCCCCAGTTACAGAAGGGAAACCGAGGCAGAGAAAGTCTCCCCCACCCCCCTTAACACGGCAAGCCACGGCAGAGCCCACATTTCAGCACAGGCCCGTTTGGTTCTGCTGCTCCCTGCCTTCCTGGACCCAAAACCTGTGCCTCGTGGAATAGTCTTCTGGTCAGTGCCTGGGCCCCCCAGCTTCATCTGCTGCCCATCTCCCCAGCCCTCTGATCCACAGGCGGCCTTCGCACACCGCGTGCCCTGTGCCTGGAATGCCCCCTCCGTCTCCTTGTCAGCCTGGTCCCTCATGATTCAATTTAATACCGCCTCTGCCTTCCTGTAACCCCTTGCTGAATCACCATGGCTGTTCATGTGCCTGTCTCCTCGCCCCCACCTGCCTGGGGACTGGCTCCTAGAGACTAGGGACTGTCCCTTATCCACCAGGGCATCCCCAGCACCCAGCACAGAGCTGGCTCTAAGGAGTGCTCGAGGTTTGCTGAGAATGAATAACCACTATCTTGCAGCCAGTCTTCCTGCCCTCAGGTGGAGGCGGGCTGCTGTCTGGGTGGAAAGGGACCACAGAGTTCTCCCCAGCCCACCCTCCATCGCTCAGATGAGCACCTGGGGCTCAAGATGTGGTCGGTGGGCCCTCGTGAAGGGCTATTTCAGTCTGTCCGAGATGGCACAAGAGTGGGCATGCCACAAATGTTTGAGTGACTGAATGATTGAACACATGGATGAATGCACAAGTGGGTGAGAGGCGCACTCCCCAGGGTGTTTTCAGGGTTCTCCAGTGTCAGAAGTCTTAGCTATTTCCTCTCCAGGCCTCACAGCAACTTGACTTATCAGCACTCCTGGGACATTTTCATTTTACAAGCAGAGCCTGGGCACATACTATGCCCTTAAAGAGCCTCTTTCTTCTGAAAGGGGAACTACACAGGCCAATGGAGATTTTCCAGGAGGTGGGGGGAGCCTTCTTGTTATTCCAGCCAGCTCCACCACCCCAGTCTGTCTTAACTCATAATGGGGTTCAGGTCAAGGCCCTGAACCCAGTGGGCCTCGGTTTCTCCAAGTGTAAAGGAGGAGGCCATAACCCACACCGCAGCTTCTCAAGCTATGGCGCGTGGCTCAGCGACCAGGCAGCAGGAGGAGGGCCAGGCTGAGGGCAAAGGGCACTGCCAATCACCGCACCTGCCCTGGCCCAGACCAGGTCCCGCCTGCCTCCCCTGCTACCCGCAGCCCCTCCAGCTCCCTGGCCACCTCCAGAGTGAGAAGAGGGGGAAGGACCCCCATCCTGAGCCCTGAGACAGGGTCCTCGCTGGCGACAGGCACCGCTCCCCGGCCTCACAGAAGACAGATTGCTCCCTTAATCACTCTGGAAAAGAACCCCAAGCCGATATAATATTATAATTAATTAATTCACTAAAAAGGTATTAAATTTCTCTCCCCCCTGAATATTATCTGAATTCATTGACCTTTAGAAAAATCACCCTCTAATTGTAACCAGGTCCAAAAGCATTTGCAGCCCGTCCCTTTTACATTAATAATATCTTCCCGGACTCGGCTCTGGCTGCTTAAATATTGTATAAATTTCACTGCCCCCCTCAGAAAAGAGAGAGCAAAGAAAAAAGATGAGGCTGGAGGAGCCCAAGAGGGGAATGGGGGCTGGACCCTGGGAGGTGAAGGTCTCAGGAGGTGAGGGACAGGAGGTGAATTGAAGGAGCTCTTTCTAGTTGCTCCAGCTGACATGCCAGGTGGCGTGGAGGGGCCCGGGCTCTGAGATGGGGAGAGAGGCATGGGTTGGGAGCAGGAGGGTTAAACTTAGCGTTCGTTGTTAGGAGGCTATGTGGGGGGTGATATCCACAGTGTATATGAGACGCTCATCCAAGCCAGTATCTCCAAGCAGTGAAGAATCTCTGATTTAAAGGAACGGTGGGTGAAAAATCTACAAACAATAAATGCTGGAGAGGGTGTGGAGAAAAGGGAACCCTCTTGCACTGTTGGTGGGAATGTAAATTGATACAGCCACTATGGAGAACAGTATGGAGGTTCCTTAAAAAACTACAAATAGAACTACCATACGACCCAGCAATTCCACTACTGGGCATATACCCTGAGAAAACCATAGGTCAAAAAGTGTCATGTACCACAATGTTCATTGCAGCTCTATTTACAATAGCCAGGACATGGACGCAACCTAAGTGTCCATCGACAGATGAATGGATAAAGAAGATGTGGCACATATGTACAATGGAATATTACTCAGCCATAAAAAGAAACGAAATTGAGTTATTCGTAGTGAGGTGGATGGACCTAGAGTCTGTCACACAGAGTGAAGTAAGTGAGAAAGAGAAAAACAAATATCATATGCTAACACATATATATGGAATCTAAAAAAAAAAAAAAATGGTTATGAAGAACCTAGCGGCAGGACAGGAATAAAGACGCAGACGTAGAGAATGGACTTGAGGACACGAGGAGGGGGAAGGGTAAGCTGGGACGATGTGAGAGAGTAGCATTGACATATATACACTATCAAATGTAAAATAGATAGCTAGTGGGAAGCAGCTGCATAGCACAGGGAGATCAGCTGGGTGTTTTGTGACCACCTAGAGGGGTGGGTTAGGGAGGGTGGGAGGGAGATGCAAGAGGGAGAAGATATGGGGATATATGTATATGTATAGCTGATTCACTTTGTTATACAGCAGAAACTAACACACCATTGTAAAGCAATTATACTCCAATAAAGATGTTGGGGGAAAAAAAAAAAAAAAGGAACGGTGGGTGATGGAAACTTGAGAAATTCCAGGAAGGACATACTGAGGTCCTGCTTCTCCCCCCTCCATCCCCACCCCAGGCTTCACTCCACTTCTGGCTTTCCAGACAGCCCTGTTCTACAGATGGTGGAGTAGGCCTTGGAGGAGATGCCGTTGGACGTCCAAGACTTCCCAATGCTGAGGACGTGGGTATAAGGAGCTGAGAGCCAGCGCCACCCCCGGCCTGTCCTCAGCAGGGCCCGGAGTCCACTCTTGGCCTTCTATCTGAACAAGCAGGGAAATGCTCCACAGACGTCAGGGGTAGAAAGCCACCTTCCTGTGTGTACACCCTGGTGAGTGTGCCTATTTTACTTCATGGGCCTCGGATTCCAACTTCCTCCCAGTACAAGAGGTGAGAAGCCAGCAGCTGGTGGGGGAAGGACAAGCAGATACAGGGAGTGGAGCTGAGGGTGGCAGGACCCTCACACCCAGTATACCTGCTTGGCTTTGGGGCGCCACAGGGGACCCAAAGGAGCTGCAGCTGCTTGTCCTCCCCCAACCTGGCTTGGACCCCTTCCCAGACCCCACTACCTTTTCACACTTTGGCTTGTTCTCAAGGCCATGGGGTTTCCTCAGTGAAACGAGGGGGTTTGACAGGTCCGTCTCTGCCTTCACACCAATCCCTCACCCACTCCACCTTTTTACAAACAGTTTCCCCGTCGTGGACCCGACGTCTGGAAAGGTGTTGTCTACCAAGTAAAGGGTGTGGATGAAGACTGCATCCTCTTCTTATTTAATCAGAGATGTTCATAACCACCAGTCAGAAGCTGTTGGCCGACGCCATTCCAGCCACAGGCTAAGGGTCATGCAGACCAGTCTCAGATACACACACTTTCTGGTGGCTTGCTGAAATTCTGGAGGTAGCCTCTGTGCCTGCTTGAACCAAACCTGCAGGGCCCGCAGGCAGACAGCTTGAAAAGCACAATTAAGCTGAGACATCGGCCCCACCCACCCCTGCCAGGGGAGCCGGCAGCTGCCCGCTCCTGGCTCTGTGGCACCCTCCTGTGGGCAGAACCTCCCCCCAACTCACTCCCCAGTGCTGCCCCATGGGCTGGCTGTCCAGACCCTGCTTCCCCAGCTGCAGGTGGTGGCCAGGCTGAAGGAACCTCGGGGCAGGGAGCCTGCAGGCAGGTGCAGGGGGGATACCATGGTCTTGAGGGGCTGCTTGAGGAAGCAGGAGGGCAGCTCTCCACTCCACTGAGTCAGTCTCCAGGGTGAAGGGGGAGAACAGATGGGGGTAGGAGAGAGTCCTCAATGATCTGAAGGATGGCCTTGGGATTTCCACACCCCCATGCCTCCCCCATCAGGTATCTCCCAGCCAGAGTCCAGGACCTGCCCCAGGAGGGGCTGAAAGGGAGGTTCCCAGGCTGTGGGCAGGTGCCGGCAGCAGGGTGGCACCTGGAACTGGAAGGAGGTGCCAGCACCTGGGCTGGCTCCAACTCACAAGGTCATCCACGGCTCCATCTGACCTTGAGATTAATCCCCAGCCCAGCCGTCATCAGCACCCACACACCCGGCCCCCTTTCCTTCTCTCCCGCACACATTAATTGTTCCAACGTTGATTCAATCTCCCATTCTGCAAGGAGGAAATTGCCCACTTAGCCATTTTCATCCTGGGATTTTTCTTTTTTTTAATTAGGCCCCTTTGGCCTCATAGGGCCCCATGAGGGGGAAGCCACTTTGGTCTTTGCCTGAAGAGACTGTGGGAAGTCGAGGGAGAACCAGGGAAACCCCCAGAGACCATCTCCTCCCTCCCCCCAAGACACCCAGGGCTCAAAAAGCTCCCCCTTCACCCCTCTCTGCCCCAAGCCCGTTTCCCCATCCTGGGCGAGGTCATAAAGCCCCAGGATCTTGGAGCAGAGGCCCCAGGAACTATTGTGCAGTGAGGGAGCTTTAGCCCAGAGAGAGAAAAGGGTTAGTGGGGGCCTGGCTGCCTGATGGTGCCGGAGCAGAACCCACGCCCTGGGCACCACCCAGCATCCACCCAAACTCCCAGGTGGGAGTGCTCCCACCTCCTCCCAAACTGGTTTACATGGTCCCTCTTTCCACAAACCCATAGAAGGATGCAGCCCCTCATTTCCTAGGGAGTCTGTCCTGCTAGAGACACTAAGTCAGAGGGCAGAGGGCCTTGTCCGCACAGATCAGGCAGCCCACCTATGGAGGGGAAAGAACTGGGGGTGGGGACAGGAGAAACATGCCCCCCATCCCCGGCCAGGGGTAGCCTGGACCCACAGTGCCCAAGAGCAGCAGTTAGGAGCAGTAGACTTGGACAAGCAACGGGGTCTCCCACATCACCCGGGTCAGTGGTCTCAGGCCACAGCTGGAGATGTGAGACCAGCAGGGCTGCGGCGCCACCTTGTGGCCGCGAGGAGGGACAAGGTCCCCCCGCAGCTCCCGAGCCTCCTAAGTAAGGCGAGATCTCCAGCTTCCCATGGGGCAGGGCTGGGGAGTTGGGGGAAACTAGGTGATGGACTCAGTCCCTCCTGTCTGTATCCCCCTTCCCTGATCCCCATGGGGGCATTTGAACTCTGAATACAGAAAGGAGCCCACCGGGTTGAATCCTCCCATCTCTGTTGTCCCCAGACCCCCCTCCAAAGAGACAGGACAAACAGGTACAAAGCACAGTGTTTACTAAAGGCACAAAGTGGGGAGCCTGGCGGGGAGCTGCTCTTCCAGCAGTGACCCCACTCTAACTTGAACCCAGCGCCTCCTCTTCTGGCCACCCCCGCCCTCACACCACTTGATGGAGAGCTGTTAGCACCAAAGGGGGGTGGGGGGAGTGCCAGGCTGGAGGACGGGCTTGTTGCCATCAGAGTCCAGAAGGGCAGGCCTGGGCACCCCCTGGACCAGTCACTGCCTCCAAGAAGGAACTTCTGGACCCCTGGTTCCAACGAGTCCTCCTTCATCGGTGGGGGGACCAGGCTCAGAAGGTAGGACCTCGTCTTACCTCCAGCACACCCTGTATCCTCCCTCACCCTCATGATTTCACCTCCGGGAGCCGGGCTGAAGGCCTATTCCTGCCCAGCCCCATCAAGAGGGCTGCCCCTGGGTGGGGGGCTTCCGACCCCACGGACTGCCAAGGGCACTAAGCCCAAACAGGGGGCCGACAGGGCGGAGTGAGGCAGGGCAGGGGCTACTTCACACACAAGTACAGGCTGGAGGGTGGGAGGGAGGTGGCCCTGGCTCTCCCACCCCCCAGGCCCACCCCCGTGGCCCAGGTCACAGCACGTCGCCCTCCTCCATGCTGAAGCTGCTCCTGCGGCTGCTGGCTTTGGAGGCCTCGGGGGACATGGTGGAGAAGAGGGGGTCGGAGGCCAGTGGTAGCAGTGAGTCGTCCAGGAGCATGAGGTCCAGATCCTTCTTGGACAGGTTGGGGAACGGGGAGCCATGCTCTGGCCCCAGAGGTTCGGGGTAGCCTGGGGGCCCTTCGTTGCCCCCGCCCCCAAAGCTCAGGCTGTGGCTGAAGTCCAGGTGGTGGAATGGGGACGGTGGCTGGGCTGGCTGGGCTGGCGGGGGCAGCTGGGCCTGGGGGGGCAGAGCCGGCAGTGGCTCAGGGTCGGGGACCTCGGCCCCCAACAGCAGGGCCTCCCTCGGACCCTCCTCGCTGGGTAGCTCCTGCTTCACCACCTGCTGGGCCAGCTCGGCCATGTTCATGCCCGAGGGCGAGGTGGTGGGGAGGCCGTGCACCCGAGCCTGCATCTCCAGCTCCTGCAGGTGCGGCAGACAGAGGCTGGAGGTGCACACCCGTGGGCACCCGTTGCCCGCCCCCCACCTCCGCTGCAGCCCTTGCCCCTCCTTTTGTGGCACCCAAGACCACAAAATGTCTCAGCTGGGAGGAAGCATAGGGCAGCTCTAGAGTCTAGACCAGTGTTTTTTCAAACTACAAGTCGCAACTCATGAGTGGGTTGGGAAACCACTACAGTGAGCCTTGACCAGCTCTCTATTTTTTTAATTGAAATAGACTTGCCTAGACTAGACTAGACGAGAAACTATCAGAATGCACTGCATCTATTAAGGATGAGGGTTCTTTCATGAAACTTTGATTTTTCACTTTGAGTATGGCTATGTGTGCTGGATTGTAATGTGAATTGTATTATCTACCATAAGAAATAGAAGAATTTTAAGCTGTAGTCCAGCTGCCCTTTGTATAGATGACCAGCCTCAGGTCCAAAGAGGACAAGAGGCCTTCAACACAGAGCCAGGACTAGGCAGCTCTAGGTGGTAGGATGGACTCTCCCAAGCCTTTATTCTTTCTCTTGTCCCCTGTGGTGATTCTTAGCATTACCCACCATAAAGTCCCAGCTCTCTGCCTCCCACAGGGGTGGGTTTGCCCTTTCCTGCCCCCTTGACGTTAGGTATAGGCATGTGCTTGCATTGATGGAGGAAATGTGAGCAGAAGGGACAAGTGTCACCCTAAGGGTGACACATGGCTTTAAGAGCCAGCTCTAGATGTGCCTGTCCGTCAGCTTGGGTCCCAGAATGAGGGTCTTACGAAACAGGCCCTCCAGCTGACATCTGTTGCTTAAAGCTGCTGGGGATTGTTTGTTACCAAACTATAACATCCTGACTGATACGTCCTCCCTCCTCATGGGCATCATCCCCATGTCTCCAACTTCAGAAGTATAAGCACTGCCCCTGGGGTCAGGACTCAGGCCAGGGGTCAGGAGTCCGAGCTACCCAAGAAGTCCAAGTTCAGGGGCCAGACCTGGATGCGGAGCCAGAGCTGCTTGTTGGTCATCTCCAGGCGCCGAGAGTGGTTCTCCAGCTCCCGGGACTTCTGCAGGTCCTTCTGCATCCTCCGGATGTAATCAACAGAGGCCTTGAGGATGGTGCCCTTGTTCCAGCGCACATCCCTGCAGGCCAGGCAGAATCAGAGGTGCATGCTCAGAGGAGGGGTCAAGTATTTGCCAGGAGCTTAGTGGGTGGAAGTAAAACCCTGTTCGGAGCTTATGTCGCCTCTCCCAACTTTGCCCCAAATCCCAGATCCAGCCAACCCCTACTTATGAAGGAAGCTGATCTCCATCTGCACAGAACGGGCCTTCCCAGGTAACTATGGTGCCACCACCCACGTCCCTAATCCCAGGAACCAAGCAATTCGGAGCAGCCTCCTTCCCCAGGCCTCCCATTCCTGCCACCAACACCCACACCCACACCCATCCTTGACTCTCACTACTCCTGTCCCTGGACCACCTCTGCACCAGTCCTGTGGCCTCACCAAACTTTCCCAGCATGACTCCAGCATGACTCCTCCTTCAGGAAGTACCCCTGACCCCACCCTCACTTCTGGGACATCTGCTCCTCTGTCTTGAGCCTTCCTTATTTGGGGGAGGGAGGAATCTTCTTTTCCCAAATAGATGATAAGATCTTTAAGGCAGCAACCAAGGGATTCTCTTCCCATCCCTTCCCCCTGGCAACCAGCAGTTAATACCTGTGAGCTGCTGCCCTCCCTTCCCTTCCTCCAGGAAACCCACTCACAAGTCGTTGGCCTTGGGGATCAGCATTCCCAGCTCCTTGATGCGGTCGTTGATGTTGAACCTCCTCCTCCTTTCAACTAAAAGTAACACATTCCAGGAGGGGTCATTAGGGGGATGAGGACCCCACCTGGGACGAAGGGTCCAGCCCAAGCAGGGATGCCTTAGTCCTTCTGGGAAG
Source organism: Balaenoptera borealis (assembly GCF_965194805.1). Taxonomy (NCBI): domain Eukaryota; kingdom Metazoa; phylum Chordata; class Mammalia; order Artiodactyla; family Balaenopteridae; genus Balaenoptera; species Balaenoptera borealis. Next base: position 75,929,535 of record NC_138869.1, read on the forward strand.
TAATGGGTGACCAACCAAATGGGATTTCTATGGGGGTGAGGGTGTCGGGGGCAGGTCGGACACAGCTAAGGGGGTCAGGCTGCAGCGGGCGAAGCTGCCTGGGGAAGGCTCTCTCTCTCTCCACTGCCCAGAACTCCTTCCCAGACTCCACGCCCTAAAGAAAACAATCTGATAAACTCATTCCCTCTGAAGTGCTGGGAATTTCATGAATACCTCTTCCCTGGAGCTCCTCTCCCACCCCTTCCTAGAAAGGGCTGACGGGAAGAGGGCTGTGCTGAACCCAGTCACACCAATGCCAGGATTTTAAGGCCTTGGGTAGGGAATCCTTCCTAGAAGCTGTGCAGGACAGAGAGTGGCTTTTGAGCCAGCCCAGGTGAGGGGAGGAAGAGGGGCTGGGGAGACTCACTGAGGTTGTGATTGTCTTTCTTCTGTCGCTCCTTGGCCAGGGCCCGGCTCTCAGCATCTGGAGAACAGGAGAGGAGAGAGGAGCTGGGAGGGGAAGGGAAGTGGCAGGACTCGGGAGCTGGGGCGCAGGGAAGCAGCGGGCTGGTACCTGTAAGCTCTCGCTTCTGGGTCAGGTCGGCTGGGCAGGAGCTGCTGGTGACGCCCACCAGGGAGGTGGTGACCTGGGGGTCTCCACTGTACACATTTAGGTGACTGCTGGACAGGGGCAGCTGCAGGGTGAGGTGGGGAAGGGTACCCGATGAGCAGCCCCCTGTCTTCGGGGGGCTCTCCCCAGGGCCCATCGTCCCAGGATTCCCCGGGACACTGGGGGAGGCTGCGCTGGGGTCACCCAGGGCAGAGTCCAGAGCTGAATAAGAGGCAGCCCCTGCCCTCAAGGAGCAACCAGCCAGCGCTGGGAAGCAGCTGGAGAGAGAGGAGATAGTGGGTGAGAGGATTTCCCCCAGGGCCTTTGGAAGCCAAGGGGAGGGGCACCTAATCTATTCTGGAGTTTCTGGAAGGTTTTCAGAGGGCGTGGTGAGGAAGGGCACTATGGGCAGGGGGATGGCTGAGCGGGGAAGCGGCCAGGACAGAGCATGAGGTCACAAGCACCTCAAGCTGAAGGAGTGCAGTGGTGGCGGGGGAGTGGGGGGAGATCCTGCCGGACGCTGGAGGGCAGGTTCCACTTGCAGAGCCCCTGGGACTTGGTGATGAGCGGCCATTGGGGGTTTAAACGGGCCCCACAGGGACAGGTTTGAGTTCTGGAAAGATCTTCCCAGTTCCTGCCACACATTCACACAGAGCAAATCACAGGCCCAGAACCCTGCAGGGTACCCTGGCCCCCACTAAAGGGGCCAGACGCTGTGCCCTCCTCTCTGCCCTCCCAGCCCCCGATGCCCCTGCTGGCAGCAGGCTTCCGACCCACTGGCCCCGGCCAACTCCTGATGAGCCCCTGGGCACTGTCACCAGGCAGCAGGGATTGAGGACTGATGCCTTGACTTCCCTCAGCAGCATGGGCTGGGGCCCAAGGGGCAGGCGTGAGCAGCTAAGGTTCAGGGATCTCCAAAAAAAAGGGAAGGGAACACCTGCAATTCCACCTGCTCAGTGTAAGTACCTGTCCCCCCTTGTGCAGAGCTAGCCCCTAATTTCTTGCCTTATCTAATTTTCCCACCAGCCCGTGGGTAGAAGGCATCATCCCCAGGGGCTCAGAACAGTTAAGGGACTTCCCAGAGTCACAGCCAAAGCCAGAATCGAGGCCTCTGGATTCCAAGCCTGACCCCTTCCCACCTGCCCTGTCACCTCTGCCCAGGCAGCCCAGAGAGCATTAACGCTGCCAGGAGGCTGCCGGAGGGAGGGAACCGAACCAGCCTGAAATCACCTGCCCCTCGGAGTGAGGGACACAGGCCTGTGCTTTCTGGGTCCTGGGCTTGGTAGAAGAGGGGGCCCCACATCTCAGAGAAACTCATCAGCTCCAGGCCTTCCTGGGGCGACACTGCTCCCTCAGTACCAGTGCCTCCTGCCCCACCCCCGACCCAGGAAGCCCTCCCCAGCCCCTCTCCCCCCACAAGCCCCACCATGCGCGCAGGCTGAGGTGCACCCTCTGGATTCACAGCTCTGCCGGACCCTGGGCCCTCGTCACATGATTTGATGGAGGTGACTCTCATCTCTGTAGGAGACATTCTAGTTCTCTCCAGGCCCACAGCCGCTGCAGGGCCACTGCCCCTCCCTCCGACACACCCGCCCCGCCCTGGCCAGCAATACCGTGTTGGGAATCTGAGTTTCTGGATTGATGAAGCCCAGGACATCGTCCAGACACATAATGTTGTCGATGACATCAAACTGAAAGGGAAAAAACAGTCCATATTGGGGGGTGCCTACTCGGAGAAAGGCAGGGGAAAAGGGGCACTGGGACAGCCACTGACCTGAAGGGACCTTGGCGCCCACCTCACCCCATCTGCTCATCTGGGGGGATGGAAACAGACCCAGAGAGGGGATGAGCTGCCCAGGGCCCCCAGGCCCCAAGGCCCAGGCCAGGGCTCTGCCCAAGGAGCCAAGCTGCGCAGGGAGGTGGCTGTATATACCCTCTGTCAGGACATGGCTTTGCAGGAGTGCTGGACATTCCTGTAGGAGTCTCCTGTGTCCCCCTAGCAGAGGTTTCCAAAGTAGGGATGCTTCTCCTGGGAGACTGGGGCTCCCCGAGGGCGGGGCCGTGTCTCCCCTCAGACCCGGGCTCCCCGAGGGCGGGGCCGTGTCTCCCCTCAGACCCGGGCTCCCCGAGGGCGGGGCCGTGTCTCCCCTCAGACCGGGGCTCCCTGAGGGCAGTATCTTGCCTCTGCCATTAGACCAGGAGTCCCAGGAGCGCAGCACGTGGCCCCAGCTCCGCTGGTGGCAGGCACCGGCCAGCTCCGCACTCACCTCCCGCTCAGGGTTGGAGCCGATGTGCAGCATGGCCATGGGGCTGTTGGGAGCACTGTTGCCGGCTGAGGACGACAACACGTGTCCGGCCCGCACGCCCGGGGAGGCGGCTGGCAGGGGCTTTGGGGAGCCCTGAGCAGGGCTGATGTGGGCAGCAAACTTGTTCCCGTAGGTCTCAGACAGGTACTCCCGCACCTTCTGGTCCCGGGACTGCTGCAGGTGGTAGGAGGTGGGGTTCTCCAGGTAGGACTGCACCTGGAGGGGGGAGGAGGTAAAGGGCTCAGGGCGGGGGCTCCGAGGACCGGGGCGAAGGGTCAGGGTGGAGCAGGCCTTACCTTCAGCACCTCCCCGGGCACAGGCGGCGGAGACTGGAAGTGGACGGGGGTGTTGATGGCGGGGGTGGGCGGCGCCCCCAGCTGCTGCTGCTGCTGCTGCTGCTGCTGCTGCATGTAATGCATGACGGCCTGCTGCTGCATGCGCTCCCGCTGCTCCTCCTGCTGCGCCTGCTCCCGCATGAGCTGCATGCGGAGCCCGATGCGTGACGCCATGCTGGCTGCTGGCTCCCTGCGGACGGGAGGGGGCAGTGCTGTGAGGCACGGTCCCCGTCAACGTGCATGGGGTCCTGGGACTTTCCTGGCGGCCCAGTGGCTAGGACTCTGTGCTTCCACTGCAGGGGGCCCGGGTTCCATCCCTGGTCAGGGAACTGAGATCCCGCAAGCCACGACGTGCAGCCCAAAACAAACAAAAAACAAAACAAAGTGCACGGGGTCTTGGGGAAGGGGCCAAGACAAGGGCAACCACATTTTACAGGAGAGGGGGAGAGATTTGCCCAAGGTCACCAGGCAAGTGGGTGACAGAGACTTAAACCCAAGTCTGCTGGTTCTTGGGCCAGAGATGGAGACTCCCTCCAGGTCAGCCTCCCAGACTTGAAGTCAACCTTGACTCCTTTCTCTCATGCCACCTGGTGAGCCTCCAGATTTGACCTCAAATACATCCTCCTCTGCCACTGCCTCGCTGCCACCAGTGTGAGCCCAGCCTCTGCTATGCCTTACCTGGCTTCCTGAAGGCGCCTCCTAACGTCAGACTCCCTCCTGCTTGCCCCATGACATTCTACTTGCAACTCAGTAATTAGAGGGGTCCTGTTAAAACCAAAGTTAGATCCTGTCCCTCTTTCGGCTCAGAACTCTCCATGGCTCCTGTTTCACTCAGTGTAAAAGCCAAAGTCCTTACCATAAAAAGCCCTCTATGATCTGTCCCCACCTCATGGTCCCTGTGACCCTATTATCTCCTACTCTCCTCCTTGTTCCATCTGCTCCAGCCACACCCAATCCCTCAGACATACCAGGCACGTTTCCTACCTCAGGGCCTTTGCACCTGCGCTTCCCTCCGCCTGAGGTGCCCATCCCCCAGACACCACCATGGCTCATTCCTTCACCTCCACCACTCAAGTGGGTCACCTCCTTACAGAGACCTTCCATGACTACCCTAGTTAAAACTGCAAACCCCCCACCAGCTCCCCCACCCCGACTTTATGCTCCTTCCCTGTTTTGTTTCTCCATGTCACTTATCACCATCTTAAATATTACACATTTTTGCTTACTTATTTCAATTCATTCTCTATCTCTTTCTCAACAGGAATGCAAACTCCCCTGAGGGCAGGCATTTTGTCTGTCTTGTTCACTGCTGTGCCTCAGGCCTCTATGAACATGTGCAGGAATGGTTACTATTTATGAACCAGCATTGGCCATACAGCAGCGAGCCAGCTGCAGTCCCTGAGCTCCTGGCATCTACAGTCCAGTAAATGAGAAAGGCAAGTCCTCAGGCCATTGTAACCCTGCGCAGGGAGGGCCACTGCAGGGCACCTGGTCCTCCCAGGGCCCAGGGAGAGCTTTCCACCACCCAGCACATCAGCCCTGATCTTTGAAGGGTCTCAGGAGGACAAGGGACTAAGGCCTATTTGGGAAGGGGGCAGGACAGGACAGAATGAGTCTTGCAGCTGGTTGCACTCTGTCCCTAGCTCACTGAGTGACCCCGGGCATATCCTTCCCCCTCTCTGAGCCTCCATCTCCCCATCCACAAGATGAAAACCTTGGACTGGGTGATTTCTAAGGTCCTTCCCAGCTGGGATGGGCTGAGACTCTCTGAGAGGTGCAGGGGCCCTGGGGGTGCCCAGATGCCATAAGGTCCTGACAGGGGCTGGAGGGTCCCCTCTCAGCGATATTGCAAGAGGCAATACAACTTCGTAGTTGAGCAAGTGCTACAAACAGGGCTTGAATCTCAGTTCTGCCACTTCTTTGCTGTGTGACCTTGGGCAAGTCACTTAACTTCTCTGAGCCTCAGTTCCCTTACCTGTAAAGAGTTTCAGAAGATTGGTGAGAGCGTTAAATGAAAATAATGTGTCTTCAACAGTGTGCAGCACTTGGTAGGCTGAGTGGGTGAGTGATGGATCAGCACAAGATTGGAGGGTCAGCCACAGCATAGACCAGAGGCCAGAGCTGTGCCCCAAGGTCCTAAGGATGAGACCAGACCTCTGGGGGTGGCAAAGGAAAGCAGCACAGGCTGACATGTTCTGCCTAATGCCAGACATCAGACTAAGTCAGCATTAGCGGAAGGTACTGGCATATATTCAGTGAAAATCACCGGATCATGGAAATAATAATAATTCGCATCTATCTGAGCATTTACTGTGTGCTGGGCACTGTTCCAAGCACTTTAACCTCAAACAGCCCCATCTGGTAGCTTTGGTTATTATTCCCCTTCTACAGATAAGGAGAAACAGAAGCACAGGGAGGTTAGGTCTCGGGCAGCGGGGACAGTGCTGGGACCCAATCCCACATTCTGGCTCCCCGGCTCATGGTGGGTGAGGGTGAAGGGTCTTCAGACCATCATGTCTCCATGTAGAGCTGGGAAGGCGTTTGTCCCAGGTTGCATGTCTGGTTGATCCAGGGCCGCCCAAGCCACCTGACCCCCAAGCCAGGGCTCCTTCTAATCACCCTGCATCCCGCCCTACAAAGTGGAGCAGCACTACCCACCTCGAGGGCTGAGTACTCAGTGGCCCTAACCTTACCTCCCTTCCTCCCTCCTCTGCCCCCGTAGGCCGGGAATTTGTGACGAGGCTGCCTCAGCCCCAGGGGTCTCTCTGCCCCGCTCCCTGCAGGACAGCTCCCAAGGAGAAAGGAGCAGACGCACCCGTTCCCCCCCTCCTCTGTCCTGCAGCAGGGACACATCTGCAGCCTCCACCTCTGTCCTGTGCTCCTACAGAGGGGTAGCCTGTCTTTGCCCCCCCTCCCACAACTGCAGCCCTGCAGACCGCACAGGCTCTGACCCCAGCCCAGCTCACTCCCCTCGCAGCTGCACCCCCTGCCCGCTCACAAATGCAGTGAGCCCCTCCCCCTCAGGAACAATCTAACTTCAGTTGGCCCATGGGGGCGGGGGTGGGGTGAGGGTGCAGACATCGAGCCTGGCAGTGCCAGCCGGCACGGGGAGGACTGAGGGAGAACGAGCCCCTTGTTTCTCTCACAAAGGGCTGGGCGCCCATCCTGGGCTGGGCGAGAACATGGGCTCTGCCCGCCCAGCCTCTCACTGCCTGCGCCAGCCTCAGTTTGCTCATTTGTAAAATGGACGCAGGAATCCCTGTCCCACCACCCCGCCGGGGTCTGTGAGAGCCTCCTGGGGGAGGATATTGAATTATGAACCTCAGCTGTCTGTGTATCAGAGAGTGTCAGAAGCCTTAGCCTGTCCCTGGTCCTCTGACAGAAGGTGACTCTCCATCCCCAACCCTGTTGTCAAAGTTTTCACCCCCTTCGCAGAGCTGCTGCTACCCGCAGAGTCCCAGCCCCCTGCCCTGGCTCCCAGCCTGGGTTGCTCTAAGCGTGGCCAGGTGGGATGGGTGTGGGGTTAAGGGCGGGAGTTCAGGGGTGAGGGGATCCGAGGGCGGATGGGGGGGGTCCAAGAGAGACCCTGGGGGTGCTAACACCCCCCCAACCCCCAAGCACACCTGCTAACTCAAAGCCTAAGGGCCACTCGCAGCCTCCCCCAGTGCCCAGTCTGGTCAGGAAGGGCTGAGAGGAGGAACACGGGAGATCTAAAATGCCCCAGACCCTCCCCATCATCTAACGTCAGACCCACCAGGCCTGGAAAGGGTCCACCGTGCATGTACTCGGTAACACCGGGAACTCGAGTGCCCACTACGATGCAGACCCTGGGGCTAGGGTGTTTCCCCAAGAACCTTCTCCCCTGTCCCCTCCTCCTGAGGGGACCAGGGGGTCTGATGCTCCAGAGAATTCCTGCCCCTGCCCAGTAGCATGGAAAACATAGCAGGGCCTTAAGTTGCAGCCGAGGCAATGAGAGCTGCCCCCATCTGCACCCTCAGAATCCACGGGCCGCCTCTGCTGAGGTTCCCCCAGAACCTCGCACCTGCCTCTACCTTCCCTAAGCTGTGTCGGGGTTCTAGTTTAGTTGTGACCAAAATGGACTTCACAGTCCAACAGAGGCGGCCAAAGTGCCTGCTCTGCCCATACTGGCTGGGTGACTTTGGGAAAGCCACTTAACCTCTCTGTGCCTTGGTTTCCTCCCCAGTAAAATGGAGCCAATAATGGCATCTGCCTCTTGGGGTCGTTGTGAGGATTCAAGGAGACACAGCGAGTGTGCAGAACGCACCTAACAGCCCTTAGGCGTTTGGTAACGGGTGGGTCCTGACTCCCCTCCGAAGCTGTGCCCTCCTCTGGTCAGGGGCCTGAGCTGGTTTCACACCAGCCTCCCTCGTCAGTCATTTATGCCTTAGTATGAACAGGCTGGTCAGAACCTTTTCCAAGGGAAGATGTGGACAGAGGGAGGGGAAAGACAGGGAGAAATCAGTGGACTCCATGAGGAGACGAAAGGAGAAAGAGGGTCCCAGAACAGAAAGGTCTCAGATATAGGAAAGAAGATCTCAGAGATACAGCACTGAGTGGACAAATCAAACTGCAGAATAAAATGTACAGCCGGAGCCCACTTAGGCAGGCAATGAGTAAATGTGTAGAAAAGACTAGAAGAATCAAGATGCTCTTTGAATCCTTGCCATGGGTCAGGGCTGGGCTAGGTGCTTTTCAACTATTAACTCATCTGTTCTTCACAACAACCCCAGGCAGTGACTATTATTGCCCTCAATTTTCAGGGAGAAACTGAGGCACAGAGTGGTGAAGTCACTGGCCCTAAGTTACACAGCCGATAAGTAGCAGGAGGGCAATTTGAACCAGGCAGCCTGGTTCACAGCCCCCATGTTTTATCCACTCATCTGGGCACCCCCAACACCCAAACTGTTCACTGTGTTACCTCTGGGGAGGGGCAGTAGAGTGGGGAGGGGCAAAGAGGTGTTTTTATAGTTTCTCATTCCACTTTCGAAGCACTTAACTCCTAGGATGTGAAGATGCGTTACTTGTGTGATTCTTTTAAAACAAGGGAAAAGGAAGTAGGGCAGCTTCTAGGGGTTTGTGAGGGGCCCAACCTGCTTCCAATCATGTCCGAAGTTGGGTCCCCCCAGCTCCACCTGGAGTCTGGCCCGAGCTCTGCCCTGCTCAGCGCAATGGTTGTTAGGCCAGCTGAGGACCCCCGGCGAGGACACTGAGTGGCCTCTGGAGGCACAGGCCAGGGTCGGAAGCCACATGCCAGCTGGAGCTGGAGGGCCAGGACCCAGGCCTAACTCAGTTTCCACTACAGCCCTGACACAAGCCTTCGGAGGGGACATGATCCCTTTTTGGAGAGCCCCCCCAAAAAGCCCTGAGCCGAGGCACCTCCCTTCAATTGCTTGTGGGGCCTGAACTGCCCTGGGGATTTTTCTGCCTTCCAGATGATCCTTTAAAAATATGAGCAGGAAGCAGAAAACACATAGATGCCATGAGCCAGCAACTCCCTTCCTAAGTGTCTGCCCAGCAGAAAAGCATCCATGTGGGCACCAGAGGACACGGACTAGAAAGTTTACAGCAGCGCTACAGACAGTGGCCAAAACTGGACACCACCCAAACGTCCATCAACAGGAAGATGGATAAAGAAGTTGTGGTACCTCCATGCCCTGGAATGCTGCTCAGTGATGGAAGTGAACCAACTATTGCTACACACAACTCAGATGACTCTTGCAGACATAATAGCAAACAAAAGAAGGCAAACACGCACACAGCACGATCGATGTACAAACAGTTCAAAAACGGGGGAAATGAATCTTGCATGTTAGAAGTTAGGATCCTGGTCACTCTTGCGGGGGGAGTGACAGGGAGGTGGCACAGGACAGCCTGGGGTGGGTGTGGGGACTAGGAATGTTCTGTAATTTGATGCGGGTGTTGGTGACACGGGAGTGTCCAGTTTATGAAAATGCATCCAGATGCTCACTCAATAGTTTGTACACTTTTCTGTAGGTGTGTCATACTTTCATTAAAATTTTACGTAAGAATGAGGGCAGATCTTAAAGAATGTAAAAGAAAAGTTGAACAAATTACCCTCTCCCCTCCCCCACCCAAGTGTGGCTACGACTTTAAAATGCCTTTGGTACCAGGCAGCTTCAATGCAACTGCCTGAATGTAGCTTGGTACATCCTCTTTGGAAGAGCAGTTTGGCAATATGTATCAAAGCCTTAAAAAATATCCACTAGCCTGAGGAAGAAATCTCAAATGCAGAAAAGGCTTTTATGCATGAAGATGCCCATCACACTATATAGTGAAAAATAAAAAATAATCTCAATGTCCAGCAATAGGACGGTTAAATTATGTTGTGTTCAGGAATTCCCTGACGGTCCAGTGGTTAGGACTCTGCGCTTCCACTGCTGAGGGCCCAGGTTCAATTCCTGGTTGGGGAACTAAGATCCTGCAAGCCACGCAGTCAAAAAAAAAAAAAATTATGTTGTGTTCCTCCTCATCAAATGTTGTATTTGCAGTAAGTAACACAGGGATATGTCAAGTGACAAAAAGTAGGATGCAAAATTGTATATAAAATCTGATCATCATGTACAAATATGTGTAGAAAAACCTCTTGGGAGGAAATATACTAAAATATTACTGACTTCTTTGGATGATGTAATCATGAGTGATTTTTTTTCTTTTTACCTTTGGAATGTTGTTCTTTTTCTATAATGAACACGTATATCTTTCCTTTTTTTAATTAATTAATTTATTTATTTGGCTGCGTCGGGTCTTAGCTGCGGCGTGTGGGCTTCTCTCTAGCTGTGGCGTGCGGGCTATAGAGCACGCAGGCTTAGTTTCCCCGAGGCATGTGGGATCTTAGTTCCTCGACCAGGGATCAAACCCACGTCCCCTGCATTGGAAGGCAGATTCTTGACCACTGGACCACCAGGGAAGTCCCTGTATATCTTTCTAATGAGGAAAAATATTTTATACTAATGCTTATGGAGTACTTACTATGCTCCAGGTATGGTTCAAAGCACCGTATTTAATTATCACGATCACTTCATGACATGAGTACCAGTACTGTCCCCCTCACACACACAGATGAGGAAACAGGCACAAAGAGGTTGTCACTTGCCAAAGGTCACAGAGCTAATAAGTGGCGAGGCTGGACGCTGGCAGTCTGGCTCCACCACCCTAGTCCTGGGACTTAAGAGTTTGGCCTTGGTCCTGCACTTGGGACAAGGTAGCCACATTTTATTTTAGGGATTTCCACTGAAGATGCGCCTCTCCTCCCACCGCCCCTATCAAAGTGTTTCAGCAGCTGATCTCTTTCATTCCAGCTCAGGGGGCCAGAGGGTGCCCAGGACGAGGGAATGGTCTGGAATCCCCAAACACAAGCAGAAAAAATTCTGCCCTCCCTCAAAGGGCAGAGATAATTTCCTGTATTCCCAGAAAAAAACATATGTCTGGCGGCTGAAACAACAAAGTGTGGAAGCTCAGAGGCCGGGATGCTTGGTTAAGCCATTTATCACATTCTGCACCTCTGTGGTAGGAAGAAATTTTCTTCTGACCCAGTCTGTTACAAACTACCAGTTGTGTGGGAGCTGCCCAGTCGTGGCGGAGGGGAAATCAAACCAACCACTAAAGGAAGGCCTCCTGAACAGGTGCCGAGGCTCCCGGAAGCAGGGCAAAGGACCCCGAGACCTCCTGGGTAACCTTTCAGCCTTGGGAAGGGAAGAGAGGGGAAGATTCCAGGTCTGGGGTTTGTTTTATCTGCTCTGAGCCCCCTCTGGCCGAGGACGTGGCAAAGGAAGGCCTGATGAGCTAGGAAACGGAACAAGAATGTCCACACAACCCCCTCGCCTTAGGACAGGGCCGTTCCAAATTACCAAGGCAGTCACGGGTCCCTGCAGGGCCTGGCGGGCATCAGTTGGGCCAAACCCAAAGAGAGCTAAGGGTAGGGAGGTGTCACAAGATCCCCAGGAGCTAGCATGCCCTCCCACAAGATGCTATGGGAACTTGGCATCAGAATGCTTGGGGATGAATCCCAGACTTGGGCCTGACTCAGTGTCTGAGTCTAGCCTCAGCCTTTCCATCACTCAAGTGGGACTTACCAGCTGGGGGACCTCTCCCAGAGAGCTGCTGTGATCTAAGTTGGGGTGCTGGGTGATTTCACCTCTGCAAGGGTGAAATCATGGGCAGAAGGGCGATATCACCATTCGGTCACTGGTTACTGTCGCTTCATCCATGCCCACCGGGGGCATCCCTGGGTGAGTCTCCTCTTTCTATTCTTAAATTTCTTTTGAGAAAAGGGTCCCATCCATTCCCCCATCCACTGACACACGCACACGCACACACACCCCATAGCAAGGCCCCAGGTGGGGGGACAGCACTGCCTATTGATCACCAGCTTCTGTCTCTCCTTACAGACTGGCCAGAAGCAGAAAGGCCTTGGCCAGCTTTTCCCAATACGAGGCACCCTCTTTGTTTCCTCTCGAAAAGCCTTGGGTTTTAAAAGATTTTCTTTTCCAAAGCTTGTATGTTATACATAATTCACTGCGGTGCTATGGGAGAGGCAGGTGGGGAACAGTGAAACCCACCTCTCTAGGTTCTAAAGAGATCAGGAGCAGGCAGAGCACTTAGCACAGGGCTCAGCACTGGAGACACTTAGTCATGTGGGTCGTTATTATCTTAGCTGATCCGTGGCTCCTTAGGGGTCACGAAAGGCAACAGTGGGCTCTCCGGATGCTTCCAACATTGAAAAAAAGCAACTGGGATTCACACTTGCCCCGGTAAGTGTGCACGACAGGACGCTGCAGAAGACCGGGGGCGGGGGGAGTACAGGCAGGGGCTTGTTTTAGACAAGCCTGAACGCAGGCAGGAGGTGGGGAGGAGGGAGAGGAAGGAGAGGGGAGACGAAGGGCAGCCACAGGAGCTCCCGGCCTGCTGAGTGGCCTCCAAGGCCCAGAGCTCAGGCCCATCAGCCCGAGGACCCAGCTCACATCCCACAGGAAAGGGTGGGAGCTGGCACCTCCTGGCTGGCCCGGGGCAAGGCAAGGCAATTATGCGGCAAGGGGGGCAGCTTCAAAGGCAATCCCAGACCAGAAAGGAGCCTGTCTGGTCCCACAGGGATCAGCTGGACCCTGACATGAGGCCTGTCCCAGGAGGACTGCCACTGGGCTTTGAAGGATGGGGGGCCAGGGGGACATGTGGCTGAGGGAAGCATGGAGGGAGAAACCAGAAAGGTCCTGGGAGATGCCCACCCTGTGATACGCATCAACTCAGCCCAGCCACACATGCAGACCCTCTGCTGTCTGTCTGTTTCTCTCACACACAGACACACACATTGCAGAATCCCTCACCCTGCCGCTCAGTGGGCAGCCAGCTCTCTCCTGGCTTAGAGTAGGGCAAGGGGGCTGAAACCCCCTTCTTCCCCTTCTCCTCTGCACCCCCAATCCTGGACACCCCATCCCCTTGAACAGCCTGCCTGTGGCCACACTACTTTGTTCTCCAGTTGTTTCCTGGTCACCTCCAGTCTCCCCAGCTACAAGGAAGCTCCCAGAGAAATCAGCTTTCTTCTTCAGAACCTCCACCCGATCCCAGCCGGCAGACTTCCCAGAACAAGGCTCAGGGCCCTGGGAGGCTGCTCATCCAAGCACCCATCACGTGCTCAATTACCACCTGTTCACTCATTCGGCAGACACTCCAAGTCCCCACGATGGACCAGGCACTGCACTCAGCACATGACCTATATCAGATCTCACCCGTCCCCCACAAACACTTCATGGGACAAACAGAACTTCTGCAGATGAGAAAACCAAGACTCAGAAAGGTTAAGGGCCCTGTGCAAGGCCACACTGCAAGAGCACAGTGAAGTGTTCCTGGCCAGCCCAGGTCTCCCTCAGGTATGCGACCACCACCAGCTCCAGTCCCATGAGGTCACCAGGGGCCCACAGGGAAGATCCCTGTAGAGAGATGGATTATTGTTCCCGTAAGCTCCCAGCCCTGCCTCACCCCCTCACCCCGTGTTGCCCTCAGTGAACCCTCCAGAGGGTCCCAGAGAGGCCTGCACACCCCTCAGCCCTCCTGGATGCCCCAGAACACAGGCCAGGCCCCGCCCACCTGCAGGCTCTCTTCTTGCTGAACAGCCAAGGCAATCCACGCCCAGGGCTCAGGAGACCATATATCTGGATCTCACTGAGGCGGTTAACGTGGCCACACGAGGGCCTCAGGGGGAAATTATATCAAACTGGCTGGACAGAAATGCGATTACATGGACCAGAGATCTGGCACTGGATGGCAGCAGAGGTGTATGTGCAGAGGGAGGGGCAGGGCGGGGAGTACAGCCCACAGGTGGCACCCCAGACAGGAAAGGGGCCTGAAGAGCAAGGGAAGGATTTCCAGACGGGTATCCAAGGGCTTCAAGCCCCATGTGACCTCCCCCGCCCACCCCAGCCCACCTGATCCCGTCCCCCTGCTGAGGGAAGATCAGCTAAGTTTTGGTGGATGCTAGGTCAGCCCATAAGGTCACCGATACCCCCAGCAGCGAAGATGAGTCTCAAGACTCCGCCTGATTGGTCACCGTGTGCCATCATGGATTTGGGGCCCGGGAGTTTGGACCCTCTGGAATGAGTCTGTTCCGAAAGCGCAGAGTGGGATCAAAAAAACCCGTTTGGCTGTCCCGCCACCCAGCTCTGTGACCTCAGACACGTCCTGTCCCCTCTCCCAGTTGGACCCCTGGATGATCATGTGAGGAGGCTGGAAGGGCCGTGGTGGCCCCCTTCCTGCTCTGTCCAGGCAGGTGCAGGGTTCGGGCAGCATGGATCGGTCTGGGGCCGGATGCCCGGGGAGCCAGCCTACAGGCCTGTGACAGGGAGAGCCGGGTGCTGCTTTCCAACACTCAGGAACTCCCTCTCCAGAGCTGTGGCAGCATTGGAGACCCAGCCTTCGATCGTCCATCTCGTCAGAAGAGGAGGATGCAGCCCAGGGGCAGCGAGGAGCGGGCAGCTGGCACACGGAGAGGCTTCTGGCTCCCGACCTGAAGCCCAGCTCCAAACCCAGGTCTCCCTGCCCCAGGCCAGGCGCCTGGCTCCTAACCCCCACCCTTGGGGGCTTCCTCTGCTTCCTCCCGGCTGCTACAGCCTCTCCAATCTCCCGCTCGTCCACTGCAATGAACTCCTACTGCTTGGCTTCCTTTTTAAGAATTTAATCTGCCTCTGAGGACTTCAAAAACAACCTCTTTAAAACTGAAGTATCCAGCCTTTGCCTAATAAAAGAAGGCTTTGGAAGACTGCAGGGGAAAAAGAAGGAAGAAAAACACCTATGAGCCCTGACAACTGCATTACATTCGCAGGAGGTGGCCTATGGTCTCCGGGAACAAACCAGCAGGCGTTTGTTACTACTGGCACTGAGCGATTCCTATGCACCAGGCACAGTTCTGAGTTGATACATGTTACTGATGTAATCCTCCAAACACATACTGCTGGGGAAGTAGTAATATATCCCCCATTTCACAGGGGGACAACTGAGGCAGAGAGGCTGACAACTTGCCCAAGGTTGCACGCTGGTAGGCAGTGGAGCTGGGGGCCTGGTCTGCGGGTCTGCATACCCAACGTCCGCAGACACAGGTGAGTGCACAGGGGCACGGCAGCAGGCTGGGTGCCCAGGCGGGGAGTCAGTTCAGAAGGGGCCTGAGGAGGCAGGTAGGGAGTCGTAAGCCCATCAGCAGAGGGACCCTGGGCTAGGCAGGTGGGGGTGGATGCTGTTCCCTGCAGCTGCGGTCCCACCCCTCACCCACCCCCCTTGGCTGCATCTCAGCCTTCTGAGTCCGCTCCCTGGAAGATGGCTGGGTTTAGTGGAATGCTCATATGCTCTGGCCTGACAGACCAGAGTTCAAGTCTGGTTTTGCCACTTTCCAGCTGTGTGACCTGGGACAGGTACTCAACCTCTCAGAGCCTCAGTTTCCCCATCCGTAAAACAGGATGGCAGTAATGCCACCTCTTTCAGAATAGGTGAGGGGATCAAAGGAGCCGAAGTGTGTGAGGAGCCCGGCACCGAGGGGGTGGCCCCTGAGGGTTAGTTCCCTGGCCGGATGAGCAGAGCCCATCTGGCTGGAGTTTGGATGGAAGAGGGCCGTTTAAGGCTTCACCACTCAAAGCAAGATCCACAGGCATCACATCCCCAAGAGCTGGTTAGAAATGCAGACTCTCAGGCCCCAGCCGAGACCTACTGAGTCAGAATCTGCACTTTAACATGGACTCCTAGGAGATCTGCGGGCCCATTAAAGTCACTTTACTTGCCGCTTCCTGGGGGCTTGATCACCTGCTGGTTCCAAGTGTGACAGGTGGGAGGGGAGAGCTGGGAGGCGGAGAGAGATCCTTTAAGGGACAGGCACAGGCCTTCTGAGCCCCACAGTGAACCTGAGCAAACAACCCAAACTCTCAGGCAGGCCCAGGAGCCAAGGTGGAGGCGGGAATGCAGGGCTCCAGACCGGCTCTGGACTCGCGCTTACTCGGTGCTGGGGCTCTAGCTCGGGGAGGGGAAACAGTCTGCGGGAACTGACTGGAAGCTGATATGGTTCCCAGCGGGAAAGCAACCCAGACAGGCCGTGTGAGACACACCTACTCACACACGCTCACAGCATCTCCTATACACACACACACACACACCACCCCAGGACTCGGCTGCCCAGAGACCGGCTCCAGCAGAGAGCAGACAACCTCGAGGACAGGCTGTGCCTGCGCACTGTGCGTGAGGCGTGGGAGACGCTGGGGCCCCTGCAGCGGGCCTGGGAGACCACTCTTCCCCCAACACTGCTCTGCCCCTCCCCGCCCCGCCTAAGCCCCAAACCCAGCTGAGCGACGAGAAACCCAAGTCCTGCTCACCTGAGCTTAAGAGGGACCCACATTCTAATTGGTCACCCGCAACGTGCCTGCTGACAGTCCCCCGCCCCAGTGCATGAAACCCACCACCCCAGGTTGCTGGGGGGTAAATAGCCGGATGGAGCGCTGACCTCAGGGCCCCCCCTGAGAGGCGGCAACACACTGCGGATGGAGGCCGCACCCATCTCCCACGCACACAATCACGCGAGCAATAGCAAAGCCCACCCTCTCACTGACCACACAGCTTCAGGAGTGGCAGGGACCCCCATCCCCCCGGCCCACGGGTGGGTAACGCTCTCACCTATACACCCTCATCTTCAGCTCAGAAACACACACCCACTGACCTCTTTCACCTCCGCGGGCTGGATGGCCAGGGGCCCCCAGGCTCACA
Source organism: Balaenoptera borealis (assembly GCF_965194805.1). Classification (NCBI taxonomy): domain Eukaryota; kingdom Metazoa; phylum Chordata; class Mammalia; order Artiodactyla; family Balaenopteridae; genus Balaenoptera; species Balaenoptera borealis. The sequence continues at coordinate 75,946,037 of NC_138869.1, forward strand.
CAGGCTCCAAAGAAATCCTAAAATGTGAGGCCTTAAGCAGGCCTAGATGCCCAAGAAAGAACCATTGACTAGGGGGTCAGTGGGGGCTGCTGCAGGGTGCGTGATGTCACGGGTTCTGGAAAGGCCCTTGGCCCCAAAATATCTCCCCTCTGGGTCTGGAAATCCCTCCCAAACCTGTAAGAGTCACTGCCAGGAGAGGCTCCCACCTGAAGCCCTTGTCAGCTCACAGCCATGGGAGAGGCGGCTGACAGCTGTCCTGAGAGCAGCGGAGGAGGGGCAGTGCTAAAAGCCACCGACCATCCTTTACCCGGTCTGCAAGCTCCCACCAGGAGGGGGCACCCTGTCCTCCCAACACCCCAGAAGGCCGGTTCCAGAGAAGCCAGCACATCTTGGCCAGGGAGGAGGGGTCCAGCAAGCAGAGGAGCTTTAAGCAACACCCCGCTCCCCCACATATGTGCCAGGGGACGTCAAGTCTCACCCCACAGTCCCCTCGAGGAAGGCAAAGAGCTGGTGACGAGGAGGTGGGGGGAGCCCTGAGTGATGAGCGCTGGGGGACAGAAGGGGGAATTAACCAGGTTCCAAAATAGCACTGCTGGTTCTGCCTCGCTTCACCCTGCGCAACGTCTGGCAGCTTCTGCTTTCGGTCTGACTCATGCCCGGAGGGGGCAGGACAGGGCGGCCGGAGCAGGCAGGGGCCACTGGACAACCACAGACTGTTCTCCCCTTGCTACCCGCACCCACCCGGTGGCTGGGCCTCCTCCCCAGCCCCACCCCGGCATGAGCTGGGCTTCTGGGAATGGTCAGTTGGGGCACAAAATCCAGGGGTCCCTTGCCTGGGTCCTTGCCTAGCCCTCGCTCAGCCCAGGACTTCCCCAATGGCAGCTGCCCCAGACCCAGAACTCAGCTTCTCTGTTGCCCTGCCCAGGTACCCAGTTGACACCTCTACCCCATCTCCCTCTGGAAGCCAGAGGAGACCTCTCCCCCCAACAAAAGAAATGACCTTGTACAGCAATGTCCCCCCACCCCAGGCACCTGGAGTGAGGGAGCCGCCTCCACCTGCCCCATCCAGCCCCCCCAACACACACAGGTATGAGATGAACCCTATGGTGGTCTCACTCTCAAAACGCACACAGCGGCCCACCCACCCCTTTTGCTGTCCTGAAACACCACAAGAAGCACTTGCCCTTTGCTGGGCAGGGAGAGGAACCCAGTGCCCTGGCTTTTGTGGGCGTTGGGTGGGGGAGGAGCATCAGTCACTCTGCTCTCCCCACTCACCGTCTCCCCCCACCTGTGTCCTTCTGTCTCCCCAGCTTCCCCCATGGGGGTAAGACTCCCATGCAGCCGACCTGCAGCTGCAACTTCTCCTCCTCCCCACATCAAAGATGCCTAAGCTCCAACCTGAGACAAACCGAAAGCCTCATCGTAAGTGCCCCCTTTCTGACCCTGTGCAAATGTCTCCGATGTCCTCCCAGCCCTCACACTGACACGCCTGCCCCGAATAAGTACAGCCACCTTTCTATCCAAGTGGGGCAGGTACACGATCGACGTTCGCTCTGCCAGCGCTGGCCCTGCCCACGGGGTGGGAAATAGATGCCACGGGTAAGTAGGGGGAGAATGTCAAAGGGAATGAGTCTGGCCAGCCCAGGTCAACACACTCCTGCCCCCACCACCCTGGCACACGCGCCCTGACCAAACCTGGTTTGGAAGCGAAAACATCAAGGGGAAAGTCTGTGGGTGGCGGCTGGAGAGATGAGTCAAAGGGACTGGGACTTGGCAGTCCTGCCTGTGGCCCAATACGGAGTTTGGAGCGTGTGTTGTGTGTGCTCCCGCCAGGCCCGGCACCTGCCCCAGCCCTGTCGCCTGCCCTCCCCTGCCCCTACAGCAGGCGGCCTTACCTACATACCACATCCTTTCTTAACTCTGCCCCCTCCCGGGGCCCTACAAGGCAGGAGAGTGTAGTGGGAGTGGAGTCTGAGGGGTGGGGGCAGGAGTCAAGAAGGAGGAGGCCCCTCTTCAGGAAGCAGGCACCAGGCAGGGCTTTCACCAGGGACAAAGAAGGGTGCCCATGAATAAACTCAGCCCCCCCCGCCCCCCTGCCATTGCACCGTGAATTGCATCCTGTTCCCCATAGAGACTCGGAGGGAGGGCGCTAGAAGCCTCAGTTGCCGACTGAAGAAGGCAGCCACGTGGCAGCCATGGGGCTAGTGGCCCCAGGAGGCAAGAGGCAGGGGCAGCGAGAGAAAGGAAAAGGAAGTCAGAAAAACCGCTACAATCACAGCCTCGACAGAGTCGGGAGGTGACTCAAAGGTGGCCCAAGCTCTGTGGCCACGCAGTCTGTCGGCCCCGCCCCCAGCCTGTTGGCCCCGCCCCCTAGGAGAGACCGTAGAGCTCAGAGATGGGCGGAAAGGGCTGCCGCGTCTGGCAGACCAATGGGAAGGACCTCTTTCACGCTGGATCCCTTTCCTCTGCTGTGAGCACCTAGAGGGATCCTGGCAGCTTCCTCCTCTTATGGTGGCACCCGGGGCACATAGTAGGTGCTCCTTAAGTATCTGCTGAATGCAATGAATGTGGTACCGGTGACTGGCCCCAGTGGGAAGGGTCTGCCTGGGGTAGAGTGGCGGGCGTGGAGTGGGGTGGCAGCTTCGTGGGCATGGAGAGAGGAGGGCTGTAGGAAGCGGGTTTGGCAAGAGGCACACTTCAAGGGACTGCCCGGGCCACCACACCTGGGTTCGGTGAGCGCGGCAGAGGCTATCAGGGCCCCTGGACACTCCCAGTCCCTCCTGCCCACCTGAGCACCTCCAACTGCCAGCACCTGCACACATCTGTGCCAGAGCCAATGGAGGCAGCACCCGCCCTCCCCCGGCCAAAGACCAGAGGGAGCTAGTGATAAACCCCCAATTCCCTCACGCCATCCCACAGCTGGGAAGCCCTAAAGCACGTTCTCCAGAGATCCGCAGTGAGACAGCCTGGTGCCCTGCTCCCGAACACACATCTCACTGGCTTCCTTCCCCTCTGTGTCTCACTTAGCCTGCTCCACTAGCCATGCTTCCTGGGGTCACTTCCCAAGTAAACTGCCTGCACTCACAGCCCTGTCTCGGCCAATGGGGCCCAAGGAGGCAGTTTTAACCTGAAATTGTGCAGCTAACTCCACAGCTTAGACAGAAAGGCCAATAAAGGGGGCAGAGTAAAATGGGGGCTGGGTGTCCTATGGAGAAGCTGGGAGACAGGTGCCCAAGAGCCCAGTCACTGGGGGAGACTGGTGGGGCTGAATGCAGTGGCCAAGCACATACCTAGAACTTTCCTACCTATGGAAGACAGGACTGCCCTCAGAGGCAGAGCTAGCCTGATGAAGAGAAGAAACAGGACGTGCTGGGTTGCAAGTTACGTGATCAAGAAGCCTCCACTACAGGGGCAGCACTGGCAACACTAGGTTACCAGTAGCAAATGCCAATACGACTGGAAGCCCAGAATAGCCTCCCACCCCCTGGCTGCTCCTAGGATAGAACTATGGAACTCCAGCATTCCAGAACCTGAGTGTGCCGGTCCGTTCATTCAATAGCAAGGCTGTTATGTTCCACGCTCAGAACAAGGCCCTGGGGACACTCAGGGAGGCCATCTGATCCCACACTATGAACATGTGTTTTGAAGCAGGTAGAGCTGAATCCCAGATCGCTTACTGGCTGCGTAACCTTCAGCAACTTACTTAACTCCACAGCATCCTAGTATCCTCATGTACAAAATGATGATAATGTCCATCTTGGAGAGTTTCTATAAGGATTAAACATAAAGCATCTAATTTGGTGCTCAGTAAATATTTGGTAGATGCATGGATGGATGCATGGATATAATGGATGCATGGATGAATATAATAAATGAAGTGATGGATAGACAGATGGATGAATGGATATGATGGATGGATAGATGGATGGATATGATGGACAGATGGATGGATGCATGGATGGACATAATGCATGAAGTGATGGATGGATGGATGGATATAATGGATAGATAGATGGATGGATGTTTGAAAGGAGACAGAAGAGACACAGTAGTTTTCTGCAGTCTGGTTCCCACGCGGTTCAATATCCTTTTAGGCTAAATTTAATAGCAAGAAAATGAAGGCCCATCACTCTCTAATTTATCTGTTAGAGAAATCTGTATCTCCATTTATCAGGTTGACAAATGCTAAGTAAATTCTTCCTAATGAGCCTTAGCCACATTATTGGCTGGGGGTGGGGGGGTCATTCCCTGAAGGGGGTAGCGGGCTATGTCAGAACAGGGTGTCCTGGCTCGGTCACCATCACACGGGTTCCCACCATGTGGTCACACCATGCCCGTATCCCTCTCCCCTCAAGTCCAAGTCCAGCCAACCCCAATCCCAGGGAAGATGGGTCAGGCAGGGGGAGCAGGCCAGTACAGCTGAGCAGAGAAGGCCAAGAACGGAGCATGGATATGTGGGCTGGGGGTGCATAGGGATCGGAGAGAAGGGACTGAAGAGCAGAGAGAGGGTTTATTGTCTTTGGAGAAGTGGAGAAAGGGAACAGCCCTGAGAGAACAAGGGAGCAGAAACAAAATGGACTAAGCAACAAAGAAAGGTCATCCCCCTGCTTCATCACCCCCAGTGGCTCCCCACTGTCCACCAGATAAAGTCCAAACTCCCTAGGTGGGCCTTTAAGGCATCCAGGATCCCCCTGCCCTCACCAAGTCCTGGGCTCAGGGGGCTTTCTCACTCTCTCCCCAACACAATCGAGGCCTCCAGATGTACCCCCTGCCCCATCCTCCATCCACAGGTTGTCTAATGCCTGTGCATCTCAGGAAGCCCTGCTCTAGGGCCACCTCTTCCAGGCAGCCCACCCTGACTCTACCCTCCTCTGATCACCATTTGAAAACAATTACTTAATCTGCTCCAAGCCAGGCTCTGTGCCTGACGCCAAGATACAGAGGTGAGTAAGACAGTCCCTGTCCTCACCGGTACTCACAACCTAGTTTGGAAAAAACAGCATTACCTGATATCATATATTGTACTTCTTCTACGAGAATGACTACTACCACTATGACTACTACCAATAAACCTGAACTGAGCACTTACCATTTGTCAGGAACTGTTCCTAAGGGATTTACCATGTCTTAATTCATTTGCCCTTCTCAGCAACACTGGGGAGTAGGAAATATCAGTGTACCCGTTTTATAAATGAGAAACTGAGGCACAGAGAAGTTACTCTGCCTAGTTTTCTCAGCTGTAGTAGAAGCTCCCTGAGGGCTGTCCCCAGGTTTTCTCTTTCTCGGCATCTCCCAGGGAGAAGGCACTCAAACATGGCCCTTCTGGGTTTGACGTGCCCTGCTGTGGCCTTGGATGAAGATGTGTTGGCTGTCTTGGGGGACAGCATAATCGGAGTAAGCTGAGCCCAAGCAGACTGGGAAAGCAGACAAGACTCTCAGGGTGGGGTGAGAAGGGAGCTGGCCTCGGTGTCCCTTTCCAGCCTCTCTCTTCCCCACCTGTCCCCAAGGCCCAGCCCTGGCATTGCACAACCGTGTGGTCCCTGCAGACTGCCCTGTTCATTTGCTGAGAGGGCTGAGGTGTCACCAAGGGGGAGCCAGGCCTCGTGCCCGGGATGGGCAGGGGACAAGGAGGTTGGGCCGAGAAGAAGGGAGGAGCTTCAGCTCTGCCCAAACCCATGGGGTCGGAGGTCATGAGTGGATAAGCTGAGACCCATAGAAGTTGATTCTGGGCACCCTCCAGCCTGGCCTGAAGGGCCCGGGCGCTAGGCAGAGATGGGACCCCCTCGCAGCCTAGAGCTGGGCTGCCCCCTTGGCAGGCTCTCCGGCCTCAGAGGCCCCTTCAGGCTGGGAAACCTGAGGAGATGGGGCAGCTCAGGACAGACTCTAAGAATAGAAGCAACAGGAGGCCTTGGTCTAGGTTGGGGAAGGGGAACTTCCCGGCCAGCCTATGGAGCACAGGAAAAGGAGATGAGGGTCCAGGTCTCAGCCCTGGCCACACCTCACCTCTACATTCTTATGCCCTGCGGAGAAGCACAGGGGATATTCAGTGCCGGTGGGGCAGGGAAACTGAGGCACAGAGCCGCCTTCCGACTCTGGAGACTTGCTCTGCCTGTCCAGCCACCAGTATCATCCTTGAAAACCACCACGCTTCTCACAAGCGCACGGCTCCAGACCCTACTATTCCAGGGTCCCCTTCCACCCTGGGGACATGTACTTTCCAGACAGTAGCCTGCCTAGCCCCTCAAAGTTGGGCTGGGGAAAGAAGGAGCACTGCCTTTCCCCGAGCCCTGACCTGGAGACTGGGTATGCAGCACAGTAAGGGGTGCAGAAAAGACTCTGGACCAAGGCTGCCTGAGTTCGAACCCCAGCTGCATCCCTTGCTAGCTGTGTGCCCTTGGGCAGGCTACTGCAGCCTCTCGGGGTCTTGATGCCTCGGTTTCCTCATGTGAATGGGGGACAGTGCTCCCTGCCCTTGTATCTACAGTTGACAAAGAAACAAATGTATGCATTTGGCTCCTCAAGCATCTGCATGGTCCCGGCCCCTCAACTCGGGGCACCCTCACTCACAGCCTAATCGCCAGCCCTCCCTCCTCCTCCTCCCCGGGACCCAGTGGCTCGGGCCCTGGCAGGGGGTGCTGAGGAGCTGACGGAGCCACTGCTGTTGATGGAGCTGGTGCCAGGCCCATGGCGGGCACAGGGCCCAGGCGTACAATGGGGCTGTGTGTGCACCCAGCGTTACCCCAGAGCAGAGCTGGGCAGGCCGGCATCTGGGGCTAAGCCAGGAATTCATTTCCCTGGAGAGGGCCTCCCCACCCCCTCCCAGGCTGCCCAGCCCCCCCTCACAGTGGGGGGGGGGCTTGTGGGAGGCACCACCCACTCCCCCAGCAAGCCGGGCACTGGAATGGGGACGTGCCTGGTGGCGGGCACTGGGGAATAGGGACTCCTGAGTCCAGCTGCCAGGCTGGGCCGCTTACTTGTGAGGCATTTGGGACCCATTATGTAATCTGGGGCTGCGGCAAAGGGAAGGTGAAGTCTGCAGAGGCCAGAAGACACCAGAGAGGTCTGCTGTGACCCCTCCCGCACAGAGGGCCTCACTCCTCCCTCCCCAACTTGCTGAGCCTGGGCCGGTGCCCCAGGAGAGGAGCCGGCTCAGTCCCCGGGGGAATGAGTCACAGGCAGTGGCTGCAGCCAGGATGGCCGGAGCCGGGGAGACGGTGGGCAGGTGGAGCCTCTCCTCACCCCTCCCCACAGGTCTCCTCTGGCTGGAAAACCACTCGGCTGGTGTGGGGTGGTGACCACGGCGTCCCAGGCTGGGCCTCTGAAGGCCACTTCCTCTGGCGCAGGGGCTTAGCTGTGCCAGGGTTGGGGGCGCACTGCCTTCTAGAGCTGCAGGCATGGACCATGCCCCCGCCCCAAATGCCACTGAGAGGAGGGTCAGACTGCAGGTCCGGGCAGCCCCCTACCCCAGAGTGAGATACAGGGTCTGAGGTGAAGGAGGAGGGGGACATGGGCCTCTGGTGAGTGGGGGAAAAGGAGGAAGCCAGGCCACCCTCTACCTCAGGTCGTGGCTCAAGTGGGGAACTGGGGAGGGGCTCCTTTGCATGAATCACTTTCCATTCTCCTCAGAGAATGAGCTTCCTCAGAGCCCAGGAAGCTCCCAGCAACAGGAGATAACTGCCCTTGCTCCCTGGCTGGCTGGATTCACACACCCTTTCACACCCAGTCACAAGGACACAAATGTGTCCCTATTGGCTGCCGCCCACACTCGCAGAGGGTCGCACACAAAAGTCATGGTGGCGGCCCCGGCCCAGCAGACATGGTTGGATGCCCACCCTTCCTCTCACACCCACAGCCCCCCGCCTCCCCACCCCAGCCATGGCCCAGGCGCATCGCACCCTGGAGGCCCCAGTCGGAGCCCCGCGGCATCCCCATCCCCATCTCGGAACCTGAGGGGTCTGCCTGGTGACGGGGGCTGGCCTTTCCCCGGTGTGCATGTGACCTGCCCTGAGAACAGAGGTCACGACACCACCCGAGGAGGCCTCCCAAGCCAAGCCCATCATCCTCGTTTCTGAGGAAGTGTCTTTGTTCAAGTTTATGAGCAAGGCCGAGCCTGCCCCCAGGGCTGGGGTAGCTTAAGGCTGGTCAAGCAAAGCAGAAGAAAGGGAAGGGGGAGTGGAGGGCAAGGAGGAAGGGGAAGAGGGGGCGATCTGCCACCCTCTCAGAGGTACCGCTGCCCTGGGATGCTGTGCTGGTGCCACTTTATTCATTCCTTTCAAATATTTCTTGAGCATTCACTACAAACGTACCTGCACTGTGGCAGGTGCCTTTCTGCCCAATCTCAGCCCTCGCTCCTTCCTGTGAGATTTTGCTTGTGGGGCTGAGTATGTCTTCAGGGCACCCATGTCCCACAGTCAGCGAGGCCAGGGCAGCGCTCAAACCTCTCCCCCAGGAGCAGCCTGGCAGCCCCCTCCCTGTCCCCACGCCCCTCGGGGAGTGCCAGCACCCTCTGGGCAACAGTGCCCACGGCACAGGTCACCTCCCAGAGTCACTGCCACGTCGGAGGGCACAGACGTCCGACGACAGGAGCCTGGGAGGTCACCCACCAGAGATTCCCAGGCTGTTTTCAACAGCAGAACCCTGTTTTCAGACAAAATTTACCTGGAAACTTGATAGTAAGACATGAGAATGAAGCTGCTTTGTGGGGAGGGGGAAGGGCCAGACCAACCTGGCCTCCAACTGGGGGCCTCTCCCCCCACCACGCTGTTCTCCTAGTCCTTCCCTGAGGCACCCCCAGGGGTTCTGAGAAAGGGTCTGAAAACCAGAGTTTTCTCTGACCTCTTTGTGTTACAGGAGACCAGGGGAAGCTATGAGTTTGGAGCACATAGCTCACTGAGAGCTAGGACCCCAGCCCCCGCCGTCCAAACCTCCAGCCCCAGGGCACCCCATCTGTCACATGGGAAAGGGACACAGCAAAAAACAAACGAAAGAAAGTCTCATGGATTCAGGTCCTACCGTGTGCCCAGCACTGGGTAAAATGCTCCACGAACATCAAATGCTTTATTTTCCACCATAACTCTATGGCCTACGTAGTATCATCTCTGTCATGAAGGTAAAGAAATGGATGTTCAGAAAAGTTAAGTGAGTGGGTGGGAATGTAAGTTGGTGCAGCCACTATGGAAAACAGTGTAGAAGTTCCTCAGAAAACTAAAAATCGAATTACCATATGATCCAGCCACCCCACTCTTGAGCATGTATCCAGACAAAACTGTAATTCAAAAAGATACATGCACCCCAATGTTCACAGCGGCACTATTCACAATAGCCAAGACATGGAAACAACCTAAATATCCTCTGACAGATGAATGGATAAAGAACATGTGGTACATATATATAATGGAATATTACTCAGCCATAAAAAAGAACAAAATAATGCCATTTGCAGCAACATGGATGCAACTAGAGATTATCATACTAAGTGAAGTAAATCAGAAAGAAAAAGACAAATACCATATAATATCACTTATATGTGGTATCTAAAATATGGCACAAATGAACCTATCTGCAAAACAGAAACAGACTCACAGACGTAGAGAACAGACTTGTGGTTGTGGGGGAGGGACGGGTTGGGAGTTTGGGATTAGCAGATGTAAACTATTACATATAGGATGGATAAACAACAGGGTCCTACTGTATAGCACAGGAAACTATATTCAATGTCCTGTGATAAACCGTAATGGAAAAGAATATATAAAAAAAAAAAGAAAAGAAAGAAAAGTGACTCAACCAACCTGTGAAGGGCAAAGCCCACATTCCAACCCACCTGTGTGCCCTTGACCCCTCGGGGCAGCCTGGCAGAAATCACCCCATCATGATGCCCGCATACAACCACTTTGAGCCCCATGCCAAGCTTCACCTCACTCAGAGAACAGCCAAGACGCCTCCTCCCCAACTCAGGGCACACACAGAGCTTCTCACTAGTAACAATAACAATAGCAATAATGACAATACCACCAGCTCCCTACTATACAGCACTTACTAGGTAGGCACTTGGTACATTATTATTTTACTGAATCCTTACAACACTCTACTCCCACCCCAACTTCACAGATGAGGAAACTGAGGCGCAGAGAGGTTGAGGACTTGCCCAAGGTCACACAGCTAGGAAGGAGCAAAGCCAGGACTTGAGCCCAGGCTGTCTGGCCCTGGAGCCTGCACACCTCACCACTGAGTACCCTCCTTCCCTATAATGTCTGCTGGCTCCTCCCGCAGCACTGGCTGTAACAAGTGCCCCAGCTCGGGGCTTGCCCTCCTGCTCTGAGGCCCTTCTCTTCAGGAGTCAGAGGCTGACTGAATCCCTGAGGGATGGACGTGGGAAAGCCTACCGGATGAGTACCATCAGCTCATGCTGTCCGGCTGGATGGTAACCCCCAGCCCACCTCCCCACCCCCACCGACAGGCGCTAGAAGGATGAGGTCGCGGGTGAGCCAACAACATTCAAGCACAAATAGGACGCCTACTGCATGCCCAGTTTTAAGTAGTGGCAGGTGCAGGAAGCAGAAGACTCTGTCCTTGCTGTCCTGCCAGAGGCTCTGGTCCCCAGCAATGCCCAAAGGGTCGCCCTGCCACCCCCACCCCCTTCAGTACTGTCTGCACCAGATGTTGGCAATGCTTAGAAACAGGATTAAAAATAGTCTCTATAATGAGTCAGTGCTAAGAATAACTCGGGCAAACAGCCCTCGGGGAGAGGACACTGCCAGGGAGGCACCACCACCTCCCACCTCCCAAGCCAGCCTGGCCCACCCCCCAGCCTTGCACCCGGAGCCCCTGGCAGCCCGCAGAGAGCCTGGGATATTTATACCCCAACTGCTGAGTGGATAGAGATGTGGGCACGCCCGCACACACTCCCTGCCTGAAGGGGCCGGGGGATCAGAGGAGTGGGCAGATTCTGGAGACCACCATGCTCAAGGCGGAGCCATACTGAGGCACCGAGACACTTGAGTTTCTTTCCCAATTCTGACACCAGCTCCCCACAGGACACTGGGAAACCATGCCCCCGGCTCCCCTCCCCTCACCCGTGAAACGGGTCCCTAGTGTCAGCCAGACCAGCCCACTTCCTAGGTGACCAGGGGAACTGAGACCAGAGAGGACCAGCAATATACTAAAGGGCAGATGTCAAATATGGGGAGCAAATCGGACCATGGGAGTCAGAACCATGCCAGATCCCACGGCCAGGGGCTCCCACATTTCTTCCATGTTCTTCCCTCATCGCCCCCACCCCGAAATGATCAGAATTGCTAGACTCATGGACATCTGGACATGAACTGAAGATTAACAGAGCACATTCACACAAGGTGTCAGAGCTGAACCCCTCAGTATCTGCAGGTGAGAGACAAGGTGATGAGTATCACTCTACAGTTGAAGAGACTGAGGCTCAGAAAACTGAATTAACTTGCTAGGAGCCCCTCAGCTGGGATGAAGCCTTATTGCCACCTACCAGCCCAGAAGCATCTCCCAGGAGCCCGTATGCTCCTCTTCCAGCGACACCCAGAAGGAACAGGACACCCTCTAACGCTGCTGGGAGGCAGAGGGAAGGGGCCAGAAAAAGGTGAGGGCCTTCAGGAAGGGAGCAGCACCACACACGTTTCTCTGAGAAGAAGAGAGGAAGGAGAGAAGGAAGTCGGTGTCCTGGGCAGAGCACGGGCCATGGAGCCAGGAGCCCTGGGCTCTAGTCACAGCTCTGTTAGAGATAACTGCATGATCTGGGAAAATCATTTCCTAGGCTTCACTCTAGGTCTCAGTTTCTCCATCTGGAAAATGGAGCTTTGAACACCAGGCCTTTGAAATATCCTGAAGTATACCATGACCACACACTGGAGGTGCATAAGGAATATTAGCATATCAAAGGCTCTGACAAGTCCTGTAGCAAAGAAATCCATTTTACTTTTTTTTTCAACTCTCCCACACCTGCTTGATCACCAAACCCTTCCACAGAACACTCCTTGAGAAACTCTGGAGTAGATCTGGGGTCAGCACTTCAAATGCCTCCACGGGCCAGCAGGAAACATGAAAGCTTGAAGCAGGCCCAGACAAAATACATCGGGACCTGCAGTTAGCTCCAAGCCCTGAAAAATTCCTGGTAGCTCTGGGGGCTGAAGAGTCTAGCATTTCTGTTCTGTGAAGGCCTCCCCCAGGACCCATCCGGGGTTTTGATCCCATCTGATCCTCAGCAATTCTGTTGAGAAGGGCAGGGAGGGGGTCAGTACCCTGTGTCACACAGCTGAGGAGACTGGGACCCAAGGAGACCAGAGAATGGGCCCCGGGCCACACAATGGTTCCCTGGTACAGACAGGAGAGATGGTGTCCTAAGTACCAAGCACTTGACCTCCATAATCTCATGGAATTCTCACAACAACCCTTTGAGGAGGGCACTGTGGTTATACCCATTTCACAGAGCAAGAAATGAATGGGCAAAGAGGTTCAGGCTCTTGTCCAAGGTTGCACAGCTGGCAAGTGCTACTGCCTGGCTTTCAACCCTGGCAGCCTGAATCCAGAACTCATGCCCTCGGCCCAGCTCTGCCACTCACTAGCTAGCGAGAGAGATTTGACCATTCTGAGCCTCAGTTTCCTCACCTAAAAACGGGATGATAAAAAGACCTGCATGTTAGGTTACTGTGAAGATTCAATTTGCAAATATACAAAAGTGCCTGGCATACAGTAGGTACTCAATATACGTGACCTCTCATTAAATACCACATCCTCCTGTGGGAGCTCACGCCTGAGCCTCTGGGTTCTGGGTCTGGCAGGCTCAAAGCCACCCACAGCTTCCTGAAAATTGACCTCTGCCAATAAGTCCAAGGACACAGACCCTCCACCTGGCATCACAGGCCTCCAAGCTGGGGCTCCTCGGGTACCCCATGTAGGTGGGGGCTCTGGAGGTTGGGTTTCCCAGACCCAGGCCAAACCTGGGTCTCATCCCCTGGGGCCCCTAATGGGCCACCTCCCCCTCAGAGCTGGGGATATCCCCAGCTCACCATGGGTCACAGGCCTCTCCCCACCCTTGCCCCAGCTCACGGGGTGGGGAGGTGGGGGGGCTCTCCAGCGAGGCAGCTGATATCCTCATGACCTGCCCCAGCCCTCCCAGCCTTAGAGACAACAGTTACAACCCACCCAGAGCTCGCCACACTTCCTGTAGCCAGCTCAGCCCTGTTAGGTCACAAGATGGGCATCACCACCCAGACGGCTGGCTGCTCAGGGATTTGTATGCCCACTTTATAGATGAAGAAACAGAGACCCCAACTTAGCCCGGGCAGAGATCTAAGTCATAGAAAGGCTTCTGGCTCCTGGACTGAGCTCACAGGGCTGAGCCAGGTCCCAGGCCAGGCCCATCTGAGCCAGCCGGGGCAGCAAAAAGGAGGCGAAGACTCAGGAGACTCCCAGGGGCCAAGGGGAGGAGGGAGAGTATCTGAGCCCTGAGTCCCACCCATCACTGCAGATCCTGCAAGTCTTGGGGTGGGCGGAGCATCAGTAAACCTGAGTCCTCCTCTACCCCACCCCACCCCAGCCAGGGAAGACATGCACAGCCCTCACCCAGTGCCTTGAGACAACCCTCACCTTCACCTCTGGCCAGGCCTGGCCCCGCAGCCCTCCACTGACAGGGAGCCCCCACTGGGGGGCTCTCTATCTCCAGACCCCAAGTCAAGCACTCACCCCAGGCATTGCCTCCCCTCACTGTCCCCACCCCATGCATGTCATCATCCAGGAAGCCCTCCCTAACCACCCCCTGCCCTCTGTGTCTGCTGACCCCCACCGGGCCCGCTCACACAGCCACCTTGCTAAGAATTGGGTCCCAACCCCCCAGTCTGGCTCCCACATGTGGAGCTGGGTCTTACACTGAGTAGGTGCTCCATAAACATCACTGCACGGGAGGGAGATCATCTCTCAGGCGGTGGCCCCAAATATTTTGACCATGACTCACAGAAAAGTGTATTTTATTTGACCCAGGACACACACACACACACACACACACACACACACACACACACATGGAGTGCGTGTACACATGCACATGAAACTCCAAAAAAGTTGTACAAAACAACACTTACCAGTACTGTGCAATACACTTGGATGTTTCCTATCATTCTTTTCCATTTAATTTATTACTTCCTTTTCATTTCATTTTCATTGAGACCCACTAAGCTGATTTCATGGCCAGATTAGGGTCCAATCAGTGGTCCTGATCCACAGTTCAAAGAATGGCCCTTCAAGGATATCTGTATAGCCCCGCTCCCTGCCTGGCACACGACTCTCTGTGTAACAGGTGCCTAAGAGAGGCATCCATTTGGCGGACACTGACTCCGGCCAGGCCTGTGCTAAGCATTTTATTATGGTATCTCATTTCATCCTCACGGTCATCTTAAGAGGAAGGGACTGGGAGGAGTTTTACATGTGAGGAAACTGAGGCCAAGGTCACAGAGTAAACGGCTCAGGCAGGGGTCAGAGCCAGGGCTGCCTGAATTTGGAGCCACGTTCATGACCATCCTGCCCCATCCTGCCCCCCAGGTGAGCGGCCTTCAACTCTTCTCGAAAGTCCACCCACGGGGGCTTCCCTGGTGGCGCAGTGGTTAAGAATCCGCCTGCCAATGCAGGGGACACGGGTTCGAGCCCTCGTCTGGGAAGATTCCACATGCCGCGGAGCGACTAGGCCCGTGAGCCACAACTACTGAGCCTGCGCGTCTGGAGCCTGTGCTCCGCAACGGGAGAGGCCGCGATAGTGAGAGACCCGCGCACCGCGATGAAGAGTGGCCCCCGCTTGCCGCAGCTGGAGAAAGCCCTCGCCCAGAAACGAAGACCCAACACAGCCAAAAATAAATATAAATAAATAAATAAATTTCTAAAAAAAAAAAAAAAAAGAAAGTCCACCCACGGGCAGGGAGCTCTGCACAAGGAAGTCCATTCCCTCCCACTACGAAAAAGCCGTTCCCTATATTAATGTCATTCTTTATATTTGTTGACTATGTGATTGGAGATGGTACAAAGAGAAGACAGGGCTCCTGGCTGGAGCTGATGGGCCGTGAGGTGGGCCCCCACCCCCTCCTCACAACACACCCTGCTCCCTCCTCTCCACCCGCCCACCTCCAGCCGAACCCAGAGGAGGTCCAGCAGGGCTAAGGCAGATCATTCTGCTGTTCTCGTCACTGACATTACTGCCCTGGTAAGTCACGCGATGCCTCTGTGCCTCCGTGTCCCCATCTGTGAAATGGGGGTGATGACAGCACCCACCTCATAGGGTGAGTGTGAGGGTCCAAGGGGCTGGCACAGGTCAAGCATTTGGCCCAGCATCTGACGTGGAGTGAGGTCTGGAAACAGGAGCTCTTATTAGTATCCCCAGTCCCCAGTCAAATCCTCGCCATCAGAAATAATCACCGTGAACCTGGTGTTTTGCTGTTTGTACACAAACATGCTCACATACAGGTACGACATTAACCTGTGCCAGGTGCTGTTCTGAGCACTCTCCGTGAATTAAGTCTTTTACTCCTCAGAATGAACCCACACCGTGGGCACTGTAACTGTCATCTCCATTTTACAGAAGAGAAAACTGAGGCCCCAGGATCACACAGCTGCAAAAGCGGCAGGGCCAGGATTTGAACCCAGCTGGCCCGGCAGTGTCTGCTCCCAATCCTGACGTCAGCGTGTATTTCCTGCAGCCTGGCCGCCGGGCTAAGTGCATCATGCCCATTACCTTCTCACCAGAGGCTCAGACGAGCCTGGGAGAGGAGGAGAGGAGGAGAGGAGGCAGGCAGCGCTTAGTTACACTGGCCAGGGCTGCACGGCTCCGCAGAGGTGGGGCTGGCAGTCTGCTTCTCCTGATTTCGCATGCTTTCCACCATCCCATCCTCTCCCCAGCCCCTCCCTTCACCGCCTGCTTCCCCAGCCCTGACCCCGCTCAAAAGATACCCACATGCCAGCGCAGCCTGCGGGACCTCATCCCCACTAACCCAGCTCCCCAAAGACACACACACACACGCACACGCACATGCACACATGCCCGTGTACCTGGAGAGGGCAGCCCCCTGGAAGGAGGCCCCCAGGAACGCTCAGCTCTTCGGGGGTCCAGAGCCCAGGGCCGTGCCCCTGGCCCCAGCGCAGGCCCCAGTTTCCTCATTTTCCCCAGTGCTGTTTCTCACCCAGCCCCCTGCACCTTGGCCTGAGAGGAAGTTGCACAATCCCCTGGGAGCTGCAAATGTGGCTGAGGATTACTCACAGTGCAGAGGGAACCACACGCCCAGAAGGCCTCTCATACCCACAACTCTACCCAATGCAGATGGGCTCCCAGCTCCCATCTCGCGGACCCGGGGCTCCAGGCCACCTACAGGGTCCCTCCCTGCTCCAGACTGAGCCAATGACAGCCCCACTGCCCACAGAGCCGCACAGGAACCCAGGCCAAGCTGCCCCTGCACCGAGATGGAGAGGCACAGAGGGGCAAGAATTTGCAGGAATCCTACTAGGTCCCGTGCGGGCCAGACCCTAACCCACACATCCTCCCTGTCCCTCCTGGAGGTGTGTGTCCCCTTAGCCAGAAGCCCCACGGTTCACCACTTTCCTGACTGACCCCACACCTGTGACCTCAGCCTTCAGCCTTCCCAGGGCCTCCAGACACCCAATTCACACTCTCACTCTGGCCCACCTTGAAATGGACCCTGAGACCCAGCACAGTCCTGTGCAGCTCTGGGGAGATCTGAGCCACCGTACGATTCTCACTTGTGGGAAAATGCTCTTGTTACACACGCGATTTCAGAGGTTCCTCAGCCCCCGAAGCACTTCTCTAACAGCCTGAGACACTTGACATTTCGTTAGTGTTTCTTTCTCGTGGCTAAGGGACTCCCAGCCCTGGTAGGTAGATACTGCTTGTCAAGAAAGGCTGGCAGTCACTGAGCTGTCATTAGTCATCTACATCTCAGGGTGGATGAGTTTACTAGGCCCTTTCACGAGAGTAAGTCTCAGGAAGGGATAGTGTAGTGGCGGGGAGACTAGGCACGCCAAGGTTCCTGAAGATGCATGGGGTGAGGTGAGCCTCAGAATGGGGAGGTCAAAGAGGCCCGGAGAGCTCTGACCCAGACTCTGGCCCAATCCTGGGCCCTCCCTGAGATAGCAAACTCCAGAGGGACACAAAGCTTGGCCTGGGTGTACAAAGCCCCTAAGGATGACCTCTGGCTCCCACGCTTCACCACCGGACTTGAAATGGGGCCTCAGATAAGGAGTATGATAAGCACCTCTTATCACCCCACACAACCTTGGACTCCCACCCAGCTGAGGACAAAGTCAGAAGTGGTTTTTCCTGGGCCCCAGGGCTCCCCAGAGAGCCCCTCATTTCTGCAGCCCTCATCAAAAGGCAGGGGCCCTCAGGGCAGTTCCCCCACAGCCCTCTGAGACCTGGAGTAGCAGGAGGCTCACGGCCATCACCTGACGCCTCCAGCTCAGCGCACGGACAGGGAGCACAGTCGAGGGGAAGGGCTGGCGCTGGAAACCCCCCACCCCCTGGAAACAATGGCCATGGGCCCCTTTGCAGGGATGCTTCCCAAGATGCCTACACAGCCACCCTCTCCCCAGTCCTGACAACAACCTATGAAGGGGAGGGGGCAGCAACCCTTGCCACCCTCCTCTTTAGATGAGGAGACTGAGGCTCAAAGCATTTAGTCACTTCCCTAAGGCCACACAGCGAGGTCATGGCAAATCTCAGGTTCCTGGATCCTTCCCTAGAACAGAGTTTCTCAACCTCAACATGACTGACACCGGGGGCCAGATAACTCTTTGTTGCCAGGCTGTTCTGAGCATTTTAGGACCTTTAGCAGCATCTCTGGCCTCTACCCACTAGATGCCAGTAGGATTCCCTGAGTTGTGACAACCAAAAATGTCATCAGACATTGCCAAATGTCCCCTGGGAGACAAAGAGAACTACTGCCCTAAAAGGACCTGAAAGATGGGCACCTGCCAATTCTAAATTGAAGGGTATCTGCTGGAGCCCTAGATGTGCCAGGCAGGAGGGCCTGAAGGTGCTGTAAGTACCCTGTCGGCTCAGTACCCTCTGGGCAGAGCTGCCTCATTGGCAGCCAGTGCCACTTGGGAATCTCGTCCCAAGACCACCTCCCCCCGCCAACCTATAAACCAGCCCCCGCCCTGGCATTCAATATTTCAGTGGTCTTTCAATTATTTTGATCACTCACCCCTGTGAGTAAAAAATTTTGAGCACCCCCAATATTAGTTTCTTTTCTCAGGGATTGCTTATAAATACCAGTGTATTAATATATCATGCATGTGAGCAAACATACACAAAAATAGATCTATAAAAAAGGTGAGAAGGGAAATATAAATTACACCCATGATGAGATACTGTTACACGCTCACCAGTGGGACAGAACTGAAACAGTCTACCAATACCAAGTGTTAGTGAGGATATAGAGCAATAGGAACTCTTAGGTGTCACCAGTGAGGAGTAAATTGATGCAACCACTTAACACAGTATTTACTAAAGTTGAAATATGCATTGCATACCCTGTGCTCTAGCAATTCCGCTCCGGGTTATATGGACTCTGGAGAAGTGTAGGCACCAGTGTACCAAGAAGCAAATTCCAGGATGTTCTTACAGCATTGTTCACAGTAGCCAGAAAAGGAAAGCAACCCAAAAGTCCATGAGTGGCGGGATGGATACAAATATGGTAACAAGTTCATACAGTGAATACTATACAGCAGTGAAAATGAACACACCACAGCTACACACAACAATGGTGGACGGATCTCACAACGTGACAAAAGAACATGTTCAGTGTCATTCCAGCTCTAGAGACTCAAAATCAGGCAAAACTAAACTCTCTTGCTAAAGGATGCAGGTACAGGTGGTTACATGATAAAGGAAAGCAAGGAACTGATTATCTTGAAAGTCACAACAGTGGTTTGCTCTGGGGGAGGGGCTTATGACCAAGGTGGGGCACACAAGTTGATTTCAGAATGCAGGTTACATTCTGTTTCTTCCTCTGGGTGGTGGTAACCTGGGTGTTCACTTTTATAATTATTTATTATATTATCCATATAGGTTTATGCTCCTTTTGGCAATTATGCTATATTTCACCATAAAAGGAGGGACAAAAGGATGAGATAGAAATACATAGAAATAGAAGTTCTAATATTTTCTTCTCACACCTGGCTTTGAAAACCACTATGATTAGACCAAACCTACTGGATGAGAACCTATAGTTAGTCACAGGTCTGGAGGAGCCAGTGACACCCAGGGCTGTCTGTAGAGGGGCTCCTCCAGCTGGCCCAGACTATGGGCTGCCCGTCAGCCCACAGGACCAGGCCCTTTGATCTCCCACCCACCCCCGGGCATCCCAGCCACCATATGCCCCTGGTGGCCAAGGGCAGGGGGTTGCATGATGCTGGGCTCCCTCACACCCACCTCACCCTGCCCTGGGTCATTCCTCTGGGTCCCCGACAGCAGAGCTCAGAGGTCCACACTGGGAAGGCCCTAGGGGAGCAGGGCGGGCCTCACACACCCTCTAAATACACCAAAAGAAGGAGGGAGGCAGAAAAATGAAATGAAGAAGATGAAGCAGGACAGGGAGACACACCCGCATCTAGGCCTGATGTTCCAGATGCCGTGGAACTACATGAAGGGTCAGAGGGATGGTGATGTGAGGGGCAAAGGAAAGAGGGGGGAAGAGAGGGATGCTGGAGGTTGGGGGGCAGAGGCACTGCTCCGGTTCCAAGCCCAAGTCTTGGGGCTCAGCAACAGGTGTGCCCAAAGAGGCCTGAGCTGTTGCACCCAATTTAGCACCGTGTGCCCCAGAGCCCAGGGCTTCAAATGACAGGCGGGTAGCTCAGGAGCCAGCAGCCTCCCTGTGGCCTCACCTCTCACTCAGCAGCCTCTAGGCCTCTGGGAAGAAAGGACTCTATCCAGGAAGGAAGGCTCCTGGGCCTGCAGAGGTGACCCCTGGGTGGGAGGACCCAGGGATCGAGAGAGCCACCCTTTCTGGAGCTCAAGGGGTGAGAAGGGCTGAGCCAAGTTCTCAGTGCTGGCACGAGCCCGTCTGTAAAAACTCCCTCTGGACCAAGGAAGAATGCCCTTCTGCGGGGGAGGGATAAATTGGGAGATTGGGATTGACATATACACACTACTATATATAAAATAGATAACTAATAAGAACCTACCGTATAGCACAGGGAACACTACTCAATACTCTGTAATGACCTAGATGGGAATAGAATCTAAAAAAAGAGTGGAGGGCTTCCCTGGTGGCTCAGTGGTTGAGAATCTGCCTGCTAATGCAGGGGACACGGGTTCGAGCCCTGGTCTGGGAAGATCCCACATGCCGTGGAGCAACTAGGCCCGTGAGCCACAACTACTGAGCCTGCGCGTCTGGAGCCTGTGCTCCGCAACAAGAGAGGCCGCGATAGTGAGAGGCCTGCGCACCGCGATGAAGAGTGGCCCCCGCTCGCCGCAACTGGAGGAAGCCCTCGCACAGAAACGAAGACCCAACACAGCCAAAAATAAAAATATAATAAAAAAGAGTGGATATGTGGATATGTATAACTGATTCACTTTGCTGTACACCTGAAACTAACACAACATTGTAAATCAACTATACTCCAATAAAAATTAATTAAAAAAAAAAAGGAAGAATGCTCTTCAGACCAAAGGGCCAGGCGTCGACACATTTGTGGTCATTTAGTCCACGGCTCTGTACTATCTCACACCACTCTGCCTTTCACTGTCCTCTGCAGTTACTGAAATTCCCCACCAGGCTATCAGTTTTGGGGGAGGAGCCGTGTCTTTATTCCCATCCACCCTGCTTGGCCGGCACAGTGCCAGGCCCCAACTCAGTCCGTGCCTGCTGACCCCAATGGATGCTGGAGTGGGTCTCCCACACTCCCTGGATCCCGGTCCCCTCCTCTCGACAACACAGGGGCTGCGCCAGCCGGCCTCTGAGGCCCACAGCCCTGCAGCTCCAATCAGCCCACGGCAAAGCCAGATGGTGCCTCGCTGGCAGGGGCAGCTGAGAGCACACCTGGCCAGGGCAGGGAGGGGACAGAGGCGGCAGGGGGTGGACAGGATAGTGTGTCACCTCCTGGCCACACTGCACCCCTCAGGGATGTAGGAGCTGGGGCAGGTGCTGTCCCCAAACCAACTGTAAACAAGGCTGAGGACAGGCTGTGACTTCCCTAGGCAAACAGGAGAAAACAAACCGGAGCCCCACCCCACAGACCCACTGGTAGAACTGGGGTGGGGGGTGGGGGGTGGGGGGTGGGGGGGTAGGGGGCAGGGCTGCTGCTGCAAACTCTCTGCGGGGAGGGACAGGCTGTGAGTCCCATGCTAGAGCCAGGCTGGGCCTGGATCACTGTGGGCAGAGGCGGGGAGCTCCTCCTTGTACAAGTCCCTGGGAACCAGTCCCTGGGTCTTAAATGGTGACATTCCTGCAGGGCAGAGACCACGGGTAAAGCATTTGTGTGTCCTCGTTTCTGAGCACACGACCGGGGCCCAATTCATGCTCGCTCACTCACTTCATGAAGCTGTACTGAGCACCCACTACACACCAGCCTCTCTCCAGGCACTGGCGATACTGCATCCTACAAGACAGACCCCACCCCTGTACTCAGAGTGTGACCTTGGAGCAGTCCATTCGTCTGTAGATTGATGGGCTCCGACTCCAGCTCATCTCACCACCCCCCTGCAGGGCTGGAGGACCTGCCATCACCTCTTCTCACTTCCCAGAAGGCTTCCCTGCAACTCCCCCAGCTTCCAAGGAAGACTCCACCCACACAGGCCTCCCAGTGAAACCCCAGTGTCACCCGACTATCTGCTGCCCTCAAGGCCCAGGACCCCCTGGAAGATGATGGACACATCCCTACTCCCAACAATGACCCCCACCCACCATTCCAACATCTCCAGGCCGGGTGAAGAAAGGAGAAGGAAATGCCTATTTCTTGCATGTGTATTATCATTTTTATTATTAACCAAAAAATGCAATTCAGTGATCAAACACCCTCCACAGGGTGGGAAAGTAAAATAACATGATGGGTCTTTCTACAGCCTCACTTTGGGCTGCTTTGGACACCTCCACCCTGGTGCCAGCAATGCCACCCTGGCTCCAAGCACTTTTACGGGAGCTTCAGACCCCACCGCCCCCGTGTCCTGATGACTCTCGGGGCTGGTGCTGTCCACCTCACCTTGCCTTAAGCAGAAACTATTTCCTGAGCACCTGTCCTGAAGGGTGGGGCTAAGACTGGACACTGGTCAGAGTAATGGGAGGTGGGGGCAGAAAGTCAGGATGGGGGAGGGAGGGCTGACCATACCAGAGACTAGGGGTCACCAAATGGTCTCAGAGTGGTTCCTGCCCCTGGGGACCTGGATTCGAAAAGCAGACAGGCCTAAGAGACCCAAAGGAATCGGAGACCCAGGAAACAGATAGCTCTGGCCTGGGTAGCTGCAAAACAGTAGGTTATCAAAGTGGGGTCCCAGGACCAGAAGCATTAGCATCAACAGCGAACGTGTCAGAATTGCAAATTCTAGACCTATTGGAATTTGCAGGCCTACTCAATTAAAAACCCTGAGAGTGGGGCCCAGTAATCTGTTTTAACAATCCTGCAGTTGATTCTGATGCCCACTCAAATTTGAGAACCACTGTCCTAGAGACAGGGCTTTAGAATCATCAGACAAAAAAAAATTTTTTTTTTTTAATATTGATGCCTAAGCCCCTCCCTGAAGACTCAGATGCAACAGTTTTTTTTAAAAGAGCTCCCCAGGGCATCACAACATCCAGCCGGAGCTGCAGATAGAGCAGTCCCCTGGTCTCCTGGAAGGGTGTACCTTTATGGACAGAGGATTTGCCTATAGGGAGGGGAGTAGGGGAGGGGTTGCCAGGAGGAGGGACCAGCATGAACAAGGGCTGGGACGAGGGAATATGGACCATGGGTTTCTGGATAGTCTGTTGGAATTCCTGGATTAATCCCATGGCATCACATTTGACTCTGGGACCCCACTGTGTGGATAGAAGACAAGAAGGCGGCCTGGCCCCAAGGAAGCTGGGCAAGGGTGGGGATGACCAGACCTCATTTCTCTTCCTCCTCATGCCCACACTTAAGAGACAGGAAAGAAAACTGGTGATGACTCTGCCTCTTGCTTCTGCCTCTCTCGGCTGCCCTCTGCTCTCACCCACTGCCCCACTGCCCCACAGCCAGCAAAGCACTTCCTGTGGGCACGGTAAGTTCCACATCCTGCCTTATGGCTGAGATTTTATCTCTGCTTTTAGTGGCATTGCAGACAAGGAGATCTGTATCTCTGGTCAGAGTGCAAGAGGGCCAGGCAGCAGGAGGGCAGGGGAAGGGCCTCTGGTCAAGAGTGAGTAGTAAGTGACCAGGCCAGATGCTATCCTAGGAGTCCCAAGGGGCAGGGCAGGGCAGGGGGGGTAGAGATGCTGCAGGCATGGCCAAATCTGCTACCTTGTTAATTGTGGAGACCGAGCAGGGTGTGGTACAACAGGGAGTGGTGGGGACTGTGGCCATGGAGTCTGCAAAGCCCCATATAAGGCATTTTGCTCGAGGCTGCTAGACCCACAGGAGAGGCCTGTTTGCAACCCATAGGTCTTTATTTCTCCCTTAGAGCTCTCTATGCCTCTATTTCCTCACCTGGAAATGAGAAATAAAGACATTATAGGAGTTAATTATGATAATTAACATTTTTTGAGCACGGCACTGTTCTAGGTCCTGTACATGCAGCGAGCACCAACATAGCCCTCCCTACAGCACTATTAGGTAGGTGCTACTATACTCCTCGATTTCTAGGTGTGGAAACAGAGACACAGTGTGGTTAAGCAGCTTGCCCAGGGTCACACAGCTAGTGAGTGGCAGAGCTGGGATTCCAAGCCAGGCACCCTGGCCCTGGAGCTCATGCTCTAGGGTACACTTAGCCCAGCGCTCAATACATGGTAGCTATGGCTCTGTCCCAAGAAAAACTGGCTGGCCGCTCCACGGGGCCAGGCTTTAGCGAAAGCTCTCCTGAGTGGGCAGCACCTCCCCCCTCCCCTGCACCCCATACCCAACCCTTTCTGAAGCCTCTCCTGCCTTGGTGCCTTTGCGGAAGATCGGTAGAAGGCTCGCATTGGAGGGGACTCCACACATGATCTAGGTTCACAGATACGGAAACTGAGACTGAGAGAGGCAGGGACCGGCCATGGATACATAGAGGGAGAAAATTTGGGCCATCTTTGCAGTCTACCACACTAATAAAGAGAAATGGGCAGGATGGAGGAAAGGGTTGAATAAGGGTGGGAATGGGTGCTAAAATGTGAGGCAGGTCCCAGGTCATGTCAAGGTATATTTTATACATTATCACTATAGGCATTTTGTGATACCACATGGCCTGTCAGCGCGGGGTCTCCTGGGTTCTTCTCACGACTTTCTCTGCTGTCCCCTTCTCACCCAATAGCTCCCCAGTCTTTTCTCCACATCTGATTAAACAAGTGCCTACTGAGGGCTTCACTGTAAGGGAATGTTTGAGGTATCCAAGGAGACCCAGGAAGCCTTGTCTGAACCCATCTCCTCCCCGGGCCGGGCAGGAGAGTTCTTGCCAGGGGTCCTTCATCACCTGTGTCAGCAGCTCAGAAGAGCAGCCAGGAGACAGGTGTGTCCTGAGGCAGGGGCTTCAGCAAGTCCCACCCCTGCTCAGAGCAGGAGACCCCGGAGGGGGAAAAGAAGGTTCCCGCACCACCACACACCCTGCCTTTTAAGAGAGAACTCCTGGGAAACCCTGACGTGGTCTTCTGCAGGGATTGAGAACATGGATTTTGGACTCAGTTGGGCCTGGGTTAGAATCCCTACCACTTCCAGGTTATGTGACTTCAGGCAACCTGCTTAACTTCTCTGAATCAGTATAATGAAAATAATAAGTACTACCTCATTCTGAAGAGTAAATATACAATAAATGTTGACAACTATTGTTATAACTAAAATTTATTACAATATTGTTCTATTATAGCATAAAGAGAATAGATGCATATTCTATTAATGTTAAGTTATCGTTACACTCTCATAGACATGCATATACACAATTCATCTATATACATGTATGTAGATACCTATAACCTCATAACCACACACACAAACTCCCATCAATCACATACATCCCACACTGACATACAGAGCAGCACCCTGGACTCACCACGTACCAGGCACCTGACTCCTTACAGCAGCCTGTGAAGTTTGTACATTTTTATCTCCCTCTTTTCAGATGAAGTTACATACACTATATGCAAAAACACCCACTGTATCCTGGGATGTGGACACTTCTGGCAGCTCTGGGAACTCTGAACTCCCTCCCTCTGTATCAGAGGAGGCCAACCCAATTTCCACGGTCATCTCCAGGGCAGCCCCAAGCTGGGCCCCAAGTGCTGACTGCCCTCCATCCCTAGGACAAAGGCCCAACCTGGCTTTCATGCCAGCTGCGGCTGGGGAAACCCCTGCTGCCGGCAGAAACCAAGTTGACTTTGAAAAGGAAGAGACAGAAGCCAGGGGGTGGCTAGGCCACTCCCTGTGGGGGCAGGTGCTAAGTAACTCTATAAACTCTGGCTAATGATGCAATTACAGCCATAAACAGAGCCCCAGGAGGGATCCAGGCCAGAAGCTAGACCCTCTAAGGGCAGCCAGGCCTGAGAGGTGGGAAGCCCCTCCCACCTGCTTTCCAGCTGAGAGGCTGAAAGGGAGGCCTCACTGGCCATGGAGGTGAGCACTGGGTACTCCCATCATCCCAGAACCCTGGATGGGTTTCTGCCTGCCCTGGCCCACCCTCCGACCCACCTCTGACTGTGAGTTACCAGGCCATCAGCCCACAGAAGCCCAGGGGCTCTCCCTGGATTGAGTGCTCACCTGACGAGATGTCCCCAATCCCTGCACCCCTTCCATGGGACACAGAACCAGGAGACCTGGGTTCCCATTTGGCTGCACCTCAGAGATCTGAGTTGAGGACAAAATAGCACTGCAGCTGTAACAGGCCTTGTAAACTGTAAGCAACATTGGCTGCTCTCCCACACAAGCAGAGCACAGAGTCACCCTAAACAGCCCTTCATTTACACTCTCTGGTTCCCGACGCACATCTAGAAGCCAGGAGGCAGGCAGAACGAAGGGGCCCAAGTGAATTGCTATTTTTCCCACGGCTGGGGAAACTGAGGCATGGTACAAGCACACCTCAGGCTACCAGGCAGGGCTCCCAAGGCAGCCAGCCCTTCCCCTCTCCAGCCTATTCTGGCCTGGCTGTCTCTCTCGCAGACTGTGATCTCCCTGAAGGCAGGGCTTGGGAGCCATCTCTCAGGCTGGGAAGAGTGAAGGCCTCAGAGGGAACAAGCCAAGGAACCAAGAACTGTGATCTGATCTGAGGGCACCCACATCTGGCAGCCGTGGAGGACACCAGAGACCGGCCCCCTACCTTCCTCTCCACCCCCAGTTGCCCAAGAGTGCCAGGTCTTGGGCCGGTGGAATCTCAGCTGGCAGGGTCCTGAGCCCACATCCCAGAGGTGTCACTGGGGACCTGAACCGGCCTGTCCCCTTCCCTGCTCACCCAAGCACCCCTCTCTCAGGGTGGGGGGTGGGGTTTGGGAGGCAATTAACTGACACTTCCCCAGAGAACACTAAGCCAAAGCGCTAAAGTTTAGTCCAGAAACTGTTCGCGCAGAACCATCCCCAGAACAGACGGGCAGGAGGACGACGGCAGGAGTGGACGGGGCATCTGAGAAGGACCCCGCGGTGAGGGGCTGGCCTGGAATGAGGAGGGGGTGGGGGAGCCCTGGGCAATGCGGGCGCTCGCGCAGACAAGCCCCGCCCCAGGCGCCCTCTCCCCCTCCCTCCCTTCCTCCCTCCCCCTGGGCGCTGGGCTGGGGCGCGCCGGGCGGCTTCGGCGCGAACCTGCTCGCGCAACCCTGAGCAGCTCGGGGCAGCCGTGCGTGAAGCCAGAACCCCCGGCGGGAGGGGGCCGAGGGGCGGGGGAGCCGAGCTGGCATCAGCCCGCTCCCTTCGAGGAGGCGAGCGCACTCGCCGCGGCCGAATAGCTGATCGGGGTACCGGGAGGAGGGGAGAAGAAGGAGCGCTGACTCGGGGGCGGGACAGCCTGAGGTCGGGCGGTGCGGACTCAGGGAATCGGGGGGAAGGGGGCGTGTTTTCCGGGATTCGGGACCGAGACGAAGGGGGACACTCAGGGGGCGGGCAGATGGCTGCGAGCTCCAGGGAGGGTAGAAAGAGGGGCGTGCAGTGGGTGAGCTCTGGGGTTGGGGTTCCCTAAGGTCGTGGAATAATGCAAGGGGGAGAAAAAGACTGCGTTCAGGGATACCGGGGGACTCTGGCAGGGGCGGCTTCTTCAAGAGACCGAGGGGGAGGAAGGGACGGGAAGGGAGGGAGGGATGGTACTTCCACCCGCCCCCCCCTCAGCTTCCAGCAGCCCGGCCCCCGGGGCGTGGCGCCGCTCCGGCCCTCCCATTCCCCCGGACCATCCAGGCAGGGCCTGGCCTGGCCGGACTCGGCCCCCGCACACCTCCCCTACCTCCAGCGCCCTCCCCCGTGCCACCCGCCCCAGCCGCGTCCGGTGGAGAAGAAGTAAGTGGGCGCCGGGCCCACACGCCCTCAAACTTCTTGCAAGTTCACTCCCACGCCTCCCGCCCCTTCGACTCCCAGCTCCCGGGCCGGGAAGGCCCGTGCCCGCCACGGCCCCTCCCGCCTGGTTACATAAGGTCGCAGAGAAGCCGCCCCCCGGCCCGGGCCTGAAGGAAGGGGCTGAAGGGGCTCCCAAGCTCCGCGGGCAGCGCCGCCCCGGCCATGCGCCGGGCGTCCCGGGCTAGACGGACAGCGGGGCGGGTGGCAGCGCGGCGCACACGGTCTCGCTCCCCTTTCCAGCCGACACCCCCACCCACCCACCTGTCTCCCGGACCCACTGGATCGGAGCAGGCGAGCCTCGGTCAGGGGTTCCGGGCCCTCCGCGCACCCCTTGCCCCCCGGCGCCGCTCACCTAACTATGAAGGTCAATCCGTCCGCCGCCCGCGCCCCGCGGCTCCGGCAACTTGTCCCAAGTTCAGGTGTCCGGCCCGAGAGCTGTGCCGGCCACCCCCTCCCGGACTCCTCAGGCTCCGCGCCACCAGGGAGGCCCGCCCCCGTCCGCCCTTCCCTCTGCCGTCGGCGCCGCCGCCGCTCCCTACGTCCAGCCGGCGGCCGCCGCCTCCGCTGTCACCGAGCCCCGCGCCCGGCGCCGGGGCTCCTGCTGTCACTCCGCACCCACTTCCCGCCGCGCCCGGCAGAGGGCAGCACCCTACCCTGCGGCCCCGCCCCGCCCGACTCCGCCCCACGTCGGCCTGCCGCGGAGCCCGCTGGGAAGCGTAGTCCTCCCTGCCGCTCGGCTAGGCACGCCGGGATTTGTAGTCCCGCTCTGTGAGTTCAGGCCTGTAGAGGGACTTGGCGTTTAGTTTGGAAACTTGGTTTCACTTCGTTTATACCCCTTTTGCAAGTTTTCTCTTTTCAATAAGTGATGTCCGAACCACAGATCACCACAATACACCCTGTGGCCTATCTGACCCCAAGGAGAGGCTTGCAGCGGGCTGACTTTCCTGGAGTCTAGGAAAGATGTAGGGTCCCAGATGGTGTGCTGTTGCCATAGAAACCCCTCTGTGTCAAACCTCAGTTTCCCTCCTGGTTTGGAGTCGGGTACCAGACCTGGATCTTGAGCATAAGGGACAAGGTTGGTCAGCATGGTAAAGGAAATATGACTATAAAATAGAGCCCACC
Organism: Balaenoptera borealis; assembly: GCF_965194805.1. Classification (NCBI taxonomy): domain Eukaryota; kingdom Metazoa; phylum Chordata; class Mammalia; order Artiodactyla; family Balaenopteridae; genus Balaenoptera; species Balaenoptera borealis. Next base: position 75,974,843 of record NC_138869.1, read on the forward strand.
TCCCCTCTAATTGTGAGTTCTCCATTTATATATACCCCCTCCCCACCTAGACCTCATCAGCCCGAGCTTGCAGGTACCCCCCACTGCCATGTTGCTGGACAGAAATTTCCTGACCTCTTTCGTGTCACCTTCCCCTGCTGGAAGTTACAGGGTGCTGAGCTATCATTCTTTGCCTTTTCCTCCTCTTCCTCCTCCTCCTCCTCTCCCTTTCCATACCATGTTCCCCCCGCCCCCCGCAGGTTTCTGGGTCTTTCGCTGGGTGGGTCCTATGGAGGACAGGAATGAAGTCCATGAAGTCCAGAAGGACAAGACCTCTTGCTCAGTTGGTTAGAACAAATGGGCTTGATTTTCATGTGATTCAAATACCTATCCCTCTTGTCCATGGTTGAGAGCCAGCCCTTCTTTAAAGACAAGCCCTGGGACATAGGGGTCTGGGTTAAAATACGATAGGCTTAACTCAGCCCAGATCTTCTGGAGCCCTCCTAGAACCTACTAGGTTCTGGTGGCATCAGGTGATCTCTCCCTAAAGGATCCATGACTGTTACAAGTGTGTATCGGCATCCAGCCTTACTCTGAGAGCTCCTAGTGAAACTTGATCACAGATAAGGAGGAAGAGGCCCAGATTTAGGATACATTGGACCCCTAGTCACACTGCTAGTGCACATGTGTGGGGTAACTCTGGTGGCAGTTTGGTAAATTAGGTCAGCAGAGCATTTTGGATTGTCCATTACAAAGGAATGCCCTGCTTCCATGCGACTACCACTGTCTTCCCTCTCCAGAGAGAAGCTGCGAACAGACTCCAAGCTTTGAGGGATGCAGGGCCCACCTCCAAGCCCTACCCTGTGCCCTATTTCTCTTAGGTTCTCAGTGACCCACTGCAAACCTCCTAGAAACTCAGGGAGAACATGGTGCAGCAGAGGCAAATGTGCCCCTGACTCTCATTGTCCCCATTGTCTGAGACCAGGGGCTGCCTTACAGGCCACAACTGCCCTCTAGAAACAACAGGCTGGCCGATATGGAGAAGAAAGATTTATTGTTAGAGAAAGTCCAGAGTCCAGAGAAGGGAGGCTACATGCAGAGAGGAAATGCAGAGAGAACCCCCTGTAGGCTGGGAGGCCCAGAGGGAGAAGGGAGCCCGGGCGTCCAGGCGCTGAGTCTAGGCGGCGGTGGCAAAGCCCACCCTGTTGTTGCCCAAGTCATAGACGGAGTAGTAGGACCTGAGGAAGACGTCCCCAAGGATCCACAGGGGCTGGCCGTTCTGGGAGGGCAGGTAGGTGGCCTCGACCCCCACCATGCAAAAGCTGTCGTCGTTCTGCACAACACAGAAGGGCAACACTCATTCATCCGCTCACACAGTGATGGGGCACTGCTCAGCCCAGAGCCCCAGGCCAGCAGCACAGATGCAGAAACAGGTGAGCCAAAGTTTCTGCCCTTGAGGGCTCACAGGCCAACTGAGCCTCCAGAGCCAGAGCCGGGCTGGTGGGGGATTCTGGCGTGGCTGAGGGCAGGCTGCAACAGGCCTCCCTCTGCAGGGTCTCCTTGACTCCCTCCTGTTCCTGATTTGGAGCAGGTCAGCCTGGCGGTAAAGTCTTGGAGCCAGACCAACTTGGGTTCAAACCTTAGCTTCACCCCGACTAGCTATGTGGCCTTGGGCCAGTTACTTAACTCTCTGAACCTCCAAGTTTTTATTTGTAAAATAGAATTAGTATCTCGTTCATTGAATGTTGTGACGAGTAATCAGGGAAATGTAGACAAAGTGCTTCACTCCGTGGCTGACTCTCATAAGTGATCAACAAAGAGCCAGTGCCCCTCCCCCCTAATTAATAATAATGATTAATAATAGATGGCACTCTGCTCTTTCATAGCCTCGTTCCAGAGACGGGGGTTTAGAATCAATGGATGGGGAAAAGAAATCAATGCTGCAAGGCATCAGGAAATGGTGCAAGGTAAGGAGACCCAGCGTTTCTGGCTACCCACCCCTTCCTCCCAGCCCTCACCCCCATCCCCCATCCCCCACCCTCCCGATCGTGTCCCCACTCTCTCAGCCTGCAGGGGCCGGGACTTACATTGAGGATGTAGGAAGTGGGCGGCAGAGGGAACTGCACACCATTGATGATGAACGTGAGGGTGGGCAGGCTCTGGATGTTGCTACAGTCCACGAGAAACTGCAGAGAGGAACAGGGCCCAGGATGCCTCATCTCCCCCCTGAGAGGACCTGCCAACCCCATCACCTCAGCCCCTCCGGACCCGGGCCTGAGCCCCAAGCCTGCTTTGGGACTGGAGGCTGCAACACCAATACTGCTCGTGTTACACAGGAGGACTCACGTGCAGAGGGTGGGATCTGGGGGCACCTGAGCATCTCTCTCACCCCCGAACATGACTCTTGCTTGAATTTCCCCCATGAGAGAGGTTAAATCTACACCCCCTTCTCTGCAAGTGTCCTTTTAAAACACGCAGGTCTGTAGAAAGCATGGCCCATCAGTCCACCAAAGTTAGTGGGAATGCATTAATTAGGCAAACCCTTTGGTGGGCTCAGGAGGGGGCACGGGGCAGAGAGCATGGCCCTGTGGAGGTGAGGGAGCTGTGGACTGAAGGGTTATCCCTTGTCACTCATGGGCTTGGCAGCACAGTCTAGTTATTTCCCACTTACTGCAAAGCCCGGCAGGTGTGTAACCTGTTTCTGCTAAGGGGCTGAAGCTCAGAGGAAATTCTGCCTAGTAGTGACCTCCCCACACCCTTTTAGCACAAGCATCTGGCTCCCCTGGATCAGCCTTCAGGCCCCCAGCCAGCTCCCAGCCCCAGTCATCCTGGGGCCCCCACCTCCAGTGCCTGGGGGCAGCGAGAAGCAGGGAGGCCAAGAATCAGGCTATTCCTGTGCTCCCAGGAAAAACCATAAATGCCCCCTGGCTGGCCTCCCCCAGGGAAGGGGCACACCTCCGCCACACGCACCTGTCCATACTGGTCCTCCTTGGCCCCTGTGGCCTGCAGAAGGGAGCTCATGAACTGCTGGGGCACGGTGAGCAGAGATGTGCCAGTGTCCACGATGGCCTGGCAGCCCTGGGAGCACCAGCCTGTGGCCTGGTCACCAATGAGGAACCTGAACGGTGCGGAGATGGGCGGCCTCAGCACCTCCCAGCTCAGGGCAGCTAGGGCATGAGCTGCAACCACAGAATCAAGGTGCACCTCCGGAAGGTAAGGACTCTGCAGAGGTCAATCCAGCCATCCTCCTGCCTCATACCAAAGTCTGTCAAAGGCCACCTAAATGGCCTTGGAATCTCTTTCTAAAGAGTTCCAAGGATGGTTCTAGAAACACTGAAGGCCAGGGTTACTGATTCATTGTAAGTACTTTGAGCAAATTAGTCCCTCCCCCTCACACACCCCAGTTTTCTAATGTCTAAGCCCCTAGGGTTGGACTACAGGGTCCAAATTGTCTGGGATTCGCAGTCCTGCCCCTTCCTATGTTGTCCCCACCCCACCCTCCTTCTCCAGGCCGACCTGGGCCTTGAAACCCCAGCTGAGGGCAGCTGTGGCTTTGCAGGCGCAGGTCTCTGGGGTCCTCTGTCCCCCCCCCCGACACCCGACAGTGCCCGGATGTGTGTGTGTGACATGAAGTGCCTCAGAGCCTGCTCCGAGGAAGTGCCCACACCCCCAGGGCCCACCACAGACTCACTCTTCAATGCCAATCTGCCAGTACAGCTCCTGGGTGACGGGGGCCCAGTAGATCTGCCCCGTGTACAGGCTGCTGTCCACACCCCCGAAGATGACTGCTCCCCCGTCCTGAGAGCCCTGCTGGCTGCAGGACATAAAGCAAAAGTGAGTCAGGGAGTGGCTGTGGAAAAGGCAGGAAAACAGAGGTCCTGCCCTGGCTCCAGACTGGGGCTCCCTGAGGAACGGCTGTGTCTCCCTTCAGACCGGAGCTCCCTGAGGGAAGAGGTTGTGTCCCCCACCCACCCACCCACCCCCGCCACCCCCAACTGGAGCTCAGACTTCCCAGTGCCTCAGGCTCCCAGGTGCTGCTGCTTCACCAAGCGCTGCCTCTGGGGAAGCCTCTGGTCGTCTGGCCCCCCACCCTGCCGCACACCACGTTCTCCATTCCCTTTCACTTCGTGCTGCTGGTGGAGCGTGTCCACGGGAGCCTGACCCGGGCCCAGCTTGTTATTTTTCTGCTGGGATCGGAGGGAGGTAGGGCCCAGGTGGAGGGGAGGGCAGGGCCTCCCCTGTTAGACAGAAGACGAACCCGAGCGTGGAACTGGGCAGAGCTCCTACAGGCTAAACTCAGAGTACTTGTAAACAGAGGCCAGCCACCGTCGTAACAGGATAATGTGGTTGAAAGATTCAAATGACTAAGCCCCAGAGAGTAGATATTGACTATCTCTAGAAGGTAGTTGTCTAATTCTGGAGAGGAAAGAAAGTCCCCCCCCCGCCGGCCACACGCGACGCCCCCCTACCCCTCCTACTGCCTGGCACCGGGGCCCATCCACATAAATCACTGAGTTGGCTCGTGTTTGTGGTAAGAATAACAACTTGTTAGGAGTTCATGGTGGACCTAGACCAGAAGACTCCAGGACCTGGCTAGAACAATAGATCAAAGGAGATGAAGCAATAGATTTCTACACAAAAGAGGTGTCCAGGTAGAAAACATTTGGTCAGGAGGAAATGAGCTAACTGGGGCTCTGGGCAGGAGGTAAGCCCAAGAGGTGTGGAGAAGCAGTACCAATGCTTAAAGAAGGGTTCAGCCGGAGGAAGGAGAGATACTGTCGTGGCCAAGAAATACAAAGAAGAGGCCGAGTGGGCAGGGACAGATGCAGGGGTTGGGGAGGGGAGGAGGAAGAGTCAGAAGCCCAGGAGGAAAGGCCCTGCCAAATATGCCTGCTGGGAGGCCTTCAAATCCCAAAGTGTTGAACCTCAGCCGTCCAGGGCCACGGGGGCAATGGGCTGGGAGCTGGGGACCGCCAGGTGGTTCCTTACCTGCTGAGGTAGAAGCTGAAGACTGGGCTGGTGAGGGCACCCTCCTGCAGCATGCCCTGCAGGGCGGTGGTGGCCCTGCCCATGGACAGGGCAGGGTAGGCCATGCCCATGATGCCATCGAACTTCGCATAGAGGAAATTGGTACCCGGCTCGTTCTCGCTCAGGCCGAACTCCTGGTTGGGGACCTTGATGCCCTGGACCTGGAGGGGAAACAGAGGATGGGAGGTGACGAGTGTAACTCCACCCACCTCCCCCAGGCTCCCCCTCCCCAGACCCCTCAAGGGTCTGTTCTTCATCCCTCCTTTGTTTCTGCTGCTTTTCTTCTTGACACGTTTGCAAAAGCCGCTTTCTCTTCCAAGAAGCCATCCCCGACTGCTGCAGCATTCCCCACCCCAACCTTCTTCTTCCCGAGGCTTTAAGTTCCTTAAGGACCAGGTCATCGCAACAACCATTGTGGTGCCCTCGGTGCCTGGCACATAATGGCCCTCAGTGAGGGTTCAATGAGTGAATGGATGAGCTTTTTTTTTTTTTTTTTGGCTGCGCCTTGTGGCATGCGGGATCTTAATTCCCCGACCAGGAATCAGACCCATGCCCCCTGCAGTGGAAGCACGGAGTCTTAACCACTGGACCACCAGGGAAGTCCCTGGATGAGCCTTTATTGTACTGATTTTCTGGCCTGTACGGTAGAGCACTAGGTGTTTCCCATGTTTTCCAGGGCCTCCATCTAAGTCTCCCCATCAGACTGTGAGAACTTTGAGGTTAGAATCCAGCTCACAGCCCCGGACTACCTTCCCCACATCTGGGGGTAGGGACGGGGGCAGCCGGCAGCATCACTCACTGTCAGAGTGTCATAGCCGAAGAAGCCGGTGAGGCTGCCACTGCCATACTGCAGGGAGAAGGTCTGCCCATTGCTGGAGTAGGTGGAGGACAGGCTGGGGTTGAAGCGGGTGTGGCTGGCTGCAAGGGAAGGAAAATTTGGGAAGTCAGGCTGGCCCACTCTCAGGCCTGCCGGGCTGCCCACCTGTCTCCCAGCCTGGGCTCACATCCTGGGGCCTCAGCATTCCCCCACGCCCCACCCCCCAACGGCCACTGAGTCAGGTGGTGGCCAGCTGACATTCCTGGCATGGGAAGACCCACAAGAACTGGCCAGCCTTGACTCCAAAACCCACTCTGACCTACAGAATCTTGAGATGCCCTAGGATGGTGACCTCCCTATGGGCAGGTTATATAGAATCTATTCATCTCCCTGACCCCCAGCAGATCTCCTGACACATGGCGAGTGCCGAGAAATTACTCGTTGGATGAAGGAGTGAATGAACCTCCAGGGCATCTGTGCGTTCCCTGACCCTCACCTCACCCCAAGGAGAAGCTGGCCACACCAGGATCCTGAGATAGCCTAGGATGGGGCCAATGAGGGACCTTCTGGACTAGAGGTGTCAAGACCCAAACCCCAAGGCTTTGGCAGGGACCAAGGCAGCCCTAGGAAGTGAACATCTCCTGTCTCCAAATACAACTACAGGGAGGGGACCACATCTATATCCTTCTCCCGTGTCCCTTGAGATACTCAGTAAGAACTTAGTAAATCATGGGGTGGAGTAGCATAGATAGAGTGTTGTAGAGTGGAGTAGGATGGAATGGCATTGCCCAGAGCAAACAGAACGGAGTGGAGTGGGCTGGGCTGGGCTGGAGTAGGTGAAGGGATATGTATTGGTGAGCAGGGAAAGCAGAGGTGCCACCCAGCTCCATGGCCAGCTTCTTCCCTCTGGCTTGGGCATGTGCCATGTGACCCTGGACAAGTCCCTGGTCCTTTCCAGAACTGAAGCTCTCCCCAGCAATCTTTATGAAGTGCGGCCCCTCCCCAGAGGGTGTCAGTGCCCTGCCCTGCCAGCCGCCCTCCCCTGCCCAACCTAGCACTCACTGCAGGCCTGGCTCTGGCAGTAGACAGAGGGCACCCACAGGTTGGAGGAGCCAGTATCAAAAAGGACCAGGAAGTTCTGTGGTGGGGTCCCGATGCTGATCTCACCAAAGTAGGCAGCCTGGGCGGGGGAGGGGGGACATGGGCAGGCTGTTAGCTCTGGCGGGATCCAGGGACCATCAGGCCCAGCCTCCTCCACGGACAGAGTGACAGAGTGACCAGCCCCACAGCCCGCACCAGAAGCAGGGGCCCAAGCCTGCCCTCCACGCTCGCCCAGAACCCACAGACCTTCGGTCCAAGCCCGCCCGGGGCAGCTGCAAAGGTCTCTGTGGACTCAGCTGCCAGGTCAGCAGGGGCCCCTGAGTGCTCTGCCCGCCAATGAAGTCTCCGGGCTGGCAGGTCTGAGAGACGGGGGCAGGCCCAGGGGCCGGGTGGGAAGGTGCAGAGAGGAAGGGCGCAGCTCACAGCCCAGGCCTGGCCCTCCGCCTTTGGCAGCAGGGAGAGGGGAGCCCCGGGGAGGGTCAGGACTCACGTCCATGTAGTCCATGGGCTCGGAGGCCACGCTGAAGTCATTAAAGCGGTACTTCTGGGCGGGGTCGTACTTGTGGGTCCTCAGGAAGTCCTCCAGTATCCCCTTCTCCTTCATGGTCTCACGGATGGACTTTAATTTCTTCACGGGGACTCTGCAGGAGGGCTGGGGTCAGGGCAGGACCTCCCTCTTTCCTACAGAGGCTCTAATATCCCAATCTCTCTCTCTCTCCATCTCTGTTTGCCTCAGGCTCCCTGCCGCTCTGTCCCCCGGTGTCTGCGGCTTGTACGTGTCTGTGTGTCTCCCTCTTTCTCCATCTCTGTCTCAATCTCTGGTTCTCTCTGGCTCTTTCTCCCTCTGCCTCTCATTTTCTTCCTCTCTCTTTCTCTTTCTTTCAAAACTCTTCTCAGGACTTGCTCTGAGATTCAGAAAACAACTGCCTTCACCCATGCATGCCCCCACCCCATCTCATGGGTCCTCATCCCACCCTGGTCCTCCACTCTCAGATATCCCATAAACACTTTCCCAGGCAGGGGAGAGGAACTTCAGACATTACCCTTTGTAGGATTTGCACATTTTTGTTCTGTTTTGTTTTGTTTTTGTTTTTGTTTTTTTGGCTGTGCCGTGTGGCTTGCGGGATCTTAGTTCCCTGACCAGGGATTGAACCTGTGCACTCAGCAGTGAAAGTGCGGAGTCCTTAACCACTGGACTGCCAGGGAATTCCCAATTTGTGCATTTTTAAAAAAGGTTTCAGAGGGACTTCCCTGGCGTCCAGTGGTTAAGACTCTGCACTTCCACTGCAGTGGGAGCGGGTTCGATCCCTGGTCAGGGAACTAAGATCCCACATGCTGCGCAGTGTGGCCAAAAAAATAAAATAAAATAAAAGTTTCATAGATGGCAAAATTCACCCCAAAGAGAGTCCTCTGCTACAGTGGCTGTCAGGCACCTGGTGCCGGCTGGCTGTGACAGAGCACAGGCCCAGGGGAAGAGCACTAGACTGGAGACTCAGAAGACAGGGTCCTAGTTCTGCCCCTGCAGCTACTTGTCTGGCCTGGATCATTCATGCTCCTCTCAGGATGCAGGGACAGTGGGGAGTTTGGCCTGGGTGGTCCGGAGCCCAAATCAGCTCTGGAACTGTATGTACTGAATTATGGGTTTCTGCCCACGTCCTCCCAGACCTGCTTGCTGCCATTGCCTAGGGGTCTCTGCGGGTCCACCCAGGCCTTGTTCCAGGCTCCAGAATTCCTGCTGCTTTCACTTCTTTCCCCATCTCTTCCCCATTCCCTCAAGACCCTTCATTGTCCAGAAATTCTCTGCTAAACCCATTCACCTTGAGCTATGAAGGCTGATGGTTGCTTCACCCCATCACAGCTACAGAATTTGCATATTCAAAGAAGTTTCTGAGAGGAGCCATCTCTTCGCCAAAAAATCACTCTTTAGTGGTAGAATAGCAGGCAGTGTGGCAGGCCAGGAGTCCTGATGTCCTGTGAGCTGTGCCGCCTCGTTCCCTATCCCCTGACACCTCAGCGTATAGAGATTACATGACTGGTGTTTCTGCTTAGATGATTTTGACGTCTGCCAAATAAGTTGGGGGCCTTAAGGAAAATACTAGCAAACGTCTCCCTATCTAGAAATAATTGTACCGGTCGTTCAGCGTCTGCTTGGGTGGTAGTCACCCCTATTCTCCCTGTTTCCGATCCATCTTTTCTCATCAGTGGGGGAAGGGATGGTGCTTCTCCCTTTGACAGGAAGTTCCCTGAAAGCAGAGGCCATATCTCCTCCCACCGCTGAGTCCTATCCTACACCGATTCAGGGAGCCTTCCCTGTCCAGAAGTCCCAGAGCAGAGGCAGATCATCCAGAGAGCTTCCTTGTCCCTTCCAACATGTGAGGATAGCAAAAAGATGGGGGTATATGAACTAGGAAGCAGGTTCTCGCCAGACACCAAATCTACAGGCACCTTGATCTTGGACTTCCCAGCCTCTAGAACTTTGAGAAATAAATTTCTGTTGTTTATAAGCCATCCAGTCTATGGTAGTTCATTTAAAAGAAAAAAGGCTGCTCAGGCTCCTGCCCCAGCAGCCAGGCCCCAGACTCACTTGATCACGGCCGCCTCCAAGGTCTGGAGGCAGACCAAGGCCACCACCATCCACTTCATGATGCCGATTCCCAGCTGGCCACAGCAGAGAAGCAGCTCAGAGTTGTGGCGTCAGAGTGGAGTGAAGGCCTGAACACTCCTTCCTCCTTTATACCCCGAGGACCCAGCCCAGCCCCTGCCTCCCTGCCCTGCACCAGCATGACCTCAATCCCGGGCGTACCCTGGGCTCCACATATCAGTTGTTTCTGTGTGTTTTCCCTTGTGAGGGTGGCTGCAAAGGACTTTTCATCTTATTGACTTCTCAGTACAAGCAGTGGAGGCCAGGAGGTGCGAGCGATAAGAAATCAAAGTTGCCGTAAGATGGAGCGGCAAATATGACTTCTTGTGCAGGAACCAGAGGTGTGAGGTAAACCTTTTAGGGTGAGGGCCAGAGGAGGGCAGAGTGAGGGCCGTAGGATCTATAGGCAGGTTTTTCATCCTCAGTGCTTTCGACACTTTCGAACAAAAAACTCTTTGCTGTGGACACTGTCCTCGGCATTGTAGGATGTTTAGCAGCATCCCTGGCCTCTGCCCACTAGATGCCAGCAACAGTCCCCCAGTTGTGACAACCACCAGTGTCTGCAGGCATTGCCAAATGTCCCTTTCGGGAGCAAAATTGTTGAGAATCGCTGGTCTGTAGGCGATGCACTCAGAGATTCTGGCTTAAGTCCTGGTTCCAGCACCCCCAACCCCTTGGGGGATGCAGTTAGGAGTGTCTGGGGGTTGATGGGGTCAGTAGCTAGGATGATGGTAGTGATAGTGGTAGTGGCGAGCGTGACGCTGACGGTGGTGATGATGGCGGTATTGTTAGCACAGATGCAGATGGTGGGGCTAGGTTGCCAGTGGCTGAAGTCAGAGCTATTGGCGGCAGCTCTGGAGGTTTCCCTGGTCAAATAGGACATTTGGAGAAATTCTCATCATAGTTCAGCAAGCACTCAGGACACACCCACAGAGTAAGCCGCACTGGCTTCTGGTTGTGCCACTGGCACTGATCTGCAGCAACAGGAGGCCTGGGCAGGGGCATGGGAGGAGGGGACATGCCGGCCCCTGCTTCTGTTCTTCGTTGTCTCTCTTCTTCTGTTCCATTGAGACTCTACCCATGTCTTTTTTTTTTTTGCCTCACTGTGCGGCATGAGGGATCTTAGTCCCCCGACCAGGGATCAAACCCACACCCCCTGGGAGCACGGAGTCTTAACCACTGGACCACGAGGGAAGTCCCTGCCCATGTCTTTAGTTGTCCTAAAACACCTGTGTCCCCCATTATCCTCTTCCCCAGCTCTCGTCTGTCCTCGTTCCTGCTCCCGAGCCTGATCTGTCTTGTCCTCTGTCCCTCATCTCCGGGTCCTGCCTGCTTCCCAGCTACAAGCTTCTCATTGCCTGAGGTGACCTGGAGCTGGCCCAGCTCCCGCCAACCTGGCACTAGAGAACTCTCCATTCTGGGGTGAGTGGAAAAAGTCCCCACACCAGTACCCTCTCTGCCACCTCACCCCTCACTCAGGGCTCCAAACAGATTTGTCAGGCTCTTGAGCCCCAGGCAGAAGGCCAAGACCCGGCCTGCCAAACACCGATATAATCCAGCCCGTGGGGACTTTCCACTCTGGCCACCTCCACCCACTGCCCGGCCAGAGCCCTGGAGTCTCCCCTGGCCCTGGATGGAGGAAGGGAGGGAGGGCACTAGAGGTCCACCCGGGCCTGGCACAGAGAGGGAGGTACCTGCCTGGCTGTGTCTCAAGGCCAAATCAGCTCCCACTCCTCCCTGCAGTCTCCAGGGACACTGGAGTGGGAGGCAAGGTAAGGGAGTGCTTTCCCTGGGGTGGGGGAATCGCAGGTTTGGAAGATCAGGCAAAAGAAACTCATAGGATCCTTGGAATCTTGCCACATCCTGTGAATATAGCAGAATCCATGGGGTCCCCTAAGTCTTGTGAGGCCAACCAGACTCCACAACATGGCTCTCCAGGGACCCTTTCCTTATCTGGCGGGACCCAAGGAGTCTGATGGCTGTGGGCTAACTGTCCCCAAACCCCAGTCACACCACATCCCTTCTGAGTATCCCTGGCCTACTGCATCGAGCCAGGGTACCCTGCTTGGCAACCAGGCCCTGGGGCTTTGCTGCCCTGCCTACCCAACCTGACCTGACAGCTCAGTCAGTCCCCTCGGTGTCCCCATACATCCTAAGTCCTTGTCTGCCCTGGCTGCCCCGCCACCACCCAGCCCCCCCTCCCTGGAAAGCCCATTTCTCTTCCTTCTACATGTCCAAGTTCTGCCCATCCTTCAGGACCTCTCCTCCTAGAGCCAGGCATGTACAGAGTCTGAGGACACTTTAGAAGTCATCCAGGGCTACCTCCCACCAAGGACAGGAGCCCCAGTAAGCCTGACCCACTGGCTGCCCACCAAGTTCATCTTCTACCCCTAAACACTGCACACCCAGCTGGTGCCCTCCCCTTAGTGCCAGATCACACACTGTCTAGGATTGGTCTCCAGTTGTCTCCTGGTGTACGTTTCCTCACTCCATAGACTAGAAACTCCTAGAAGGCAGAGATTGTGGCTTCCACCTCCCTGGGCTAGGCCCAGAGCTCAGGAAATCCTGAACACTAGTTGGAGCCCATGGGATTGTTCTCAATGGGTCTTGGTTATATCTCCCACACCCCATTATCCCAGTGCTCTGCTTTCCACCCCACACTCTAAAGGGATCGTGTCAAAATCCAGGGCCTGGAGTCCTCTCATAGTGATGGTTTCCCAGGAAAGAGGCATTTTCTCATCACCCTCTGGTCTCCTCTCCCTCTAAGCACCACCTGCCTCAAAACTCATCAAAGGCTCCCTGTGGCTGATTAAATAAAATCCAAACTCATCACCCTGACCTTGAGGACACACTCAGGCTGGCCCCTTCCTGCATTTCCACACTCATCTTCCACTACTAACCTACACATGCTCTGTGCTCCAGCCATAGCAATCTCCCTGCTTTCTCCCAGGAGGCCTGTTATTTTCCAACCACCGTGCCTTTATCCATGCTGTGGTCTCCATCTGCAATACCCTTCCCAGCATCTCCACCTGCAAAATCTCCTCATCCTTCAAGACCCAGTACAAAGGCCATAAAGCCTTCCCTACTGTGCCCACCTACCCTCAAACTGGCCCCTATTGTGGAGGACTTTGCTTTTCCTCCCCTTATGGTATTTATTTCATACTGTCTTATATCCCAGTGACTTGCCCCAAATCCTATCACTTGTAACTAAAAGAAAAGGTCTTTTCCCTCACCTGGCTCCTTAAACAGCTCATTCACCTTTCAGAGTGACTACAAAAGTGACACTGATTGTTGGGAGTGTCTCAAGAAGAGATGGCAGCTACTAGCATGCACACTGCCACTGCTAATCCTTCACCCATGGCAGACATCGCTAATCAAACAGATCACTCTCTTTCATGGTGCTGAGACATGGCCTCAGGATCCTTCCCAATCTAGTGTTCATACACCCATTCTCAATTTTGAAATGACAATCCCTGAGTCCTTTAATGGAGGATTTTTTTTTTTTTTAATTCTGGATACTAAATTTCATTTAAATTCTGTACATATACTACTTTTTAAAAAATCAAAGTGACATGAAACTACAATTATTTGCACCATTCTAAATTACAAAATTATATTCTAGCTCCTAATGTACACACTGAGATTTTAACGTAGCTGTAATCAGTGTGTAAATACTACTTCTGTTCTGTTCTTGTTACTGAAGATTACTATATACACACTTCCATGAATTGAGATAGGCCACATTCTTATCACTCTTGGTGGCTGTACAGTGCTCTATCATCTTGGTAGTAGCATTACTTAGCCCTGTTCATTTGGGTTGATTCTAATTTCTCATTTCTATCAATAGTAATTGGGCACTAAATAAACATCAACCAAAGAAAGAGAGTAGTGAGCTCCTCGTTATCAGCATCATTCAAACAGAGGCTAAAGGAGCACATTTTGAGGAATCCTGGAAGTGGGGTCTCTTGCAGTGGGTGTGAGATTGGACCAGGGATCTGAGTTTCACTGTGTATTCTAACCCCTGAATTAAGTTTGCAGAGCTAAGAGACCTCACCTCAGATCCCAGGACAGGTACTTTATAAACCTTAAGTCTTCGGCAGCTGTCTACATGAATTTTAGTTACGGCTTCGGCTATTATCTTGGCTTTTTAGTTTTTTCCTTAAATTTTGTGTGTTTTATACTTACACCATTATATTGGTTTAATCAAACTTATTGGGGGCAAACTGGAATGGAGGGTTTTTTTTCAAGTTCAAGGATTTATGCTTTTTTTTTCTTTTTCTTTTGATATAATTTTTGAATTACAGAAAAGTTACATAGTACAGAGAGTGCCTGTACACCTTTCATCCAGAATTCCCTAATGTTAACATCTTACATCATAACCATAGTACAATGATCAAACCCAGGAAATTAACCCTGATCTAATACTATTAACCAATTTATAGACCTTATTTGAATTTCACCAGTTTTCCCACTAATGTCCTTTTTCTGATTCAGGATCCAATCTAGGTCCCCACATCACATTAATTTTCATGTCTTAGTCTTCTCCAATCTGTGACAGTTCCTTGGTTTTTTTTTTTGTTTTTTTTTTTGTCTTTTATGACCTCGCTACTTCTAAAAAGTGCTGAGCAGTTATTTTGTAGAATGTCCCTCAGTTTAGGTTATTCTGATGTTTTCTCATGGATGGCATGCATTTTGGAGCAGAAGCCACAGAGGTGATATGTCCTTCTCAGTGCATGATATCAGGAGGCATCTGATATGGATGGGTCTCATTGCTGGTGATTTAACCTTAATTACTTGGTTAAGGTGAGGTCTACCACATTTCTCTACTGTACAGGAACTATCTTTCCCTTGATAATTAATAAGTATCTTCTGGGGAGACACTTTGAGACTACGCCAGTCTCCTGTTTTTCATCATTCTTCTGCGCACCAATTTTAACATCTGTTATTGGTCCTTGCTTGCAACAGTCGTTATGGTGGTGCTTGCCTAATGGTGCTTTTCTATGTCCATCATCCCTTCTACATTTATTAATTAGAACTCTGCTGTAAGGAAGAGCTAGGTTCAAGGTTTTGAAATGGACTCTTCCTCCCCTACCAAAATATCCCATCATCGACGTTGTGCCAAGCAGGGTACTTTATATTTGTTTAATCAGGCAACCTCACAACAACCCCACTAGGTAGGTTACCTTATCCCCATTCAATAGTGGAGTCCATTTTATCTGTCTGTATCTCAAACAGCTGGAAATTGATCCCTGTGTGTATAAATGGATAGACAGGCTGATTGTTTTTTCTCTGGTCTATTGATTGATGTACCCTTGCTCAAAGACAGCAGCTTGCTTGTCTGCCTTAGGTGGAAAGGGGGATGCACTGGATGGATGGCTAGTCATATATTGCAGCCCAGCTGCAGGAAGAGGAAGGATGGGGCAGAGCCTCAGGGGTCAACTGAAATCTGGGATCCAAACATTATCAGGACCTTTGCTTCTCATTCCTGCTTCCCTTTTCTCTCTCTCTCTCTCTCTCTCTCTCTCTCTCTCACTGTAGGCTGCCTTTCTCCACATAACTGACCACCAGAATCCGAGTTTTACATTTCCAGAGGAAGAATGAAACCAAAATTCCCAAGAAAGCTCTCTGATTAGCCCATCTTGGGTCAAATGCCCACTCTTGGACCAACCAACTGTGGCCAGCAGGCAGAGCCCTGTAAGAATTTGACAGCTCCCTCAGGAAGCCTTCTGAAGACTTTAGACAGGAGAAGTCCCCAAAATAAGTAAGGGGATGTTTCTGGGCAAACAATCAGAGATGTCCATGCAGATTTATTGCTGATGACCTATGGACCCTACTTCAAACTCTTCATTCACCTCTCTTTGTATATATTTAAGAATGTGATGCTGATGTGTGACATGGAATTGACTTTAGGAGACCAATCTCCACCACTTGTTGACCATTTGACCCCAATAACTCACTTACCCTTTCGACCCTGAGTTTCCCTGACTGTAAAACAGGGATAATCATCTGCCCCTCAGGGTTGCTAGAATAATCCAATAAAACCATGGTTATTAAAGTGCTAACACAGAGCAAGCCCTCAATAACTATCAGCTGAGTCAGAATCTTTTTCTTTAAAGTGGGCAGGGGGCTGGGGACAGGGGCTGAAGAGGAAAAGGGACCTCTGGTTAGCGCCGATGATGTTCTGCTTCTTGACCTGTGTTCCGGTCACGTGGGTCTGTGAGAGGTCAGTACTGGATACTCATGATACGTGCACCTTTCGGTACGTTATGTGTATTAAACATCAGTTAAAAGTCTTATGTTAAAAAAATTTTTTTTAAATTTATTTTACTTTATTTTTGGCTGTGTTGGGTCTTTGTTGCTGCGCGCAGGCTTTCTCTAGTTGCGGCGAGCGGGGGCTACTCTTCGTTGCAGTGCGTGGGCTTCTCATTGCGGTGGCTTCTGTTGTTGCAGAGCACGGGCTGTAGGTGCATGGGCTTCAGTAGTTGTGGCTCGTGGGCTCAGTAGTTGTGGCTCACGGGCTTAGTTGCTCTGCGGCATGTGGGATCTTCCCGGAACAAGGAATCGAACCTGTGTCCCCTGCATTGGCAGGTGGATTCTTAACCACTGCGCCACCAGGGAAGTCCCTAAAGTCACATTTTAAAAAGAAGGAAGGGAATTCCCTGGTGTCCAGTGGTTAGGACTCTTGCGCTTTCACTGCCAAGGGTTCAGGTTCTATCCCTGGTTGGGGAACCAAGATCCCACAAGCCTCACAGCGCAGCCAAAAAGAAAAAAAAAAAAAAAGAGGAGGAGGAGAAGGAAAAGGAGCAAGGAGACAGAACACCTGTCCTCAGAGACACCCCCCCAACCAAAGATGAAGGGAAGAGGCAGCCCCAGCTCAGGGAGTCCCGGGCTGATGTGGGCAGTGAACCTTCACCCGGGCTAACATTGTCCACAAGAGTAGAGAAGCAGAGATGATTTCAGGTGCAACGAGGATGAACATGTCTTTTCCACATAGCTGTGTATTTATTATCATATATTTTAACACAGATACATATTGGACACATCACACCCTTGATTTCACGGACTAGGGGTGTTTGTGACATCCTCCTAACCTAGGAATGTCAGGAAGCAGCAGAATTACAGCCTGAAATCCTTGTCACCGAGGAGTTAGTCTCCTAGGCTGGCCACTGCGGGGAGGGGCAGAACCTCAGTTACCTGAGGACCCCAGGGCCCCCAGCCCTAGAGTCTAGGTGTTCGATTTCTCCTCTCCCTCCACCTCCCCAGCCCTGGGCCCCATGGGGAGGGACAGTCTCCTAGATGTGAAATCCAGCCAGGAACTCCCAGCCTGTCCCCCCACCAAGGCACTGCCCAGAGGTGGCCTTCTCCACTTGACAGGCAGGACAGCTGTGAGCACAGGGTCAGCCGTCCTGCCAAAGTGGGGGCTCCATGTCTGTGGCTCTGTCCACACTGCCAGCTCAACGTCCTCCCAAACTACTGTCCCACATCTCCAGAAATGGCGCCTTGCACAAGCCAGAGCGCTGGCAGGGAAACCTGACCAGGCCTCTGCCCCACCCCCCCACGTCAGCGGATTCTAACCGGGGGCCACACCCAGACAGTGCAGAGATCATGAGGGTGGTATTTGAATGACTCGATTTGGGACCCAATGACCTGTATTGAGTGGGCATGAAAGTCGAACTAATCTCACCCCCCTATTTAACTCCCCAGCCAGCCACCTTGTTCCCCAAAGCCAGAGCCTACAGCTGCTTTATTTGGGGTCTCCCAGCTCTCAGCCCTGAGGAGCAGAGTTTGGCTAGAGTGAGTGAAAATGGGGGCTCCCCAACTTCCGTGAGACCCAGAGACCCAGAGGGTGTGCCTCTGACCAGGAAGATAAGGCAGAGCCGGTCTATACAGCAGCAGCCAGGCCCACCTTGTCGTTGCCCACGTCAGAGATGGAGTAGCAGACCCTCAGGAAGACGTTTTCAGGGAGCCATGGGGGCTGGCTGCACTCTGAGAGCAGGAATGTGGGCTGAAACCCCATGAGGCCGTTGCTGCACTGACCCAGAGGAAAAGAAGTGAAGCTGTCAGTAGGCAAGTCTCACGGGTTAAGGAAAGAACCTGAGCTCTGAAATCAGAGAAGCCTGGGTTCAAATCCCAGCCCACCCCTGCCTGGCTTTGTGACATTGAGCAAGTCACTTAACCTCTCTGAGCTTCAGTTTCTCATCAGTTGAGGGAGGGAGATAATATGACCCATTGCTGTGTTCTGCATGATGAATACAAGTTAAGCAGGTGAAGAGAGTGAGAAAAGAACATTTCTGGCAGGCAAAATAGCACCTGCAAAGGGCCTGAGGTAGGAAAGAGGAAGTGATGGGGCCAGTGAGGCTGGAGTATAGCAGTGAGAGGGGTCCCCTGAAGGGGGCAGAGGCCCAACCACCAGACCTGAGGCTTTCAGGCTTTTTTAAAACCACAATCCACAGTTAGAAATATATATATATATTTTTTTTTTTTTTTAATTTATTTATTTTATTTATTTATTTTTGGCTGTGTTGGGTCTTCGTTGCTGGGCGTGGGCTCTCTCTAGTTGCAGCGAGCGGGGGCTACTCTCCGTTGCGGTGCACGGGCTTCTCATTGCGGTGACCTCTCTTGCTGCGGAGCACAGGCTCTAGGCACGCGGGCTTCAGTAGCTGTGGCTCACGGGCTCCAGAGCGCAGGCTCAGTAGTTGTGGCGCACGGGCTTAGTTGCTCCGCGGCATGTGGGATCTTCCCGGACCAGGGCTCGAACCCACGTCCCCTGCATTGGCAGGCGGATTCTTAACCACTGTGCCACCAAGGAAACCCCTAGAAATATATTTTACATCATAACCTTATATACACATACATACAACGTCTAATGAAAACAAAAGCTTCACCCCCCCCAATAAAAATTCTAGTCCATAGTACATGGGATGCACCCAATTTTCCTATTCTATTTAATTTTCTCAAGTGCTGGTTCCAATCAACTGAACTGATTTCTAATGCGCTGTGAGCTGCGATTTGAAAAACACTGATCTCTATGGCATTGAGCACATGTGTGCGCACACATACACACAGTCTTCCACTCTCAGCTGTCATCTGTCACATAAACAATCACAAGTGTTCAGAGAGCAGGGTGGTGTCTCCTCCCTCCTTTGTGTCCCCCGAAGAGGAGATCCAGAGGATACTCCATGCATATTTGTTAGATAGGAGCAGGGTGAAAGGCTGGGAGAGAAGCAGGGCCTGGCCCACCACATTTGGAGGTTTGAATAATCTAAAGAGGACCCCGTGACCACCATCCCTCTTGGACAAATGGAATGGGGACCACCCACACATGGTAAGGGCCAAGTCTCAGGTTGAAGAAGGGGCTGATCATCACCTGTTGGGGTGATAGTGGTACCCACTTCCAGGATTATCAGGAGGATTTGAAGAGCAAATACACACAGAGCCTCGGCTCAGCATCTGAACCAGGAATAGCCACCAGCACTTACAGGGTGCTCAGCGTGTGCCTGGCCCTCTTCTAATCGCTCTAATTCTACCAGTCTGTTTAATCTCACCAGGACCTTACTCATAAGGTAAACACTGTATTGTCCCTATTTTACAGATGAGGAAATAGAGGCTCAGAGAAGCTCAGTGACTTGCCCAAGGTCACAAGGCTCAGAAGTGGCAGAACAAGGATCCCAATGCAGACAGACTGGACCTCAACCACTCCACATACGGCATCTCAGAAAGTTCTGGATAAATGGTGGTTCCTGGTATTACGCTTGTGGAAGAAGTTGGTAAGATGATCCTTAAGGTCTTATGCAAATCTGACATCCCAAGAGCTCTACGGGCTCCCCGCCTCCATGCCCAGGTATGAAGGAGAAGCGAGAGAGAGATGGGGAGAATCGTAGAGATGAGGTGCTGAGGGCCCAGCAGAGAAAGTGGATGCCCTGATGGTGAAGGGACTGATGAGTGGGCTCTGGCCACTGCTGTAGTTGGTGACAAACTGGAGAAATGATAAAGGATGCAGAGACAGGTGGTCAGAATCTGCTCCCCCAGGGCTCCGGGGACAGAGGTGGCTGGTCTCACAGCCCGGAAATCCATCCTGCACCCAAATCCTTCCTCCTTGGTCCCTCAACCTCCCAACCTTCCTCTCCCCAACAACTGCAGATATGTCCCCACCCCAGATGAATGCCCCAGTGAATCAGGCACCAAGATGGAGTCCAAGCCAGTAGGGCAGAAATACGAGCAAGGGCTGTTGCTAGGGGAGCCTTTGAGGGAGAGGGGGCAGGGAGGAGGCAGGGCAGGGAGATCCCGCTGCACCTGGCATGAAGCAGCTGGCAGGGAAATGACATGCACACCCTCAGGGAATTTGGAAGGAGCGCCTCAGGTGAGAGTCCTTTGACTTCCCAGTGACAGTGGGTTGGTGTGCCTCCCTCTCCTCGGCTGTTCCCTGGGACCCCAATGAGCTGTGTCAGCTGACCACAGATCTGCTCAGGGACAATGATGAGGGAGTTGCCTGTGTCCATGACAACCAGGCAGCCCTGGGAGCACCAGTCAGTGGGCCGGTGCCCTATGGATAACCTGTAGGAATCATTAGAGGTCAGAGGTCATGTCATCCCTCCCCCAGCCTCCATGCAGGCTCTCCCTTAAAGCAGTCCCTGGGTCTGCCCTGGGCTGGGAGAAGCCCTACATTTTTCCCAAAGGAAGCCCCCAGGCCTCCTCCCTTAGTGGGGGAATAGGATTTGAATCTCCCCACCCGTGGAAGATGATCTGCCAGTAACTTGGGCAACCACAGGGCTCCAATAGACCTCACCTGTGTACAGCTGGCTTGTCTCACTACCAAAGGAGACTTCTCCCATGGTGATGTCATCTTGTCAGCTGCAGACCAGAGACATAGTCAGACTGTGGAGGAGGCAGCTGTGGGGTGACTGGACCCCCATTTCTGGAGCCTACTCTCTGAGTCAGCCCTCTTGTACCTCCACAGCCCCTGGCTCAGGGTGAGGCTTCCGGCCAGGTCTCATAAGCCCCTGTCCAGTACCATTTGCAGAGAGAAGAAGAAGCTCCCAGGCGGCAGGGGTCCTCTTGCCTGGTAAGATAGAAGCTGACCACGGGCTCTAGAATCAGACTTCATTTGGAAAAGCCATCCATGCCCGTGGTAACCCCACTGCAGAGATGGAAGAGGAGACCAGGCCCTTTATCCCATCAAGGTGCTTTCAAAGGTGGTGTCCGGCTCCGTCTGGCTTAGGCCAAACCCCTGGTTGGTGATGGCCAAGCCCTGCATCTGCCCCGCCACAGGAGGAGAATGCCCCTGGGGGTGGCCCTCAGGAGGCCAGGGCCCTGCAGCCTCCCTCAGCAGGACGGAGGCTCTACTCCCAGGACTCTGTGAGAATGCGGGTCCTGTGTGGCACAGAAGCGGTGGCCTCGGCGAGGAGTCTGTCCATGGAGGGCTCACAGAGCTGGAAGTGTGTGTACCTAAGCGTCAGGAACAGGAATGGAGATCAGGACCCCGCTCCTTCCCTCTCTCCTCACTTCCACATCACCCTGTCTTGTCCCTGCAGTGACCTAAACCCCACCTTTTGGCTCCAACAGCTCCCTGAGGGCCTGACTTGGACTCTTATACATGACTGTCCAATTTTCTTGTCTCTTCAAGTATATCCCCCCTCAGACCGGGGCTCCCTGAGAATGGGGCTGCGTCTCCCCTCAGATGGGGGCTCCCCGGTGGGGGGGCTGTGTCTCCCCTCAGACCGGGGCTCCCCGAGGGTGGGGCCGCGTCTCCCCTCTGACCAGGGCTCCCTGAGGGAAGGGGTTATAGCTCACCCTCTGGGGCAGGCGGGGGGCCCCATGGGGGGTGGGGCAGGGTCTTTATTGTGTTGTTGGTGGGCATGGAGGCCTGGCGAGGCTTCAGGAGAAAGTCTGCAAGGTGGCCCTTAGAGCCAGCGAGCTGGGTGGGGCTCGGGAACCCCTTGCTGCGTGATGCCCTTGTACAAGGAGGCCCTGAGGGCCCCAAGTGTCCTCGTTTGGGATGCCTGAGAGAGGGCAAGGGGCCACCAGGCCTCGCTACGCGTCACAGGTCATCACCGAGCATCCCCTGTGCCCAGTCTATCCATGTGCAGACCCGCTCAGCAAAGTGCCGTTCAAACCGAGGGTCTCATCCCGTTAGCTGATGGTGAAGTCAATCTGGTAGATTCTGAAGAGGGCTCTTTTTTATTTTTATTTTTTTAATAAATTTATTTATTTTATTTATTTATTTTTGGCTGTGTTGGGTCTTCGTTGCTGCATGCAGGCTTTCTCTAGTTGCAGTGAGCGGGGGCTACTCTTCGTTGTGGCGCGTGGGCTTCTCATTGCGGTGGCTTCTCTTGTTGTGGAGCATGGGCTCTAGGTGCGAGGGCTTCAGTAGTTGTGTCACATGGGCTCAGTAGTTGTGGCTCGAGGGCTCTAGAGCGCAGGCTTAGTAGTTGTGGCGCACTGGCTTAGTTGCTCCGTGGCATGTGGGATCTTCTCTGACCAGGGCTCGAACCCGTGTCCCCTGCATTGGCAGGTGGATACTTAACCACTGCGCCACCAGGGAAGCCCAAGGGCTCTTTTTTAAATGCCATTGACTGGAATAGAATAAATCAGAGTGCCATTCAGACAACATGGCTATGCAGTGCTTGTGTGTGTGTGTGTATGTGTGTGTGTGTGTGTGTGTGTCTGTGTGTATGTGTCTGTGTCTGTGTGTCTGTATCTGTCTGTGTGTGTGTGTGTCTGTGTGTATGCATGTGTGTCCTGGCTCATGATGCAAGATGCTGAAAGGGTCCCACGCTCACACTGTCTGGGATGTACACGTACAAACACACATACATATTCAGGGACGCGCTTGCCCGTCTCCCTGCTCACATCCAGGCCCGGGCTGCGCACGAGCTCTGGCTCCCCCAGAGGCAGCTGTGTGTGTCTCCGCGTGTGCCCAGACACACCTTCCTCTAAGCTGGGCAACAAGGAAACTCTCCTATGATCCTCCTCCACCCTGTCCCTTGTCCTCCCCTTCCTTTCCCCCTCTTCCACCTCTTCCTCCACGTGATCCTCCCTTCTCCTCTTTTTCCCTCCTCCTTCTTGCCTCCCTCCTTCTCCCTGCCTTCCTCCCCGCTTCCCCTCCCAACTGGCCATGTCCCCTCTAAGCCCTTGCTGAGAGGTAAGCCCAGGACCTCCTCTCAGTGCAGCATCTGGACCAGGGAAAGCCCCTCCGTGCAACTGCATCTCCCAGGGCAGAAATGAGGACAAGGGGTCTGGCTTTAGCGTAAGACAGTCAACCTCAGGCCAGACCTGACTACCCTGTTCATGGGGTCACCCCATGGATCTGCACCGCCTCCCTCAATTCCTCCCCCAGAGAGAGTGGCCCACTTGACAGTAGGGGCTGGAAACTTCCAGAGACTCTCTGCTGTTCTTGACCAGTCTCCCCTTTAAGTCCCCAGACCTGTCCAAAGGGGCCAGCAACCCGTGCTCCTGTGCCCCATGTCCTCCTGAGACCTTGCGGGGGCCAGGTGAGGGCAGCAGGGTGCTGGGCAGTCCATGGGGAGAGGTTATTTGGATGGAGCTGGCCTTGGCCACAGACCAGGTCTCCGTGGGTGGGGAGTGCTGGGGTTTGGGGATTGGGTAGCAGGAAGGGGAGTCCTGTGTCCCAGATTGAGGCATATCAAAGGCCAGAGAATCTAATCAGCAGGGCCTGGATAAGGAGCAGGAACTGGGTCTGTTCCAAAAGTCCCAAACCAAACACTGATAATGGACCCAGGAAGCTCCGTCACCTCTCCCATCCCACAGCCCCTAAGTGGGCCTCAGATAGACGCGGTTATGGTCCCAGGACTGTGGAGCCAGAGCTGGCCCCAGCCCAGATCCCAGCCCATCTAGTTTGGGTTTTGGAGAGGTGGGCCTGTGAGTGGCAGCGTGGAGCCTGCCTGGCCTTTCCCTCTGCTCAGGGCTCCTTGTGGGGGACACCTGGGGCAAGGAGGGGGCCAGGGATTCAGGACAGGGAGCTGGGGACAGGCAACCTCGGGCAGGTACCGGCAGCCACCCCAACTCTCCCCCACATCCTGGCATCTGGAGGGCTTGGCTCCGCATGCCCACTGTACAGGGAAACCCAAAACCTCAGGGGGTCCTCACGCACCCAGCAGGGATGGAGGAGAGGAAGGATCCAGAGGCCTGGACACTCCCCAAAGCCACCCCTATTGCTTTCCTGGCTGAACATCCCCTTTTCCAGATTCTGAGCATGTCTGGAAGGGGTCTGGCTGACCTTGGCCCAGCTTTCTGCCAAGTCCAGGCATACTCCCCACACCCGGCCCAGATTGTAGGAAGCTGAGACCGTGATCCAGAGACTCCAGGAGGATTTCTGAGGGTCTCACCTTTGTCCCTTTGTAGGATAAGGTGTCACCACTGCTCAGTGCTGGCCCCAGCCTCTAGTGGCTTGTCCTCCGGGCTCTGTCTGCCTACATGGGCCACCCTCTGTGTGCTGAGATCCCCCAGGCCTGCTCTGGACAGTAGTGCCCCCTCCCACCTGCATCGTTGCAGCCTCACCTCCCAAAGTCCTGGGGGTGGGATGGGGGCTCAGCATCCAGATCTCCCCTGGTCGCAGGTCCGGCAGAGAAAAGACACAGAATCACAGGTGCGGGAGCAGCAAGGTGGGCCTCTGCAAGGCCTGGCCTGGCCCCGGGAGCGCACACAGTGGAGCCCTCAGCTCTGAGTCATGGTGTCTGAGGACCTGACTTTTTAGCCTCTGGCCCCAGGGATGGGTCACTGTGTCAAGGGGCATTCTCCCAGGTCTCCCACAGGGAGGAAATCTGTCCCTCCTCCCCCCACATTCCTTTTCCATTCAGTAAAAGGCATCCCTCCCTGTAGGGCCTGGTTAAGGAGCAGGTCCCAAACCTCAGAGACCTCCTTTCCCACACCTCGCCCCCTATCATTTCCCTTGTCCCATTGGGTCTACCTCAAAATATATCCCAAATCTGTCCTCATCTCTCCTTTCCCACTGCCACCAATGGGCTCCCAGCCACTGTCATTTCTCCCCTAGATTACAGCAGTAGCCTCCTTATAGGTCTCCCCACTTCTGCCCTTTCTACATGCCTCCCCTCCTCCCACCTCCACACAGCAGCCAGAGCCATCCTATTAGACCTCAAGTCAGTCTCTGCTCCCAACCCTCCAACAGCTAATCCAGTCACCTCCCCTCGCCCATAGAACCCTGCGTGTCCTAGGTCCTCCCCCGATCCTTCCCCCTCCATCACCCCTCTCCAGCTGCACAGCCTTCCTTGGACCCTGTCACTTTTCCCGACCCCACAGGGCCTTCGTACTTGCTGTTCCCTTTGTCTGGATCTTCCTTCCCTTAGCTGTTCACTCAGCCTTCTTCAGGCCTCTGCCCCACTGCCACCTCCCCCCCACTGCCACCTCCCCAGCGAGGTCTTCTCTGACATGTGGCCCATTCCTTCCACTCAATCACATTGCCCCTTCTGCAGTTTCTTCAAAGTTATGTCTTCCCTGAAGTTAACTTGTTCATTTAATTAATTAGCTGGTTAATCGTCTCACCCTTAGTAGAATGTAAGTTCATGAGGGCAGGGCCTTATTTGTCCTTATGGCTGCCGTGTCCCCACCCACCTCCATGCCTGGCATATAACAGGCACTCAATAAATATCTGTTGAGTGAGTGGACAGGTAAATGCCCACACCTGGTCTGGTCGGAGCCCCACAGCTGCCCCCTCCAATCACATGTGGACACACAGCCTGCTGTTCCAAAGCCTGTCAAGTGCAGTCACCTCCACCTCCTCCTTTCCTGACCATCTAGCTCCCGCCCCACCCGCTCCTCTCCTCCCAGCCCCACTCCCCCAGCTTAATTGCTGGGGCCCACACTTCCAATTCCTTCCCCAAATCCTCCCCACCCTTCATGGTCCCCCTATGGCCAGCTTCCCCACATCACTGACTGTTGCTATGACAACCATAGCAGAGCAAAACTTGGGCTCTGTGTCAAGCGCCCACGGAGCGCTTTATGTGCATTTTCTTATTTACCACACAACAACGTTGGGAGGTAGGTATTATTAGTTTCCCTTAATAAATGAGGAAACAGGTTCAGAGAGGCTGAGTGATCTGTCTGAGGTCACACAGATTTCAAATGGCACAGGCACGTGGTCTGTAATCCTGTCTTGTGTGAGCCTCGCTTCTCCAACTAGACAGTGAGATCTGGGGAGGTGGGGCTTTGTCAGGACTCAGCGCCCATGACCCAGATTTTGAAACTTGGACCTGCTATGTCTAACGGTGGCTTGGGAAATCAAGGCCACTGTACTTGCATGACCGTGCATGGGGTCCCCCACCCCAACCCTGATATAGCAATACATTGATAGATTCCCCAGGACCTTTCATCCCAAGAGGAAAGGAGCTCAAAAGGAAAGATCTTGGCCAGCACCAGCCCATCTGGGCCAGAGAGGCAAGGTGCCTCAAAGAACACCTGGAAACTTCCCCACCCCCACCCAGCCCGATGCCCCCTACCCCTCCTTCCATGGCTGCTCCCATCTCCCCCCCAAGCCCTCCTCAGACTCAGCTGCCCTGCTCTCCCCAGCCCAGGCAGCACGCAGTCAAGATTAGAGGTTTCATTGCTTTTACATTCCTCTTCCCCAGAGCCAGAGTCCCCAGTCCCCCATCTCCTCACTCCCAAGTCTTGTCCCAGCCACACTCTTTCTGGGATCTTCTCACCCAAAGGGGAACCGTGCCAGGCTAAAGGAGAGGCAGGTGGAGGGAGGTGACGGGACCCCCAAGGGGCCAGGCCTCCCCAGCTAAAAGAGCTGACCAGAAGGAGAAAAGACAGCTGAGGAAAGACCCCCCGTTAATTAGCAGGCACCAGGTGGGGTTAAGGTGCTTCCTCCCCACCCCCCGCACTGCTCATTAGCTCGGTCATTATATTAATAATCCCTTAAGAATGAGCATAATG
This sequence comes from Balaenoptera borealis, assembly GCF_965194805.1. Classification (NCBI taxonomy): domain Eukaryota; kingdom Metazoa; phylum Chordata; class Mammalia; order Artiodactyla; family Balaenopteridae; genus Balaenoptera; species Balaenoptera borealis. Next base: position 76,001,320 of record NC_138869.1, read on the forward strand.
ACAGCGCACAGCTGGAGCACGAGCGATGAGCCCACCCGCCTGACTTCCCCAGCCCCAGTCCACAGGCATCCACGGGGTCCCTGAGGCAGGATTGTCCATCCCCAGAGAGGCCAAGAGAGGGGTCCACCTGGTGAGCAAGGCAAGTGGTAGCAAGGCTCCCTACCAACCACTAGCAGGCAGAGTGAAGCTTCCAGAAGAGCTAGGCTGAGAACCCCACGTGTCGCAGCGAGTCCTTGTGACCCACCAACCACAGAGAACTCCCTCCCAGCCCCATTTATGTCTTCCTGTCACTTCCAGGTTCACCGCGAGGGTTGGTGCCTCTAGATTCCAGGACAGACCCAGACGAACAACAAGAAATGCCAGCTGAATGAATGGAGGGTTCAGACTTTGACTTAACAAACCAAGAACTCCAACATCAGGTAGCCGCTGGGGGGCGAGGAATGCTGCAGATGTTTATGTGGAAAGACCTGGTGGCATGCCAGCTCTAAGGTCCCAAGAGCAAGAAGGACCAGTGAAGTGAGTGCTATCTCAGGCAGAAGCATAACGTCTAGAGCGCAGGTCATGCTGGGAAGACATTCTCTTATTTGATCCTCACAATTTTTTTTTTTTTTTTTTTTTGGCCGCAACGTGTGGCTTGTGGGATCTTAGTTCCCTGACCAGGGATTGAACCCACGCCCTTGGCAGTGAAAGCACGGAGTCCTAACCACTGGACCGCCAGGGAATTCCCTGATCCTCACAATTTCAAGACAGAGAAACTGTTATTACCCCTGTGTCACAGATGAAGAAACTGAAGCATGAAGAGGTCAAGTTGTTAGCAAGTGGTAATGCTAAGTTTCAAAGTTCAGCTCCCTTGGCAGAGAGACTAAGCGGTATGTGGGTCCATGAGCAGAATTAGGACCCACTGAGGGACGGTTTTAGGGACATCATAAGACCCAAGTGGAGGGAGTACTTGTGAGGTCGTGAGCTCCCTGTCTGGGGAGTGTGTGAGCAGAAACCTGATAAGCATCTCCAGGAATCCTGTTGAAGGGATCCCCGTATGGGTCCCAGCTTAGCTGACCTACAAGATTCCATCCTGGACTCTGTGATTCTGTAGATACAGAGCCCTGAGGGGTCCACACAGGCCCTCTCACCCCTGCCTCAGCCTCCCATGGCCTTTCTGGGGTCTCGGGGGGGTCCCTCATTATAAACCCTCCTCCGCCTGTATGACTCCCCTTGAAAGTATTGGTCAGAGAACCCGCCAGAGCTCAGGGCCTCCTGTGGGGCTGAGATGCCTGGAGGAGAAGGCAGCGGGGGCAGGCGAAGTCAGGCCCCCTCCGGCACACCCGCCTACAAAATGGGAACCATTCCAAGGCATCGAAAGGGTAGAGGGGCAGGGTCCGTGGGTGGGCATTGGACCGACCCTAGGGGAAATCAGGTTCACTTTGCTGTCAACCAGACAAGGCCCTGGCTTGGAATTCAAAAAGATTCCTGAGTGGGAACACTGGGGAATGTGGCCCTTGCCGACACCTGGCCCACTTCCGTCCGGGGCAGCACCCAACACGCTCTCCCCGCAGCCCACCTGAGGGAACGAAGCCCCTTCAGACCAGGTTGGGAGAAGTGCCTGGGAAAGACACACGACTGGCAGGCAGCCCCAGCTCAAGCCACTAATTAACTTCATGGCCTGAGGCAAGTCACTTCACCTCTTGACCTGCTTCCTCCTCTGCACTGTGGTGATAACAATCCAGCCCAGAGAGCCGCAAGAGATAAACGGTCTATAAGGCCCTGTGGAAAGCCGCCCCTGTTTATACCCTTGTAAAGTGCTATTATTACCCACGGGTGGGCTCCGGGAGGGCCCCTCCTGGTCTGACCTGAAATGTCACTCCTGGACAGGATGCTGGCTCCTGTCCTTTCCTGAGGGCCGCCCAGGGGGTGGGTAGGGCCTGATTCTAACTAAGAGAACTGAGCAGTCAGCAAACATTGACCATGTTGGTGGGGATCACTGGACGATGATGGTGATGGAAACAGATTCTGTCCGCACACCACGCCCTGATGTTGGCAGGGCAGGCTCAGACACAGGAGCCGCGGTCGCCCTCCTGGGCATCACTCCCACCCGCCCCTTCCCGCCAGGAAAGCCGTCCGCTCATACCCTACCCGCTCCACCAGAGGAAAATTCCTAGAGTAGACCTTGTGGTCAGAGGCAGTGACCTGGGGAGGGGACGGGGAAGGTTGGCGGCCACACTGGGCTGGAAGCCAATTCCTGGGACATGCCCTGGACCCCCACCCAATGCCCCACAAATATGCAGACTGAAGCGATTACAGCTTGCTCTGGGGGAACCGCCAGGCTCTGACCAAGACCTGGGGACCCCTGAGAGTGAGGCGGAACTGCTCTTCCTTGAGTTGTTCAGCAAAGGAGCAGCAATGAGCCTGAGGTCGGTCTCAGGGGCTGAAGAGTTGTGATGGCCAGTGGTTTTTTTCCGGGGGAGCAGCTGGGTTAAGACAGCTTGCCCACGTCGGTCTGCTTTCTAAAGTGGTGCCACGTTCATCATCTCATTGGCTACTTCTCACAATTAGCTCCGTGTTTTCCAGGGGCAAAAGCCGAGGCCTATTTGGGGTGACCAAATGCTCAAGAGAGCAGAGATAATAGCCAAGTCAGCAGCAGAACCCGGCCTCTTGACTGAAGCCAAGCTCCTGACTCCCCGATGACAGGGTCCACGAATGAGGAGGGTCCTGAGCACACCCATGAGACACTAGCATAGCCAGGGGCCCTCGGCCTGGTCCTGGCATGGCCATGCCTGCCCCCCATCTTGGTCATCCTGTTTGGAGAGTCCGTTGCTCCTGACCGTGGAGACCAAAAGGAGGAGCAGGGGTAGCGCGGGAGGACGTGGAGAAAGCAGAATTGAGCTGCCTGTCTGGGTGAGCTGCAGAGAGAGGACAGTACTGCCCTACCGCAGTGTGGGGAAAAGTGCATGAATCCAGCCTGCTGCAGGTGATTCCTCTGGTCCAGAGATCAAAAGCATATAAAGGAGAGAAGGGTGCGGTGCCAGCTGTACCCTGGGACCGTACTGGGCCCCAGGTGAAGGGCCTCTCACATCCTCTGTAGCCATTCCTCTTTGCCCATTTCCTGGACAGAGTGACACCCAAGGTCAGGCAGGTCTGGAAGCCGGTTGGTCTAATCCCCGCCCAGGGGAAAGGGCGCTCCCAGAATTGAGACCCAGGCAGTGGTAAGACAGCAGGAGGAGAAGGGAATTGGGTGGGCCCCACGCTGGCCTGTTTCCTTGGTGTGGAGGACAGGTCTGCTCGCTCCACAGGGCAGGGAGCTGGGGTACAAACGGTGACCAGAGACAAGAAGGCTTGTCCCTAAGTCTTGGACAAACCCTGCTCCCACTCCTCACCAGGGCCCTGAGTGCCTCATCGCAGACACTGGATTTCCTGGAGATTAACCATTCAGGGGTTTGAGACAGGGAGTCTTGAGGCAGGGAGGCTGGTGGGAGGAGGAAGAGAGAAGAGGCAGCCTCCGGACAGGGAAGGGGAGCTTCCGCAACCCCAGCGCTGGGCGGGTGGCGTGTGCAGCCCTGTACAGACCGCGGGCTCCCAGGCAGACGTTCAGATGTGGTGGCTGTCAGGGGACCACCCCTGCAGTAGGTCAGAGGGGCCCCAAAGAGTCCATTCCCGGGGAGTGCTTCTCTGGGAACGTCCTACTTTTTAAGTCAGATTATTTAGTTACATATTACACTGTTTTTCCCCTTTTGTTTTTTGCTCTTCCTGGGTTTTTATTAAAGTCCTGTTTAAAGGTTCTAATCTTGACCTTGCCATGTTGACGGTGCCGAAGGAGGATCCAGGGTCCACCTTTGGACCAAGGTGGTACAGGAGAGCAGTTAAGTACCCAATGGGACCCACCTGGTGGCAGAAGGGAGACTCAGTGAGGGATTCCAGAGGTGAATCTGGTGTAGCGCCCCGCCCCCCCAAATTTCCCCCACACATTGCCAACCTCAGAGAGTCAGGGTTTTATCTCATCAGGGTAGCTTTCCTTACCGATCCCCTGTCTGCATCTAGGACTCTAGCTGTCCTGTCACTTTACTTTGACAGAGCAGCCACCCCTGGCAACTTACAGTCTGGGCCGCAGCTTCTTGGAGGAGAAAAAGAAATGGTCATGACTCAACACAAAAACCACAATCACCCCAAATTTCCCAGAGTGAAACCCCTACCTCTGTTAGGCCTCCCCGACTCCCACCCCAGCACCATGCCAGGAAAGACTCCCTACGAATTCGACATCATCCACCAGGTCAGAATTTAAAAATAATTATATTAATAATAAATATGTTAAATTACATTTAAAACAATAAATAGAAAAATAAACTGATAAATAAAATCAACAGGTACAAAATGTTTCCAAATTTCAACCAAAAAAACACACAGACGACAAGACGAGACAGATGACATAACGAGAGGGTGCGAAATGCAATCACGGGGCCCTTCACAGTTTACGTCGCGTCTCCCTCCTCACCTGGTCACCCTCTTCTGTCCCCGACTCGGAGAGCAGACCGGGAGACTCAGTGGCTGATACCTTTGGGGACTCCGGCCAGTGCGGGGAAGCGTCTGGTCCCGCCTCAGGGCCCTTCTGCGAAGCAACCCCAACCCCGGGCGTGCGGGTTCAGAGCACAGGAGCGGGAGGCGGAGGCTGCCAGGCGGGTGGAGGGACGTCCCTACAGCGGCAGGTCGGTGCTGTTGTGCCGGGTTTTCCTGGCAGTGCCATCGTCGCGGGGCAGAGCCCTCTGCAGGTTGGACATGGCCACGGTCTTTTTGAGGTCAATCACAGCATAGGAGTCTGAGCTGCGGGCAGGGTGCGTGGTGGGCACAGGGGCTCGGGGGGCTGAGGGGTTCTGGGGCCCCTTGGGGCGGTCTCCACCCCAGCCCTTCAGCTCCACCTGGATGTAGTTGAGCTGCCTGGGGGGCTCGGGGCCCGGCCGGCGGAAATCAAAGTTGAAGACCCTCGGGGAGCCTCGGTGGCGGGTCAGCGGCACAGGAAAGCTGCCGTGGCTGCGGAGGGCAGCCCGGGTGCTGGTGGGCTTCTGCAGTGGGGTCTCATCCTCCTCGCCTTCAGGGAAGCCGTTGGAAGAGGGTGTGAGCCCGTCCCTCGAGTCCCCGTCATCCCCAGCCTCCTCCCCCAGCTGCTGGGCCTGGCTCTCCCACACGGGGGGCAGGGAGGGCAGGTTCTCGTAGTGCAGCAGCGCGGCCCGGCGCTGGGCGAGGCCATTCCAGCCGGGCTCCTCCGGGCTCAGTCTCCAGCCTGCCCCCAGCCGCAGCCCACCACTGACGTTCTCGTAGGTGCACTTGGGCCGGGCTGGGCACTCGGAAGGGCCCTCATTGTTATTGTCGTGGTGGAGCGGGTGATGCAGGCTGGGGCAGAGGCCTTGGCACTTGGTCATGTGCCGCCGAGCCGGGGTGGGGCCCAACACGAACTTCACTTGGCCCGGCTGCAGGAACACCTGTGGGTCCCGCTGTTCGGGGCCCCAGGCCTGCGGGGCAAGGGGCGCCCGGCCCTCAGGCAGGGGCTGCAGGCAGTGCCGGCTCCTGCGGTGCTCATCCTCACTGGCTGGCGTGTTGACGTAGGTGTGGGACTGCGGGGGAAGAGTCCAAGGGCAGGAGGGTCCGAGGGCAGAGAGGAAGGAGAGAACAGGGGACAGGATGAGAGGAGAGAAGAGAAGCACAGGGAAAAGGAGCTGCAGTCTCCTCCTCTTCCTTGTCCTCCTAACCTTCCAGGGAAGCTGCCTCCCTTTCTTGGGACAGGAAGGGACTCTATCAACTTTCTTCCCTCTCATGATCCTCACTGGGAGGAGGTGCCATATTTCCCGGTCCCCCACCCCCACCCAGACCCACAGGAAGACGCCGGGCAGCCACTTGCTCACCTGCTCATCGGGGGCAATGAGGGCATGGGTGGACTCCTCCCCAAGCGAGGGGTGTCGCAGGCTGCTTGTCGAGGGGCGCCGGGGCACTGAGAATCGCAGACCCTCTCCCGGGCAGCCAGGGAAGCCATTGGAGAAGCTGGAGACGGTGTAGCCTAGAGCTGGGCACACAGGAGACAAGGGGGTCCTTAAACCACCTGGCAACTACCTACAACCGTGAGTGTGGCATCCTGGGACTCCTCCAAGTGGAGGGGAGACACTCCCAAGGCCCCCAGGGGGTCAGCCCCGCTGAACTGGCAGTCCCCCATTATCTTCACCTTGTATCTGTTCTCCAAACCCTGCCCTTTCCCTCACAGCTCAGCTTGAACCCCACTTCCCCATCACAGCCTTATCTGAAACACTTAAGGCACACCTTGTCACCGGACCGACCCTTCACCTCATTCCAGCTCTGCCACTGAGCTCCAGGGAAGCTCCTCGAAATCAAGGACCGTGTTCCTATTTCTTCTGTCCCCCACGGGCCAGCCGATGGAGTGCCAGACACGGAGCAGGTGCTCAGTGTGATTCAGTGAATGAACAAGCAGAAATTGTGGGAACCTCTCCAGACAGCTGTGGGCAGAGATGCCTGCATAAGCCGTCAGGAAAGGTATATGGGTATGATCCAGTAGACAGAAGGAAGGAAGCAAAACAGCTCCAGACTGCTGTTTCCATGGAAACCCAATGTCTTCCTGTCTGTTCCCCGACCATCCATCAGTACAAGACCCTGGACTCCCCAGCCTCCACTTGAGCCACCTGACTGGCCCAGGCCAGGACTTATCCATCCCTAGGAGTCGTCGGATGATAGATGACGGTCCTGGAAGCCTGGCTCACCCAGCCATCCCCTCGCCTGCCTGCCTGACTCATGCCTCCAAGACTGGTGCTTCCTGGGGCTATGCTTGTACGTGCATGTGCGTGTGCACTGGGGTGCTGAGGCGGTGGGGGTTCTCCTCACCACTGGGAGGCTGGGGGGCCCGAGGGAGGTCGAGCTCAGCCGGGTGGCTGTTGCGGGTGATGATGACCGGTTCTTCCATCACATTGATGCTGTTGCACTGCATCAGATCCTGGAGGAGATTGAAGATTTCCTCGGCCCGGGAACACTTAAATGCAAATATCCCTGAAGAAGGAGAGGAAGAAATGAGGCTCCTCTGACCCTGTGTCCTATAGGGAAGGACTAGAGAGGCTGAACAGATGCACAGAGCTCAGGACAAGTCCCTGACCTCCAGTCCCAGGCCTGCTGAGGGGTGGGAGAGGCCCTCACACTGAGCATTCTCCCCAGCACCCTCCAAAGTCTAAGAGCCACAGGAGGAGCTGGCCCCAGGCCCCCGCGGCCCACCCTAACACACTCTATCCATTACCACCATCTTAAGATCTAATACTTCAGCTACATTCCTCCGAGGTTAAATCCTTTTCATAAGGATGTGTGTGCACCAGGGTGAAGGGAAGTGAAGTAAAAAATCAAAGTGGAAGGGACAGTGTCAGATGAGTGACCACTCCACCTCACATGCTGCCCCCATCTTCCTCTGCCTGCCACCCCTTACTCCCCGGAAAAATGAGCTCCGCCAGGGCACCAGCCCTCAGCTCTATGCCCAACAGCCTCTAAGCTCTTTGAGGGTGGGAGGGTCTGTCCTGTTCACTGCTTATTCACTGCATACTTAGCCCAGTGCCAGGCCAGAGAGTGCCTGTCTACTGTGTATAGGCCCCTGGCCTTATGGAGCTTGAAGTCTGGTGCAGAAAGGAAGGATGGGCTGACGAGCTAAAGGACAGATACGGCAAGGCAGCCATGTGGCTCCTCCATGCAGCCAGCCTTACAGCCCCTCAAACTCCAAGGCAGCAACTCACGGTCCTGGCACAGCAGGACTGGGCTGAGCACACATGACTCAGGGGATCCAAAGATGCTCCTGGGGTGTTGGGCCAGCCTGGGATTCTGCACTCCCCCTGTGTAACAGTGGGACCCAGGACTCAGGGGAAGCCACTTGGGATGTACGTGTGCATGTTCCAAACAAAGACAAACTAGGTTGGGGTATGAGGTCTGCAGGAATGGGATGAGAAGGATAGAAAGGAGGGGAAGAAATAGGGCTATTCTTTCCTCATTCTATTCTATTTATTATAGCTCATTCCAAGATATGTCAAGAGCTTCGAAAAGGCTGGGAAAGCCTGGAGTTTTAGAAGAACCCTGTGTTGGGGCCTAGGGAGCTCCTCTGGGATCTCCAGTGTGGATTAATCACCACCGGGAGCAGAGAGGCCCCTTCCTCCCCTCTCTCTGCTCAGCCAGCGTTAACTGCTTCTGCCTCATGAGTTCCAAAGGTAAGGTGCACAGAGGGGCGGGCTCCCCCAGCCAGTACAACCTCAGAGACACACTGTTGTGTTGGTGGCCTCATCAGAGGAGCTTGCTCATTCCATCCCTGCAGTCACACCTCCGCACTGCATTGAACACAATCCCTTGTGGGATTCCTTCTAGCAGAGCTTAGGCCTGTGTCCTCAAAGAAGGCCCAGACCATGCCACCCCTTCAAAGAGCCATGGCTGGCCCCAGCCTTGACTTCATGCAACAACCCACCCCTCCCTGACCTCTGGCTGCAGGGAGAAAGGGGAAGAAGGCAGAATACCTCACACTCCACCACCCACAGGTGACAGGAGACAAAGATTAACCTCGCGAGGGTTACTCTGTATACCACGGACCTCCCCAAATCTATCATTCCCATGCCACACAGCCCCAAGGCAGCCAGAGCTCTTGCCTGACCTTTCATTATACACAGGAACCAGGGTATATGACTTGGGGCTCAGTTTGTTCCTACTTAGGGGGCAAGAGGGACCCTGAAACTAGAGTAAGAGAGGGAGGAGGAATTGCTTGCTTTCCCAGGCCTGGGAGCACTAGCTCCTTCCCGTGGGCTGTGCAACAAATGACCTCACAGAGCCACCCAGGCTGGAGTTGCAATGATCGAAGAGAAAAAGCACTGGCCTAGGAGTCCACTTAGTTCTGTGTGCTCTTGGCCACAACCCTTCCCTTCTCTGGGCAACACCTGCCAAGTGGACAGACTTCCCCACTGTCCCTCAAGCTACGACTTCCAGCCCCAATACCTGTCCCAGGCACACAAGCCCCCATCCCAGCGTGAGGCAGGGGCTGGTACTCACCCTGGCCAGTCTGACACCGGCGGCCACTCTCAAAAGAGAAGAGGTTGGAGTCATAGCCATAGCGCCGCAGGCAGAGGTAAGGCCAGCGGACAGCCTCGCGCCGATGCAGGTGCAGCACCAGCTCGCTCTGCGTCAGCTCCATCACTCCGGAGCCCAGCTCCACCCCCTCATCATCCACATTCGTCACCTGGCAGGGGCAGGGGACAGAAGGGTTAATGGGTGAGTCCAACAAGTGTGTCCAGGTCCGTGAGCCACTGGGAATCCCACACAATTACTGGGACACGGATGAAGCAGCACCGCTGACCCACTACAGTTCTCTAGGTCTTAGTTTTGTCATTTGGGCAGTGAGGGGAGGGGTGGTTAGTCGACCCCCAAGGTCAGATGGTTAGACGTGCAAAGTTAGATGACCCTAAATGGTCCATGGCTGGTATCCAAGGACCAGATGTTAATGGGAGAATAGGTTCTGTTGTAAGTTCAAAATCTTAAGACCCTGGGAGAATCAAACCCAAGCAGAACAAATATAAAGGCCTCCACCACCTCCCCAACTGCAGGACCTTGCTGAGGGCTCCCTCTTCTGGTGAGCAAGAGAAACCTGGGCCTCAAGATGCCGGGGTGAGGAGGGGGCGCCCCCTACAGGGAGGTGGAAGGAGCAAGGCGGGGGTGCACCCAGGTCCACTGGGCCAGGCCTCAGCTTCCCAAAGCAAACAGCAAACACTATTACTGTGCTTAACATGTGTTAAGCACTGTTTGAAATACTCGACACATGTTAATTCACAAATACAGACTTTTGTTGTTTTCTCCGAAAAGTTATAATGTAAAGTTACAAAGATACACTGACAGGAGTGAACATTCTGAAAGCACAATCTTTGCTACTCTTATTACAGCATTTCTTCATTCTTAGTAATACCAAGAGCCACAAAAAAGGCAGTGGCCTGAGCCCGTTCTCCTTGGCACTGCTCAGAGGTCCTGAGCTTGCGAAGCCCACAACCTCAGCCAGTCATTTCACCTTCTCTAGGGAGGTTGAAGCAACTTGACAGCTCGGGCCGAGCCCAGGAGGCCGTGCTGGGAATGTGGGAGAGGAGGGGGCTGTGGGTACCTTGAACTTGCTGGGGTGGTTGTCTGGGACGCTGTCTCTGTTCAGGCAGCTGCAGCAGCTCCCCATGGTGTCAGAGCAGCCGGCCCGCCCTAGGGAAAAACACAAGGGACAGGAAGGTCATCGAGGTCAGCTCCCAAAGGGCCTGCTCTGGGGAACTCTGGCCGAACCACCTCGTTTTGATCACCTACTCTGTCTAAGACTCACAGTCCCTCCCTCAAGGAGTTCACATTCTCAATCCAGGGCCAGACACACACTGGATAAACATTAATTCAAGTTAGGACGTGTTAAGGATTAATGCTGATGGAGGGATGGAGAGAGCTTCTTAGGGGCAACATTTGATCTGGACCTTAAGAAGTATGTAGGATTCTGACTGATGTAATGACAGGGAAGGGCAGTCTGGGCAGCAGGAAAAGCATGGTTAAAAGTAGGGACCCAGATGAAGTGATCTGCATCAGGAGTTGGGTGCCAGCCCAGTGCCCTCCTCCAGATTCAGTGAAGAAACTGTAGTTGGGAGTCCCAGACACTTTGGCCTGGACCTTTCTCCTTGTTCCTCCTTTTCCACCTCACTCCTCCCACATCATCCAAATCCTCTCTTTTCTTTCCTCACCACCATCCCAACATCCACCTCAAATTTATCTTTTTGATGTTCTCTTCAAATGAGATGTTACATTATGGTCAAGAGATAGACTCAGAAGATTGAACATTTAAAACAGAGCACTACTTATATAACCTTGAGTTGGTATTTCTTCATTAAAAAAATAAACGCTGGGTTTGCTCCCCTTTGTCCAAAGGGGAGAACAGAGGCCTTAGTATCTGTTTTTTTCCTCAAGGATTACGGCACTCGAATTAGACGCCACAACAGTTGGGCCTGTGCCTAGGATGGAGGTGATACTACCAGGCTACAGTGACCTAAGGGAGCAAGCAAACACATGGACCGATTCCAACCAGAAGTTATGGGTTTGCAACTTTCTGCAAGAAATGAATCAGCAGGATTAGGTATCTTTCTAGAATTCCCGCTGAAAGTGTAAAGCCTTGAACAATCCTGACTTGCACCCTCTACTCCTCCCAACTTGGAAAACTCCAGAAAAGTGGCTCCTATACACAGCTCTCACCTCACCCAGGCCATCGGGGAGCTGACCATGGGAGGGGCATGGGGAAGGATCCCCACTTTATTCCCCCTGTTCTTGGTGGGGTGTCATGGCAAGCAGTCTGCAGAGAAGTCACCTGGATCTCCCTGGGACACACCTGGGGCTCACCTAGCATAGGAGACAGAGACCACAGGTTAGTGGAAACCTTCCATTCTCACCCCCAATTGTTAATGAAACTGACTTGCCGTCAGTCCATCCCACCTGGATATCTATTCCAGCCCTAATGGGATAGAAACACCAATGAAGGAAGTGAGAGCAAGAGCAAAGGGACCACAAATTCTAAGCCCCATAGGCCCTGAGACGGACAGACTCCCCTGGCATCAGTGACTTTGAAGTCTGAGGCAGCCCAGGACATTTTAAGTCACCTCTAGACCCCATCTGAATCCTGTTACAACCAATATCAAGATCACCACCTTACCTTTGCTGAGAACTTGAACTCTACAGAGAGCTTTCTCAAAAGGACACTAAGATGTATTAGAAAGAGCAATGGCTTATGATTCAGGAAACCAGTAGTCTTTTTTGTTGCTACTAAGTATCTGGGAGAGTCTGCCAAGTAGATTCTCCATCACCACCCCCAACTCCCACCCCAAGGCCTTAGTTTTGAAGGGAAACATCTGTCAACTGTGGAACTTCTAGCTTCAATAACCTCTAGAGGTAAGTCTGTAGGACAAACATAGCTAAAATCAACATTTTCCTCTTCTAGGACAAGCTCCTTCAATCTCACATGTGGAAGCTTGATAGATTTTCTGTTCTCCAAACTCTGAAAGGCCTAAAAGTTAACATAAATGCTAACAATCAATCAAAATTTCAGTAATCTGAGCCCTAGGTGGACAAGTCGACAAGCCGGTACCCTGGAGATCCTTGAAATCCCACCCTCCTGCTCTGGAAAAACAATGTCATTTCCCAGGGCCCCTGGTGCTCTGCATCCTTGGACACTTCTCAGGTAAAAGGACGCCTACCCTCTTGGTCTGGCTTACTCTCTGGAAGGGGGCAGCAGGATGAGGAAGGTATGCACAGCCTAAAGGCAGACAGCTGGGTAAATATTGGGGCTTGAGCCACCAACAGGGAGTCTGGGGGTGAAGCCAAGAACTACAGGGTGCAAGATGGGGTAGGGCGCTGCACCTTTTCCTGTCCCCTTCACTTCTCTTTAAGATACCAGGACATATCATGACAGCCCAACGAGGGGGGTTACATCGGGTGGGACAGGAGGAGGGGTCGCTGGTCTGAGACAGGTGTAGATTGGGGGTGGGAGTTTGAGGTTACAGGGACTCAAAACGTATGAGAGGGATCAGGGAAATGTGGACAAATTTTTTGGATTTGAGCACGGTGCAAGGAGAATGGGGGACATGAAGACTCAGAGGAATTTCAGGGCGGTGGATGCATCTGGGGGCATCCAGGAGAGAATGGTGCTCTGTGAGCGTATCAGGGGAATTTGCAGGAGTGAGGGGTTCTGAGGGCTCCAGGACACATGAAGGTGTGTCCGGGGGTGGGGGTGGGGTGGTTCTGGGGGCTTAGAGACAGATTTAGGTAACAGGGTTGACAGGCGAATTTCTAGATACCGGGAAGGAATAGGGGAGGTCAGGGCCGCGCGTTGTCCCTGGATCCCCGCCCCCAGCCCCGGGTTTCCACCGACCGCCCGCCCGGGGCTTCCTTGGGAGGGAGTGGAGACTGCGGCGCGGCGCGGTGCGGCCTCGGTGGAGCCGCCTCGCCCCCGCCCCGCCGCGCCCCGACTCACATCGCCCCGCGGCCCGGGCGGCGCCGGGCCCCGGTCCCGGGTCCCGCTTCAGCAGCCGCCACCCGCCCGGAGCTAAGGCCTCCCCTCCCCGTGGCGGCGGGGTCAGAGGTCACCGGTAGCACCAACGAGACGCTGCGGGCAGGCAGACCCGATCGGGGGCGACCGGCGCGCAGCCTAGAAGGTCCCTTTGGAGGACTTTGCAGTAGGGAGCAGGGAGCATGCGCAGACGCCAGAGGGCGCTCAGGGCCAGCGACTGAGAGAGCCCGGCGGGGGCGGGGCGGAGCCTGGGGCGGGGGCGGGGGCGGGGCTAGGGGCGGGGCTGAGGGGGACCAGAGGTAGAACCAAAGGTTTCCACTCCCAGGATCAGAAAAAGGATCCGAGCGGCTGGCGGGGCGGGGGAGAAACACGAAAGATTGGGGGAGGAGCCTGAAGGGATGGAAGGGAGAAGGGCAGGACGAGGGACCGCAGGAAGGGCCTGGGGACAAGGGGGAGGGAATTAGGTGGGGTGGGGACACACAGAGAGGGGCGGGGCTAGGAGACCAGAAGGAAGGTCTGGGGGGACCTGCAGGCTCTGAAAGGCGTTCTGTTCCGCGAGTGCTTGAGGACCCGGCATAACGATGGCTCCCGATGGTCTGCTCTGCGCCCGCCGGGACGCGGTCCCAGTGCTAAGCCCATGGGCACGGGGGCAGTGGAGCCTGCACACTTTCCACCCGAGATCCCTCAAATGCTTTCCTTCAGTCGGCAGCTCTAGGCCCCTCCCCCCGTCCGGCTCTACCAGCCCCGGAGGGGCTGGCAGGGCCCGCGTGGGGCGTGGGAGCGGAAGGCGCGCTCCCGGGGCGGGCAGAGGCGGGTGTCGAGGCCTGAGGGTGGGAGCTGGGTGAAGGGCCCGACGGCAGGGTCTGTCCAGAACTGCCCGGACAACAGCGCGCAGCGAGGGTGAGACCCCGGCGGAGTCCCGTCCCTTCCCCTAAACTCCCAGCAGCCAGACTGGGAACCCCAGCTGACTCGGGAACCACACCGCGTCCCACTTCGGAGGTGGGCCCCGCATGCCCAAGAAAAAACTTTGGGGATCTGTCGAGAGGGCACTTGGCGGGACCAGACACTTCTCTTCCCCTTCTTCCTCTCACTGTCCCGGGAAACCTTCCATCCCTTACACCCTCCTCCTCCCCCGCCACTTCCCAATCCCTAGACTCTGCACTTCAGGGCAGGGGTGGGTTGGGAAGGTGGAACTCCTGAGACTGGTTACACCTGCGCGGGGGCGGGGAGGGGGTTCAGTCTTGTCCCTTTTGTAAGGGGGGAGGGGAATTCTGGAAGGAATCCAGCACGTAAGTGGGGTCCAGTGCTAAGTGGACGTGGAGTTATGCCGCCCTGGGGGGATGAAGGGTGAGGGGTGAAGACTGATTTCTGAGTGTTGTTCCTGTGTGGGATGATTTCATGCAAACTAGAACTAATCTGGAAGAGAGGGTGCAAGTTTCCTCTGGGGCCCGATACCCCGCTTCGATGCCCACCCCCTCCCCCAAGCATCCCTTGTTGCCTGGAGCCCCAGGGGACATGGCTACTCCTGGCCCTGGGTGTGAACAGCCCATCCTGGCTGCCTTCCACAGGAAACCTGATCTGAGGGACAGAGCAGGAAGGAAGCAGATGGGTGTGGAGCCAGGAAGCAGGGAAGGGTGGCACAGGGCGGGGGCTCCGGGCTGGAAAGCACTATAATTGTCACAGTCCAAACCCTGTCCCCAGCCCCAAAGCTGGGTCTTATAGAGGCCAGGGATTTGGTGGTGCCCTCCTGTGCCCAGCTGCCGTTAGAATACAACCCAGCTCTCAAACGCAACCTCCTCCTCTAAAGCTTCCCTTAGCCTTCTAACGTGACCTCAGGCAAGTTTAACCTCAGTTTGTTTCAACCGTAAAATGGGATAATAGAAACTACCTCACAGGATTGTTGTGAGGATGGACTATATTATGTAACATGCTGGAAAAGTCCCTGGCACAGGGTAAACATTCTAGAAAAGTTTCCTCTGTTTTTTTTTTTCTTCCTAGGGTGCTGTGTATATCTGCCCAGAACCCTGGCCCCATCCTGCCTGGTTTCATCTGTGCCTTACCCAGTAGACCATGAGCTCCTTGAGGGCAGGGGCCATCCCTTTTCTACTTCAGTAGTCACCTCCTATCCCCAAGATACTGTGGCCATACCAGGGCTTGCCCAGAGGAGGGCTGAAGAGATGCACTTTGAATTATAGAAGATAGAAGCACAGGATTTCGTCTGTCCTGGAGGAGCTGATAGACCAGATGGGGAGCTGAGAGAGACACAGGGAGCAAAGAGAAACATTAGGTGCTAAATCTTGTGGCACCCACTGTACTTATTTCTGGAGCTCGGGGAAAGGACAGCTGGTATGAGCTGGATAGGCTGAGAAGGGCCTCCCGGTGAAGTGGTCCTTTCACCCAGCCCAAGCCTACAGCGGGAAAAGCAGAGAGAGGTGAGGAAGTAGGCTCACTGGGTGCTGAGTGCACAGTGAGAAGTGGTGGGAGCTATGGCTGGGGAGGTGGGGAACAAGGGGCCAGTCTACCCAAAGGCTCACCAGAAAGGCAAAATGCCCTCTCCTTCCACTATGGGCCTCCTGTTTCCTCCATCTCAATCTTGGGAGACCCCAGAGTTTGAGCTTCAGAAACTCTGGAGGTGAAAGGTTTGGCCTCAAGATCAGGCTCTGCTATTTACTAGCTGTGTGACCTTGGGCAGACCATGTACGCTTTGCAAGCCTCAGTTGGGCCATCTGTAAAATGGTGATAAGAATACCACCTGATTCACATAGCTGTTGGGAGGACTGAAGGAGATAACACCCATAAAGCATTTAGCCTGCCTAGCACACTGTCGTGGCCCAATAAATGGGAGGCGTCTTGTTGTTTTCTGTGCAGACTTTGCCACCAATGTCACTGCTGAACTCTGGCTGGCCCCACCAAGGGGAGAGGCTGACCCCTCCGGAGCCAAATCCACCAGTCAACTCAGACAGCAACCCAGGTCACGGGCCAGAGGAGGACCCTGAGGAAACCTCTGCTCAGGTGGTAGGGGTCCTGCCCTTCCCTCTGAGACCAACATCCCCTCCATCCTTTGGGCCTCTTCCCATTTCCACCAAGTGGGAGGTAGTTAGCCTTTGTGCCCAACTTCTTGCAGCCCTTTCTCTTTGCAGGAATCCCTGTCCCTACAGCCCTCTCAGGACACAGGGGTTCAACTTCTTTAAACTTATCCACATGAATACATGAATACTCTCCTAGGGGGTCTGTGTTGTCAAAGCAGAACCTAGGGACTTTGGCCCTAAGGCGTGAAAGGGGTGATTTCAAGCATAAGAAGGAAGCTGTTTTGGAGTGTGCACCCCCTAACCTGCCTCAGTCAGACCACAAACATGGGAGTGGATCAGCTGTCTTTGTGATCTTGAAGGAGGATCCTCCAAATGGAGGGGGGTGCTTGGATGTTGTTCCAGATTGGCGAAGAGGTGGCAATGAAGAGGGAAGGAAAGAAGGGGAAGGAAGGAAAAGCCGAGCTCTGCTTCTCTCCTTTTGCTGCGTTTCCTCAGGATCCTGAAGTCCTGAGCTTGGGGAACCCTGGCCTGGACACCAACCAAGCCCCCAGCTGGCCTGGACTCCGGACCCTCCTGCAGCAGCTCCCTCCGCAGGACAGCGATGTGGGTCTCCCTCTCCCCAGCTTTCCTCTCTCTTGCCTCCCTTTCTTTACTTACCGTGGGAAGAAGTTTGGTCCAAAAGGCAGGGGACGTGCATTTAAGGCCTAGCTTTGCCACTCATTGGGGGAAGTCATCCCCCACCCCCAGCCTGAGCTTTCACAACTACATAATGGGTGCAGTAACATCTGCTCTGCCCACCACAATGCTTAGTTGAAGAGCAAATGAGAAAATGGACATGACCAGCTTTTGACACTGATAATGGAATGTACAAATGTAGAGAGTATGGTGGTTAAGTATTTATTGAGGGCCTATGTGTGCCCAGTCTAAAGGCTTACAGTTCAGCTGGGGAGGCGAGGCAGGAGAATAGGGAATAAATAGGGAAAATACAGTGGGAAGTGATATTAAGCTACAGCTCATTGGGAGCCAGGATCTAAATATATGGAGATGGGCTAAGTGCTGTAGGGCTGTCAGGACCTGAGCAATCACCATTCTTGGGGTGGGGGCAGTGAGACGGAGGTGGACTTATGCCAGTTCTTTTCCCTCTTTCCCTCTCCTCAGTGCCCTTCTGTGCTGTTATCTCCTGCACCTCCCTGAGGTTTCACAACCTTCCTTTGACCCAGCAGCTAAACCTCCCCTTTCCAGTCAAACTTCAACCTTGCCTGCTGGGGCTCTCCCGGTCACAGTGGACATCTGTTTCTGCAGGAGCGCTACTGCCTGGCCCTTGGGGAGGAGGAGCTGGCTGAGCTGCGGCTCTTCTGTGCCCAGCGGAGGCGGGAGGCCCTGGGACAGGGGGTGGCCCGCCTAGTACCTCCCAAGCTTGAAGAATGCACCTGTGAAAAGGTATGTAGCACCCTCCCCCCAATATTCCCCTTCCTCCTCTTTGCCCTCTCACTTCTTCAGAAGGGGCTGGCTTCTGGGACTCTGGAGGGGGAAAAGGGGTTTGGGGATTGACAGTTTGGCAAAGTTTAGGAAAAAGGGAAACCAAATTTAGGGGTTCTTCGTGGAGCCTGCAGTGGAGGTGGGCTTGCCAGAATATGGGGAGAACAGTTAGGTTGGGGTTGGGATGGAAGAGCCAGGAGAGAAGGTAGGAGGGTGGTGTGGCCTCTGACCAGCCCAGCACCCGCACCCCGCAGTGCAGGGAGCAGCTGAGGCCAGGGGAGTACGGAGTGTTCGCAGCTCGGGCAGGAGAGCAGCGCTGCTGGCACCGGGCTTGCTTTGCCTGCCAGGCCTGTGGCCAGGCCCTGATAAACCTCATCTACTTCTACCACGATGGGCGTCTCTACTGCGGCCGTCATCACGCAGAGCTGCTGCGGCCGCGCTGCCCGGCTTGTGACCAGGTACAGCCTCGAGGGGAGGGGCTGGAGGGGGTCTGCCCAGGGTCCAACGCGGCAGATGCAACGGGACACCTCTCCCAGTACCACGGAGTGGGGAACAGAGAACTAGGAACCAGCCTGGGAACTTTGTATTCCCTTTGCTCTGACTTGAGCTCTGGGCACCTGGGACTCGTTGCCTTTGTGCCCTCCCTCACCGCAAGCAGAGTCTCCCAAATTTTCTTGGACTGAGAGAATTTCTCCAGAGCGGGAACTCTTAGACAGACGTTCATCTCAGTACGTCGGGTGCCCAGTGCTGGGCCTGCTCCTGCGAGGAACTCCCTCAATGTCCGCACAAGAGGCTGCACGGAACCCTGGGTTGGGCGTCCAGGAGACCCAGGTCGCACTTCTTCAGGCTGTGCCACCTGCTAGCTGGGAGATCCTGGCTAAGCCAATCAGCCCTCCCCGCATCCGAGAGTGGTTGAGTAGATCAAATGGGAATGTCTGTAGACGTGCTTTAGCGTCAACTGGGTATAAGGCGTGGTTACTGGATGAATGAATGAGTGAATGAATGAATGAGCCGTTCCCCTCTCCCTCTCCCAGCTGATCTTCTCCCGCCGCTGCACCGAGGCCGAGGGACGGCGCTGGCACGAGAACCACTTCTGCTGCCAGGACTGCGCCGGGCCCTTGGGCGGGGGACGTTATGCCCTGCCGGGCGGCGGCCCCTGCTGCCCCAGCTGCTTTGAGAGACGCTATTCGGATGCCGGCTCGAGTCCGGCCCCGACAGTGGAAGGCAGGGCGTCCCCGGGTAAGAGAGGAAGGTGTAGATCAAAGGGGAAGGGGGCAGCGGCTTGGGCTGGGCTGAGGAGGGGTTCTCCCGGGCTGGGACCCTCGTCCCGGTCCCACGCCGTCCCGCCCCTCCAGCAGCGCCCCCGTCCCCCCCACCGCACCCCCAGACCCGAGCCTCGGGGCCCGCAGCTCTCACCGCGCGTCCCTGGCCGGAGCGCTCCGAGGGCCTCCAGAACCCACCCCGCGCCGCGGTTGAGGCTGCGGCGCGGGACTCGCTCCTGGGCTGGGTCCGCGGCCGCCCTCTGCTGGGCGGAGGCGGGGAGGGGCGGGGAGCCGGGAGAGGACTCACCGCGGCGGCGCGCAAGGCCCGGGGGCGGGGCGGGAGGCTGGGCCCCGACTGGGACTGGCTTCTGGCGGCCGTCCCGCCCGGGTCTGGGAGAGGGAGACTCGCGGCTCTGAGATTGGCGTTTCTGACCCGGCCCGGAACAGGGGAGGCGGAGCTCGGCGGAATTGAAGACGGGCACCGCGCCCCGCGGAATGCCGCGATCATCTCCCGGGCAGCCATTCTCTCTACTGCCGCCAGCTCCAGTCTGGAAACCCAGAGGGGGACGCTTGGATCCAGCCCGGAGCAGGAGTGTAGAGCTGGGGACCAGGCGGAGACACCCAAAGGGCAAGAGCAGGGCTGCCCAGAGACTCCCCTTGATCCCAAGGAGGACGCTTCCTGCGCCACCTGCTCCTCTTCCTCTGAATCGGACCCCGAAGGCTTTTTCTTAGGCCAGCGCCTTCCCCGGCCCTGGGAGACCCCCGGCAATCTCCAAGCTGGGGACAGCGACACCTCCAGGAAGCATTGCACCATTTGCTAGTGGCGCGGCCCGGAAAAAGGGTGGCGGGGGAGGTGATCTGTAAGGTGAGAGAGCAAAGCTCTCCTCCCCCTATAAAAATCCTAGACTGATCGCCATCAGGGCCATGGCTGGGAGAGGTGGCGAAATGACAAATTTGGAGTGCTTCCTTTTAGCCCGCACATTCTATGACTTTTCATGGAGACTCTTGGGGAGCCCCATTCCTCAGGGCTACGCATCCCCTTTTGAGTGAGACCCTACCCCACCCCCACAGGCTGGGCAGCCCCATCCTCAGCATCCTCCTCCTGAGCCAACGAAGTGATCACTCAGAGACCACCTGTGACTGACAGGGTGGGCCAGCCGAAGGCCAGGAGGGAGCCGGAGGTGGAACCTGACCAGGGGAGGTTGGAGCTGGACGGCGCTCCTCTCCCGGCAAAGGCCGCGGACTGGCAGCCCGGGAGTTCTCCCGGCGTCTGACCGAGCTCAAGCCACTGCGCCCCCTGTCGGCGGGTAGCCAGCGGAAGTGCAAGACCGGAAGTTGCGTGATCTGCTGGCGCCGACAAGGGGCGTGGTGAGAGACCTTGCGGAGCGCTGTGGTGCTACTATGGCTTCCAGTGGGGCCGGCGTGATCGCTGCGGGCTCGGCAAATGAAGCTCCCGAAATTCCAGACAACATGGGAGACTGGCTTCGGGGCGTCTACCGCTTCGCCACCGATAGGAATGACTTCCGCAGGTAACCGAGGCACGGGAGCTTGGTCGCTCTCCTGCCCTTCGCGCACGTATACATACCTGCCAGGTTTCCTTCTTCGCCGAGGCTGGGCCTTCCGGATTTTTTACACCGCCAATATCTCGGCCTTTTCGTGGCTCTGGCTGTGCTTTGCTGAGGTCCTTGACCGGGAGAGTTCCCGTGCGGCCAAAGCGCTCCTTTCAGTCACCGGGCTTTGTCTAGAGAATCTCACCCTGCCCGCAGAGACCCGGGGAGAGGAGGCGCCAACACGTAAACAGGCTTTTCGGCCCTGGACGAGTACTTAATTGGGTTTTGCATTTGACCCTACTCTTATTAGACGTAGAAACGAACCTTAAATAACCATGTGGGTCTTGCGCAACCTATTATGTAACGATCGATGCTCTTGCGATTCTAAAGTGTTTTTGCCTTGGGAGGGGGTGGTTTCCAGGGTGGTGATGGGAAGCTTCCCCCCACCCCCCAGCCCATCTTTCACTGACCGAAGACACGTGACTCAGTGACCACAGGATTAAAGGGATGCATTTTTTTCCAGGAACTTGATCCTCAATTTGGGACTCTTTGCTGCCGGAGTTTGGCTGGCCAGGAATTTGAGTGACATTGACCTAATGGCACCTCAGCCTGGGGTGTAGCCGTAAAGGTAAGCATTAACCACGTTCTGCCTGTTTTAGGAGTCCTAGAGACTGGGAGAAGAAATAATTTATATCAGCAATTCACAAAGTAATAGATAAGAGACTTGATGTAAAACCCTTGGCTATTCCTAGTTAGATGTGTCTCCAGATCTTCCAAGGGATTTGAGTCTCTTACCAATTTCCCTCTAGTAATTTTACATTTCTAATGCCACCTGTTGTCTGATTGTAGACACATGGAACCCCTGTGCTGTACTTGAACCTTCCAAAAACACAGCCTCCGATCTGTGACCGTCACAAGACTTGCCCTGATGGCGGCTGAAGTTTGATTCAGATGGACACCTTTCCTTCCCTGCTTGATTTCCTTTTCTTTGCTGAGTCCACTCAGAACACCCTTCTCTGGTCAGCAGGTAGGGTTCAGCTAAAGTGTTGTCCTGTGTTCTGTAAAGTTCTGTACATAGTTCCAAAGTTTCTGCAGGGGATGATCTTTGCTCTTGTCCTGAGGAATATTCTAATGGTATTTTAACAAATAAAGACTGTACACAAAGACAGCCATTTTATTCTTTTAATAAGAAACTTCGGCTTACAAAAACAAGGTGTAAAAAGTCAAGATTTACAAAAATCATAAAAACATGATTTATATTTCACACTCGAGAGACAGGAACAAGCCCCAAACATGGATTGTAACAGAGATGGTTTGCTTCATATTAAAAAAGGAAACTGTAGCCACCGTTCATTGATGTTAGTATAGGATGAAGCATATTGTTGAGGAATTTCCATTTTTGAGCAGTACTAAGGGAAGAAGTCATTTGGTGTTGCATAGCATTTTAGTGCACCGGCTGGGTTTTCCAGGCACCAGGGAGGCATTGTTGCTGTAGTACAGTGGGATTTGAGGGCAGTGAGGTGCAGGCAGAGGCAAGGTGTAAGTAAGCCTGGGCAGTGGGTACTGAAGTGACACTGCTTGAGGAAGCTGCTTCCTTCACAAGGAAATAGATTATTTTCTGACCGTAAAATTCATGGTAGTGCCACTGTCCAGGAGTTTGGGGTTCTTTGGAAATGGAATATGTAAGGAACTGGCATGGAAAGAATCACATAGGCTTAGAAAGGTGTGGACACAGTGACAGGCTCCCCTTGGCAATTTTTCTAGTTGATTTGCTCTACTAGGCATTTAAAAAAAATACATACTACTTTTCTGTGCCGAGTCTCTTACGGAACTGGTATGGGATTAAAGGACATGAATTGGAAAGGAGGGTCAGTATAAATGCACCATAGTGGCCTAATTGTTAGTTGACAGGTGTTGTCTCTAGCAATCTGTTCACTAAAGGTAAACAGAATAAAATGGTCCTTGATCCTGCTGGCATAAATGTGATTAAGAAAGCTGTTAGAGAATTAGATTTTTTATATGTTAAAGAAAAGCACCATTCTCTTATGAGCATTAATCAGGGAGGAGGTCTCATCTCTCAGGAGGAAGGAGTCTGAGCTTGTATGAATTCAGGTCTGTGGCTGGCTTAACATGAAGGCAGGATCCTTTTAAGAGTCTACATGGGGACCACAGATGCTCTGACAAGTTTATATCTGATGGGGAAAGGTAACATACATGAAGCAAGGCTTAGGTTTAAAGCCATCCCCCCGCAAATGGTGACCAGGAAGGAAACTTTTAAGTCCCTTCAGCCTGCATCAGACCACTGCGCTAAGACTAGAAATACCAGCACCTCCTGTTCTTTATAGGAGTGAAACTTACATCCTTGAAGTCTGCTACCTGATCTATTCATAATTGTGAACAGTTCTATTTGATAAAAATTTTCAAAGCTAAAAATCAAAATCTGGCCAAAATTAAAGACATGGCAGCTTCCAAAAGCATAATTCAAGTTTCATTTAATATTTAATGTTTTAGCTTCAAGTAACAGTGCCACTGTTGGTTTATAAAGTCATAAAGCTGGTAAGGTAACGTTTCATTTAAACTGGCTTAATTCCTGAAAGTGATAAGAATTTAGCAGATTAAAGCTACCAAATCTACAATTTCCTCAAATTTTGATGAATAATTATTAATTCCGTAAATGAAAGTGCTGGCTTTCCTCCTCAAGGGAAGTCAGTTTCACATCCTGTCATACGGTGTTTAGCCCAGGCTAGTTAACACCATATGACAGGATATAAACACATAACATAGTATGACAGTACTATGAAACTCTTACACAACCTAGTTAGATGTGAAATAGAAACATGCCAGCAGAAGTTAGTATGGAGAAAGTCCACAAAAATGACCATTCACTTCAATGCTCTAGTGGCTGTGGTGTACTTAGAGCAGTGCTTGGGTTGAGTACACAGTGGTTAAAGTCAAAGCCCTAGACCAAGAAAATGGTGAATTTAAACGTGGAAGATATAAACTAAACTCACAGTCATATTTAGAAGGTGCTTTTCAGCTTTAGTGCTAACTTCAAAAAAGAATCTGAACCACCAGGGAGATTCATACTTACCTGGTAAAGAAACTAAGTGGCCACGGGAGGTTTTATTCCAAAGATACAACCTCCTCACCTAATTAGGCTGAGGGATCCAATTATTATATGTGCTTTGAGTGGTAAGCTTTTTAAACACCCTTTGGTGAAGTCTTGGAAACCTTAAGGTGGGAGTAAAAGGAACATGATGTGTTTATAGCCCTGCAGGTGAGCAGGCTGGGTCTTTTCCCCTTCCACAGCCACTCAGCACCATCCCAGTCAGCAGCTGCCAGGGAATGGGGCTGGGGAGCTGGGACAGGTTCTTTGAGCCTTCTTTTTTGCATATTACACAGTGCACTGGCTTGCCTTACAATCTAAAGGTTCACATATAGGGGACTGTGTTCTACACTGCTTCCTGAAATTTGGTGCAAAAGAACTTCAGAACTAATGAAGGTACCACTTTAGGAGGAACCTTTTTGACTTCTACCATACGTTGCCCAGCATTAGAAAAACTAAAAGACCTTTTTCTGAATATTTGTGCTCTCCGAACCAGCTGGAAAAGCAACCCTTCCACTTATATAATTCCAGATAGGAATACAGTATATGTTTAGGAAGGGGTAGCCCTCCCAGCCTGATTTTAAAAAGGCCTGAGTTAATGTTTCGAACATAAAAGGGGTGGTAAAAAAGAATGGGGTACACAGTCTGCCTTGAAAAGGAGACATTGATGAATAATCAAACACAAAGATTTTGGATATTACAATAAAAATTTCAGAACTTGCTGGTAAGAATAATTTGCTTTCACACACACAAGATATGAAATGCTTTTAAAAAGTCTGACACCAAATGTCCTTTACACTATACAGACCCATTTGCCACTTGAAATGACAAGAAGGAATCCTTTCCCTTAATCTTTTCAATCCCATGCAAACCATAATTGGGTACAAGGCACCAAATTTTATGAATCGTATAAAATTAGTTCACAAAGCTTTATCAGTAAGTAAAACAAACTCCATTTCTCCCTCCCTGCCCACCCACATCCCAACCCCCAACACCCAACCAAGTTTTCATTCTGTACTACTGTTGACCTCTCTTGTGTTTATGCTGGGACCTGGCTAGGGCCATGCTCCACTTCCAGCCAACCCACCTCATTAGTTCTTGCACTTTGATGGAACTGTAAGCATAGCCTGAGCAGGGAACTCATACAATCACTGACTCTAGAAGCCTTGCCATTAAAAACAAAAATAAACTCTGCTATTGAGTCCATAGGACACATTAACACTTCTGTAGTTTCCAATTTTATTCATGACATTGTAAGAGACATCTGGAAATTCTTTACAGTGTGGCACTGCCCCCATCAGCCTAAGAGGGACTGGATGAAAGCAGGCAAGAGGTCTGCCCACCTTTAATTAAGAGCTTCAGTTCCTGGCCATTGAGGGCATTCCTAATCTTTTTTTTTTTTTTTTAAAAAAAACACTAGCATGGATGCTGTCAGAGGCAACCACAAGTATGAGGGTCAAGCTAGACTGAGGTAAAATCCTTTTTGAGGGGCCAGGGTGCATTCATCTTGGCTGGCTACAGCAAAAAGTAAACACACCAGCCAACTACAAAGGGTTCCTAGAACGGGACTCCAACTACTTGTCTGGGAAAGAAGCAGGCTCGTAAGGTTCAGTTAGGAGATCTTGGGTTTGATTTGGCAGCATCTAGTCAACTTCTACCCGGTTCTTATTTTCTTCTCCTTACAATGTTTCGACTTAAAGTAAGATGCAACTAAGAAATTCATCTACTTCCAGTATGTAATAAATTAAAGGCAAAGGGACATTTCCCTCACAACAGCCATTGGCTTATGCAGCAGGAAACTCTTTTCTTTAATTAAAATCTCCATAAATACTAACTTCTCAACAGCGTCTAGTGCTGCTGCCTCTGAGTACCTGAGGTGTCTCACTGCAGTGGCACCTTCAAGTGTGTGCAGCTCACTGAGGACTCTGGTATTGGTTTCTATTCCAACTCATTTTAAATGATTTTGTTAATTTGATACAATGTGTGCTCAGCTAAGTTAAGCACTTATTTTACAGAGTCCTTTGCTTAATAATCCTTAATACTTGGTATAAAATTATTTTTAAGAATTAAATTTGAAGATCTTTTAATTTTCTATTAGATGTTTGTTTTTCTTGTTTTCCCCTGGACAGCCTGAGGGATGAAGTAGATGCTCTATTAGTACTTCTCCATTTGTAAGTTCTCTTTTTCTAGAATAATAAATATAGCATTCAATGAAAGATGAGGCACAATTTATATTTTCTTTCCCTTTTTACTCTCCTTGGGTTTTTTTGAGTTAATGCGCTTTTCTCTTGCCACAAAAAGTCATCACCAATCATGCCAACTTAAAAATGTGGATCTAGGGGATACAGCCTCACGTCAGAGCCTCTGACAGCATGGGCAGCTGTGACACTTTAAAACAGTGTCCAGGTGAGGGTAAGCCCGGGCCAAGCTTGTACAAAGAAGCCTGCAGTAGACAATACAAACCAAATAGCATAAAAAATGCCATACGCTATCGCTTCCAAATAAAAGCTAAATATTACAGAAACCTCACAGTGTTGGAAAAAGCAAGTTTAATTTAAAATATAGTCACTCCTCTTCCTTATCAGGGTGAGCCATTTTCTGTCTGATTTCCTCCAAGTCTCAGTGCTGTCTGGCAGGTCCTATGGGAGAATTCATCTCAAAAGAGGTCAACAGCAAATGCTACAGATCTCGGGAAATGTGGTTCCTCAACATCGCTAAACCTTTGGCTCTCATTCTTCAGCCTTTCTTTTCCCAACTTCCCATCCCTCCCCAAACTCCCTTCACATCTATCCTCTTCAGGTGGCAACTGTACTTCTACCTGAATTGAAATGTTAATATGACATACTCAGTCAAAAGATGAGCATTCAGAGTGACAGGCTGAGGCGGGCTGCAGCACTCCCACAGTGAGAGTTACGGTTTGCATTCACTTTTACTAGTGAGTCTAAGCGAAGGACTGAAAAGGGAAATTCAGTGGTGCCTGATAGGGCAGAGAGTTTCTATCTGGGCAATTTCATGCCACTTAGAAACTGACCCAGTTTAAAAAAGAAAGATATATTTTACTAGCACTGGAGTTAAGGACAGGGCACTCTTGCTTTTTTCTCTGATGGACTGAGTGTGGGTGGGTAAAGAAACAGTAGGGATTAGCAGATTTTGGAGGAAACAGGCCAGGGCTGTCAACAATAAACTGTTCAGACATACAGGAGGAGGATTCCTAAGCCTTAGAAAAGCAAAAGCTCCCACATCTTGTGAACAGGAAATAAGCTGCAGATTAAAAAAAGCTGCATGCTGCACCAAGGTGAAGTGGGTGACAGGCATTTAGATAAGCCCTGGACCACTGGCTATCCCCCCACCCCCACCCCCTAACTGAGTTCTGAGAAGGCCTCAGACAACTGACCCAAAGACCAATTTAAACCAAACTATGTGCTTGCCCTAGACCTGAACCAGGGATTTGCTACAGAACTAGGTAACCAGGAGTGCCCTTAGGCTCAGTGTACCACAAAGAACATGTCATGTACCAGTTTCTTGCTTCCCCATGTGAACTGCTCCTTCTTTAGAATGAAGGGATGTTCATGCCATCTCAGAAGATGTGGTATGATTAAATGACAGCAGCAGCCAGGGAGAGTATGACACATGAAAAACCTCCCATTTCACATGGAGAAATTTCCTCCATGCATCTCATTCCACTCTTCAACTGCTATCCCCTAAAAAAGGAAGTCTGCAGACTTTCAACCCTTGAGGGCTACTTCCTTTATAGGAAAAAATCCTTAGACTTCACCTCCTGCCTTGGAACCAATCCTATCCAGCAAGCTGCCAGCCCAGGGCCCCTCCTTGCGTGCTCTGTCGAGGGCTGCTCACATCAGGAGGGTTCTTCTGGTGCTGCAAGGAGTCCTGATTAGCAGGGGAATCATGTAATAGCAAGAACATGGCTGGATATGACCAATTTACTCCCTCTTTCCTCCACCCAGATCCCTCTATATTCAGAAGCAACTGATGAAAGAGTCTTCATAGAAGTTACTCCTTTTGATTTGTTTTAACGAAGGAGGGAATTTCTAAACCCATTTAAAAGAAAGTTGCTACAAATTTTATGATAGCACATGAGTCACCTGGCATCTTCTGCTCTAGACCCAGTGAGGCAAACTAGTAATCTGTTCCTGCAGTAAACCTTATTTCCTATACGAGGAAAGATGTATAGAAACCAATAGTTTAAAAGCAAGCCAGTCTTTGATACGTGCCTCCCATTCAGGGGAAGGTCCGTGGTCTGCCCTCATCGTTGTTGCTGGACTGCACCTGAGTTTGGAGTTGGGTTTCTGAGATTCTTGCATTGCCCTGAACTGTTCTTTGAGTGTAAAAAAGGATGTAGGCTTGAGTTTTGCACACTTCCTTGACACTGCATACATTCAGCTTTGAGTCATTGCAGTGGACCCAAAAACCTAGGAAACCAAATGAAAGAAAGAGAGAAAATGACTACCCAACTTACATTTCAGTCACCAGGCAAATGAGGAGATGAGGAAAGGGACAGAGGAGTTCTGAATAGATCCAACCCTTGATTGTTGGTGGAGGAAGAGAAAAGTAAATGAAACCAACAGACTTCCCTGAAACCACTGGTTTTAACCCCACAAGCCCCACCACAATACTGCTTGTAGTATCGACTGACTACAGTTTTTGTCCTCATTTCATTTCATTCAGGCTTCTTCACTGCCCATTAGGGTTTTCTACAAAGACAGGAGATGGGGGGCTAAGAGATGGGAAGAGGAGGAGGAGGAGGAGAGGGGAAGTGTAAATAGAAGTGATAAAGGAAAACTTAGAAGGAATAAAAAGTTATTTTTTACAGGCTCACTCTGGCCACCCCAAGGGCTGAGGGGTTCAGGATGGGTACACTACTGAAAACACATCTGCAGTCCACCTGCCTCAGCGCAGTAGCTGGGAGGCTCTGCTCTGAGGGCAAGGACTGAAAGCTCCTTGGGAAGGGCCCTTGTAGTAAGTGCTCAGTAAGTGTCCTCAGCTTTATTATGAGCTGAGGCTAGTGAGATTCCATGAAGTTAGATAGGTCATATTGTCTCTGCAAAACCAAGAATGAAACTGAAGTCTACAGCAGAAGTATTAATAACAACAATAACCTCTAGCATTAACTGACCATTACATACTAGACACCGTGCTCAGCACTTTTACATGTTAGTTCCTGTCAATTCTTAGAACAATGAAATGTTGTTACTTAGTGATATATCTAAAATTTGAATCCATCTTTCGTAATTCTTTCCACTGGATTTTAATGTATGTAATATCCCCCTATAGATTAAATAAAAGGAATGAAATGTGGACAAACCAACCCTTTTTTGTGTCCCCCACCCCACAGAGTAAAGCGCACGCACCTCCCTCTGTGTTGTAGCAATAGGCTGTGTAGTGTCCTGAGCCAAACCCTTTCCCGTGATGCATGACCACTGCGGAGAGATCATAGGCAAAGGTCTCTTTGTCAAGAGAGGAGAGCATGTCCCTGCAGCAGTAAGGTTCCATGGTTAATACCTGGTCAAAGACGACATGGACCCCAATCTTCTCTCGGTGATTACGGCCAGACCACCTAGAACATGGATATAAACTTCTTACTAGTAAGAAATGGCATGTGTGATCAGAGGTAGAGGTAGGTAAAACAGGGAACGGAGAAAATTTAACCTTCTGGATTTGGTTTTCTTTCACAAGACAGTGGTAATCAATGTTCACATATATTTCCTGTGAATATTGCATGTTCTCTGAAACTAGAAATCCCCGAACAAGCAGTTCAGGCAATACTCTTTTTGTACTTTACCTCCTGCCCTCCTTTTCACAGATTATCTCACACTTTATTCTGAAGATGAATCTATAAAAGCCCAAGCGAGGCTAGAAAATGTTCAAGCACAGACACCCAAGTGCAGGCTAGCTGATTAAATAGGACCATGAGAGCAGAAGCCCAGTCCTGGCCCCCGACATCCGCTTGCTTCACTGGGCACAAACCATACACTCCATGGAAAGCGTGAGGCCTCTAGGGAACAGGCTTCTCCTCCCAACACCGAAGAAGACATTTGCCTTCGCCAAAGCCTTTGAAGTAGCTATTCCCACAGCTCACAGCCACCTGGGACGCCCCAGAGCAAGCTCACCTGAATCTTTTAAGGTGCAGCCGGAGGACCTGAGGTAGTCTGTAGATCATTAACTGCTTTCTAGCTTCACTCAGAACAAGGGGTTTTGGATTGGATTTTCGTCGTTTGCCTATATGGTTTGGGAAGGCATAAGACATAGATTGTGAGGAGACTCATTCTTTCTGAGCTATGGCAGAGACAGTGACTTGCCACTTGATATGCATTCTCCTTATTTCTCAGTATTAAACCTCAATTATATTTGGGGGAGCAATGTGACCCTCTCTAAGACTGCATTTCCCAGCCTCACATGCCTGCATGGAGTGGCCATGGAAGTTCTGGTTGAGATGAAAGGAGTGATTGTGTGGCACTCTTGGGATGGCTGCTTAAAGAAGGCTAACTCATTTGTAAGGTGCATCTTTTGTCCTTCTCACTGTCTGAAAGGAATCTCAGTTTCCTTTCTTGTGAAATGGGGGATAATGCATATATTTCAGGCTTAGGGAAAAGGTAAGAGGACACAGAATTACTAAAGGACAGTGTGTTTAAACAGACTTTTTCCCCATGTGAATTGCTTGTGGCCTATACAAATATTTAGAAAAGAAACTTTGCTGGTTTTATATATATATATTTTTTAATATTTATTTATTTATTTGGCTGCACTGGGTCTTAGTTGTGGCATACATGTGGGATCTAGTTCCCTGACCAGGGATCGAACCTGGGCCCCCTGCATTGGGAGCATGGAGTCTTACCCACTGGACCACCAGGGAAGTCCCTGGTTTTATATTTTTATGCCGTACCTATTTTCTGAAACATGTTTCTTGGTAACAGCACACTGCTAGACATGCAGGACAAGGCTGACAGGCTGGCCAAATACACCGAGTCCAAAGCAGAACCAGTGCTTGAGACTCCAATTTTGTTTCTAAAGATACTGAATTGTGGGTGAAATGCATTTCTAAATTACCACAAGTAAACAGTGGAAATGAAGTTCTCTTAATTTCCATCAGAAGCCTTCTCTATAACCATTTACTGATGACTGCTCTGTTATTATATTAATTAAATCGGTGAATGGATGGGAATATAAAATTAGTGGTCCACTGTGGTGCCTGCTAATTGTCTTTGAGCTGTTGAAATCATGGTCTCAGTGTCTGAAGAGCTTGGCATCTGATTTCGAAGTCCTGTCTGTACCACTCGTGAAAGGTAGCAAGTCACAGCCAGATGACATATCAAGGAGCTTTCTGTGACAATAGGATGTGTAGCTGTTGCTTCTCATAATAGACTGCAGCTTTTACTAGGGCTGGTAGTCATGATATGTGAGAGCATGAGCAGAAAGAGAATTCAAAGAGGGGCCTGGCCTTATTTTCCATTCCTGTTCACCAGCAGATTTTTGAAAATTACTGCAGCTCTGCCTGGGAATCTTGGCAGTGACTGCTACTCTCAGCAGAGGGAGTAAGTGAGCTAAGATGAAGACAATAATAGAATATGGCTTTGTTTCCCTAAAATGAAATTCACAAAGAAAAAGATACTACTGATTCAGCTGAGATTGATCAGTTCTGTCTCCCATTTGATTAAGCTGGCCACACAGAAAGGTGGAAGACTGATAGGTTTGAAACTTTCACAAGCAACAGATCAATGCATCTCATCCCTTCACCATAGCTTTCCTTCCCTGCTATTTGAACCTGTCTATAGAAATACTGAAAAATGGGCACATATGGCAACCAGAAAAACAATCCTTTCTTGCAAAAATTAAAAAAAAAGTATTTCTTGCCTAATCTATCAAGTCCAAGAATGATAGAGTTAAGGCTGTTAACATCCTTCTGTTCCTTACAAGTATAAAGCTTTATGAATCACTATTTTAAAAAGAAAAAACAATGTTCTAATAAGATAATTTAAGTCACTGCCTTTATATCTCAATATGGAACAGGATAGGTGAGTTTATGGTTAACCAAATACAGCACTTCAAATTTTGTTTTAAAATGGCAAAATGATAGCAGGTATGACTTGATTTTTACCCTGATTCTTCACAGAGAACAGGTTTCCCACGATGTACTACTTTAAAAAACCATGTGCAGAAGTATTAAAAGGGCTACCGTAAAATTATTGTTCCCAAAACTTGTAGTCCAGACTACAGTATGGCTGCAAATTGATTTCAGATCTCTACACAATCCATTCATCTTAGTTTCCAAATCTCTATATGCCAAAAACCCAAACATCAGCTTCAAAGTATTTGCTCTCCATTTCCTCTGTACATGCTGGGTTAGCAAAAGCAGTAAGTGTTAGTGTGGTAAGACATGGGGGTGGGGATGGGGGGTGCATAAGATACTCACAGAGCCATATGGAAAAAATTCCACTTTACAATTAAAGCCATGACAGAGAAATACTTCCTTATGACCCTTCTGAGATGTGACCCTTTCAGGCATGTGAAAATAACTATGAAGCTGCCATACAGCAATGCACCATACAACTTCCTTTCTTGGTTTCATTGTACTTTAAATCTACAAATTCAGGACAAAAGCACACTTTTCTGATACCATAGCCCTCAAACAGGCTATGCCACCTGAACTTTAAATAAGAACTGTCAGACTCTGTATTCATGAATTTAAGCAGGACCCCTGTACACTATGAAGCTAAGTACTCACATTCTTGGAGTCCCCATTTCAGGATCCATACTTTCAAATGCCTCCCAAGATAACTAATGTCAATCACAGCAGGAGTCAAAGGAGGCCCAACTCCTAGGTTTTGTTTTGCTTTTTAACATATAATGTCCATATGCTTGTTTTCAGGAAAATAGGAGAAAAAAAATCTTTAAAAGATGCTTTAAAACCACTCAATATTACAGTGTTACTTTTGACTAAAGTGGCAAATGAAACACCTTAAACTGATATTCCAGTTACACACACCTACCCCTCCCCCCAGCACTCACTGTTACATTGGTCACAAGCGTAGATTCTCCCTTCCAGGGCCTCTGTCTCTGTGAACTTGGCCAGCATCTCAGTGAGCAGGCACTGAGTCTGATTCAAAGGGATAAACCCCTTTTCTATGCAGTGATAGCGTTCAGGGAATTCCAGGGACAGATCCCAAAAGGGCTCGATGGTATTGGATTTGTAATTGCATGATACACATGTGACCTAGAATGAAAAGATTGGTTTACAGGTTATATAACTTCCATGCTTCCCACATACATTTTTGCTAGCACATAACAACCAAAACTAAGTGTATAGTTTTCCAAAAACATTTAACTGCAATATTAAAATAATAAACATAACTTTAAGAGAATTCGAGCATATTACTTCTGGTATGTATCTCTAACCATGACGCTAGCTGGAACTGGAAAACCACACAGCACAGTGATTACTACCTACCCCTTTCTCTCCTCTCTCATAAAGCATGCTTTGCCATTCAATGCTGCAGTATTACAGATGGAAGTCACCGTGGAGTCAAGGCATCATCAATCTGAGATGGAGAATTTGCAGATTCCTGTCTGCTTCTCTCATCCTCATACTCTTGTTCTCTCCAGACTTTGCTCCTTCCATCCAGTCCAACTTGCCTCTCTTTTTGCCCTTGTTTCTTGCAGCATCCCTGCACTGATCCCTGTGTTCCAAGAGCCTCAAAGTACCTTGTGATTAGACCTCTTCCCCCACTGTAACCTTCCCAGATGCACCTTTCTTCCTACAGACCCTCAGGGGGGTAGAGGAAGTGCCGAGAAACACTCCCCTTTCACATGCTGAAAAACAAAAGTCTAAATAAACTTCCTCTTCCCATCCTACTCATCATTCTTTTAAAACCCTAAATATCAGGACACAAAACCTCAGTAGCATAGTGTAGAGGTTTTACCTGAATTTCTCTTTTTTTTTTTTTTTTTTTTTAATGTGTGTTTTTATTTATTTATGGCTGTGTTGGGTCTCTGTTTCTGTGCGAGGGCTTTCTCTAGTTGTGGCAAGCGGGGGCCACTCTTCATCACAGTGCGCGGGCCTCTGGCCTCTCACTATCGCGGCCTCTCTTGTTGCGGAGCACAAGCTCCAGACGCGCAGGCTCAGTAATTGTGGCTCACGGGCCCAGTTGCTCCGCGGCATGTGGGATCTTCCCAGACCAGGGCTCGAACCCGTGTCCCCTGCATTGGCAGGCAGACTCTCAACCGCTGTGCCACCAGGGAAGCCACCTGAATCTCTTTAAGTTGCCCACCTCTTTGCCTCTACAAATTCTTTCTGCATATTCTCACAAAGCCTTATCTATGAGTCTTCACTCATGTCCTTAGATGGCTAAGGAAATGAAAGGTAATGGGGAACAGGAGGGAGACTTGCTTACCCTTTGGCATCCTCCTAGCCACCTCCCTCCCTTGTATGTAAAGAATGCCTTGGAAAGTAGAGTGCTCTTTCAAACAACTATGGAACCAAGGTTACAGGCAAACTCTTCAATTTCCTAAAACTGATCAAAGGATGATGGCACGTCAACAATGGGTACTTGATTAGAACAATGGGAATATTATATTACTCGTATCATCATTAAAGATTAAAGACATTTACTGAAAGTGAAATGATATGGCAAGTTAAACTAAAAATCTGCCTGTTAAGACAGGAGGCAAATTCACCAACAAGGTCGTCGCACAGTACAGTAAAAGGTACAGTGGCTGCCCTCAGCTATGCATAGTTATGGCAAATGTCGGCTACCCTAGTTAGGCCAACAGCCTGGGGGAGTGATACGCACGGGAAGCCTAACTACTACACCAGCCCCGCTCCAGTGTGGTGGGCAGCTGGGGGTGGGCTGGGCACACACCTACCTGGCTGAGTAGCTGCCCGTGAAATATGGTGTTCACCACCTTTAAGACCTGTTTGGTAAGCTTCCTCTGGGAGAAGGGGATGAGGATCCGGCGCTTGGTGCCCTCGGACTCGAGTTCCTGCTGCACTTTGTGCAACAACTCGCAGAGAAACTCCTGCGCGTCCTGCTGGTCGTAGCCGCGGAAGGCGGGGATCAGGCTCCACACCGAGTGAAGCATGGCGAAGGGCGACACCAGGGCCCACTTCCCGGACCACATGACGCGGAAGAGGGTGTGCAGTTCGTGGCAGAGGGAGATGTGCTTCGAGCTGGGCTCCTTGTTCTGGATGAGTTCTAGGCTCCTGCTGAGGGAGGCCCCGCCATTCAAGCAGAGGCCCTCGAGCTCGCAGGCCTCGGCCCCGTGGCTCCTGGGCGACAGTTTGGTGGCCGAGCTGCCGGCCGGCCTGCCCGCGAGCGGGGCCTTGCCGTTGGCGGCCCTGGGAAACAGCTGCTCCGTCTTGGACGGGTCGAGGTTCAGGAAGCACTCACGGAACTTGCGCAGGTGGCTGAGCACCTGGAGGATGGAGTTCATGTAGCAGGTGTTGCCCAGGTTACGCAGGCCCGTGACGCCCGGCGCCATGGCGGGCGCGCGGCGCGGCGCGGGGCGGGGCCCAGCGGGCGCGCGCGGCACGGCGGCGCGGGGCGCGTGCAGCAGCAGGCGCGCGCTCTTGCGCGGAGGGGAACTGGCCAGTTCCTCCAGCAACCGCCGCTTCACCTCGCGCCGCCGCTGCCGCGCTGCCTCCTTCTTGCGCTCCAGCGCCTCCTGCCGCCGCCGCTGCTCCAGCTTGGCCTGGCCCCGCGAGGTCTTCTCGAACCAGAGCCGCAGCGTCCGGGCCAGCAGGCGCTGGCGCCGATACCACAGAGCCGTGAGCATCTGCGTTTGTCCCTGAGGAGCGCGCTGCGGCGGGACGGCGTCCTCGCCCGAGGCCATGGACCGCAGCGTCCGCCCGCGCCTCAGCGGCGGGTCCTGCGTCTGGCCCCTGACCGCCAAGAGGGAGCTTCTCAGCAGCTTGAGGTCCCCTTCCGGGTTGTCGTTGAGCACGTAGTCCTTGCACAGGTAGCAGAACACGTAGAGATCCCGGACCTCCATGGCTAGCGGGTGTCCAGTCTTTTCGAAGTGTTTGAGGGCGTGATCTTCGATGTAGCGGCCGCAGGCCACGTGCGAGCACTTGAGACAAGCCCACACGGACTCGGTGGTGGCGCACTCCCGGCAGCACCACTTCTGTGGGTTCAGGATGGAGTGGTCCTGGGCTAGCCGCAACCGCCCTACATGTTTGCATCTATCCATGTCTTATGGAAGTCTTCACTCTTTCAACCTGTCACGATTAGGGCCCTCGAAGAGAGGAGAGAGAGAAAGAGAAAGCTTTCAGCAAAATATTTTCCTAGAAAAAGGCTTGCAACCGGCATTTTCCACTCAATATTCATTAGTTTTCAATTCAAAACTGGTTCTTTTGGAAGGAAGTTTAAAAAAAGAAAAAGAAAAGCAATTTTGGCATAGACTGGGTATAACAGAAAGACAGTTAAGTTCCTTAAAAAGACAGAATCATAAAATACTAAACGACAGACCTTAGCCCTAATGTGTAAGTTTACATTTTCCAAGGCTGTTTTAATTCTTGAATATCAGCTAATTTTTACGTAAGGCTGATTTGGAAATGTCATTACCCTTATTTCACATTGCACCCAACTGGCCACCAGGGGAAAGAAACTTGTATTCTGAACCATCTCTGAATTGATGATGTCCTGGAAGTGAAAGCCTCTCTGTCTCATACTGACAAGATCCTGGCTGCATGCAAAAAGGGACAGGGCAGAGGAAAGGAGAGGAGAGACATAGACAGCGTTTCACATACCAGTAGGAGAGATGAAGACTCTCAAATAATTGCTACTCTCAAGTAGCAATCTCAGGTCGGTTTCACTGTATTTCAAAGTAGAGATAAGAAGATAGGGTAAAAAAGATAAATGGTAAGAAAGAGAAAGTCCTCTAAAGTACAAAGTATCATTTTTATTTTCTTGAGTCCAGAGATCCGGCTAAGTAGGTAGACTGAGCCTCAATCTAACATTTTGTCTTCTGTGGTCTGAATGTTTGCACCCCATTCATATGCTAAAATCTTAACCCTGAAAGGTGATGGTATTAGGAGGTAGGGCCTTTGGGAGGTGCTTAGGTCAAGAATGGCTTGACCCTCATGGGATGAGCCTTCAAGAATGGGATTAGTGCCTTTATAAAAGAGCTCCCTCACCCCTTCCTCCATGTGAGGACACCGTGAAAAGCCAGCCATATGGCTATGAACCAGTTAGTCCTTACCAGATACGGAATCTGGTGCCATGATCTTGGACTTCCCAGCCTCCAGAACTGTGAGAAATAAATGTTTGTTATTCATAAGCCACCTAGTCTATGATATTTTTGTTACAGCAATCCTGAGGGACTAAGCCAAAGTGTCTTTTTGAAAAGAACATTTACATCTTGTAGAAAGGATGGGAAAACGTTTACCTTCCTTACTGAAAGAATAGTTAAGTACAGAACTAGACAAATCTGACTCGTAGGACAAGAGGTGTAGTGGCTACTGGTATTACAGTATTTAACCAAACTACCGAGACAAAAGGGAAAAAAAGCAAACCTTCTGGATGATATATGTAAAAATGCTTTTTATTTTTAAAAACATTGGTAGCATACTGAGCTTTTTTTTTTTTTTTTGTCTTTCTAACATTGCTTCTTCAACATTGTTCATCAGAGAAGCCGAATAAGCAATTTTTCCAAGGGAAAGAGGCTATTTTAAAAGAAAACCTTTTATTCTTTGGAAACTTGACTATTTTCCCCCCCAATACCAGCATTTAAATTCCCTAAAGGCAGATCCTCTTATAAACTGGATTTCCTTCACCCCATTTCTTGCCCACTTTCATTTCTGTGAGCAAATACAGTTCTATGACTATGGGGTCACCCAGAGAAGTTCTAAATCCAAAGCACTCTGAGTAGTTCCTTTAGTTGGTTTTCCAGATGCCTTTTTTGGCTTGGCCCTATTGCTAAACCCCACAAATATACCACAGGACCAAACCAGAGATCCTTCCCATTTTTAAATTGCCCATTCCAGTGGGCAGAGGCCATGTCCCTATATAAGAAATCCTTAAATCATACAAAGGAAAGTAACCTAGATTATCTTCCATCAAGTCAGATCATGCTTTTCCTTTGAGTACTGTCAGGATTTAGTTTCTACTATATTATTTTTCTAATTATTGACTTGTTGCTAAGTGCCCTTTAAGTCATTTCTGTGGATGTATTTCTCCATTTCCTAACCCTTCAGAGAGGAGATCATGTGTTATATTTCTTTCTTTCCTTTTTTTTTGGCCACACTGTGCAGCTTGCGGGATCTTAGTTCCCTGACCAGGGATCGAACCCGGGCCCACAGCAGTGAAACCACTGTGTCCTAACCGCTGGACCACCAGGGAATTCCCTATTCTTCTTTTTAAAAAAGAAAATTTTCTTTATAATTCTTTATAATTTCAAGACTTGTGGGTGCTCAACTCTTGAGTAGTCAAAGGTGTTCTGTCAGAATCACTTCTCCACACAGACCAGAACAGTATTGAAATAACCATTTCTGTTTACTTTTTGTAGGGTATAGCCAAATTAAAAAAGACATACATTTAAAAGATAAAATGGTAAATAAATGAATTGTCTTTTTGCTACTTATTACCAATCAAGAATTTAAGTTGGATACACATGATGCTTACAACCAATTACTGGGGACACAAAGGAAAGTCAGTAATAAAAGAATGAAAAGGGGGAAAAAAAAATCAAAAGACTGGCAATTCCCAAGTTTGTCACTAACTTCCTATTTTTCAAAATGTAGTCTCTGAACCACCTACCAGCATCAGAATTCCTTAGGATACTTGTCATATGTACAGATTTCTGGTCATGACTCCAAATGTGATGAATCAGATTTTGGGAGAGGGGTCTAAATTCTCCATTTTAAACAAGCTCTACAGATGATTCATTTGTACATTAAAACCTTAGAACCACTGTACTAATCCAGTAAATTATATAGGGATGAAGAACTCCTCATAGAAATCAAAGAAATCAAAGAATCAATCAAAAATTTTATTTCTCAAGATCTTTCACTTAGACATTGTTCAATAGAACTCTCTGCAACGATGGAAATATTCTTTATCTGCGTTGTCCAATACTGTACTAACTAGCCACATGTGCCTCCTGAGTACTTGAAATGTGGCTAGTGAAACTGAGGGAATGACTTTTAATTTTATTTAATTTTAATTAATTTAAATTTAAATAGCCACACGTGACTGGTGGCTGCAGTATTAGATAGCACAGATTTAAATACACCAGGACAGGGGCTTCCCTGGTGGCGCAGTGGTTGAGAATCTGCCTGCCAATGCAGGGGACACGGGTTCGAGCCCTGGTCTGGGAAGATCCCACATGCCGCGGAGCAACTAGGCCCGTGAGCCACAATTACTGAGCCTGCGCGTCTGGAGCCTGTGCTCCGCAACAAGAGAGGCCGCGATAGTGAGAGGCCCGTGCACCGCGATGAAGAGTGGCCCCCGCTCACCGCAACTAGAGAAAGCCCTCGCACAGAAACGAAGACCCAACACAGCCATAAATAAATAAATAAAATAAACCCAAAGTTTAAAAAAAAAACCTGTCATCTTAAAAAAAGAAAAAACAAAACACCAGGACATACTATCTTTAGCTCACTTGGGTTTTCTTTTTGTTTTCTTCCCTTTGGAAGATTCAATACTCACTGAATCATGTCTGAATAGCCTCTTCTAACTCAAAACCTGACAAATCCCCATTTTAGCCAAAAGGAACCTTGATGTGTCTTCAGAAATTTAATTGCTATTGAGATCTTATCACATGAAACATAGCACAGCTTCAAATCCTACAAAGAGAGAATATTTCTATTAACAGGAATACAGCAACACAACACCCAGGACACCGATACCTTATGAAATCAACTTCTGTGCTAGAAAAAACATGCTGGAACAACCAAAAGCCAAAATAGAAAAACACTAAAAAACCATTCCACACCCTCTTCATGGAATGCTGTCAAATGGAAAGGGCACTCTGGAAATTCTTTCTTCCAATTTCATTTTCTGATCTATAAATCTGCTGATCATGCACATCCTTTCCTGCACAGCCTTTTTCCCATTACAGATCTGTCGTGGCAACTCACTAACCTGCCATATGGCAGAGTAAATCCATTCAGGAAAACACAGGGCTACTCTGCACCTCACTACACTGATTTAACCTAGGCAGACTAGCTTCTCTAGAGGAAAAACATAGCTGATCATGAAATGGAAATCACTCAAAAGTGACACAAAAGTCAACGCACACAATAGAGAATAAAGAGAATACAATCTTGAGTGTACTCAGTTCAAGAAAGACCATGTATTTCACTCACCCCTCACACATCCTCTGACCACTTTATTTAAGAACAAGGCCTAACACTCACAGGCACAAAGAAGAAATCTATTTTACATTTTTCTGACATGGACCCCTTTTCCTTCCTAATTGCTAAAGGTCATAAAAGTCCTAACACTTCCACTTAAAACATATATCATCCAGTGTAACAGGCACCCAGTATCCAAAAGAGAGAAACTTGCAGTGTAACTGGGAATGAACATGATGTGCCTAAATAGCTCTCCATCGTTAAGTAGATCAGTAACTGTAAATAAATGTCCTGCTCACCCTGGATCAATCTGCATACAGGGAAAGCAAACCTGACAAAATATCAGTGTTTGCTTCTTTAAGTAGTGTAGTTTTATTTTAAAAATCTGAATCAACTTGAGCTAAAAACCATAATTAATATTTAAAAGGATTCTACTATAGTTAATATCACCAAATAGTAAAAGAAGGTAATGGAATCTGTTCAATGTTTGCCTTTTGTTCTGATGAGAAACTTCTAGATTTATCACATCATTTTTTAAAGGTCTCTGTATGAGAGAGATGACTGAGCATTATAAAATCTTTCAAAAACCTATAGCTTGAAAACATGATTCATCTTTTAATTGGACTATTCCAATTATTCTCAAATAGCAGATTTCTTAGCTGATCCAAAATGGATAACAGCATCACCGGAAATAAAATTTCTGGGGAGAAATTCAACAAAAACAAAATAGGAAAAATTTAAGAGAATCTACTTTAGGGAGATTTGCATTTTTTCTCTCTCATCGTATTGATTTCTTCTCAGTTCTTGACTAAGGATAGTGGAAAAATCCTGCCTGATCTTGGTGAGACCAAGCGGCATAAATTCCAGCTTCAGAGAGAGTAGACACTATGGTAACATGCTGACAGCCTTCATTTACATAAAAGAATACTAATTACGTGGTATCATCAACATCTGCGATTCTGCTCACTGCCATATGCGACAGAGCAGGGTATTTTAACCCTTCAACCTGCTACACGTACCCTACATTACATGTCCCACAAAACCTGCAAAGGGTGCTTAAAGACACAATGAACACATTTTTACAAATAACAAGTGTTGAAAATGAATTTTATTTTCAGCTAACAGTTTATTTCTAAGAGATATGGGAAAATATAATTTAGTATCAATATCCAACTAAGAAAAACATTTTTTAAAACAAGGTAGAAATCACATTAAGATACAGTTAATAACCCAAAAGGGAAGAATGCTACATTTTAGAGTATTATATAGGGCTTTAAAAGGCTGTATTTTAAGTACAATGAAACTAGCCTTTTGAATTTTTGCATTATGGCTAAAATAAAAACAAAACAAAGAAATAGATACAAAATAACAAAAACAAAAACTAGGGGCAGAGACTGAGAAGGGTGAGGCTAGCCCTTGACTAAGGGCAGTGTGTAGTGGGGAGCACGCGGCGGGGTGGTGGGGGGGGAAGATGGCTGAAGGGGTGGAGGGTCCTCACAGCTGCTGCACTTTCCCTTGTTCCCCTTCGTTTCCATTCTCCCTGAATGTGGGGGTGGGTGGGTGGATGGGTGACAGATAACCTGTAGGTCAGAGCATCCGTCCCTCAGAGACTCCTGCAGAGGCTGAATTCTCTGGGACGAGGTTGGAAGCTCTAACCAAATGTGTTCTTGAGCTCTTAAACCCAAGAGCGGAACGGCCACTTAAGCAGCGGCTCTTGGCCACAGGCAATGGTACGCTGATGCGCTGGGTGCGCCGGAGCCTACCGAGGTTGGCCATCACTCGTCAGTAATCAAGCGCTGATGTTCGAGAATGAGCCTGTTTAATCACGAGTTACAGATTTAAGGTTGTGTCTGCACAATAATGTCTCTCTCACTTGCATTAGGATCTGCTTTCCTCAGTGAGAAAGCAGTAGAGTTCATCTAGAGAGCCAGCCATCACACAACCCTGATTGCCACAGCGCAGGGAGATGACAAAGACAGAACGACCAGCACAGTACAGATGCTTTGCTCTGTGCCAAATACCAACTTATCTAACTGTATTAAGAGCCAGAATTGGGTGTAAGCCCTCTGTACCTTCAGTCTCTGCTCTCTTTTGTTTGCCTCCTTCCTCTCCAGCTGCAACATGCCCAAGTCTCTCCTGTCTAAAAAACAACGCAAACCCAACTTTGCCCTGCCTCTAGACTATCCTTGACACTATTTTTAGGCTCTTTCTCCTTCTGCCTACTTTATTTCTGGCAAGAATAATGTGCAGCTTCATCTTTCTCACAACTCACTCCTTCGCACCTTCATTTCATAGCAACTGTTTTCTCAAAGGTCTCTGCAATTTCCTCAGAGCTGAGTTCATCAGCCCTTTCTCAGTCCCCATCCACATCTATTCTGCCCCTGACACTGAACACACACTCACTCCTGCATTTTAGGCTACTGTTCTCTTCCTATGTCTGTAAATACACCTTCTCTGTTTTCATGTGTGTCTCTCTTCCTTGAAATATAGACTCTCCTTAAGATTCTGTCCTCAACTCTCTTCTTGATGATTTCGTCTGTTTCTAGAACATCAAGTATCATTTCTATTAACGTATTTTAATTCTCACAAACACTTTTTAAAAACCACTTTATTGAGATATAGTTGACATACCATAAAATTCACTCATTTAAACCACACAACTCAATAATTTTTAGTACACTCACAGAGTCCCATACATACTTTTGCATATAAAATCTGTCCATTTCCTTACAGAGGCTTGGTCTCAGGTTGGATCTTCCCATTCTGATACCCGCATTATGGTATACTACTGTTAATGCTATTTGCAGGATGAAGCTTCTGAATATGTTTTGCAGTTGTTTGTTTGGTAGCAGTGATGTACTGAGCTATACACACTGAGATCATGTACTGAGTTATACACACTGTTTCATCCAAGTCTCCTGATGATCAAGACATGTAAGATGACAGACAGGGGGTTAAGGAAATGCCATCTGTGGAACAAAGCTAGCTGGCCTTCAAAGGATCAGACTTTTTGATTCATTAACCTACTCTTGCCAAAGAGGTCTGTGCCTAAAACTTAACCCCTTTTCCAGGAGGACAGTAGACTGGGCGCAAAGGGGCCAAGGAATACTGCTCATATAAAATTCAGAGAAATTCTGAATACACTGGGAGCCTGTGCACGCGCATGTGTGCGTGCGCACACACACACACACACACACACACACACACACATACAGAAATGTTACCTGTGACTCTGTGTGGAGAAGTGGCAGCCAAGAGTGGAGATAACTAGTTTGGCTGTGTAAGGATTAAACAGGTTTGCTTCAGAGCTTAGTAATTTGTGGCCCTTCCAGATCAAACCTGGTGATGCTTTTAGTATGATCTCCCTGACAAGCTAGTGTTAAGGCAAGGTCCAAACTAAAGGCTCCCTCTTCTACTCTACTGCCACAAGGAAAAATTCTATCGCTACCGCTGAGAGAATCAGGGTTTACCCTTTAAATATCTGACTGCAGGAATTATGGTTTGTCCCTGCAGTATGCCTCCAAAACACTGTTCTCTACAGCAGCTGGGCAGTCATCATAAGTGTGTACATATGTGTATACATATGTCAAAGTGTACATATATGTCAAACTTCTAGAATTGTGCCCTTTAAATACATGCAGTTTATTGTATGTAAATTACATCTCA
The DNA here is from genome assembly GCF_965194805.1 of Balaenoptera borealis. NCBI lineage: Eukaryota > Metazoa > Chordata > Mammalia > Artiodactyla > Balaenopteridae > Balaenoptera > Balaenoptera borealis. The sequence goes on from NC_138869.1 coordinate 76,044,781, forward strand.
ATACATTTGTTTAAAATTGCATAGACACACACGCACAGACACATATACACACACAAGTGAATAATATACCCCTAATGAAATAATGGATCTAGTAAGTAGCTCCTTCAACCACTAGGTGAAAGCTGACAGGAAACTTTACAATGGATGGATAAGGCTGACAGCACCTGACTCCAGTGATCAATTTCACATTGAAAATAGGACAACCAGACATTATACGCTTCCCTGCTATGATGCAATAAGAGGTTCACAGCAGCATCACCTATAAAGTACTCTTGCTAAAAGAACTGAACCTGGGCTTCCCTGGTGGCGCAGTGGTTAAGAATCTGCCTGCCAATGCAGGGGACACGGGTTCGAGCCCTGGTCCAGGAAAATCCCACATGCCGCAGAGCAACTAAGCCCGTGCACCACAACTACTGAGCCTGCGCTCTAGAGCCCACGAGCCACAACTACTGAGTCCACGTGCCACAACTACTGAAGCCTGCGCACCTACGGCCTGTGCTATGCAACAAGAAAAGCCACTGCGATGAGAAGCCTGTGCACCGCAACAAAGAGTAGCCCCTGCTCGCCACAACTAGAGAAAGCCCGCGTGCAGCAGCAAAGACCCAACACAGCCAAAAATAAATAATAAATAAATTTGAATAAAATGAATGAATAAGCATTTTCAGAACTCTAATTAAAAACGGATGAACTCATAAAAGTGCTAACAAAAGATCAAGATGAAAAAAAAATTAATTACATGGGACTGAGTGAACTGATGAGGATGATTATAATTTTTGTGACTTTTTGTTTGAATTAAAAACAAAAAATCCCACAAGGAGTCAGAGGCAAAGAATATACAAATCAATTTTCACTGCAAAGTAAAGGAGCTGTTACAGTGGAGGATTACTGGACTGAATGTCTATATTATGATATAGTATGAGTGTGTTTCATGTTTGGTAATTGCGATCATTGTTGCTTTTGTTGTGGTCATCCATTTACAATGCTTGGTGTCAGTCTATTTATGTCTTGTAAAAATAAAATACAGTGTGTGTGTGTGAAAAAAAAATAATAATGTGGTTAAAATGAGAGCAGTAATGCACAGTACGTTTCATCAACACACAACCTGATTCTCTTGAGAGAACAGATGAAAGGAGTCTTGCTCAGACTCCTGGACAACTTAAAGTGTTGCTGGCTTCTCTGTGGACCGATTATAGCAAGTTGTAATTCAGATAAAGAACTTCCTAATGCAGGAAGTTCTTAATTCAGGAAACAGGAGTTGGTGAAATTGAAACCAATTTATTAAATAAAAGGAAAAGCATATACAGCCAAGTACTTAGAAGCTAGAATACTCAGTTTTTAAGGTCCGAAATAGAATAGTGTGGGACCTAAAATTCTTCAGTTTTTATACTGTACTATCACTCCGATAATTTGTTCTAATCCTCTGAAGTTGTTGAGAAAAATGCAACAGAGATCTGGAGAAATCTGTATTTTTAAACTTTAGCTCAATGTTTAGCTATACACACAAATATTTAATGGCATAAACTGGTAACAGCCTACATAATGGACAAGGCTTATATTTATCTGGAGAGCACCACATTTTCCAGTCTTCTGGGACGAGCCTCCCCCACCTCCCTACAAGGAAAAACTGTGCCTCCCCCCATTTGAATGGGTCTATAAATCCCACCTGTCCCCTTGACCACAGGCAGGTCCATGACCAAGGCCAAGGCAATTGGAGTAATGCCTGCTGGCGCTAGCAATTGGTCCAAGAGTGAGCACCTGCCCAAAGGTGAGCCTTTCTGAGCCTTTCTGTTCCAGAGATTCCCCAACCTGAAGGTGAGAGAAAGAGCTCCCTCTCCTTTGGCATTGTTAAGCCTTCCCCAGGGACTGTCCTGTAACTCTGGAGCTGCCTGTGGTCAGCTCCATTCACGGAGCCATCTGAAGTGACAGAGAATGAGTGACTGTACCAAAGAAGCCAAGAGTTAAGGCAGAGAAATGGAAAGACAGTCATGATACTTCCAGTTCTGGATCCAGAGGACTCTGAGGCCAACCCTACCTCTTCCCTCCCTATATCAAGAGACACCAAGTTCCCCTTTTTGGATAAACTTTTTGGTATCAGTTTCCAACACTGCAACTGAATGCATTCTGACCAATACACCTATATGTCCAACAGGATTGGTTAAGCAGACCACAGACTCAAAATTGTGTGGCCATTAAAATTATCTTACCAAAGTGTAACTCAGTAAAAATTAAATGAATAGATGGCATGCAAAGATGATCTGGTATATTAAGTGAAAAAAAGCTAGTTATAAAACAATATTCATAAAATAGGAAAAAAAAAAAGACAACTGAACCTGAGTCCAATGAAGCCTTTGGATATAACACCAAGTTATAAGAAATATGGGAGGGCTTCCCTGGTGGCGCAGTGGTTGAGAATCTGCCTGCCAATGCAGGGGACACGGGTTCGAGCCCTGGTCTGGGAAGATCCCACATGCCGCGGAGCAACTGGGCCCGTGAGCCACAACTACTGAGCCTGAGCGTCTGGAGCCTCTGCTCCGCAACAAGAGAGGCCGCGATAGTGACAGGCCCGCGCACCGCGATGAAGAGTGGCCCCCACTCGCCGCAACTGGAGAAAGCCCTCACACAGAAACGAAGACCCAAAACAGCCAGAAATAAACATAATAAATAAATAATAAAAATTAAAAAAAAAAAAAAAAAAAAAAAAAAGAAATATGGGAGACAGGAACGTACTACCACACGGCTGCAATTAGCCAACGCGCCAAATCAGAGTGTGGCAAATGCTACAGGATCAGTGATCTGGAGTCTTTAAGAAATAAATGACATGAAGAAAAAAGGGGGGGGATAGATTTGCTACAGATTAGAAGAAACCTAAAAACATATCAACCAACTGCAATGTGTGGTTCTTATTTAGATCCTGATTTGAACAAACCAAATATAAAAATATATTTTTGAGAAAACTGGGAGAAATGTTTTAAAATACTGTTTGCCTCTAGCTATACCACTATATTTTAACAGTTTCGTTGAGGTAGAATTGACATACAGTGAACTGCGCATATTTAAAGTGTACAACTTGATACATTTTGCATATACTTGTGAAATCACCACAACCAAAATAATGAACACATCGATCACCCCCAAAAGTTTCATGCCCCTTTGTAATCCTTTCCCCCAGCCTCCCTCCCTTAAACGCCCAGTCCAAAACTGGAGAAATTTAAACACAGACTAGGACTTCCCTGGTGGCGCAGTGGTTAAGAATCCGCCTGCCAATGCAGGGGACACGGGTTCAATCCCTGGTCCGGGAAGATCCCCCATGCCACGGAGCAACTAAGCCCGTGCGCCACAACTACTGAGCCTACGCTCTACAGCCCACAGCTATGAAGCCCAGGCGTCCTAGAGCCCACGCACCACAACTACTGAGCCCACGTGCTACAACTACTGAAGCCCGCACACCTAGAGCCCGTGCTCCGCAACAAGAGAAGCCACTGCAGTTAGAAGCCTGCGCACCGCAACAAAGAGTAGCCCCGCTCACTGCAACTAGAGAAAGTCCATGCACAGCAACAAAGACCCAACGCAGCCAAAAAAATAAAAATAAACACAGACTAAGTATTAGCTAACATTAATAATTATTAGTTTGATGTGACAATAGTACTGTGGCTGTATTTTTTCAGTCTTCATATGTTAAGAGACACCTCTGAAGTATTTATAGGTGAAATATTACGATGCATGGAATTTGCTTTAAAATACTCTAGTGGCAGGAAGATAGATGAAACAAGATTGTCAAAACGTTCATAATTGTTGAAGCTGATTGATGGGCACATGGAGTTCATTATATTATTCCCTTTATATTTGTGTATGCTTGAAAAGTTCCAAAAAAATTTTTTTAAAGACAAAAAGCAAACAATATACTCTCTGATAGCAAAAGAAAACCTTGAGATATGAACCATTCACAAATTAGACAAATTATGAGACACCTTTCATCTCTGTCATCTTACCATCATATCTAGTCTTACCTTGAGATGCACCCTCCCCACCCCTCAAGACACACCCAACCAAAGCAGTGCAGTTTTTCTTGGCAGTGTTAGTCACAGAGATTGCTTGCATAGTCCTTTCGTCTGGGCCTCAAGTATACCCTTTAGACTTAGGTAGCAACTTCTTTGCAGCCCCCCAAACTTTCCTTCAAAAACTTCACCAGAATTTTGCCCACAAAAATTTCCTGAGGATGTTTCTCTTTTGGGGGCACAAAGCCACTTTAGTTGATCTGTTGAAATGTTCTTGCTTAGTGTAATGTTTTCTCTCTTTCTGAAACTTCCTCCTTTATTGGGAAGGAAAATCTCTTTAATTTTTTTTTTGAAATTCTGCTTCTTCCTCACTAACTCTGATTATCCAGGTGGCAAGGAGCTCATCCTATGCCTTTCTGAATTTCACTGTAGTCACAGCAAAAAACAGTAGCACAAAAATTATATTAAAAAAAATATTTCTGTTTCTCTGACTCCAGTCAGATAAAGGTTACTCCCAGTCCATGTGATGTCTGGGGAAGCGAAATTTGGCCACATAGATCCAATACAATATTCACAAACATCAACCAACAGGTTGTTTTCAGCTGAGACTTTGGAATATATTTTCTCATAGAAGCAATGCTACAAATAGCACTTGGTCCAGTTAAAAAGCTTATTGAAAAAAAAAGTGAAAAAAAAAAAAAAAAGCTTATTGAGCCCATCATGTATCCTTGGTGTCGTACCGGAATACTAGTGCTACCACTACGGAAGCTAACTATCAAATGCATTATTCTGAGAAAATTAATTCAAAGTTTCAACTTAAAAATGCCAAGAACTGCTTTCCCAGCTGCAGCCCAGGCAGTGAAATTGGGAATCTCCCTCCTCCCACTTTCTCCACATGGCTAAAGAGGGCTTTCCACACATGGCCATTTGTATGAAAGACACATATATATGTTAGGAACTGCCTGCAGAGGAAAAGAAGGAACAATTTCTGTGAATAGAAAATAAACCTGACTAGAATTTACAAATGGATCGTCAGGATTAGTTGGTGATTTCAGTGGCTGCTCTAAGGAAAGGAAACCCCATCTTCCTGATGTCCTGTTTCTTAAAAGGATAGTAGTATATTTAATCCTGTGCCTTCCCGAAGAATATACCAAAGCACATCTGTCAGGACGGAGGTCCATCATATTTTGCATAAATGGAGACACAACTTTTAAAAAAATGTATGTATGTATTTATTTATTTTTGGCTGTGTTGGGTCTTTGATGCTGCGCCTGGGCTTTCTCTAGTTGCAGCGAGTGGGGGCTACTCTTCGTTGTGGGGCGTGGGCTTCTCATTGCAGTGGCTTCTCTTGTTGCAGAGCTCAGGCTCTAGGCGCGCGGGCTTCAGTAGTTGTGGCACGCGGGCTCAGTAGTTGTGGCTCGCAGGCTCTAGAGCTCAGGTTCAGCACAGGCTTAGTTGCTCTGCGGTATGTGGGATCTTCCCGGACCAGGGCTTGAACCCATGTCCCCTGCATTGGCAAGTGGATCCTGAACCACTGCGCCACCAGGGAAGTCCCGAGACACAACTTTTCAGCACTTTATTTCAAGAGCAAAGAAGACAGATGTCCAAAGAGAAGGGGCCAAATACAAAGTGGTATTTGTTACATACATACAAAAGGAGAAAACTTGAAGCTACAAAGAAAACACTCAGGCACTTTAATTGAGAACAGGTTAAATAAATTATAAATTGGCCATATAACTGAAACCACCAGTAGTTTTTTGTTTTGTTTTCTAAAGAGGCAGGCCTATGGGTACAACAATTCAAAATACAGTATGTGAAAAAGAAAAGGGGTAGAATAGTGTATATAATATGCATCAAGACTAAAAAAACTACACATGCACAATCTCTCTCTCATATGCAATTAAGAAGATAAACAAGAAACTGGTAACACCACATGCCCTGTAGTGGCAAACGGGGGGTGGAGATGGAAAAGAGAGAGTCATCAACATTTGTACCTTTTGGGGAAAAAAAATCATGTATTATCTATTTTCCAAAAGGATACAGCACTGAGGAAACTGTTTCAATAATCTTAAAAATTCAGGCATCAGCAAGATGGCTGAATATAAGTGCGGGGCGTATATGATTTACTATGCTTTTATTAGAAAATAGGATTTAGGGACAGGCAGTCTGATGATATTTATGGCATACGGAGAACCCAAGGAATTATATTCTAGTAGCACTAATCACTGCAAAAAGAACCCCCCACTTCTTTTTCCACAAGCTTATGACCAGCAAAGTGCAGACCTCTTTGGTTTATTGCAGAGGGGCTTATATAGCACAGCCTCAGTCGGTCGTGTCAATCATTTGAAATTTCATATCAGCCAAGGTACCAAGGTAATTTCTACTCTGCTTCCCCAGAGGCCACTACAGAAAATTGTCAGTAGAAGGGAATCCTGTAAGCAGACCCTTCCAACTCTCAAGAGATCTTCATTTCCTTCATGGACAGCTCCTAACATTATTCCAGTATACCGGGCAGCAAAATCTCTCTCTCAATACCCAGCCAACCTCTCTGAAGGAGCATAGGTGTGAGAGTGTGGGTGTGTTTTGGGATGGTGAAGGCAATCAACTGAATGATGAAGGACCCCCCACACACACACACACATACCATTCCAAGTATAAAAGTATACTATAAGCCTCAGTTTCTCAAGTCTATAAAACCGGGGAGCAATAATACCTACTTCAAAGAATTGTTCTGAGGGAGACTCAAATGAGATGGCCACGTAACTGCGTTCTGAAAGTGACTGACTCTAAACAAAGTACTGGCTGACTTGGCCACCTTGTCACTCATTCCCAAAAAGCTATTTTTGCTTCCACAGGGCTTAGAGTCAGGCTGGCTAATTGAGCAGCTTACAGTAACTGACTATCTGGTCTTGACTTTACCCAGATAGTTTCATCTAATAAGGTCTTCATACTAAAATATTCTTAAACGAGAAATTAGAGGATACTTTTATATTTAAAATGAGAAAAATCACTATCTTTCCAGAACAAATTAAAAGGTTTTATTATTTATTATCTATTTTTCTTAGGTCTTTAAAAATTGTGTTTAATAGCAACACAGAGCAAGGCTAGTAAAAGTCCAATTAAGATGTTAAAAACAAACCCAGAGCACCATAAAATGCTGTTGAATTAAAGAAGCAGAATCAGGCTCAGCTCACACTCTCCAACAGGGGTATGCCCATTGAATACTTACAGGTCCAACAGAATGTGCTGCGTGGCAAAAATATAAAAGGGGCCTTCTTTCAAATAAGGCATAGAAGGCATTTCAAAGACGTGAACTGTGCATGAACCCTCATCTCTCGTTAAGAATAAAGCAGGAGTACTTCTGGGAACTCAACTATAGTGAGCTGGCACAAGAGAATAGAAAGCCAGTGCACACCCAGGCAGCAAACTTCATGTAGTTTAAATCCCACAAGTCCCAGCCACTTCTCCTATTTTAAAGATATCAGCCTCCTGGCCTGCCAGTGAGTCCTACCACTTGGATTTGGGCACTGACACTCTCATTAAAGGCAAACAGAGAATCTTATAAGGGAAACACATAAAGCCAATCAACTGCTAATAATTAAGCATAGATTAATTTACCATAGCAGGAAGCAGAAAGCTGGGTGCTAAGGGGCAGGATACTGCATAGCTAAATGCAGTGAGGAAGAAACTAAAGAGGGAAAGAAAAGTATAAATCACTAACTGATACCCTGTAGAAGGGAGACTTGAGCCTTAAGGAGTATTGGACAGCAAGGAGGGAGGTCCCTAAAAAACGGTATGAGAACAAAAAAATAAGCCTCACTGACTTCATCATTTTTTTCCCTGCATCCTTCCCATGTTGCCTGTGGTAACTGTGCTGAACGTTGTCCATACCTATCAAGTTATAATATCAGTGAGATATAATGAAACAAGGTAAATACATGATTCATTACGTGTAGCTTTAAATACATATGAATAACTAGGAAAGTAATTATTCTAAAGTTAAACCTTTCGTTTCTGAACATGCGCTTCTGAGTCTGACATCTCAGTTTGTTATTTTTAAGTTACTGGTCACTAACAGCCTATAGCCAACGGTAAAGTCCCCATCAAATCACCCAACTCCACCACAGCCAATTTATCAAAACACATACATTATCACTATACCTATCACTCACACAAGAACTTACCAGAATTAATAAGAACTAAACTGCTTTGATGGAACTATCAGTAAAAAAAATCATATCTAATATTGGCAGAAGCAAAATAATAAACATTACATATTCCAAGAGACCAATCAACAGACTTCTAAGGGACCACTTAATGCACTACTTATTCTAAGAAGCCAGCTTATGAGTCTGCCAGTAAAGAAAATATCCCATAGAATTGTTCCAGATATGACCTAGACTTTAATGGAAAGTGGGGCAGGACCCATTAAGGTGCTGATGTCATTGAACAGGTTTAAGAAATAAGGAATCCTCACTTTGTGTTCATACATGTCAATGATATAGAATGTCTCTAAAACTGCAGATAAGGCTTTATCTTCTGAGACTGAAGTTCAAAAGAAGAAAAATGTAGTGGACACAATAATCCATCTGTTAAAAACACCAAAATCCTGAGGTCTGAGTGACTGCAGAGTTCTGGGGACCCCCAAACCCATTTATGAAAAGCCCATGGCTAACATCCTACTCAATGATGAAAACTGAAAGCTTTTCTTCTAAGATCAGGAACAAGGCAAGGATGCCTGCTCTCACCACTTCCGTTTAACATAGTATTAAAAGTCCTAGCCAGAGCAAGTAGGCAAGAAAAAAATCAAAAGGCATCTAAACCAGAAAAGAAGTAAAATGACCTCTGTTCATAGATGACATGATCTTATATGTAGAAAAATCTAAAGGTTACAAACAGACACACACACATACACGCACACACACAGTTAGAACTAATAAATTCAGCAAAGTTGCAGTACACAAAAGCAACATACAAAAGTCAGTGTGTTCCTATACACTAACAGTGAAATCTGAAAAGGAAATTAAGAAAACAATTCCATTTACAATGGAATAAAAAAGAATAAATACTTGGGAATAAACCTTACCAAGGAGGTAAAAGACTTGTATACTGAAAACTACAAAACATTGCTGAAAGAAATTAAAGAAAACACAAATACATGAAAAGACATCTCATGTTCATGGATTGGAAAACTTAACATTGTTAAGATGTCCATACTACCCAAAATGATCTACAGATTCAGTGAAATCCCTATCAAAATTCCAATGGCATTTTTTGCAGAAATAGGAAAATACATCCTAAAATTCATATGGAATCTCAAGGGACTCCAAAGAGCCAAAACAATTTGAAAAAAAACACAGTTGGAAGAACACACTCATACTTTCTAATTTCAAAACCTACCACAAAGCTATAGTATAAAACAGTATGGTACTGGCATAAAGACAAATAGACAAATGGAATAGAACAGACAGTCCTGAAATAAACTCTTATGTATATGGTCAGATGAACTTTAGCAAGGGTGCCAAGACCACTCAGTGAAGAAAGAACTGTCTCTTCAACAAATGGTGTTGGGAAAACTGATATCCACATGTAAAGGAATGAAGCTGGACCCTTAACTTACACCATATACAAAAATTAACCCAAAATGGATTAAAGACCTGACCATAAGACCTAAAACTATATAATTCCTAGAAGAAAACATAGGGGAAAATCTTCATGACATTGGACTTTGCAGTGATTTCTTGGATATTATACCAAAAACACAGGCAACAAAAGCAAAAATAGAGAGGTAGACTACATCAAATTTAAAAACTTTTGTGCACCAAAGGACACAATCAACAGAGTGAAAGGCAACCTACAGAGTGGGAAAAAACATTTTCAAATGTATCTCATAGGGGTTAATATCCAGAATATATAAAGAACGTCTACAACTCAACAACAAATAAATCAAATAACCCAATTAAAAAATGGGCAAAGGGGCTTCCCTGGTGGCACAGTGGTTGAGAGTCTGCCTGCCAATGCAGGGGACACGGGTTCGAGCCCTGGTCTGGGAAGATCCCACATGCCGCGGAGCAACTAGGCCCGTGAGCCACAACTATGGAGCCTGCGCGTCTGGAGCTTGTGCTCCGCAACGAGAGAGGCCGCGACTGTGAGAGGCCCACACACCGCGATGAAGAGTGGCCCCTGCTCACCGCAACTAGAGAAAGTCCTCCACAGAAACGAAGACCCAACACAGCCAAAAATAAATAAATAAATAAAATTTAAAAAAAAAAAAAAAAAGGGCAAAGGACCTGAATAGACATTTCTCCAAAGATGATACATACAAATGGCCAACATGCACTGAAAACATGCTCAACATCACTAATCATCAGAGAAATGCCCATCAATGGATGAATAAACAAACTGGTATACACACACACACACACACACACACACACACACACACACACACAATGGAATATTATTCAGCCTTAAAAAGGAAGGAATTCTGACGCATGCTATAACATGGATGAACCTTAAGGACATTATGCTAAATGAAATATGCCAGTCACAAAAAAAGACAAACACTGTATGATTCCATTTACATGAGGTATCTAAAATAGTCAAATTCCTAGAAACAGAAAGTATAATGGTGGTTACCAGGAACTGGGGAGAGGAGAAAAAGTGTATATAGAGTTTTAGATTTACAACATGAAAAAGTTCTGGAGATCTGTTTCACAACAATGTCAATATACTCAACACTACTGAATTGTACACTTAAAAATGGTTAAAATGGTATTTTTTTTTACCACATTTTTACCAAAACTGGTTAAGATGTTAATTTCACATGTTTTTTCCTTTTTTTTTTTTAAAGAAAAAGCATTAAAACATTTGTTCAGCACAAATGAGACCTGTGATCTCAGCATTTTCAATCTCACATGGACGATGAGAAATAAACACGGAGAACCTGAGTAGGTAATGGCCTCTTATTAGGCTGCCAAAGCAAACACACTAAAAGCTTTACTAAGAAGCAAGGTAAACTACAGTTCAACTAGTATTTTCCTGAATGTGCTTCCAACTGATATGACTGATGCAATCACTTGGGAATTCATTCTATCCCAAGGTAACTTCTCCTAACCCAAACAGGATCTAAACCCACCAGTCCAGATGAAGGCATTCCCCAACTACTCTTCAGACCCATAATCCCACTGGCCAGGGTAAGATTCCTATCTGTTTTGTTCTTGGGAAACACTGTTCTTTGTTAAGATATTGTATCTCTCCATGTTCTTGGTGTTAAGTGCCCTTTCTCTTACGGCGATGATAACAGATGGTAGTTTGGGTTGGCATACATGTGTGCATGCAAGTGTGTATTTTATAGATCCATGAAATTAAAAAAAAAAAAAATCTGGGAACCACTGTTTTAGATAAAGTCCTCTTGGACCAAAGCTTTGGAGAGTCTTTTAACCTTATGAATCTATGATTCTAAAGGTCACAGTCCTCAGGACTTCCCTAGTGGCACAGTGGATAAGACTCCACGCTCCCAATGCAGGGGACCCGGGTTTGATCCCTGGTCAGGGAACTAGATCCCACATGCATGCTGCAACTAAGAGTTTGCATGCCACAACTAAGCAGCCCATGTGCCGCAACTAAGGAGCCCACGAGCCGCAAATAAGGAGCCCGCCTGCTGCAACTAAGACCTGGCTCAACCAAATAAATAAATAAATATTTAAAAATAAATAAATAAATGTCACAGTCTGCTAGAGAAGGGTTTCTCATGGTAATTGCCAACACTGGTGTTGGCTCTTGGCTATAGTTTTCTTTTGCATAGCATTATTTCCTTATTAAAAGTGCGTTTATCATTTTATTTTCTGCTTCCTATAACTCTGTAAAATAGTTATGGTACATATTTTTAATGGGTCATTTACAAATAAACTGAGAGGCAGTATAGCATAGTGTGATTAAAAGTTCAAGCCAAGCTGCTGGGTTTGGACTTCTAGCTCTGTCCTTATTAGTTATATATGGTCTTGGGAAAACAATCTCTCTCGGCCTCAGTTTCCCTATCTGTAATATGGGGACAATAATAGTTTTTACCTCATAGGGTTGCTGTGAAAATTAAATGAATTAACATATGTAAAATGCTTAGAGCAATGCCCGGCACAAGTCAGAGCTCAAGAAATGATAGTCATTATGTAAAGTGATCCTGTGACTTGCTCCACATCACACACTGACACTGCCAACAAAGTTAGGACTATGACGAGGATTATGCTCTCTGCTGAGATCCTTCCACCTGACCCACACAAACTCTTCTTCCCATTGATCCAATATTATAAAGGTAATGCACAGGTATTTCGGGGCAAATTATTACTCTGGACTCTTCTCAGTCACCTTACATTAGGTTCCTGGGCCCAATTCAACATGTGTGCGTATGGAGGCTTCCCCACACCAACAGGCAATTCCTGGACGCCATCAGGGTGCCTCAGAATTCAACTCAATTCTGACACTACCCAGAGATAGAATGAGATTCCACGGCTCAGTCCTACAAAACCACCTCCGCTTCAGACACCAGTCGCAAGCCCAGTTTGTTACCTGTGCTTCTGACCAACTGGCTATAAATTAGAGGTTCCCATGACTCCCCCTTTGGGTTCAATTAATTTGCTAGAATGGCTCACAGAACTTAGGAAAACCTGTTTACTAACTAGATTACCAATTTATCACAAAGAATATGAATCAACAACCAGACAAAGAGATACATAGGGTGAGGTCCCGAACAAAGGCACCTCTGTTCCCATGGAGCTGGGGGCCCAGCACAGTGGCACATGGAAGCATTCTGGTTCCCCAACGTGGAAGCTCTCTGAACCCCATCCTTTTGGGTTTTTATGGAGGCTTCATTACATAAGCACAGTTGATTAAATCATTGACCACTGGGGGTTGATTCAACCTCCAGCCCTACTCCCAACCCCAGAGGTCAGGGGGCGAAACTAAAAGTTCCCACCCTCTAATCACACGGTTGGCTTCATTGGCAACCAGCTCCCATCCGTAGGTGCTTTCCAGAAGTCACCTCATTAACATAACCAAAGACACCTTTATCATTCAGTACTTAGGAAAGTCCATGGGTTCTGGAGGCTGTGAGCCAGGAACTGTGGACAAAGACCAAATATATATGAGAAATATATTTTGATCATCTGAATGATCAAATATATATTTCTTATAAAACACAATATGGCACACCTCTTCAAGTGGAATCCAACTGTTTAGTCCCTCACAATCTGATCCTGCCATTTTAATGCTGCAGGTTTGTTTACAATTTAAAACTACCTTCTTTCAGACATTTTTCAGATGGAAAACGTTTGCACAACTCGAAACTTGACGCACTTAATGCTTTAAGAACTTGTAATATTAACAAGCTCTATCACTTTCAGTAGCCTCTCTCTCAAGCATGCTTTCTGAAATGCTCAGCTTTGCATTCCCAAGTAGCTGCTGTGTGATGAGCTAAACAGAGATAACTCAAGCAGAATAGGAAAAAGAAACACTTTGAAGACACACTAAAGCAAGACTTAAAATGACACAGCACCACTGGGGACTCAGAGAAATCACAGCGGCAGATAAACCTAGGGAGCATTGATGAGCACCTGGAGTATTTCTTTCTTAAGAGAGGACGGCAGGTGCACACAGTGCCAAACTCAGCACATGGAGGCTGCAGCTGCAAATCACGGGCCAGCGTGGACAGCTGGTGGGGACCCGCTGGCTAGATGGTAATTACTGGTCAGTCATCTTCAGCTACAAAGGCTAAGGTGTAGCTCATTACATCTGTATTCTTCAACCAGTTATTTATCTCAGTGCTAAAGTGACAGTTAGCCTCGAGGCATGTTTACCCATCTGCCTAAAAAATAAAAATAGAATCATACACAAAGGGAAAACACACAAAGTGCTTAATAAAATTTGTATTGAATCCTATGATAGATTATCTCTTCTCAATCATCTTTGTACCTTACCATAGAAAAGTCCCTTAAAATCTGAGAGCAAAGTTAGATAAGTTTTTATGAAGTCTGAAAGTAGGAGTTGGTCTTTTTGTTTGTTTGCTTTTACCCTGAGCAGCCACTCTTCCTCCATAGGGCCATGTGCTTCAGGAGAAGCACTAGCTCCAGGGGTGGGTCCTGTGAGGTCTCAGCCAGTTTGTGCATGGCACCCCCTGGCAATGGTCACAAGTCCAGCAGTGGGCATGTGGCCTAGGCTTGCCAATCAAATCGAAGGGAAGGGCATAATCCATGTGTAGGGGAGAGGTATTATCTTAGTGTTGGCATCTATTGGTTGTCTTTTTCCCAATAGTTGAGTTTTCCTTGTTAATTGTAGGTTGAATAATTTTGTACTGTTTTAATATTACGAGATTCTGAGTCTTGCTTAAATTCTAAGGAAAATGTTAATATTTGTTTTGGCAAGCAATCAACCTGGTTGGATTCAGATCACAAGTCCCAACCAACCCTTCTGTGAGGTATGGTTTAAATATCAGTTCCACAGTCAAGCCTTTGCAGAGGTATTAGGATCTGTCTGGCATGAGCGCTACCCAGTGGCCAGTCTAGGCCCTGGACAGAGATTTATCTCATAGTCGATTCTAATAGTTTTCGGTATGCTGTTCAGGATCAGATCCATGCATGTGCTGTTGAGGGGTGGACCCAGGAGTTCACAAATAATTCTACGGGGTTGCTTCCCTGAGCTCCTCCTTCTCCACTGTCTCCCAGGTACTTTTCAGTTCCTTGGAGCTTCCCTTTCTGTCTTCTAGCCAGAAAGCTGAGGCTTTTGTTATCCCATTCTGTCACATATTTTGAGGGCTAGGCAACAGGAAGACAAAGAGAAAGAAAAAAACTGAGGGGTCCTTTTTAGGACTATAGCTTCTCCAACTGGAGAGGAATGTTCCTCTCCCTTAAGAGTTTTAGGCATCTGTGGGTCCCTGCTGCTGTCACTGCCAGCACCAACATCACAAGATTGCCTGGCGGCTGGGGCCTGAGAGAAGGGAGGGAAATTTTTTAAAGGAGGAAGTTTCTACCCCTCTTTCTCTGAGTGTTAGAAGAGTGTTCTCCTCTCCCACTCAAGTCAAAACTGGAGGTTTTCTCCTGGAGCTCTCTCTGTCCATGCCTGGTGCCCACTTCCAGGTGTGGGCTGCACTCCGTCCAGGCCAGGGGACACTAATGGCAGTACTTCAAATCCTGGTCTTCTCGAATCCACCTGCTACTATTGACTTTTCAGAGTCCTCAAATTGTTGTTCCATGAGTTCTAACCAGGTTTTTAGCTGCACTCAGTGGGAGACACTGGGCTGAGTGTGCTTACTCTGTCTTATCCAGAAATGGAACTCTCCAGAGGCAAATATTTTTAAACGTAGTAGTCATATATGATTATAATGTGTCTTATAAAAGAATAGAAAATCCATAACTCCATAGATATTTTTTAGGGTGAGATTCAAATAGGCTTTTAGGTTAAAAAAAAAAAAGTAATATGGTTTACAGAAAAATATTAAGTAACTCTACAGGTGTTACTGGAATGTGGTAAAAATCATGCAGTGGTATACAAATGTCAGAAGTTTGAGAAATACTTATTTACAGGATAGAAGCCACTTCATTTTTAGAGCTACTTCTATATAGTTCTATTTTTATAATAGCATTATTATTTTTAATTATAAATAAATATAAACTACATATGAACCTGCTTATATTATTTGTTTTATTAACTGACCTTATAGTTTTGTCCTTCTGGCTATTATAGTCTACAGAATCCTGGGAAAGAACAAGGAAGGTCATTCAGGGACCTGTAAACAAAGCCTTCCTAGGGAAGATGGGTCTGAGGGATTCCCAAAGGACAGAAGGTAGAAGGGAGTGTTACACACAGATTAGGCAGTAAATGAAGAAGGCATGGATTCAGAAGTTACCTTCTTCTTTTAGAAGTTTGCCGAGGGAGCAGGTGTTGCTCCTGGCCTGGCTTTGGGCCCCAAGCCTCTTAGCCTGGATCTTTGCACCTGAGCCCACCTGGCCAATGCCGTGGCCACCAGGATGTCTGGGCAATTCATGGGCATCAGGGAGGGCCATGGTTACAGATGATGGCAAGGAGCCATGCAATCTACCCCAACTCTTTCACAGCTTGACTGTACATTAATTCAACCTCCCTAACAAAGTCTTCCAAAACATGAATGGACTCTCCTGAGACCACATTCTCCTTCAGTAATGTTTCACTTGACAAGGTCCTGCTAAGTGTTATCAGAAAATCTATCCAGTTTCACTATTACTGTGACATCTGAGGCTGAAGAAAGTGATGAAACTGTCTAGACTATCCTCAAGTTTACATACAGTGCAAAGTACCCAGATGAGGCACCCCTCTAGGAAATATTCTCCCAGGAACATCTAGAAGATAATGATGTCTCAGACATTAAAAAGAATTATTAGCATTACAGGCAGAAGAAAACCTTGGTATGGTGATGATCTCTACTTTAGTGACAGCTGTGCAAGAAAAATTAAGTGAAATGGCAGATCAAATAAAAACTATAAGAGAAGAAAAGAAACAAAAAGAAAAAGAAGCAGAGGGGCTTCCCTGGTGGCGCAGTGGTTGAGAATCTGCCTGCTAATGCAGGGGACACGGGTTCAAGCCCTGGTCTGGGAAGATCCCACATGCCGCGGAGCAACTAGGCCCGTGAGCCACAACTACTGAGCCTGCGCGTCTGGAGCCTGTGCTCCGCAACAAGAGAGGCCGCGATAGTGAGAGGCCCGCGCACCACGATGAAGAGTGGCCCCCACTTGCCGCAACTAGAGAAAGCCCTGGCACAGAAACAAAGACCCAACACAGCCAAAAATAATTAATTAATTAATTAATTAATTAAAAAAAAAATCTAAATGTTGAAAACATCAAGATTTTTCAAAATTATTAAAAAAAAAAGAAGCAGAAGCAGCTGAAAAGCAATTATTTCATGGCACTCCTGTTACAATTGAGAATTCCTTAAGCTGGAAGGCCAAGTTTGATGTAGAACTCTTGGAAATTAAAAATGTTAAAATAATCTTTAGGGACACTTTTTGGCCATTCACATTTGGCATGTCAGTTTCTTTTTCCATTAATATTCTAATGGTATTCCCAATCGTCTGCGTTTGGAAATGGCTGAAGTTGTGAGTGATACAAGAGACACACAGCCGCTGAGCAGTAGTCTGATGGCCACATTAGTTAACCTTCCAGCCATTATTAAATGACTCAATCTAATGAGCCAAGTAATCTCTTTCTGTATAAAAGTCTATTAAACAAATTATAGGGTCTTGGGAGCAACTCACCAGGCAATGAAAATCTCATGCATATATGAACATTTTTTTTCAAATAATAAAAAACAATTAGAATAAACTTAACATCAGTTGGTATTGAATTTTTTTAAAAGTTAAACTTTTTGACAAAAGTGGCGCTAACTTTGAAAACAAAATAAGATTAAAACAACCACAACAAGGGTAACTGGATAGGCCCACCTTTATTGCTATATTGGGGTTCCATGTAAGATTTGAAAAATCCCAGACCATTTGGTGCCCTTAAAAAACAAAATCACAAAATGTCAAGCAGTTTCCACTCTATCCTCAGCACTCAGCCACTGAGAGACAGCAGTCAGTGCTCAAGCTCCACAGCAGCTACGGTACCATGAGCTCAGACTCCCCTGAAGAGGGAGCTGTGACTACGGCAAAAGACTCAAAGGCTGGGATGGAAGCTCTGTGAGGGTAGAGGTTTTTTTGCTTTCATTTTGTTCACTGACTTATTTCCAGCCCTAGCCCCTAGAACAGGACTGGAACATCATAGGTGCTCAATTAATACTGAAAAATAAAAGGCTGTCCTGAAAGGTCCTTTTGGTCCTCCCAAAGTTGGGAGCAACCAATACAAAGAGAACATTCTGAATTTGGTATATATCAGTGGGATCACTGATTGGCAAGGCTGGACAGTCTTCCTCCTTAAAACCAAACCCTCCTTTCACCTTTAAATGCATATTTCCACAGCTCCTTATAATCTGGAACATACCCTCTAGCACAATTATGAAAAAGGAACAGAATATTCACTTTTCTAGACTGGGAGACACAGCCGCAACCAATCAGGATGTCACTAGAACCTACGTGGAGGTGCTGTGTGGCAGGCACAGTCCGCCCAGTCACTAGAGAGAGCACCGTGACTTTCTGGCCCACGTTGGGGTCACTGTAATGTTCTAATGTAGAGATAAACCTCAGTAATTCTCATTGTAAATCTAATGAGAAGAGTGGCCTTATTCTACATTTTTACAAATCTTTTTAGTGTCTGGAATAAGGAAGAGAGTCTGAATTCAGTTGATTGTACATCATGAAGTCTTTGGAAAACTCCACTGCATACTCATACGCAAGTATGTTTTAATATTGTTATGAAAATAGCTTTGACTCCCAAAAGGGTCTCAGGGGCTCCTGGGCCACAATTTAAGACACTGTTGTAAAAGACTTTGCCTTCCAATGCGGGTTCCATCCCTGGTCGGGGAGCTAAGACCCCACATGCCTCGCGACCAACTCATGGTCAAAAAACCAAAACATAAAACAGAAGCAGTACTGTAATAAATTCAAAAAAGACTTTAAAAATGTTTCACATCAAAAAAAAAAAAAGATATGTATACTAAGAGCCATAACTTTGATGAACATTCAGAAGGGATTCTCAAACAAGGAAAGAGAGTTCAAGAAGATGGAGAGAGGAAAACATAACTACTTGTAGCCACATTTACAGTAAAGCCAAAACATTTTATCAGCATACTCGTTGTTACTTTAAATGATGCTTACTCTTTGTACTTTACCATATTTCAACAGGAAAGGAACTGTTATTTGAAGAAAAGAAAAGCCAGTATTTCTCTCTGACAAGACAAACCCCAGAACAAAAACCACGCAGTATAACTCCTTCCAGTTGCTATATAAATGTCGATTGTTAATTTACATTTACTTTTTAGACCATCACTTGTGACACTCTAATTATAAGACCCATAAGTCACCTTTCTCCTGCCTTTTCTTCTCTTCAACAACTTCCTGCTGACTGTCATTCACATATTATTTAACAGGACAAAAGAACAATTTCCAATTACCTATCAGTTCCAACCTGCTGCACAATTCAGTCTTCTGTCTGCAAGTTTCTACCAATAGCAATTAAATGGTAATCTACAAATCAACTCAGTTCTAAAGATGTACTGTTCCTTAGCTAGATTCAGGTGATTTCTATCTACTACAAACAATTCATAAAGATGTAAAACAATTGTATTCATTTAAGTATGGTCAAGAAAAAAATGATTATTTATGAATCTCACCTCATCTCACACCATTACTTTTCCCAAATTTAAGAAGATACACAATTTCAAATTTTCCTTTCCACAAGTAAGCAGAAACAGATTAGTTATGGTGACTTTTTCAGGCAATATTTGGCTTTATTATCTTATTATTTAAATCCACACCCACCTTAGCAAACCTTCTAAGTTTATTACTAGGCCAGCACCCCACTGATCAACAGCACATGCTCTGGAGCAGAGGACCTGGGTTTGAATCCTGAAGCTGCACTAGCGACGTGACTGAGCAAGTTACTTAATCTGTGCCTCAGTTTTCTCAGCTTTTAAAATGAAGATAATAACAGCATCTGCCTCATAAGTGGATGACAGGATTAAATGAGATAATGAATAAATGAGTAAAGCACTTAAAACTCTGCGTGACACATAATAAATACTCAGTCAATGCTAACTTCTGTTTTTATATATTTGTCTTCTAAAATAGTCACAGCAGGGACTTCCCTGGTGGTCCAGTGGTTATGAACCCACCTTCCAATGCAGGGGACGCGGGTTTGATCCCTGGTCGGAGTACTAAGATCCCACATGCCGCGGGGCAACTAAGCCCACGTGCTACAACTACAGAGCCCACACGCTCTGGAGCTGGCGCACCACAACTAGAGAGAAGCCCGTGCACTGCAACAAAGAGCCCATATGCCGCAATGAAAGATCCCGCGTGTTGCAACTAAGACCTGACGCAACCAAAAATAAATAAATGAATGAATAAATTTTTTTTTTAAAAAAAGAAAGAAAAAAAGTCACAGCAGACAGAATAGTCCATAATAATCTAGAGCCCCAGAACAATACAGGAGGAAAATATTAAAAAGAGATGGCTGTTTTAGTGTCCTTCCTTTTTAAAATAAATAAATAAATAAATTTATTTATTTATTTATTTATTTATGTCTGTGTTGGGTCGTTACTGCACACGGGCTTTCTCTAGTTGCGGTGAGCAGGGGCTACTCTTCATTGCGGTGCGTGGGCTTCTTATTGCGGTGGCTTCTCTTGTTGCGGAGCATGGGCTCTAGGTGCGTGGGCTTCAGTAGTTGTGGCATGCAGGCTCAGTAGTTGTGGCTCTCGGGCTTAGTTGTTCCATGGTATGTGGGATCTTCCCGGACCAGGGCTCGAACCCATGTCCCCAGCATTGGCAGGCGGTATCTTAACCACTGAGCCACCAGGGTAGTCCCCTTCCTTCTTAAAATAGGTAGTTGTCTGTATTACCTAAGAAAGTGCTGACAAGTCATGGAAAAGATAGCAAAGTCATTTTCAAAACTATTATGATTCTATGAAAGAAGAAAAAAAGAAACTCAAGAAGACTTGTCCTTCAAAATAGATTAAAGGAATCTTTACAGAAAATGTGACATCACTATCTAGAAACAAGAGAACTGTGCATCCTTTTTGACACAGATATACTTTTATGGGTAAGATGAAACTGTCATAGCCCGAAGACAGCTGTTTATTCATACATACCTGTAAGCATCATTTACACCGTAAGATATGTAGTAAGAGTTGAAGGTGTATAACCCTATTCTCACACATAATCTAGCAGCATACTCTGAGAGAAATGAAGCTCAAAGCCAAAAAGAAAACATTCATGAAAAAATTTAAAAATCCTTGCCATCAGGGTTGACCTTATTCAAGATGGTTTAACTCTTGCGGTGTATCAGAAAAAAATTCATCTGTGGAAGGCTGGTACATAAAAATGCTAACTGGGATACATAAGAAAATTATAGCTAACATTTACTGAACACTCACTATGCTCCGGGCATTATTCCAAGTTTTTTATATAGATTAACTAATTAATCTTCAACATCACTATGACACAGGCATTTTATTGTCCCCACTTATACCCAAGGAATTGAGGCACAGAGAAATTAACCTGCCCAAACGTCAAGTTAATAATGCCTAGTCAGGGACTTCCCTGGTGGCACAGTGGTTAAGAATCCGCCTGCCAATGCAGGGGACACAGGTTCGATCCCTGGTCCAGGAAGATTCCACATGCCGCAGAGCAAATAAGTCCTTGCACCACAACTACTGAGCCTGCGCTCTAGAGCCCACGAGCCACAACTACTGAGCCCACGTGCCACAACTACTGAGCCTGCGCTCTAGAGCCCACGAGCCACAACTACTGCGCCCACGTGCCACAATTACTGAAGCCTGCTCACCTAGAGCCCGTGCTCTGCAACAAGAGAAGCCACTGCAATGAGAAGCCCGTGCACTGCAACAAAGAGAGTAGCCCCCACTCGCTGCAACTAGAGAAAGCCCACGCGCGCAGCAACAAAGACCCAATGCAGCCAAAAATAAATAAATAAATTAATTAATTAAAAAAAGAAAAAATAATGCCTAGTCAAAAACAGTCTGGCTCCTAAGCCCAAGTTTTTAACCAGTAGGCAAAGAAGAAGACATATCGTACACTTATATTATCTGGGAGGGGGGGCTAAGTTTCAGATAGGTTTTGGTTATCTATAATGTTTGAATTATTGACAATAAGCATGTATGGACTTATGTAATTTAAAATTTTTATATCTCATAAATTTAGTTACACCTTTTACTGGATTTTCTGTGGAATTCTATTTGATTATCACCTGACACACAATCTGCACTTGGCTAAATGAACAGGATCCCCAGGGTGAGCTTAACATCACAGCAGCTGGAAATATCTGGAGAGCGAGAAGGGGTTGCTAACACTCTTGCGAGGTCATGACAGACATAGTCTCTATCCAACCACCAGTTAGCTTCAAGACCTACCCTAGACTTGTTTCAGTATGGGTGCTGGTCTCCAGGTCCCATCTTTTTCTTCAAATATAGCTGTGTCCCCTCTTAGCTTAAGCAATTCATAGCATTCAGAAATTCACAAGGGTAAGAAAGGTGGTGAAAGCCCAGAATGGCAATAAAACAAAGATAGTGACGGATCACTGATCACTCACTCTAATAGTATACCAACCTTGGTCACCTATTACAGACTGGTCATACATAATACTATTGTGAATAGTTTTCACGAATAACTTTTTATTATAGTTTTATTTCTTACTCATTAAACAAGTTTTTTCCATCTTCTTCCATATTATTCCACAGTCATTGGTTAGGTTTCCTCTTCTCTATTACCTACAGGGGAAAAAAATTCTGTAAGGTTGGGCTGATATATAGTAAGAGAAAAGCAATTTCATGAATTTTATTTATAAATTCAAAAACAGGATCAGTGTATTACAATGCCATTTAGTGAAATCCCCACAAGTCCTCAAAATTGAGGTAAAAGAGTAAAAAAAAAATAGCTGTGATCTTTTTTTCAGCTAAGAGCAACCAGACAGTCATTTATGAAGAGGCTGATGGAAGTACGAAAGATTTACTTCCTGAGAAATGCACTTCTGCATTTGTTTTAGGTTTTAAAGATTATACACTGTCTTTGCATATAACTTGAAACTGTCAGAAAAACCAAAACAAATTCACGGCAACAAAAATAATTGTGTTTCAAAAGCCAAAATTCTTTTTGTATAAGTGAAATATGTAATAATGAAAGATGCCAGGAGGTGACATCTTTGTGTTAGATGGGTTCATGACTTTTAGGTAAGCAGCATGCATTCTATACGCAAGGACACTGTATTAGTCGAAGTTATCTAGAATGTAGAATTTGGACAAATTACATGCATAATCAATTTTTAGGTTTCTGACACTTTATTGAGGAGGCAGGACTCAATAAGCTTGAGATTAATACACCGTCTGCCACCATGTAACAAGATGAAAAATTCTCTATTTTGCTATCCTAATACAAGAATTCCTCTTAGAAGAAGCCTTCTTTGTGAAAATATGTTCCCTCAATAGGGTCCCCCACCACTCATGTTCAGTCCCCTTAGGGTGGACGGTTCCCTGCAGAATGCCTGTCAAGATCCCAGAATGACTGTCAAGAAAGGGAAATTGCTTTACACTAGACAAGGGGAAGAACTTGTTATTTTATTTCTGAAAGAGAGGAGGATGATGAGGAGAGGGAAAGGAAGAGGAGAAAAGAATAGTTAGTATAGTGGAGCAAAGCTGGGGTTACGTGGGGGTGAAGTTCTCCAGTCAAGGGAAGTCTGGAACATTTTCAGAACAGGGATGCCTTAATAGAAGTTGCATTAATGCAATAGAGGGCTCACCCACCTCTATTTTGCCTCCTTTCTTCAGTTAGGTGTACTAAAAATACAAATGCCCTCTATGAATAGGGCCTTTCTGAGAATCAGAGAAGGAGCCAAGTATCACATCTGAGGGCACCATGGTGCACATCAGAGGCACAAGGCAAGAAAAATAGGGGCCTAGGAGGCAGAAGCAATTGCAAGATGATAAAACCCAGGAAATGCACAAATATTTTCAGGAAGAGAAGAGCTTACAACTTCCACATTCTAGGTTGGGGGTTTGAGGCAACCTCATCCAGGAAGCTAAGCTGACATTGTATGGATGGGTGTTTTACATCCATAAAATTTCCCTCTTTACCTTTTTTTGAGGGGGGGAGGGGGGGCGCGCCACGTGGCTGTGGGATCTTAGTTCCCAACCAGGGATTGAACCTGCACCCTCGGCAGTGAAAGCACAGAGTCCTAACCACTGGATTGCCAGGGAATTCCCCATGAAATTTCCCTCTTTCCTATCCAAACAGCCTTACTTTCAATATGAGAACACCAAACCGTTAAAAGTTAACTTAATTACTTTTAAATCCAAGTTATTTGAATTAATTCTGGATGTTCTCCAAAAGCTGACCAAAATAACCAGTTCTATACTGAGCACCTAGAATACGTTAACTACACAGAGGTTAGGCTTAAAAGCCCTATGAAATAGCTATTAATTTGAGGAGTAATGACTTCGATAATTATGATGGTGATCTTGAAAACTGGGAAATTATAATAGGTCAGCTTAATTCTGCAAACTTAATAAGACTACACACATTCAAATATTTTCCATCTAGGTCCCACTTATATTATTTATACTACTGTAATATACTTTTGAATGGGGGGGATGGAAATTCAGACATATAAAACAAATCACTGCAGTAGGAACTAAAAATGTGGATGACATCCCTTTAAACTGTCATTAGAAATAAAGTCCCTAACAAGCACATTCCAAGTGTACCTGTCATGAGTGAAACTTGCTGAACTCTCAGGCTTCGTGGCATGTGCAATGCAAGAGTACAGGATGTAGAGTAACAGAGACCAGCTATCATCACGGTGGCCGTACCAGACCTTTCGCAAGTAATTTAACTTCTCTGAGCCTGTTTTCTCATCTACTTCAGAGCACTGGTGTAAGGATTAAATGAAAATGCAGGTGAAATGCTAGCATGCTGCCTGGCACGTAGCTGATGACTAAAAAATGTTTAGTTTCCTTCCTTTATCTTTCTACCTTTAGTTTAGAGTAATTTTCAGGGATTGAGGAGAAAATCCATTCCTGAAAACTTTACTCAACTTACTTTTATTCTGCCAAATAAGAATAATGATGATGATGATGGCTGCTAACACTTATATAGCCTTTAATGTGCGCCAGACACTCATCTAAGCACTCTAACATATATTAACTCATTCAATTCTCACAATAACTATGAGGTAGGTATTGTCTTTATTCCCATTTCACAGACACTGAAACGGAGGTACAAATAAGTTTGACAGCTAATAAGTGGCAGAGCTAGGATTCAAACCCAGGTTTCTGCTCTTAAGAAATACTAGCATTGGGACTTCCCTGGTGGCACAGTGGTTAAGAATCTTCCTACCAATGCAGGGGACACGGGTTCGAGCCCTGGCCCAGGAAGATCCCACATGCCGTGGAGCAACTAAGCCGGTGCGCTGCAACTACTGAGCCCACGTGCCACAACTACTGAAGCCTGCACGCTCTAGGGCCTGTCTGCTGCAACTACTGAACCCACATGCCTAGAGCCTGTGCTCCACAACAAGAGAAGCCACCGCAATGAGAAGCCTGAGCACCGCAATGAAAAGTAGCCCCCGCTCGCCGCAACTAGAGAAAGCTTGCGAGCAGCAACAAAGACCCAACTCAGCCCCTACCCCCCAAAAGAAAATCTAGCATCAGCGACTAACATCAAGGTGACAGCAGCAATGCCCTTTCTTTAAGAGATCTCTAATATTAATGTAGTCAGGTAGCGAATGTTCAGATGACTTACCAAGTAGAAAAGATCCATATTTTAGGTAATTAAGGTTATCTAAAATATATATATTTTATATATAGTTAAAATACAGATTTATATTATATACCTCAAAATATTTTAATATATTACATATTTCATAGTTTTAAAAGTTTAAAAAGTTGAACAAGAGAATATTAATAAATTTAAATCAGATAAAAATTTAACCAAGGGACATCCCTGGTGGCCCAGTGGTTAAGGCTCTGCACTTCTCTGCAGGGGGCACAGGTTCGATCCCTGGTCAGGGAATTAAGATCCCGCATGCTGCACGGCAAAAAAAAAAAGAAATTAACCAAGATTGTACCTTTTTCAGCAAGGTCAGCCATGTGGCACATTCCAAAATATAAACATTTATTATCCTATGTTGTATCTTGTCTGTAACTGCCTTCCCATAAGCTCCTGGAGGACAGCAGTAGCATCTTATCTTACTAATTGTGAACAACAGTGATGTCTAAAAAAGTGCCTAGTGCTCACTAGGCGCTCAATAAATATTGATGAAAGAATGAAAAGACTGAATATTAAACAAAGAAAAAGTTTTCAAGTCCATCTGTTATTTCCATTTACATTCTAAGGCACTAATACTCTAGGCTTATTTCCCACCACCCATTCACTCCTTAATTTTCCTATCAGCAAGTCCTTGCTGGATTTAAGTGTTTCCCTTGACCCAGTCACATCTTTGCTCATATTCCAATTCATGAGCTCATGTAACAAAATGTCTTATGACAAAAGGTCTCAAGTATACAATTAATCAGAAGACTCGTGCATGAATACATGCATGCAACATATTGTTATGGCACTTTATGCTTTTCAAAGTGCTTCCCCACATATCTCTCAGATGCCTCAAGACAACCCTGAGAGTAGACAAAGCAGGTGTGATAATCCAGGAAGCTACAGCTAATGCTGATTGTTTTGGAGTGAAAACATATTCTCATTGTCTCTGCCAAAGAGCCAGTGGCTCAGAACCTGAGTTAGATGCTTTCTCGGTAATTGGGCAGAAAGTCTATGAAATGACATATTTTTAAGTCATAATGTCATAAATAATTTTTTAAATCAAAAATGATCAGTCATATCTAATTAAAGTAAAAATGGGCCAAAAGGCTTGGAAGATACAAAGGCAGAGGAAACTCACACAACTAAATAAAGAAAAAGTTTACATGCATCCACAACTAAATAAAGAGATCTCATATCGAATTTTAAGAAGAACACAATTAAATCTCTCCTGGCCGCTAAGTTAGGAAGCCCAGCATAGACTGGTGGGAAGAGAGAGAGTGAGATTAGGTAGCAGGAGGTCTGGGTCTCAGTCCACACTCTGCCACTGAAGAGCTATGTGATCTCCAGTCCCACTCAAATTTAAAATTCTAAAATTGTGTACATATCACCAGGGTAAGGAATAAAGCAAAAAGAAACATAAAACATTGTGCAGTATGGACAGCACGAACAAGGGCTTAAGATCTGCTGACTTTACTGTTCTAAGATCTAAGTTATTAGTTTGCCATGGGTTTTACCCATTAACGGCTCTGAATAATGTTTTAAGTTCAAATTCAGGACCTCTGAACAGAAACTGCAAAACAGACAGATTTATGATTTTCTGTGAAACACAAAGGGTGCTAGGATTGCATTTATACACTTTGACCTTGGTTCAGAATAATCTAGGTGATAAATTCTAAGTTCACTTGCCAAATGAATCTTCTAAGCTATTTATCAAAATGCTTTTTCAGCATTAGACAGAAATGTGGTCCATGGGTTTATTTTATTTTTTAAATATTTATTTATTTATTTGGTTGCACTGGGTCTTAGTTGTGGCAGACAGGCTCCTTAGTTGCTGCTCACCAGCTCCTTAGTTGCAGCATGTGGGCTCCTTAGTTGCGGCTCCAGGGCTCCTTAGTTGCAGCTCACCGGCTCCTTAGTTGCAGCAGGCGGGCTCCTTAGTTGCTGCTCTCCAGCTCCCTAGTTGCAGCTCACCAGCTCCCTAGTTGCAGCACGTGGGCTCCTTAGTTGTGGTTCACCGACTCCTTAGTTGTAGCAGGCAAGCTCCTTAGTTGCAGCTCGCCGGCTCCTTAGCTGTGGCATGTGAACTCTTAGTTGCGACATGCATGTGGGATCTAGTTCCCTGACCAGGGATCGAAACCGGGCCCCCTGCATTGGGAGCGCAGAGTCTTATCTACTGTGCCACCAGGGAAGTCTTGGTCCATGGGCTTATGAAGCTGTGTTTTACAAGTGTAAAAGTTCCCTATGTGATCCTCCCTCATGTCCCACCCCAGGTTAACCACTGTCCTGACTATTATCAAGAAAGTTAGAAATTTGCTTCTCTTTATTATGTTTCAAATAACATTCTGGTCTTAATTAACTACTTAATAAGGAATAAAGAAAATACAACCTTAGCCAGATTGGGAATTCCTTCTCACCAAAAAATAAAATGACCTAAAAGCAATAGCATAATATGCTTGCATTCTCACTTATCCAAGATAAATATATACAAACAAAAGCAAGACCAAATCCCACTTAGTTTGTAGAGCAGCAGTGTCAGCCACAAAAATGACCTTCCATATAGCATGTGCTGGAGTTGCTATTTCATCACTGTGCTTAAATATAATCCTGTTTTTTATAATCTCCACATATGATAAATATTACTAATTGGTAGAGTTCAGTCTGCCAGCATTCATTCAAGCCATTTTTAAAGCATTAATTTGGTCATTACCAAGCACATTTTATAAATACCATACAACAATTTTGTCAGCACAGAGCAGCAATTTATAATGGGAACAGAACATTTACAAACATTTATAATACTTTTACTACATACCATGCTGTGTGAGGGGTTTTCATATATATTTGCTCAGTTAATTCTCACAATGAGGTAGACATCAGCGGTATTTTACAGATGAAGAATGGGT
The DNA here is from genome assembly GCF_965194805.1 of Balaenoptera borealis. Taxonomy (NCBI): domain Eukaryota; kingdom Metazoa; phylum Chordata; class Mammalia; order Artiodactyla; family Balaenopteridae; genus Balaenoptera; species Balaenoptera borealis. The sequence goes on from NC_138869.1 coordinate 76,073,116, forward strand.
ACTCAAATGGTGATTAGATGACTAGTCCAATATCACACAGCAAGAAAACAGCAGCGCCTAGGCCCAAGATAATTGCTTTAAGTTGCCAGTAACTCCACATCAGCGGCAAACAACATGAGGTTTATTTAAGTAAAGTTTTGTGGACAATACTAAACATATAATAAGATTTAGATAACTTGATGGACTGTATATCTGTGTCAAGCAATGAGAAGATATTTGGTCAAGATCTAATGCCTGCAGAGCTTTCCAACTCTGTATTGTTCTAGCTTGTGATCTGGTTAGAGTATTCAAAGATACAAAACAGATGCAGATATTAAAAATATAAAATTGCATCAAATTATAAGACAATACCCTAATTAGGTGTAGTTAAGAGAGCAGGTTTAGGACTCAGATTGGCTGGATTAGAATCCCAGTGGGACCAAATTCCTAGCTCCATGACTCAGTTTCCTCACCTATCTCATGCAATTATTAGGGAGTTACAATGTGTACAGAGTTCAGAAAACTCAGTGGCATGAGGTAAGTGATCAATAAATATTACCTATTATTTTTCTAGTATTACGTTGTGTAAAACATAAAATATACGGGCTTCCCTGGTGGCTCAGTGGTTAAGAATCCACCTGCCAATGCAGGGGACATGGGTTCGAGCCCTGGTCTGGGAAGATCCCACATGCCGTGGAGCAACTAAGCCTGTGTGCCACAACTACTGAGCCTGCGCTCTAGAGCCCGTGAGCCACAACTACTGAGCCTGCGAGCCTAGAGCCCGTGTTCTGCAACAAGAGAAACCACCGCAATGAGAAGCCCACTCGACACAACTAGAGAAAGCCCGCGTGCAGCAACGAAGACCCAATGAAGCCAAAAATAACAATAAATAAAATAAATAAATTAAAAAATATATATATATATACATGTAAAAAGACTGAAGGCCTTTCATTACTGGGCTATTTTTCAAGTTTAGAAATTTAAAACATAATAAAGAGAAGCAAATTCCTAACTTCCTTGATAATAGGACAGTGGTTAACCTGGGATGGGACATGAGGGAGGATCACATAGGGAACTTTTACACTTGTAGGATGCTACTCCAGCTTTTGTTTTACTGGTCTTTAAAATGTACATATGTTTTAAAATGTATTTCACGTATGTCACATTCCACAATTTTAAAAAATTGGAAAAAGTAAAAGTTAATACATTTCCAGAGAATAATAATGAGAAAGCATTATTTAACCTTAGAAGAGGACGAGAGGAAAACAACAACAAGAAAACAATGCTTAATCATTCTAAGTGTTCCAGGTACTTCAGATTATGTATGCAACAGCTTAGCTCAGTCAAGGAAAGATTTCCATTGGATTCCACTCAATCCTAAGAGACATTTTTCTCTGTGGGTCAGTTGTTTTAAAGGGTGTCATTGATTCACTAGGAGCACCTCTTTATGATCATGAAATCTGGAGAGTGTAAGGAAGCTCAGAGGGCTTCTATTCCAACATGTTCACTTTCCAGTTAAGGAAACATTAGACTCCTTAGCTTCCAAACAACAGGCTTTTCCCGCTCTGCTCCCAGCTGTTATTACTAGTCACCAACGTGACACAAAGGAAGGGGCAAAGCCCATTCTTTCAATCGTCTCCTAATAGTGACTGGAGAAAAGGTGAGTTTTCCCAACCATCAGCACCTGTCAGTGTCCTAACACGTACCCCAAAGATGCTGGGACCTACAGAGGAACCCAATGTTTCAAAGAAGGCACTCCATAAATATGTGTAGAAGTGAATTTATTCAAAAGTATAAAGCAGGGTTTCTGCCCACAAGAATTTTACATATAAATGAAAATCACCAAAGAATCCTAGTCAACATACAACAAATTCGGTAGTGTTCTGGGGCAAATGGTACAAAGTACAAAATATAGGAGGGAAAGGGAAATAGGACAAAAGATTTATGTCATGGGGTAAAATGCAGGAAGGGGTCCTGGAAGAGGAGAATTGAGAACTGAGTTTTGAAAAATTGATAGAGAAAGCATTCTAGGATTTCTCCAAAGAAACTTGACATTTTTACAACATGTTTCCTTTTTCCACATTTTTAAAACATTTTAACAGGCATACTAATTTGTTCTAAATAATTTTATCTGCTATAATTACATTCAGGAAAAAGTTTCTGCCCTCCCTGACAAAGAACTTTTGGAGGCCACTGAAAAGGGAATAGTAGGAAGAAAAAAGAAACCTTTTAAATGCTCAATATAAATTCTTCAAAACAGAAACATCTTTAAAAGGGTAAGACACAAATTTTCTTGAGTTTTAAAGTTCACCCCAATAAAACCAGACCCCAATCTTTAACAGGAAGAAGAACATTAAAAAAAAAAAAATTCCATGACTGCAACCTAAAGCCGACACTAAATTAACAGGACATTTGGGTGACATAAGCCATGATAAAGGGCTCCTATTTCCAGCTACTTTAATGAGAGAAGACAGAACCACATTGGCAAGGAAAAGAACACTGGGGAAGAGACTCAGTTCTAGTTCTAGACAGATAAGTGACCATAGGTAAGCCACCTCTGCTCTCTGGGTCTCAGTTTCCACATCTGAAAAAGGAATATTTAAGTTACTTAATGACCTAAATTTCTATTATACTATCTGCAAACTTCCCGAAGTCGTTTAGATGTCATTTTCTTATAGCAAGCTATAGGCTAGACATTAACCCAAAAGGGTAGCAAAGACCAAATGAATTTATATCTTGTACAATTCTGTTACTGTAGCAAAATTTTTCAACCACTATAAACCATCTTCCTATTAAGTAGTGTTGAAACAGGGCATCAGAGAAATAAATTTGGATCTTCAATGAAAAATGATGCATTGAACACCTTCACATACCTCTGCTCTCTCCCTAACTCCATTAAAATGGCATTAAAAACATAAAATTCATAAGAACAAAGACTAGGAAAGGAAACAACTACAACAAAGTTTTTGGAAGCTGAAAAGCAGATTGATTAGCTATTTGATTTAGCACAATAAAGAAAGCAAAAACTAAAAGCATGTTAAGGGGAAGCTCAGAGCAAACTGAATTGTGCTGGGAAACACCAGAAAAGCTCAGAATGATCTGAAAGTGGGAACAGCAGGCAGGGCTGAATAAAGGAGCACAGGGTGAAAGTTCTACCCCAAGGTTCCCACCCTGACTCCAAGCAGCCACTGGTCACAGGAAGGGAATTTACTCTCTGGAAACTAAAGATACTCTGGACTTAGGCACAACTAGGGGCAGGCCGACCAGTCTAAAAAGATGGGGATTCAAGGAAGGCTGAGATCCTGAAAGGTAGATATCCCCAGCTCTTTCCCCATTCAGCTCCCCAAATGCTGAAGGCAGGTGTGTAAGCCAATGGTTGGAGCATTCCCTCTGGGGAAAACCTGGCTAAGAGAATAGAAAAACACCTACAAATACTGACTGCTGGAGGTGACCCCCCACCCCCAACACACACAAAATTGGGTTCCTGGCTAATCACCTTATAATGAAGACCACCATTTAACTTTTAGAAGCCCCCACTCAGGCAAATTCAGCTTTCAGTTTTTCAGTAGCTCAGTCTGGAATATGAGTAAGATGGCCAAGGCCATACATTTAAGGAAATTCCCTAAAAGAAAGACCAAAACAAGCGATCAAGTAAAGGTACTTTAAGGAAAACAGAGATGATACTGGAGGCTGCAGAAAATTTTTAAAAATTGTAACTAATATAAACAGAGAAGAGTTATTCCATCCATGAAACAAAAATAGAAAACAATAAAAAGCAGCATTCAGAGAAAAACCTCTTGAAAATTAAAAATGATAAAGAAAATATAAAACTAATTAGAAGAGTCTGAAGATGAAGTTCAAGACACATCCCAGAAAGCAGAACAGAGACCAAAAACATGAGAAATAGAAAAGATGGTAAAATTAAAGGACTCATCAGTCCACAAGTTCCAAACACAAATAAGTGTTCCAGAGAGAAAGAATAGGAAAACGGGGGGCAAGGGGGAGAAGGGGGAGGTTGGTTATAATTTAAGAATTCAAGGGACTTGCCTGGTGGTCAAGTGGTAAAGAATTCACCTTGCAATGCAGGGGACACGGGTTCGAGCCCTGGTCGGGGCAACTAAGCCCACGTGCCACAACTACTGAGCTGGCGCGCCTCAACGAGAGAGCCCGCGTGCCGCAAACTACAGAGCCCATGTGCCCTGGAGCCCGTGTGCCACAACTAGAGAGAGAAAACCCACATGCCACAACTAGAGAGAAGCCCGCGCGCTGCAACGAAGAGCCCATGCCACAAGGAAAAGATCCCGCATGCTGCAACTAAGACCTGACGCAGCCAAAAAAAAAGAAAAAGAAAAAAGAATGCAAGGAAATCTCCCAGAACTGAAAAAAATCTATGTTTCCAAACTGAAAAGGTTCTCAGTGTGCCCGGCACAACAGATAAAACAAGTGAGGCAGATTATCATAAAATTTTAGAACATCAGGGACAAAGATCAGATCCTAAAACCAACCAAGGAGGGGGAAAAAAATCAAGAATCAGAACACCACCAGCCTTCTCACAGCAATAATAGAAGCTAGAAATCAATACAGCAATGCCTCTTAAACTCACAGAAAATATTCTCCAATCTAGAATTCTAGAGCCAGGTAAACTATAAATCAGCTATGAGAGAAAATGAAGACATTTTCATACATGCAGATTTACATCCCATGTACCCTTTTCTTAGAAACCTTCTGGAGAAATTGCTTAATTAAAATATAAACAATGAAGGGGGAAGATATGGGGTCCAGGAAACAGGGAGTTCCAACACAGGGAGGTGAAGAAAATACCTAGGCTATTCAGGAAGGTAGATCCCAGGATGAGAGCTGTTCAGGTCTAGAGAAAACCCTATACAGATTTTTAAAAACAGCAGCTTAACCTACTGTTTAGAGAAAATGGCATTAAATACGAAAAGAACTGCTGGAGTAGAAAATGGAGGTCTCTGGAGAGGCAGAATGTTGGGGAGGAGAAAAGCAGGTAGTACACTTTTTATGCTATATTCAGACTTAGTATTGATAAATATTAAATTTTAAAAGATTCTTGAAAAGGTTAAAAAGAACATTTTAAAATCACATCTAAAAATATAATTTTCCAAGCAAGATTTCTGAGGAAAAAAATAATGAAAGAAGGGCTTCCCTGGTGGCGCAGTGGTTAAGAATCCGCCTGCCAATGCAGGGCACACCGGTTCGAGCCCTGGTCTGGGAAGATCCCACATGCCACGGAGCAACTAAGCCCGTGAGCCACAGCTACTGAGCCTGCGCGTCTGGAGCCTGTGCTCCGCAACAAGAGAGGCCGCGACAGCGAGAGGCCCGCGCACCGCGATGAAGAGTGGCCCCCGCTTGCCGCAACTGGAGAAAGCCCTCGCACAGAAACGAAGACCCAACACAGCCAAAAATAAATAAATAAATTTATTTAAAAAAAAAAACAAAAAAACTATGTTCTAAAAAAAAATAATAATAATGAAAGAAGAACAGTAATTTTCAAGGCAGAGCAAAATCAAAGCACTTGGAAAACTCTCATCTTAGCATACAGTGTGGCTTAGTTTGAAAAAAATTAAGAGCAGAAAAAATGTTTTGCTGATAGAAACTTACTCAAAAGACATAACCACAAAGCCAGCAAAAAGAGAAAAAGGAGTAATTTGTTTTAACATATTATGGTATTATTGGGAAAAGTTCATGGTTTATGGCTACATCAATCATGTCACAAATTAAAATTCCTTTTCCACTCAGCCAGGCAGATGCTAAACCAAAGTCAACATAACGATTTGATTGTATCACATCTTGGTCAGAAATGAAAACACTTAAAAACTGCATTGCTTCCTCAGGAAAGGAAAGTACAAATACTGCGAACCTGTTTGAACAAGGAAAGGGCATTTTAAATCAGTCACTCCTCCTTTCCTGAGACCTGAAATGAACAGGAGTGAGATTCACATGCAAATCTGAAACTGCTGCCCAACTTCCTGGAAGACCCTGAGAAGTGGCATCTCAATTAGGAAATATGCCTTTCTCTATCCACAAACACTTTAAAAACCAAAACATCCACATTTTCTATTGCCCTTTCATAGAAAAATGAAGAGTATAATATAGTATCTGTTCATCATTTTTGATATGATCTGCTTATATTCAATGAGTGCTAAGACGGTTCTCCTCGATCAAGTGCTGGGCTCTTCATGGAAAGGCAAGTTAGAGAAGGTGCTGCCTGCTATTTACTCAGTTTCCTGACATCTAGAGAGACTGTAAACAGGGAGAAGCATCTGGATCTGACTTTTTTGATAATTGTCTACTGATTTTTGACCAGGGAAGATTTTCTTTTTTAAACTAACACAATGAAGCACTTTCCCACCAAATCTACTCTGGCAAAAACACTTGCTCTCAATGTTTAGCATACATGAAGACACTGAGAATAGATTAGCAAGATGCTTTAACTGTAGCATACTTTATAGCTTTTAAGTTGAATACTTAGAAAAAAGTTTGTTTCATCATCTCTTGGGATCAGGAAGAAAAACAATACTTTAAGATTCTGCATAAGGATGATATTCTTCCCTTTTTAAAGTTTGAGAAAATATATTAATAGCTTACAAAATACAATGCATAACCAAAAGTTCCTCCAGCTTGAAAAAAATTAATAAAATACTACGTTCAATCTTTCATGCTTATTTCACAGAAAGGAAATTGCTAACTAGAATACGAAGAAATGCTCAGACTTACTAGTAATTAGAAAATACAAATTAAAATGAGACATTATTAAATGGCCAAAATTAGAAATGTGAACAATACCACGTATCGGGGAGGTTGGGAATGCAACGCCTGTGGGGTGTAAAGGGATACAACCATTCAGCAGCCTGACAATACTTATGCCACAATGCCACTCCTGAGTCTGTATCCCAAAGAAATTCTCAAACGTGTCCATAATGGACATGGACAAGACTGTTTATTGGTAGCATTGTTTGCGGTAGCCTAGGCATCCATCACTATGGGAATGATACACACCACGGAATACCATGCTGAAGTTAGGAGCAATTAGCTAAAAGTACATCCCAATATGCACACACAGATCTTAAAACAGTGCTGACCAAAAAAGTAAAAACTAGAGTAAGATCTACAGCATTTTTACAGGGAGAATTCTATAGCCAAATTCTATGCCAGCATGGTATAATGAGCAATTTCAGAATTAAAGATACACACACACACACAAATCACTAAGTATCTTATAAAGATGCATATAGAATCAAGGACATATGTCAAACACATTTGAGAGGGTGCTTGTGGGGTGGGAGAGGAAAATGGGCATGAAAACGGGAGCTGAACAGAAGGCCTTTATACAGCAATGCTAGGCTGTGCCCAAATCACAGAGTATAAAGTCCAAATTCAGAATATTTTTCATTCATGCATACATTAATTTATTCAATAAAAACTTATTGAACACCTCTTAAGTGCCAAGTGCTGTGCTTAAATATAAACTTTTGTTATTTCAGCTGAAGATTTTTTTAAAAACAACAAAAAGACATGTTTTAAGATACGTTTTAACTGAAAGTGGAAGGGGAAAATAATTTACATTAGAATATATACTATAAAATGAGAAATTCACCATTCTTAAAATAGTTTTATCAATATTTTTCATCAAATGTAAATATACCTTGAAGGTCTTTAAATAACAAACTTAAATGAAAAATCGAAATACGAAAAGAACTCACTTTAAAGCCGTAAAAAATTATGTCGTCACATCTTAGCCCACAGGTAAAACAACTTTTCTCATGGTTCGCAGTAGTGAAACAATTTCTTTTTGGTAGAAAATTTTCTTCTACTTTATTTTCCCCCCAAAGATATTTCCACTGCTCAGGAATACTTCTCGCCAGATTTCTGTTTTCTAAAAGATTTCACAAGCAGACTGCTGGCTGCCAATGAAGGTGCTGTAGCTAATATGCTCATTACATTGCACTGCTAACAAAAACTGATTAACACATTCGGTGCAAAGTGACATATCTATTCCATATCCCATGGGCACAGAAAATGATGTTTTCCCCCCAAATTACCTGTTCCCCTCTTTTTATAAGCCCCAAATGTTAGCTAGTATACATGATAATATTGGTAAACAAACCCAATAGCAACTGGTAGGATATCATATGTCTAAAGCTCTAAAATGTATTCAGATTTCAGTTTTCAGATTTTGATACTAAGTGTTAGTAGGTGGGAGGATCAAAGCTGAAGACTAGGAATGGTTAGGCCAACCATCAATACTACTGGAAAAAAACCCAAACTACATGTCTGTCAGTGGGGTTAGCAGAATCATCACCGCACACAATAAAAGACAACGCATTAATTTATTCTGGCTTACAAAAGATAATGTATTTTCATTCAATAATAATAGCTAACATTGAGCACTTACTATGTGTCACTGTTCTAAATATTTTATATGCTTTACTTCAGTCCTCACAACAACCCAGTGGACTAGGTATTATTATCATCTCCATTTTATAGATCATTTTTCAAATCAAATGCAAGCTCTTTATCACTGTCTTTAAAATCTCCACCAAATGTTCTCAACTTCCACTATATCCCCTCTTCTTGCCATTCCAGTCCTCATTTCTTACTTAAAAACTTGACTGATGTATCTCATATATCCTTTCTCATATGAAAGGAGCAGTTCTCTTCTCTAGCCAGCTTCTTTCTCCTCCCTTACTACCACGGAAGTTTCCTTCATGAAGATGTTCCCACTTAACCCCTTCTTCACGTGCTTATTAAAAGTGACCACTATAGAAGTACATAGAGTAAAAAGTGAATACCTACCCCCAAAAAAGGGAACACCTCAACGGCACTCCTTAACATTTTACAAAAATAGGAATATTCTATACTTATTGTCCTATAACGTGACTTAAAAAAAAAAAAAAAGTTAACAATGGACATCTTTCTACATCAGCAAATAAAGATTCATTGCATTCCTTATTAGCTTAGTGGTATTCCGTTGTATGGACCCACCATACATTACTTAACCAGTCCCTAACTGACAGACATCATTTTTTTGCAGGAACAAACAATGCTATAAAGAAAAACTTTGTACTCATATTTTTCATGCACATGTATAAATATATCTACAGGACAAATTTCTAGAAGTGGAATCTCTGGGTCACAGGGTACGCACATTTAAAATTCCAACAGACATTGCAAATTTACCTTCAAGGGAACTTACGTTCCCATCAGTAGTGTGTGAGAATTCCAATTTCCCCACATCCTCATCACTACTAGCTATCATCAACTTGTTTAATCTCTTCATCTAATAGGTAAAAAAGTGGTACTTATGCTTTATGTTATGTTTATTTAAATGAGTAGAATTAGAATTTATAGCTTAAATAGGTTTGGAACTTATTATTAGCTGTAGGCTAAGCTGAACGGCCTATGGAGAAAAAAAATAATTCAAGAAGCACATTAACAGTATAACTAGGGAGACTGGTAATATTTAACCGATTTGGGATTTTAGCATGGAGTGGACAATGACGCCACCACAAATGAGTTTGATCTCTTCACTAAAGCACAATACTTACCTTTCACTTGAAATTCATTGCTATCAGTTCTTCACATTATGCCATATATTTTAGAAATGTTTCTTTTAAAAGAGTATATTCAACTTCCTAGTGATACATTCACTTTCTTATTTTTACTTTCTCACAACACCCCTGAGTGATCAGACCACTTTGATATTTTACTTTTTCATATGTTGTTTATTAATCTGACCTTTGACCTCTTTTGAATGTTAAAGCACACGAGTGTAATCAATATCTAACCATGAACATCCAATATAATTAAGACAACTGATATAGGTGGTTATATTAGAACATAGAAAAAGGAGAGTAAAAAAAGTAAATGTTAGCAATGGCCAACCATAGAAACATTCTACATTCTGGATTATGAAAACAAAACACTAACAGAGCCCCACATACTCAGTGAATGCTAACATAAACGAGATGCCCTCTGTTCATGAACGCTGATTCACTGTCAAAGGCTAGGTGTCTATGATTATAATGCTATTAGCAACGATGGTTGAACTGAGCTATTCACACATTTTCTCACCTGATTTTCTTTGTGGCCACCTCCAGGTAACAATTTTTGTCAGGGAGACTCTAATTAGCTCTAACAGGGATTTTGACCTTATTATCCCGATAAATTAGTATCCATAACTGAAAAAATAAGCACCACAAATTATCTAGCATTCTAGAAAGGCTTTGGCTCAGAACTGATAAATCAGTAAACCCCTCTCTGCCCTTCCTTTCTCAATTTAAATTTATATTCTTCACAGAACAAACTGATACTTAAGACTTTATTTCAAAGTCAAAAGCTCGTGCTACATTAACATGCCCACATGGCCTATCTGAGTGAACACATGACAGATACTACACATCATCTTTTCCATGTCAGAGACTGAAAGACAGAGACAGAGTGGGGGCAGGAGAGAGCAGAACACCAGTGTGACAAAGTGCTAAAGGCAAGCTGTAAATTGTCTTTTGGTCACTCACGGCTGCATTTTGAAAAAGCTGACGGAAAAGTAGGGCCTATCTTTCCTTTGGAGAGAATCAACTGTCATATAAAAGCACCTTCCTAACTCACTAGCAACAGTGCTGCCCTCCCACCCCTCACATAACTCGCCCAGCAAGAGAAGCACTGCTGGTTTCTAAAGACAATGACAAAAAAGCTCTGTATTCTGTCGATGGGAGGGAGCAGTGAAGACCAGCTTCCTAGGCTCTAAACTATGCCAGACTGCCCTGCTAATCCCCCCTAAATCCCACAACGTTGGGGTGGGGGTGGGGGTGAGGGTGGGAGACAGAATAGAAAACAATCCAAAGTTGAATCAAGGGCAGTAGCTCTGGATTATAGGAGGTCATAACATTTCTGTTTGAATGGGGGAGGGAGCGGGGGACGGTGTGGCAGGGGAAGGGCAGATACAAAAGCCTGTATGTTTATAAAAATACAACACAAAAATAAATTTTATCCCTGATCCTTCTGATATGCTAACCAACATCTGCCCCTGATCATTTGCCAGCCCAGGCTGCATAGAAGGCACAGAGTAGCAGGCATTTTCACACAGCGAGGCTGAAAGAGATGTTACTAGAGTGTAAATTACTAATTAGCTCAATAGAAGAAAAGAGAGAAAATACCTGTCACAGAATGCTGTTTACAACTTGACACATAATAAAAACAACCCTGAAAATTTCAGGAGAGTGTCTTACTTTTCAGACTTCTATTAACATGTAAATGGCAAAGGAACAGTATTATAGTCTTTAAAAACTGCCCATGTCTCAGGAACAATAACACACGACTGGAAAGAATGCTTTCCAAATAATTTGTAATTTTCTCATCCTTATGAGAGCAAAGTGTTTTTCATTATTACAATCAGCTTTAATACAGAGCGATATTTCATAGCTTTGATTATCACCTAACGGAGGAGGGGAGGTGACTTCAACTGCTGTATTTTACATTTGTCGGAATCCGGTTAATAATCCTTTCACTGAAATCAGACAGGCCTCATTCTGCAGGTCATGCCTTTATCAAACAGACAGGCCACCATTTTAATAAAGACCGAGGATGAGCTGGAGGGGCAACGGGAATGGGGGTCAGTGAAATCTCCTTATATCACGACAACTGAAAAGACTCTGCAAATTTCTGTTAATTTTGGGGGGAGGTAACAGAATGTTAAGATATTTATATTCCTCTCCTTACCATAAGGCAAACCTACTTGTATTAATTGCAATCAATATTCCTCAGGCAGTCTATTTTACACTTAGATCTCTTCTAGTTCCTTGAAGCAACATAAGGATCTTTAGGTAAAATATGTATTTTACCTACACATATCTCAGTCACGGTGTTGAACAGCGCTGTGGCTCCTGTTTTCACATAATAATCACCCGTACATCATCAACAGCTAGCATATACTGAGGACCCACTGTGTGTGACCACATCATGCCAGGCGCTAAGGAGGTCCCCTACAAAAGGGCAGACCACGACAGTTTTTGCTAATGAGGGATGTTTTTCAAAATACAGTGAAGACAACAAACCATAAAACGACAAAATCCACTTCAAATCCAACCTTGAGATTCCTTTGCTTCACATGCTTGACTAAAATCAAACACATACCAACTTGCTGATATACTCAAAACATTCTTCCCTTTTCTTTTTAAAAATAAGGCCTGGATATCCATTTTTTTTTCAAATTTACTTGTTTAAATATACGCACATGAGAGAAAATGATAAAACAAATGGGGCAAAATAAAAAACAATTCGTGAATCTGAATAAGGGTATATAGAAGTTCCTTGTATCATTTTTGCAACTTTTCTATAAGGTTTGAAACATTGTAAAAAAATCCAAAGTCAGAAAAAAATTGAGTAGTAACAGAAAAGCTTTCTCCTAGGGTTGTTTTGAGTTTCAAACAATTTACCTACTTAGCTCATGCTGGGCACTTAGAAAACACTAATTATTAGTTATTTTTAAAAATGAGTGGGTCGGGGCTTCCTTGGTGGCACAGTGGTTAAGAACCCACCTGCCAATGCAGGGGACACGGGTTCAAGCCCTGGTCCGGGAAGATCCCACATGTCGTGGAGCAACTAAGCCCATGCGCCACAACTACTGACCCCGCATGCCACAACTACTGAAGCCTGCGCACCTAGAGTCTGTGCTCCGCAACAAGAGAAGCCACCGTAGTGACAAGCCTGCCCACCGCAACGAAGAGTAGCCCCCACTCTCCGCAACTAGAGAAAGCTTGCGCGCAGCAACGACGACCCAATGTAGCCAAAAATAAATTAATTAAATAAATTTTAAAAAAAGAGTAGGTCAATTGTAACAAATGAACCACTTCGATGAGGGATGTTGATAATGGGGGGAGGCTATGCATGTGTTGGGGCAGGGAAATCTCTGTACCTTCCCTTCAATTTTACTGTGAATCTAAAACTGCTCTAAAAAAATTAAAGTCTTAAAAAAAAAGTGAATCAATTATCTAAGCAAATTAAAGCATGAATAAATAGTATTTAGTATGTTGCTTGCATAGGCACACATAAAGAGAAGATAGAAAAAATCAGCAAGAGTCTGAACAGATTTTGCTTATGGACAGCCACACTGAAATCTGAGTTCCATTTTTTCCTCAAGGGGCAATAATCTCTCATCTGCAAACCTGTATGGACTTGTTATATATCATACAGGTTTGCAGATGAGAGACTGTTGCCCACTGAGGAAAAGTCCAGGGCCTTTTTCTAGCTAAAAAGGTAATTCATTAATCTGCGATGCAATTAGGCATTTTATTGATTTGGGGTTGTTTTGTTTTATAAATACAATTTTGCAACAAAAAAAAATACGAGCATGTAAGAACCGTGATGTAATCTTTGCATGAAATATGGCCCTTATTGGTATCTGTCCCAGGTTCCCATCTAGGAAGGAACTGAGAAACAGTTAATAACAGAACCATAGGGCTAATTTAAGGATTGGCAAACAAAACTGGTTAGGGTTAAAATAATGTGGAGAAGAGCATGGTGGGGGATCATTTCACAACAGTCAAGCAGAGGTAATACAGAAGCAGACTGCCCACAAAATGCCAAGGTTCAAATCCCATCCGCACCTTATTCTACTTTATAAACTAAAAAGAAAGATTAAATGTATCATTTAGTTACTACTTGACAAAAAAACAGCAGTATCCGTATTACAAGATTATCAACTATCAAACAAGTAGCTGTAGAAAGGTCTGAATATAACCTCGGGCAAGTCATTTAATCTCAAGGAGCCTGTATTTCAACACATGTAAAATGGGAACACTAATAGTGCTGACCTCATTGGATTGCTGTAAGGAGTAAGTGAGTTACAATCTGCAAAGAGCTTACAACAGTGTCTGGCACAAAAGCACTATACATGGGTAGCTACTATTACTGAGTTTACAAAGAAATGGGGTCTTCTTAATACTATAGTAAAATAGTATTTTTACTCAAAAATCAAGAATGGGGCAAGAGAGAACAAACACAAATATTGTATTGTGTTCTGCTTAGACAGAAGACACTGTCCTTATAGAGAAAATAATTAAATGCTGGAAAACAGTACCTACAAAGGTTGCCACATTACCTCTGAAGATTTACACAAATAGGATACATTTTTATCTACCTGGAAAGATTTAAGTGGGATATTGACTGAAGTTGAAGGATAAACTAGAAGTCCTTTCAAGGTCTCTTCCCATCCAAAGAATCTACAATTAACCAGAAAAACATTTAATTATGTACAACCTACTTGTTGAATATATAAACTTAAAAGTTTTTGGCTTAGGGACTTCTCTGGTGGCACAGTGGTTGAGAATCCGCCTGCCAATGCAGGGGACACAGGTTCAATCCCTGGCCCTGGAAGATCCCACATGCCGCGGAGCAACTAAGCCCGTGTGCCACAACTACTGAGCCTGCGCTCTAGAGCCTGGGAGTCACAACTACTGAGCCTGCTTGCCACAACTACTGAAGTCTACGAGCCCTAGGGCCCACGTGCCGCAACTACTGAGCCTGTGTGCTGCAACTACTGAAGCCCATGCGCCTAGAGCCCATGCTCTGCAACAAGAGAAGCCACTGCAATGAGAAGCCCGCGCACCACAACAAAGAGTAGGCCCCGCTCGCCACAACTTGGGAAAGCCCACGGTCAGCAACCAGGACCCAGTACAGTCAAAAAAAAAGTTTTCGGCTTAGCAAATAATATTGTAGCCAAAATAAAGTAAATTGAGTAGAATTCTACTTGATGAACAAATGAAGATAAAGCTTAAATTTATCACTGGATTCCTTATTGATAAATAGTATTATTTGTACTAAAAGATTATCCATTTTCAGTTTTAGAAATATCAGCTGAGGGACTTCCCTGGTGGTGCAGTGGTTAAGAATCCGCCTGCCAATGCAGGGGACACGGGTTCGAGCCCTGGTCAGGAAAGATCCCACATGCTGCGGAGCCACTGAGCCCGTGTGCCACAGCTACTGAGCCAGCACTCTAGAGACCACGTGCCACAACTACTGAAGCCCGCATGCCTAGAGCCCGTGCTCCGCAACAAGAGAAGCCACCGCAATGAGAAGCCTACGCACCGCAACGAAGAGTAGCCCCCACTCACTGCAACTAGAGAAAGCCCGCGTGCAGCAACGAACACCCAACGCAGCCAAAAGTAAATAAATAAAATAAATAAATTTATAAAAAAACAAAAACAAAAACTCCGCGCTCCCAATGTAGGGGACCCGGGTTCAATCCCTGGTCAGGGAACTAGATCCCACATGCACACTGCAACTAAGGAGCCCATGAGCCACAACTAAGGAGCCCACCTGCCGCAACTAAAGACCCAGCCCAACAAAATAAATAAATACATGAATAAATAAATAAATATTTTTTTTTAAAAAAAGAAATATCAACTTAGAAATAACCACTCACAACGAGAAGTGGTGATTTAACACACTATGGCAGCATACAGAAACAATAGATAAGACCCAAACGGACTTTCCCTTTGTTTAGCTTATAGTTTATACGTTCTTCTTCATCATTATCAAATAAGTCTAAAATAATTTATGTAAAGATATCAGATACAAAACAATTACATTATAAAAATGGCGGGACTTCCCTGGTGGTCCAGTGGGTAAGACTCCGTGCTCTCAGTGCAGAGGGCCCGGGTTCAATCCCTGGTTGGGGAACTAGATCCCACATGCATGCCACAACTAAGAAGCCTGCATGCCACAACTAAGAGTCTGCATGCTGCAACGAAGACCCGGTGCAGCCAAAATAAATAAATAAATAAATATTTAAGTATTTATAAATAAATAAATATGGCAATACCACACACAGAGTACAACCTACCAGCAATGCCAGACACATCTAGAAACGAAGGGAACACACACACATATCTCACAGAAACAGGTGCCTCATACCAAAGTTACTCTTCAGCTTGAAAGTTAACATTTCAGACTAATCCTCTTGAAACTTAGCAGGAAAAATAGTAATTTTTAAAAACCCTGTTAAACTGCTAAATCAATCTAGTCACCCTGAACACCTCTCAACAGCATCTAGAATCCATGAACATAGCAGCTGCATCCAGAAAGATTTAAGATCCTAAATTATTCACATACATTAATAACCAATGTCTCTGATATCCACTAATCAAAATCTAATCTTTGCTAACTATCACAGATGCTATCAACCATTTGATCTTTGTCATTTATACAAATACCCACAAAACAGCAGCAATCCAAAATTTACACAACTTTGAAGAAAAAAGCATCTTTGTGTAACTGAATGTACACTAACGAAATAACCTCAAATAAGTCTCGAGAATAGTTTGCATTTTTTTCTTAAGTAAATTATATACTATCTTTGGCACCATCAAATGCAAATAATCATTCATATTCTTAGCTAAACGTAAAAGCTTCAGAATAAAAATCATCAAAACAAAATACTTGATTAAGAATAACCTAAGGGCTTCCCTGGTGGCGCAGTGGTTGAGAATCTGCCTGCCAATGCAGGGGACACGGGTTCGAGCCCTGGTCTGGGAAGATCCCACATGCCACGGAGCAAGTGGGCCCGTGAGCCACAATTACTGAGCCTGCGCGTCTGGAGCCTGTGCTCCGCAACAAGAGAGGCCGCGATAGTGAGAGGCCCGCGCACCGCGATGAAGAGTGGCCCCCGCTTGCCACAACTGGAGAAAGCCCTCGCACAGAAACGAAGACCCAACACAGCCATAAATAAATAAATAAAAGAACGTGAATTTCTAAAAAAAAAAAAGAATAACCTAAATTTTGTCCCAAATTTCTTATCTTCCTTTTAATTTCCAAAAGGGTCTTAAAAATCAAAAGCTTCTTCTAGAAAATATTAATCTTTTTTATTCACAACTACAAAACAGGAGAGGCAGTGGAGCTGTCCAAGGCTCCAGCTTGCATTACTTAGAGGTTTTTTCATGATAAAAATTACCGATAAACCCATTATTTAACCTAAAATCCTCTACTATTCTAAACCTCCCTTTCTTTATTCCATTTTTGTTAAATGCGTGAGTTCCCTACTACAGTATAAAAAGTCCCACACAAAGCTAAAGGTAGCTTAGGAACTAGCTGTCCTCACTGCCCCAATTTAAATGTCATCCCCGGCAAACTTCCCTGGTTGGCTATTCGCCTTTCTCTGAAATGATTTCTCAATATTCTCCAGCCACCAAAAACAATTAGGCAGAAATCTGGTTGATCAAACAAAACAAAAAGATTTTCATCTTTCTCTATCTCAACAACAGTGTTTTCCCCATTGAAAATGAAAAGGCTGTCGATAAAGCACTGCCCAGCGCTTGTCATTTATCACACTGCTACAACACAACACTGTCACACCAGACAGGCACAGCCACACTGGAAATACAACCCATTTTCCCATTATCACAACACCGGTGAAATGCAGAGCTTCTCAGCACCCAGTTGATGCTTCATCATTCATACAAGAACAAAATCAAATCACAATGGGTCTCATCTTTTCAAAGTGGACATGAAAAGTCGATTTAAAAAGCCATGAAAGGTGGAAGCAGATTCAAGATTCCCTGAAGAGAGAAAGAGGTTTCTGGAATATCCTACTTTCATGGACAAAAGGACTCACAGTTTCAACACACTCACAGTTCTCTTCTCAACAAAGAATTCCTTTCCTTCACCCCCTACCTCCACTGTTACTTTTTGGTTTTTGCCCCTATCTCTAGGTCTCTTTGCACTCACCATGGTTCCTCCTCTTCTGCACCAAAGGCTCCCTGCACTTGATCCTTCACTACAGCGTCTCTGCCCTGATCCACGAGGACCTTCTGGAGCATCTCCCCCAACTGCACACTTAATTCCCACCCCTGTGCAGTCTACCCCAGCTCTACATCCATCAGGCTTCCCCAAGCTGCCCTTAACCCTGTTCTCTTCCCTCACTCCCCATCTCATCCTTTAAATCCTGGGGCCCACCTCTTCCTTGCTCCTCTGGTGGTCCGCTTTACACCCTGTCTCTTAACCTCCCTGTTTGTACCTTGGATCTTGCTGAACCTCGTCAGTTAACACAATTCCCCAGTTACCCTGTCCCAGACCTTCGTCACTTCTCACACCCTCACCCTCTTCTCCTTTCAGCTTTCTGGTCCCCGAATTGTCCTACAAACGCCCCATCTCTCATCTTTATTTCCTTTCACCCTTCCACTCCCACCGCACTTACTCCTAACTCCACCTGGTTCTAGCCCAGTGTCTCATTCCCCCTCCCTCACTTTCAAGAATTTACACCCACTGCCCACCCACTAACCCATATCTTTCTCAGAACCTCGCAGTTCCCACCCACCGCCGGTCCTAGACCTTCAGCTCATCTCGCTCTGCACTAGTTCACACCCTTGTCACGTCTGGCTCTTAATCACTCTCTCTCCTCTACTCCCAACTACTACCCCAGCTCTGCCCCTCCTTGCCTTCCACTTCCAACTCTTACCCCAGTAACCCTCACCCCACTACCATCCCCTTCAGAGCTTTCCCCTCCAAACCCCTGCTCTCACACCTAAGCCGAGGAGCCGTCTTCCTAGGCTCGGTCTTCCTAACCTCATTCCCGGCCCGGCTTCCTCATCACCCACCCTGGGTTTTGCCTCCTTCCAACCTCCTTGGCTGGCTTTTTCTCACTCCTCTCCTTGCCTTCTAACCCCTTCTCCCCTTAATCCTTCTCGTCTCATTCACAGACCCGTTCCCCCCAACTGCCCCCAAGCCTTCCTTCCCTTCTCCCCTCAAGGCTTTTACCCCAAACCCAGCGGTCGCCCACCCCGCCAAAATAAAGGGCCGGCGCTGTCGGACAGCCGGCGCTCGCCTCCCGCCAGCCCTCGCCCCGGGCGCCCCCAGCCCGCCGGCGCCGCGGTCCCGCCCCCTGCCGCCGCTCCTCCCGCCCGTGAGGCGCGCGCCGCCTTTGTCGCCCCTCACCCGGTGTGTGAGGTTTTGCTTCTTTAAAGGGGAGGGCCAGTGTGCCGGAGACTCCTGTCCCCGCCTCCGAGTCTCAGAATGGGATCCCTGGCCGTCGCGCCCTCCCCGGTCCTCGTCCCCCCACCTCCTGGAGCTATCCCCTTGGCTGCCTCCCCACCTCCTCCGCCCCCTCCCCTGACCCCCCTCTATTTACCGCCATCATCAGCACGCGCGAGCTGTCACCAGGGCGCGAGACAACCGAACACGGCCACGCCCCCTGCCCACCCATTGGCCCGCCCGCCGGAGCCCCGCCCCCCGGGCCCCGCATTGCGCCAACGGCGCAGCGCTGGGCCCTGACCCGATACAGACATCCCCTCCGAGGGTTCGCGCCGCGGCTGCCAAGTTTAGGGTTAGCCACCGACGCGCGGCCGATTTGAGCCTGCCGTAAGGGGCGGCGGCGTAGAGGGGCGTTGTGAATCGCGGGTCGAAGTTTGGTTGAAGCACAGGAGGGTAAATAAGGAGGTTTCCAGACAAAGAGACTCTTAAAGGTACAGAGTCTTACGCCTGTCCCTCCTCCTTAAAGGGCCAGAGACTCACCCGAGCCCATCTCCGCCCCCTTCTCCCCAGCCCATTAGCCCGAGGAACTGTAAAGGAATTTTACGATAGCTCCCCGCACTCCTTTTGGATGGAGCGTCTTTGACATCGCTTCCCAATGCCAAGGGGAAAAGCCTTTCTCATTATCCCGTCTAGGTTTTTGTTTTGTTCTGTTAAAAGACTACTATTTTTCAGTGTCCGAAGGATGCAGCTTCCGAACTGTGGGGTTTCCTGAGGCAGCTTTTGCAAAAGTTACTATTGGCTCCCAGGCGAGTGAGCACGTGTCTGACTTTTGTCACTGATGACCCAGTCGGAATTCAGCTGTTTTATGGAAATCCCCCTAAGAGTTTCGCTGCTGTAAACTGAAGTTCGGCACATCGTGGGGATGGAGACCCCAGGGAAATAGAACAGCAGTTATTTCTACAAATCTTCTAAGAAAAGGCTTCCTTCCCGAGCAGCCTCTTGGGTGCACTGCCCTGACATAGCCTGCGATGGGGGGGCCTCCTCCAAATAAGACCAACAGTTACATCACCCAACGCAAGGCTAATAAAACAGGTAAAGGCTTACGTTTAAGTACAAGGGCAAGGAAAAGAAATAAACGTATGTGTTACCGCCTACACTGACTCAAAGCTACACACCTGTAAATATGAAATAGAGACGCAACAAAAGCCAAAGAACAACAAATAAAATAAGAAGGGGGAAAGAGCATGTGCATGTGTAAGCAAGAATCTACAATGCCCGGAGCCAAACCTGTGAAAACATTTCCAAAGGTAGCTAACTTAGGCTTTTTAGACGTTTGATGAAAGGAGAAGACCT
Source organism: Balaenoptera borealis (assembly GCF_965194805.1). Classification (NCBI taxonomy): domain Eukaryota; kingdom Metazoa; phylum Chordata; class Mammalia; order Artiodactyla; family Balaenopteridae; genus Balaenoptera; species Balaenoptera borealis. The sequence goes on from NC_138869.1 coordinate 76,093,432, forward strand.
AGTGGTTGACTGACTGATTTGGTGAGGATTTGCCATGTGGTTCAAGAGCTCAGAGTTAGACCTAAAATTTAGCATTCCCTTTGCTGTCTAACACCTTTAACATAATTTTCTTTAAGGAATTCTTATCTTACATTATAACTCATCTATTTTCTCCTCTTAACTCCCCAGCCCCTCAAGAAAATTCTTGGAGAATAAAGATTGGCTCTTATTCAATGTTATTTCCCTAACAAAGTACGTGACACCATTATAGGTGCTTTTTTGAGTGAAGTATTTTGGAGCCACTTAAGACTTCTGAAGGAAGGGGTGCTCTCAAAATAGCAATGGGGGCGGTGATTCTCAGTGCTGTGAGTATGTATTAGACCAGCGGTTCTCAAAGTGTGGCCTGCGGAGCCCTGGTGACTACAGACTTTTTTCAGGAGGGTCCCTGAAATCAAAACTATTTTCATAGTAATAAGGTATTACTTGCCTTTGTCACTGTGATGACATTTGCACTAATGATACAAAAGTCACAATGGGTAAAACTGCTGCTGCCTTAACACAAATCAAGCCAATGGCACTAAATTGTACTAGCAGTCAAGGTATTCTTCACTGCCACCCATTCACAGGAAAAAAATAATATCTGTGTCACTTTAAGGAAGTCCTTGATGAAGCACTAAAATAAAAACTATTTGTTTTATGTAAGAACAAATTTTTTCAATAATACTGTTCTATGTGATTAAGTGGATGTAGGCATAAAGCACTTTTGTTCCTTACAATGTTTTTCTTGAGGAAAAGAACTTGTGCAATTTCTCTGAATTTTGAGCTGAATTAGCAATTCATGCAATACCATTTTTACTTGGAAGAACAGCTAACAGATAAACTATAGTCATTCAGCCTTGGGTATCTGAAAGATAGTTTCTCAAAAATAAACAAATTGAGGGCTTCCCTGGTGGCGCAGTGGTTAAGAATCCGCCTGCCAATGCAGGGGACACGGGTTTGAGCCCTGGTCCAGGAAGATCCCACATGCCGCGGAGCAACTAAGCCCGTGCGCCACAACTACTGAGCCTGTGCTCTAGAGCCCGTGAGCCACAACTACTGAGCCTGCATGCCACAACTATTGAAGCCCGCGTGCCTAGAGCACATGCTCTGCAACAAGAGAAGCCACCGCAATGAGAAGACCGCGCACTGCAGAGAAGAGTAGCCCCCGCTTGCAGCAGCTAAAGAAAGACCGCGCAGCTACGAAGACCCAGCGCAGCCAAAAATAAATAAATAAAAATAAATAAATTTATAAAAAATAAATAAATAAATAAAAAAATAAACAAATTGAGCCTGACAGCATTGATCAAACTCAAGCTCTCAGGCAAAACTTCCCAAGACTTTTCTGATGAGATTGGTGGTGATATTAACAAATATGATTTTTTGATATTGCAAAATGAAATGTGTCAACATTAAAAGATCTGCAGTATTTCCCAGATGACCAATGCATGATGCTACAAAATTGTGTACGGGTAAAAGATCCCTTCAAAGTGCAAAATAAACCAATGAATGTTAATATAATAGAGTACAAAAAGTTCACTGATAGAATTTGAGATTCCACATTGCAACTAACCTTTAGCGGAGCTGTGATGTAGTATCAAAAAACATCCACAATTATCGGAAGACGGTATCACTATACTTCTCCCTTTTTCCAACTACACATCTGTGTAAGGTTGGATTTTCTTCATATTCTTCAACCAAACAACAAATTTCAACACACTGACTGCAGAAGCAGATATTAGAATCCACTGTCTTCTATTATGTCAGACATTCAAGAGATTTGCAAAAATATAAAACAATGCCACTCTTCTAAATTTTTTCTTTGAAAAAAAAGTTATTTTTCATTAAAATATTTTCCTTATGTTAACATCTGATGTGTTTATTGTTACTTTTAAGTGAATTAATACTTTCATTTTTCATTATAAATAAGTTTTAATAAGGTAAGTACCAATAGATATAACCTACATAAACAAAAGCTCTTTGGGGTACTCAGTAATTTTGAAGAGCATCAAGGAATCTTGATACCAAAAAGTTTGAGAATTGTGTATCAGATGGAAGCAGAAAGAATAAGAAGGCTATTTTAGATAATTCAAATATGAAAAGGCTGTGCAAGATAGCTAACAAAAAGGTTTTATTGTAGCTTCAGAGTTAAGAGCTTAGGTGGTTCATCAATGAGGAATGGAAAACAGAATCAGGAACACTGAACTTTCTTTAGACACAACTTTCTTCAGTCACCATATACACTGGCACCTAAAAAGCAGTTCAGAAGCAGGCACAACTAAGGCTTGGGAGTTGAGGGGAAACATGATGGATGTGTTACACAAAGAAAATATAGTCATTTCTACCCCACTTTTTTTTTTTTTTTAAAGCTCAGCTTCTTTTCCTTTAGGTTGTAGGAGAACAAGTAAAATCCCAACACTATGAGTAAATATTAAAAATATATTTCCATGCTCTAGAAATGGTCCCTACAACTGTGCTCACTGATCTCAATGATTACAAAAATACACCTGTATGACAGATACTTTCTCTGGACTCTCTCTCCACATTGCTTGTTCTCTATTACAACTATTTCCTTTGCACTGGAGGAGAATTTTAACCTGCTACCAAGCAGTAATAACCCTATAGCTTCCCATCTCAAACATCCTAACTGTACACAATACCTTTAGCACCATTAAAAAGATGCAAGAGCAGAGACAGCATCACCTTGCCTCCAAAGCACTCTTTACATCTATTCTCCCTTGAGCCTCTCAACAAGCCTATGAAATACGGAAAAAGGGCATCATTACTCCCACTACACAGATGAGATCCAGAAAGGCCAACGTGATTGAAGTTCGGCAAGTTAGGGACAGTACTATGGCTAGCACCCAGACATCTGTCTCCTAAAGCAGTGTTCTCTTCCATTTAGTAGGCTGCCTCGGAACACCTGTCACCTCCACATTCCTAGCCTTGCCTTTCCCACACAACAGATGTCCAATATTGACTTCTGCCTTTGGGACAATCTAGGATATATAAATGTGGTCCCTAAATTCTTTTTTAAAGCCTCTAAAGAAAACTCAGTAGAATTCATATTAACCTTAAAAACAGGTCTATGCCATCTGATGGGGCAGGGATATGTTGGGGAATAAAACAGAGACTACAAGAGAATTAGGAATCTTTGCTCCGAGAGTTCCAAGAATCTTTTTTTTTAACTTGCTAATTTCATCACAGAGGCAAAGAACTATTTCTCTGCCTCATCAATCACACCATCCTGAAAAATGAAAATACGCTCATTAAGCAAAATGCCATTACAACAGGATGATTTTCAGATCCCATGGAGTGTGTCATAATGGAAGAGTAACTCCTGGGGCCATAAAGAGTACTATAAAGATTGCTTCACATATATTTGCTCCTACTCATTTCTGAGAGGTTGTGTGTATGTATACGTAGTGACAAGATGAGAAGCAGGAACCTATAGGAAAGAAAAGAGCAGGAACACAGTCCAGCTTCCCAGAAACTGACTGAAAGGCCTGAAGACCTATAAAATGAAGGTGGGAAATCCCTAGATGGGACCCGAGGTGAGGGTTCAAAAGTCAGTGGAAGGTCTCGCTTGCAGTAAGTCAGCCGGATGTATGTCACACCTGCTTTATCTTTGTCTTCCTGCTCTTTCCCTTCACGATGTACTCCCTTTAGAGATTCTTTTTTTTGGACCACGGATCTTTGAAATACTCTAATGAACCCTATAAATCCTATTCCCAGAAAACTGCACGTATACACAAAGCCGTGTCCACTTTCAAGGCATCTTAGGCCTCCTGAGGCTGCCCTCAGGGGTTGAGAACCCACAGTGCATTTAAGAGTCACGGCTTGCTCATACTCTAGCCCCAACTAATGGTCTACTCCCTCATTAAGTACCACACAGTCTCCACAACCTGCAAGAGAAAGGACAGCTAGCAAAATGCTTTGCTTTGCTTTTTGTCTCAGAGGTAATGACAAAAATGAAATACACAGGGAACAGATTTCCCTAGATGAGGCCAAGTTAATGCTGCATGATCTCTGGGAGGGATGGTGTAAAGATGTGAATACTGAATGATGGTCAAACTGTGTGACCTCAAGGGTCCCTTCTAACCCAAGAGACTGATTTTGGAATGCTCTACACAATGGCAGAGTTCTCACCTTGGGGGAGAATCCCCCCTACAAGTGACTGTTTGAAGGCCAAAGACACCAACCCCCCAGGAGAGGACCAAACTTGTAACCCAGCCGGTCTCAGCCATTCCACACAGCAACTGTGACCGGGGACTGCAGCCCAAGGCTCCCAGACAGCAGCAGATACGGAGAGGGAGGCTGTGGCGAGGGAAAGGCCACACATCAGTCCTGCCTGGCTCTAAATCCACTGTGAATGTCCTCAAAATGTTCAGCCTAGAGCCCTTCCCATATTTTAAGTCTCAACTTTTGACACCTGGAGGACACGCTTCTAACTGCTCCCCTCACCCTCCCTCCAGGATTCGGAGAGAAAACTTTTCACTCATCCTGAAGCCTGAGGAATGAACACTGGACACAGTGGGTTGGGGCAGACCTGGTGGAGGGGAGGAGTGGCCAGTCCCTAGGTATTCCCTCAGTGGAGCAGTGACACCAATACACAGTGGGGGACATGTGACGACTTGGTACTCAAGACCTGAGGAAAGCAAGCGGGAGGCAGCATGGAAACAGGTACAGAGAATCAGAACAGCACAGGAGGAAAGAGCAGGAACTATCAATGGATACACGAAGTGGATGAAACTTAGTGTTTCCCCAAATGCTAGCATCCTCCTTCCTCCTCCAGATTTTGCCTTTTGCAGGTATCACCTGCACTATAACTTAACAGTTCCCTTTAAGTGGACTCTTCTTAAAAAACTTATTTACCCTCATCCTAAGACATAAATTGCCAGTTATACTTTTCTCTAATGTACATTAGAATAAGGCATAAGTACTAAAATAAAGATGTATTCCACATTCCACCTAAAATCACCTGGCACCACACAGAGGTCCAGGTGCCACCTTTTGTCACATGCTGCGAGCCATGAGTCCTGAGTCTGAAGTTTGGTCCTGACTCCAGCCTCACCTCTCAGCATGACCCCCCTGGGAGCCACCACCTCCCCATCTTACAGTGAAGGAGAACCAGGTAGAAGTTAAAGCTGCCCTGCATGGTTCTGACAGTCAAGGTTGGCAGATTTCTATGTGACTCTGGCAAAGGTACCCACCAAGGTGACATGTTAGCAGAATCCCAGAAATGTCCTGGTTTCTGCTCTTTCAGGGTAGCTACAGACGGGGAGAGGGGTAAAGCATCCGAAAGCAAAGGAAGGAGTGACAGGAAGACAGACTAGTGTAAAAGGAGGTATGTCATATTTGAACCCAAAATACAGCATCTCCATTTACTAGCTGAGTTTAAGTTTTTTTCATTTTTAAAATGAGGATAACCGTGCCTCTTTTCCCTTTATACAAATGCTCCTCAACTTTCATTCAACCTGAACTTTCAAAAACTATACACCGACAATCCTAAACTACTCTTGAAAGCCCCATTCAGACTTACATACAAAAGCTGTATGACATTTGGGCCCTTCCCTCTAGTTACCAGTTCAGTTTTGGCAACTTTGCTAGTGGAGTTGAATTTGTTAAATTAAGAAGTGTATTGCATTACCCGCCTTTTTTAGTAATAAGCTTTCTTTAACTGACGCAAAGGACAAAGATGGACAAAAAGTGGCAATTCTTAAAGCTTGATCTGATGTTTACTGGACTTAAATCTTGGTCAAATGTGTGCTCAAAATAAAGGAAAAGAACAAAAGTGAAGAATGCTGGAAATTTATGAGTCAAGATTATGTCTAAAAGGCATAGTTAGTTAGGGAGTTTATACTATTTTTTTAGTTTTTAAGGAACCCCTCCTTATAATGCATAAGTCTGGAGTTATATTTACCACACTCAATTTCTATATATTTTCGGGAACACATTATGTTCAAAATGCTATCTCATCTCATAGAAGATTTGAGGCAGCCTACAGAAAAATACAAATAGATAAATCTAGACAAAAGCAAACATAAATCAGAAGGCCAAAAACATAAAAAAAACTCTGCATTTTATTATGTGTAAATAATATCTAAAACATACCTCCATTTAAAAAAGTAAAAACAAAGCAAAGAAACAAACAAGAAGCCGGGGGAGGTGAGAACAAGAAACACAGATGACAGGTCCTACAGTTAGAAAGTTGAATTGAGCTTCCTGCCAGCCAAAGCTAAAAGGGAAACATGACCACTGCCTGATTCTTCTTACAGAGGCTTTAGATCTGACCACTTAGATCTGAAAACAATTTCTCTTTAGGTGCCTTCAATGAGGGACAGTATCCTTGAGGACAGTACTGCAGTATGTACATTAATACATTTCCTAAGACCATCTCTGTGTATCTCAATGCTAGCTGGACTGAACATTTCTGCATCAGGAGTGGGGTAGGCAGACAATGTAGGTCAAATGAGCAGCTTGGAGGCTCAAATGAGACGAGGAGAAAGAGCTCAGGAAACCATGAAGCACAGTGTGAGTACGAGGTCAACTGTCTAACCCTAAGCTCTGGGCGCATGAGAACTGGAGAGGTCTTGATGCTGAGACTTAGGCAAGGGGTGTGGAAGTGACTTCCCGTGCGACTAATCCAGCTAAAGTGGCTCTGGCATCAGCCCTATCACAATCCAACTCATAAACGAATGGCTTGCTTACAGGGGTACTTCTCTGCAAAGTAATAGCCAAGAACATTCCTGGGTACATCCATTGAGCTCCGTGTAGCAGAGGCTACTAACTGGGTCCCCACATCCATTTTCTCCTTCATCTTTTAGTCACAGAACCCCCAGCATTTTAACTGGGCACATGACCACCCAAATAAGAGGCTATGTCCCAGAGTTCCTTTCAGCAAGATGTGGCCAGAGTGATTTAAGCAACTCCAGGTCACGTCCTTTAAAAAAGGAACTGCTTTCTCTCTCTCTTTCCCCAGTGGAATGTGGACACGGAGCCAATGTCTACTTTGACTCACCCAAGGACAACACCCTAGGGGTGGCTGAACAAGACCGAAGGAAACCAAGTTCCTGATGACCCTGTGGAGTTCAATCTGCCCTGGACCATTTGATTACCTCTGTACTATTAGAAAAGAGAAGAATAAACTTCTAAGAGCCACTGTACTTTAGGTTCTCCTTGTTATAGCACCTTAGCCTGTGCCTTAATATAATTCACAACAGAATGGAAAGATGTCCAGAGGAAGACTTCAAAGGACTCAGGCAACACCCTAGAAAAGTGAACTCACAATTCACTTCAGCAAACAGGTCAGAAAATCATAGCCATCAAATAAGCTGTGCCTCTTACTACTTTTCCAGGAGGGGCCCAGCCACATCCTTTGAAAAGAGGGAGAGGCCTTTATTACAGCCCAGCCCAAACACAACCTGCAGCCTGTCCACTGTGGACCTGGACCAAATCCCCAGTAGTTAGCAATACAGACTGCCTTCCCCACCCTCACCAGGCAGGGACACCCCCATCCTATCTTTTCCCCTAAAGCAGGAAAGCTCCAAACTTCTCTACTCTTCATAATTACTGTTCTTGAGGACAGGCCAAGTCCAGCTGGAACAGCTGTTGGGGGGCTGCGTGTGAGGGTCAGGGGAGGGGAGTCCAGAGCCCCAGAACAAAAGCCACAGCTGGGAACTAGAGAGGGAGGGAAACCTTCCCGTCTGCCCTGGGTTTCTGGGGTGCAGAGGCCTGAGGGTGCAGCACCTGCTCCTCCTGTGGAGTCCCCCTGGCGACAGCTCGGCCGGGCAGCTGCCAGTCACTAACGAATCCCCGCCACCGGCACCTGCTGCTGCTTGCGGATCTTGTTGAAGAGTTCCATGTACTGGACCACGGTGTCTGCTGGGCTGTAGACGGCGTCGTGCCTGTTCCCAAACACGGCGGGAGCCCCCGGGGTGTGGGTGCCGAGAAAGCTCTGCAGGAACTCGAGCAGCAGGCTCCAGCAGTCGCCAGCTACCACACAGGGGCCGTACTCCACCTGGGCACCAGGAGAACAGAGACGGAGGGTAAGCGAGGGCCAGGACAGGTCGTCCGCTTCTCGCGTGCGCCTCTTGCCCCCTGTGCCCCTCTTCCCCAACCCTGAGGCAAAGACACACACCTTCTAGCACAGTGCTGCCCCACAGGAAATATCCAACCCAAACACCAGGGATTCGACACACCCAGCATGGTTCCCTTTAGGCTCAGATAGTCTCATCTTGGGGTCATCAACCCACAGTCCTACGCACAAGACCCAGAAGCAGATTTAGGACCTTCTGAATTATCTCAGAACTATATAGTCCCAGCTATGCTGGATGCAGATTCATGGAGAGCTCAGGAAAATTCTGAGAGAGAAAATGAAGAGCAAGAGACAGAGTGAGTGTGTGTGAGTGTGTGTGTGTGTGTGTGTGTGTGTGTGTGTGTGTGTGTTGGGGGGATCAGTAGAGGGTAAAGTAGACACATGCGCTCATAAGTCACTTCAAGACCAAACATTACTCCCTAAGTAGATAAAACCTGGGCTCTGACCCTAAGAAATAATTTCCCAACCCATGTGACAGGGGCCAAAGGATACATATCTTAGGCTTTCTCATTTTCCTCTCCTAATTTTTCACTGGAGAGATGGCAGGGGAAATTACTGGTAACCATAAGGAGAAACAAGTAAAGAAACAGCCAGGGTGTGTTTGTACTAAAAAGTTGGAAACGTGAAGGATAAACAAACTGGGTTTCCAGTGGGTCTCGGCAAATGCAAGGTGTACCACAAATGAAAAGGGTCAGGAAATCTTGGCTCTAGAGGTCCCTGGAGTGTCATAGCAGTAATGACCACTAACGCCCTTTTCTTCACTTGTGGTGCTTCTTAGGACTGACCTATCCCCGGTTTCTATATTTTAAGTCCCTCCTTAAATGCTACTCCTGCAGGAAGCATCACAATCCCCAAAGTCAGCAGTGCTCTCTTTGGTCTGAACTCCCAGAGCAATCTGTGCCTCTTTTATGGCATTTCTTATAGACTAACTTCAAAAACAGTTTGTGTGTTTGGGCCTTGCTCTCTTACTAAATCATCAATTTTCAAAAGGCAGGCCCTGTAGCTTACTTATTATTTTTTGGGGGACCGTGGTAGATTGCAGATTCTCACTGGTCCCAAAGCCAGCTACTGTCACACTCCGTCTTTGTCATTTTCAGTGTATACGTCAAAGATGAAGTCATCACACACACCATGAGAGTAGACAGCATGTCAAAGGGAAAGGCACATCTTTGCTTCACAACTTTTTTGGCCGTGGCGGCTTGTGGGATCTTAGTTCCCTGACCAGGGATTGAACCCAGGTCCCAGCAGTAAAAGCACCGAGTCCTAACCACTGGACCACCAGGGAATTCCCATGCTGCACAACTTTTCCACCTCCCAAAAGTTAACTGCACTGAAAGTTGCCCTGGTCTGCTCCAGTCCTTGTGATGGGTGACTGGTCCCTCCACATCAGAATTCACCTGCTCCCACCACCGCCCCCCACGACTAGCCCTCCCCTTCTCCAGCAAGTCAGCCTTCCTAAGCTCTCTACCTGCTGTGAACCCAGCTTCCCATTCCTATCTTGGGCTAGAGAGTCCCTGAGTGATTAAAGAAAGGGTAAAAGACGCAGGGAGAGGAAGCGCAGCGGCTCTGTGGACAGGAATCAGGTAGGCAGAAACATCTGTTTGCATTCAGGGGCCGTGGAAATCTGCAGAGCCAGCCCCTTCAGCACATATGCTCCTATTTCACCGAGGTCTTACCTCCACGGAGATGCCTCGGGCACTGGGCCCCATTGTAACCGTGCCCACCTTCACTAGGAAGTCACAGTACTGGTAGCGGGTGCCCCGGGTCTCAATCTTGCTGGCCTTGGCACTCTGGAAGAAGCCCTTGAGCTTCACCATGAGCACATCAAAGTTGGTGTCGGCAACAAGGCAAGGGCCATTCTCAAAGAGGGCGAAGCAGCTCAAAGGGTACTCGGAATTGTGCATCACATACATCAGCTTCCCGGCCTGACCTGCAAGGGACGGAGATGCTACTCAGCATCAAGACCTTCGTCAGCAAACCGCGGAGTAGAGTCCAATGCGCTGAACGAAGCCAGGTAGCGATCCAGCATCACCTCAACGGTCCTGGAGGGTGGTGGAGGGAAGCCCATCGCCAACAGCCTTTTCCAGAGAGGAAGGGAGAGGAAAAGGTGGCATGTGGTATAACCCACCCGCTCTACAGAAAAAGGTGAGGGGCACGTGGAACTTCGACAGTGGCTCATGGTTTAATTCTTAAGTTGAGTGATGGGCTCACACGTGGATGATTAAGGATGATGACTAATAACTCAGAGAGGATTTACATATGGTCTTTTGTATAGTCATGTATCACATATTAAGGAAAATAAAAGTACCAGCATTTGAGCACACCAAACGAAGCAGCTGCTCTCTTTTCTGTCCATCCCTACCTTCCTTGGCCTCCTCCCTCTTTGAAACATAGGAAGTGGCCCCACAGAAGAGTATCTGAGCACGAGGCTGGAAAGGGAGGCCAGAGCCTTCTCTTCCATGCCCAAGTTCATTTAAAAAAAATTTTTTTTAAAGATTTTAAAAAATATATTTACTTATTTGTTTTTATTTATTTATTTATTTAGGCTGTGCTGGGTCTTAGTTGAGGCACACGGGATCCAGGATGCAGACTTCTTAGTTGCGGCATGTGGGATCTACTTGCCCAACCAGGGATCCAACCCACAGCCCCTGCATTGGAAGGCAAAGTCTCAACCACTGGACTGCCAGGGAAGTCCCCATGCCCAAGTTCAGACTTCATCCTGAAGGCAACGGGGAGCCTTTAGAGAATTTTAAGACATCTAGCCGACTTGGGAAGCAAGCAGCACAACTACAGCACGAAGAACTCAGGATCTAGAATCACAAGATCCAGTTTCAGATCCCAGCTCACCCATTCCAGTTTCTGAGAAATGAGTTTTCTCACTGATTACTATAGGTTTCCTGCAAGAAGGAAGGAAAGCTGTATTTTAGTTATGTAGAGAATGGAAGAAGGCAAAAAATGGAAAGCAAGGTTTGTTCACTACAAGAGTTAATGGACAGACTGCCACAACCCCAAATATTTATTAAGTACTTAAACTATCCCCAACACTGTGTCAGGGTTTAAGAGGCACACAAGCAGAGGGCTTGGCCCCTGGCCTCAAGAAGCTGACAATCTCACTAAAGATAGGCGGAAAACTCTTTAGAAGACAATAAAACAAAAGTGCTTGCCTGGGAGAGACCAGAAGTCTTGGGAAGGAAGGAAAGACGGCAGGGAAGGAAGTGATCAAAGTGGGCAAGAGTCAGCAGGAAAAACTTTCATGGAAAAAACAGGTTATGAAGAGAGGGTGGGATTCAGGCAGGGATGAGAGCGCAGCGATAGGAAAGAGTGAGGAGACAGGTGGGGGGTGCTGTGACCTCTACACAGGCCTCCACTGTGCTGCCGCTTCCTGAACACACCAGGCTCCACACCAACCTCCCCCCATGCCCTCCCCGCTGCCTGCTGCAAATTCACACCTTTCACCTGAGAAATCCAGTTCGAAACATTTCAACCCTCCAGTAAAAAGACATCCAAAGCCAATCTGGCATTCTGTTCCTGTGCAGACTCACTGTGATTACATGCTTAATTCATACTACGGGAGTCTGCAGGTGTTCTCACTGTCTCGAAAACAGTCTGAAAGGCAACTAAAGATTTGGGTCCCAGATCAGCAGCACCAACCACCATCTGGGAACCTGTTAGAAATGCAAATTCTCCGCCCCTCCATACCTACTGGGTCAGAAACTCATGAGGGGTGGGGGGGTCGATCTGAGGGATAACAAGCCCGCCCTCCCACCCTCCAGGTGATGCTAATGCTAGTCAGTGTGAGAACTTCTGACCTAAAGGCACGGAGCCAGTAAAGCAGCAGAACCGGATCTCCAATCCAGGCCTTCTGAGCTCCTTCCATTCTACCCCACTGCCTGCTGAGAATGTGCTGTTTCTCCACCTAGACTGTAGTTCCTTGAAAGTAAACGTCTGATCAGGAAAACAGAGCCCAGGCCAAAGAGCTTCTCAGAAGTAGCATGCTATCTTACGTCTATATACAAGTGTTTTGTTTTACAAATGCTTTCATAACCGTTCTCTCTTTTGATTCTTTGTGTTCTTCCTATTGCAGTCAAAACAAATGTTAACACTGCAATTTTACTGATGATGAAATTCAGTTCAGTTCTTAGCTACCATTTACTAGACATTTATTCCATGACAATCTTTGTTCTAAGTGCTTTGCATGTATTAACTTATTTAATTAGCACAACACTAGGAGGTAAATACTGTGATTATCTTCATTTTGCAGATAAGAGAACTGTATTGGGAAGGGTGCAAAAAAACATAGCCCACACCAGACAGTTTCATTAGAGGGGATTTAATACAGGGAATGAAGTACAGGTGTTGGAAGAACTGAAAAATCGAATGGAATGGTGAAGCCACCCAAAGATTAGCAACACAGGGAGCCACTACCATCCCTAAGGCTGGAAGGAAAAAGAGAAGATGTGCTGTTATGAGAGCCAGGAACAAGGGCTGCTGAACAGGAGCTAGAACCAAGGAAGAAGCAACAGCCAGAGACACAGCCCAAGGCAGAGGGAGAGGGAGAGAGAGACTGGGGACTCTCTTTCTTCCATCCTCGAATCTTCCCCCGTGCCTCTCACTGGTCAAAGATAACTTACAGGGGGGCCTTGCAAATGTAGTTTGCAAGAGAAGTGCAGGTAATGGATCCCTGGAGAAACAGGCAAGTGACCAGCATAAGAACAGTCACAGGTTGCAGGAATGACCTAAAGTTGCAATTAGTTGTGGCAGAGCCAGGTCTCAGTTATCTGGTTCCACGACCTAGGCTCTTAGTCACTGTGCTATGGAACCATCCAAAATCAAGTTACTACAGAGCCAAGACTAAGAGAACCCAGGTTCTCTAATTCCTATTCAAAAATCCTCTTTACCTCCCTAACACCATCATCCACAGCCCATCTCACCTTGAAGTGCATTTAAAACAAAAGCTGTTTTGCTGATCAAGGTTATGCTAAGGAGGTAGCCAAGGCCACTGGCTAGGTGTGGGAAACAGGAAGCCTTTCTACAAAAGTTCCCAAAACTCTAAAGCTCCAAGAGAATCATATGCAAAGACTTCTGAGCCTCAAAGGAGTCTTTCTCAACTTTAAGGGTGCATGAAGACCATCTGTGGAGCTTATTATAACGTAGATTATGACTGATTACCAGTCAGTCGGTAAGCAGTGGGGGGGGGGGGTGGGGGGTGGCCAGGAACCTGCACCTTTAACAAGTAACCCAGAGGATTTTGAGGCAATTAGTTGGTGACCAACACTCTGAGAAACACTGCTTTAAAAGTGCAAAGTGCAAAAAGACTACAACACAGGCCCAGTCTAAGAGATGAAGTCAAAAATGAACGAATTCAGAAACTCATCTGCCGCATGTCCACGAATACCACCCTCAGCAGAAGAGCAGAAAGGTTTCAATGAACATGAATGTCTATTAACTCCAAGCCAGGTTCCAGCCATCCCATAGACCCATCTCTCACTGACCTTGGCTGCCAAGGGTAGAGGCAGCCGTGTGGTAGGTCTCACAGTCCACACAAAATGTTCCTTGCTTCTCTGCTCCAAGCATCTCCAATTTCCGGGTGAGGAGCTCCACGGTCTGCTGGACACTCTTGCCCTCGGCCACGGGCATCTGGGACACACTGGAAGGGAGAGGACCAAAATCATCACACATGTGTACTCATTGAGTCACTCACTCACCTGCAGAATCACAGCTCATCAGGGCCAGTAGTTACCTTAGACACCATCAACCCGGACCTCTTCATTTTAAAAACAGGGAAACAGAGGCCCACAGTCCCTGAGAGCTTTGCTAAGAACCAGAGCAGGTCTCAGGACTCAGGTCTATGGCAACAGCATTTCCCGAGTGTGGTATGTGTGCCAATGTTCAAGAGAAGATTTTAGGTGGCATACAGACTGAGCATGCAGTAACGCTGAATTATATGATGAGAAAGGGATTTCCTCTGCATTTCTTTCAGTTCTGACTACATCAAGGAGAAAGCCTCAACTTGGGGTTATTGTTTTTACCAACTCTCTAACACTTTGAACGTGAGCTATCCAGCACAGTAGCCACAAGCCACATGCAGCTATTTACACTTAAGTGAATAAAACAAATTAAAACTTCAACTCCTCAGCTGCACACTACCCACATTTCAAGGGCTCGACAGCCACACATGGCTGGGGGCTAGTGTACTGGGTAGTGCTGACACAGAACATTTCCATTGATGCAGAAAGTTCTAAGGATCCTGGGATCAAAGAGAAAGCAAGCCTCAAGTTTCTAATCTTTGGGAGTGAGAGGCAACAGTATGTACAAGAATTTAACCAGGGGCTTCCCTGGTGGAGCAGTGGTTAAGAATCCGCTTGCCAATGCAGGGGACACGGGTTCAAGCCCTGGTCCGGGAAGATCCCACATGCCGCGGAGCAACTGAGCCCGTGCACCACAACTACTGAACCTGCGCTCTAGAGCCCGCGTGCCACAACTACTGAGCCCGTGAGCCACAACTACTGAGCCCGTGTGCCTAGAGCCCGTGCTCCGCAACGAGAAGCCACCGCAATGAGAAGCCCGCACACCGCAACGAAGAGTAGCCCCCGCTCGCTGCAACTAGAGAAAGCCCGCGCGCAGCAACGAAGACCCAACGCGGCCAAAAATAAATAAATAAAATTTAAAAATGTATTAAAAAAAAAAAAAGAATTTAACCAAAACAACGAAACAAAAAGTTATTTCCAAGATTTCCTTCTATGGTGAGTGAAACTGGCTTCCCCTTTAGAGTGGTAGGAAACAATTGCCAAGCACCAACTATGTGCCAGGCAGTGTCCAGAGGCCTTTGGGTAAATTAACTCTTTGAATTTCACATCAACCTTATAAGATATAATCTTATTATCTCTTCATTACCAATGAGGAAACTGAAGTACAGAGGGGTTGAATAACTCACACAAGGTCACAAAGCTTGGTGTGGTGTGGCATGACCGAATTTCAAAGCCAGGCGAGCTGGCTCCATATCCGTGCTCTTACCCACTCTGCCAGAATGCTTCCCCAGGAACACAGCTGTCTGTTAAAGTACTTTTAAGGAAAGAAACAGAATCCAAAGAAGACATTAATAAATAATAGTTCAGGGGTTTTCCCTGGTGGCGCAGTGGTTAAGAATCCGCCTGCCAATGCAGGGGACATGGGTTCGAGCCCTGGTCCAGGCAGATCCCACATGCCACGGAGCAACTAAGCCCGTGCACCACAACTACTGAGCCTGCGAGCCACAGTTACTGAGCCCGCGTGCCACAACTACTGAAGCCCGCGTGCCTACTGACGCCCATGTGCCTAGAGCCCATGCTCTGCAACAAGAGAAGCCACCACAGTGAGAAGCCCGCACAAGGCAATGAAGAGCAGACCCCGCTCACGGCAACTAGAGAAAGCCCGCGCGCAGCAACGAAGACCCAACGCAGCCAAAAAATAAATAAAATAAACAAATAAATAGTTCAAGTGCTATATGACTATATAAAAATCATAAATACAGTCATATGTGGCTGAATTTGGGGAGACACTGCATTGCTTTATGATCAATCATAATCAACTAAATGAAGCTATAAAAATAGAGTCCTACTGTTGCTAAAAAACTGTCACTATTCTCCATCAGAAAAAGCACTAACAAGCAATGATGCTGATGCTGATGTGCCTGATTTTGAAATAAAAGAGAACCCCTGGGACTTCCCTGGCAGTCCAATGGTTAAGACTCTGCACTTCCAATGCAGGGGGCGAGGGTTCGATCCCTGGTAGGGGAACTAAGATCCCACAAGGCAGAGAGAAGGCCAAAAAAAAAAAAAAAAAGAAAGAGAGAGAGAATCCCTAAGGTAATGCTACTGGGGTCAGAAGTCCTAGAAGCCTGAAAAAGTTGAGAAGCATCCCAACCGACAGAGAGCCCTTTCCCTCTGTCTGCCTTCTGCACTGAAAGAACAGGGTTCCATGCCTCTGTGCAGCAAACTTTTTTTTTTTTGGCTGCGCCCCACGGCATACCAGATCTTAGTTCCGTGACCAGGGAGGCGCGGAACTCTTAGTTCCCTGCAGTGCAAGCGTGGAGTCTTAACCACTGGACCGCCAGGGAAGTCCTCAGCAAACTTTTCATTCCCATTCCTCACATCCTTCTTACACTAAAGGACTTCGAAGGAAACTCATGATGTCAACTGCAGGAAGCAAATGTGCAGTCACCGACAAACCTGCAAGACCTGGGCTACCAGGAGGACGAGTTCCCACAGGCTCTTATATGAGAAGCCTAGAGCCATTGACTTCAGATACCCTGGTCTCTAGCCCTCTCTGACCAGAAAGATGCTCAAGATATATATATTTTTAAAGCCCTGAAATCTAGCATTTTGGAACTAATGCCTCCAAGAAAATTAGGCCCATACCTTTCCCTGCCACACTGACTTATAACATGTTAGAGATAATAAGTCCATAGAAACTAAACCAACCATGTAATTAAACATAGTAAGAAACAGGTCCTGAAGAGGTGATGTGCCTGGAATCCCAATCTCCTAATTCCCAATAGCTTCTTTTTTTCCTCTAGACCCAAGATCTTAAAATGGCCAAACTAGGACCAGACACAGGCTGGTGTAACCTCATTTAGTGGCTGTAGGGAGGGGCAGGCGAAAACCTTAAAAAGATACTGTCTCCCTGTTGCCTATCCCCCACCCATCCAGCCCTGCCTGCAAATGGGTCCTAGTCCCGATATCCTACTTCCGACCCTAAAGTTCCACCCCAGGCAGTACTATGGCCTCACGGGCAGGAAAACGTACCAAGAAAAAGGGAAGGAGGTACACGACAATTGATGGGTTCTTAAGATAAAACCTTTTACCTGCCGCCTTCCAGGAGGAAGGGGCGCATCTCCGAGGGAAAAGTCACGCAGATTCCGCAGCCCTCACGGTGGCCCCCTCACCCACACAACCCGAGGACATCTTGCTCAGCTCCCGGGGGGCGGCGGACCCTGGTCCCGATCCTCCTCCCGGGTACACTGGAGGCTCCGAGGGCCTTCAAGACCCCAAGCCCCGCCCCCACAAAATCCCTTGAAGTCCTACCAAGTCACTCCCATGGCGTCGGGCCAGGATGATGGGAGGATCAAACAACTGAAATGCAGTGTTCTCCGGCAACCCACACTAGGTGAAGCAGCCCAGCTAATGCAAGCTCCAGTGGAGGGAGACGCTCCGGAAATAACGTAAAAACAGAACGCCCAGTCGTCGAGCCCAAGAGGAAAAGGGGCGTGTCTAGACGCCCCCAGTGACGTCACTGCCCGACACCACCACTCCCATCCCCCCCGCCCCCCGGCTTCCCGTTCGGGGAATTTCCGTTCGACTGGGAGTGCTGGGCCTAGATCCGTGAAGCTAGGAAAGCGTGGCTCGGACTGCCACCACTTAGAGAAGCCAACATTAAATGCAATGAGTTTATTCGGGAGTCCAGCTCCAAGACCCGTGAGCTCTTTTAGGCGATGGGGCGGCGCTGGTGGCAGTCCCGGCCTCCCAACGCGAGGGGGCGCTGTGAGCCTCCGTGAGGCATCTTGGGCGCTGGGAGTTTACTGCGCAAGCGCATTCGGGGCTTTGCCTCCATCCACACGTGTGAAACTTTCCGGCCAGGCTTTCGAGAAAAATGCCCAAATTGAAGGCGGCCCGCGGGGCCGGGGGTCAGGAAAAGCATGCGCCCTTGGCCGAGCAAATCCTGGCTGGGGACGCGGTGCGGGCAGGGGCCCGGGAAAAGCGACGGGGTCGCGGAACCGGAGAAGAGGAGGAAGAGTACGTGGGGCCCCGGCTGACCCGACGGATTTTGCAGCAAGCGCGGCAACAGCAAGAGGAGCTCGAGGCCGAGCATGGGACCGGGGGCAGGCCCGCGGCGCCGCGGGAGCGCACCACGCGGCTGGGTGAGTGGCCGGGGTGGGTACGAGGAAGAGGATGGGTAGTTGGGGTGGATGGCTGAAAGGTTCCGGAAGGGGAATAGCTTGGAATAAAAAAACGGGGGGCCGTATTACACTCTTGCAAAGGTAATGGAATGGGACACCCAACCCTGAGGCGGAATGAGGGTGGCCAGTGCCCTCCACTCCCACTCCTAGTTTTAGGCACCCCCAAGGTTAGGCCTACGGGATGTGGTTGCTCACGCCACTAAGTTCTGCTGGTATGTATCCATTTGTTCTGTAAATACTTATGGGATGTCTACTATGTACATTCCACCGTGCTAGGAGTTTAGATGGTTTAGGTAAAAAAAATAAACAAGATAGATGCATACCTGACTTCAGGATCTTAAAATCTAGACCAGGAGAGAGACGATGAAATAGACAATTAGAATAATGCACTCCGTGATAAAGTGTAGTTTCTCTGATAACAATAGCATTAGTCTTGGGGGTCAGGCTTCCCAGATTGCTTGGCCTTTGTGCTAAGACCTGAGAAGTGGGGAGTGCTCTGAGCACAAAGAACAATATTGTTTAGGGGCTAAAGAGGGAGAGAGATTAATTAAAAGGTGGTCAGTTTTTTTCTTATTAGGCTGGGAGTGTTGACCTCCAAGTTGCTTAATCTGTTTCTCAGCTCTCATCTTTCATTTGTCCTGTGAGCAGTGTTCACAATGGAACACTAGCCTCCTGGCTACAGTACCTTTACTTGGCTTCTAAGACATCACATACCTGTTTTACAACTTCCTCACTTCTCAGTAGCCTTTGCAGGCTCCTCTTTTGCCGCCAACCTCTTGCAGTGGCATAGGTTTCCATCCTTGGACCTCTTCTCTTCACTTCTGTTCACTGCTCTGGTGCTGTCATCAGTTTCAAGGTTTAAATACCATCTGTTTGGTAACTGCTTCCCAGTTCATATTCTAGCCCTGATCTTTTCCATGAAACCCAGATTCTTATATTTCAGCTACCTCTCCAGCCTCTCCAGTTTGAAGTCTGAGACATCTCAAATTTCACACGTCCAGAACAGAAATCTTGACCATCTTGCTAAACCTCCACCCGCAGTCTACTTCGTCTCAGTTAATGGCATGATGTCCTTCCATTTGCTCCAGACAGAAACCTTGGACTGCTCTCTTCCTCACTCCACGTCTGATCTATTAGGAAGTCCTGTTGACTCTACCTTAAAAATATATCCAGAATCAGATCACTTCTCACCATCTGGGAACACCATCCTGTTCAAACCACCATGATCTCTTACCTGGATGATTGCAGTAGCCTGCTAATTAGTAGCCCATACCCGCTACAGTCCACTCTCAGCTGCACAGCTCGAGGATTACAGGGGTTTACAAAGACCTGTGTGATCTGCGCCTTTTGACAGTCTGACCTTTTCTGCTTCCCCTAGGCCTGCTCTGACCACTCCATTAAAAATTGCAACACCCCTACCCCTGTCTCCACACTCCAGCTTCTCTACTCTGCTACGTTTCTTTTGTTGTGGCATTTGTCTTTTTTTAACGTAATATATGTCATATTAGTTCATCGTCTGTTTCCCCCATTAGAACGTAAGCTCTATAAGGGCAGAATGTTTTTGTTTCTCTTGTTCGCTTATATTCCAGCACCCAGAACAGTGCCTCACGTATAGTAGGCACTTGTTGTTTGCTGAATGAATGATGGTGAGGTAGGTCAGAGCGAGAGCTACAAATGACTTGTAGGCTGCCCTAAAGACAATGGGGAGCTATTGGAGACTATGGGGACCAGTTAGGGGATTGTCGAATTAATCCAGGCAACAGGTGATACTGACCTAGGCTTTGACAGGGGTGTGAAGGCTTTAAGAGGGATTCTGTGAGGTACAGTGGAATAGGACTTGGTAATTGATTGGATGTTGGGTGTGAGGGCAGGGGACAAGGCAGGCCTGCTGCCCAGGCTCTGGCTTAGTATTGGCTGGCTGGTGGGGCTATTTCCTTAGATGTGGAACACAGTGAGTAGTGTAGACCTAGGAGGGAAAGGGAGTGAATGTGGTTGATGACAGGTGAAGGTTGAAGTGCCTGTTGACCCAGCTCTACAGAAGGCAGCTGGAGTTAGGGTCTGGAGCAAAGGGAGGTCCACCTACAGGTACAGATTTGGGAGTTGTTAGCATGTGGAGACAAAAGATCTGGCACGTGTTCCCCTCCCCCCTGTTTAGCTTTTATCGCACACTGTCTCTGTTCTTAATGACCTGTTCATGTGTAGCGTTTTATCTCCCCACTTAGATTATTACCTCCCTTTTCAGACGCCCAGCCAGCTGTAGTCTTCCAATAATCAGTTATTCAGATGGGTTGGTCTGTTGAAATCTGAACTCACTGCCCAGCCTCACTTTACCCATCTAGCCTTATTTCTTGCAACTGTTTACTCTCTTGGGTTGTTTTTTTAAAAAAAAACTCATTGATTATACACTTTTAAATATTTATTTATTTATTTATTGGCCACACCATGCAGCTTGCGAGATCTTACTTCCCTGATCAGGGATTGAACCCTCGCCCTCGGCAGTGAAAGCGCAGAGTGCTAACCACTGGACCACCAGGGAATTCCCAACAGACACTCTTGTAACCAAGCCCTCTTGCCAGTGTTGTTACCCAGGTCTGGAAAACACTCCTTCATTTCCCATATTGCCTGTCCAGAGCCTTACCGTCCTGTGCACTCATCATCTTCTGGGTGCCTGTGGTATATACCATTGCTGCCACTCATTTTGGCACATAATCAAGCCCTACCATGCGTGTAAAAGAGGTGAAGAATGCACAGTCTAGACCTAGATTTCCTGCCTTAGGCAAGTCACTTAATTTTCCTGTGCTTCAGCATCCCCATCTGAAACTGGGTGTAATCATAGTACCTATTTCTTGGGTTTATGATGGTTACGTACAGTGTTTAGAAGAGTTCGTGCTATATAACTGAGTATAGTGTGTTAACTGTTATTTACTACTATCACTGTCTCATTGGTTCGTATGTGTACATTTTGTTTCTCAAGCAAGATTGTGCGCCCCCGGGGACTGGAAGGTAGCATTTGCATCACCTGTTTCACTTTGCACGTCTGTGTCTATTACAAGCCAGCCCTGGACCATATACATGATGGTTAACCTCTGAATTCCTAAGCCATCGCTTACCTTGCTCACCCACTTCATCTCCCCTCTTCCGCATCCAGGAGTGCCACAGGATGGATCAGATGACGAGGAGTGGCCCACTCTGGAGAAGGCTGCCACCATGACAGGGCCAGGCTACCATGCGGAGGTGGTTGTGGACCCCGAGGATGAGCGGGCCATTGAGATGTTCATGAACAAGAACCCTCCTGCCAGGTAGGGCTGGCAAGGCCTGGGATTTGGGAGAACGGGTCCTGGTAGCAGCTTTATAGAGAAGAAGCTTTATATGCAGAGAAGCGTATGTCCTGGCAGGGTTTTGATTCCGCACCTTTGGGAAGGGCCTGATCATTGCGAGTTGTGGGGAACCGCCTTGACAAAAGTGGCCCATCCTCAAAGGACTGTTCTTAATGAGGATGACCCAGACTCAAAATACCTCCTCCCCGCTCTGTCTGCCTGCCTTAGAACTGCCTGGATTACCTGGGCAGACAGTTGCAGGCCTTGTTCTCTCTCTGGGTGATCTGTCCCATTGCATTTGGTCTTGGTATGCTCAGTTTTCTTAGTGGTGAGCTCAGCTTCCTTGGCCACATCTTTTTCATACCCTAAGCTTCATTTTATCCAGGGTTTTCCAGCCCCAGCACTACTGCATTTTGGGCTGGATAATTCTCTTCTGTGGAGGCTGTCCTGTGCAGTTTAGGATGTCTAGCAGCATCCCTGACCTGTATCCACTAGATACCAGTAGTGACCTTCCCCCCAGCTGTAATAACCAAAAATTGTCTCCAGACATTGCCAAATGTCCCCCAGGGGGCAAAAGCACCCCCCAGTTAGAACCACTAATTCATTCTCATCTGTAGTAAATGCTGTGTCCAAAACATGCAGGCTTTTAAGCTCCTGTGTTCAAACTCCGGAGCCCGTGGATTTTGGCCCAGGAGAGGGGAGTCTAGGATAAGGGCCCTCGACCAGTTCATTCTGACCATGTGATGTTAATGTGACATTGTTCTTGGTTCTTCAGGCTCTTGGGTTCATGCATGTGTCATTGCTAGTAATACTGTGGGAAGGCAGGGAGGCTGAACGACAAGTTCCATGGCCGAGTATTTGAGGGGCAGAATGAAGCCATGAGCCCCTTTCCCAGTGTGATGCCAGCAGCTGAGGTGGATGTTACAAAGTGCGTGCTGGTCCCACCAGAGAGCCTCTCAGGTTCCCGCCCAGCGCCTGTAACTCCTCTTTCGCAGCCCATTCTGACAAGCTTGGCAGGATGGTTTTCCAGCTTGTTGTCAGCAGAAAAGTAAAGCTACTAGGGACAGGGGCTCCTGACAGTCTTGAGGGGTGACAGCTGGCATCTTCAGAGAGCAGGCTAGACCCACGTGAGCTCAGCAGTCAGAGGCCATTTAGTTCGGGGGCACATATGTACTGTAAGGTGCCTGACCTTCAGAACCTGAAAGACCAGGCTTTGACTCCCCTACTCGTGAGCTGTGAGACCTTGGGTGAGTTACTAACCCCTCTGCGTATCGGTTCCGATGTCTGAGTAATGGGAATAACAGTACCTCACGTGGGTGTCACATGGACAGTGTGAGGGTACATCTGGAAAGTCCTGCCCTTGGAAGACAGGAGCCATGTTTGTTTTGTTTTGTTTTAATTAATTTTTATTGGAGTTGCTTTACAATGTGTTAGTTTTTACTGTACAGCAAAGTGAATCAGCTATATGTGTACATATATCCCCTCTTTTTTGGATTTCTTTCCCATTTAGGTCACCACGGAGCATTGAGTAGAGTTCTGTGTGCTATACAGTAGGTTCTCAGTAGTTATCTATTTTAAGGAGCCGTTTTAAATAGACTTCAGCAGACCCTGAAGACACCTTTATTGCACCAAAGCCCAATGTAATGATAATTTTGAATCATCATGGTCTGATTGTGCTTAAGGAGGCTGGGAAAAAAAGATCATTCATCTTGGTCCTCTTTCCATAAACTTTAATAAATTAAAAGGGGGGTAAGTGTGTGCCATCGTCTCTCCCTAATGATCCCAGCTACCAGAAATCTTGGTTTATAATTGAGGTGTGTCTGGTACTCTGGAGAGGTCAGACCAGGGTTTTGTAACTGGAGAGTCCTCAGCACACTGGCAGCATGTGATGGATGTGTTTGAAATAGGAACACTTGTCACAAACTTATTACTACTATCACTAATAGTTCCAAGTAGAGTACGTACACTAATTCTTTTACTCCTCACGTTCACTTTATGAGGGTAGGTACTGTTATTATCCCTGTTTTACAGGGGAGGGAGCTGAGGCATAGAGAGGCAGAGTAGCATGCCCAAGGTCATGCAGGGAGCAGAGGAGCCAGGACCTGAACCCAGGCAGGTTGACTTCAGAGGCTAGGTTCCTCACCTCCACACACGACAGTCAGCTCCATCCTGAGCTGAATGACTGCCAGGTCCTCTGTGCTCTGCAGGGATTCTGTACTGGGTGGTTGGGCCCAGAGGGGACTGAGGTCACGTGTCCCAGCAAGATCGCAAGTTTATCGGGGCTCTCAAGGGACTGCGTGGGGAGTCAAGAGCTTCCTGGACTGAGAGCACGGCACTCCCACCCCTTCCCTCCCTTTCTCCCAGGCGCACCCTAGCTGACATCATCATGGAGAAGTTAACTGAGAAGCAGACGGAAGTCGAGACAGTCATGTCCGAGGTGTCAGGCTTCCCTGTGCCCCAGCTGGACCCCCGGGTCCTGGAGGTCTACAGAGGGGTCCGGGAGGTAAGAGCTGAGAGGAGAGCTGTGATGGGACACCCTCACAGGGGCTCTGGGTGCCCACATCTCTCGTAGAAATAAGGCCTGGTGGCTGAGAGCGGGCTCAGGGGTCAGAGTGCGCGGCTCCAGGGTCCTGCGCTCTTGCTTACTGACTCTCTGGTCTCAGTTTCCCCACTGGAAAATGAGGATGATAATAGCACCTCCTTACAGGGTGGTTGTGAGGATTAAGTGAGTTAATGTATGAAAGGCACCCAGACAAGTACCTGGCACCCGGCACCTGGTAAACATTGTGTATGTTAATGACGATGATGATTTTATTCTCTCATCATCAGGTGTTGTCTAAGTACCGCAGTGGGAAACTGCCCAAGGCATTTAAGATCATCCCTGCCCTCTCCAACTGGGAGCAAATCCTCTACGTCACAGAGCCTGAGGCCTGGACCGCTGCTGCCATGTACCAAGCCACGAGGTAGAGCAGATGGGGGTCAGGACTGCTTTGGGTCTGTAGGGAAGAGCTGGGTGTGGGAAGGACAGGCTTTCCTTCCCTTTGCCATTACATCTTAGCTTTGCCTGCACAGCACTCTCTTGTGCTTCTTTATGTCATCATTTTCCCAGCTTTTTCTGTTTCCTGTTTTGGGGCCGAGACCCTGTTAAGAATGTCCTGTGATGAGTTTCCAGGGGAGAGGCTCAAAACTACGAGGATACAACCCTAGGGTGTCAGGGTGGCCTCAAAAGTCTCTGGCTCCCCAGGCATGCACAAGTCCCTGGTGACAGCAGGTTAGAGGGGACCCATGATGGAGAGGGGAAGGTGAACAGCTGGGTACCTGTCTGCCTGGGAGAGCTCTGGCTCACCCAAAGACGGACACTGTTCATCCTGTTTGGGTACATCTCGTAGCCCCTCCTCGTCGTAGTTCCCTCTCTCATCTGACCCTGGGTGTTGCATGCACCCAGCTCGCTTCACACACCCTCCGATCTCTTGCATGTACCATCCACATTGATATTTAAAAGGCCAGCTCCAGACTATCAAGTGACCTGGGATCTCCCCCCTTTTCTCCAAAAACACTAGGATTTTCGCCTCTAACCTAAAGGAACGTATGGCCCAGCGCTTCTATAACCTGGTCCTGCTCCCCCGGGTACGAGATGACATCGCTGAGTACAAACGACTCAACTTCCATCTTTACATGGCACTGAAGAAGGCTCTATTCAAGCCTGGAGCCTGGTTTAAAGGTGGGAACCCAGGAGGCAGTTACGAAAGGGAGGGGTTGGAGCTCCTGCAGTACCTCCTTTCTCTCAGTCTGGGCTTAGAGTGACTGCCCCTCTGCCCCTCCCCAGGCATCCTGATCCCGCTGTGCGAGTCGGGCACCTGCACCCTCCGGGAAGCCATCATCGTGGGCAGCATCATCACCAAGTGCTCCATCCCTGTGTTGCACTCCAGGTAGTGTCGGTGGGGGTGGAGGACCACTGGTTGGTGGATCTCCAGACGGCAGAGTCCCAGGACTGGGGATGGAGGGCGGGGGGCAGAGTGGGGAAGGAGCTAAGCATAGCCCTGGGTTTGCAGCTCATTTAAGCCAGTGGGTGTATCGTTACTCCACAAGAATGTCAGTTCCACAGGAACAAGGTCCCAGGGCCTGGCACATGGAAGGTGCTCAGTAAATAGTTGAATGAATGAAAGAATGGGGAACATGGGAAGAAAGTAAGTTAGGGGTGGAGATCTCAGGACGTTTGGACCTATTCTAGTTGAATACTGAGACAAGCAGTCTGAGCCAGACTTGGGGATTTGGCATGAGTCAGTGTAGTGCTGGTAACTGGAGTCGAGGGAGTTAGATAGGGGAGGTGAAAAGAATGCCGGAGATTCCCCCTTTAGGGATAGCACAGTGTAAGGGCCAGCAGAGGAGAAGCCTTCCTCCAGTGTTTCCCTACCTCCCTTCCCCACTAGTGCAGCCATGCTGAAAATCGCAGAGATGGAGTACAGCGGTGCCACCAGCATCTTCCTGCGGCTGCTGCTGGATAAGAAGTACGCACTGCCCTACCGGGTGCTGGACGCCTTGGTCTTCCACTTCCTGGGTTTCCGGACAGAGAAGCGTGAGCTGCCCGTGCTCTGGCACCAGTGCCTCCTGACTTTGGTCCAGCGCTACAAGGCTGACCTGGCCACAGAGCAGAAGGAGGCCCTCCTGGAACTGCTCCGGCTGCAGCCCCATCCCCTGCTGTCCCCCGAGATCAGGCGTGAGCTTCAGAGTGCCATCCCCCGAGATGTAGAAGATGTTCCCGTCACCATGGAGTGAGGAAGCAGTGCTCGTCCTGGTCTGCAGGGCATGGGAGGACACCAGGATCCCTGCTGCCGACTAAAGGTGACACTGAGCCTTTATAGCTGAAGACCCAGTTCAGGGCCACGAGAGGTCACGGGCCTCTGATTCCCCAGTTCCTGACAGGGAGAACTGAGTCTGGCCGGCTCTTTCTTCCATTCTAGGCCTGCATCCCTGCTCAGTTCTGGGACCTTGAGACTCCACAGCCCAACAGTCCCACTTCCCAGCTGGGGGTTGGAATGGGTACTTTCTCTCAGGCTGTTTTGTCAGTTCACTGGGAGGTAGATAAAAACAAAAGGCAGGTGTTTATTGAACGTCAGTGTTTTGATGTGGTGGATGGAGATCTTTCTGCGTTCCCTCTCGTGGAGGTGGGCGCTGCATCCCTGCTGCTGTGTAGCCGTGGATTCTTCCCCAGCTTACGTGGGAGCCGTGCCCCCCTCAACAGACAAGTTTGTTTCTCTAGGCTGTACCCACCCTGCCAGCCCCTAGAGGGCACAGCCTTTGCCTTCCCCTGACACAGGCTACTTTGGGAGAATGCCAGCAACCAGGAGGTTGTTCACAAGATGATCTCAGCTGTGGTTGGAAGAGCTAGGAGAAAGCACCTAGAGGAAAGTGGAGATACAGAGGCGAGAAAGGTCAGGCCCAGGGTCAACCACCAGACCAGTTCCCTAACTTTCTTAGCTAATGAAAGCTTTAGACCAAGGGTTGGCAAACCAGGGTCACGTGCCTGTTTCCTTATGGCCCGTGAGCTAAAAATTTTTACATTTTTGAATGGCTAGGGAAAAAATTGAAAGAAGGGTATTTTGTGATAGGTGAAGATGATATGAAATTCAGATTTCAGTGTCCATAAATAAAGTTTTATTAAGATGCAGCCACACTCATCCATTTCCATGTTCTGTCTGGCTGCTTTCATGCCACAGCGGCAGAGGCAGAGTACAGTCTGGCTAGAACCCTTGTTATTTGCTTTGGAGAATGTGAATTTCTTCCAGCCTAATTACTGTATTTGGGAGGAATTTGATCATAAAGCAAATTTCACATTTATATGCAGTTTTGTCTTTGAGAAACACTAGGTGAAAGCAGAAAACTGTACCCAGCTGAGCTGAGCCAGATGATACACAAAATGCACATACCTCAGACATGTGCTAGCGACACCAGTTCACCTTGCGGGTTGGCACCACACCCACATCTGGTGTTACAACCCGCCTTCCACATCCTTCCGACCTCCACTTCCACAGCACACTTCAGGTGTTTGTTTTTCAAGATAAAGGGCCATGTTTATTGCAGTATATGTTTCTTAACCATTTAATGTGTAAAAGCACTATCTTTCCTTTTTTAAAAAAGTGTCCCTCATTAAGTATGAGTATTGTGCCTCAAGCCCCATTTTCCCCATAAGCCCTGTGGTTTTTATTGTGCAATTTTGCATGGTGCAGTGATTTTTAGGAATGCGTAGATCACGTTATGAAGCAAAACTGACTATATCTGGGGCAGAGACCATATGGTCCACAAAACCTGAAGTATTTACTCTGGTCCTTTACAGAAAAGGCTTGATGACCCTTACTTGAGACCACTGATTTGCACCCTCTAGAAATAGGCTTTTGCCCACACTGCCATCCAATCCAAGAAGCCAAAGACAGTTTTATTTCAGAATCTTTATTAAGGTAGCATGATGGTCCTGGGCCACCAGCCTGGACCTTGTGGCCTCGGGAAAGACCTGTGTCAACAGGGCTTGCCTCCCTCTCCAGACAGGGGGCTTGGTCACCTCCAGGTCATCCCTGCTTCATCCCCCAGAGCCTTGCAGGATGGAGCAGAGGGCCAGAGGGAGAGGAGGGCGTGGCCCCACCCCAGGCTGTAGCAGCTCCTCGGCCACGGCCATGAAGATTCTCTAGCGGTAGGAGAGGGGAGGAATGCAGCAACCACCAGGGTCACCACCACTCAGGGTAGATGGGCCCCACCACACCCTCTTACAGCTGTACTCAAAGCAATTAATAAATTAAAACAACCTCTTCCTTCAGCACTGCCCCTCCACCCCCCCAATCACACAGGAGAAGCTGAGCGGAAAGCAAAGCGAGGAGGTTGGTTCCTGCCCCTCGGACAGAGGCCAGGGCCCCTCCCTCTAGGAGCAGCTGAGAGCATGGATTATGCAGGGGCCTCCAAGTGCATTGAGAGGAGATGTCCACTCTTCCTTCTCACATGTGTCTAGAACATGTGAGGGTTCTTCAGAAAGACCCCAATCCAAATGCAGTAACTAGGGAATTCCCTGGCAGTCCAGTGGTTAGGACTCCGCGCTTTCACTGCCAAGGGCCCGGGTTCAACTTTGGCAGTTGAGAACACGAGAGCCCCAGAGATAAGGGGGCCCCCAAAAGGAATGCTGGTACATGTATTTTACAGACTTCAATTTCATCTCTGGCCAGCCTGGCCCACCCCCAGCTAGGACCGGGATGGAGCTGAGCTGGTCAGATGCAGGGAGAAGGAGGAGCCTGACTGGCCACCAGCCGCAGCTGGCCAGGCGCCTTAGTGCACACTGCAGGGATAGGTAGGACCCGACCCCTTCGGCTCGCGACAGGCAAGTAGGAAGGAGCCCCCTCGGGCTTCAGCTGTGGCATGGTTCGTTCCTGCAGGCAGGGAGGGGGGTGGCAGTGTCCCCTCCTCTGCTGTCGGTGGCCACTCGAGGGGGCCTCGCCAGGGCTACAGGTGGATGGCTGTGACATCTGTGGGAGTGCTGGTCTGGCTGGGCCCCTGGCTGCTGGAGCCCCTGGGGGCTTTGGGCGCTGGGCTGGGGGAGGTCTGGGCGGCTTCCCTGAGGCTCTCCCTGAGGGCAGCTTCAATCTGCTCCTGACAGGCCCGCAGGCAGTCCTGGGAACAAGGGGGAACCGTGAGGAAGGTCCACGTCCCTCCCCCCATAGCATGTGGCAGCAGGTGCTGGAGGACACCTCCCAGCACACAGGGAAGTCTGGGGAGGTTAGGCCACAGCCCAACCCCAGGAATCAGCTTTCAATTCTCAGAAACTGGCAAGAGGATGTGGCAAGAGGGTGTGAGAGCAGCCCAGCACCTGACACCAAATCCCCCACCCCCACTCCTGCACACCCTTTGGCAAGAAAAGGGTACCCAGGGACAGTGCCCTTCAGCCCGCCCAAGACACTTGCTCTTCTCCAGACCAAGGAAGGAGATAAAAGGCCACAGAAGCCCCAAAAGCAGGGCACTTGAAACCAGGAGTGGAGACCAGGGGTGGGGGGGGTGGGGGGGCGCGACAGCGCCCTCTGCTGGAGGCTCAGGGAATAGCGCTGCCTCGTGAACTGAGGCCACTTGCCCAGCTGCCCAGCACTCACCACTTCAGTGCCTGTGATCCCTGCCAGCAGCTCTGTGAGCTCATCCCCAGATGTGGAGCAGGCACCCAGGCCTTGCACTGCAGCTCCAATGCTTCCCGTGGCAATCATGGATGGCGGGTACATGGCAAAGGTGTAATCTTGGAAAGAAAGGGGGGACCATGAGGCAAGGGTGGTTTCAAGGATAACAAACAGCACGCACCTTCTATTACCCAGAAAGTGCCAGGCCGTATGAATAGAGCAGGGGTCTTCTTGAAAACCCCAGCAGCGAGTGGTGTCAGATAGCTGCAGGGGAGAAAGGCAGGAAAGGGGCTCTTTCCTGGAGAGGGTCAGGTCCAGGGTGGTCTGTAAGTGATCCTGGCCAGGGACCAGGGAGTGAATGAGTCTCTTCCTGGTGTGGACACAAAATTAGGGTTAAGAGACCTGGTTTCTGCTCTCAACTTAGTCACTGTAAGACCCTGGGCAAGTCACTTCTCTCTAAGCTCTCAGTGACCCACCTACATACTTGGGGGGTGGGGGGGTGGTCTCTTGAGATCCCATACAGCTTTGCTGCTTTTCTGTATTGAGACTGGGGGCTCAGAGGGAATAGAATTTTCACAAATAAATTTTGAGAAGAAATTTAAGAAACCAGAAATCTGTTCAGGATTTCAGTTCAAGAAATCAGTTGAAGAAACCAGAATCTCCTGCTTACCGCTCACCCTTCCAAGTCTTCTGATTTCCCTGGCTTGGTAAAAATGTGTGTAGGACTCTTACCTGTAGCACAAAGGGCCAAAAAAGTCTGGGCGTGCTTCTTGACCAAGGCCTGTCGGTCACGGGGCAGAGAGAGCCGGTGCAGAATCAGGGCCAGGAAATCATGGGCAATCACGGCGGCCAGGTCCCACTTGAGCTTCCCCAGGACCAGCACCTCCCAGTCCTGGCGGTTGAGGAAGAGGGTAGGGTCAGTGGCTAAAGAAAGGAAGGGGAGGGACTAAAGCAGAGGTCTCACAGGGAGGGAAGCCCATCACACTTGAAGGTCAGGACCCCAGTTCTGCTTTTGAATTTTAAGGACTGGCACCGTGGCAGGAAAGAGGTGGGGGTACTTGCTTTGAGCCCTATTGGTCACTTCCTAGATGCCAGAACTACATGCTTTATTTACATGAATTATCTCTTTTAATCCTGCTGGGTTATCTTTTGGGATCCAGTAATCCAGGCCTTCTCCTGACTTCCTGCAAGGCTCTGAGCACTTCTCCAGCCAGGGTTGAAAGAAAAGACTGCAGCAGCAGATACCACCACCATCACCATGAACTTGAGGCTCCTCTGGCATGAAGCAGAAAGAATCTCCATAATCCCAAGGATCTGTGAAAGAGGAGATCACTAGCCTGCCCCCAACTCAGCATCCCAGCCAAGTCCACACCTCTTGAAGCAAGTGGGGTGAGCATGAGGCCACACCTCCTGTGACACAGCCACTGAGCCAACCCTGAGGTTCCTCAAAGTGGAGGTTGCCCAACCCAACCCACATCCCCTTGGTGGGACATTGGGGTGTGGGGCTGAGATAGAGCACCCCACTCCACCTCTTTGGCTGGCACCCGTAGTGCCTAGTGCCATTTGAGTCTTAGGAAGAGAAGTGGAGGCCAAGCCAAACAGGATGGGTCCAGATGATCCCTGAGGGATCAAACCATCTCTCTGCCTGCCCTAGCCTCTATACCACTGCTAGGTCCTGGAGGGAGGCTGGGAGCCTCACCCCAATCCACTCTTCTGGGGTTCCCAGCCCTGGCCCCGTTTCTGAGTTGCACACATGAGGATTTCTTCATTGTTTTATCTCAGGAAGGAACTCATGGGTTTGACCCCTTACTGAGGTAGAAATGGCAACCCCATCCAACCTCTTTTAGGCCCCCCAGTCACAGCTGTCCCTCTCCTGGCCCCCACCTGGGTGTCATCCTCTTGAACCTCTCACAGAGTCCCACAGAAAACAGCCCGGCCTGGAATGGGAAGAAGTTGGGCAGAGAAGCTAGCATTCTACTCCTGGTGCTTGTCCCAGTGGTCAAACTCCTAACTCAGAAGTGAACAGAGGGACTTGCCTGGTGGCGCAGTGGTTAAGAATCCGCCTGCCAATGCAGGGGACACGGGTTCGAGCCCTGGTCCGGGAAGATCCCACATGCCGCGGAGCAACTAAGCCCGTGCGCCACAACTACTGAGCCTGCGCTCTAGAGCCCGTGAGCCACAACTACTGAGCCCGTGCTCCGCAACAAGAGAAGCCACCGCAATGAGAAGCCTGTGCACCGCAAGGAAGAGTAACTCCTGCTCGCCACAACTAGAGAAAGCCCACATGCAGCAACGAAGACCCAACGCAGCCTAATTAATTAATTAATTAATTTTAAAAAAAGAAAAAAAAAACCTTTAGAAAAAAAAAAGTGAACAGAAAGTACTTAGCATCCAAGGAAACATCTAGAAGGCAACTTGGAGTGGGGCTTTCCCTGTGGGGAGGCATAGGGTCCTGCGTGAACGAGGGCAGCCCCTGAGAACCTCAGCCCTCAGTTGGCCGAGAACACACCCCTGGCAGCTTCCATCACATCCCTAACCTCTTAGGCCACCTGAGTGCTAGAACATCCAAATTCTCCTCAGCCTCAGTGCAATGCTGAGGCAGGACCTTTCCTTCCTTCTCTGGGCCCCAACCTTCTCTGTGGCACGAGGATTTGGACTGACTGGAGCTCTCTGAGGTCCCTTCCAACTCTGACCTTCTAGGAAGTCATCGATCGGCACACTCCACCCCCCAGCTCAGGCATGGGGAGGACTTTTGGCCTGTTCTGAAAAACTCTCCTCACGTAAAGGCACACACCCCATCCTAATCTTTTCACAGAAAGGAAGTCCCCTTCTACCTTCTAGCCTAAACCCCTCCAAAAACATCTTGCTCATTAGCCCTGAAAACCAGCTCCACCTTTAGACTTGCCAAAAACTACCAGATTCATCACAAAGAGCTGTGGGGCCTCCCGGATTCCCAACTCCGGCCTCCTACTCCCATCTCCGAGAGCTACTTGGCAGGAAGAGGAATCCTGTTCCTCGACAAGCAGCACTCGGGGGCCCCAGTACCCTGGCTTCTTGGCCAGCCAATCACAGCAGCCTGCACGCTGCCCTCCTCCCCGGGAGATGGGGCCCAGAGACTCCTCTCCGGGTCAAGAGAAGACTGGGCCGCTGTAGAGCAAGGTGGAGGAAGGTGCCAGCTCACCCCTCTCCCCCCACCCCCGCCCCTCGGGAGATGATCTGCACGCCCTAAATAACCTCTTCCAGATCCAAGCAGCTCCCCCACCTCCTCTCCAGGGTCAGTGGGGAAAGAGAACTGGTGTCTCCCCTGTCCTGCCTCGGGAAGAGCCCAGCCCAAGTTCCCAGCAAGAGGCCCAGGGAGCCACTTCCCAAACCACAGGAGTGACAGCAGCTCCCCGCAGTGTTATGAAAGACCTTGGTCAGAGTGGGTGGGCCAGGGGACAGGGCATCATTATCACATCGGAAGCAGCTGCAGCTCAGCCCCAGTCTGTGCCTCAGCTCTGGCCTTTGGCTAAAGAGGAAAAGAAGAGATGATTCCACAGGCCTGAAGCAGCTGCTCAAGTTTCCCAGAGTGAGGCTAGCGAATGAAGAATTAGGAAGGAGCTGTTTCTCCTGGGATATAAAAGGAAGGGAAGAAGGTGGGATGAAACTCCTTGGCCCTTCCTTACAGCAACCCTGGCTATAATCTGCTCTGGGAGGCTTTTCGATCACAAAGTCCACACACTGGGATACAGACTCAACCAGGGCGGCCCCCCTCCCCCACATGAAGCACATTCCACTCCCCCACTCCAGGGGGGGTGCGTAGGCATGTCCTGCTGCTGCCAATAAATAACTCATGGTGGCTGTGTAAACCCAGAGGCAAAGTACTAGTGAGAGTAGACATGCAGTTTGACTTGTTGCTATCTGGGGGAAAGACCAGGAAGGAGTGGCACCCGCTGGAGGTCAGGAGAAGGGGTTTGGTTCATGCTGGCAGCGCAAGCCTGGGCTGGGGGCTACCCTGACCATCACACCACACTGTCCCATCTCTTATCAAAAAAAAAAAAAAAAAGCCTCTGCTACCCTCCCCAGGGACAGAAAGCTCTTGAGGGTCTTAGCTTTCCTTTTCCTGGTAAGTGAGAAGGCAGTGTGTGTTGAGGGGTGGGGAGGATTATGCACGCACCCGCAGCTGGCGGGGAGAGACAGAGTGGTCGGTGTAGATGCACAGTTTTTCGATGGTCAGGGGCGTAGTCTCGCGCAGCTTGGAGGCCAGCAGCATGCAGACCGCACCCAGGAGCTGCAACTGCGCCTTGCGGGTGGGGACGCAGGACAGGTAGCGATCCAGGTAGTTCATGGCCAGGGGGAAGACTTCCTCCTCACAGCGCTGCTCCTCACACACCTGGGGGAGGGCGCACAGTCACTTCTGGGGCAGAGGCAAAGGAAACGCAGCAGCACTAAAGGAGGGGGGGGGAGGTGCGCTGAAGGGAAGTGGAATAGGGAGCAAGAATCGGGAGGGGGTAAGTGTACTTACAGTGACAAGGACTAATACGCAGGATGCGCCTTCCCCAAGGTGTCGTCCCCCCTCCACTTCCTCTGCGGTGCCTCCTTCCCCCCGGGGGTGGGGGGAAGCGGGGTACGCCAGAGGCTCCCTCCCTTAAGGATTCCAAACTGAGACTGCCCCCCCCCACCAATACCGAGGGTGAGAGGGGACGGAAGAGTCCCCCACGGGAGCCAGAGAACTGGGACCTTAAACCCCATTACCGCCACCCAGTGCACACACCCAAAGGGAAGGGAGGAGACGCCAGCGGCTGCCTCCCGCACTTTTCATTTCCCTGACTGCCGGAACAGCGCGCCACCCCACCGCCTTCCCCGCCAGAACCCCGCGACACACAGGAACCGGCTCTGCGGCGGGGGCGGCCGAGCCCAGGGTTTTCCAGGCGCGCTCTCCCTAGAAGACCGGGCGGGGGAGCGAGGCGGGAGACGCTGAGAGAAGCCGGAGGGGAGAGAGTGGCCCTTGTCCCGCTTTCCCGGCCCGAAGAGAGGGTTACTTGGGGTGCCAAACAACTGGCAGTCAAAGTCAGGGTTGGAGAAGGGAAAGAAAGGGACACCAGGGAGGTAGCCGGGTAGGGTGCCCGAGTGAAAGGAGTGAAAGGCCAGGCCCCGGGGATCTGCGCCACAGAAACATCTTGCTGATTGTTGTTGGGACCAGGATGTCCCGACAGGGCGGCCCCGGGATGTCCGGAGCCGGGGACGCCGGGGTGGCGGGGGAGGGGAGACCCTCCGGGCGGTACCTCCAGCATCCAGTACGCCAGCATCTTCCGCATGTGCGGCTTGATCTCCCTCTGCACACACTGGAAGTAAGAGGCGCGGGGCACGTAGCGCTCTTCCAGGCGGAGCAAGCTCTGCAGGACACGCTGGTCCCCCAGCAGCCGCGGGTCCGGCCCGGCCCGGGGCGCGTGCCGGGTGCCCTCGCAGCACAGCAGCTCCATACTCGGGCAGCGCACGGGCAGGGCGGGAGTGCGGGCTCGCGAGCCAGAACGCAGGCGGCGGGCCGGAGAGCGCGGGGCGCGGGTCTACTGCTGGCGCTGGCACTGCGCGGCGGAGCCTCAGCCCGCCCCCGCCGCCGCGCGCGCCGCTTCCCTGACAGGCGCCCCGCCCCTCGCGACCAAGTAGCAACCGTGGAATGCTCGGACGTCGCGACGTTCCAGGGGGCGGGGCCTCCGGCGCCCAGACGGAAAGGGCTGGCGGGCGCTCCCCCTCCCCCCGGGCGGCCGCATTGGTCCGCGGGGCGTGGGCCGGCCGGCTTCCGGGCGCTCCGGGTCCTTCTGACCACCCGGTGGAGAGAAGTTCTTTCGAGGTGGGCCTCTTCCCCACCTCCGAGCCCTCCCATTTTGCTTCTCTGACTCCAGTCGCCCAGGGAGAACTTTTCTCCAAAGTTTATTCATTCATTCGTCAAACCGTACCTCGCCCTTCGCTGCTTGCTCTAGGGAATATAAATAATAATAAAATAGCTAGTTCTTAGTGAAGAGTGTTCTAAGCACTTATATCTTCACGAAAAAGCTATGAGTTAAGTCATACTGATTCTGCAGTTGAGAAAATTGAAGTACAGTAACTATAATAATAGTTCGTCTGCGGCAGAGCTAGGATTGGGAAGCTGACGATCTGGCTCTAGAATCTGTGCTCTACACCATTGCTACTTAAACTGATCCCCAGGCCAGCAACATCTTCATCGCCTGAGGGCTGGTTAGAAATGCAGACCCTCAGGCCCATCCCTGGCCTGCTGGATCAAAATCTGCATTTCAACAAGGTCCCTGGTGATTCCTGTGCATATTAAAGTGTGAGAAGAGATAGTCTAAATCGGCACATTTTAGAAATACAACAGGGCGGAAAGGCCATGGCTTCAAGGCCTCACCTTGTCATTTAAGTTGGCCGTGTGGCCTTGGACAAACCCTGAAGTCGGCCTTAGTTTCTGTCTGAGGAAAACATGGGCAGAGAAACTAGCTCCTTTTTTTTTTTAATCAATATATTATTTTTTTTATCAGTTTCTTTTTTTTAAAATAAATTTATCTATTTTTGGCTGTGTTGGATCTTTGTTGCTGCGCACGGGCTTTCTCTAGTTGCAGTGAGAGGAGGCTGGCTTCTCACTGCGGTGGCTTCTCTTGTTGTGGAGCACAGGCTCTAGGCACGCGGGCTCAGTAGTTGTGGCTCGCGGGCTGAGTTGCTCCGCAGCATGTGGGATCTTCCTGGACCAAGGCTCGAACCTGTGTCCCCTGCATTGGCAGGTGGATCCTTAACAACTGCGCCACCATGGAAGTCCAAAACTAGCTCCTTTTTGGAGGAGTTTCTTGCTCAGACTCTATATAAAATCTTCCAGTTGCCATTTCTTCTACCTCCCAAACTTTGGGACTTTGCAGCTTGTCCAAAGCTGGATTCCACATGACCAGGAGGCAAACCACAAGCCTCCAGTAATGCTCCAAATGGGAGGAGGCCTTGGGGATCCCTGCCTCTCCTGGGGTCCTCCAAGGAGAGGAGACGCTAAGGAAGCGAGTTACTAGAGAAATGACACCCTATAGAAGAGGCAAGCTCTGCGTTAAGCATTTTCTCAATGAATTGTTCTTTTTTATATAATAATTTTTTGTTGTTTTCTTATCATGGAAATATTCATCTGCATTGTAGAAAACTTAGAAAATACTGATGTCACACAAAAAAGGAAATAATAATTACTCACAATTGCACCATCCAGATAACCCTTTAAAATGTCAATGTTTATTTTTCTAAAATTATTCTCTGAATAAACACATATATTTTTAAAAATGAGATCATTCTGCAGTTTTGTAAGCTGTTTTTTTTTCACTAAAAAGTATACTGTCAACACATTTTCCATCTCATTAAATATTCTACAACATATTTTTAATGACTTCCTAGTAGTCATTCACTAGCCATTGAGTGAATATATCATAATGTATTTCACCAAACCTGTATAGTTGGCAATTTAGATAGTTTCTAGTTCTTCTCTATTAGAAATAATACTGTAAAATATTTTTGTGGTAATATCTTTGTGCACACTCATGATTATTTCTAGAAGTGAATTAATTTCTAGAAGTGGAATTTCTCAATCTGAGGTTATGAAACATTCTAAGGCTTTTGATACAGTTCTTATTACCAAATTTCCCTGCTGAAAGGCTGAACCAATCTAATGAACAAACATTAGATATCTACTTAAAAAAAAAAAAAAAGCACCTCTACCAACTGGCGAGAAGAAAAGTGGTTTATTAGTAATCTGCATAAATTTTTTAATTCAACAGCTCTTGTTGTGTCAGCGTGAATGTGTGCTGTGTACCTTGTCTGATCTTGCAAGTCGTCTACTCTCTTCAAAAATACAAACAAGAAGTTCCTTTAGTTAACTAATCATTGCATTGCACTCTTTTGTTAAGGAGAACAGTGAATCTAAAATTATAAAGATTAGATATGAAGTTATGGGGAGGCAAAGATGTTGAAGTGTAAAGGGCTTTTAGGGGGACTAAAAAATGTAGCTTTTGAAGTTAAGTACATAACCAGAAACCAGATCTGTCCTGAAGGAAAATGTTTCTTTACTTTCAGAATTATTGAGTAGCACTGTTAAGAAGATTGTGCATCTTTGATGAGACAGTA
Organism: Balaenoptera borealis; assembly: GCF_965194805.1. Lineage (NCBI taxonomy): Eukaryota > Metazoa > Chordata > Mammalia > Artiodactyla > Balaenopteridae > Balaenoptera > Balaenoptera borealis. Next base: position 76,131,061 of record NC_138869.1, read on the forward strand.
AATCACCAGTATTTTTTATTTTTTTCAGAAGTATATTATTACTTCCCCCCATTTTACAGAAAGGGAAACCTGTACTCAGAGTGGCTAAATAATTTGCCCAAGGTCACAAAGCTAATAAGTGGTAGAGGCATGATTCAACCTAGGGAGTCCGGCTGCAGAATTCATGCTCTTAACTACTTTATTCTACTGCCTCTTGTGCTCCTTTAGGAGTGCGAATAGACTTATTAGTTGTTGATTTACTGAGGAAGGGGAACACCTGCACCCTGGGGAAGGTGGCTCCTGGTGAGCAGGGCCTTTTGAAGGATACCTCTGCCTCACCCCTGGCTGGGACTGCCATGCCCAGAGCAGAGTCGTCCTGGGCCTCCAGGCCAAGGTCAGCTACAAGCCGGCTGTCCTCCAAGGAGGCAGGTGAGCTCAACATAGCGCCAAGGCAGAAGAGTTTCTGGAGGGTTGGCTTATCTGCTTGGGAACTTCACCAAGCAGCTCCACCTCAAAGAAATAGGGGCTCCCCTTGTTTTTTTCATAAAAGAAGAAAAAAAAGCCAAAGCACTGACCAGGGCCAATATGGGGAGGAGTTTCTGCCCAGGTGCATTCAATTAGAAAAAGTTGCTCAATGAAATGGCAAATTAGAGGGGTGGGAATGGAATGTCACAGGCCAGATGAAAAGCCCCAAGGAGGAAGGATGCAATGCTTTCTTCCTCTTCTTCCTTCTCCCACTCCTCCTCCTCTTCAGCATTGAAATGTCCCCATTTGAGAACTGAGGGGGTGAACAAGGTGATGGGTGAGGCCCATCACCCCACAGGCTACATTCTGTAGCTGTTACCGTCAGACCCATTGAGATGGCAGGTAGAGGCAAGGCAGCCTGGGTGGGGGGCTGGGGCAAGGCTGCGGGGTCAGGCTGCTTGTGTTCCACCGTTTCCTCTTTTGTCCAATGAAGATAATAATAGTTCTACCCCGCAGAGGGGTTCTGAGGACTAACCAGGCAGAAAGCATCTTGCCTGTGCCTGGCCCATATGAGCATTCAAAGATGGTAGTTTTGCTGTTGTTGTTGTTCCCTCTCTCAAGGAGTACCCTTTCTCCTATGAACATACACCCGGAACCCCTCAGAGAAAAGCAAAATTTGAGGACCAGAAGCCCTCCTTCTGGAATGGCAGCTCCAGCAAACTTAGGTGATCCAGCTCACAGTGTGAAGTACATGGTCAGGGGGTTGGTGGTAAACACTGCAGGGCCCGGGGCCACACTGCTGTCACTCCACCCTCCCTGGCTGTGTGACTTTGGGCAAATTATACCACCTCTCTGTGCCTCAGTTTCCTTTTCTGAAAATGAGAATGATAGTAATGAAACCGTGCTTATGTTGCAGGGTTTTGTTGCTAAGCAAGGCTGCTCGGTTTTGCAACCCTGCTCTCTTGAGTGATTATTAACTTACAGGGGTCTCCCATACTTTTTTCTTTACTTACAATCCCCTAGTGGAATTAACTATCAGTAATACCACCCCTAAGAGTGGTTGGGAGGATGAAATGCACTCATTCGTGTCAAACACACAGAACAGTGCCTGGCATATGGTGAGCCATTAAAAAAAAAAAGTTCATCGTGATTGTGGAATTTACAGGCACAAATTTCTTTATCTATAGGGACTATTTATGATAATAAATGTAATATGATGGATGTGGAGGCACCTGGAAAATAAAAAATGCCAGGGATTACTGTAGTGGTGGGAAAGATTTGGCAAATTCTTTGCTTCAGAAAGGATGAAGACGACAAGTGTTCTGGTTAATGAAACAATCCAGTACATGAAAAGCGATCTGACATGCCTTTATCGGATTCCTAGTTTTCCGAGAACTGGAGAAACTTATATGAATACTATTTCCCCCCAAATTTTTACTTGGAAATATTTCAAAACTACAGGAAAGCTGCAAGAATAGCACAGTGACCACTAACACACCCTTCACCTAAATTCCTATGTGTATTTTGCTGAACTATTTGAGACCTAATTACAGACATCATGACTCCTTACCCCTACGTTTTTCAGCCTGTGTCTCCTAAGAATGCAACAGTCTCCCAGTAACCATGAAACAATGATCCCAATTAGAAATTGCATACTAATACAATACCACAAACAATCTACATACAAAGGTCCCCAGTTGTTCCAGTAATAGCCTTTCATAGCTTTTTGCTTTCTCAACCCGAGATCGAGGATCCTGTTTGCATTGTTACCTCTTTAATCTCCTTTACTCTAGAATAGTTCCTCACCCTTTTTTAAAAAAGTCTTTGATGGACTTCCCTGGTGGTCCAATGGTCAAGACTCTGTGCTTCCACTGCAGGGGACACGGGTTTGATCCCTGATGAGGGAACTAAGACCCCACATGCCGTGCGGTGTGGCCAAAAAAAAAAAAAAAAAAGTCTCTGATAACACTGGCATTTTGGAAAGCCAATTGTTTTAATTAAGCATTAAACCAAACTGAACATTTTTTTTTTTAGGATTCAGGAGACACTTCAGGGCTTACAGTAATCCAGGTCACTATTTTCAGCATTTGTTGTAAAATATTTCAGATCAGTAATCTCCAAAAGTTTTTGTTCATCCATTCCTCAGTAAAAACTGAGCATACTCTTCCAATGGATACAGAATACTTAATTTATAAACTATGTCCAAACCTGCTACTCTAACATATTATGTACATTATAGAACATACGAAGAAAATGTAAAGTGTAAGACAAAAATACATAGAATAGAATTTTTCACATTTTCTTCCCACTCTACAGTGGAATGTCTTACACCCAATGTTCGCCACTATTTGTCTATCCAGCTCCCAAGACAGGCTTCACTACTGATCAAGAAACTCTTTCCCACTGAGCCTGAATGGGCCTTAAAAATGTTAACACCAGGGACTTCCCTGGTGGTGAAGTGGTTAAGAATCCGCCTGCCAATGCAGGAGACACGGGTTCGAGCCCTGGTCCGGGAAGATCCCACATGCCACGGAGCAACTAAGCCCGTGTGCCACAACGACTGAGCCTGTGCTTTAGAGCCTGCGAGCCACTACTGAGGCTGCGTGCTGCAACTACTGAAGCCGGCGCGCCTAGAGCCCGTGTTCCGCAACAAGAGAAGCCACCGCAATGAGAAGCCCATGCACCGCAACAAAGAGTAGCCCCTGCTGGATGCAGCCAGAGAAAACCCGCGCGCAGCAACAAAGACCCAACGCAGCCAAAAATAAACAAACAAATAAATAAATTTATTAAAAAAAAAATGTTAACACCGGGACTTCCCTGGTGGCACAGTGGTTAAGACTCAGCACTCCAATGCGTGGGGCTCAGGTTCGATCCCTGGCCGGGAACTAGATCCCACATGCATGCCTCAACTAAGGAGCCCATGTGTCACAACTAAGGAGCCTGCCTGCCGCAACTAAGACCCAGCGCAACCAAATAAATAAATAAATAATTTTTAAAATACTTTTTTAAAAATGTCAACACAGCACTCTGGACAGGGCTACCAAATCAGAGCGGGCACGTGAGTTGACCTGTCTTCTGTTTCTGTTTTACACAGGAGGGTGCCTTCTCGGCAACTCCACACGGATGTCCAATAGGCACCTTCAGACTCAACTTCTCCAAAACGGAGATCCTAAGCTTTCCCTCAACAAACCTGCTCCTCCCACCAGCTTCCCCATATCAGCACATGGCAACTCCATCCTTCCAACTGCTCAGGCCAAAACACTCGGTGTCATTCCTGACTCTGCTCTTTCAAATCCCACATCCATCCATCAGCAGAGCATGGAACATCTACTTTCAAAATATCTCCAGAATCCACCCTCTTTTCTTCTCTTCCTCTGCTACCTCCCTGGTCCAAATTCAATTCTTCTTTGTCCTGACTGGTCTCCCACATCCAACACATCACCCATTTCTGATTGGTTCTATGTCCAAAACACATCTCCAATCTTTGCCTTTTCTCTATTTCTACTGCTACCACCCTGGCCTAAGTGGCATCATCTGTTGCTTGGATTGGGTTGGTGGCCTCCTGATGGGCATCACTGGTCCACCGTTGCCCCATCCAGTCTAGTCTCAACCCCCCAGGGCTCTCCATTCACTCATGTGATTATCTCTCACTCACTCTGCTCTGGCCACACTGGTCTCCTTGTTACTCTTGGAACATACCAGGTGTACATGTCCCCTTTGTATTTGCTGTTCCATCTGCCTGCAATGTTCTGCCCCCCCATGTCCCCAAAGCCCCTCCTTCACTGCCTTTGGGCTTTAACTCAGTCACATTTCTCATATAGCCTTTTCTGGCCATCCTACCCCAACCCTGATTCTCCCTGGGCCCTTTCACCGCTTTATTTTTCTGCTTACCACTAATCACTAGCATACTCTATACTCTACCTCCATGTTCTGCTTATAGTTTGTCCGCTCTCTCACCACCTCACCGAAACCAAATGGTGCCTGGTACATAGTAAGTGTTCAAAACATCTTTTTTGCATGAATGAATGAATGCATGAATGAGACAAACTGGATGTGAGAAAAACACCAGCACAAGTTGCATCATAAATGGCAACTCACTCGTGGTCAGTGAGGAGCTCTAGAGCACAGGGCCAGTGGGGAAGGGGGGGGCCGGGCACAGTGGACAGCATGTATTCCCCCCACAAAGCCAGGAGGCTCTGCTTAGCCCCAGCCTTTTGCTACACCGTGGTAAGGAGCCATCCAATTCCTTTAGTTTCCAAGGCACACACATGCTCTATGGGCTGGATCTGATGGGCAGGGAGCAGTTTGCAATCTCTAGTCCATACGTTGCTTGTGAAAAGAAACCTCAGGTACTGGCTTGAACCTGTCAAGTCTCTCCTTATTATAAAATTAGAAAACAGCCTATATATTCACACATGTGCTTTTTCTCCCTTGTTCTGGCTGCCAGAGTTCTGAATAAATGAGACCTTCCTGTTTGATATTCCTGTTCCACAGCTAAGGGTGAGGTGAGATCTGGGCCTCAGGTTTGGATGGGTAACTTGCTACAGCAAAACACCTGGCAAAGAGAGACTGGTCTTTGGACTTTCAGCTGGGAAGCAAGAAAGCCAGTATTCTTCATTCTAGGCACGAGATAGCCCTGCACCAGCTTAGCATCATGAGAAGTAAGAGAGGCTCTGGAGTTAGGTTGCCGTTTGCCAGTTGTGTGATCTTGGCCAGGTTACTTAACTTCTCTGTCCTAGGCTTCTCATCTGCAAAATGGGGATAGTAACAGCACATACCTCATAGGGTGGGTGCAAGGATTAATACAGAGAAAGTACCTACAACAGCCCCAGGCTCATAGTAAGTGCTCAATAAAGGTAGCAGTGATCATTAACAATCCACACTTACTGGAACATGCTGGACCCGAGTCAGAGATGAGAAGCCTCCGTTTTAAGAGCTTCCAGTCTGGACTGGATGACTATGGTGATCCTGCATCGTGGAGAATCCCAAGATGTCATTAGGACAGAAGACTTATTTACCTGGGCATCTGCAACCCCCATCAGAGGCGGGCAGGGTGATCTGTGTGTGATGGGAAGGGTGGGCTGCAGTGGGAGTGCTGGTGGTGGGGTGGTCCTGGGCACCTGAATTCCATGAGGCAGCCTACGGTGGAAGAAGTGGGACTGAAGGAGCTCAGAGGGTACGTAGGGGCATCAGAGGGGAGAGGCAGGAAGGGGGCACCCAGAGAAAGTTTAGCTCCCAACTGTGGGGCACCTACCCACAGTTGGGAATTTTAGGTAGTAGTAATAGTAGTAGATCCCACTTGCTAAGCACCTTCTCTTAGCCAGGCACTGAGAGCTTTACCAATTCACTCTAAGAGGCACAGGTGCTATTATTACCCTCCTATAACAGATGGGAACAGAGAGACACAGGGAAGTTAGGTAACACCCAACACCAGACAGCGAGCAAGTGGTTGTCTTAGTTTGGGCTCCCCAGAATCCGACTCTGAGACAAGGATTCAAGTGAAGTAATGTACCTGGGAGGTGATTCCAGGAAGCACCTGGAAGAGTGGGGAAATGAGACCCGAGAGGAAGGAAGCCGGTAAAGAATGCATCATTGGGTCAGTTGCCACTGTGGGGTGGCACTCAGTCCTTCTGGGAACTCTGGTAGATGATGAAAAGCCCATGCCTTGGGGGACCTGCTCCTGAGGGGCAGGGTGAGGGAACAGGGACACCTGTCCATCAACTCCTAACAGCCATGGTTGAGGGCTGCTGGGGATGGAGGTGGGTCTGGAATTAAGCACCAGCACTTCCAGCTTTCCTAGGTGGCGGTGGGCATGGCACCGGGGGCCGACAGCCAGAACAGCCATCAGGCAAAGTCGCAAGGCTGGGGCTTGGAAGGGGGCTGCTGCACCCTAAAATGTGAGGTCCACGGGCATCTGGGTAGAGAGCGTGTGGTACCTCGTCAGAGGTGGGATTTGAACGCTGGCGCCAGGGCAGGAGTTCTAATCCTGAATAAAAATATTTTTAACAGTTTTGCGCTCATTCGAAAGTTGTTTGTGTACCAGAACATCAAACCTGGGGCTTTACCAAGCTTCCTTTTTAATTTTTTTAAATTTATTTATGTTATTTATTTGTTTTTGGCTGTGTTCAGTCTTTGCTGCTGTGCATGGGCTTTCTCTAGTCGCGGTGAGCGGGGGCTACTCTTTGTTGCGGTGCGCGGGCTTCTCATTGCAGTGGTTTCTCTTGTTGTGGAGCATGGGTGCCGGGCGTGCGGGCTTCTGTAGTTGCAGCACATGGGCTCAGTAGTTGTGGCACATGGGCTCAGTAGTTGTGGCTCGCAGGCTTTAGAGCGCAGGCTCAGTAGTTGTGGCGCACGGGTTTAGTTGCTCCACAGCATGTGGGATCTTCCCGGACCAGGGCTCGAAGCCCTGTCCCCTGCATTGGCAGGCGGATTCTTAACCAGTGCACCACCAGGGAAGTCCTATCAAGCTTCCTTTTAAGATACATTATTTAATGAAAAACTGTTAATTTTGAAAATATGAAGTAGACAATAGCAGAGGAGGCACATGGATGTGGCAGTTGTGAGGACAGCATGTAAATGACATACAGTTGGGAATTCATGGAAGAGGAATAAAAGGGCAGAGTTTTGGGAATTCCCTGGCGGTCCAGTGGTTAGGACTCCATGCTTCCACTGCAGGGGGCATGCGTTTGATCCCTGGTCAGGGACTAAGATCCCGCATGCCTCGTGATGTCGCCAAAAAAAACCCAAAAGGCAGAGTTTTGAATCTGAAGACCTTAGTTTAAGTCCCAGGACCCGGCTCTGTACCAGCTATAAACACAGAACCAAGCAAGTACCTCAACTCTGGGAGCCTGTTTCCCCATCTATAAAAGAGGATAGGGCTTCCCTGGTGGCGCAGTAGTTGAGAATCTGCCTGCCAATGCAGGGGACACGGGTTCGAGCCCTGGTCTGGGAGGATCCCACATGCCGCGGAGCAACTAGGCCCGTGAGCCACAACTACTGAGCCTGCGCGTCTGGAGCGTGTGCTCCGCAACAAGAGAGGCCGCGATAGTGAGAGGCCCGCGCACCGCGATGAAGAGTGGCCCCCGCTCGCCGCAACTAGAGAAAGCCCTCACACAGAAACGAAGACCCAACACAGGCAAAAATAAATAAATAAATAAATTTAAAAAATAAAAAAAAGTACAAGGAATGGTGGTTTAAAAAAAAAAAAAAAAAAAAGAGGATAACAAGAGCCCAAACTGCTTAGAGAATGGTTCTGAGACCAGATGTGATAATGCACGAGTTAAAAAGCATGAAGTAAACTGTGAAGTGCTAGGCAAATCTAAGGAGTGATTCCAAGGAATACTGTGGACAACAAGTAGGGATGGGGAATCCTACTCTGCCCCCCTTTGTGCCACCCCCAAAGTCCCCACTATCACCACCCCAACTTCGGCCTTGCAAACAGAACCCAGATTTTGTTGTGGTATCAGATGGCTGTTTCAGGGGAGGCCCGACACTCCCCTGTCTCAGAGGTTGAACTTAAATTCTTCCAAACCAAATCATGATAATTCCACAGCTGGTTTAGGAATGGGCAGTTGTCATAGTCTAGCCATAAGGTGTGAAGTAAGTCTACTAAGGGGGCTTCAGTAAGTGGGGTGCAAGAGAAAAATAGATTCATTTCTACCTCAGGTGAGAATGGAGTAAGATGTGCTAATATTTATTGGATGCTTACTATGTGCACTATTCTAAGAGTTAAAAAAACTAATTCATTTAATCCATATAACATTAAACTTCTGAGGTAAAGCACTACTGTCATTCCATCTGACAGAGAGGTTAAGCAATTTACCTAACGTCAGATAGCTATGGGATCTGAAACCAGGTTTGGCTACAGAACCCACACTCTTAACCATGTTGCTGTGACGCCCAGAGTAGCTGCACCCATCTTGCAATAATGAGAGAAGGAGCTGACACCTGAGAATGACAGCTGAAAGATCAGAACAAATTTCCCTCCCTGATGTTGTTGAGCGGCTGAATTAAACAATCTTGGAACCACCTACCTCTGGGCTTTTTGTGATGTGTGAGATAGTATATTTTCCTTATTGTTTAAGCTACTTTCACTCCCCAAATAAAAGTTCCCTTCTCTACTATCACCCACGTGATAGGACAGCCTTCAATAGCAAACAGGCAAAGAACTCCACCAGACATTCAAGAAAACAGTAATTTCAATCTTATACAAATTCTTGCAGAGAATGTAAGAAGAGGGTTCACATCTCAACTCATTTTTAGTGTAACTTTGATTCCAAAACCCAACGAGTACAAAATGAGAAAAGAAAATTACACTTATGAACATGAATGTAAAATCCTAAGCAAGATATTAGCAAACTGACTCCAGCAATATATAAAGAGGGCAATATGTTATTGACTTTATACCAAAAATGCATGGTAGGGGCTTCCCTGGTGGTGTAGTGGTTGAGAATCCCCCTGCCAATGCAGGGGACATGGGTTCATGCCCTGGTCTGGGAATATCCCACATGCCGCGGAGCAACTAAGCCCATGTGCCACAACTACTGAGCCTGCGCTCTAGAGCCCGCAAGCCACAACTACTGAGCCCGTGTGCCACAACTACTGAAGCCCATGCGCCTAGAGCCCGTGCTCCACAACAAGAGAAGCCACCGCGATGAGAAGCCTGCGCACCTCAACGAAGAGTAGCCCCCACTCGCCGCAACTAGAGAAAGTCCTTGTGCAGCAACGAAGACCCAACACAGCCAAAATAAATAAATAAGGTAAATAAAGAAATAGAAAAAAAATTTTTTTAATGCACGGTAGTTTATTTTGAAAACATCGATATAATTCATCACACTAAAAGATTAAAGGAGAAAAAAATCATATGATCACATCAACAGAAGCCAAAAAAGTTTTTGATAAAATTCAACATCCATTTACAATATGAAAAAACTCTTGTCAAAGAAGGGATAGATGGAAACTTTCTTAGTCTGATAGGGCATCTAATAAAATCCTACAGTAAACATCTTATTTAGTAGTGATACACTGAAAATAAACCAGGCAAAGTGCCAAGCATGCCAGGCCACTGGACAGAGCTTTGAGGGCCTTAGCAAAGGCAGGGAAAGACCAAGGGTTACTGCTTCCTCCTCCATGGCCATCCTAACCAGTCCTTTGTTCTCAAGGTCACCTGTGCCCAATGTTCTCAAGGCAGACCATCATTTCCCACCCCTCTCTTAACTTGTACATTTTTTAATGAATAGCATCATCTTTCTTCAGAGTCCTCAGATTTTAAGCCATCTTGGATTTCTTCCTTTCTTGGGTTTCCTATATCCAATTAGTTACCTGGCCCAACAAAACCATTCTCTGAAGCTCACTTAGATCCCACTCTTCCTATTCCTCCAGTAGGCTTTTAGCAAATTTCTCAAAATTTTCCACCAAAGTAAACCGCTTTGATAGCAGAGAGAATTCATCTCTCTGAGGAATCTGGTTGCATAATTTAAAATTGCCTTCTGCAAACCTGAAAGTCTAATATTCTGCCTTAAAAATATATATACATTTGGCATGTGGTCCATAATACAGTCATAACTGTTATATTATAAAAAGAATGGTTTAAATTACTTATGGTTAGGAAAATGAAACTCCTTGGAACCCGTGTGTATCATAAGACTAACCGAAGGAGTCTCAAACCCTCTTTTGAAAGGCTGGGCCTACATTACTATTGCAGAAGCCTCCCTGACAGGCCCTAGGTCTTCACCCTGCTTCCAGATAGATCCAGGATCCGTGGCCCAGAGCCATCAGATTAATCTCTCACAGACATGCCTTTCATCTCCAGTCCAAGGACCTGCTTATCAGGTCAAATTTAAAAATCAACCAGCCTGGCTTTTAAAGTTCTCCTTCAAGAGGGCCAAGGCATCCCATCCCATTTTATCTTAGCTGGAGCACTCCAGCCCACCTCAGGACCTTATCACCCACCACTGGCATCCTTTCTCCAAATCTAGCTCCTTCCTTCAAGGCCTAGCTCCTGGCCCACCAATTTCAGGAAACTTGCAGGGTTGTAAGATTGAAAGATTCAGGGAAATTTTGAGACAAAAGGATTTTTGATGCCCAGAGAGGGGAACTGACTTGCCCAAGGGCACACAACCAGTTAAAGGTTGTTACAAACTGTTTTCATTTTTTCCCCAAAAGACTGGAAACTCCTGGGGGTGGGTACCACATCTTTTTATTCCCCAAATTTGTTAACCTCCTGTAGGATAAAGACATGGCTGTGGTTCTAGACTCCCTGCTCAGGCAACTCCCCTGCTTGGAAGGCCTTTCCTCCACCTCTGTTCAGTCATTCACACCTGCAAAACCCAGTTTAAGATCCCTCTAATTGTAGGTTATTTACTTTTTCCTTTTTAAATTGTCATTAGTGTTGTTAAAACACTGAGCAAAAAAATACATTTTTAGAAAAGATCCATATTTCCCCCAAACTCACAAATCCAAGCCAGGTGACTTTTTCTTTTCTTTTTTTTTTTTAACATTCCCTCCAAGAGTGTTTGTATCCTTTATTCTCTCATTCATTCATTTATTCCACAGATCTTCACTGACACGCTATCAAATGCCAAGATCCTCCTGGGGCCATGAATACAAGGACAAATAAGACAGTTCTTTTCTCTTAAAGAAAATACAGTCGCCTGGGGGAAACAAAATGTACTTTGCTTTCCTTTTTTCTTTTTCTTTTTTTTTTTTTGCTTTCCTTCTTAATAATTTACCTTTGCTTGATTCTTCAGTTGACTCAAGTATGTGGGTTTTGGGGCTTTGACTCATCCTGTGGCCAGAAAGTTCCCTGAAATCAGGAATTGAATCTTCTAATCCTTTTGTATCTAAGTAGAATATGTTCCAGTTAGTACTGGTTGTCCTGATATAATTATTAATGGTGCACCCTTTCACTCTCCAAAGTGCCCAGTTTGGAATAACAAGTGTTGGTGAGGATGTGGAGAAATTGGAGCCCTCCTACACTGCTGATGGGAATGTAAAATGGTGCGGCCACTTTGGAAAACAATTTGGCAGTTCCTCCAAATGTTAAACAGAGGGACTTCCCCGATGGCGCAGTGGTTAAGAATCCACCTGCCAATGCAGGGGATACGGGTTCGATCCCTGGTCCGAGAAGATCCCACATGCTGCGGAGCAACGAAGCCCGTGAGCCACAACTACTGAGCCTGTCTGCCACAACTACTGAAGCCCGCACGCTTAGAGCCCGTGCTCCGCAACAAGAGAAGCCACTGGAGTGAGAAGCCCGCGCACCACAAAGAGGAGTAGCCCCAGCTCGCCGCAACTGAAGAAAGCCCACGCGCAGCAATGAAGGCCCAATGCAGCCAAAAATAAATAAATAAATTTAAAAAAGCATTCCAGATTGGATTAGTAAATTATATGATCACCTTTTACGTAGGGTGGCCTTAGCATGAATGATTGAGAGCGTAGGGGCTTTTGGGTTAGACCTGGGCTGAATCCTACCTCTGCCACTGACTTCTTATGTGACCTGGGAGAAATTATCTGATTCCTCGTCTGCAAAATAGGGTAGTAATATCTGCCTCAGAGGCCTGTTGTAATATAAGTAAGCTTATGCGTGAAAAGTGCTGGGAGCCCCCCAGTCCCATATTCAAAGTACTCAACTTTTAGTAGATATTTACACTGGAAAAGTCTGATCCAGAACAGATGGATGGACCAATGGATGGAGCAAGACTGAAGCAACTCAAGATTCAGGGAGCAGGTTATACCCACTCCACAAAACGCTATGTTCTCCTTAAAAAGGTACTCAAGGAGAAGCAGCAGACCAAGTTCCCCGCTGTCATCCATTCTGCTTGGTCATTCAGCACCCACATCCGGTGCCCTACAGGGTGCAAAGCCCTAGGCTGAGCTTCCCGGAGAATAACGGGGAGAGATCAGGATACCCACTTTCAGGAGTTTCCCCTCAACAGCAGGAGGCTGGGCGTAAGCAGAGGAAGAAGGCAGCCGGCACAAAGGCCATGTAAACAAGTCCAGGCTGACCGGAAGCACCCCTGGTCTGAGTGCCTCTGAGCAGATAACCCAGACTAGGTCAACCGTGTGCTCTCCCTGAGATGTGCCCTCCATCACCTACCATCGGATGCTGAGGTGTGTCAAACAGTCCCAGTGATGCCTTAATCAAAACCCTCATCCACAGCTCCCCTGGCTCCTCCATCCTCCATCTGCCTCTAGAACTACAAAAACATCTTCCAGGGCTTAAGCCCAGGCCCTGGTTTTCTCCTCTCACGTACACCTCTGAGACCTCACTCTATTCCTTCAGCCTCAGCTTTCATGTTTCTCCAGCTCTAACCTTCATCCCGAACTCCCAGCCCACACCCCCACCTGGATGTCACACAGACACCTCAAACACAAGATGCTCAAAACCTATCTCTCCTTTTTTTTGCACTCTGTGTTGGCTAACCATGATCCACTGGGTCACCCAAGACGAAAACGTGGACATTAGTCTTTCTCAGCTCCTCTGGCTCCAAGTTTCCACATCAACCTATAAGCAGATCCTGTCACCTCTACTTCCAAAATGTCTCTGGAATCTGGCCCTTCCATTCAAGGCTCCAGTGCTCCCAGCTAAGTCTAGCACTGCTGCAATACTCTCTTCCCATGGTCTCTCTACCTCCATTCACCCTCTCCAGCCTGTGTTCCCCAGGATTGCCCAACCACTCTTTCAAAACTTCAGGAATGCACACGTGCTCCCTTTGCTTCTTTAAACCTTAAAATCTCTATGTCTACAGGGCAAAATCCAGACCACTTATCTGAAACGGACATGCAAAGTCGGCCATTAAAAAAAAAGGCTGCCATGATCTACCCTAAATTCTCCCTCCAGCTTTATCTCCCCTCCAATCCCCCCATCCCTTCCGACCTATACTCCAGGGCCACTGAGTGTCCAACACGGATCTCCTGCTCAGCTCACACACTGCTTTCTGCCCAAACCCCACACCCCCACCGCTCTCGAAATGCTCCACGTCCTTCAAGGCCAGCTCATATATCACCTCTGCAGAGACGCTCGCCTCAGTTTCTCTGCTGAAGTCTGAAGGGAGCTGTGGGGTGAGATACAGGGTCCACAGAGGCCACTCTGACTACTGACCAGCCAGGAGAAGTGTGCCTTTGCGAAGTCATCGTAATCCGGGGTCGGGTCCTCAGCTTTGCAGGAGAAAGTGTGTTTCTTGAGGCTGCCTGTGGAGTAGACACAATCTAATTGTCTCCAATAAAGGCCATGGAAAGAAACAGAGAGACAAAACAGAACAACAGAGTCACAGGTGAACCTCAATACCAGCTGATCTGCCCATGCTGTCACTGACACGGGAAGTCAAAGTCCAACCAGAGTGTGGCACGGTGAACAGAGCAGCCTGTCCTCAGCCAAGGCGCCCACTGTTCCCACAAAAGACCGTGTAGGGACTTCCCTGGTGGCGCAGTGGTTAAGACTCCACGCTCCCAATGCAGGGGGCCTGGGTTCGATCCCTGGTCAGGGAACTAGATCCTACATGCATGCTGCAACTAAGAATTTGCATGCCACAACTAAGACCTGGCACAAATAAATAAATAAATAAACAAACAAACAAACAAATAAATAAATAAAAAGACCGTGTAGAGCAATGGTCGACATTGTGAGTCAAGAGTTACAGAACTGGGGTTTGAAACCCAGCATGGCCACTTACTCTGTGACTTTGGATGACTTAACCTCGACTCTTGCCTTCCTCATCTGTCAAATGGGGCTAGTGATCCCCTTTGTCCTGGCTATTCCATCTGCCTGGACCACTCTTCCCCTAGATTCCCACACAGCACCCTTTCCCCTTCTCTCATGCCTCTGCTCACTGTTCAACTTCTCAGAGAGGCTTTCCTGACCTTTTTAGATAAAATGGGAGCCACTTCCCCTACCTCTAGAATTCCCATCCTCCTAACCCTGCCACATCCCCAGTGCCTGGACCGGGGCTTGAGGGAAGTGTTCAACAAATACAGCAGAATGGATGAATGAAGCAAACGGACCCCACAGAGGTGTGAGGCTGTAAATTGTACAGAACTGTGCATGGCCCGCCCCATGCAATGTTACGCTTTATTAGGAGAGCCTCCTACTGAGAGCCTGCCACATACCAGGCACCCAGAGATGCCCAAGGGGAGCTGGGGGCTCAGAGTCCTGTTGGAAAAACAGACGGAAACCTCGGGAGAAGGGCACCTGCTCCAGGCTGTATGTGTGTGTGCGTGTGTGTGTGTGTGCGTGCGTGTGTGTGTATGTGGTTTTTCTCCTAGTGAAGACTTAGTGATACTTAGTGAGGTGTGAGGACCAGGAATATTTGGTGTGTGGTTCAGTACTGCCAGCAGGTAGGGCCCAAGACAGGATGGTGGCAAGAACGGAGGCCGGACAGAAGGAAGGGCAGATCATGAAGGACTTTATGGCTGCAGCAGAATCTGAGTTGTGCCCCAAAGGCAATGGTGAGCTATTAAAGGGTTTTCATCTGCACCAGAACCTGAGTACATAAGCATTTGGAGTTTCAGGAAGAGTAAACTAAGTGAGCAGTTAAGAGGTTCTTGTAATAACTTAGTGAGAAATTCCAAGGGCAGCTTATGATAATAGAAGAAATGCAGGAGACAGAATCACTGGAACTCGGTGGCCATTTGGATGGTGGTGGGGAGAATAGTCCAGGCTGACTCTTGGGAGTCTGGCTTTGGCAATTTGAAGGAAGGTGTTTCTATTTCCTAGGATTAGGAATCTATCTAAGTGGAAGAACAGATTTAGGGGAAAAGATTCTCTATTTCACAGGTTGCTGTTGAAGTGTCCACATTCAAGTGAAGTCCCACACCGGCTGGACATAATAAATAGGTGTCATTTATAGAGTTCTTACTGTGCGCTTGGAATGCCGAGTCTATTTTCATTCTCACAACAATCATTTAAGGTAGGCATTACTATCCCATTTCACAGGTAAAGAGACTGAGACTAAAAAAATAACTTTTAAGGTCCACAGCCAACATGGGCCCAGCTGGAGCGTGGACTCTGGCCCTGGCTGCAGACACCCTCCCCTCTCTCTGACCTTGACCTTGATGCCTTGAGCCTGGACATCAGGGGTAGGCATGCACCTCTGAAGTCCTCAGCACAGGCAACCCAGCCCCGGACTGGATACTGCCACCTAGGAAATGTGGGAGAGCAGAATACAGAGATCACCCACGTTCAAGGGGTAAGTGGAGAAAGAGGAGACTCAGAAGGAAACAACAGCCAGAGAGGTGGGGAGAGAAGGGAGAAAGCTGAAGCAAAGAGCTGATGCCAGATCACGATGCTGCCAGAGGTCAGCAGGGCCAGGACCCCTCTCTCAGCCCAAGCACCCCCCAGCCCCACTGACGCATTCTTTCTTCAGATACGTTAACAGAGGCCAAGGGTTAAGGTTGAGCCCTCCTTGGCTCTAGAAGCCTCTGTGTCTCTTTAGATCAGTTTGCCTATTTTTGCTCTGACCCATTATGTATCGATTTTATAGTTTACCTCAGAGCAGAGGATCTTAATTTCAATTTCTGGGAAGTTTCTTCCAGGCTGACCTCCTGCAGTGTGGAATGTAACAAAAATATTATCTATTAGGCCTGTAGACTCAGATCTAGATTAAAATACAAGCTCTGCTGTGTGACCTTGAGCCTCAGTGTTCTCACCTATAAAATGGGGATCATATAAGCTGCTTGTAGGGGTGGTTCTGAGGGAGAGAAATGCACCTCCAATGTCCAGTTTATGGTATGTGTTGTAATTATTACGTTGTCTCCATTTACTGCTTGGTTTCATTCCTGATCACCTGGTGAGCTGGTGAAGAATCCTTTTTTTTTTTAGCCGCGCCACGTGGCTTGCGGGATCTCAGTTCCCCAACCAGGGATTGAACCCGGGCCATGGCAGTGAAAGCCTGGAATCCTGACCACTAGGCCCACTAGGCTACCAGGGAACCACCG
This sequence comes from Balaenoptera borealis, assembly GCF_965194805.1. Taxonomy (NCBI): domain Eukaryota; kingdom Metazoa; phylum Chordata; class Mammalia; order Artiodactyla; family Balaenopteridae; genus Balaenoptera; species Balaenoptera borealis. The sequence goes on from NC_138869.1 coordinate 76,147,438, forward strand.
AGCTTATGAAGAATTCTGATGCCCCTACTCCACTCCCAGACCGGGAGACCAGAATCACTAGGCCTGGGGCCCAGGTTCTGTATGTTTATCCCCAGGTGGTTATGAAACACGTCCAGGGCTGAGCCACAAGTCCCGCTCCAGCAAGGAATTACTCTCTCCTTCCTATATATGTTCATGCTGAATTTCTCAGTCTATCTGTAAACTACCTCTTAGAAGGAAGGTCTATCTCTCCTAGGATCGTACATTCTCAGAGGGCCACCCCCTCCCAGGATGAATGTGGTTATTCCCAAACCAACAATCTATTTAGTCATGCCTCCTATCCATTTACAAGAATTTCATTGTCAAAGGGCAACCGGGAGCTTTCTAATTTATTCATATATTCCCTCATTTGCAGTTGCCCCTTTAAGCTGTCTACAACATGGATAATTGAGAATTCACACACATTCTGGGGTGAGGTGGGAACAAATGGAAAGAGAAGAAGTTTAGCACAAGTTCATCCAAGTCTCCTCCAGGTATGAATATCTGCTTCATAATTAATGATAACAAGAACAACAGAAACAGTTATATATACTGTGTGTCAGGCATGGTTCTAAATGTGTTACATAAATTAATTATTTTAATCCTCAAATTTATTGTTATCCCCGCTTTACAGAGGAGGAAACTGAGAGGTCCAGGATCTGGATTTAATGATTTAAGGACAAGCTAAGGAGACATGGACTGGGCAAGCTCCCGGCAGCCTCAAACCAGAGACCAATGAAGAAGAAAAATTGACCTTGTCCCCAGGCCTGGGGACGATGCAGGAGGAGGAGGGCTGAGTCCCAGGAAACCAGACTGGGGGTCACAGCTGACCACAGGCCAAAGGCTTCCTGGATTCCCTAGCAGAGGAATGAGAGACATGAAAGGGAAATTCCTCCAGAAAAAGACAGCATTTTTGAGGGTTTTTTGCCCTCATCTCTGATTTCAGACCCATGGTTTCTTTGCTGAGTCATGGAGGACATTTTGAAAGGGGTGGGGCGGTGGTGGAGTATCAAGTCCCCGCTCCCAAGGCTGGACTCGCTGGGGGCCTCCTGGGCAGCCCAGCTCCCTGCCCCTGGAAGGCTGACACCACCCAGCACCTGTTCTAAAAATAGTTCACCAGGAGGAAATATATTCTACGCTCTTCTTCCTCATCTTCCCCTGAGTCTCTTCAGTGAATAAATTAAAACACGAATGAATGCTTGAATGAATAATCAAATCAATAAGTGATGGGACAAACATTTACTAATCCCCTACTGAAGGCTTTGCAATCAGATACCCCTTGGATTCCAGCTCTGCCACTCATGACACTAGGCAGGCGACGGAGCCTCAGTTTCTTCACGTGTAAAATGGGGGTATTTGTTTCAGTCTACAAGCTTGAGGGGAGGGCCAAGGGAGGTAAGAGAGGCAAAACTCTTGGCACCCGGTGGCATTCCATAAATGGTACCTCCTGTGTGCAAGGCACCGAGAGGGGTTGGAAATCAAAAAGGAATACACCTGGTCCTTTAGTTCACAGCCCAGTGGGAGGGGAAATAGAGATACAATGAATCAACACAATGGATGAGTGCTAGAAGACAGGCCATGTCCAAAGGCAAAGGACACAGAGGGGAAAAAGACCAGCTTCCAAGTTGGGATGGGGCACATCTGGAAGTTTCTGCTAAAGTCTCTGGTCCAGGGCTTCTCAGACAATCACCTGCACAGAACCACCCGGGACTTTGTGAAAATGCAGACTATGATTCAGCAGTTTTGGGTGGGGCCTGAGATTCTGCATTTCTAACCAGCTCCCCCAGCAATTCTGAACCAGGGATCACACTCTGAGTCCACAGCAAGGCAGCTGTCAGCTGTCCTCACACTCACAAATTTCTCTATTACTCTTTGTATCCATTTTAGGACACTTGCTCAAAGTGATTTGCAGAAACTGGTAACTGGGCAGCTACCTGAGCCCCTCCCCAGATCCCAGAATCAAAGTCTCAGATACACCCTGGTGACTCTGTTGCCCACTAAGGTTCATGTCCTTGAAGGTGGTTATTTATTTGCTTCCTCCAGCCTTCCCCTTTCTAGGCCAGATCATCCAAATGCTTCAAATATTTTCACATCCGGTATTTTGTAATGAATTCCCTTTAAAAGGTCATAGATTTAGGAGAAAGGAGTTTAATTATGAGTCTTTTATTAATGTAAACCATCTTCATTCCATATCAAGGGGTAGGAGAGGGGAAACGATTGGAAAAGATTAGAATTTTTTGCTGATTTTGATAAAACAGTGGTTATCAACGAAGATAACATTTAGCTGACAGCAAACAGGGTAAGATGTGTCACCAATTCAAAGATTATTTTAGATAAATCACTGCACCAGAAAACATAACTTGCCCTAAAATCTTATGGCTCACATATGGCAGGAACTTTGATGGAGTTTTCCCCAAATTTGACAACTATCCTAATATTTATATGATATCACCAGTCACTTGTGAAGCTGGAATAAACTTTTCTAAACCACCGATAATTTAAAAATCCTCCAATCAACCATGCTAGATAACACTGGGTTATCTTTTTTATTTTCTCTATGGAAACTATCATAAGAAGATACGAAGAGGATGCGGCCAAAAGATGTAGGAAAAAAGTATTATAGAGGAGAATCAAGTAGATAACACAAATATTCTGTTATTTTTCTGGATTTTGTGACATTTGTGATATTTTTCATCTTTAACATTTTTCTAATATGTCGTGATTTCATTTCAAAATCTAAATGAATATTCACTTTTGTACCTTTTATATTTGGGATTTTGCATTGTTTTTCTTAAAGAGGGCCCCCCAAAATTGCATAAGCTTTAGACCCAACAAAATCTGAATCTACCCTGGGGCAGAGTGGAAAGTACATGGGCTTTGGTGTCAGTCCTGGGCTTAAATCACAGATATATCCCTTGCTGGCTGTGTGCTGTGTGGCCTTAGACAAGTAACTTAACTTCCCCTGAACCACAGTTTTCTCCTTTATCTAAAATGGGATGGTAATATCTATCTCACAGGCTTGTCTCAAGGATTAAACAAGATGCTGCATGTAAAGTGGCTATTATGTGGCCATCTCAATGACCTTGTGGTAAAGAGAGAATTGAGACAGTGAGAGGTTCATTTGAGGTCACACAGCTGAGGACATGAACTTTAGAAAAAAAAATCTGGATTTCAAGTTTATATTAACAATCCTCCTTCCTCTCTATCTCCCCCACCCCTTTCAAGACAGGAAGTAAAAAGCAATCCCATGTTATTCGTGAGCCCAACTAACTCTAACCCATTCCTCTTCACCAAAGAGAGGTCACAGAGCCATTTCCCACCACCAGCACAACCCGCCTCCATGTGGGGAATATGAAACGAGCACCCACCCTGACAGCGCCTGTGAGAAATCATGAATCAGATGAAATTAAGAAATACTTGGCCTTTTGTTGAAATCATATATTTGGTTACCAGTTTTATGTTCTCTTTTTTCCACCAACTCAGACAACCCCAAGTTTCTTCTCTTCTTTCCACAAACTTGTGCCAGTTTCTTTACAAGCATTGTCTCATTTCTTTCTCACCGTGGCTCCACACAATAAGTAATTACCCCCATTTTGTGGATAAAGAAACTGAGGCTCAGAGAGGTGAAGCACCTTGCCTGGATTTGAATCCCAGTCTGTCTAATGTCAGAGCCCAGGCTCCTAATCATCAGACAACATTGTCTTCCTGCCAACTGCCCCCTCCCGTATTTCTCAGGACAGTGGAATTGGAACTCAAGTGTGTGCTGGAGTCAAGAGTGGACAATTACAGGACCCTTGTGCCTCCATAGCTCCCCTGAACCCCAGCATTGCCCAGCGGTGCCAAACTACTCCTACCTCCCCTCAACCTGCCTACTGACTCATCCTTTTGCTCCCAATCCTCCCTGCAGAGTAGAGCTAAGAGCTGCCTGTCTCTTGAGGAGCTATGGGGTGGGCATCAGAAGCCTCTGGTTCTAATCTGGTTGGGCCATCATCTCACCCTTAGGCCAAGTTGGTGGATCTCTCTAGACCTCATTTGCCACAATTTAAAAATAAGGTAGGAAAACAGACTCCCAGGATCCTTTGCAGTTCTGACATTCTCCAAGTGAGCCCATCTGGAGTACATATACGCAGGTTATTGAACGTGTTCTTGCTGATTTTCTGAAGATTGCCCCCACCCAGAGCTAGAGTGTTCTCTGTTTATAGTGCATCATGAAGGCTGCAAGGTAGATATGGTGGTTAACACGAGGTGGCTGTGGAGTTTAGATTAGCCTTGGCTCTGAATCCTGGCTCCCCCAGGCCCTGGCTACATGGTCTTGGGCAAGTCCTTAACCTCTTGAAGCTTCCTTTTCCTCCTCTACAAAATGGTGGTCTCATAGTGATCCCCATCCCATAAAGCTGTTGTGAGGATAAAAGAGATGGGGCCTGGAAAGCACTTAGTGCCAGGCTGAGGACTCAACAAAGAAGGCCATTTACGATCATTACCATGTGTGATGTCCTCAGGCCTCCTTGTCTATTTTTTTTTGGCTGCATTGGGTCTTCGTTGCTGCGGGCGGGCTTTAGTTGCAGCGAGCGGGGGCTACTCTTCATTGTGGTGTGCAGTGGCTTCTCTTGTTAAGGAGCACAGGCTCTAGGAGCACAGGCTCTAGGCGCACGGGCTTCAGTAGTTGTGGCTCGCAGGCTCTACAGTGCAGGCTCAGTAGTTGTGGTGCACGGGCTTAGTTGCTCCGCGGCATGTGGTCTCTTCCTGGACCAGGGCTCGAACCCGTGCCCCCTGCATTGGCAGGCGGATTCTTAACCACTGTGCCACCAGGGAATCTCTCATTGTCTATTTTTGACCTGGGATATAGACACTGAAAGGGGTACCCTGGAAGGAAGACTGAGTTGGAGAGGTGCAGAAGGAGCAAGAGACATGGGATGAACAGATGGTGTGACTCCGGATGGCTGCACCTGGCTGATCTGGGGAGGAGAAGGGCCTCACCCTCTGTCCAGCCCCACCCACGTGTGTCTGGGCAACGTCAATGAGATGTTGGGCTGGAAAATGCTGGAGAACATGAAAATATCCAAAGTGGGAATGACAGATATTTCTGAAATGCATTCCAAATTTTCTATCTCAGCAGGCAATGCCAAATCTCTGGGCTCAAGCATAGAATCTGTTCTTTCCTTCTCTCCACATTGGCACCATTCCTAATCAGAATTTCATTCTCCATTCAAGCAGTCAGCTCGAAGCCTCCAACACTTCCAGCCTCGGAGAGCTCAGCCCATCTGCTCTAAATCCTTTAAAACAAACAAATAAACTGGTAAAACAAACAACATTCCTACCATTTCTCTCTCTTCAAAAAAAAAAGTCTTGGCATTTATTTAAAATACTAAAAAATGGAAACAACCTAAATGTCCAACAATAGAAGATTCATTAAATAAATTATAACCTTACAATAAAATATTATACTATAATAGAATATTATACTATATTATATATTATGGTTGAATACCATAATATCAACCATGGATGTAGAATAGAGTGGTAGTTATCAGTGTGACCCCTGGAGGTGGACTGACCCCATGTCTGCCACGTACCAGCTGTGTGGCCTTGACAAGTCTCTCTCTGTCTTAGGTGTGCATCCGAAAAATGACAATAATAATAAAAAGAGCTCTCGACTCTGCAGCCAGACTTCCTCCCTGGTTTAAATCCCAATTCTGTCACATTCTAATAGCTGTACAATCTTGGACAGGTGAATTAAGCCTTCTGTGCCTCAGCTTCTTCTACTGTAAATGAAATCTACCACGGGGATTTGGGGAGGTGTGAATTAAATGAGCTAACACATGTAAAACCCTTAGAACAGCTAATCTGATATTATCTTTCCTCACCGCCACCCTGCCTCTAACCACCCCCCCAAGTGATTTCGAAATATAAATGCACATCCAAGTCGCTTAGAACGCGCCACCTCGAAAAGGAACACCTGAGCTACTCCAGCTGTGCCTGCATCCAGCTCAGGTGGGCGCCTTGGCAGGGGCGTCCATCATCCGTAAGAGCTGGCTGAGCAGGCGCTAACCCTCGTCCCTTCTCCTCTAACGCGAGCAGCTGGGGGTGGCTGGGGCCCACTTTGGTCCGGAAAAACAACAGCCCGAGCTCAGGGTCTGGTGAGCCACGTGATGGGGCGCACTGCCCTTGAGCTGAACTGGAAGCTCGACGGTTGTCTGCAGCCGGCTCCTGATGGAGGGTCCCAAGCGCCCTCGTTACCCTCAACAACAGCCCAACTCGGCCGGCCGGGGTCACAGGGAGGCAGCCACCTGCTGAACCACAGCACGGTTCAGTTCCCACCTTGGCTCTTCCTCTGCGTAAACCCGGGCCCTGTCATCAAGTTAACCCTGAAAAGGGGGCAGGGGGGTGGGGGCCAATCTGCTATTTCTCTTGAGCTTAACTGTCAATTCCCCACGGTTCTGGGCTTCCAGCAGAATGACGGTAATTCATAGGGCACATTATACTTTTTCAGAGTTTACACACACATGATCCCATTTAAAAATGATCGTCATGGGCTTCCCTGGTGGCGCAGTGGTTGAGAATCCGCCTGCCAATGCAGGGGACACGGGTTCGAGCCCTGGTCTGGGAAGATCCCACATGCCGCGGAGCGGCTGGGCCCGTGAGCCACAATTGCTGAGCCTGCGCGTCTGGAGCCTGTGCTCCGCAACAAGAGAGGCCGCGATAGCGAGAGGCCCGCGCACCGCGATGAAGAGTGGCCCCCGCTTGCCACAACTGGAGAAAGCCCTCGCACAGAAACGAAGACCCAACACAGCCATAAATAAAATAAATTAAAAAAAAAAATTAAAAAAAAATGATCGTCATTTACGTGTGTACAATGCTTAACCATGTTAGAAAGTGCTCTCTCCTCCACTAACTGATTTCACCCTTTTTTTTTTTTCCGGCCGTGCAGCTTGGCTTGGGGGATCTTAGTTCCTCCACCAGGGATCCAACCCGTACCCCCTGCAGTGGAAGCGCAGAGTCTTAACCACTGGACCGCCAGGGAAGTCTTGATTTCATCTTCACAGGAACACTGGGAGCTGAACTGGAGAAACTAGAGCGGGGGAAGGGACAGGGCATTGCCTGGGGAGGTGGCTTCAGGGCCACCCGGGCAGCGTGACCTTAGCGAAGGCACCTCATGCCGGACCTACCTCCTCAGCCTCTAAAATCGGACCTGCCAACATGTTCAGAGGGGCCCCCACTCCCGGGGGGACTCCAGGTAACCAGCACCCTAAGACAGCTGCGCACCCCACACAGCCAAGTATTAACCGACAGTGCAAGACACAGCTGCTGAGTGGACAGGACAGAGGCACCCAGGGGCCTCCGGTCAGCACATTCTCTCCCGGTAGGCCCTTCCCCAGGGGGGACCAGAGGGGAATCAGAAGGGGGCTAGGTGGGTATGGGGTTGAACTAAGGGAGGGGCCACAGGGTTCCAGTGTTGGGGGCACAGCCCGAGTGGTGACTCCTTCCACAATAGGGAATAATCGCTAGGTCAGGCCCCCTCTCCACTCAGTGACCTCTTTCCTCTTTTAAAAAGTATCCAGGGGCTTCCCTGGTGGCACAGTGGTTGAGAATCTGCCTGCCAATGCAGGGGACACGGGTTCGAGCCCTCATCAGGGAAGATCCCACATGCCGCGGAGCAACTAGGCCCGTGAGCCACAACTACTGAGCCTGCGCGTCTGGAGCCTGTGCTCCGCAATGAGAGGCCGCGACAGTGAGAGGCCCGCGCACCGCGATGAAGAGTGGCCCCCGCTCGCCACAACTAGAGAAAGTCCTCGCACAGAAACAAAGACCCAACACAGCCAAAAATAAATAAATAAATAAATTAAAAAAAAAAAAAAAAAAGTATCCAGAACTGGGAATTCCCCGGCAGTCCAGTGGTTAGGACTCTGTGCTTTCAGTGCTGCCCCGGGTTCGATCCCCGGTCAGGGAACTAAGATCCCACAAGCTGCGCAGCATGACCAAAAAAAAAAAAAGTATCCAGGGCTAACGGACCTTTCTTAGAAAGTAGATGGATATGTTAGTTTCCTGGTCCAATGACAATTAGGCCTTGTTGGTCTGGAAGCCATTCTGTCTCTTTAAGGTAACTCTGCACTCCTGTGCTCCATCCATTCTCTTTTGACCCCATGTCTATCTCTCAGGGTCTGATTCTGCTTTCCAGCTCTGGATGGAGGTGAGGGAAGTAGGGAGAGATACATCACTGAAGCTGTTAGATTGTATTATTATTACTCTTATTCTGATTTTATATATGAGGAAATGGAGGCTCTGAGAAGTTGTGAAAACAAAGTTGTCTTTTGCACGTGAAAGGTATCAGACTATCAGCTCCTTGGGGTGGAGATCCTACTGGACTGACCTGGACAACACCTCCTGGCACCACAGCACAGCACAGAGCCTCCCCGCCAGGAGCCTTCCTCTTCCACTTGCCAGCTCAAATGCGAGGCTGTGTGCGGCTGTTCTTTGCTCAGGGGCCACAGGGCAGCTGTCCCTAAAATAGTCTGACTCTCTGCCAGGAGGGTATATTCGAAGAACTAGATGACAGTTGTAGCAGCAGAGCTGTGTGGCTCCAATCGCGTCTTTACCCAATCCCCCCATCTCAAAGCTCACATTTGCAGAATGACTCACTGACATGAGGGGTCCAGCCTGGGCCCTGAAATGAGAGAATCTTAGGGTCAGAAGGGGAGTCAGGGGCACCTCATTGAGCCTAACCAAATTATTCACTTTCCCCACAACTCTAGTTCCCAGAAATTTACATTTCAGAGACCAATAAAATTTCCCCCAAAATTTTGGAGACCAAAAAGTAAGACTGTTGTCAAGTAAGGTTATCAGGGAAAAAACCTAGTCTATATATACCGTATTTCATAAAATAAAGAATACCTGAACACCAAACCCTTTAAGAGGGCTCAGAATAAAGGACAACACCTTTAATGGAATGAGTCTAGTTATGTAAAAAACCCAGTACATCCTCTGATGAAAACTAGTTTGCAGTCACAGGCCTGTACCCGCCCCCTACGATCTATGCAGCACTTGTGGGAACTTCTTCAATGATGGGAACTTACAATTTCTGAGACAGCCCAATCTATTTTCAAAAAAACTTTACTAAGATTTTTTTTAAACTGTATAATGTACAAATATATTCTTATAAAAATTATATTCTTGGGACTTCCCTGGTGGTGCAGTGGTTGAGAATCTGCCTGCCAATGCAAGGGACACGGGTTCGATCCCTGGTCCGGGAAGATCCCACATGCCACGGAGCATCTAAGCCTGTGTGCCACAGTTACTGAAGCCCGCGTGCCTAGAGCCTGTGCTCTGCAACAAGAGAAGCCACCGCAATGAGAAGCCTGAACACTGCAACGAAGAGTAGCTCCCGCTCGCTGCAACTAGAGAAAGCCCGCGTGCAGTAACGAAGACCCAATGCAGCCAAAAAATAAATTTAAAAAGTTTTTTAAAAAGTGTAAAAAAGAATTAGATCTAAACTATTAGGAATAATGCTTCAATAACCTTTGTCTACCCACTCCACTCCAATACATATTCTGCACCCACCTTCAGCACCAATTCCACTGAGGCCAGGTCCCTGGGAGTAACAAGAATAATAGCTAATATATTGAGTGCCTACTATGAGCTGAATACTGCTCTCTCTAAGTGGCTAATACGTATTCACTCAATTAGTTCCTAGAACAACCTCATGTGGTAGGTACAATTGTTATTCCTATTTACAGATTGTAAAAAAGCACAGAGAGTAATTTGCCCAAGTAAGTGGCCAAGTTCAGATTCAAACCCCAGCAGCCTGGCCCCAGGGCCCATCCTCTTAACCACAACACTCGTTTGTGGTAAGGCTTCCTTATGTATCCAATTCAAAGGCAAAAAAATACATTTTCCACTTCCCTCCTCTTCCCATGGCCCCTGACCCAGTTCATCCTCTCCTATCCCTACCTCCATTCTCTCCATCCAAAATACTCCTCCAATCCTGGACACGTTTAAGTTGTTAGTTTAAACTTATTCTCACTATAAAATTAGTTATGCTCAATTAAAGAAAATTGGAAAATATAAAGAAGTAGAAAGAAAAGGAAAGAAAACCAATCTATTTATAGTCTTACCAACCACTGAAACCATCTCTATTAAACATTTTGATAATGTTCCTTCCAGTTTCTTTTTTTTATACATGAGCCTTTTTTTTCAGACATGAGATTAAAAAAAAAAACTTGGCTCTAATCATCCTATACCTAAAATTTTAGTGAAAATTATCTCATGGGCATTTTTCATGTTGTTAAACATAGAATTGTCAGTGTAAAGTTAAGCTCTGATCCTATCAGTTATTGCTCAAAAATTTCCAATAGTTCCCCCCATGCCTATCAAATAAGTTTCAAATTCCTTAGTTTGGCATTCAAGGCCCTCTATGATCTATTGCAGTGTGTTTTATCTCCTATTTCTTCCATACCCTGGCCCCTGCCCCAACACATATTCTTGCCTTTTGGGATCTCCATTGCTTGAACACTTCCTGCACTTTTTCATACCCCCTGGGTTCTAGATTTTAGAGGACACCACCCAATGTTGATTGGTCTATGCTTAAATTCAACTCTTTGTTTTGTTTTCAGCTTATAACAATACACATTTATTATCTCATAGTTTCAAATGAGTCAGGAGTTTAGCTGGGCTTTCTGAGCAGGGTTTCACAAGACTGCAGCCAAGGTTTTGGCTGGGCTGCATTCTCATGTGGAGACTCCACTGGGGAAGAATTTGCTTCCAAGCTCATTCAAGTTGGCAGGATTTATGTCTTTGGTGATGTATTAGGCCCTGGCTTCTTACTGGCTGTTGGTTAAATTCAACTCTTATTTTCCTCCCAAACTTATTTCCACTCCCTACCCCAAACCCAGCCCCACATCATTTGCTCAGGACAAAACTCTTGGAGTCATCTTTGACTTTTCTCTTTCTCACGTATCACATCTAGTCCATCAGCAACTCCAAAGGGCTTTGCCTTGGAATATCTGCTGGGAATCCTAAAACTTTTCAGTACCTGCTCCATGACATCTCAAATCCAAGCTGCCTGTATCTGTCACCCATGCTAAAGTAATAGCCTATTTCTAGACCTTTCTGCTGCGCTCTGGCCACCATGCAGACTGTTTCCAATGCAGCAGCCAAACTGTCTTTTAAAAAAGTAAATTAAAGCAAACCATTTCTGGCCTTAAAAGTCACCAATGGCTTTCCATCACATTTAGAATAAAATCCAAAATGCTAGGCCCTGACTATCTCTTGGACCTCATCTATTACCACTCCCCCCATCCTTTACTCCCCTCCAGTCACACCTGCCTCCTAGTTGCACCTCAGACTCAAGAATTTTTCGTGTCTTTTGCTCAGAAAGCTCTTCCTCTGTGCTGGCTGATACAGTGGCCACAAGTTTCTATTGAGCACTTGCAATGTGGTTGGTCTAAACTGAGATGTGCTTCTGAATGTAAAATACACACTGGACCTCAAAGACTTAGTACAAAAGATGTAAAATATTACACTAATAATGTTTTATATTGGTTACATGATGAAATAATATTTTCGATGTATTAAATTAAAATGTTATTAAAATTAATGTCACCTGTTTCTTTTTATTTCTTAAATGAAGCTACTAGAATTTTTAAAATTATATATGTGGTTTGAAATGCATTTCTATTGGACAGAGCTTCCCTAAACCACTGGTTCTCTACCCTGGCTGCACACTGGAATCACCCAAGGCACTTAAAAATACTGGTGCCTGGGTTCCATCTCCAGAGATTCATGTTCAAATGGCCTGGAGTGTGGACTGGGATTCTTTTTTTAAACCTCTCCCAGGTGATTCTTATGTCCAGTCAGGACTGAGACTCAGAACAGCTCTAGATTTTCCTGTAGCTCCTCACTCAGGTCTCAACTTTAATATTACTGCCCTCCCTGACCAGCCCAATTCAAATGGCACCAACATGCCCAAGCAGGCACTCTCCACGCCCAGACTCTGCTTTCTTTTTCTTAATTCTTTCACTGTCAGACATATTACATATTCATTTGTTTAGATGCTTATGGTCTGACTGCCCCATCAGAATGTAAGCTCTCCAAGTGCAGGAAGTTTGCCTTCTCCATGCAGTATGTTCAGCACCTAGAACAATGCAGAGCAAGAGAAGGCGCTCAATCATATTTGTTGAATGAATAAATGAATGTTCAGGCCACGGACCCATAAAGCTGAGGGCGCCAACCTGCTGGACGGAGCCACCAGCCATCAAGCTGGCCACGTCTCAGCAAAGTCACCATGAATAATGGCCATGTGCTGGGCATCCCCTAGCTTTCCCCCTCCCTCCTTCCCTCTCACACTCCCTCCCCGTTAAAATATTACCTTTAGAGTGTAAACTTGATATGTTTCTGGAAGACAGTTGGACAATAAGCACCAAACTTTTTTTTTTTTTTTTGATTGCACCGTGTGGCTTGTGGGATCTTACTTCCCCGACCAGGGATCGAACCCCAGGCCCTCGGCAATGAAAGCTCCGAGTCTTAACCACCAGACTGCCAGGGAATTCCCCCAGATGTTTTTAAAACACTCATATTCTTCTAGGAATTTGGTCTAAGAAAGCCAGAGAACGATATAAATATTTACATATACTTGGATAATCATCCCAAGATTATGCAGAATTTTTAAAGATACGGAAAAATATTCACTATATTAAGTCAGAAAAAAATTGAGTAAAGAAAGAATGTTAAGATGGTTAAAAAACAAAAACGAATAAACAAACTTGGCTAGAGAAGATGATTCTGACTATACTAAAGTATCAATGCACGATTGGTGGGGGGAACTGACATGTTCTATCTCTTGATCTGGTGCATTGTGCTTGTCACATGACATCTGTGATTTGTGCTCCTGTTTTATGCCCGGAGAGGTACATTCTAAAACATTACTATTGGGACTTCCCAGGTGGCACAGTGGTTAAGAATCCGCCTGCCGACGCAGGGGACTCGGGTTCAATCCCTGGTCCGGGAAGATCCCACATGCTGTGGAGCAGAGCAACTAAGCCCGTGCGCCACAACTACTGAAGTCCTTGCGCCTAGAGCCCATGCTCTGCAACAAGAGAAGCCAACGCAATGAGAAGCCTGCGCACCGAAAGGAAGAGTAGCCCCTGCTCGCCGCAACTAGAGAAAGCCCGCGCGCAGCAACAAAGATCCAAAACGCAGCCAAAAATAAATAAAATTAAAACATTACTGTTGGTCATCCTATATAGTGTAATTATGGGTGATCTAAATTTTTTCCTTTAAAAATGTTCTTTATTGTCTATAGTAACATGCTCTATTTCTATACTTAAAAAAAATGAAAAAAAAAATTAAACCTCACTCCTGTTAGAAATGATCACGCCTTATTACAGGTCTTTTAGAAAGCAATTTATCACTAGGTATCAAGGCCTTTCAAAATATTCAAACCGGGCATAGAAAATGTTTGGAAAAATCCACAGCAAACAATTAATAGTGATCACTTCTGTGGAGTCTGTCTGGTGAAGGGGGTTGTTGGGAAACTTTTACTTCTTTATTTGGTATATTTCTATCCAGTTTATTTATTTAACAATGAGCATGTACTACTTTCAGAATCTCACACACACACACACACACACACACACACATCAAACCAATGACCAGGAATCCTACCTTTAGAAATATATCCTTAAAAAAATTACTAAAGGACAATCTAAATAGGCCTATGTATATTAAAGAAAACAAATCAATAATTAATAACCTTCCAAAACAGAACACACCAAGCCCAGATGGGTGTTAATTTCTTCTTTCTACCATTTAAAGAAGAAATTAAATTCTCTATAATCTCTTTCAGAAGATAGATACAGAAGGAGTATGTCCTAAATTATTCTATGAGGCCAGTATTACCCTAATACCAAAACCAGACAAAAACATTATATGAAAAGAAAACCACAGCCCAACTCTCTCATGAAGATAGATGCAAAAATCCTCAACAAAATATTAGCAAATTGAATCCAATAATACAGAATTATACAAAAGTTATACACCACGAACAAGTGAGATTTATCACAGGTATGCAAGGCTGGTTCAACATTCAAAAATCAATTAATATAATCCATCACATCAACAGGCTAAAGAAGAAAAATCACATAATGACATCAATAGATGCAGAAAAAGCACTTGACAAAATCCAAAACCCATTCATGATTTTTAAAAATCTCTCAGTAAACTAGGGATAGAGGGGAACTTGATAAAGAACATCTACCAAAAACCTACAGCTAACATCATATTTAATGGTGAGAAGCTTGAAGTTTTCTCCCTAAGATCAGGAACAAGGCAAGGATGTCCCCTCTCACCACTGTTTTCAACATTGTACTGGAAGTCCTAGCCAATGAAACAAAACAAGAAAATAAAATAAAAGGTATACAGATTGAGAAAGAGGAAATAAAACTATATTTGTTCACAGATGACATAATTGTCTATATAGAAAATCTGAACGAATCAACAACAACAACAAAAACCTCTGGAACTAATAAGTGATTATAGCAAGGCTGCAAGATACAAGGTTAATATACCAAAGCCAACTCCTTTCCCATAAACTAGCAATGAACAAATGGAATTTGAAATTACCATTTACATTAGCACCCCCAAAAAACAAAATATTTATTTATTTTGTTAGATGTATACCTAAGTACAAATCTAAATGAGGAAAACTACAAAACTCTGATGAAAGATATCAAAGAAGAACTAAATAGCCAGAGAGATATTCCATGTTTATGGACAGGAATACTCAAGATTATCAAGATGTCCGTTCTTCCCAACTTGATCTAAAGATTCAACACAATTCCAATAAAAATCCCAGCAACTTATTTTGTGGATATTGACAAACTGCTTCTAAAGTTTATATGAAGAGACAAAAGATCCCAAATAGTCAATTCAATATTAAGGAGAAGAACAAAGTCAGAGGACTGACACTACCCAACTTCAAGACACTGTCGTATTCACAAAAGAATAGACAAATAGGTCAATGGAACAGAATAGAGAGCCCAGAAATAGACTCAACATAAATATAATCAACTGATTTGTGACAAAAAAGGAAAGGCAGTGCAATGGAGCAAAGATATTCTTTTCAATAAATGGTGCTGGTACAAATGGACATCCATATGCAAATCAATCAATCTAGACATAGACCTACACCCTTCACAAAAATTAACTCAAAATGGATCATAGACCTAAATGTAAAACACAAAACTATAAAACTCCTAGAAGAGAATATAGGAGAGGGACTTCCCTGGTGGCGTGGTTGTTAAGAATCCGCCTGCCAATGCAGGTGACACGGGTTTGAGCCCTGGTCCGGGAAGATCCCACATGCCGCGGAGCAACTAAGCCTGTGCGCCACAACTACTGAGCCTGAGCCTGCGCTCTAGAGCCCACGAGCCACAACTACTGAGCCCGTGTGCTGCAACTACTGAAGCCCGCGAGCCTAAGAATCTGCCTGCCAATGCAGGGGACATGGGTTTGATACCTGGTCCGAGAAGATCCCACATGCCGCGGAGCAACTAAGCCGGTGTGCCACAACTACTGAGCCTCTGCTCTAGATCCCACGTGCCACAACTACTGAGCCCACATGCCTAGAGACTGTGCTCCACAACAAGAGAAGCCACGGCAATGAGAAGCCTGTGCACCACAATGAAGAGCAGTCCCCGCTCGCCACAACTAGAGAACGCCCATGCGCAGCAATGAAGACCCAATGCAGCCAAAAATAAATAAATAAATTTATTTTTAAAAATTAAAAAAAAAAGAGAGAGAATACAGGAGAAAACCTAAATGATCTTGGGTATGGTGATGGCTTTGCAGATACAACACCAAAAGCACGATCCATGAAAGAAATGATTGATAAGCTAGACTTCTTTAAAATTAAAACTTCTGCTCCGTGAAAGACAATATGAAGAGAATGAGAAGACAATCTAGAGACTGAGGTAAAATATTTGCAAAAGATACATCTGATAAAGGACTGTTATCCAAAGTATACAAAGAACTCTTAAAACTCAACAATGTGAAAGTTAACAATTTGATTAAAAAGTGGGCAAAAGTCCTGATACCTTACCATGAGAAGACATACAGACGGCATATAAATATATGAAAAGATGCTCAACATCATATGTCCTTAGGGAATGCAAATTAAAACAAAAATGAGATACCACTTGTATACGAAAAACCTCACAGTCCTCCTCCTATATGTCTTTCTCCTTTACTCTCACACTATTACCACACCACAACACTTCTGACACGAGATGTGTGTGTTTTTTCCCCTAACCCAAGCAATTATCTGACACCAGCTGGGTGTCCTACAATTCAACTCAACTCTGACAGCATCTACCTGGAGGTAGCGTCAGATCCCACAGATTAAGGGCTCAGTCTCACGAGACTGCCCCACACTTAAATGCCAGTTGCAAGTAGTAGGTCTCCAGGTTACCCACAACTTCTGTCCAACGTGGCTACAAATCAGAGGTTCCCATGACCTCCTCCCTCCTTGGATTCAATTCATTCATTAGAGCAGCTCACAGAACCCAGGGAAACATTTACTTAAGTTTACCAGTTTATTAAAGGATATGATAAAGGATAACAAATGAACAGCCAGATGAAGAGATACATAGGGTAAGGTCTGGGAGGGTCCCAAGTGGAGGTGGTGTTCATCACCTTCCTGGTATGTGAACATGTTCACCCTCCTGGAAACTCCCCACCCCATGCTACTGAGATTTTTAATGGAGGTTTCCTCATGTAGGCATGATCAATTATTAACTGATTTCCAGCCACTCTCTCCTCTCTAGAGAATGGGGGAACGGGGCTGACAATTCCAAGCTTCTAATCATGGCGTGATCTTTCTGGTGGCCAACCCATATCCTGAGGCCATCCAGGAGCCCACCCAGAGTTGCCTTATTAGAACAAAAGACTCTCCTATCACCCAGGAAATTCCAAGGGATTTAGGAGCCCTGCATCAGGAACTGGGGTCAAAGACCAAATATTAGAACAAAAGATGCTCCTAGTGTTCTTATCACTTAGGAAATTACAAGGGTTTCCTCTGTGCCAGGAACCCAGGGCAGAAACCAATGTACATTTTTTCTATTATTTCACACCACTATATACATATTGGATATCCAGAACACTGGCAACACCAAATGCTGGTGAGGATGTGAAGCAACAGGAACTCTCATTCACTGTTGTTGGAAATGCAAAATGGTACAGCTACATTGAGGACAGTTTGGTGGTTTCTTACAAAACTAAACATACTCTTACCATATGATCTAGCAATTGTGCTCCTTGGTATTTACCTAAATGAACTGAAAACTTATGTCCACATAAAAGTCTGCACATTGGGCTTCCCTGGTGGCGTAGTGGTTGAGAATCTGCCTGCCAATGCAGGGGACACGGGTTCAAGCCCTGGTCTGGGAAGATCCCACATGCCGCGGAGCGACTAGGCCCACGAGCCACAATTACTGAGCCTGCGCGTCTGGAGCCTGTGCTCTGCAACAAGAGAGGCCGCGATAGTGAGAGGCCCGCGCACCGCGATGAAGAGTGGCCCCCGCTCGCCACAACTAGAGAAAGCCCTCACACAGAAACGAAGACCCAGCACAGCCATAAATAAATAAATTATTTAAATAAAATTAAAAAAAAAAGAAAATTAGGGCAGCTCTTTGAATCCAGGAGACTTAACATTCAAAAAAAAAAAAAGTCTGCACATGGATGTGTACAGCAGCTTTATTCATAATTGCCCAAACCTAAAACCAACCAAGATGTCCTTCAGTAGGTGGACAGATAAATAAACTGTGGTACATGCAGACAACGGAATATTATTCAGTGCAAAAAAAAAAAAAAAAGGAATTATCAAGTCATGGAAAGACATAGAGGAATCTTAGATGCATATTACTAAGTGAAAGAAGCCAATCTGAAAAGGCTACATACTGTGTAATTCCACCTATAAGACATTTTGGAAAATGCAAAACTATGGGGACAGTAAAAAGATCAGTGGTCGCCAGGGTTCAGCAGGGAGGAAGGGATGAACAGGCAGAGCACGGAGAACTTTCAGGGCAGTGAAACTACTCTGTATGATATTACAGAGGTGGACACATGTCAAAACCCACAGAATGTACAACACCAAGAGTGAACCCTAATGTAAACTGGACTTTGGGTGAATATGATGTGACACTGTAGGTTCATTGATGATGACAAATGTACCCTCTGGGGGGGATGTCAAGAGTGGGGTCGGTAGTGGAGGAGGTTGTACATGTGTGAGGACAGGGGCTATACGAGAACTCTGTGCACTTTCTGTTCAGCTTTGCTGTCAACCTAAAAAATAAAGTTTATTGATTTAAAAAAAGGACTTATGCATAGGAATGTACAAGGACTATTTAGAACAGCAAATTTTTGTAAACAAGCTTACAGCCCAATGGAAGGAAATGACCATATGAATTACATCCACAATCACTCAGTTATATTTACGAAGCATTTATAACAGCAGGGCAAATGCTGAGAAGTTGAAAAGAGCAGGTATGCATCATTGTATGAATGGAATGAAAAAATTGTATATTGCAAATAACTAAGAGGATAACACACTGAAAGGTTAGCCTGAGTTGTCTTTGCGTTTTAATTTTTTTGTTTTTATGAATGTATATTTTTAAATTGTAAAACTCATGATAGAAAACTTAAAAATACAGAAATGTAGAGCAAACAAAAATCACCTATAACCCCATTATCTGGAGATAACAGAGGTCGCCTTGAATAGTGAGATCGTGGATGATTTTCTTTTCTTTCTGTGCTCTAGTATTTGTAGATTTTCTAGTACTGGTAAAAAATTAAATATACTTAAAAAAAATCCTCTTCATGACTCAGTTCTAAGGCTACCATCAGCCTTTTCATGGAATCATCAGGAACCTACAGTTTGAATGTTATCTCTCATCCTTGTCTATACTCTGATTTGTATCTGTGTTAGCATGTGACATAGTTTCCTTTGTGTGCTTATTGAATGGGTACTTGCATTTGCCTAACTCCTGGAAGGCAGGGACAAGTCTAACCCATTTTTATATCCTGCCCCACCCCCTCCAGCACGTAGCTCTGTGTCTAGAAATCTTGATTAAAGGTCCCTGCCATGTTCCCCTGCCAAGTGTCTGCCAGTATCTTCATCTATCCCCTCCCCAGCCAACAGGATGGAAGCTCAGAGATGATCTGTCTTCTTTCAGGGAAGGTTGATGGCCTTAAATCTCTCCAACTTCCCAGCTGGAAAGCTGTTCCATCTCTCCCTCCCACCAACCAGGACACAAAGGGTGGGGCATTTTCTCGAGAAGGGCCCCAGTCATAATGCACCTTTGTATGAAGCAGCAACCTTTGCACCATCCCCAATTAGTACTTTCAGAGCAATCCTTTTATCAGATTAACTAGTTGGCACTGATGTGCAGAATGCGATCCTGGGACAGAGATCCAGCAGAACTAAGGTGGGGTGGTGAGGGGGTGCCTGAAGGAAGATCTGGGTGGTGGGGAACAGTGTGAGTGTTCTGGGGTAGAAAAGGCAGACTGGGGGCAAAACAGGCAAGGTGGGGCAGGGATTGGGCTGGGGCAGCCTGGATTTAGGAAGCCATTAAAATAAATTTCACCTACTTTACCAAATAGCTTAGAGCCATCATGTGAGCTGAAAACCAGAGGCAGCACAAGAATCCAACTGGACACCAAGAATAGCCCATGGTGCTGGGGATTAGACACAGTCCCCACTAAGGGCTCTTCCAATCTATCATTTTAGGATTTCTTACGACCACTTCTTTTCTGTCCCTAATGATGACAACATCCACAATTACATAGCAGTTACATTGGGCCAGTCACTGGTCTATGCTTTTTATTACATTAACCTGCTTAATCTAAAAACCAGGGGAGGTAGGTATTATTATCTTCATAGTACAGATGAGGAAACTGGCACAAAAAGATTAAGTAACTTGTCCAGGGTCCCACGGATAGAGGTGGCCAAACTAGACTGTGAACCCATCAGAGTCTGTGCTCGGCCACGCTCTGCGGGCTCCCTAAGTGCCAACAGGGCACAGTGAAAGCTTCCCTTCCAGCTCGAGTCCCTTGGGGCCTCTGCTCAGCCTTGTCACTTTTCCTTTCTGATTCTACGGAAGGAAGCAGCCACGCTGGAAAGCCTCTAGCACTGAGTTGTTTTCATTTGCCTTCAGGAGCAGTTCAGCTGTGACCAATAAACAAGCTCTTAAAAAAAAAAAAAAAAAAGAGGTCCTCCCAGCCCTGATTATGAAGCATTCAAAAGCTCCCTCCTCCTTCCCCTCCCCTGTCCCCCTCACTCCCTCTCTCTCTCCCTTTCTCTCTCTCTCTCTCTCTTAGCCCACCCAAGTGCTCAGTTTAATTTACACTTTTAAGTAACCTTTAAGCAATTCCTAGAGCTGAGAGAATTCACACATTTAAAAAATACTTCTTGTATACCTACTATGTGCCAAACACTGGTCCGGGTGCCAAAATAACTTTTTCTCAGCTGGAAGGATTACTAAAGTGAACAAGATGGCAGAAAAAAAGTTGTGGGTCTTATCAAGCTGGGACTGAACACCTGGGATTACTGAGGTGATGGCCCTCTGCTCTGTGGCCCAGGCTTTCACAAGAGCAGCAAAGGGAGCAAGCCAGAAGAGGGTGCTGTCAAAGATGTCTCTGAGGCAGCTATGGCTAAGACCGGTTAGAAGCCCACCAATCCCTTTTCCTCTTCCTGGGTACACAGGGAAACTACAACTCCCAGCTTCCCATGCAGTTAGGCTGCGGCCAGCCACTGGGTCTGACCAATTAATGTGGGCAGCGATGATGATGCCTCTTCAGGCACATAGCACGCCTAGCACAGCCCTCACACTCTCTCACTTAGAGTAGGATGCAGAAGAAGCTAATAAAGGACTTCCAGAACATGAACCCTGTGTCACCAAAAGAAGTAAGAGCCTGGATGCCTGAGTCACTGCTTGGAAGTTATGAAGTGAAAAGAGCTGTTTAATTTTATGAAACCCAGTTTGTTATATGTTGGCAGAATGATAGACAATGGTTCTGGTATGTTTGGTGGAAATGGGGAAATGGGCTTCTCCTGGTCTGGGAAGCTTTCCCCGACTTGGCCACCCTTGTCCCCACAGGGCTCATCTCTTCTGTAGAGTCTCCTGAAGCACTCTGTATGGATTTCCACAATGGCATTTCTAGCACATGTTTTAGGGTCAGTCTTCTATTAGGTGGTGAGCTCCTGAAGGATAGGGTTTGACATAAGCCCATCACTTCGGTGCTCAAGAAGCTGAGATGATTTGGTGGGGATAAAGGATGGAGAATTTAGCTTTAGACAGAATGCTTTAAAAACACAGGTTTGAGCCCTGTTCTGGGAAGATCCCACATGCCGCGGAGCAACTAAGCCCGTGTGCCGCAACTACTGAGCCTGCACTCTATAGAGCCCTCGAGCCACAACTACTGAGCCCACATGCCACAACTACTGAAGCCCGTGCGCCTAGAGCCCGTGCTCCACAACAAGAGAAGCCACTGCAATGAGAAGCCCACGCACTGCAATGAAGAGTAGCCCCTGCTCACTGCAACTAGAGAAAGCCCACACGCCCAGCAACGAAGACCCAACACAGCCAAAAATAAATAAATAAATAAATTAATTAAAAAAAAAAAAAAGAACTCTAAATAGCAGAAGAGATCCTCAAGATCACGGTAACCAGGCACAGTGCCAAGCTCTTTTCATCATCATTTTACATCATTGTCAGAACAACACTATGAAGTAGTTATTATTATCCTAGCTTCAAAGATGAGGAAGCTGAGGCTTAGAGAGGTTAAGGAATTTGCGTATGGTCATACACTGGTAAGCTGAGGAGCTAGAATTCAGGTAAAAGCAAAAGCAACATAATAATCATAATCATAAAAATATTGAGTTACTATTTATTGAACACTCACTATGCCCCACATAATTTAGTACTTTTAATACATTTAATCTTTTTTTGAATTTTATTTTATTTTTTTATACAGTAGGTTCTTATTAGTTATCTATTTTATACATATTAGTGTATATATGTCAATCCCAATCTCCCAATTCATCCCACCACCACCCCCCCCAATACATTTAATCTTGCAACTGCCCTATGAAATAATATTTGCAAATGCAAAAGCATGACTCTGTTAACCAACTAAGCTCTTAACCACTATGGCTTTAAGCAAGCTTTTGAGGATGCTCATTGTTAGGTGGCTAGGACAATAATTTGCAGAATACTTTAAAGTTTGCAAAGTGATTTCACATATCTTATCTCATTTGAATCTCACAACACCGGTGAAGGGGAGTGTGCAATGCAAGTATTCTTTTTTTTTTTAATTTATTTTATTTATTTATTTATTTTTGGCTGTGTTGGGTCTTCGTTGCTGGGCGCAGACTTTCTCTAGTTGAGGCGAGCGGGGGCTACTCTTCGTTGCGGTGCGCGGGCTTCTCATTGCAGTGGCTTCTCTCATTGTGGAGCATGGGCTCTAGGCGCGCAGGCTTCAGTAGTTGCGGCACAAGGGCTCAGTAGCTGTGGCTCACGGGCTCTAGAGCACAGGCTCAGTAGTTGTGGCACACGAGCTTAGTTGCTCCGCGGCATGTGGGATCTTCCCGGACCAGGGATTGAACCCGTGTCCCCTGCATTGGCAGGCGGATTCTCAACCACTGTGCCACCAGGGAAGCCCAATGCAAGTATTCTTACACCCAACTGAACGATGAGACTAGAACAGAGGTCTTCTGACTTCTAATCTAGGCCTCATTAAAAGCATTGATAGAAAAGAAATAATATATAGAGAGGCTGAAAATTAAATGATGGAAAAAATATACTAAATAAATACTAACTGAAAGGAAGCTAACGCCAATAGTAACATGAGATAAAATAGGTGCTAAGGCAAAAAGCATTGTAAGAGATAGCCACTATAGGATGACTTGAAAATTTGCTACAATAATATTGTTTACTAGAATTATATATAATAATTCTAAACCTGTACATCCCCAATAACAAAGGTTCAGAATATATAAAGCCAAATTTGACAAAACTATAAGGAGAAATTGATAAATCCACCATTTATCAATCGGGGTAGGAGATTTTAATATCGATAACATCTTTTTTAGTAATTGATAGACAAGACAGACAAAAATCAGAAAGGATTTGGAAGATTTCAACAATGCCATTAACAAGCTTGAGACCTATATCTGTATGTATGTATCTATATATTTGTATATCTATTTATATATGTGTATGTGTGTGTATATATATCAAACTTGTTAAATAAATGTATATATTTGTGTATGTGTGAATTGAAAAATACATATTCTTTTTTTTTTAATAGTTATTTATTTATTTGCACTGGGTCTTAGTTGTGGCACACGGGATCTTCATTGTGGCATGCGGGATCTTTAGTTGCAGTGTGTGGGCTCTTAGTTACAGCATGCAAACTCTTAGTTGTGCCATGTGGGCTCTTAGTTGCAGCATGCATGTGGGATCTAGTACCCTGATCAGGGGTCAAACTCAGGTCCCCTGCATTGAGACCATGGAGCCTTAACCACTGGACCATCAGGGAAGTTCCCATATTCTTTTTAAGCACTGAAATTTACACCATAAGTCATAAAGCAAGTCTCAAAACACTTCAAAAAATGAGTGTTATAAATGCAAAATGCAATTAAGTTAGAAATCATCATCATCAACAACAAAAAGTCCCACATGTGGAAACTTAAAAACACACTTCCAAATAACTTAAAAGTCAAAGAAAAAAATCTTAATGGAAACTTGTTAAGAACTGGAACTAAATGATAATGAAAATATCACACGGTAGAACTTATGGGATGCCTACACTAAGACTCAGCTTCTCTACTTGTAGGTACCTACCCAAGAGAAAGGAAAGCTTTCTCAGATGAGGGAAATATCCTATATCTTGATTTGGATGATTGTAACGTGCGTGTTTACTGTGCCCAAACTCATAAAACTGTATACTTAAGATCTGTGCTTTTTTTTTTTTTTTTTTAAAACGTATTTTTATTTTATTTATTTACTTATGGCTGTGTTGGGTCTTCGTTTCTGTGAGAGGGCTTTCTCTAGTTGCGGTGAGCGGGGGCCACTCTTCATCGCGGTGCGCGGGCCTCTCACTATCGCGGCCTTTCTTGTTGCGGAGCACAGGCTCTAGACGCGCAGGCTCAGTAATTGTGGCTCACGGGCCTAGTCGCTCCGCGGCATGTGGGATCTTCCCAGACCAGGGCTTGAACCCGTGTCCCCTGCATTAGCAGGCAGATTCTCAACCACTGCGCCACCAGGGAAGCCCCAAGATCTGTGCATTTTATGACAGGTATCGTTAATAAAGAAAAAAACTTACAGGATGCAACTTAACACTTATAGGGAAATATAAAGCCTTAGCCTTTTCATATATTAGAAAAGAAAAAAGAATTCAAAATTGATAAATCAAGGATAGAAGTTAGGAAGTTAAACAAAGAGTAGCAGAATAAATCCTAAGATTTATTAGCCCAGGCAAACCAGAATGCATATGGTCACTTTACATATAGCCATAAACAAAATTTGAATCAGTAAGATCTTCCTACAACCCAGAAGGTTTTATAGGAATGCTCTACCAAACACTGAAAAAAACAATTCCAATTTTATACCACCTTTTCTTAGAAATTTAAAAAGGAAGAGATATTTTCAACTTATTCAATGAGGTTAGTAAAACCTTAATTCCAAGCTAGACAAATATAGTATGAGAAAGAAAAATTACAGCTTAATATCATGTATGAGCATAGATGCTGATACCTTGTTCAAAATATAAGCAAATCAAACCCAGCAGTATATAGAAAAGATAATATATCATGTTCTGATTGAATTTATCCTGGAAATGCAAAGAAAGTTTAACATAAAAATATTAATGTAATTTATAGCATTTATAGATGAAAAAGAAAGCCCATAAGATCATTTCAATAGACGTAGAAAAAGTATTTCATAAAAACTTTTTTTAAAATTTATTTATTTTTGGCTGCGTTGGGTCTTCGTTGCTGCGTGTGGGCTTTCTCTAGTTGTGGCGAGCGGGGGCTCCTCTTCATTGCGGTGCACGGGCTTCTCATTGCGGTGGCTTCTCTTGTGGAGCACGGACTCTAGGAACGCGGGCTTCAGTAGTTGCATTACGCGGGCTCAGTAGTTGTAGCTCGCAGGCTCTAGAGCGCAGACTCAGTAGTTGTGGCACACAGGCTTATTTGCTCCACGGCATGTGGGATCTTCCTGGACCAGGGCTCGAACCCATGTCCCCTGCATTGGCAGGTGGATTCTTAACCACTGCGCCACCAGGGAAGCCCTCATAAAATTTAACAATAAACTAGAGATAAAAAGAAACTTCCCTAATCTGTTAAAGAGCATCTGCCAAAAACCTATAGTAATCCTTATTATTAGTGGGAAAACATTAGAAGCATTTCCTTTAAATTCAGGAAGAAGTCAGGGATGTCTGCTATTCCTGCTTCTAGTTGACAGTGAATTGGATGTCCTAGCAAAAGCAGACACCAAAGGAAAAGAAAGGTATAGAATTGGAAGGAAACAATGTTATTATAGATAGATGATATGTTTGCCTATCTATAACCCCTTCAAATTTACAACTTATTAAAATTAATTAGGAGAATGATAAAATAAACAAAATTTGGAGTATCTCAGTGGGGTTTATTAGATGGATGATGCAAAAAGGGGGACACAGGAAGCATCCATGGAATTGGTGATGTTGTATTTCTGCTTTATAATTTATATATATACATACACATATATTCATATATATGCATTCATGTTCTTTCAAATCATATAATTCATAATTCAATGAAGAAATTTAAAATAAAATGTATTTTTACTTTCTATATTACCCATTTATTAGTGATGTTATTTTTTTTACAATGAAAATGTAAAAATATCTGTATTTGAAAGAAAAAAAGATTAAAGAAAGAAAAAAACAAAAGCCAATGAAGGGAGGATGGAATTTCACGAAGGGTTTGATGGATGGGCTGGTGGGTGGCAGTGAGGATGGCTAACAAGGCCAAGTTCAATTAAAGTCAGGACAAGGGCTTAGTCAAGGACTGAGAAGAGGCTGGTAGATCTGGAGGGAAGACCGACAGCAGTGACCTTTAAGAGGGCAGTTTTTATAGGTTGGCAGGAGGCGGGGCCCAAAAGAAGGGGGTTAAATCATGAATGAATAAATAGCAAAAAACTGGAAACCACCCAAAGGCCTAACAATCAGGGCCTGGTTAAACAACCATAGTACCATTCAGAGAAGAAATGATGCTGTGTCCATACACAGACAGGCTTACAAAATTAGGTGACGTAAAATAATTTCAGGACACAAAATAGCATTTGTGCAGATTACAATGATGAAAGGACATGCGGGTGCAGTGAGAAGCAGATAGGACTGGACCAGATCGAGTCCTGTTTGTGGATGCTGTTTTAAGGCTATGAGATTTTTTTTTTTCTTCTTTGGAATTCTGGCCATCGGCAAACAAAAACATGTAATGTTTCTTTAAAATCAAAAGAATGGCTCTTGAAGAAATGGAGGCAGCAAGTGCAGGCCACTCAGTGGAGAAATCTGACGGTGACAGGAAGGAATGAGATGGCACAGCAGCTGGAGGAGTGCGGAGGGCTTGGGGCAGCAGCTGGCGCAGGCGAGCCAGGGGCTGCCAGGGAAAGGGTGGAGGAGAAGGGGAGGCCATCTATTTCCTTTAATGCCTATGTTTCCTCTTTTAATTAAAAAACTAATAATCCTCCTTTTAACAAATTCGAACAGTCCAGTGTGTGTTTGCGTGTGCAGTGAAAGACCCCTCAGCCCTACCTCCTACTTCCTACTGTTAATAGTTCACAGTACAGCTTTCCAGAGCTGTGCCATTTTCTATTATTTGCAGTTCACTGGCTTTTTAAAAAATATTTTAATTTGATTGGAGTATAGTTGATTTACAATGTTGTGTTAGTTTCAGGTGTACAGCCAAGTGATTCAGTTATACATATACATATATCCATTCTTTTTTAGATTGTTTTCTCATATAGGTTATCACAGAATATTGGGTAGAGTTCCCTGTGCTATACAGTAGGTCACTGGCTTTAAATTAGAGTGAGATAGGCTTGTTAAAATACAGGATTAGAGAACATAAACAGTGAAATCTCGCATCTTCCTGAGATAATTTCTGTTGGCAGTCTGGAAAGGGTCCTTCCAGACTTTATTTTTGTCTGAATGCATGTAAATACTTATGTATATATTCATTTATAACTTTATGGTTGGTGGTTTTTTACAAAAGCAGGAATATTTTCTACCTAGAGTTGAGCAGTTTCACTCTATACTGTGTCATGGTAGATCACTCCTAAGTCACCACATAGAGATTAAATTCATGATTTGAACAGCTGCCTAATATTCCATAGCAGATAGTTGAAGGGTAAGCTTCAGAGAACACACGGGCATCTCCTTCCCTACAATTGGCAGGGAAGAAGATATGGAAACAAAAGATTCAAGATGGCAGGAGGCATCACTTAGAGGAGGGCTGGCCATGGTAGTGAGGAGAAAGCAGACAGACAGGGTCTTCCTTCTGTCCTCTTCTCTTAAGCCACAGTCCCATCCAAACTGAGCTAAATCACACAGAACTGCAAGCGGGGAGGGTTGTGATTTGAGCCTCAGTGATAAGGCCACCGCTGGGGGCCCAACTTCCTTGAGTGACCTGTTCTTCTCCCAGCGGTGGCTAGGCAGAGCCCACTTATCAGACATCTTAAGGGGAGCCCTAGAACACTGGTTCTCTAAGTGCGGTCCCTGAGCCGGCAGGAGCAGCATCAACTGGGAAACAAATCAGAAATGCAAATTCTCCGGCCCCATCTCAGTCCTGCTGAATTAGAATCTCAGTTTAACTAGCCCTCCAGGCGATGCGGATGTACACTCGACTTCGAGTACCTTTGTTCTAGAATGTGGATATGAGTCTGATTCCCCATCACTACCAGTCTCATTCTTTTAGGAGACAGGGAGGGGGAGTTGGCCCTGAAGGGGACAGGTTGGCCAACTTCAAAATCAGGCTTCTTCAGTGCCTTCGAGGCCATAGGTAAAGTCAGCAACCCAGGCCCGGGAACAGTCCTCCCCTCCTTTCCTAAGATACCACTTCCCTCCCTCCACCTTGCCTTCTTAAAAAAACAAAACAAACCCCACCAGAACAGAAAGGGAGGTGGCAGTGCAAACCTACTGCTTTCCACTTTCCCTTAACCATGTCCCCTGCCAGTTAAAGCAACCCCTCCCCAGGGGGTGCTGCCCTTTGATGGATGGAGGGTGGATGCAGAGGGGGAGAAAAGCTTTTGAATGTTGGGGAGGAAACTGGATGTGGCTTCAGGGTGCCTGGGTTGGAGGAGGGAGTTGGGGGGAGAGGAGAAAGGAAAGGAGAGGAAGGCTGTCCTCATTTCACCCAGCTGCTTCTGCCTGCACCTGTTCAGCTAAGGCCGGAGGAAAGACACCAGTAAATGAAACACAGCCCCACCCCATCTAGAGGGGCCCCTTCCCACACTGCCCTGCGGCCGGGTTAACTGACAGGAAAACTGTGAATGGGTTCAGGTGGCTAAACAGAGGGGCGAGGAAACAGCTGGGCTCCTCTGGGGGTGTGGAGCAACTGTCTCCTGTTACCCCCAGGCTCTTAGAGTTTTGGGCAAGGGGTCGGGGGGCCGGGACGGGGGGTTGGAACCAGGTCAGGACCTGCCGAGTCCCCTCTGATTCTGATGGGACACGCTGCAGAGAGGGAGGTTTGAGTAGAAATAGTCCCTGCCCACCATACACTCTGTTTTTCAGTCCTACAACATTCCACAACACTCTTTAGTTACTCTGTGGGCAATAACGTTCATTTAAAAAAAAAAAAAAAAAAAAGAATAGACTTTATTTTTAGAGTAGTTTTAGGTGACAGAAAAATAGATCTGTGAAAATTGGCAGGAAAATCTTAAACTTTCCTCTTGGTCTGTCCCCCATGGAAACACACCTCCGCTTTTCATCCAAGCAGTCAACGGGTCAGTCAATCCATCATTTTATAATCATCCGATGAGGGCTTTCAACAGCAATTCTCAAATTTGTAAGAATCACTGGGAAGTTTATTAAAGAGGCAGGCTCTGGGTCTCCCCACCAAAGATTTTGATTCAGGAGGTCTGGAGGGGGGTCCTGGCTTGTGTATTTTTGACGCACCCCGCAGGAGATGTTGATAAATTTCGTACAATTTCACACACTGGGCCCCACTCTGAGAAACTCAGGCTTGTTTAAGGTACAAGGGGCCAGAGGCTCCGGTGGGAAGGGAGGAAACAGTGAACATAAAAGACCCGAAGCCCATCCCCCACCCCCCACCAGAGAACTGAGGACCCACAGTATGGGTCAGTATATACTGAGGCGGCGGGGGAAGATGGGCGCTCTCAGGCCCTGACCATCTCAGAGAGGGACGCCACTAACTACCTATCAAAAACGCTGACGTCATGAAAGACAAAGAAAAATTAAGGAACCATTTCAGGTTAAAGGAAACTTACAGAGACATGACGACTGAATACAACATGTGATCTGGGACTTTTTTCTTTTTCGGCTATAAGCTTATCATTGGGACCGTTGTGACATTTGAATAAGGTCTGTAGATTAGATACTAGTATTGTATCAGTGTTACTTTCCTGGTTTTTATCATTCCATTTGGGTTATGTAAGAGAAGACCTTGTTTTAAGAATACACACTAAAGTGTTTAGGAGTAAAGGGACATTATGTCTTCAGTTTACAGTCAACGCGCACGTGTGTGTGTGTGTGTGTGTGTGTGTGTGTGTGTGTGTGTGTGTATGAGTTAGAGACATAGAATGACAAAACAAATGTAATAAAATGTTAACATCTGGGGAATCTGAGTGGACTATATGAGGATCTTCTGTACAATTCTTGCAACTTTTCTTTATCTGAAATTATCAAAATAAAAAGGTGAGGAGGGAAAAGTCCACTGACCAGCCCAAGGCCTTCCTGTTGAACTTTTTTTTTTTTTTTTTTAACCCTCTGAAGCTTCTGGAGCCCAGATCTGGACACCAAACTAAAGTGATGAGTGAAAGAGTTCTCAGAACTTCTGATTCCTACATGTTGAGATTCTGCTTATGCCCTTGGTGGTTGTTGGCTATTGTGGAAATTATTGTGGAAATAATATGTGGCTGATATGGAATTCTCTATGTTACAAGTTATATGCAGAAAATCTTTTCTTCTTCTCGTGGACAGTATGACCTGGAACTTGAATGAGCCATACAGATTAAATCCAAGCTTCTACCAGATTCGTTATATCCTCATATATATCCTGAGACAGGTGGATCCAGGTTCTTTTTGAACACTTTTGGAAAATGGACTCTCATCCTCTCTCACAGCCCATTCCATTACTGGTCAGTTCTGACCACTAGAAAATTCCTCAACCTGCTGAGTTGAAACCTACCCTCTGGAACCTCTACCCACTGATTCTGGTTCTGTCTTCTGGATGGTGTTATAGCACCTCTATCCTCACCGCCC
Organism: Balaenoptera borealis; assembly: GCF_965194805.1. Taxonomy (NCBI): domain Eukaryota; kingdom Metazoa; phylum Chordata; class Mammalia; order Artiodactyla; family Balaenopteridae; genus Balaenoptera; species Balaenoptera borealis. The sequence goes on from NC_138869.1 coordinate 76,177,987, forward strand.
CCCCACCATGATCTTAGCTATTCTACCCTGAATAAGTTCACGTTTGTCAGTGTCCTTCTAGAATGTAAATGCAACACTCCAGGTCCAGCTTGACAATCAGAAGCAGGGGGAACACAACCTCTCTAGCACTGGGCATTCTGTTCACACAGCCGCAGATGAAATTAGGCTTTCTGGCAACTGCATCACACAGTTGACTCAATGAATTTAGACTCAACTTAAACCACAGTTCTCTTGTGAACCATGGTTCACTGCTCTTGGTTTCAGCAGTTTTCACCACCCAGTATCACCTTACGTCTCTGAGTTTGCTCAGTGTCAGTCTCTACCCACTAGAATGTAAGCTTCATGAAGGCAGGGGCTTTGTCTTGTTCTGAATCCCCAACACCTAGGACAAGTCCAGGCCCATAGCAGACATTCAATAAATACATGCTGAATAAATGGATATTTATAACATATAAGCCATATCTCACTTATCCTGTACTTGTGTAATTTATCGTTCACACCCAGTCTACTGACAAGAGGGATTTGAGATAACTTGCTTTGCAGAGGCCTTTTTAACTTCAGAGCCAACTTTGTTCTTGTTTATATTTTATTAAATTTGTATCATTAGTTACAGCCTGTTGAGATCTAATTCCTGGCTCTCGAAACCAACATATTGGTTATCCCTCCCAGTGTCCAGCCATTCATTCAAGAATGACTTGCCACTGCGGCCACACTGGTCTTACTATACCTCAAACACTCTAGTGCCAGGGTCTTTGCATTGGCTGTTCCCTCTGCTGTTACACGCCCTCCCCCACCCCAGATAGCTACATTGCCAGTTCTTCACCTTCAAGTCTCTGTTTTTTTGTTTTGTTTTGCTTTTGGCCTTGCCACTCGGCATGCGGGATCTTAGTTCCCTGACCAGGGATTGAAACCTTGCCCCCTGCAGTGGAAGCGTGGAGTCTTAAGCACTGGACCGCCAGGGAAGTCCCTTCAATCACTGTTTGAATGTTTCCTTCTCAGTGAGACTGACACTGTCATCCTATATAAAACTGCAAAATGTCCCCCTCTCCATTACTATCCTCCTTACCCAGCTCCATATTTTTGTTTTGTCCATAATGCTTATCACCTTTTAACGAGCTTTGTAATCTAGCTTATTTATTGCATGTACTGCTTGCTGTCTGCCCTACCAGTCCCACCCCTTGCTATACAAGGGAAGGAATTCTTGCCCGTTTTATTCACTGATGTATCCCAAGTACACAGAACAATGCCTGGCACATAATGGACACGTAATAAATATGTGTGGAATGAATGAATGGACAACTGCTCTGGACCCAGGAATGTATGTGACACCAAGATGAATAAGACACAAAGAGGTCAGCTGATCACATGCCACCTGTGTTATCTCCCAAGTCACTGGTGAAAATATGCAATGGGATGGACCTCCCTCCCTCCAGAACAGTATCAATTTATTAATCAACCTCCTCAGTGCGTCGTCTTTCCATCAGTAAAACAAAATGAAACAAAATACCATTAATAACCCTATTTCAAAAAATATTTTAATGGCATTTGGAAACGCTCATCTTATATACAACCAGGTCAGTGGAGGATATAGTATATAGCACGTGGTCACTAATATAGCCCATGGTTCCAATTATAGGAAGATAGCTGTCTACATAGAAACAAGACTGAGGGACTTCCCTGGCGGTCCAGTGGTTAAGAATCCGCCTTCCAATGCAGGGGACGCAGGTTCCATTCCTGGTCGGGGAACTAAGCTCCCACATGCTGAGGGGCAGCTAAGCCCGCGCGCTCTAGAGCCCTCGCGCCACGACTAGAGAGCCCACGCACCACGACTAGAGAGAAGCCCGTGCACCACGATGCAAGATCCTGCATGCCGCAACTAAGACCTGATGCAGCCAAGTAAATAAATAAATAGATTAATTAATTAATTTTTAGAAAAAGAAACAAGACTGAGAAGAAATATACCAAAACGTTAACAATGATTATGTGTGAGTAGTGGGATCATGGTTCATTTTCATTTTTTCCTTATATTTTTCAAAGTTTCTACAATAAGCAAGTACTTCTTTTATATGGAGGATACTGACATATGGCTACCTGTTGTCCTGTTGTCGTACCATTATCTGGACTACTCAGCCACACGTATCCTCCTCAAGGCAGTGACAACTCAGGTGACACCTTCCTGAAATTGACCCAGCCCTCAGAAAGTTTCCAGTCTAGTTAATATCAGTACATACACACACACACACGGTACCATTATCATTTCCATATTATAGATGAAGAAACTGTGGATCAAAGAGGTTAAAGTGACTTGCTCAATGTCACTTACTGGAGTCCGGTCATGGATCTGAGCCTAGATTTTGAACCCATGCCGTCCAGCTCCAGAATGGATGTTCTTAACCACTCTACCATGTTATATAAACTCAAACTAGCACGAACCAAGGAATGATGGTACAGAATGATAGTGGTGAAGGCTCTAATGGGGAGGGTGGGAGTCAACATTCATTGAATGTACCAGGTGCTTGATATGCATTACCTCATTTCGTTCTTGCACCTACTCTGGGAAGAAGATATTATTTTCATCTCCGTGTTATAAAGGAGGAAACTGAGACTCAGACAGGGGTGTGAATTTCTGCTGTGACACCTCGAGCTTATTAACCCCTTTAGCCTTCAGTTTCTTCCTCTACTACATGGGGATAATAATTCCCACCTCACTGACTGTTGGCAAGTATTAAATGAGAAAATAGATTCAAAACACTCATCACAGTGCTCATTAAAGTTAAATGCTTCATACATGGTAGCTGCTGCTGCTATGATTCTTGATTCCAAAGTTCACACTCTTTCCACTGCAACAGGCTGACTTGCTAAATGAGCAAAGGAGAGGAATCAATTCTGAGCGCTGTCATCAGGAAATGTGTGATGAATGAATGAAGACAGAGGAGGTGCCATCTGAAGGGGCCTTGATGGAGTAGGGTCTCTCCAAGGGGAGGAGGGCAGGGGCACGCCCTGGAAGCACAGAGGGGCATGGTTTGTTCGTTCCTGTCCTTCGCCCTGGCTATCCCCTGCCCTGCACCCTCTCCTCTCTGGCGTCCTTCCTCCCAGTTCTCCCTCCCCCTCTGCCCTGGGTCCCTTGCCTCAGCTGTTTCCATAATCAGGGCCCTGCAGCCTCTGCAACAGGGAGTGGGAGCCCCTGGCCCTGGGATGGCCCCTGATAAACAGCTGGAGCCCTTGTTTGCAGAATCTGTGGTGTCCAAGGGAAAAGTAGGAAGAAACCACCGGGGCCGGGAGGATGGCTGATAATAAGTCACATCACTGCTGGGGCCCCTCCACTCTGTCCTCCAGCCTCTGCATCTGGGACCTCCCACTTGTCCTTCAAGACCCAGTAAAGCCATGTCTCTTCTCCACAAAGCCTTCCTTGACTGCACCCCCAGCCCCCCACCTCTTGTAAGCTTCTATTGCAAGCAGCACAGAATCCAGTCCAGCCATGTATTCATTAAGTGGAAACTGCTCAGGTATTAGGGACCCAACCAGCCTGCGAGCTCCAGAGGGCAGACAGTTTGTCTCATGGGCCTAGCACAGAACTTAGGAAAGGTCTGCAAGAATTCTGCGATGACTGAGTAAAATATGGATGAACTGTTATACAGGTATTCAAAAATTTACATATTGACATAGAAAAAACTGGTTCTTAAAATGGTATGTAGGTAGAAGTCAAGGTCTGGGAATTTTTTATTTTTCCAAAATAATAATTAACGTTTTATATTTTAGCCATAAAATGTTCACTTGAGAGGCCATTTTCATTTGAGAGATTTTAGAATAATAACTTTTTCCTTTAGTTTTATATACTCAAAACAAAATTTAAAAGGTATCTCCCCTTCCTTTTATTTATTTATTTATTTTTTCCTGGCCACGCCACCTGGCATGCGGGATCCTAGTTCCCCGACCAGGGATCGAACCCGCACCCCCTTCACTGGAAGTGCGGAGTCTTAACCACTGGACCACCAGGGAAGTTCCTCCCCTTCCTTTTAAAAAATAGTTTAACTGGATATAAATGTTAAGTTTTAAAAATCATTTTGGGGAATTCCCTGGCGGTCCAGTGGTTAGGACTCTGCACTTTCACTGCGCAGGGCTCGGGTTCAATCCCTAGTGGGCGAACTAAGATCCCACAAGCCTCGTGGTGCGGCCAAAACAAAACTAAACAACAACAAAAAAATCATTTTGATTAACCAATGGGATATTGCGGTCATGTTCTAAAATGTACAAATTAGATATTCCTGTGTTTTCAGGCAAACTACTCCATATTTTCAAACAGTTGTAAATTACAATCTATAACTGTATCATATGTAATGCATTCAATAGTATGGATTCATTTTGCATAATGTCAGATACGTAAATTTAGATAGCATAAAAAAATGCTGTTAAAAAAAGGATATGCAACATTGGGCATGCAAAATTACCTTAACTTTGTAAAAAGAAAAACAATTGCATGTGAACAGTATTCTATGATCTTATTTTAAAAGAATAAAACTGAGTGTATATGCACAGAAAAAAAGGTTCAGAAGGACACATACCAGCTCTTAACACTGGTTTTCCCCAGGAGGATGGCACTTGGAGGGTGGGGCAGAATTTGCACCTTTATTTTCTTCCCATCTATAATACGTTTTTACAATGATAAAGTTTGTTTTACTTTCATAATTACATTTCTTACTATTCAATTGAATGAATTTCCCTTAAAAATTAAATATAAAAATTAACAATTATTTAAATAGCTGTTTAAATAATTGCATGACAATTATTTAAATAATAAAGAGAGAAGGCTAGAAGGAGACACACAAAATGTAAACTAAGGCTGTCTTTGGGCGGTAAGAACTATGAACAATTTTTCTAGCTTTTTCCTGTTTTTCTATATTGTCCAAATTTCCTATATTGAGCAAGTATTCATTTTATAATTTTTTTAAACCTTAAAAGTAAAGGCTGAATGAATGAATGCATGACTTTCCCAGGCCCTGCTCTGTGCCTGCATCTGACCCAACATGCAGGAGATTCTTGGCTGTCTCTCTGTCCTCCCTTGCTTCACTCTATGGATCAGGTCCTCAGAAGGACCTTGTCCACGGATGTGCATGGTTCAAACCTCTATCCTCACTGCCCTCCTCAGATCTGGACACCTGCATGATCGTGAGGGCCTGGAGCAAGAATCCCGGGCTCAGGTCAAGAGGCTCCTGCCCTGCCCTTGCTTCCATCTCCCAACCCTCCAAACTCTACCTGTTCACTCCAGAGACTGCTCAGCTCTCCCGGAAGCCCTCCCCTCACCCCCAGCCTTCCCTGGTCTCCCTCACCTCCGAATGCCCACAGCATAGAGAACTTGTACCCCAAGACTTCATTTGTTGGACCAGCATTTATCGAGAAGGTATCGTATGCAGGGATGGGTACCATTAGAGAAACAAGGACAGGAGCCCAGAGTCATCAGGCACAGCACCCTTCATATGGGCTAAATGAATGAATGAAAGAAGATGGAAGCCAACTAAGATGCAGACCCTGTCCTCAAGGAGCTCACGGTCTGGTAAGGACAAGAAGCTGCACCCACCCACACCCAACATACACTAGGATGTGCTACCCAGGAGGTGGGATATGTGGCGGGGGAGCAGCTGCGTAGATTTAAACCGGGCCTTAAAGAATGGCCAAGTTTGGACAGACAGGGGTGGATGAGAGGAGGACTAAGTACATCCCAAGAAAGGGGGACAGTGTGAGCCAAGTGATGGAAGCAGGGACACCCCAGGATGTATCAGCACTCTTGTTGGCAGGAATAGAGTGACAGAGGTTGATTGTGGGTAAAAGGGCTGGAAAGGTGGGTTGAGCCCAGACGCTAGGAGAACCAGAGCACCATGACAAGTCGAATGTGATTTCACAGGCCCTGGGAAGGAAGCCTCTCATGGTCTTTGAGCAGTGATGTCATGGAAACACCCAGTAATCCAGGCAAGTCTCACGGAGGCCTGGGGTAAGCAGGCAGCCACAGGAGCAGAGAAGAGGCACACTGGGGATATTGCAACCCTTGTTCCCAAGTGGAGAGCATGTCCTTAAAGGAAGAAAGTCACACCCACAAGCCAAAGGGCCCTTTCCCCACCTCACTTTCTTCTACACTGTCTTTTACATTTGCCAGCCTCTGGCACTATGTTGCTTCAGTACACACCAGAATGAGTGAATGAAGAAATGGATGAACATGTGATTGGATCCCAGGCTGGCAAAGAATGCCTCTGGGCACACATTAAAAGGGTGGAGGTGAGGAAGGGATGGGTGTGTAAATGGAACATAAAACAAACAATCGTTTTGTTACCACTTCCTCTGGGGCCGGGCCATGGTTTTTAACGGTGTGCAGCAGGCACACACAGTCTGGCACGCGCACATCCACAGAGACACACAAAGAGCTATTAATTTACTTCCTTTGTGAGGAGTAAATAAAGATCAGGCCAAAACAGGCTCCCCCAAACCGCCAGGGGGTCTTCCCCAGGTGTTGGTGCAGCACTTGGCTTAGAGGAGTCACAGGTGGCTGCCTGCTCGTGTCACCCCACCTCCCTTTATGCATGTGTGGGTCTGGTTCACCAGGGAGGCCTCATGTGCAGTGAGGAAGTAGCGGAAGGGGGAGGGTGGCAGGGCAAGGCTTCCTCACCCCTCCTCCAGTGCAGGCCAGGGCAGCAAAATTCATCCACCCACCCAAGAGAGGCAGCAGTGGTACAGCACGGACGCTGGAGGGCCATGCTGGGCCCAGCAACCCAGCCTTAGATGCTGAATGCTGCGGGGGAGGGCCGGGGCCGGGGGCATCAGGTATATACCAACCTGTGTGGAGGTACAGTCATCCTCATTATTCATGGATTCTCTATTTGCGAATTTGCCTACTCACTAACATTTTTCTGGAACTCCCAAATCAACGCTCCTGCCGCTTTTGCGGTCATTCGAGGACATGCACAGAGCTGTGAAAAATTCAAGTCACCTGACATGCATGTTCTCAGCTGAGGTCGAACAAGGCGACGCTCTGCCCTCTTGTTTCAGCTCTTGTGCAGTAAACAAGTGTCTTTTTCAGTCTATTCAGTGCCACCTTTTCAGCATTTTTGGCTTTTTTGTTGATTTCACTGTTTAAAATGGCCCCCAAGCATAGTGCTGATGTGCCAATGATCCTGAGTGCAAGAAGGCTGTGATGGGCATTAGCTCAGCTTCCTTCAGGCGTGAGTTACCGTGCCCCGGGCTGTGAGTTCAAATCAACAACAGATATTAAATAAGGTGTCTTTAAACAGAAACACACGTAAAACAAGTACATTGGTTGGCTGATGAAAATGTTGGGACCACAGGCTGGAAGGAACCCAACCCTGTGTTCCCCTAGGAGCAATGGCTCAGGATTCACTAATTCAGTGTTCACGGCGACTTTATAGAACATAACTCTATGAATAATGGAAATCGACTGTATTTCAATATTACAATAATCGGGCAGCCATATCTCTGGCTTCCTGTGAATGCCAGTCTGCATCTACTCATCCATTCACCACCCACCACCTACTGAACACCTCCTAAGTGCAAATCCTATATTAAAAGCCAAACATATGGAATGTAGACAGGACCCCTGCCCTCCTACTGACCATCTTAACTGCACAGATGGGGGCACGTGACTCTGAAGGTTTTATTTATTTATTTGGCCTAAATCCCTAGGTTTATATACCAGTGTTGGGGCCTCAAACTTTTGCCAAGTAGTAAGAGCGCATGAAGTGACACTGGGAGTCCACTCAGGGTCCAGGCAGAGCCTGAGCAAGGCCATGCCTTAGGGAATAAAATGAGAGAGGCCAACGTGAGCAGGCGGACGGCAGGTCTGGGATGCACTAGGAGAGGAAGCAGGGGGTCAGCCAGCCCTCTGCAGAGGCGAGGGCCTGCGGCCTCTCTTCCTGGACTAGCCGGGAGGACTACAGGGCCAAGGGGGCCCAGAAAGGAGCTCAGAGACCAAAGGCCCTACAGAGGAAGTGTCCCCACATAGATTTCCACTTCCCATGCCACCCTCTTTCCTGGGATCATAGGTAATGGGAGGAAGGATCCCACCCACACTGGAGCACTGGAGGAGGGGCTGAGAGGAGACATGTCCCCCAGGCACAAGAAGAGAAGTTCCTAACCTCACCAACTGAGAAAAAGCAATTCCACGCCTAGTATGTGAGAGGGAAGTGGAACCGCCACTCCAATGCCTGCTCTGCCCCCACCCACCCCCTGCCCAGCCGCCCCAGGACGGCACCCAGGTGAGGCCTGCCATGTGCTTTCAGGGGCTCCCTTTGGGCCTTTCGAGCTCTGAGCCACAGGGGTGGCTCTCAGAGCTGCAATGGCCTGGCCTGTGCTCTATGGGGAGGCAGAAAGGGGACAGGGAACACTGAGGGCTTGTAAGCTCCATGAGGTCAGAGGCTTTGCCTGTCTTGTTCTTTTCTCTTTCACCTGCACTGAACACAGCGCCTGGGGCATTCGAGGCAGGTGCTCACTACAGAGACACTGAATGATGAACGAACGAACGAATGAATGAATGAATGAGCAAGCAAACAATGGGCCCAGAAGACTGTCCGTCAGCATCTAGAGATTCACATCTCCAGAGAGGAGAACCATTTCCCTTGTTTTGGACAAAGCTCAACCTCCTGCCTCAACTCTGCGTACTTTCTGTCTCTGAGACTGAAACATGGCCCTGAGAGCCCTGTAACTCTCCATCTCCTGATGCTTAAGATGATCACATCTGATCACTGAGGTGAGGGGACATGATGCTTCTCTACCCCATCTGAGAACAGCAGGGCCACCCAAAGGGGCAAGAGTGGTGTCCTTCAATGAGCCTCACCCCATCCTACAGTGCTCCTGGGACAAGGTCTCTGAGGACCTCCAGGGGGCTTCTGGTCAGGGCGAGGGAGAGTCAAACCCCCTACCTTTGACTAGAGATAAGGTGGGGGTGCTGGCCCCTCTGCCCTAGGCCTCCCCCAGAGAGAAGTCCATCTGAGAACCTTTCTCGCACAGGTTCCATGTAGAAAAGCCATCCTCACACATGTGACACAGGCTCTCTTGGTCCCTGCCTATCTAGATCCTGGCGCAAAGGTTCCTAATTGTCCCGCAGCATGCATTTCCCCTTCTTAAACCTTTCATACTAGAAGCTCCACTATGTATGATCCCCAAACTCCCTTGCAGCTAAATGTGGTGGGTGACCAACTTTTGGCTAAAGGGATAAGGGATCTGCCAATTTGGGTGTCATGTCCTCAAAAGGAAGGGTCGTGCCCCCTCCTTCCCTTCTCTCCCTTCCCACTGGCTGGGTCATGGACCCAGGGGATGTGGTGGTGCGCTGTCTTCAACATCGAAGGGCCTGGACAAGCAACAGCCTGGGAGGAGTGTGGGTCCCCAACACGCAAGGGGTCCGATCGCCTACCCAGGCTTGTAGTGAGAAATTTCCATTTTGTTTAGGCGCCTGGTTTGGGGGGTCTCTATTACAGCGGTCTAACCTCTCCCAATGCCTGTAACAGTCCATTCGTTGGTGCCAGGTGCCAATGGGTAAAATGTGTAAGAGGGACCTTCCTCCTCATCAGCATCCTCAGCCCTTCAGCTCCGCATCACCTCACTCCATCAGGTCTGCTTCCCCAAGTGTCAGAGAGGACCTTCCAGGCAGACAGGACACCTCCTGGAATGCCACCCCAGCTAACACAAAGGAGATGAATGTCTCCCTCCCTCACGATACATAATCCATTCCTCCCTCAGACTGACCATTTCTCAAACTCTCTCCTTGGTGAGAAAAGACTCTTCTATGCTCAGGGACCACTGTACCTTATCAGGCCAACTCCATCCTATGGGGAAGGCAGTGAGGAAGGGCAGCAAACCTATGTAACCTTGGACAAATCTCTTAGCCCCTCTGAGCCTCGGTTTCTTCCTTTATAAAATGTGGATAATAATCATTGTTTCCAGGTTTGTGGAGAGAATTCAAGTCTATGTATCTATAAAGTGCCTAGCAGCGTGGCTGGCACATAGTGGGTGCTCACTAAACCACGGTTGTTACTGCTATGGAGCTAAATATTGAGGACACAGCTGGAGGAGAGCCCTGAGTGACCTCCCCAGTGGAGGGTGGCTGGAAAGGGAGTGAAAGAGAGAGTTGGGGAGAAGAGATCACGGCCGTAAAGAGGAAGAGAGAGGCAGAGCTGGAGGTGCTATCAGCGGAGAGGAAGGGAAAGGGCTCAGTGATGCCCATGTTGGACGAGAGGGTGGAGGGCACAGCTGTGGTGTCTATCAGCTGCCTCTAGCTCACACAACCCCTGGGCCCATCTCACACGGTCTCTACCCAGCACTTCTGTCTGGGTTGGCCACCCTCACTGCCACTGCCATTGTTGCCGCACTGTCAGCTGCTGTTTCTTGCCTCATCTTCCTTCCTGTCCCTGATAGGACAGAAGAAGGGGACGGGAAGCAGCTGCCTTGCCCAGCAACCACCCAAGCCCTGTGGGCTGGAGCGGCCCAGGGTGGTTAAGAGCCCAGGCTCTGTAGACAGACAGGCTGGGTTCTGTCCCCCACTCTAGCCCTTAAGAGCTGATGACCTCAGCAAGTTATGTGGCTTGTCTAATCCTTCAATTTCCTCGTCTGCACAAAAGGGATAATAGGGCTGCTGAGAGGAAGGAATGAGATCATGCGTGGTGAGCACCCAGCACAGGGTCTGGCACCATAGCAAGTGTTTGATTAATGGTAGCGACCCTCAGGGCTGGCTTCATGGGCATGTAACCCACGCAGGCACACAGAGCCCTGCGCTCAGAAAGGTTCCACCTTTGGTTTAATGCTCTGTTGCCACCATCTTGAAATTCTGAATAATTTTTGAACAAGGGGCTCTACAAATTATGTAGTGGGTCCTGGCTAGTATGAGCATGCATACACTGAGTCTGCTGGCTGGGGGTGACTATGCAAGGCGGGGGTTGCCCAGCAATCTGCTGGAGATGTGGGACATTAGAGGGCTTTGGTGACCTCAAGGGAGTCATTTAAGTGGAGTGATGTGGGACTCTGCCAGGTTGCCTGCAGTTAGGGACTGAGAGGGTGGTGCAACCCCTACGCACGCCCTCCCTGGGCATTGTGGTGGGTAGGGGTGCCCTCCCCTCAGGCAGCCAGGCCAATGGGCAGCCTGGGGAGCCCCCCACTACCTTCCTCTTTCAATCCTCCTCCCACCAAGTGCAAAGGTGCCCGGTGAACGTCAGGGCCAACACCCACCCATCTGGCCCCCTTGGTTTTATCCTTTGTAGGTGAGGACAGAGGTCATGTACAAGCTCAGGAGGATAGGAGTTATGTCCAGAGTCCCTACATCTTTGGGACATGGAAGTACTAGGTGGTGGGAACCAGCGCTACCCTGAAGCCCCTCAGCGCCCAGGTCCAGCTGAGTCTCACTGTGCAGGTTGGAACTGGAATGGGGGTGACATAGAAGAAGGGTGTTGATGACTCCTGGTGGCCCGAGGGGTTAGCCCAGCCCCAGGAGAGAGAAATATCTGCTCCTTCTAGCTCCTTGATTTTAAATCCCAGGTTAGCACATCTAGAAAGTGGTCTGGGGTAGTAACTTGAAACCTCAGGAGACAGGGAGACTTGCAGGGGGTTCCGTGGAGTTGGGAGTCCCCCTGGGCACTATGGTGAGGAATGACCCCCTCAGGCGGCACATCTTGTACTTGCTGTCTGTCTCCCCTACTGGACTGTGAGCTCCTGGAGGGTCGGGCTCACCCACAGTGAGAACCAGATGTTTGCAGACCCGGCCATCAGGACCACTGCACGCCCTCCTCCCATCCACCCCACGCTGCCCCAGGTCCTGCCTCAGCTTCCCCAGGCTCGCCAGCACTACCACCACCGCCCTCTTCTGTTCCTGGGCCTTCCTGGAGTAGCCCACGTGTGAGTCTGAGGGTGGCCCAGTCTGGCAGGTGGAGCCCGGCCCTGGATGAGGCCTCTCTCCATCCGCCTCCGGCCACCTGTCCGGAGCACTCACCCCCTTCCAGACAGCTGGAGAGCGGCCCTGGAGCCTCTGGTTAAGGGAGGGGAGTGAGTGTGGGAAGGTCTAAGGGACCTAAGCCAAGGCTGGGGGGAGGCCCTTCTAGCCGATGGGGATGCTGAGTGTGCATGTGCGGGGTGGGGTGGGCGAAGGCACTCGGGAGAAGTGAGGATTGGGGGTGGGGTCAGAGAACGGAATGTGGAGTTCATTCTCCTGGGGGCACAGCTGTGTATTTTGATCTTCCCCGTCAGCTGCAGCATATTCCTTATCTTGGGGCTCAATCCAGACTCCACCTCCTTCTCTGTTGCTGAGCTGCAGAAGGCAGATACTGTGGGATACAGCCTGCACCCTGCTCACTACCTTAGCTCCCCGCTGCTCCAAGCTGCTAATAAAAGGGACAAGGAGCGAGCAGCTCCCCCGCCCCAAAGAAAGACCTGCTGCCTACTTCAGATCCATCCTGTGCCCGTCCATGGGTAAGTGGATCTGGAAAGTCAGTCATCTCCCATTAAGACCCACCCCCAAGTGCCATGACAACCCAAGCTGTCACCCCAGAGTTGCCTGGTATTTCAGCTTTATTGGTGCCATAGAACTTGAAGGGTCGGCAGATAGTGCCGCTCAGTTGGGAACTTGAAGCAGAGGCAGCTGTCACCTCCCAGGCCACACCAGGCTGTCCTCCGGGCCATCACACTGCATTCCATGTGCCAACTTTTTACGTGGCACCTAATGTCTCCAATGAGATGCTGTGAAAATAATAAGACTGATTTTCTATATACTTATGGAAACACAACTCATGACTTTTTTTGCATTTCTCTTGTTATTTGCAGAACTGGAACATTTAGAAAAGGGGAAAAAGTAGAAAAGAAATCACCCATAGTTCTACTGCCCCCAAAAAACAACTGCTGTTCACATTTTGGTATATTTTCTTCCAGTCTTTTCTCTATGTGTGTATATATGTGTATGTGCGTAAAACATACAGTTGTAAATGTATTGTATGTACACTTTTGCATCCTGATTTTTTTCCTTAACATTAACATATAGGTAATTTCTGTGATACCACATATTTTTGCAATTTGACGTTTTTAATGGCTACCTAATATTACATTTACTGGATATAGTATACCTTGCTTAACCATGCTCTGTTGGGAGGCATTTCAGTTGTTCCAATTTTTTGTCACTGTACATAATAACACCCTGATGAAAATCATCATGGACAAAATTTTTTCCTACATTTAGAATTACTTAAATTAGGATAGAGCCTGGAAAGTAGGATTACCAAAGCAGAGGGTCAGAATATTCTGGAGGCATTTGATTTGATACCTTTAGCCAAACTGCTTTCTGAAGGGAGAATTTACCACATGGCAAGGTCACCAACAGGCAAGAACACAGCCATTTAGATCTACCATCGTGTAGGGACACCACTCACTGTTAGGTATCTTTTTATGTGCCTAAGTCGTGTTCCCTTTTTTAGACTATTCTTTTTTGGCTGCTAAATACACAGTCCCCTTTCCAACAGCACTGTCACTTCCTTTCAGGAGGTTACCTCTCCCCCAGTGCAAATCCAGGAGCCAGCCCACCTGACCTGCAGCTCAGAAACTGGAGGGGCCGGCCCGTCCATTCCCACCATGCTGTCCGTCCTTCTGCCCAGCCCTCAGGCACTTTGTCATTTTCTGCTCATTCCCAGTTTTCCAGCCTTTCTGGTGAGTCTATGGGTTCCCAACCTTATTCTAATAAATTCCCTTTGCCTTACATTGGACAATCTGTTTCTGTTGCTAACAGAACCTTGAAAATACTGATACTTGGCCAACTTAGCGTTTTTCAAATTGCAAGTCAGGATGCTTTACTGGGTCATGAAGTCATAAAGCTAATCTTGACCAGCATTTTAAAAAAATGAAACAACAGAATAAAAAAGAAAATATCAAAAGTACATCATCTGGAGTCAGGGGAAGTATTGCTTAGTGAATGAAACTTGTTTTACGTATGTGTGTTTGTGTGCATTCGCATGAAATAGGTTAAAATGAAGACATTTCTAATTTTGAAAAACATTGCTCTAATTGAACTTGAGTTACTTGAAAATAAAGAACAATCAAGACCAATCTGTCCTAGGTGTTTTTTATATTTCTCCCCAAATCTTTAGTACCTAGGAAAATGGACTTCTTTGCCAAGAGAACAGTATATTTCAAGGTCCACCCACTATTTTCTCTCTATTAATAGCTTGACATCTCCTCCCACTCTTTACTTGATGATACTTAATGATAATGGACATCTTTTCCTCTTGGTCTTTAAATTTCTCTTAATAGCACCAATATTCTGCCAGCCCCGCAGGCTGAAATATCCTGGGGTAGTCCCTGAATTCTCCTCCATTCATTTACTCACCACCTACTGTAGCCCAGTAGGAGAGAAGGCGAGCTAGCAGCAAACTACAATACACGGCAACATACTTCATCTTAGAAGTACACATGGTACCTAACAGGGGAAGGGCAGAGCCATTTCACAGGGCGGATGACTCTTCATACCTTCCTACCAAATAATTACTAAGTTCTGTTGCTTCTACCTTCAAAATATTTTGCCAAATCGCCCCCTTGTTTCCATTTCTACTGCGTCACCCTAGTTTCAATCTTTTTTATTTTATGTAGACTCTCTCTTGCCTACTGCCCTAGAAATCAGTTCTGATCATGTCGCTTCTTTGCTCAAAAGTCTTCAATGGCTCCCATTACCTCCTAAACAAATCCAAACTCCCCAACCCAACACTGTTGATTTCGCTTCTCCACCATCGCCCCAAAATTTCTTTCCAGCTCCATGTCCCACTAAGCCCCTGGAACAGGTCCACAAGGTCCTCTCTTCCCAATCACGTATCTGTGTGCGGCCCGATTTTCTTCATACAAATTGACCAAAACAACATATTGCAACAGACTGAAGTAGAAGCAGATACGAGAATCCAGCTGTCTTCTATTAAGCCAGGCATTAAAGAGATTTGCGAAAAATGTAAAACAAGGCCACACTTCAAATTTTTTTTGTTGTTTTGGAAAATAGAGTTATTATCTTATAAAAAATATGCTGCTGTGTTAACATGCAATGATTTTTTTATTGTTACTTTAAAGGAATTAATAAATATTTTTAAAATTTCTCATTTAACATATTTTTATTAGAAATCAAATGTCAATAGCTACAACTTTGAAAAGCAAAAGCTCTTTGGGATCTTCAATAATTTTTAAGGGTGTAAAGTGTTCCTGAGACCAGAAAGTTTGAGAACTACTGCCTGAGATCTAACATGTCA
The DNA here is from genome assembly GCF_965194805.1 of Balaenoptera borealis. Lineage (NCBI taxonomy): Eukaryota > Metazoa > Chordata > Mammalia > Artiodactyla > Balaenopteridae > Balaenoptera > Balaenoptera borealis. Next base: position 76,193,241 of record NC_138869.1, read on the forward strand.
GTTAAAGCAGACACAGGGTCTCTGAAATGCCCCTGCCCTCTCCCCTTTCTCATGTTTTACTTCCCTGCCCCAGTGTGTTGCTGGAGATTTTAAACCATTAAAGAAACAAGAAGTGGTCATATGAAGAATAATTATTCTTATAGAAATAATAGTGATTATAGAAACAGCCGCTAGTTATTTTAGAATCAATATAAAGAATAAATAAACCTAGGGACTTCCCTGGCGTTCCAGTGGTTAAGACTCCACGCTTCCACTGCAGGGGGCACGGTTCAATCCCTGGTTGGGGAGCTAAGATCCCACAAGCCATGCAGCACGGTTAAAAAAAACCAGAATAAATAAGCCAAATAATTGCCATAGAATTAAGAATAGAAAAATGATTATTTCTATAATATGGCTTTCAGTTAAAAAAAAAAAAAAAACCTCAGATATTCAGAAAAGTAAAAAGATACAAAAGCAACCACCATTTAAAATTGCTCCTGAATATTCTCCCATCAAATCCACTCCTTTTTCATTTTCTCAAATGGCACCTCCGGGACTTCCCTGGTGGCACAGTGGTTAAGAATCCGCCTGCCAATGCAGGGGACACAGGTTCGATCCCTGGTCTGGGAAGATCCCACATGCCGCAGAGCACCTGAGCCCGTGTGCCACAACTACTGAGCCTGCACTCTAGAGTCCGCAAGCCACAACTACTGAGCCCACGCACCGCAACTCCTGAAGCCCACGCACCCTAGAGCCGGTGCTCCATAACAAGAGTAGCCCCCGCTCGCCACAACTAGAGAAAGCCCGCGTGCAGCAACGAAGACCCAATTCGGCCATAAATAAGTAAAAATGGCACCTCTGAGGAGAAATTCCTGGTTCCATCCACAAGCAACTGCTCCTTCCTCCAGATTCCCACAGTACTGTCACTCAAACCTTTCTTGCAACCCAGGGAGCCCATAAGAGCCCATAAGTGAATGCATACTGAATTCCTAAATGTGCACATTTAACTACCACAAATCTAGTATTATCTACTGGAGGAGATACCAACCAGCCTCAGAAACTCACGTATTGTTCATACAACGTGGGCCCTTCCCCAAGCTCAGCATAATCTTCCACCAAAGACTCTGCCATCTGTCCCAATGAAAACTGGCTGTGCTGGAGATTCTTAGAGATGGGAGAGAATGCCCAAGCCATGCATACTGTGTTTTAGGAGAGGTTTAAGGAGACTTAAATAGTAATGTTGACATGTGTTTTGTTTTTACACTGACTGTGAACCCAACACAGCATAAAATGTGGCTCTACTGTAAATAAGGAATGGACAAAACCTCTGAGGCTTATAGATGTTGTTGGAGGGATATGCCAGGTGGGTGAACTCACGAGTCCTACATCTACACAGCCCTGTCCTCTGGGCAGGGTACGTGGCCTCCACCCCGGGCTGGAGCTGCTGCCCGTTTTGGGATGGAGTATCTAGAAGGTAAAGGTTGCAGGTCCAGCACCAGGACCCAGCTTAACCACCAACTCAAGAGGTGTGCCCGCAGCCACTGTCCTGGTGGCACACCCCTGCCAAGGAGAGAAAGGAAAGGAAAATGAGCATGGAGGGGGGAGGGGAGGAAGCTGGAGGAAAAGCTTGTTTGCACCATGTCACAGTTAAGGCAGCTGTGGTCGGGCTGATTCATCCAGGGTGCCCCAGAAAGGTCAGGGCCCCAGCCCCACCTAGCAAAGCTCACATCGCCACCACCCACTCCTGCTTCCTGGGTAGTGTGCAACACCTGACCTGCCTGCTGGGGCAGGGCAGGGCCCTCCTTGCTCCTTCCCTGCCGTCTTGATTGGCTTAGGAGACAAGCCTGCAGCTCCAGCCAGGAGCACTGAGGGATAGAGGAGGCCCTGGGCTTGCCTGGGGGATGCGTATCCACACCATCACGCCTCCACACAGATGTGCAGATCATACACAAATACACTGTCACACACAGGCAGTTCAGGGGCCTACCAGCCTGCTCTCCCCGGTCCTGATGCTGTGTTCAGGACATCTCAACAGGGAACCTGGGGTCCCCTCACACTGCCCCTGGTGGATGGGCACTCCTAGGTGCACGTGCACACACACACATGCACACACACACACGCACACTTACAGTGTGCATGAAAAGCCTGACTCCGGTCAGGGATCTTTCAGCACCGGGCTCTCAACACTGACTGGCTGTATGACCTTGGTCAAGTTACTTAACCTCTTTGCCTCAGTTTCTCCATCTGCAAAGTGAGGAAACCTCAGAGGATTCTTGTGAGGAGTAAATGAGAAATGAGTTAATAAGTATGCATATTTATTATAAACTTATTTACACATGGTACATATTATACGTAGGCACTTTCCACAGTCACTGGCACATGGAAGTATTGTGCAAACATATGCGCTTATTACCCCCAAAGTCTTCACTGCCACCTGCCTGTGAAGAAATGAGGATTCAGAGAAAATCCACACAATAGATTCCTACAAGGAATACCAGAAATGACTCCTAGAAGCTGCGACAGAGGAGAAGCAGGGGAGATGCAAGACTTCTGAGGACCACCCAGGAAGCACCAAGCTCATGTCCAATGGTTGGAAAGAGTTTTGAGTTAGAACCCAAGAGGCTGGGCCCCGGGCAGAAAAAGACTTGGAGACCAAGAGACCCAAGAGGAAAAACTCAGCCTGGTCCTCAAGGCAGAATTCTAAGAAAAGGTGGTGGTTGCCCCTAAGACCAGCAGGTACCAGCTGACTGGAAAGAAAAAGAGAGAGGGCCTGGGAAAACTACTAGAATGTTCTACACCCTGGCCTACGCTCAGTCATCCAGTACATCTGAGAGTTTATAACCCCAAGATCCTCACTCACTGGGATGAAAATAGATTCCACCTCTGAACAGTCTCCAAGTTTGTGGTTCTGTAGTAGATCCTGCTTAGAGAAAAGGGAATAGGGCTGGAAGGAAAGGAAAAAGCAGCCCTGACTCTCGGGGGCCTGGTGTTGGGAGGAAACAGCACTCTTCCCCTCCATAATCCAAAGACAGCTTGTGATATCCACTTGCCAGAGAAGAGTAAATGCTCTCTGGCGTCTTATTCCAAGCTGATTCCTCAGCACCCAGCAGAGTGAGCTTAATAAACCAGAGCTCAGGAAGAAGAGTCTGTGAAGAACAGACAGGGGAAGGCAGCCTTGGGGCCCTCTGTGCCCCATCCTCCCGTCCCCTGGCCAGTCCTCTCCTCCTCCCACAGCCTCTAACACCTCCAGCTGGAGCCCAAGTTGGAGCCCAAGGTCTGCATCTGTCAGAGGCCCTGCTCCGGCTTCCTTTCCCAGAGCTCGGGGCCCCCAGAGGAGGGGCCAGGAGACGCAGCCTGGAGGGAAGAGAACAGAGAACAGAAGGCAGGGTGAGCTGGAGCATACAGCACTGGGGCCAGAAGTGGGAGTTTCTGTCCCAATTTCAACTATTCTGTCCAATTGTCTGACCACAGGCCAGAACTGGTGGGCCGATTTTTATTCTAGAAAAGAGGATGAGATGAAGTCGTTGGTGGGATGGTGAGGAAAGAAACCAGGGTTGCCCCCTTGTTTCTGGACAGCCCTCCATGCCCAGCCCCAGGAGCTCAGTCTGGGAGATGATTGTGATGATGATATGATGGTGACAGAGGTGTCACGTATAAGGGTTTATGACCTGTTTGGCACTTGGCGGGGCTTTGAGTGTATTACCTCCTAAGCCTGGTGCAGAGCGTGGGCCCTGAAGCCTCGGCTCCTTGCTCTGTGTATCCACTCTGTGCCTCAGCTTCCTTGTCTGTGAAGACATAATGATAGTACCTCTCTCACAGAGCTGCTGTGAGGACACAAAAATTTCACACTTGGCAAGGGAATTTCCCTGGCAGTCCAATGGTTGGGACTCCACACTTTCATTGCCGAGGGCACGGGTTCAATCCCTGGTCAGGGAACTAAGATCCCACAAGCCACACGGTGCAGCCAAAAAACAAGAAAAAAAAAAAAATTCTACAGTGAAAAAAGATCACACCTGGCATACTGTAAGCACTCGACAAATATCAGTACGATTAATCCTCACAATGAGCCAGTGAGGTAGGGACTACAGTTACACCCACTTGACAGGTAAGGAAACTGAGTTTCACATAGCCAGGAAGAAGCCAAGCTAGGACTCAAACCTGGGTGGTTTCTGCACTGAGCACAGGCCCCTCTGAGCCACTCCATGAGAGAAAGCACGGATTAGTGGTCATGCGCACAAACTTTACAGCCAAACGGCCACGTCAGACTTCCAGCTCGGCCACTGTCCTGCTGTGTACATGGAAGCCAGCTGCTTAACCCTCGGTGCCTTGGTTTGCTCTTCTATAAAACGGGCCTCCTGCCTGACACGGTGGTGGGTAGTGAGTTCCTAAGTGCTTGAAACATGCTGGTTATGGCCTTGCTCTCTGGGCCTGGCCTCTATGGCGCCCTCTGGCCACAGGACTTGGAACTGCACCCTCTGTCCTGGCACATGCAGGGCCCTGCCTGCTGTGCCCCTGGGGCCCCAGTGGCCCTGGGCCTTTCTAAGGGGCGGCGAGGGTTGGGGGGGGCAGAGAACAGCAAGCAGATCTGGGTCAACAAATGAGGCACCAGGCAAGCCCTCTGCTGTCCCTCCTTCCTAGGGATAACGTCTGGGCCCCTGCTGTCTCTCCTTAGGAGTGGCTGTCCTGGGGTTGTTCTAAGCAGGGTGGGAGAACTGGTCAGGCTGCTGAGGGCAAATAGTTTCCGAGAGGTGTGGCTTTCGAGTATCTTAAAAGAGATGACATGACATGGGTGTCATGCCCTCGAATGCTAGGAAAGGCCATGCCCAGGAGGGCTGCTGGTCTTGCCCTCCGCTCCTGACACAGATCCTTCTACCTCCAGGGCAAAGGAAGGTCAAGGAGGGGCAAGAGAAGGAAGGGAGGGAGGGGAATCCCTGACTTGGGGAAGGGAGACTGCCCCAGGGGCGGAGGCCTGCTTGTTCTGGCCTGAGCCCAGAGGAAACCTGAGAGCGCATTTTACAGGGGCTGTGCTGGGTCAAAAGTGGCTCTCTGGCCCCTGGCGTGTAGATTGCTGAGGAAGGGGTGGGGGATAGGCCCCAGGAAACCAGCTGGTGGCTGAAGGACCAGGTGGCGCTCTTGACCCCATCCAGCAGCCCTGGAGCCACACACTGGGCAACAGCTCCACCTGGTGGACAGATGGGGAGGGAAGCAGGTCAATAATCACATGGGAGGCTTAGAGGTGGAAGGGGCTCTGAGGCCTTCTTGCTCACAAAAGCCCCTCCCAGGCATGTGCTCTAGACTCCCCTAGATGACGAACTCACTTCTGCAGAAGGGGATTAGGCAATTATCTGTTAGAAAATGCTTATGTTTTTTGGAAATCTGTCTCCACCAGTCCCCTACTTGGGGGCTACCAAAGGCAACCTTTCAAATGTTTGAACACAGCTACAATATCCCTCCCAAATCTTCTCCCCATCTGCTTCAAAATTCCAGAGTTTGGCCTTAACCTTTCACCCACTACATCTTCCTTTCCCTCAGGTATCTTTTTTTAATATATTAACTTCCAGAGAATCTCTCTTCCAATTCTATATCCAAACCACCCCCTCCCCACACTAGCAGCACCATTTTAAAACATCTTTGGATCTCAACCTCCTATTGTGCAGGGTCTGATATGCTGGGGAAGTTGATGCTCTAATTTGAGGATTAAATAGACGTCAAGAGCACAGGCTCTGAAGTCAGATAGACCAGTGTTCAAATCTGGGCTCTGCCGCTTACCAGCCGTGTGAACTCAGGCAAGCTTCTAAGCCTTTCTGAGCTTCAGTTTCCTCATCTGTAAATTGGGAATAGAGGCATTTACTACCTGGAGTTACGGTGAATATCAAATGAGATAAGGCAGGTAGAACACTTAGGACAGCTCCTGGCAACATCATTCAGCTCCTAAGTGGCCATTATAACCACATTTTTCTCGTGTTTGGGGCTGTAGGGAGCGCTTTGGGGAATAAGGTGAAACGGCAGAGAGGAGAAAAGAAGACTTTGTGCAGTTAGTTAGCCTTTCCCATCCAGCACAAATCCCAGGTGAAATCCAACAAATGAGTACCTTGTTGCAATCCCATTTCCAGGGGTGTCTGACCACCTCCACACCCCCACCGACCCACACATAAACACACATACACACGCATAAACACACACACGCATAAACACACACACGCATAAACACACACACACACCGTAATGCGGCAGGCCTTGACAGTTCTTTGACACTCAGAGGGTTTAAAATTTAAATGTCTTTGAGGGCAAGAGAAACACACCAAAATAAACACACCTCCGGCTCAGCAGAGAAAGGGAAACTTGGCAGGGGCCCCAGAACTTTCCCCACCCCCAGTCCTCCCTAAACTTCCTCTTGTGGTTTCTCAAGAGTACAACCTGTTCTCAACCTAGAGAACAGCGCCTGGGGCAGGGGGCTGGGGCATGCGGAGGCTTCCATCGCACCCCACCCTACGATGAGGAGGAAGGAGGGTGTCTGTGTAGAGGAGTGGCCTAGAGGTCCACATAGTTCTGACCTTCACATCCTGCTTACCAGTGATCTCGGTGTGGCCACCCTCTACCCTCAACTCCCAGCATCAACACCCATCCCCCCAACCCACACCCCTCCCTCAAAGACAGAGGCTAGAGGTAGTTTGACTGCAGGCAGAGAGGGACAGCCTCTGGGCCTCCCCAGATCTGTTTAGAGGGCTCATGTGAGAAATCTAGAGTTTCAGAAAAGTAGTGGAAAAATGGCTGGAATCTATGGAACCTCTGCCCTGTGGCCTAGCTGGCATCATGGGCAAGTCCCAGTCTGCCTAGAGGGATGGGGTCAGATGCGTGGACGCAGCTTTGGGATGCAACAGCTATGAGGAAGTAAGGTGCGCATCTTAAGATTGCTTCTACTCCCTGACCATCTTCCTTACTCAGCTACAAAGCTGGATTGTTCCCCTTGGAATCTAGAATCTGAGGGTCTCTGCTCTTAAAGATTCCCAGCAAAAGAGGTATCTTGGTTTCCCATCTCCCCAGATTCTGGCACATCACCTCCATGCATCTTTCTTGCATCAAACCTTGGTTTGTTCCTCTTGGTGACTGAGGCTTACTCAGGAGAAAACACACACACACACACACACACACACACACACACACAAACACACGGCCATTAGGAAAGGATACCAGCTCTGTGGCCTGCTGGGGCTCCCTGTGAACAGCACCAGCTCCCACACTCAGCTAACAGATTGCTCTCCTCTGTATCACCCGAGACACGGGACCATAGACTCCCTTTTGGAAACTCCTAAGCCCCTGGCTCAAGGGCACATTCCATGTGGTCAGTCAAGGAGGCAGGCTAGCCAAATGGTTAAGAACAGGGTCTCCCAAGTCAAGTGACCCGGGTTTAAATCCCAACCCTGTCCTCTTTAGGAAAATTATCTCCTCCATGCCTGAGTTTCCTCATCTATAAGATGGAGATAAGCCTAGTGCTTACCTCATAGAACTGTTAGGAGGATTAAATGAGACATCACACCTAAAACATTTAGAAGAGTACCTGACAGTGTTATATAAGCCTTAGCTAGCATTCTGAACCCTTGAAGGAAGGAAATGGGAAAGAAAAGGCACTTGGGATCATGGAGGTCATGGTCTCAAGGACGGATCCTGCTGGAATTCTCAGATATACTTTTGCTCCTAAATTCCAGGGGAGTAGAAGCTCTGACTTGTTTACCATTATATCCCCAATATTTAGCCTGTGCAGATAGTGCAGCCACAGCAAACAGGGGGTGAAAGAATTCACCGTGTCAGCCATCTCTCAAATGAGCCTGGGAATTGAAAGAGCAGAAGAATCTTCAGGAAAGCAATGGTAGATCCAGTTCTTTTCACTCATGTCTAGTTCCAAAGAGAATTGAGGTGGGGGTCATAGAGCAAGGATTTGTTAGAAGAAACAGTCCTAGCAACCAGGGATGGGTGGTGGGTGCCCCAGGATTGTATGACTGTTACATCACCCTGGGGTAGACTCTCCCAGCTGCACCTAGCTGGGAATTTCTGGGGTCTTAGGGACCAGCCCAGAAACATGTCTTTCACTGAATTCATCCTGTTCATTCCTATCTCTTCTTCAGGTCTAGACAGTGGGTTAAAGAGAGCAAGAACTGTTTCTGGGTCCCTATTGTTTCCCAATGCCCAACACCACAGTCAGGGTTCAGTCCAGCTCTGCAGAATAAGTTCCCACAAAGACTTCCCCCCACTTCTCTGCCTGGTGACTATTCATCATTCAGAACCCAACTCAAATGTCCTCTTCTCTCTGAAGCCTTCCCAGCCACCCCAACTTGACACTTTGTCTCTGTTGTTCTATGACTCAGGCGAGATCACTGTGGATGAATAACATCACCGCACGCTCTGCATCCCATCAAATCCCACACACAGTAGGTGCTCAATCAGTGTTTGCAAATGAATACATTAAGGTTCCCTCAGTAACAGCAACCAATTTCTTCAGTTATTCCTCTTGTTGACACATTAGAAGACACAGAAGAGGGTAAGGCCATCACCTGTGTACCCATCAGACACCAGAGGGACCGCCACTGAGAGGTCCCTCTTTCCAGTCCCGTCCTCTGGCCTCCTCCCTCGGCCCTGGCTGGCAGGATGACCCCAAGGCTCCCTGCCCACAAGGCTTCTGCCCTCCTTCCACCTCCCACCCCGTCTCTGAGGTATGAAGAACGACAACAGACAGCCCAGTGAGGTCACTGGGCTTCCAGATCAGCTTGGAGGATGGCTGTGCAGACACAGAGAAAGCTCAGGGCTTTGGGGGGGCTTCTCCGCCCTTCAGCCACGTGCAACTCAGAAAGAAACTGACCCGAGCTTTGAGAGACAACCGGGAGGTGATGAGGACACCATGACCTCCTTAACCCCCCCACCTCAGACCCACCGCCCAGGTGTCCAGCCTCAGCTTGGAGGCCCCAGCGAAGAGGGCAGACGCTGCCTCCCATCTATCTTGGCTTCTCCAGCCCTCGAGCTTACCTCCTCGGCAGGTGAGCCCCCCGGAGCACCGACTGTGGTTGCACACACTCTCTCCCGCCGCCTCTCGCTTCTGTCTTTGGGGAGATGGGGAGGGGGTCGCCACCTCCAGCCACGGCGAGGGGCGTGCACCCCTCCCCCAGGCGCCCAAACAGAACCAGTTTCCACCGCCGCAGGCGCGGCGTGTTTACAAAGTCGCCGCCGCGCCGCCAATCCCGAGTTTAAAGCTGGGCAGGAAGTGGGGAAGAGGGGGCGGGGGAGACAAAGGGGCTGGGTGCTCCGCTCAGCTAAAGTTTGGGCCCCGACTCCTCCCGGCGGCTCAGCCTGCGCAGCGACCCCAGCCCGCACATCACGCTGCACGTTCCCCCGGTGAGGGGCGGGGGTGCACTCCAGCCGCAGGTGAGCGCCGCGGGCAGGCGCGGCGCAGGTTTCCAGACATCTGCCTGTGAGCGTTTTCCACTCATCCACTCGCCGCTCAGGAAATAACATTAGGCGCTGCTTCTTGACCTCTTACTCTACGTCTGCACAGTGATAGACCCTTTGAGTGTATTAGCTCATTTCCCCCCCTGCTATCCATCCCATCCCAGTTTCGCAAAAGAGGAAACCGAGGCACAGTGAGGTTAGGTAATGTGCCCGAAATCCCACAGCTGCTGAGTGCTGGAATTCAAACCCAGCCCCTGCGTCCTGCCAGACACCCGCAAAAGGAGACGAATGAGGCGTGGTGCACGACGGACTCCCATCCGGAGAGGCTGACCCGCGAGGGAACCGCAGAAAACCACATGCACCACGTTGACGCAACGGCCTGGGAGTAAGGCAGGCAAGGGGCAGCCTCCTGCCGCCGGCGCTTCCCGGCTCGCCCGGCAAATACCTACGGATTAATACACGGCGAGAAGGCAGCGGGATGCGTTGGAACACCTGGACTGGGTGGCTGTTGGGATCTAGTTCCAAGTAGGCTGCGGGGCCGCCAGCACAAAACAAGGTTTCCCGAAATTTCCCGCTCAGAAGAATCACCTGGAGGTTTTAAGAATACAGAATCCCAGACCCTTCCCCTAGAGAGTAAATGATGGGGACCCAGCGGGACCCAGGCAGAGGTTGCTATCAGGCAACTTTGGAGTGTTCCTGGGATGTGCTTTTTACGAAAAGCGATTTCATTTCAAAATAGGTGTAAAACCGAGAGCTCATTTTCCTGGCCACTTCCGGGGCTTACTGAACGCACCGCTCACATAAGGCCAAGTGAGCGGGGTCACCCAACACACCCTCCCGACCCCGCTGGGCCTAGGAAAGCCCAGAGGGGCGCGTGTCGCCCCGCCCCCTAGCCGCTCCTCCCCGCCCCGTGACTACAAGCCCCATCCTGCCCTGCGCTCAGGCACATTACGCCAGAGCAAGATGGCCGACGCGGCGGCCACTGCCGGGGCTGGCAGCTCCGGAACGGTAAGGGCGGGAGGCGCGGGGCCGAAGCCGAGAGAGTCGGGGCATTCTGTAACTTTCCCCTAGCCTGGGCTACAATCTTATACCCAGAAATCCAGCCCCACCATGAGCTCTGAGTGGAGGAGGGTCTTCCAGGTCGTACGTGACCCCCTTCTCGAGACTCGGCGGTTACCTCCTGAGTTGGTGGACCTGTATACTGATTGGCCCGTTCTCTGTTGGGGGTTGGGAGCCCGGAACACCTCCTGATTGGGGCAACGAGGCCGCGTTCGCCTTCTTATTGGCTCGCCAAAGTTGGGAGGGATTCCCGTTTCAAAATACTTCCTACTTGTAGGTCCTCTACTTAGCCTCATGTGTTTGTTGTTTTAATTTTCCTCGTTAGCAAAGTGGTGTGGAGATGGGAGGAACAAGAGAGAGGTCACTTTTTTCTGGGAGATGGATATGAGTTCAATCCCATCGTTGTGTTTCTTCAGCTATATATTCTGATAATCTGCTAAAATAGAAAGTAGAAAACAGCCGTTTTGTTATTGGAATTGTAAGTATTAGGTAGGCAGAAAGGCTGTCTCCGAATTTAGAGCCCCTGGGGTGCTCAGTTATTATTCATTTGGCCAAGCGCTGTAAGTCTAAACATCAGGGACTACCACATCTTATTAAGCACTAATAAGTATTTAGCAGAAGAACCTTTGCTTGCCATTGGCAGTACGTGAACTCTGTGATTGCATCCTTGTCCTCTGGATGAAAATGTTTTCTCTTTCTGGGCTGCTGATTCACAGAGATCAGGAAGTAAACAGTCCACTAACCCTGCTGATAACTACCATCTGGCCCGAAGGCGAACCCTGCAAGTGGTTGTGAGCTCCCTGCTGACAGAGGCAGGGTTTGAGAGCGCTGAGAAAGCATCTGTGGAAACATTGACAGAGATGCTGCAGAGCTGTAAGTACCAGGAAACAATAGGCCTTCTTCGAGTCAACCAAACATCTGTTCTGTGTCCTGCATTGTGATAGTGTTAGAGAGGATTTAAGAAAAAGAAGAACATTGTTAAGTGACTTACAGGCTTTAGAATCAGATATACCTGGGTGTAGGTCATCACTCTGCCACCTAATAGCTTGGGTAAACCACTAAACCTCCTGAACCTCAATTGCCTCCTTTGTGAAAAGGGATAATAATTTGTACCTCCTGGAGTTTTGAGTATAAGTGAGATGTATATGTAAAACAGTCAAAGCTGGGAACGTTGTAAGCTCTCGATGACTTGTAGGTGCTGTTATTATTGCTGTTTGTTCTCTATGCTCGAAGAACTTACAGTTTCATTGGAGAGTCAGGATTAATTCCCGTGAAATAGATGCCACACATTATATAATCAAGTGCTATATTATGTGATACAAAGAGTGAGAGTGAATACGTTTTAGAAAATGGAAAAAAGAAAAAAACCCACTTTTAAAAGGAAGTATCTTGAGGTTTAGGAGCCTGGAACGGTCTCACATAGGCTTGTGCATGTACACTGTATTTCCCTCTTTGGGCCCTTGGAGGGGAGGGGAGGGGAGGATGGAATGAGGGTTGTGGGTATTTAAGGTGTTTGAGGGCGGAATCAACCCTATGAATGGAAGTTAGAGAAAGGTTTAGGCAGAGAGAGAAGTTGAACTGCAGTACAGGCCAAACAAAGAATTGGCCAACTCAGTGGGGCGCTCTGGAGCAATTATTGCCCATCAGAGTATCTGACATCAGTCCCCCAAAGCCCTGCCTTTGTAGTCTGGTCTTGATCAGTCACGAGATGTGGGCTGCCCCAGGAAGGGCATGATCTGGGTTGACGTGACTCTCTGCAGCTGATGTTTGGAACTTCAAAATACCAAATATTTTCCTAAAGCAGCCATCTCCAACCCCATTAGACTCTTAAATTGAGGACCCCAAGGAATTTTGTATACATGGGCTTTATATATAGAGATTTTTGTCACATTAGAAAATAAAACTGAGAACATTTTAAAACATAAGAATGCACAAGCACACATTCCCATTGTCCAGCAGAGCCATGATGTCATCACAGGTGACATAGCCTCTGGAAAACTGCATGAGAGAATGAGACTAAAAAAATCAAAGAATGTCTCGTTTTATTATGAAAATGGTTTTGACCTGTGGACCCGTCCCAGAAAAAGGCTTTTTTGTATGTAAAATTCAGCACAATTTCAGAATTTTCATGGAGCTGCCCATCCACCTCTGAAACCCACTCATGGAGCCCAGCTTCATGCTTCCCCTTTCCCCTGAAGGAGTTTAGCATGACTGAAAAGAGGTTCAGCTTCAGGTAGAAGAAACAAAAACTTGACAACCAGATAATAAGACTTTTTTTTTTTTTTTTTTTGGTGGCACAATGTACATATCATAAAATTACCATTTTAATTATTTTTCGGTGTACAATTCAGTAGTGTTAAATATACTCACAATGTTGTACAACCATCAACACTATCCATTTCCAGAACTTTTCATCATTCTAAACAGAAACTCTGTATCCATAAACAGTAACTCCTCATTCCTCGTTCCTCCCAGCTCCTGGTAACCCCTAATCAATTTTTTTGTCTCTATGAATTTTTTTTTCTAGATACCTCATATAAGTGGAATCTTAAAATATTTGACTGTCTGGCTTATTTCATTAGCATGATGTTTTCAACGTTTATTCATGTTGTAGCTTGTATCAGAGTGTCATTCCTTTTGAAGGCTGAATAATATTCCATTATATGGATAGACCACATTTTATGTATCCATTCATCTGTGGATGGACACTGGGTTGTTTCTATCTTTTGTCTACTGTGAATAGTGCTGCTGTGAACATGGATGCACAAGTAGTGCTGCTATGAACATCATGCACTCTGAGTCCCTGTTTTCCCTTCACTTGGGTGGATACCTAGGAGTGGAATTGCTGGCTCATATGGCAATTCTATGTTTAACTGTTTGGGAACTGAGAGTAAGACTTTCTGCCTTTGATCCTTTCCTAGACATTTCAGAAATTGGGAGGAGTGCCAAGTCTTACTGTGAGCACACAGCCAGGACGCAGCCCACACTGTCAGATATTGTGGTCACCCTTGTCGAGATGGGTGAGTACACCTCCAGTTTCCGTTTCTTCAGTGCAGCTGAGTTGGAGGCATGAGAGAGAGAGAGAGAGAGGAGTCCCCAGGAGGCAGCCCCCTCTGCTGAGCGTTCTTAAATCCCCTCGTGAGTCTCCTGGTTTGCTTTTAGCTTGAGAGAGTTATCAAAAGAGGGTTCCTCTGAACCCCTTTAAGAGGCCTCCTAACTCCCTCTTCAGGGATTCTGCTGGAGCTTCTTTTGAGTGGCAGCAAAGCTCTTGAGTTGGGAGTTTAAACTATTTCACCACAGTATTACTTCCCCTTCCACGTTCAGTATCCAGTGGTCTGGGCGGTGATTTCTGTTCTCCTGTTTCTTAGGTTTCAATGTGGACACTCTCCCTGCTTATGCAAAGCGGTCTCAGAGGATGGTCATCACTGCCCGTAAGTGAGTCTGAACTGAGGTACTCAGGAGTGCTCAACTAATGCTGGTGGAATGAATTGATTGAGTAGGGCAGGGACTGGTATGTAGCTACTGCCTCGTTGCAGGCTCCCTTCCATTATTTGGGGCTACCTACCATGTAATCGTTATTTGGGCTAGTCAGATTAGGATGTGAAGTTCAGTCACCAGAAAGGTAAACCATCTCGATGCTACTTGAAAAATGTGAGAGTGCTTGTTCTTCCTTAGGTCAAGGGTCAGTAAACTATGGCCTATAGGCCTAACGTGGTCCACCTCCTGTTTTTGTAAATAAACTTTTATTGGTACACAGCCATGTTTACTTATTATCCATGGTTGTTTTCATGCAATAATGGCAGAGTTAAGTAGTTGTGACAGGCTGCACAGCTTGCAAAACCTAAAATATTTACTTCCTGTCCCTTTATACAAAAAGTCTGATGATCTCTGCCTTAGATACACTGAGTGCCATAAACTGAGTTGATTGGAGTAACTAGTTTGGGTTTGCAGGACCTGGGGAGAATTCACTAGATTTTTTTTTCATCACTCTTTTCAGGCTGGCATCTTTTTTTTTTTGGCTGCGTTGGGTCTTTGTTACTGTGCACGGGATTTCTCTAGTTGCGGCGAGCGGGGGCTACTCTTCATTGTGGTGCACGGGCTTCTCATTGCGGTGGCTTCTCTTGCTGCGGAGCACGGGCTCTACGTGCGCGCGGGCTTCAATAGTTGCAGCACGACACGGGCTCAGTCGTTGTGGCTCGCGGGCTCTAGAGCGCAGCCTCAGTAGTTGTGGCACACGGGCTTAGTTGCTCCGCGGCATGTGGGATCTTCCCGGACCAGGGATAGAACCTGCGTCCCCTGCATTGGCAGGTGGATTCTTAACCACTGCACCACCAGGGGAGTCCGGCTGACATCGTTTTAAGATGCTCCTCTCAAAGTGGCAGTGAAAGGTGCCATTTTCAACCCCTCTTGCTTTCAGTGGCCCTCACTTAACTTACCCTGGCTCAGTGTCTGTCTTTGTTACCTGGGTTCTTGAAAGGAGTTAGCAGCCCACCTAACTTCCTTAGGTCCTCAGCCTGCTCTTTATGTAGTTAGCTTGTCTCAGCCCCCCACTCACCGACCTAAGAGGCGTGCAGGCAAGATTGTTGTAGATGGGAATGTCACCCCAGCTCATGCCGCGCCGGGCGTTGTTGGGGGGCGGAGGTACCTTTTCGGGTCCTCAAGCCATTAAAGGCCTTTTATTGGTAGAAGTACAAAGTGCCTGTTGCATAGAACATTGGGGTCCAGCATTTACTTTGAGAAAAGGAGGGTGTGGGTAGAGGCGCAAGGCCTTGGGTGGAAGAGTAACAGCTGGTGACTCTGTTGCAGCTCCAGTGACCAATCAGCCGGTGACCCCCAAGGCCCTCACTGCAGGACAGAACCGACCCCACCCGCCACACATCCCCAGCCATTTTCCCGAGTTCCCCGACCCCCACACCTACATCAAAACTCCGGTGAGTGACAAGGCCACCCTGGGGGCTGTGACTGATGCAAAAGCAGACTCCATTCTACTGGCTGTCAGACTGGAGTCCAGAAGTTTGTTGGTCACAGGGTAGTTCAGAACTCAGAATGTCTTTCCTCACTGGAAAACAATCTGGCAAAGGAGAATTATCTTCTCCAGTTTGCTGGCAAAAATATAGTTAATAAAGAAACTGAAGCTGGCACAGTTTTGCTTGTCCCACCCAAACACAGAAGTACCTAGCCACGTAGAGAAGAGACACATTCCACAAAATGCTGGTAGTAATTCTTGGTGGGATTATAGGTAACTGTTGTTTTGTGTGTGCTTTTCTGGGTTTTCCAAATTTTCCATAATAGGTGAGAGTTATTTTTGAAATCAGGGAAGGAGTTACTTAAAACATACTTGGGGGAATTCCCTGGCATTCCAGTGGTTAGGACTCCGTGCTTTCACTGCTGAGGGCCTGGGTTCAATCCCTGGTCTGGGAACTAAGATCCCACAAGCTGCATGGTGTGGCCCCCCAAAAAAAACCCAAAAAGTAAAACTTGGTAATATGAAATGGAACTTATCATAACTGTGAGCTCTGGGTCTGTATGGGGCAAGTCTAGTTGTCCTCCTTAGTTCAGATGTCCTCCGAACATGTCCTCCGTGTTCCAATTTGCCTTCTAGCAATTTCACCTTCCGTCGGGAAGGTACAGTGTGCATAGGAGTCCCCAGAGGCTCTTCTACTCGCTTCCTGTGTCCCCGCCTCCACACTGCATCCTGGTGCAAATATGGCCACGATGCAGGGTTGGGGCAAGTCCTCCAGGAGATTTTTCCACACCTCAGGATACGGGGGGAAAGGAGCAGGTGGTCATCCACCATTGCAACGCAGCCATTGCTCTTGACCAGGATTTTCTGTATTAGTGTCCTAGGGCTGCTGTAACAAAGTGCCACAAACTCGGTGCCTTAGAACAACAGAAATGTATTGTCTTGTAGTTCCAGAGGCTAGAAGTCCAAAATCAAGGTGTCGGCAGGCTCCCTGTGAAACCTTTGCCCAGCCTCAGGTGGTTTCTAGGCAGTTCGTGGCGCCCCTTGGCTTGTAGATGCATCACTCCAGTCTTCCTCTTCACACGGCCCTCTCTCTGTATCTCCGTCTTCACGTGGCCATTTCTTATAAGGACACCAGTCATATCGGATTCTTACCACCCTACTCATATGACCTCATGTTAACTGATTGCATCTTGCAATGACCCTATTTCCAAATGAGATCATATTCTGGGGTCCTGGGGGTTAGGCCTTCCACACGTCTTTTTTTTAGGGGGCTATAATTCAACCCACAGCAGTCTCTAACTCTTTTGTAGCATATCTCTGTCAGTACAGTATTAAGCACTTGCTTCAGTATTTGTTTGCTCATTTACGTGAATATTGTAATGTAACACAGTACTAAAACAATGTACATTGAAAGATCATCTGACCCTTATTAAAGGTTCAGGAAACTGGTGCTCCTTTTTAGTGGCAGCCACGTTATAGCCTCAGCTTTTGTATTTTTTGAAATCTTGGTTTAATACTTGGTGGAATACGAAGTAGGAGGTCTGGTTCTAAGTTCAGTTTATTTTGATACTTTAACAGCTCTCATAGTTGAAAAATGTACAGTACAAAGATAGGTGGGATCTTAGGCTGCCCTTAATAAATCATAAAACTAATTTGTTTCATTCTCATCTACCAATTATTTGAAGACTTATGTTAAAATTTTCCTATTAAATTTCCAACTTTTTAAATGTCAAGCAGTTGTCTTAAAAACAATTGTAAGATCTTGCATTTTCATGTTTTGAACCAGTGTATTCAGAATCCTGTTAAATACTTCATCTTGGGAAGATTTTAAACATGTCAGAAAATTCTGTTGTCATGTTACACTGAGGGCCCCTGGGTGGTCTCCAGCAGGGCTTCCCCGGCAGGTGTGTGAGGGTGGAATTCCCACTCTCCCTTCAGGATGTGTCTCTTATGCCTGAGTCCAGCTGTCGCTGGAGCTAAATGAAGGCCCGGGATCAATCACGTAAATGTAAATGTCTGTATGTTTCTTAACTTTTAAGATTCAAAGTAAATGTTAATCATAGTTATATTGTTTCTTTCTGCCCTTCCACTGCCCTTGGGGATCTCTGCTCTCAGTGACGGTAGGGGTCATTTAAAGGATGGGAGGACAGAGCAACAGCAAGGCAGGAACCCGAGGAGAGCAGTGTAGTCATTGGTATTTCTCTAGTGTCTTTGCTGTTCTCCCTTTAGACGTACCGTGAGCCCGTGTCAGACTATCAGGTCCTGCGGGAGAAGGCCGCATCCCAGAGACGAGACGTGGAGCGGGCACTCACCCGTTTTATGGCCAAGACCGGCGAGACCCAGAGCCTTTTCAAAGATGACGTCAGCACGTTTCCCTGTGAGTGTCTCCCTTCTGTGGACCCTGGCTTGTCCTCTGAGATCATCGCCCCATCTTCCCTCTCTCTCAGTGTCGTTGGAAGAAACGAATAAGCTTTGTCCTTGTCTTGGGTGGAACTTGTTCTTCATTTCTGGCTCCTTTTTCTAGGTCTTAAGGGCCTGTCCCTAACTGATGACTCCAAAACAGTAATGGCCTCTGTTGGGATTGGGCACTTGAAGTGCATTGAGTTGAGGTTACCTCGAGGGTGACTGAGCCCCAGGCATCAGAGAGGCTCATTTAGCAGAAGGGGCAGCCCTGGTGGTAGAAGGACCCTGGTGTCAGGGGGCAGGGCAGTTAAAGAACCTCTGCCAGGCTTTGCCTTCACGACGTCCTCTCACAGGGCTACCATATAATTCCTCATCTCAGCACTATCATTTCATCATGTGACCAAGTTCCTTCCTCTCCACAGGCCTCAGTGTTTCCAAAGGGGAGTGAGGGAGATGGGTTTAGATGATTCATTCAGTCAGCAAGCTCCTGTTGGATTCTCGCTGTGTGCCTCGCCCCGGAACCACAGCAGCTAAGTTATTAAGTCCAGACACTGTGCTACTCACTTTCCCTACATTATCTCATGAACTCCTCGAGTGAGCCTCTGAGTTAGGAACTGTTACTTCCACCATTCCAGGAGCCAAGGCTTATAGAGAAGAGAAATGAAATAATTTGCCCAAGGTCACACGGAGAGTAGATAGCATTCAAACCCAGCTCTTTCTGTCTGCAGGACCCCACATCTGAGCCACGTTAAAAATAATCTTCGAGTGTCTCCTGATAATGACATTCTACCATAGAAGTATGCACAGAGACTTTCTTTTTATTTATTTATTTATTTATTTATTTATTTATTTAACCAGTGATTTCTCCTACTCAGCCTCAGTGCTTTTTGGAGGAATTGGGTCACTCATTTACCTGAAGTGCCCTCTAGCTCAGTGGATATACTTCCATGCAGAGAGTTCTCAAGTCCGCCATCGGGACTTGAGTCCTTCAGGTAAAGGGATCCATATCCCTGCTCTAGTAATGAGGCTGAGGGGTTAACTGACCTTGGGTATAAGATCACTAAGCTGATGCTTTGCTAGGATTCAGCCCCAGTTCTCTCTGATTTTAGTGGTACTTGGTAAAAGTAGGCTGTGAAGTCACATTGCCTGAGTTCAAATCCCACTCCACCACTTCCGGTGTGCTTGAGGAGGTCACGTAACCTCTCCGGGCCTCAGGTTTCCCATCTGTAAAATGGGGTTGATAATTGTACTTACTTAATAGGGTGGAGGCGAGAATTAAAGATAACATGTAACGCCTGTAGGACACTGCCTGGCCTGTGGTAAGTGCTCGCGCGTGTTAGCCATCACTGTCATTCGGTGCTGCTCGCTGATCTGTCATAAGGCTCTCGGCCTCTCTTCCAATCCCCCAGTGATTGCTGCTAGGCCTTTCACCATCCCCTACCTGACCGCTCTTCTTCCGTCTGAGCTGGAGATGCAACAAATGGAGGAGACGGATTCCTCGGAGCAGGATGAGCAGACAGACACAGAGAACCTCCCTCTTCACATCAACACGGTGGGTCCTGCCTTCTGCCCGCTTCAGCATGCCCCCCGCAGTAGCCCGTGCTGCTCTCTGCCTATCACCCTGGGGATTGGACAGGACCTACCTCAGGTCTCTGGCCCCATGTTAGGGACTTGCATGATGGGCCCGCGGTGATCCAGTTGCGACACAATCTCTAGCTCGAGGGATAAGTCTGTGTCCCGGGGATCCATTCATTCATTCAACAAATATTGAATGAGCACCTGCCAGAGTCAGGCAGGTACCAGGTGCTAGGGAATTAGCAGGAGGCAAAATAGACAAAATGTCCTGCCCTCATGGAGCTAAGGAAAAGTGAGAAATTAGGAGATGGGAGCAGGTATGGGCCTGGGGGATGTGGTATTAGATTGGGTGACTGAGAAGGTGACAGGTGAGTAAAGACCTGAGGGGAACAAGGCTCGCATGTATCTGGGAGTAGAGCATTCCCCACAGAGGGAACAGCAGATGCGAAGGCCCTGAGGTGGGCGCTGTAGTGCTGAGGAACGGCGAGGCCATCAGGGTGGCCAGGGTGGCATGAGCAAAAGTGGGGAGGACAGCAGGGGACGAGGTCAGAGAGCTCCTGGGAAAGTCAGGTCTTAACGGTACCTAAGCACTTGGGCTTTTTGTCAGTACGATGGGAGACCCTGGACGTGCTGAGCAGAGGAGGGTCTCAGGATCGGAGAGGTTGCTGGGTTGAGGGTGGACTACAGAGGGTGAGGGCAGAAGCAGACCGGTCGGGAGGCTGGTGCAAGAAGCTGAGAGATGGTGGTAGAGGTGAAGACACAGGTAGATTGTTTGGTCAGATTCTAGATTATTTTCGGAGCAGAAGTGACTGATGGAGTGGATGTGAGAGAAAGAGAGTCAAAGATAAATGCAAGGGTTTTTTCCTGAACAGCAGGCAAGATGGAAGTGCCCTCAGCCAAGACAGGTGAGACAGTTGGGTGGAACATGTGTAGGGGGGAAGCCAGGAGTAGAGGTTTACACGAGGTAAGTTTGAGATGCTTATTAGACATACTGGTGGTGGGGTCAGGTAGGAAGGTGCATAGGCGTATTGGAGTTCAAGGAGCTCTTGGGCTCAGGAGATGCAAACCTGGGAGTCCTCGGCGTGTAGATAGTGTTCAAACCACAGACCAGGTGAGTGCCTAGTGGGTGAGTGAGGATAAAATAGAGAAGAGGTGCCAGGACTGAGCCCTGGGGCTCTGCGCTGTTCAGAGGGTGAGGATATGAGGAACCGGCCAAGGAGATGGAGAAGGCACAGCGGGAAAGGTGGCATAACCGGGGTGGGGGGTGCGGGGGCAGGGGGCTGCGGCGTCCCGGAGGCCAAGGGAAGAAGGTGTTTCAGGGAGAAGAGAGTGATCAGCTGTGTCTGAAGCTGCAGTTAGTTCCAGTCATGTGAGGACTGAGATGTTGCCCGTTAGATTTGGCAACGGGAATGTAGTTTGTGACCTTGACAATGGCAATTTCAAGAAGAATGAGAGCAAGTGAATTCAAAGAGAAAGAGAAGAGAGGAACTGGAGTCGGTGAGTGTGGACTTGTGTTGTCCGTTACAGTGGCCAGTAGCCACATGTGGCTATTTAAGTCTAAATTGATGTAAATTAAATAAAACAAAAAAATTCAGTTCCTTGGTCACACCAGCCACATTTCAGTGGCCACCTGTGGCTCGTGGCTACCCTACTGGGCAGCGCAGATATGAACAGTTAAATCATCACAGAAAGTTCCATTAATGTAGACCATGGTTTCAAGGAATTCTGCTGTGAAGGGAAGGAGAGAAAATGGAGCGGTAACTAAAGGGGAAGAATTAAGGAGGTCAGAGAGGTGTTTTGTTTTTTATTTTTATTTTTAAATTTTATATATTGATTTTTTTAGCCGCACCTTGCAGCTTGCGGGATCTTAGTTCCCCAACCAGGGATCGAACGTGGACCCCCCCACGGTGGAAACGTGGAGTCCTAACCACCGGACCGCCAGGGATGTCCCTCATTTGTTTTTTAAGATAAAAGAAATAACAGGATGTTTGTATGCTGATGAAAATGATCTGGTAAAGTTGATGCAGGAGAGAAAGAAACATTTTGGAATGATGATCTTTGGTAAGGGAGAGGGCATGGGATCTAGTGCCCAAAAGGAGGGGTTAGCCTTATTGTGGACATTTCAGAGCCAGGATAGGAGATAAAATGTGTGGGCACAGAGACAAAGGTCGGCGGGGGGAGGTGTGCTCGTCGAAACTTGTGGGTGTTCTTTTCTGGTTACGATGTATTGTACTCGGCAAGTAAGAGGATAAGACCCACTCTTGTTCATGCATCAGGGGAGAAAGTGCCAAGTAGAGTCACAGACCTGCTGAAGCTCTAATGCCTTTAAAGCTTACAGGACCCTAAGAGTCAGGTTACCACATTCATCCATCTTTTAAGGTTGGCCCTGGCTTTTAAGCAAGGGATGGCCCAGTGGTTGTAGCTGGACTGAGGGGTCCTCGTGTTCTCTGAGGTGTGAGGCCCCAAGATGCAGGTGGAAAGTGCCAGTGCTGACTCTAGTATTTGCTGAAGGTCTCCCTTGCCTGAACACACATTTCTTTAATGTTGAATTATTCCTTTCAGAATTAGGGCTGGGAGCCCATGGCTCTACATAGAGCAGAGGAGCTTTGTGATTCTACACTTCTGTTTTGGACTCAGTTAATTTGTTCTGAGATATGGCGATTGGGTCACGGACTAAGATGAGGTTCACCTTATGAGAAGGCAGAGTCTTCTAAACAAACATCACTGTCCCTTTATAAATACAAAGCAGCTAAAGGGCTTGCAGATGTGTTATCTAAAACTCCCGGGTAATGTAATGACATAGGTGAGGTCATGGCGGTGAGTGAACCGAGGCTGAAAGGATGCCAGGAACTGCCTGAGGACTCCTGGATACCCAGAGGCCAAGCCAGACAGCAAAGAGTAGAAAGACCTGAGCCTCGGAGTCAGACTGACCTGGCCTCAGATCCAGACCAGGGTGCTTTCCAGCTAAGTGACTTTGGCTGCATGACCCAGCATCTGAGTCTGTTTCCTCACAAATACAAATAGGAGTAGGAACACCTACCTCAAGGGGAAGTGAGGAGCCTGAGATAAAATGAGCTCATCCATATCAGGTGCCTGGCACATGGCAGCTCATGGCACCCACTGCCCCCCTGCCCCTGCTGTATGACCATATGCTCTTCTGTACAAAATAAGTAAATAAAAAGACTTCAAGAAAAGGATTCCAGTAACAATTTATGACAGTCAGTTGGGCTTGTTATTTCGTTGGACTGGCAAATACAATCATATGTTTAAGACTCAGAATGTACGGAAAGATGTATCGTGACAGTCTTTCACCTGTCCTTGTTCCCTGTCGTCCATTTTCCCTCCTCCAAAGCAACCAGTGTCACCAGTCTCTTGTGAATCCTTCTAGAGATGTTTTTTCGTTGTTATTTTAAGCACCAACAGTCCTTTCCCCTCGCTTGCTTTCTTTGTGGCGCTCTCGGTGGTCGGTGGTCACTGCTCGCTGTATGTGAGGAGCTGCCTCGTCCCTCCCACAGCTTCCTCCTGCTCCATTGTGTGGATTCAGCGAGCCAGTCCCCTGTGGATGTTTAGGTGGTTTTCTGTCTTTAGCATTTACAGACATTGTTACGGTAAGTTCAGTAACTGGTGTTTTAAATTGTTCTTTTATCTATCAAGGTCACAGCTGTCAAGGACTGTTGCTAGGTAGTTACTTTGTTTAACTTGGTTCTGGTTACTCCATCTAGGAACATGAAGGGGCTATTCATTTAATTTATTTATTTATTTATTTTTTGGCCACACTGCGCAGCATGCGGGATCTTAGTTCCCTGACCAAGGATCAAACCTGCGCCCCCGGCAGTGGAAACGCAGAGTCTTAACCACTGGACCGCCAGGGAAGTCCCAGGGCTATTCATTTTAAATTGGTGTATCAGAGGATTATTTTCTCATACATTTGAACTTCTGCAGGCAATCCCAGTGTCTCAACTTTTACTCTTTTCTGAACATTGTACCATTCATTTACTCAGCAAGTATTTGTTTAGTACCTGGTAAGTACCGGATACTGTTCTGGGTGCTTGGGACACATCAGTGACCAGAACAAAGACAATAGCTGCATCTCGGGAGCCTGTGTGTTGGCAGTGGGGGAATGACCATAGACGTAATACGTAAATACATCATTATATAGTATGTTAAAGATGAAAGTGCTACGGGGGGGAAACTAAGTAGGGGAGGATCCAGGGTAAAGGGTGGAGGTTTCAGTTTTAAATAGGGTGCTCAGGGTACACATCACAAGGTGACATCTGAGCAGAGTCTTAAAGGAGGTGAGGGAGTGAGCCATGTGGATATCTGGGGAAGAGTGTCCTGGAAAGGGAACAGCCAGTGCAAAGGCCCTGGGGAATAGCACAAAGGAGAGTGGAGGTGTGACTGAGGAAGGTGGGGCCGGGGGAGGGGAGGGAGAGGTCAGATCAGGCGGGGCCTTGTGAGCAGTTTTACGAACTGTCTTTTCACTGGATGAAGTGGGAGTCCTGGGAGGGTGTGGAGCAGAGGAGAGGCAGGTCTGAACTTCTCCAAGGAGCACTGGCTGTGCTGGTGAGAATGGGGCAGGCAGAGGAGGGACTGTGGCGGGAGGCCAGTTAGGAGGCCGTTGTCCATCCGGGTAAGAGACACTAGTGGGTCGTACCAGGGGGTTCGCGGTAGAGATAGTGGAAGTGGTCAGATTCTGCCTGTATTTGGAAGATAACGCCAAGAAGTTTTCCCAGCAGATTGGCTGTGGGATGCCAGAGAAAGAAAGAAAGCAGGAGTGACTGCAGAGTTTTGGGCTTGGACAGCTGGGAGGACAGGACGGGAAGACAGTGGGAGAAGCTGTTTGTGCTCGGGGTTCAGTTTTAGGCACGTTGAATTCGAGATGCCTGCTTGACCGCCGGGTGGAGATGGCAGGTAGTTGAGCGACTGGCCGTGCAGGCCTGGAGGTCAAGGGAGAGGTGAGGGCTGGGGAGGTTCAAGTGGGGGATGCTGCCGTGGAAGTGGTGGTAGAAGCTGTGAGGCTGGATGCAGTCACCCAGGGCGCCTGGGGTGCATGAGGCGGGTGCATGAGGCGGGTGCATGAGGGGCGTGCACACATGCCCTGAGTCTGGCCTTTCCAGGCCCAGGTCGCTCCTGACAGACCTTTCTACTCCCACCTTTTTTTACAAATCTCAGTCATTTTAGTACTTTACTTCTTTTGTCTACTCCTCCTGTCCCTCCCCATCTCAAGGCTGCCTGTCCCCAAAGACAGCAAAGAAAGTGGCATTTCCAGAAGCTCTCCTTGGGAGAAGAGAAGCCTGTTGTCCCATGACTCGTGCCCCAAGTCCTGGCCTCATGAGGCATAGCGAGCTGAGTCGGGGGAGCCTCCAGCAGTGATCCCAGGGCACCCCTGACTGGGTCCCCTCCACCCTAATCATCTCAGGAAACACTTAAGGCACAGTTGAACTTCCAGTAACTTTGAAGGTCGGGCGTTTCCTGTAGCGAGATGAGAGGAGGGAGGTAGGGGTGAGCTACTAAACCGAGCCGTTAAGAACTTCAGAAAGGTCAGAGCCCAGTATCCAAGGCAGGTCTGGGTGTGGTCAGACATTGTGTCCAGCACCTAGTCTGACACGAGCCAGCCAGGCTGATCTTGGGGTACTCGCTTTCAAGGGAGCCTCCAGGAGGTCCAGAATGACTCTAGTGCCACTGGACTGGGTGTTGGAGAGGGAAGGCACAGGGGCCCTGGATGAACTGGGTCTCTGGGGAGAACAGGGCTGATGGACAGTGAGAGGGCACGCAGCCGAACCTCAGAGTCATCCTTTCTTCAGTGTCATTGAGCCCAGACTGGCACCGCCGTCCTAGGCCAGTGGTCCCTATGGGAGACCCTGCCATCTGTCCACTGTCCCGCTGTCTTCTGACAGCATAATCTCCTGGTTAAGGTCAAGTCCTCTTTTGCCTCAAGTTACAGAACGGGAATCCCAGTGACAGAACCGTTGGCCTGCCACCAGGGGGCGCAGCCCAACCAGCTGCTTCTGGTCCCTTACAGCCCCTTGGGCCTGCGCTGCTTCGTGTGATTTTTTACCCCCTTCGCCTGCAGCTTCTGCTCATTTTAAAGAACTTGGAAAATAGGAGAGTGTAAAAAAGGAAAGGAGAATCAATCACCCATATTTCCAGAAGCCGTTTGTAAAACTTCAACATATTACTGTTTTCTATGTCTACATCCCATTGTGATTTTTAAAAAATCTTTAACTGAGATCATATTGAATATATTCAAACGTATAAGCTTTTCTCCAAAATCACTTTCCTCAAAAAGCGAACAGCAAAAGGCCTGATCCACGGGCTGCAGACGGAGATTGTGGAGGACGCTCTGTGTTGGTGCCTGCGTGTGCTGCTTCGCCTTCATGGGAGCTCTCGGGGCTTGAGCAGCTTCTGGCCTCTGCTGGGATATGATCATTTGTACCATGTTGCAAGTACCAGATATTTGAGAATTTGCGGGAAAATCGATTATGATTTACACGAGCTTTGGTCCAGGGGGTGCCCTATGCACATGATCTGTTTCAGTCCTGTACCTCTCAGTCCTGCAGGGCATCGGGAGCCACTTCTCTTTTTCTTTGTCTCCGCACAGGCTGGGCTTCCTCCCTGAAGCGTCTAAATTGTAGCCCCTGACTCTGCCCCTCCCAGCTCTCTGTTCCTTCTAACTCCTGTTCCTGCCTTCTGAAGAGGTTCAGGGTCTGGTGTTCTGTGCTCCACTGTGTCAAAGCTGGTGCTCTCGCCTTCCTCTGATAGCAGCTGCTGCCTGGCCTCCTTTCGTCTGGGGCAGAGAGAGGCACATTAGCCAAAAGGTGGTGCTTGGGCTTCTAATTTCTCAATGGAAGGGATGCTAACAGTAGTTCTTACCGTGGGCATGATCTCTTTCCTTATGCCATTTGGTATTTTGCTTTATTTCGGCTTTTGCTCAAAGGATGATTCTGGAGCTGAGAAGGAGAACACCTCTGTCCTGCAGCAGAACCCTTCCTTGTCGGGGAGCCGGAACGGGGAGGAGAACATCATCGATAACCCCTATCTGCGGCCTGTGAAGAAACCCAAGATCCGCAGGAAGAAGTGAGTTGGAGGCCAGGGTGCAGAGAGGCCTCCCTGGCCGACCGAGGTGGTCTTCTCTGCTCCTTGGCAGAAAAGAGAGGCTCACCAGTGGTTCTGAACCTTGGGGAGAGCTACTCTGGTGAGAGGGGAATATTTTCCCCTTTCCTCTCCGTCCTCATCTCCCGCATGTACCTTTTGTTGCATGGAGGTTGAGCATCCTGCAGCCCAGGGACCAACCCTCACAGCCCAGCAGTTGTTCCCCCGCAAGAAGGAGAGCAGCTGGGGCCCCCACCAGGCGGGCTCCATGGATTCCTCTTCTTTCTAGGTCCCTCTCGTGAGCTGAGAAGGAAGCCTGCCTTGTAGAGAGACGTGGATGCCACCTTCCTGGGGGAGTTAAAGCCACTCGAGGGAAGAAGAGGGTGGCTGCCTCGGGGTCGAGCTGAGGCTCTAGGGTGTGACCGGGCATGATTTTAATAGCAAACTCTCTATTAAGATTACCTGTTTTCACTGGATGTTTGGGTTGATGAAGATACGATGGTAACAATGAGGCTTTTTAAATCAACCGGGCCATACCGTGGGGCACAGGAGCAGCCAGTGACTTCGTTTATAATCATGGAACTTGATTCCTTGAAACCTGGGAGACCAGGGAAGGTGGCAGGAAAGAAAGGGCTCTTTGCCTACTTTGCTCACTGCCAGAAAGACTGTTTGCTTAGTTTGTGTTTCAGGATATCTTGACTGCTTTTATTGACTGACAATTTGTGGCACCTATTTTATCGTCCTAGAACCTCCTTACTTCTCACCTCACCTGGGCTCCACGTGCCCTGTCGGGCTGATCGAAGGTGACTTTCCCTCCTTTAACATGTTGGAAACAGGAGGCCCACCCATCGCAGCCTCGATCTGGGGCCGGCAGGAGTCAGGAGGCATAAGCAGATGCGTGTGGAGTAGAATGAAAGGCAGTACTGACTCTCTCATCAGCATCTGATGAAAGCTCCCTAAAGCAGGGCAGCGCCCTCTCCTGAGGGGTTTATCATTTACTTTCCCTCTGTGGAGCGTGTGCTTGGGAACAACCAAGTTCTGCCCCATCCTGGGAAAAGAGATTTTCTTTGACAAGAGCCTACATCAGTGGATATATTACGCTGTGATTTGATGGAGGAATCACTGGTTTTATGCAGTAGGAAAAGGATTTGCTGGGGGTGGGAGGTGGCGGGGATGAGATTTTGAAGGCCGGGCTTAGCCTCATGTTCTGAAAGCTGAGAAACCTCTTCGGTCTGCTGGAAGTTGGCGTGGATGGAAGGCCATGTGCCCACCTTATGGCAGAAGTGGGCCAAGAAGAGCCTGCAGGTCTGAATCTGTCCAGCCTCTTTGCCTCTTTATCCTTGATGTGCCCTACAAACCAAAAAAGAAAGATGATGGGCAAGCTGATACCTTTTGACTGTTCTCCAAAGGAAGAGGTTTTAAAACCAAGTTGGAGGAAGAGAAATGCCAGTGACACCTGGAGGTTAACACAGGGTAAAGGAGGAGATCCTGGGTTAGTGTCCTAAGGTCCATGCTGAGCTCTCCTGATACTCGGCTTCCACAGTCATCTCTTAACCTTCTGTCCTCTTGGTGAATCTGAAAACTCGAAAAACCTGGTGACTTGACAGCAGGCTCCATGTTCCTCTGGCCTCACTGTCCTCTAAGCATTTCATCCCGCTGGCTGGAAGGAAAGTGCTGCTCGTCAGCAACTGAAGAGAGGATAGTGAGTGAGAAAATCGGATTCCCCAGCTCTAGACCAAATAAGAGTTTTTCCGGTTTGTAGTGACCTGAAACTCTTCCAGTTGAAAGTAGTCAGATCGGGCCTGTGCTGACCCCCTCTGAACTTGCCATTTGGCTCTTGGTGGTTCTTGGCCTGTTGAGTTTAAATATAGTTCCAGGTTTGAGCCATGGCAGATGCAGGGCTGAAACTTTCCCGGCTTGCTGTTCTCACCTGCTCCCGGGAGCAGTCATCCCAGCAATTCCTCCTGCTACTATCCCAAACAAGCACCTGTTGAGTGCTGTAACACTAAGGGATGAGGTGGGATTTGGAAAAGAATTGCCCTTTCTGCTGTTGAGATTTCAGAGGCCTTGCTGCTGTAATTCTGTTCTGCATGAGACACTGGGAGATGGTCGGACAACCTGAAACATTGACCTGACTATCGTGTAAAAACTGTGCATAATCCTCAATGGATATTTATAAGTTTTTATTTTTTATAACTTTGGGGGAATCATGGAGGGAAAAAGTAGTCAACAGAGCCAGATTAAGCATGTGATTTATGAGCTCTTAATAGAAGGTCATAATAAAAACTTTGTAAATGAAACAGAATTATAAGCTTTGAACTTAATTTGCATGCAAATGTTATAGCAGTGAGTAAAGCTGTATACCAATAAGTAAGGCTTAGCCCTTTTGTTGGACAGAGTACCCTTTTTCAGCTGTCTAAAACTTTTTTTATTTGGGAAGTCTGCAAACACAAAACTAGAGAGGAAAGTATATATACTTTCCCTATGTATTCTTCACCCAACTTCAACACTTATCAACATCTTTTCTGTTTCATCTATTTCTTCTACTTTTTTTCTTTTTATTTTTTATTCCTAGAGTATATTTTAAAACAAATCTAAGAGCTATGTCATGTAATCTGTAAGTATGTTGTTATGCATCTGATAGACTTCTTAAAGTTTTTTTTTGAGGTAATTACAGATTGAGGATGTTGAAAAAAAAAAAATATGTTCAGGGAGGTCCCATGTACCCTTCACCAGTTCCTTCATTGGTAGCATCTTGAATAACTGTAGTATAATATGAAAGCCAGGAAAACGACATTGGTACAGTCCACAGGGCTTACTCAGATTCCGCCGTTTAGTGCGCGCGCGTGTGTGTGTAGTTCTATGCGCTTTTGTCATGTGTAGATTCACAATCAAGATGCAGAACATTGTGAGGGGCAGGGATAAATTGGGAGATTGAGACAGATACACACTATACTGTCTATAGAATAGGTAACTAATAAAGGCCTACTGTATAGCGCAGGGAACTCTACTCATTACTCTGTAATGACCTATATGGAAAAGAATCTAAAAAAAGAGTGCATATATGTATATGTATAACTGATTCACTTTACAGAAGAAACTAACACAACATTGTAGGGACTTCCCTGGTGGTCCAGTGGTTAAGAATCCGCCTTCCAATGCAGGGGATGCGGGTTTGATCCCTGGTCGGGGAACTAGGATCACACATGCTGCAGGGCAACTAAGCCCGCGCGCCACAACTACTGAGCTCGCATGCCTCAATGAGAGAGCCTGCGTGCCGCAAACGACAGAGCCCGTGAGCCCTGGAGCCTGCACGCCACAACTAGAGAGAAGCCTGCACACCACAACAAAGAGCCCGCACCGCAATGAAAGATCCCATGTGCTGCAACTAAGACCCGACGCGGTCAAAAAAATAAAGAAAATATTTTTAAAAAAGAACAATGTAGCAGATAAAATAAACTTATTTAAAAAAACAAACTAACAACATTGTAAATCAACTATACTCCAATAAAAATTAAAATATATACAGAACATTTCCATAACCACACGGTTCCTTCATGCAGTCTCCTTATAACCACATCCACCTCTCACCTCTTCCCCATCCCTACCCCCGGCAGCCACTGCTCTGTTCTCCATCTCTATAATTTTATTTAAAAAATGTATAAATGGAATCAAAGTTTGTGACCTTTTGAAGTTGGCTTTTTTCACTTAGCATAAGCGAGTGAGAGCCATCCAGGTGGTTGTGTGTGTCAGTAGTTCCTTTCTTTTTATTGCTGAGTAGTATCCCAGGTATGGATGTACCATGTCTGTTGAACCATTCATACAAGGAGGGACATCTAGGCTGTTTCCAGTTTGGGGCTATTAAGAGTAAAGCAGCTATAGACATCTGTGTATAGGTTTTTATGTAAACATAAGTTTTCATTTCTCTGGAATAAATGCCCAAGAATGCAACTGCTGGGTCCTGTGGTAACTGTATGTTTCATTTTAAAAGAAACTGAAACTCTTTTCCAGAGTGGCTGTATCATTTTGCGTTCCTGCTAGCAGTGTACAAGTGAGCCAGTTTCTCCACATCTTCGCCAGCATTTGGTGTTACCGTTTTTTTAAATTTTAGCCATGCTGATAGGTGTGCGGTAATACTCACTGTGATCTTAATTTGCGTTTCCCTAGTGGCTAGATGTTAAACATCTTTTTTTCTTTTTTTTTTTTTTTTGGCTGTGTTGGGTTTTTGTTGGGCTTTCTCTAATTGCAGCGAGCGGGGGCTACTCTCCCCTGAGGTGCGTGGGCTTCTCATTGTAGTGGCTTCTCATTGTGGTGGCTTCTCGTTGCGGAGCATGGGCCCTAGAGCACACAGGCTTCAGTAGTTGTGGTGCACGGACTTAGTTGCTCTGCAGCATGTGGGATCTTCCCCAGCCAGGGATGGAACCCATGTCCATTGCACTGGCAGGCAAATTCTTAACCATTGCGCCACCAGTGAAGTCCCTAGATGTTGAACTTCTTTTCTTGTGCTTTTTTGCTGTCTGTGTATCCTCTTTGGTTAATTATCCATTTAAATCTTTTGTCCATTTTCTAACTGGATTGCTTCTTTGTTTTTAGATTTCTTTATATATTCTAGATACAAGAACTTTGTCAGACGTGGTTTGCAAATACTTTCTCTACAAGCTGGTCTTTTCATTATCTTCACAGGGATCTTTTGCAGAGCAGTAGTTTCTAATTTTGATGAAATCCAATTTATTTTTTCTTTTATGGATTGTGTTTTTGGGTTGAGCCCTACGTCCTGCAGATCTTTTTCTGTATTTTTTCTAATATTTTTATAGATGTATGTTTTATGTTTTAGGCCTTGATCTAGTTTGAGTAATTTTTTTTTAAGGTTTTTGGGGTTTTTTTGTTTGGTTTGGTTTTTTTTTGGCCGAGCTGCTTGAGGGATCTTAGTTCCCTGACCAGGGATCAAACCCGGGCCCCTGCAGTGGAAGCATGGAGCCCAGGACCACCAGGGAATTCCCTTGAGTACATTTTTTTATAAGGTTGGGGTTTAGGTTGAGTTCACTATTTTGCCTGAGGATGTCGAATTGATCCAGCACCCTTGATCAAAAGTTACCCTTCTTCCATTGAATGGATGTTTGTACCTTTGTCAAAAATTAGGTTTTTGTATGGAGGGCATATTTGTGTGGGTTGATTAAGACTTTCTTTTTTTAACATAATCACCATATCAATATCACACTTAACAAATGAACAGTGTTTTTTTTTTTTTTTTAATTCAGAGAGCTCAGCTTATTTATTTATTTATTTTTTATTTTTGGCTGTGTTGGGTCTTCGTTTCTGCGTGAGGGCTTTCTCTAGTTGTGGCAAGCGGGGGCCACTCTTCATCGTGGTGCGCGGGCCTCTCACTATCGCGGCCTCTCTTGTTGCGGAGCACAAGCTCCAGACGCGCAGGCTCAGTAGTTGTGGCTCACGGGCCTAGTTGCTCCACGGCATGTGGGATCTTCCCAGACCAGGGCTCGAACCCGTGTCCCCTGCATTAGCAGGCAGGTTCTCAACCACTGCGCCACCAGGGAAGCCCCTGAACAGTGATTTTATAACATCCCCTAGTATCCAGTTCATAGTCGGATTTTTCCAGTTGTCTCAAAGATGTTTTTAGTTTTTAATAATTGGCTGGTTTGAATCAGGATTAAAGTAAGATCCACACATTGCACTGGGTTTTCACATCTCCTAAGTGTACAGCAGTCCCTCCCAGCTCCGGCATAGGGATGAGGATGCCCCTTTCCTTTGTTTCTAACCACGAGGCAGTTAAAAGGTGATGAGTGCATTTAACTGAAACACCAGTAACAAAGTGGCCTGGCTTTGGGGGCAGGGGGCCGGGGGTGGGGTGACAAGTGTAAAAGGAACTGGCTTTCCTGGGCTTTGTTTTTGTGGAATCCTGAAGTCGCTCAACATAGACGCATGTGGTTCAATAAAACAGGACTCGGTGACATTTGTACCTATGGCCCGACCACAACCTACCAGCTGTTGAGATCTAGGGCAAATCCTTAAGCGTCCAAACCAGCTTCCATAAAATGAATAGTGATGATACCTCATCAGGAGGATTTAATGAGAACGTCTGTACCTGTGCCTTATAAACGACAACGTTATTCCATTGCCAGACTTCTCTTTTTTCTTTTGTGTTGTTTTTAAAATTATACACAAGCTAATACTAATTGAGAACTTAACCCGTGCCAGTCACTGTTCTAAGTGTCTTACACATATTGACTCATTTAATCCTCACAATTACCTCAATGTTCTTACTGTCCCCACTTGCAGTTGAGGACCTGGAGACCCAGGCGTTCAGAAACACCTCAGTCCGCTTGTGCTGAGGAGCAGAGCTGCGGTCCTGCCCCCCGGCATCCTGCTCAAGTCCATGCTTTTTACCTGTCACACTCTTGCTTCGAGACCGCATGATTCTGTTCCTCAAAGGCATTGACACTACTGTGTGCAGAGTGGCTTCCACCGCACACCCACACGGTCTCTGGGAAGGGAGCTAGAAACGGAACCAGTTACGGAGAGCGTGACGGTGAGGCTGCTAATCACTGTTATTCATTCCTTGAAGAGTCTTGCGTGGTATATGAATAATGACTCTGTAACAATGGCTCGTCTTCCTATAAGCTCCACCTTTGTCCCCCGATCCCCAGCCCCGCACTAGGACTTGTAGTTCATCCCTACTGCTCTCCACGCGACTTCCAAACTGCCCAACCCGGCTTTCCAGGTCCTCTACCAATTCACCATTTCTTTTGGATAACTCATATATCTTTCCTTCATCTGACAAGTATGGATCTAGTGCCTTCTATGTATGTCAGGAACTGTGCCAAGCTCTAAGGATACCATAGTGAACGAGACAGACATGGCCCCTGCCCCCAGGGAATCCATTCTAGTGGGAAGACATACAAAGAAAACAAAGACCAAAATCATCAGACTGTGAAGCGCTAAGAAGGACAGAAACAGAGGTCTTTATGCCTTGAGGGGAGGCGGCGTCCTCATCACCACTGCCTCCTGTGCCTTCATTTGTGCTCTTCCTCCCCATCGCCTCCTAAAATCTTGCCTGTCCTTCCAGCCTCTACATCCTCTCTCCAGATGACCTCAGTCCCTCCCTTCTTCATTCACTCATTCGACAAATACTTATTGAGCTACTGTGCGCAGGCGCCGAGTCAGACGTTGGGATGCAGCAGAGGATAACTAAGCCACTGTATTCTCTGACCTTCTGGTCTATTTGGGGGCCAGACAGCTCACAAACCATAGGCATGTAATGGGTGGTGAATTGGGGGCCTGAAAGAAAAGCCACAGTATATTCAAGCTGGGTAATTTGAGGAAAGTTTAATAAAGGGATCACCTCCAAAGGTGTGGGCAAAGTATAGGGGAGCACAGCATAGGTACCAGACCTGGGTGAGTGACAGGAAGGGGAGGGAGCAGTTACTAGAACCTGGAGAGAAGCCGAGGTGAGACCCTTCTGCTAAGAGCTGAGGCTGTGGCCGTTGAGGGGCCAGTGGGCGGCAGCCACCCTGCAGGGAGAGAGCCGGTCCGGGGATTAATGGCCTGGCCTCCTGCCCCCTCCCACCTTCCGGGATCCTGCCTGTTCTCTGCTGAACGGAAGCCAGAGGGTGTGTGGGGCCTGTCCCTGCAGGCAGAGCGGCCAGCCTCCCAGGGCCCTGTGCAGGGTGGAGAAGTGGTGAGCGAACGGATCTGGAGGGGCAGGTGAAAGGGGCTGGGTACTGAAAGGGTGCCATTTTAGAAAGGGTGGGGGAGGAGAGCTGTTGGAGCAGGGCCCCGCGTGCATCGATGGGACCAGCTGCATGGAAAAGCATTCCAGGGAGAGGGAAGAGCCAGCACAGGAGCTCTGAGGCAGGGTGTGGGCTCCTTGACCCCGGAGAGCGGTGGGAGAGGGGGCCGGGGAGGAGCAGGGCCCAGTTGGTGCAGAGCCTCCCGGTCCTGAGTCAGGGCTCTAGGTGCTATTCAGAGAGAGATGGGTAGCCAGGGAGTGACAGCAGTTGACTTAGCTTATCAAAGGGTCATTCGGGCTCCTGGGTGGCATTCTGGCCGGAGGGACATGAGAGACACCATTTCTCTTCAGTAATTTTCACGTAGTCTGGCACTTAGCAAACATGATGGAACCGGGGGGAAGTGAGTTTCCTCCTCTCCCCCCAGGAGAGCCAACAAGGCCGAGAGTGACTACTCCCTGCAGACTGAGCCCTGTATCGGTACCAAGGGGAGAGGAGGAAACACAAACACACGGATAACTCCCTCCCCCTGGGGTGTTCGCACTGTAGTCAGGGAGACAAACACTGGAACCTGTTGAACACCACTTACCAAGACAGAGGAACCACTGTCAACAGAGGGTCAGAGTTGAGGACTTGAGGACTTGAAGGATAGAGGCTATGCTGAGGTCTGAATGGGGGGTGGTGAGCAAGTGAAACTTCTGAAAGAGGTGAGTGAGGACAGGGGAGGGCGGAGATGGCTTGAGGGAAGGTGGGAGGGCAGGTGACCAGCGGCTGCCCCAGCACAGCCCCTGAGGCCCCTGTGCCCTCCTGTTGTGGTCTTCTCTTGTGAGGCTACTTTGGTGTCAGCGGTCACCAGCCTTCTCCTTGTAAAGCTGGCGGAAGTCCCCTCCGTGGCATTGGCCCTCAGATTGAACCCCCTCTGGGCAGGTTGGGTTTTGGAGTGCGTCTGCCGGCTCTGTACCAGGGTTGCCCCAGGAAAGGGGTCATTTGAACTGGTGGGGTCCAGGGCTGGAAGGGGCCCTGCCCCAGCTCCTTTACCCAGGTGAGTTGCTGATGATGTGAGAAGCTTTTAAATAGAAGGGCCGGGATCCTCAGAGGCTCTTAGAAGTGTTTGTACGGGGACAGGAGGAATGACCCGAGCCTTGTCAGTTATTTGTCATCACGGAAGAACCCTGGGGCCCCAAATTTTAATGGTATTTCTTTGGGATTTTGTTAGGCATTCATTTATGAATTTTCTTCAGCCACTGATAGTGGGTCTGTCATTCTTCTGTTTTACTCAGGCTCTTACTGAAACAAGTTTCTGATTCTCTGAGCATCACCTGACAGTGCCTGGGTACAAGTGGGCAGCAGCTGGCCTGAGGGTAAAGATTTCCCATGGCACTCTCACTCCTGGAATCAAGTTCAAGGTATTTTTCTTCCTCTTGGAGCAGGGGGCTCACCGTCATCTCCATTTTATTACGTTTTTTTTTTTTCTACTTTACTAAAAAGTTATTTAATTTTGAATAGATAATATATGTACACAGTATAACATTTAAAAAACAGAAAAATATATAAGTAATAACTAAGCATCCCCCTCCTCACCTCTCTCCCAGACTCTCAGTTCTCTTCATTGGAGGCCTCCAGTATGTTGATATCGATATTATCTTATGTATTTTTCCAGAAATAGTCTATACATTAAACACAAATGCCCGTATATACTTTCTTCCATTTTTATATAATGGTAGATACTATCCATGTTTAACTGTCCATGTATAAACTATCCATGTTTTTTTATTTCCCACTTCTCAGAGTATATTTGGTGATAGTTCCACGCTAATAATAAAAACAAACACACTTCTTCTTTCTGTTTTTTGGCTGCATCGTGTCCCATTGTATGGCTTTACCGTAGCTTATTTATTTAACCTGCTCCCAGTGGATGGACACTTGGGTAGTTTCCAGCCTTCTGTTCTTTCAAGTGTCGATGCGATGAGTGGTTTTGTGCCTCTGTGATTTCACTGCATGTGCCTACTAACTGGACAGATGTGCGAGTAGGAGGTGTGCCTTCCAGAGCCTCTTTCCACCCCCATGCTGAGACATCTCTGACCACCTTCACCAAAGCCTGCTCCCTAGTAGTCATCACGCTGGGAGTCCTTCAAAGTAAAAGCAGCTGAGGGACCAGGCTTTAAAGCCAGATTACAGGGTTTCTCAACCTCAGTACTACTGACATTTTGGGCTGGCTTTGCTTGTTGTAGGACATTTGGTAGTAATTGTGACCTCCACCTGCTAAATGCCCTTAGGAGCCCCCAGGTCTGACAAAAAAATGTCGCCAGACATTGCCAAAGGTCCCCACCCCCATAAGAACCACTGAGTTAAAATTAGGCACCAGGGCTGCGTGTTGAGACACCAGTGAGAGGCCTGTGGAAAAGAATTGGGAATAATAGAAATCATTTTTCCCTCTCAAATCAGAATATATCTTCTTCAACTGTTTCCTTTGTTTAATTTCTTCGTGACTAGACCACAGGAATGTTCTAGAAGACAGTGTGTGTAACACTTCAGAGCTTGCATAGGAATCCTGGCTGTGCAGCTTGCTAGCTCTGTGACCTTGGGCAAGTTACTTAGCCTTTCCCTCTGTTTTCTCATCCATAAACTGGGGATAATAAAAATACCTACATCCTGGGGATGTTGGGAGGGTTCCTTGAAATAATATGCATAAATGCTCAGAACAGTGCCTGGTACATAACAAGTTGTGGCAGGATAGGTTCCCGGGAGACTGAGATTTGTGTGCAGGACGTGTTTGGGGAGAGCCTTCAGGATGCACACCTGCGGGGTAAGGAGGGGAGGTGGCAGGACAGAGGGAGAAGCTGGGCCGCCCTGGGGAGCCCTGGAGCTATGAGGCATCTTCAGAGTTGTCCTGAGTTGGAAGAAGGGACCGTCAGCGACTGTGGGCCACCCCCAGGGAGCAGGCATGACCTTGGATGAGCTGGCTCTCTTGTGGAAAGAGCAGCTGCATGGGGGGTGGTGGTGTGATTGGGAGATTGGGATTGACATATATACACTAATATGGATAAAATGGATAACTAATAAGAACCTGCTGTATAAAAAAATAAATAAAATAAAATTCAAAAAAAAAAAAAAAAAAAGCAGTTGCATGGAAAGGACAGTCCAGGAAAGGACCCAGCTGAGCGCAGTCAGCCGCTGGGGGAGCCACAGCTTCGGTCCTGAAAAGGGAGGGGTGTCAGGGCGGCAGCACGGCATCCGCGGTGTGAGTGCTCATTGGCCAGTATTATGAGGCTAGATTTCAATAGAAGCAATAGTGCTTCTACACTGTGGACACCAGGAATGACTGCCAGCCTAACAGCGCCCCGTGCCTCCTTTCAGTACCCTGCTTACCCCTACCCTGCTCTCTCCTCTTACTGCCCTCGCAGGAGAGGGGCTCATACCCACCCCAGCCACAGTGCCCTTGAGGCAGAGGGCAGAGCAGCCCGTGCTGGTTGGCTCTTCCCCATTCTCCAGCTCTGTGGCCTAGGCCAGGTCGCTTGGCCTGTCGGGAATTTAGCTTCTTCACTGGTACCTGGATGCTGCCTGCCCAGAGAGGGGTGGGATGATTAAATGGGATACTGCACAGCAGCAGTTCTCAAAGTTCGGTCCTTGAGTCATCAGGACTGGCAGCCGCATCTGGGGACTTGTTAGAAATGTGAATTCTCAGGACCCACTGCAAACTCATTGAATCAGGAGCTCTGGGAACGAGACCCAGGGATCTGTGTTTTCACGAAAGTCCTCCAGTGTTTCTGATGCACGGTCTATTCTGAGAAATACTGGCAGACGGGGCAGCACTTAGCTCTGTGCCAGGATCCTAAGGGGACCCCTGTCAACCTCAGCGGAATCTAAACCTGAACTCCATCTCCTGGGCTTGAGGTCAGGCACCTGTGAGTAGAGTGCCACCTGCTGGTTACAACCTGCCTCGCATGCACACACGAGATTCACACAAGGGATTCAGGCTAGACCCATGGGGCAAGGACAGCAGTGCTCGACACCAAGGCAAGTGACACAGACGTCCTTTCCTCACTCTCCTCCACTCTCCCTGGAGAAATCAGGTTAAAGTGAATGTCAAGAGCAGCTTTAAATGGCCAAGAGGTCACCAAAGATATCAGCAGTGTGTGTGTTCGTGTCAGCAATAACAGGTACCCTTTCCCAAGGGTTTGAGTGTCAGAGACTGTAGGAGAAACAGGCAAACAGACAGCAGACCTCCTTCCTCTGCACGCTTGTGCATGCACTCCCTCCGGGGTCACAGGGCTGAGGGCAGCCTTGATGACCTGGTCACAGGCCAGCAAGGAGGGCCAACCACAGTGCTGAGCCAACAAACGGTGTGTCCCACGTGGTCACCTGCTCTGTTTGACCACCCGGCTCCCCTGGGTGGGAGAACTTTGAATTCTCCTCCTTATATTCCAGTTACGTGTGTGTGTGTCTCCTGCACTTGACTGTGAGCCTCTTGCCTGCCTCCTGGCCTTGTACTGGGTGCCCCCCACCTCACCGAACTGTGGGATTGAATTGATAGAGGTTTGTGCTACCTCAGATATTTGGAACAAATGCTGGAAAGTTTTGAGCCAAAGGGCAGGAAGATCACAGCTAGGGTAGGAAAGAGAGAGACAGAGAGAGAGGAAGCAGGAGACTACCAAACCCTCTTTGAGTGGCTCAGAAAACAAATGACAGTGACAAGAAGTGGCAGGATATAGACCGCTGCTGTGAGGAAATCTTAAAGGAGACCGGAGGCTCAGTCTGTAGAAGACAAGATTGAAGAAATACAGTTTTCAGGAATGAGAAGGGAGCATCCCGCAGTTGGGGTGCCATTGGCATCCCACCCCTGAGAGCAGCACTGGACACGTGATCCCACACTAAAGTGGGAGAAATGGAAAACAGCAAGTCTGCTGGGTCCCCACTCTGTGCATAGATCCCTCCTAGGCCCTGAGAACCCTGTGCAGGGAGCTCGCTGTTTAACAACAACAACAAAAAAACCAGGGACTTCCCTGGTGGCGCAGTGGTTAAGAATCCACCTGCCAATGCAGGGGACATGGGTTCGAGCCCTGGTCCAGGAAGATCCCACATGCCGCGGAGCAACTAAGCCCGTGCACCACAACTACTGAGCCTGAGCCTGTGCTGTAGAGCCCATGAGCCACAACTACTGAGCCCGTGTGCCACTACTACTGAAGCCTGCGCGCCTAGAGCCTGTGCTCCGCAACAAGAGAAGCCACCGCAATGAGAAGCCAGCACACCGCAACGAAGAGTAGCCCCCGCTCTCCAAAACTAGAGAAAGCCCGTGGGCAGCAACAAAGACCCAATGCAGCCAAAAAAAAAAATAATTAATTTTTAAAACCCCTAGAACCATAAGGCTTTCTCCTGAGGGAGGGCTTTCCAGGTGGGCGGGACAGTGAACAAGTTGGTCCTGACTGGCTTCTGCCACCCTGGCCCCCAGCAGTGCTGTTCCTTCTCGTTGTGTGATCCACGTTTGGCAGAAACATTTCCAGTGGCCCCAGTAGCACAGGAACAGGCTGGAGAGCCCAAGCAGGGTGCTGAGGATGGAAGGAGATCAGAAGAGGAGCAAATGTGGAGTGCAGGTCGCTGGGCTGCCCGGCACTGGCAGCTCCAGGTGGCACAGGGGGCACTGAACCTGACCTGATGATACGAGGGCTGCCCGAGGCCCCCAGGCCTCATCCTATAAGGACCAGATGGGCCGCACCTGGTACCATCACTGCCCAGCTCCTTGTGTCTCCCCTTATTATCTTTTTTTGGCCGCACCGAATGGCTTGCGGGATCTTAGTTCCCCGACCAGGGATTGAACCCGGGTCTATGCCAGTGATAGCACTGAGTCCAAACCACTGGACCGCCAGGGAAGTCCCTCGTGTCTCCCCTTAGAGGGCATCGAGTCTCAGCCCATCAGGCAGGAGCCTCTTCAAGGCATCTTGATGCCTTTATGATGAAATGCAAGAGGCCCATCCCTAATACCATAACTCTGTGTCACACAGGAACCTCAGCGTTAGGTCAGGTCACACACTTCTAGAAACAAGAGGGTTATGTGGTCACGCATCCAAGGGAGACATGGCCTTTGCCCTCAAGGAACTTAAATAGTGTGTGACAGCATTTGATTAAATACTAACAGGTGGTCATTCAGCAGACACATATTAGTACCTGCTGGTGCCAGGAGCAGCACTAGATGCTGGGGATACTGGGATGAATAAGACAGGCAGCCCATGAGTTGTGGAGCATACAAGCTGCTGGGGGAGGGACATGGGGAGCAAGTAACACCATGCGAGGGGGACTGGGGGCCTTTAACAGGAGCTGATGTGGCAGAGGGGGTGAGGGATGTCCGGCTGGGCCTGAAGGATGAGGAAGAGCCAGCCAAGGTAAGTGGCTGCAGCGGTGTGGAGGAGGGAGGGGTCTCCAAGCAGCGCAGGGCTGGGGCGGGCTTCCCGCAGGAGCTGATTTGTGCTGGGCTTGAAGAGTGAGTCAGCCTTGAGGAAGCAGAGGGGGCAGAGTAGTGAGGCCATCAGTCTGGCTGCTCTGGCCTCAGGATCCTGTGAGAGGGAAGTAAGGGGAGAGGCGAGGCTGAATCTGAGTGGCTGGCAGGGATCCACATGGAAATGGCCGGGAGGGCACTTCCAAGTTAGAAATGGGGAGCTCAGGTGCAGGTGAGACGGGGGCGAAACTCAAGTCTCCTGAAAAGGAAACTATGGAGATGGAAGACTGGGAGGAGGAGAGGTGCCGGGACACCTGGGCGGAGGAAGGGCGCCGGGCTGGAGGACAGGAGACTGCAGAGCACGTTCTGTAGAAGCTCAGAGAATGGTTCTCAAGGAGGGGAGGGAGGAGTGGCTCTTCTGTGCCAAGTGTTAACGAAGCTTCTAGAGCTCTGAGCATTGGGCAGGGAGCACAGGATCATCCAGGTAAAGAGGGAGCATTCGCAATGCGTTGCCTTGGTCACCGCCCCTCTCCCAGAAGCTCACCTTTTCTCACCTTCCTGGCCAAAAACATCCCGAGGCCCCAACAGCGGGTCTGCAGCAGCCGGCCATCCCTGTGCCGTCAGAGGGAAGAAGCCCAGCTCCTCTGCCTGGAATCAGTGGCCGCCCATCCTGGGCAGCTGACTCATGGTGGGAAGCCAGCATCGCCTTCGAGCTGCAGAGATGAAAGCGGCCACAGGCCACTGAGGGTAGGCAGGTGGTGGGTGAGCAGGCAGGGGCAGGCCCGCCTGACATCTGAGCACTTAGGAAGCTCCTCCCTTATGCCTCCCAGGTGGGAGGCACCTCTCCCCTGCAGCTTCCTGCAGGAGTGGGAGGAAGCCTCTCTGTTTCATTGAAGCCCAGCCCTGGAGAAAGCTGTGCTCCCTTTGGGAGAAAAGGACCCTTCAAGTATTGCTGACTGCAGGCCCCAGGACCTGCCCCCGCTGCTGCTTTGGGCTGGGCCTCAGAGAGGGGTTCTAGCCCCTAGGGCTTGGGCCACGTCCAGGGAGCAGTGAGGAGGCTCCAGAAACCAAGGTGCAACCAACTCGATCCAGGAACACCTGTGCCACCTACACCCATTAACTTTTTGTACTAGCTTTTCCCTCCTCAGGCCCTCCTGCATCCCTGCTCTGATAGAAAGGTATAAAGTTCAGGGAAGGTGTGATTGGGAGAGGGATGAATGGGTGGGAATGGATACAGCTAGAAGGAAGGCGGCTGTGAGGAAGCAGACAGAGTTTGGAGTCAGGTGGGCTATTCTGAGCAATTCACCTTTCTTCTTGGAGCCTTAATTTTCTTATCAGCAACATGGAATTAAGAGTATTACGAGGCCAACACATTTCAGAGGACTGTGGTGAGTAAATGAGGGAAGGAATGAACCTTCCAAACTGTCAAAATTAAGCGTTGGTGGTTACCATGACCATCATTGCATCAGGAGTGCTCAGCGTGAAGTCCACGGAGCCCAGTTTGAGGGGGTGGGGGGTGTCTGTGGAGTGCCTGAAATAATGTGTAAAAATGCACATGGGGTATCTTTCTGGGGTGAGGATCCATAGCTCTCATCAGCTTTTTGAAGACGTCTGGGCCCAACAAAGCTTAAGACCCAGACACAGCACGAGCCCATCCCCATCACTTTTGAGATGAGTTAGCCGAGACCCAAGGTCACACAGCTTGTCAGAGGCAAGGCCAGATGTGGGACCCTGATGCCCCAACCCTCTGCTCCCGCTGCCCCTTCCTTGTCAGGGGAGGGGAAAGAAGAGTTAGGAGGGAGCAGGGGTGGGGCTGGGGGCGGAGGAGCAGCCAGAGGCAGGGCCCCTGTCCTCACTCTGTTACCAGATGAGGGCCTCGCGGTACAGGGCAGGGGACGGTGAGAGACAGAACAAGGGAGCCCCAGGATGCGAGAGGGAGGCCCTTCCTGGAAGCACAAGTTGCTGAATAAGTGAGTCGTCCTCCTAGCCTCCCTTTCCCAACAACCCCCCCGCAAAAGGCTCAGACACAGGAAACACAAGAAACACACTCTCTCCCTCACACTGTCTTGAGATGACCTCTGGTTCTCAGTTTCCTCTTCTGGGAAATTTAAAGATGCCATGTCAAAGCTTTACGGAAAACCATGAAGGGCCACATGCAAACGTTAAGGTAGTCATGACCCAAAGATGCAGTTTCCTGAGCGGCTCCTGAGTACCAGACACGTGCTGGATGCTTGGCCTAAATCGGCATAAACGTCACCCCTTCAAGAGGCCTCCCCTGACCAGCCAAAGTAAATCCACTTCTCTCTCCCACCCTCCAGTTATGCTCATAGTCCTGTTCCTTCCCTTCCTACCACTTATTATAATAGAGGCTGTTTCTGTGCGTTTCTTCCATCCTCTCTCCTCCACGAGACTACAGTCTGGCCATGGGCAGGAGGCGTGTCAGTGTGTTGATGGCTGTATATCCGTGCTAAGCACAGTGCCTGCCATCTAGTAGTCACTCAAATCCTTGTTAAATGAACGCATGCATGACTGTCTCTAGTCTTCACAACAGCCTTATGAGGTAGGTTATCACGCTCACTGTACAGAAGAAGAAACGGAGGTTCAGAGAGTCAGAGACTTGCTGAAGGGCACAGTTTGTTATCACCAGACTTCAGCTCTGCTCCTTCCCCTTGAAGGACTTGGAGAATGAGGAAACCTAAGGGTCAGAGAGAGAGTTTGGTCCAGCATAATGTCTCCAGTTCGGCCACCACCCTGCGCTCAGCC
Organism: Balaenoptera borealis; assembly: GCF_965194805.1. Classification (NCBI taxonomy): domain Eukaryota; kingdom Metazoa; phylum Chordata; class Mammalia; order Artiodactyla; family Balaenopteridae; genus Balaenoptera; species Balaenoptera borealis. The sequence continues at coordinate 76,236,688 of NC_138869.1, forward strand.
TTCCCCAGTTGCGCTCCCCCAACCTCTGATCATACCCCAGTAGCTCCCAGTCATCAATCCACAGCCACAGAGCTGGAGGCCATCCAAACTGGCCTGTTTATTTCCCAAGCCAAGTGAGAATCAGTCCTTCCCTGCCCACCCCAGAGCAAGATACAGTTGGGAATCCACACCCCACCCCTCAAGCCTTAACACAGCAGATAAATTAGTGAACTCTTTTATAAAACATTCTACAGGGAAAATACATATATATAGAGAGAGCCAGTGCTGGCACTGGGGTGGGGTTCGTTTCTTAGACACAGGTAACCAGATCCTGCCCCATCAGGGCGCCCACCCACCCCTGCACTCTCTTTCCCTGAAGTGGTCATCTGCTATCCCCACACCCTGTTACCTTGGCTGGTTAGCACAAATCATAGAGGTCCATCATCGTGCCCCCAAAGGGAACTGCTTCCTGGCTGCCCCTACCAGCCTGCTCCTCTGAGGTGGGCACCCCCTGCCCTTCCTCCTTACCCAGGTAGCCTTCCTTGGCCTGGCCCCAGGAATTCAGCCCACCAAGACCTGAAGACAGAAGATTGACCAAAGAATATTGTTTCCTGATATGTTTGGTGACCATATATTATCTAAACCAGGACTTTTTTGAAAGTGGAAGGGGTTCTCACTCACTGGAAAACAGGCATAAACCCAGACTTCCCAGCAAAGTACAAATGGTCACCCTACTGATAGGGCTCCCCTGCTCTGAACTGGCCCAGTCCTGCCACTCTTGACTTTCCAAAACACGTTGCATACTTGCAGCAAACTCCTCTCAGACCTCTATTCCCATCTCTGTCACCTTCTACTCTACAAGGCCTTCTGGCATCTTGGTTACACATTCTAAGGCCTCAGTAATATTGGAGACCTGTAGTATTGGGGTTGGGAGGGGTGGTTGGGAATGATGCCCCTCCAAATCCCATATAGGACCTGGCCATGTAAGGCCTTTGGTGTCAAGCCCCAGGCTTTCTGGCTCCTTGGGCCCGATCCCCCAAATCATGGCTGCCTGGGTCTGAATAGAAAAGCAAGCTTTAATCCTCTGTCTTCCATCCCAAACCTGCCACGTCTTCTCTCTCTAGGCCTTCCTGTAGCTCAGGGCCAGGGAGAAATGAACCACCAGTACCCCTATCCCCACCCTTGGTCAATGCAAAGCACTTTGTTCCAGTACCTTCTCTACATGTTGTGCATGCATATTCCTGCTCACACCTCAATGTGGCTCCTGTGCTAGGAACCCCAGGTGTCGCCTCTGGGAGTGGCAACTGGAGGACTGGTGGAGGCTGAGGAGGTCAACCTGTAGCACCCTGCACCCCCAACCCAGACAGGGCTGGGCCTCAGCCCCTCATGAAGGCCTGACCAGCAATCACAGCCATCCCGATGGGTTCCCATTCTAAGCGAGCGCTCCAGCCCTTGCTTTTAGAACCTGCTCAGTAGGCCTGCTTGGAAAACTGCTTTCAATAAGCCTTGCTAAAGCAAATAGTACCAGACAGTGAAAACTCAGGCTCCAGCTCCTTAAAGGTCCCTCCTCTCCTCCCTCCTTCCCCCTCCCACCCCCATCTGCAGACAGTCCACAGCCACACCAGTGCTTTGGGAAACAGAAGTTCAATCTTACTCTTCCTGGGGCCACTGCTTCACTTGTTGTCCCCCTGTCTGTCTTTGGGAAACAGACTTCTCTGTGTCTGAGTGAGGCTACTTAACACCTGCTGCGTCCCTCCCACCCCCCACAAAAACAAGTGCCCGGATCCGACCCCTTGGAGAGGAACTGAGAAAACCCTGGGCTCAGGATGGGGCCTTCCTATGGGCCCCCGAGTAGGCATAGGAGATGGGATGCCGGGTCCCGGGCCTCACGGTGAATGTGTTGATGGAGCTTCCATAGTGGGGGTTGCTGTGGGGAGACCTGGTGGGGAGCAGGAGAGAGATGAGGTTAATATCTGGTTAACCAACACCGCTTCCATCTCCCCCAGGGCTCAGCGCAATGGAGCTGCCCCACAAGCTCAGGGCTTACCACCCCCAGAGTGGGACCCCAGTATTGACTCACCAGACACAGGGCTTCCCTCCTGTCTAGGCCCTGATGCCAGAGTACATGCCTCATACCCTTCTGCTCAGAACACTTCCCTCCTAGCCTGGCTCTGGACGCATCTCTGTGACGGGAAATCCCAGCACCCAAGGACCACTCAGGTCTCCCCCCACCCCACACTGGGACTCCAGGGAGTGGGAGAGAGGAGAGAGAAGAGGGAGCTGGTGGGGAAAGCAGGAGGAGGGGGAAAGAGAAAACAAAGGAGATAACGGGAAATAAGGAAGCAGATAAAGGAAGCGCCAAAGGCGCCCTCTCCAGGTGAAGTGTGCCTCCCTCCTCCTTCTCTCTGCCCTGAGAGCCAGAGGGGAGAAAACCAAATGCCCCAGACTGATGGCCTTGGCCTGGCCAGCTCCCCCGTGGTCCAGGGGAGAGCCTCCCTCTCCCCTGGCTTCCCAGCCCAGGCTCCCGCCATCACCCTGGCCCGCAACTCACCTGCGGGTAGCCGGGGCGCAGCCGCAGTCGCCGCAGTTGCCGCCGCCGCCGCCGCCGCAGGGCGCTTTGTACTTGGCCTCTCCGCGGGGGGCGCCCTCCAGGGACATCTTCCGCACGTGCAGGCCGGCGGGGGGCGCGCGACCCGTCGAGTTGACGCGCCGCATCTCCGGGCGTCCGGGCGCTGCGAAGGGCCCTCTGGGCTGCGGCCCGAAGCAGTTGGGGGAGGTCGGGCTGCGGCCAGTGCCGCCCCGGGGCAGCCTGGGGCTGCGGTGGGTCTCCCCGACGACGTACAGGCGCTTCTTGATAAGCGAACGGCCCCCGCCCGAGAAATGGTCCAGGCCCCTGGCGGCCCCGGAGGGGCCCGCACTGGCGGAAAAGAGCGAGAAGCCGCAAGCGGGGCCCGCGTCCGCGAGCTGCCCCAAGTCTGAGAAGTTGTTCCGGGGAGGGGAGCCCCGGCGCCCCAGATACTGCAGGGCGCGGGGCGGGGGCGCGGGGTCATTGCTGAATTCTGGCGGCGGTGGGATGACCTCAAAGTTGAACTCCACCTCCTCCCTCCTGTGGGAAGGAGGAGGGGAAGAGGAGGACTTGGGCAGCAGGCGGCCCCGGGGGAGGCTGGAGGGCGCTGGTCTTTCCCAGGCCACGGGGGCCTGCGGCTCCGTCTTTGTCCAGCTGTACCCGCGGCTGGGCTCCATGCCCTCTGGGTCTCTGCGGGTCTGGGGCTTCCACTGACTGGTTACCTTGGGCTGTCCTGGCGAGGTTAGCTGGGGGTCCTTCTCAGTCTCCTTGGGTACCTTGGGGACCACTGTGAAGGAGTTGGGCTGGCCGTCGTTGTAGAAGATGCTGTCAGAGCCTACCCTGGGCTGGCTGTGGCCACGGAGACTCCCTGGCAGGGAGGACTGGCCCAGGGCAGCCCCTCTGGACCTCCCCTTCTGTGCCCTCTGCCTGGCTGCAAGGAGCAGAGCCATCGCGGAGCCCTGCTCCACCACCTCCCCTGTCACTGGATGCCTGAGGAGTTCCTCAGCGGGCGGGGCTGAGGCAGGGGGCTTGGCTGGCAGCCCCTGGGGCTCCTTCACCTCCACAGGCTCCCCTGACCCTACAGCCTCTCCTCTGGACAGGGTGGGCATCACCACGGCCACATCTCTGCTGGGGCTGTTCTGGCTGCGATGGGGCTTATAGAGAAATGGCACCTCTTCTCGGCCAGGGGATATCTTTGGGGGGAGGGCTGGAGATGAGAGGGCTCCCTGTGTAGGCTTATTGGTCTCTGAGGAGCGCCCTTCTGCCTCTGACTTGGAGGGCACTGCAAGTTCTTGATGTTCTGGCTTCTCCCACTGCCCAGCTGGAACTAGGTTCTTCTCTGCTATCAGTTGGGATGATGTGGTGGGCAGAGGTGTGGCCTTGGGTGGTGTGGCTGGTCCAGGTGTGGCCTTGGGTGGTGTGGCTGGTCCAGGTGTGGCCTTGGGTGGTATGGCTGATCCAGGTGTGGCTGGCTCAGGTGTGGCCTTGGGTGGTATGGCTGATCCAGGTGTGGCTGGCTTAGGTGTGGCCTTGGGTGGTGTGGCTGATCCAGGTGTGGCTGGCTCAGGTGTGGCCTTGGGTGGTATGGCTGGTCCAGGTGTGGCTGGCTCAGGTGTGGCCTTGGGTGGTATGGCTGGTCCAGGTGTGGCTGGTCCAGGCGTGGCCTTGGACTGGAGTGGTGTGGTTGGCAGAGGGGTGGTGGATAGAGGTGGCAGATTCTTGGCCACGGGCTTGGAGAATTTGCCATTATCAGCCCTGTTTTCAAAGATTCTTCCCCCTTCTAGCTGAGGTTTGGGAGGCAGAGACCCTCTGCTGGGCTTGGCTTCCTTCTCTGCTGATGAGGAAAGCTGGGCCTCCAACTTATTCCGGATCTGCCAGATGCTAGGAGTTGGCAAGTCTTGGGGGATGTAGTCCACAGGCGGGAGGGTCAGGCTGGTGGCAGCCTTCCTCTCTGGCTGGCTGCAAGGACTCTCCTCAGGAACACTTGGGGGTGCCTCCTTCTCTGGCAGGCTTGGGGGCGCCTCCTTCTCTGGCAGGCTTGGGGGCGCCTCCTTCTCTGGCAGGCTTGGGGGCGCCTCTTTCTCTGGCAGGCTTGGGGGCGCCTCTTTCTCTGGCAGGCTTGGGGGCGCCTCTTTCTCTGGCAGGCTGGGGCCCTTCTGGCTCTCCTTTCCCTGAGAGGCTGCAATTGGGCCTGGTCTATGATTGGCAAACCGGTCCTCTCTCCTGGAGCCACAGAGATAGGCTGACAGCTCGTTCCGCAGCTTTGCCATCTGGCTGGGATCCCGCCAGTCCACGGACTCTGAAGAGGCTGTGTCCTCCGGGCTGGGGGGGTCAAGTTTGGGTTTGGGAGCAGGAGAGCTGGACTTGGGTCTTTTCATAACCCCAGCCGGTGGAGGGGCTGCCTTCTCAGCAGATGGCAAAGGAGGGGCAGCTGGGGGCAGGGGGGGTGCTGGGGGAGGGAGTGGGGGTGGAGGAGGGGGCAGGGGAGGGGCTGGAGGTGGAGTCTCGGCTTGTTCACTTGTCCAGGCCTGGGACTGGCTCGGCCTCGGACTGGCTGGTGCCGTAGCCCTGGGCTCCTCGGGATGGTCTGGCTCAGTGGCCCTGTCGGGGTAGACCTGGGACGCGGGGCGGATGTGGAAGCTGGGAGGCAGTGGGAGTCGACTGGGGGCCTTCTTGGTGGCCTTTCCTTCCTCAGGAAGAGCCCCTTGTGCTTCCTGACTGGAGATGGATGAAATCCTGACTGGGGTTGGGGGAGGCACCTTGAGCGAGCTGGGGAAGGTGAGGTGGATCTCTGGTCCCAGGAGGCTCCCCTTGGGCTCAGCAGGGCTCCTGGGGGGGCTGCCTCTGGGGGCCTCTGGCTGCCCGTCACTCAGCGCTACCTCTGATTTCCACTTGGTGACACCCACAGCGGGGAAGGGGTGAGTCCCCGGTGTATGAGGAGACACTGGAGCTGGGGGAGCCGGGGCTGGCAAAAGGGGTGGGGGTGGGGCAGGGGGAATGAAGTCCGGAGGGGTGGGTGTGGATGGGGAGGGAAGGGGGGGTGCGGCGGATAGGGCCCCCATTACTGGGGGCAGAGGTGGGGCCACGCTGGGCGGGGACGGGGGTTCCAGCAGCAGCAGCGGGGGAGGCGGGGGAGCTGTGGAAGGTGGAGGTGGTGGTGAGGGCTCCTCTTGAGGCTGCGGAGTGTCTGAGGGTGGTGCCGGGGCTGGGCCCGGGGGTGGCGGGGGGATGAGCAAGTCCTGGCCATAGTGCCTGGGCCTTAGGTCCCCCACAGAGCTGTATAATCGGAGGTTGCCGTTGATGAGCTTGCTGGTGCCTGGAAGGAGGGAGAGGCAGAGATGAGAAGGGCAAGAAGGCAGCCGGGCTTGCCCATCTCTGAGTGCCCAGGGCAGGGCGGGGTGGGCTCCTGAGAGAGTAGCTGGCCGGTTTCATGCCTCTCCTTTTGAACACCGCGTGAGGAGCAGCCATGTCTCGAGTCTCCTGAGCTCTCCTGGGAGTGACCCTCTTCTTTCTAGGGAGGGGCCCCTGCCTGTCCCTGGCACAGCCTCTGGAGCCTGTGCTAAATCTTCTCCATAGGCTCCCGAGGCTCACCCTTCTCTGCCCCGCTCACAGTCCTGTATATAATCCCTTTACTAAACTCTCTTCAGTTAGGCCTTTCAAGTGCACCAAGTGTTTCTTACAGGTGCCTTGGCTGGTACAAAGCCAGAAAGGCCAGGGTTCAAATCCCGGCTCTTCCACTTACTAAATGTGTAACTTGAGACACATTCATTAACCTTGCTGAGCCTCAGTTTCATCATCTGAAAAATGGGAACGATGTCAGCACTTACCTCATAAAGCTGTTGTGAGGATTAAGCAAGAGAATTCATGTAAATGCATGGCAAGAGCTTATCAGGTGCTAGGCCCATAGTAGGTGCTTAACGAACGGTAATCACTTTGACCACTACCACCTGTGCTTACCTTTTCGTTCAGCGTAAGACAGACAGGGAAGGTGGCAGAGATAGGAAGTCATGGATGGGGGCAGGGGCCTGGAGACCTCAGTAAGGAAGTCTGGGTGAAAGTTTGGGAGGGAGAAATTTGCATGATTAACTCTTGCTTTCTAAAGATCCTGAATCTACCAAGAACCCAGCTTTCCACCTCATAGAGAACTTCTGGAACAGATTCTGGACTGCAGGATGGATGGGGGTCTGTGGAAACGAGGTGACCTGGACGACCAAGGCGCCAGAGGGATGCTGAGCCCCCCTGGCCCCAGCGGCTCACATCCCTCCCTTCTTGGCCCCAGTCCCTGCCCCCTCCCTATTGTCTGCAGGCCACCAGGATGCCCTGATTACTTCTCTCTGAGGGGCACCTGTCCTTCACCTCTCCTCCTCTCAATTTCTAGCACAGAGAAAAACAAACCTGGGAATGGGCAGCTCTGAAGGGCTCCTCCCAGCTGTCTGACTTCAAAACAAACGCCAGACCGAGAGTGGGGAGGGGGAAAACCAACACCCATTGAGCACCCAAGTGTTAGGAGCTGGGACACAGCAGTAAAAGACAAACCAAGAAGTAGTCAAAATACTGGCTCTCGTGGAGCTTGTGTTTTAATGGGACAATGAGACAGGCAATAAACATAATATATTAGTAAATTAATACCACATTAGGTGATGAGTAATATGGGGGAAACCCAGGAGGGGTGGTAGGGGTGCAATGTGAATAGGGTGGTCAGGGAAGACCTGGCTGAGAAGGTGACACTGGAGCAAAGAGGGAAAGAGGGAGGCGAGAGCTGTGCACACGTGCAGGGAAAGAGCAGTCAGGGCAGTGGGAACTGCAGCGCAAAGACCTGAGGGTGGAAATGTGCCTGGATATTGAAGGAGCAGCAAGGAGACCGGGATGGCGGAGCAGCGAGAGACGGGAAAGCCAGCAGGAGATGAGGCCAGGTAGGGCCAGATTCTGGCGGTCCTGGCAAGAACCCTTCCACTGGGTGACAAGGGAAGTCACTGGCGGGTTTTGAGCAGGGTATGACAAGAAGTGACTTGTGTCCCATCCAGTACTTAGTTTACTCTTCCAGAACTGGAATTGTCTTGCCCGTGGCTCACTGGAAGATACGGAGGTGCAAGGGGTTAAGTGATTTGCCCCAGGGAGCGAAGCTAATATGCAGGGGAGCTGGGACTCGAAGCCAAGTCTGCCTGACTCCAGGGTTCTCTCTACCACTCACGGTGAACTTGTTCCTGCTCTGGCCTCAGCCCTCACCATCCTTCCCCTACTGGGCCTTAGCCAACCGTGGCTCTCCTCATCTCCCACCCACAACAGCCAGCAGCCAAGAGACCTGGGGACTCCAGCTTTCTCACCAGCTGGGGAGGGGGGACCAGACGCTTGGGCTTAAGGAGGAAAAAAAAAAAGATGGACAAGCCCCAAGCCTAGGGTCCTCTTACCTGTCATTTGTTTGTCTGCAAAGCTGTCTGGGACAGAGGGGGTGGGCACAGCCAGTCCATGGTTCTCCTGGGCATCCTGAAAGAGAGCAGAACAGTTAGGGGACAGGGAAAGACAGATGGTTCTTAAATCGCTGCTCTGTGAGGCCATTTTATTGCTGGAAAATCCACAGTGATGGTTGCACAACCTTGTGAGTATACTAAAATATAAAAGGGCTCATTTAAAAGGGTGAATTTTATGATATAGTCGAGTCTTGTTATTCGCGGTAGTTAGGGTCTGTAAAGTTGCTAGGAACACTCAATTAGCAAAAACTGGATCAAAATGCCTGAGGGAAATACAGGGTTAGGTTCCTGTAAACCTTGGTCAAGGCACTTACATCAGCTGATCAATACATAACTTTGTTTTATGCGTGTTTCTGTTTAAAGAGACCTTATTTAATATCTATCGTTGACTCACTGACACTGAACTCATGGCCAACAGCACAATAACTCACACCTTGGGAGCTTACCTAACGCATGTATTTTCTCTGTAATGCACCTCACCTAGCCTCCTTGCATGTAGGGATGTCAGACGGCACATCAGCCCTATGTTTGGGGACTGTTTTAAATAGCAAAATCACCAACAAAAAGCAAAGAAATATGAAAAAACATGGCACTAAATAGAAAAGGATGCTTATTTACAGCATGAGGGCTGAAACAAGAAAGCAAAGTGTCTTGTTCGACCTCAGCAGGGCCCGTGTGCATCAGGTGACTCAAATTTTTCACTACTCTGCGTAGGTCCAAAGCATCTTGAGTACTGATTTGGGGGGGTTACAAATAAATTTTAGCAAGCAGGCGAATTTGCAGATACAGAATCTGCAAATAATGAGAATCAACTGTATATAAATTGTATCTCAGTTAGAACAGAACAAACAAAAAAATTCTGCGTGACTCCCCAGGGACGGCCACAAGATAAAAAGCCAAACCCCTCAGCCTGGCCTCCTGTTCACTCTTAGTTTTCATTAGGTATTTACAGAAAAGTACCTAAGTAAAAAGTGGTGAACTGGAGTACCGACAGCACTGCAGATGCCCTTCTGATCTCTAAGCTTGGCAGACCATAATGCGTTTACACAGCTGTCAGTATGTACATACTGTTTTACATTCTTTTTTTTTTCCCCCAAACACACATTTCCATATGTCAACAATGTCCACACACCTGTCCTTTGGAGGAGCTGTGGAGCATTTTATGGTCACTTTCAAGGTCCTCAACACCCTGTTCTCATCCTTCCCAGCCAATGTTTATTTCCACTCACTTGTTACAGCCATCCTGCATTCTAGCTGGACCAACTCCCTCTCCAGGATCCTTCCAACCCACACATCTGGTTCACGTTCATCTCTGACGCTGGGTGTTGGTCAGGCTGTGCTCCTCTTCCCACCCTCCATTTCTAACAATACCACCCATTGCTCTGTGCTCTAAACATATGATCGCCATCACACCACTCTGTGAAGAAGCTATCCCCATTTGTCAGAGACCGCGGAGGCTCAGAAATGTTTGGTAAGTTGTCTATAGTCACATGACCAGTGCTGTCAAACACAGGTCTGTGGAGCTCCCACCCCTGGGTATTTTGCTTCTCTAAAGTCTAAGTCTCTCATCCTGCAAGGATTCACTGAGCCCCTCTAGAAAGACGGTAGCAGGGAAGGGGAAGCTCTGGAGCCAGACTGCCTGGATTTGAATTCCGGCTCTGCCACCTACTAGCTGTATTGACTGTGCCAGTGACGTAAGCTCTCAGTTTCCCTGACTATGAAACTGTGATGAAAATAGAATTTACCTATTCTAGGGAAGCTGTGAGGATTAAGTGATGCAATACACAAAAAGCACTTAGCTCCTGGCACGTAGTGAAAGCCCAATAAATGTTAGTTCTTGTTGTTATTCCTAAGGAGCCATCCCTTGTCTGCACCAGCCCACACTGACCTACCCTGTTCAGAGCAACCCACAGCCAAGCCCCATAGGGAGGACTTCTGTTTGCTCTCTAGATATTCCCCCAGTTCCTCCAATAAGATGTGGTTGCTCCTTGGAGCCCAGGGACATGTTTTACACGAATCCCCCAAAGCGGGACACATAGTAAGCCAAGTTGTTACTCGCTGATGGGCTGATGGTGCCAACTCTCTAGACTTAATGGTTTAATATATAAGAAGGGGGATTCAAGGTAGATGTTTCAGAAATATCCACAAGACCCTGGGTTACCAAGGGCAATCTCAGAATTACTCTCTGGCCATTTGAGGGCAACAAACAACCCATCTTCTTGTTCTTAAAGAATTCTGGGGACTTCCCTGGTGTCGCAGTGGTTAAGAACTCACCTGCCAATGCAGGGGACATAGGTTCGAGCCCTGGTCCGGGAAGATCCCACATGCCACAGAGCAACTAAGCCTGTGTGCCACAACTACTGAGCCTGAGCTCTAGAGCCCACAGGCCACAACTACTGAGCCCGCACACCATAACTACTGAAGCCCACGCACCTAGAGCCCGTGCTCCACAACAAGAGAAGCCACTGCAATGAGAAGCCCGTACATGGCAACGAAGAGTAGCCCCCGCTCACCGCAACTAGAGAAAGCCCGTGAGCAGCAACAAAGACTCAACACAGCCATAAATAAATAAATAAATAAAAAGAATTCTGAAGCTGGAATGGCCTTGTTCCATCATCTACTCTTTTTTTCTGCCTCTATTTGATTCACACGGCCACACACCTGTTCTTAACATCTGTCAAACCCAGTGATCCTGCATTCTGAGATGCAGCACACACACACACACACACACACACACACACACACGACTGATTGTCTAATAACCCTCATCAAGTATGTATACTCTGATTTTGATAAGATGTAGGCCAGGCCTTTAAAAGCCAGGGTTGAGATCCCTCGATTACTCTTTTGCATGTAGTTGGAAAGTAGAAAGACCTGGGGACTTATCATCAAAAGTCTTTGGATTCCATTCGTGCTCTGGATTTTGCCAGTGCACACGTGTGGTGGTGTGGTGTGACCACCAGTCACACCAGTGGTGTGACCTTGGATGAGGTGTGACCTTGTTCCTTGCCAGTGGTGTGACCTTGGATGAGCCATAGCGACGATGATGTTAATCTATCATCTATGCACCAACTGTGTGCCAGCACTATGTTATCTCAAATCCCTTAACAGAGCCAGGGTGCACACCTAGGCCTCCCGACTTACCCTTTCTACAAATCACTGAGACCCATTTTCTTCACGTACAAAATGGAGATATTTCCTGCCTTGCAGGGCCATTAAGAGGACCAAATGAGATAACAGAAAACCCAGGAAACCAGTGCTCGTTGAAGGAGTATGTCTTCTAAATCTTCTCCCCCACAAAGGTGAAAACATTGTGAACAATCAAAGTTGCCTGGAATCCTAGAAGCACCTTCTGGGTCACCCTGAGTGCTTAACTATAATTACATGTGGACGAGGAAGACGGACGAACTTTATGGGCTGGAGGTAACACTGTCCACCCCACCTTTGATCTCAGCTCTGAAAACGCATTAGACCCCAAAAGACCACAGGATGGAAATCCGTCTCCTGAGTGGCCTTGGAACAGCAGCTCAGGCTTTTTAGCTCCCCTATCCCACGCCCCCACACACACACATACATGGGTGTCCCAGGACACACCTATAACCTTGCCGCAGTGTTTGAGGTGCTGTGGCATTCCACGCCCCACCACCCTTGGGGCAGGTCCCAAAGCCCAGCCTCACCCCTTCGGGAGCCCCCTGCACTGAACTGAACACAGCCCCACATCCCCAAGCCCCAGCTGGCCCTGCTCCTTCCCCACACGCCCGCCTGGCCTCTGGTGGTTCACCTAGCTGTCCCTTCCACTGGTGTGGATTCGGGGAAGGCAAATACAAACTCATTTTAATGCTAGTCCTAGGAAAACAGACCCGGAAGGCACACCCCTCTGCTCACTCACCACAGGGACCCAGGCAGCTGGCATCGAGTGACAGAGTTCAGTGTGAATGGCATCCATCTCCACGGGAGCTGAACTCCCTCACCTGTCTCCCTTAGCCTCAGAGAACTAACGTAAAGCCTCCTTAAGAAGAGGGCCTGGAGGTGACATCTAAGTGCACTGTGTGATCCTGGGATGGAGTAAGGCTGTGCCACAAAGGACCTTAGTGGACAACTGGCAATGACTGAATATAAAAGGTGTATCAGATAACAGTATCGTACCAATATTAAATTCCTGGATTTGCTAATTGTGCAGAGAACATCTCTGTTCTTACGTAATGCACACGTAATATGTAAGCTTTTGTTTTGTTTTTGTTTTTAGTGAAGTATAGTTGATTTACAATGTTGTGAATACGTAAGTATTTAGGAGTAAGGGGACCGGGTGTCTCAACTTACTCTTTAATGATTCAGGAGGAAACAATGTATAAATATCAAGAGAGGGAGAGAGCAAATAAAGCAAATGGGGGCAAAATGCGGTGAATGGGGGTGGAGGTTCTAGGGAGTTCTTTGTACTATTCCTGCAACTCCTTTTCACGTTAGGATTGGTTAAAAAGAAAAAGTTGGGTTTCCCTGCTGGTGCACTGGTTAAGAATCCGCCTGCCAACACAGGGGACACGGGTTCGAGCCCTGGTCTGGGAAGATCCCACATGCTGCGGAGCAACTAAGCCCGTGCGCCACAACTACTGAGCCCGCGTGCTACAACTACTGAAGCCTGCGCACCTAGAGCCCGTGCTCGGCGACAAGAGAAGCCACCGCAATGAGAAGCCCGCGCGCCGCAACAAAGAGTAGGCCCCGCTCACCGCAACTAGAGAAAGCCTTTGTGCAGCAACGAAGGCCCAATGCAGACAAAAATAAATAAATAAAAGAAAAAAGAAAAAAGTTACTCAAAAGTATGGACACCAAGGAGGGAAAGTAGCGGGGGAGGGGGTGGTGGGATGAATTGGGAGATTGGGATTGACATATATACACTAATACGTATAAAATAGATAAGTAATAAGAACCTGCTGTATAAAAAATAAATAAATCAAATTCAAAGAAAGTAAGTTACTGAATGCCACTGAATGGTCCATTTTAAAATGGTTAAAATGGTAAATTTTATGTTACGTGTGTTTCTTACAATTTAAAAAGTTAAACAAAGCATAGCAAACAAAAGACAAGAACATCAAAAGAGAAGGTGTTGAGGGAGACTTAGAGTTTGTCCGTCCACTGGACAGACAGCACCTCACATCACCTCTTTCTCTCATCCCCAGTACTCCCAACCTTAACAACAATAATAACAGCTGCTACTTACTTAGCACTTACTCAGTACCATGTGCTCTTTCTGTGTTTTCCATCTCTTAACTCATTTACTTTTCACAACGTGAGATAAGATAGGTGTTACTGCTACCTCCAATTTACAGATGAGAAAACTGAGGCGCACAGAGGTTACGTGACTTGCCCAAGTTAGATATCACTGTTTTTCCAGGCATCTGATCATCACCAGCACCCCTAGCTTTTCACCCGGCTCTTCCAGGCACTTCCTGAGTCCCTTCCTTCCTGCCACCCCGCAAACTCGGCCCTATTTCAGTCCTCACTGTCTCTTACCTAGACAGACAAACAGACAGACTACTGCCCTGACCTCTGCCTCACCCCTGATTCTTCAAACCTGATGCCAGGATGTTCTTTCTAAAATGCATCTCAGAGTAGGTCCCTTCCCTGCTCAGAATCCTTCCATTGGTCCAGAGGATGAAATTCAAACACCTTCACATGGCGTTCAAGACCTTTCATAAGCTGTCCTGTCTGCAGCTCCTGCCACCTTCTCCCACCCACTCCACAAACTCTGGGCTCCAGCTAGTGGTTCTTGTCTGTTTCCCACCAGTGTCCCTGGAGACTTGACTCACTCATGAGCAAATGGGCTCCTTGCAGCAGGGTTCTTCAGTATGGCAGAAAGACCAGTCCCAGGGGGTGTGGGTTCGATCCCTGGTCAGGGAACTAAGATCCCACATGCCACACGGTGCGGCCAAAAAAAAAAAAAAAGAAAAAGCCCCTAGATGATTTGGCTACGCCCCCCTCTTCCACCCATGGAGAACCACTGCAGCTGCTTGGGATTCATTCGCACATCCTCTCAGGCCTCCCCAGCCTTGCTTTTGCTCTTTTTTTTTTTTTTTTAATTGGAGTATAGTTGATATAAAATGTTGTGTTAGTTTTTGCTGAACAGCAAAGTGAATCAGTTATACATATACATATATCCACTTTTTTAAAAATTCTTTTCCCATATAGGTCATTACAGAGTATTCAGAAGAGTTCCCTGTGCTATACAGTAGGTCCTTATTAGTTATCTATTTTAGCTTTTGCTCTTATTCTGCCTCGGATGCCCTTTTCCACCCAGCAAACTCCTGGTTATCCTTTACACCCCAGATTAAATGCCCCTCCTCCATGAAGCCCTCCTTGGCAACCTCAGCCCAAGTTAATTTCTCTTCCTAGTGTGTTCCTCACCCTGTGTGCATTATTACTACAGCTGACATTTATTAGGTGCCTACTATGTGCTAGGCACTGTTCTGAGTACTTCACACGTAGCAGCCTAGTTAATCCTCATAGTAACCCTAAGAGGCAGGTTATTGTTTTTATTTTATAGAAGATGAAACTGAGGCACCGAGATGCTAAGTACACTGCCCGAGGGCACATGGCTAGTAAGTAGCAGGGCCGATATTGGAACCTTAGAGCCTGCCCTCTTTGCCACTACAGTATTCATCTTCACACTCTTCCTCCAGTACAAATTGAGGCCATTGCAGGTGACTGTGGTCTCTGCTGCCCCAGCCCAGCCTACCTGTGGGTAGGGGGACAGCTGATCCTTTATACAAGCCTGGCACACATGGGGCAATTCAATGAGTGTTCGATGAGTGAAAAAATTCCTAGAAGAGTGAATGAGAGGTAGAAAGAACACAGGACAGAGAGGTGTAAAACCTGTGTTCCGGTGCCATCCCCCCACCCCCCCACCCCAGAACAAAGGGCCTCCCTCCCTCTTCTGTGAATGCTCTTTAAGGATCACCTCAAGCAAGGTGTTCCATGAGCCCAGGCCCATAAGGTGTCCCGTCTGTGCTCGGCTCACCTATGCCATGTGGGTGGCAGCCTGGACACTCGGGACTACCCCTCCATGACAAGGTGTTGGGACAGACCTCCATCGTTGTCTCCAGAGAGTTCTCTGGGGGACAGGGGCAAGAGGGGGTAGAGGAGGAGGAGAGGGGGAGGGAGGAGTTTGTGAAGCTGCTTTTCCAGGAGCCACAGGGTGAGGCCAAGTGTGCAGGGCTGGGCCTGAGGTCACTGGTGGCCTCAGACGTGGGCCTGTGACTGTCACAGTCAGCTGGGGGCTGCCCCACACTCAGCGAGCTTGCCCTGGGAAAATCACAGATTTTCACCCCCTCCCCAGGGTGCTGTCTGCAGGGGTTGGCATGCGCCTCAAGTACACTCAGGAGAGAGAAGTGTGTGGCCCTTGGACGATGGCAGCCCCACATCGAGAGGGGTGCGCCAACCTGTGGGCAATGGAAATGACAGAGAACATGCAAATGAGCATCTAAGCACCTCTGCTGGGCCAGCCCACTGGAGCCTCCTTCCTCAGCCACAGGCAGCCGACCACGGCCACGGCCACTCCCGGCACTGCTGCCACAGAGCAGCCCTTGCTCAATGCCTGGGGTAGAGTCCAGCCCTGGCCCTGCCAGATGGGGCATTCCCCATGGAACTGGGCCTCAGGCCTTCTGCGTCCCCATACCCGGACAACACCCAGAAGCTAAGATCACTGGTCACCTCATCCACCTCACAGAGGGATGCAAGCCAGCTCCCCAGCTCAGTCAAGCAGCCCTTTAAAATCCATCACAGCCTCGTATATTGAAAAGTCACCCAGCAATGATTAGCTGGCAGGGAGGCTGGGGGCGGAAGTGCCATTCCAAGAATATTTAGATATATTTTCTTCCTTATACTTGCCTCTATTTTCAGTTCTTCACAATGAACTTCTGTTTCCTTCATAATTTAAAAAAGCACACAGTACATAGTTTTGGGGTTTTTTTAAATTCTTGTAATCAAGAAGAAAGAGCATGGATTTTATAGGCAGGCAGACCAGATTGGCAATTTTTTTTTTTTTTTGACCACACCGCGCGTCATGTGGGATCTTAGTTCCCACACAGGGGATCAAACCTGTGCCCCCTGAACTGGAAATGTAGAGTCTTAACCACTGGACAGCCAGGGAAGTCCCCAGATTGGCAATCTTAATTCAACTCCATCATCTCAAAGACAGAATCGGACACAAGGTCAGTGGTCAGGAAGTGTGCCCCTCTCTCGCCTTTTGAGGCTCAGTTTTCTCATCTGTAAGATGGGGTTGATCCCACCTCCCTTAGGTTTGTTGTGACACCCCACACCTAAAGAGATCGTGCAGAGAAGCACTCAAGGAAGGGCATTTCCCCGGGCTCCTGGCCCTCAGGTCCTAACAAGGCTCAGTAGGTGAGCAGTGGCCTGAGTCCATGGACACTCTGCCTGGGCACAGCTCCCGGGATGTGTCTGCCCGGCTGGACCTGAAGAGATACATGGGTGCTTCCCTGTAGTCAGGGTCAGGTAGCTGGGAATCTCCTACTGCCCTTTCAACCACAGACATTTCAGAGTTGAAGAGAAGGAGGAAGGAAAGGAGGAAGGAGGAAGGGAGGAAAGCATTCACTATTCAGGATGAGGTTGTCTCCCCTTTAATGTTACAGGGCGTCAGAGCCCATTGCTAGCCCCCTGCTGCACCACCAAGGGCTCAGGGGACAGCCTTACCCCACCGATGGGCCCAGCCCTGCCCCCTTGGCCTCCCTTGGCCTGGGACATACACATCCTCATGCCTAGGATTCCTTAGAACCCAGGCAACCCCCAAGGGTGGGTCACCAGGGGCTTGGCCAATGGGCCACACACGGTTGACCTTGGACACAGGCCAGCTCAGTGCCTTAGTGACACATTGTGGAATGCAAACTTCCTCACCAGATTCCTCCAGTAGCCTTGCTGGGGCACCTCAGGGTGAGGTGTGGAGCTGCAGGGGGTGAGGGAGATGACTCTGAGTCAGAGTCAGAGCCAGGCACGGCTGGGGACACTGCTGTAGGCTGCGGAGCAGGGGGACAGGCCCCCAGAGTGAGAGCTACAGGAAACCCCTCCAGGCACCCAACGTCCCCAACTGGGTGAAGCCCAGCAGGTTAGTTGTTTCCTGGCTTTGCGGGGCAGCGTGAGGGTGCGGGGTGTGTTCCCCACACAGCAGCTTCTCTGAAGCTGGGAACCAGTGAGCATTAAAAAAAAGAGCCCCATTACTTCCCCGCCCTGCCCTCCACCCTCTGCCACAGCTCACACCCCCTTCCTGGGGAACAGAGAATTCCACCAACAAGGCCGTCTTCCTCTGGACCAGTCTGCCATCCCAGAATTGCTCTTAGACCCTCGTTTCAGGGTCCTGCCCTGGACTCTGAGCTACAGAGGGCCCTGCTCTGGTTCCCTTTAGGGCAAGGAGTCCATGGGATCAAAGAAAGGGACATGCCCTAAGAGCCCACAACACCCCGTTCTTGACCCTGCTCCAGGCACCAAGGTCCCTAGAATCCCCCATTTAAATGGCCCTGAGCCCATTTCTAGAGCTTCCTTCCCGGTCAGTCCTTCTGAGGGCAGCCCAAGCTGGGGGTGCACATCCCTGAGCCCAAGGGGTGGCCATGTGTGGATAAGGATAAGGGTGTGGGTGGAGCTTTGGAGGTTCAGGCTGAGACCGCCACCGTGGAGGAGGAGCCAGGTGGGCAGAGGCGGGGGTGGCTACGGTGGGGAGAGGGTGCTCCATCCGTACACTGGCTGCAAGCTTCTGACACCCACCCCCCAGGAACGCATGGAGCTTCCCCCACCTGACAGCCCTCCCAGCTAACGTCAGCCACGTGAATCACTCGAAAGCCAATAAGGACTGCCCTTCCCAGCTCACCCTAAGGAGCTCAAACCCCAACCCCAAAGGGAGCCTGGGCCTTGAGTTCAGAGATGAGCTCCCACGGCGGGGGGATGGAGTGGAAAAGTGGGAAGGAGAAATCCGGCTGACTCGGGCTGCATCTCTGCGTTTCACAGAGGGCAGGGTCCAGAACAGTCAGGCTTCCTGCCCGGAACCCAGGCTGACACCTCCCCAGGCACCGCCAGGCCTGCCTGACTCAGAGGGTGGGGTGACCCAGGGAGCTCTCACCGCCTGGGGCAGCCCAGGGGACCTGTCCAGCCAGTTTCCCCATATTCGCCACGTTGGCATTTAATTTTTAATTCCTCATATGCATCGCCCTGGAGATGGCTGGGTTCAGAGTAGGGTAGGGCAAGAGGCAGCCCCAGAGAAAAGTACGACCTTTCCTCCACCAGTTGTTCCACCAGCTCAGCTCTCAAAAGCTAGGGACAGGCTCTGGCTTGAGCTCTGGGCTGAGCTTCCCCTTGGAGGTAGAAGGAAGTGGGGAGAAAGGAGCCTTCCCCGACTCAGCCCAGGCCCACGTGGTGTAGACAGGACTGGATCGAGAGAAGGAGACCTGGGCTTGGGTCCTGTCTCCACCTCCATTGAGCTGTGTGGCCTGGGCAGGACCGTCCCCTCCCTGGGCCTCAGTTTTCTCATCCTGATGAGCACCAAGGTCCGCCCCTACCCCAGCTCTGAAGTTTGCGATTCTAATCCAGTTCCTCGGAGCTTGCAGAGCAGGAAGTGGGGTGGCCCTGGTGACTGAAGCACGTCCTTTTCAGAGGGCCTGGAGTCTCTGGGAGGCTCCAAGGAGCTGACCCCACCTCCTGCCCCTCCGTTAGCAAGTTATTTTAACACAGAAAGTCACAGCTGAGGAGACCCTAGTGGACCATCCAGTATAACCCCCGCTGGTGGGTGAGGAGCCAGAGGCCCTGGGAGAGGAAGGGCCTGGCCCTCAGCCACCCTGCAGCCCAGTGGCAGAGCAGGCACTGGTGCCAGTTACCTGAGGATCAATCCAGATCCCATCCCAGTCACTGAGGGATCCCAAGGTCCTTTTCATAATTGGCCTTTGGCTGCTGGCTGCCTGCAAAAGTATTTCTTCGTTCTCTGCACTTTCACCGCAAACAGAGCAACGAAGCTCCAGGAAGGGGCCAGAAGCACCTGCTGTGGCCCTTCTCTGCCTCATCTTGCCCTCCCCTCTCACACCAGTCCCTCTGCGGGCTCCTGAGAGGTACTGACAGCGACAGTGCTCCCAGAAGATGGCCTGGCCCGGACGGCGCTCAAGGAAGAGCATGGGCCTGTCACGGGCATCGCCGCCTTGAGCCTCGCCTGCCCCAGCATGGCCTGGCCTGGGAGGTGCCCCCTGAGTGTGGGAAGGGAGGAGAGGGAGGGGCAAGGCCCAGCTGGTTAGGACAGTGTCAGGCAGGGCTTGGCCTCGACCCAGCTCCCCACCCCTGCCCCAACTCGGTGGGGTTGGGGGTCAGGGTGTGCGCACGTGTGTCTGTGTGTGAACCCACAGTTCTGTCCTCCTGTCTTTCATTCTCCCGGCCTCCTGCCCCAGCTAGAAGAAAGCAAAGGACCCAGCCCAGAGCCTAAGGGAGAGGAGTCGGACTCCCCTCAACCCAGGCGCCGGTGATGAAGGATATTGGGGCTGCTTTGGATCTTACGACCTGAATCAGGAGTAAAACATGTCCCCGGGATACGGGCCACCATGCCCAGGGTTCCTAATCTTAAGGTGCATCATAGGTGGGCTTCCAGGGGCCTGAGATCCCTCTGCTGGAGTTGTAAGCAAAATTACGTGTACGTGCCTCATAGCCTCCTCATGCTCTCAAAGGGGTCTATGACCCTACAGAGGCAAAAGCCCTGGTGCCCAGAAAGCCCTGGCTGCCAGGCAGGGGTTCAGAGAGGCAGACACGGGAGATGCAGGCGGTGCTGCGGGCTCGTGCTGGGAGGGAAGAAAAAAAGCTTCTAGGCCGTGGGTGGAGGGGAAGATAGGACGGCCTGAATAGAACTCGGACCCTGGAGCCTGGCTACAAATCCCAGCTCTGCCACTTATGAGCTGCCTGTCCTTAAGCAAGTTACTGCCCCGTCCTGTGCTTCAGTTTCTCTACCTGTAAAATGGGGATTCACAGCAGCATCTTCCCAAGAGGGTGGCTCCAACGACTCTGTTAACACATGCGAGGCACTTGGGATGGTGCCTGACACACAGGAAGTGCCCCCCACGTGTTAGCCACGATCGCACGGCCCTGCCACTGGCTAGGTCCACACAAGCCACCAAGCCGGCACCGATGGCATGGAATGACCTTCCCTTTCTGGGTTCAGTTCCTGCCAATGTAAAGTGAGGCTGGTGTGGACCCGACAAGGCCCCTTTAAGTTGTGGGTTCACAGTGCGTTCATTCCCTCGCCCTCACCAGTGAGGGGCCGTGAGTTTGGTGGCGAGAAGCCCCATCTCCTGGGACTGGGTCTGAGGCTTGCCCGGAAGGACTGCTCCCAAGCCAGTACCAGCCAGCAGTCCCTAACCCGGTGCAGCACCCCCAGTCATGCTCTGCTTGGCCCAGACCAGATCCAAACCAGAGGACCCAAGCCAGAAAGGAGGAGAGCAGAAAGGCAGGGACCTACACTGATTACTGAAGGGGCCCAAAGTGGGTGGGTGGGTGGGTGGGTGGGAGCAGGGATACAGGATGCCGGCCCATCAGAACAAACTCAGCTGTGCCGCATTAACCCTTTACTTGCTGGTGCAGATCTGAGGGAGGAGCCAGGACAGCAAGAGCCACTCAGGGGGAAACAGCCATTTATTTAAATATTTTAACAACCAGAACAGGCACTGGTGTGTCAGCCCTGGGCGCCCACCACTGTAGTTCTTAGTATGTGTGCTGGGAGTAGGTGAAGGGAGAGAATCGAATTCACCTCCAGCGATAGAAAAATCTCAAAATTATTTCATCTGCATGTATGGGTGTGATAACCCTGTAACAGTTCTATGCATCTCTGAAAACAAAGTTAGGGGTGGACTCATTTGCTTTATAACTTTTTGTTGGTGGTGGTGTACCCTCTCTATTCATCTGTGATGTCCGTGAATTGCTTTTGTAAGCAGAAAATAAATTACTTAAAGTTGTATTCCCAGAGGTCTGTGTGCTCAGCCCTCCACATACAGGCCTTGGGGTCGCAGCAAGGAGACTGTAAGACTCAGTCCCTCTCACAAAGAATCTCGGGGTCTGGTTGGTGAGCTTGGACAACCCAGAAAAAATCAGTGACGGTGAGAGGGAGATGGTTGTGCTAGGCAGTGCTGGACAGAACTTGTGGGTGCCCCGGACTGAGGCATGGGCTGTCGTGAGGTCTAACGGGCCCCTGAGAACTCAGACCAGGATTAGGTGCCTTGTCAGTCGAGGCAGAACAGAGCCCCATGGAGGTATGGGATGCTGTGACCCCAGTGACTGTATTGTCTCAACCGGGACCCAGGTCTCACAGACAGTAGTGAACCTGGAATTTATGAGGCTGACAGTTTAGGCTCTAAATCTGGGCTGTCGCATACGGTAGCCACTGGCCACAAGTGGCTATTGAGCCCTTGAAATGTTGCTAGTCAGAAGTGGGATGTGTGCTCTAAATGTGGCACACCAGATTTTGAAGACTTAGTATGAAAGAAAGAATGTAAAATATCTCAGTATTTTCTACATTGATTAAATGTTGAAATGATCATCTTTGGACTAATTTTACCTATCTCTTTATCATGTAGCTACTAGAAATTATAAAATTACACATGAGGCTCACATTATATTTCTATTGGATGGCGCTGGTCTAGGCTGTCCCTGAAAACCCAGTCACAGAGCAGTTGTTTTGAGTGTCTTTCCCTTTAGAGAACAAAAGCCCAACCACAGGTTCCAGAAGGGAGTTTTTGGTTTCTGGCAGTTTCAGACCCACAAACAAATCAGTCCCAAATGCCCTTCTCCCAAGGGTCACTGCTATTTGACCTTCGAGACAGTTCAGGTGCCACCTCTTCTAGGAAGCTTTCCTTGATCACTGCCCTGTAGCTGGATTGGATACTCCTGCTCTGGCCTATGTTCTAATAGTCTGTTTACTGATTCATCCCCTGCACTGAGCAGGGAGTTCCTTGAGCAATGCTGGCTCAATCATCTCTGAATCCCAGCATCCAGTGCAGGGCCTGGCACAGAGCAGTCAGCCATCGGTGATTGTGGAATATGAATCCTGCTGAGCTGGAGGTACCCACTGCTGCATTGCCTCTGCACGCAACTTCCCCATAACCTCTCCTTAGGTTTCGACTCAGAGGAACTGACACCCCTAATCCCAGCCTTGCTGCCATGAGCCATGCCTCCTCCCAGTAGCCACCCTGGGTTGGCATTAGGAAGGAAGGGAATGGACAGAGGGTGAGGCTGATGACCAATTGGGCCAGGGCAGGTGAGGCTCCCTCCTCTATGGCAGCCAAGGTGGCCCATCCAGAGCAGACCCACAGACCTCAGGGCAGAACCGTACTCACCAGTGGAAGAAAGGTCAGCAGGGGCCGGACTCTTGGCCGAGCTTTCAGCGTGGCGGTTCCTGACTCACTCACTGTGTCAAATCGGTTGTCTCCATAATAGATGCCGTCTAGAGGAGACAAGTGAGGGGAGACCATGAGCTGGAGATCAAAGGCACAGGGGCCAATGGAGTTTAATCAGGAAAACTGAGTTTAATCAGGCCACGCAGTGGCCCCTGCTGGACCCAGCCCAGCACCTCTTATATAACAAGATCCTACGGGTGGGGCGTGTGCTTTTGGGACCAAGTGAAGCAGGATTGGGAGGGACGCCAGGGGCGGTTTCTTAGGGTCTCCTGAGGCTTTCAGCCGCCAGCAGTCCTCTTTCTCCTCATCCACCCCATATAGGTCCTGAGCCTTCACTCCCACAACAAGTCCCTCCTTTTGGGGCCCTGAGAGCTTGATCAAGGCCCCAGCTAAAGCTTATCTCTGAGAGAGGGAGGAAAACAAGCTGGCTTTTCTCTTGAGTGTTTGAATTTCTAATCTGGAACAAGCAGAGCAGATGAGGCCGCCCAGTGGCCCAGCACCCACCTTCTGGACTCCTCTAACCCAAGATTTCTTTAGCTCCCAAACCATCAATGGTTGGGGGCATGGCTCCATCTGATGCGCCCTTGAGGACAGAGAAGAAATAGGACGGTAGGCTCCACCTGACTTAGTACAAATCCCAGCTCTGCCAATGACTCGCCATGTGGCTTAACCTCTCTGGGCCTCAGTTTTCCCATCTGTACAATGGGAACAATGACAGTGCCAGTTAATGTGGTCCCGTCCTCTGCAGGAAGACAATATAGGACCTTTCTCTTCCTCTAGTTGCTGGACCTGTGCTCTGGGCTGTTTCTACAGTAGTGGGAACTATTGTAGATCATTTTCTCAACAAATCTCCCTCATGACTCTTAACACACGTTGATGAGAATTTCACACACTGTCACCTCCGAGAGGCAGGGGTCACTGTGGACCTCCTACTACATGGGCCATGAGCAAGGAGGGCTTTCTCCATTTACCGGGGCCGAGGGACTTCCTCTTCCTCTATAGCCAGAGGGGAAAGAGGAGAAAGGTCAAAATTCCAACTAACCAGAATCCTACTAACTGGAACATTGGATGAATGGTGGTTACTTTGCCTCTTGCACATGACTTTAGGAGAAAAGTGCAAGAGTTTAAAGATTCCCACATAGAGGGCCTTGACTGTGACATGGAGGCTCCGGGGAGCACCCCAGAAACAGGACACAGAGTCCTTTATGTGCTGCCCTACCTGGCAGAGAGTCGGCTGGCACATTCCAGATTCTCCACCTCTCAAAGGGGCCAAAATGGCGAGTTTTCCCCATGTCCCCGGAAATTCTAGTTCCCAGCGCTGCCCCGTCCCGTCCCGTCCCGTCCACTCTGGGCAAACACGATTCCCCAGTGGTGGCTGCCAGGCTCCATGCCTAAGGCTGGAGACCAAGATGCCAGAGGGTGGGTGGGGAGGGAGAGGGGGGTTGTAAGAGGGCAGACTTGGCACAATCAGAAACAAGAAAAGTAGAAATAACTAGACACCCCCAACAGCTACCACTAAAACCCACCCAATTCTCACTGGCTTCTAAGCATCTGTGTGTTGACACCAGGATTTCCTGGGACATTCTCTAGATAGTGCTGTTTTGATCACCAAGACGTTACACTGGGGGTGGGGTGGGGACTAACACAGGCATGCTTCCAAGCAGACCTTCCCTCTCATTATTTTATTTAATCTCTGCACCCGTGTTGGGGTCTAGGGAGCATCCTTTCTGCAGCTGAGTTACCACAATATGAATAGTTACTCTTATTGTGTGCCTAGGAGTTTTAGAAGCAAGCAATCTGGCAAGTTGATCACTATAATAGCAGTAATAATATAAGACTAGGTAGAATTTATTGAACACTTGTAATGGGCCAGGCACCCTTCTAAGCATCTTATACATTATTAATTCATCTAATTCTCAAAACAGCCCCTTGCAATTGGTATGATCACCATCCCCGTTTTACAGATGAGAAAACTGAGGCACAGAGAGAGATCTAATAACTTGCCCAAAGCCTCAGAGTAAGTGGTGAAGCCGGGGTCTCTGCTCCAGGGCTGACCTCTGAACCACTATACTGTACACACTGCTCCCAAAGTGGGGAATCCTGATCCCGCCATTTATAGGATGTGGATGGGAGGATGGGGGTGTGAGGGGCAGGGGTGCTACTGGAGGGTATGGGAGGCTTGGCTGTAGCCAAGAAGCAGTGCTGGGGAGGGGTGGGAGGTGAAGCAGCTTGCCCAAGGCCCACACCGGTTAGGGCAGAGCCAGATCTGAGCCGGGGCCATCCGACCCCCACATGCACCCACTCTACACACCTCACAGATTCCATGACTCAGTCCTGATTCTGAGCCACTGTTGTCTCAGTTGGTTTGTGGTTGTTTTGAGCAGGGGAGCCCTTTCTAAGAATACGACTGTTCTCTGGAATACCTGTGTAAGGCGAGCAGCTGTGGTAGAGACAGAAGTGGAAGGCCTGGGTGGCTCCCTCCCAAGGGGGCACCTCTTGGAAATGCAATTTGATTTCCCCATTCTAAGAGGTGTGGCTGGGAGTCGGGGAAGGAAATGTGATGAGAGAAGCAGAGTCAAAGTGGTGTGATGTGAGAAAGACTCGGCTGGCCACTGCCGGCTTTGAAGATGGAAGGGGCCACGAGCCAGGGAGCGCAGGCAGCCTCTAGAAGCTGGAAAAGGCGAGAAAACATTCTTCCCTAGAACCTCCAGAAAAGAACACAGTGTTGCTGACACTTTCGTCTTAGCCCAGTGAGATCAGTGTCAGACTTCTGACCTACAGAACTGTAAGATAATAAACGTATGTTATTTCAAGAAAAAAAAAAAAAAGAGGTGTGTCTAGAACCTGACAGACTTTCCCTGGGCCCCTCATACCTGGGCTCAGTTCCCAGTTGGTCAAGGCACACCAGCAGGTGAGGCAAGTGTGGCCACTACCATAAGCCGGGTCCCCCAAGAGTTCAAGGTCAGGGCTGGGGCTTTCTGAGCCTCACGGTCAAGGTCCAAAACTAAACAGAAAGACAATAGAGTCCAACCTTGGGGATTTTCCTGTGGAAGTAAATGAATGCTGCTAGGATCAGTGTCAGGGATACTAGAATGGGCCTTCCTGGGAAGCAGCCCCCTCCTCAATTGAAGAGATTAAAGGAGGGCCTCTTGAAGAAGGAATGGACAGTGAGGAGGTGAAGCCGGAGACAGACAGGAGGCTGGACAACTCTACCCACGGTGGGGAAGCCACTGGGAGGCGGGTGGCCCTTTGCCCTCTTGTCAGGGAGAGCTCTGAGTCTGGACCCTTTGGGTTGCCCTCTTTGCCGATGGGGAGACTGAGGCCCAGAACGGATGGGGCTGGTCCAAGGTCTCAGAGCAGTGGTGGTGGTGCCAGGGCTCAAACGGGGTCCCCAACTTGCAGTGCTGGGCTCCAGGCACAAATAATGGGGTGCCTTACACATGGCGCGTGGCTTGCTGCCTCTCCCCGAACAGGCTGACCTGGTTCTCTCAGTCTGGGGCAGGGCGTGTGTGTGTGTGTGTGTGTGTGTGTGTGTGTGTGTGTGTGTGTGTTAAGTGGAGGGGAGAACAGCCAGCTTTAGGGGAGCTGAGGGCTGGGCACAAGTGGCTGCCTCACTTCCAGCCTTTCCTTTCTCCTTCTCCCCAAAAGGAGGAACCTCTCATTGGGTCTTTGGCATTCGTTTACTTACAAAGGTCAGGGTTGAAAGTCTGATAAAATGCTCTTCTTCCCCCAGCCCGAAAGCTGCCCATGGATCTCCATGGAGGCTGAGCTCTGGGACAGTTATTTAGCTCTTTCCCCAGATCCTAGACAGGCCCAAACTAGAGAGGAAATGAATGATAAAAATGTAACTGTCTGACACCTGATACCCCATATTACGAGCTGGGCACCATTTTAAGTGCTCTTTACATCCCCCTTCACAAACCTGTGCAGGGCTTCCCTGGTGGCGCAGTGGTTAAGAATTTGCCTGCCAATGCAGGGAACACGGGTTCGAACCCTGGTCTGGGAAGATCCCACATGCCGCGGACCAACTAAGCCCATGAGCCACAACTACTGAGCCCACACGCCGCATCTACTGAAGCCCGTGTGCTCTAGAGCCCGTGCTCTAGAGCCCGTGCTCTACAACAAGCCACCACAATGAGAAGCCCGTGCACTGCAACGAAGACCTACCGCAGTCAATAAATAAATAAATAAATAAAATTGTTTTTAAAAAAACCTGTGCGGCAGGTACTCTTATTATCCTCATTCGGCAGATGAGGAAGCTGAGGCTCAGAGAGGTTAAGTCCCCTGCCCAAGGTCCCACAGCTGGTGAGTAAAAGGGGCCAGGATTCAAGCCCAGGCAACCTGACTCTAGAATCCAATTCCCTCTGGTCACAGCCAGGACAGCAAGGAAATCACACAGGGATTCAACATCTCTTTCCTTGGTCTCCTGTTCTTCCAGAGTGAGACTGGAAAGTTGGTGAGGTCTAGAGGAGACAAATGCATCTCGGAATCAGATCTGGGGTCACACCCCAGCTCCTCCATGTAGCACCTGAGGACTCAGGCTGGGTTTCCCCACCTGTCAAATGGGGATCACTTTGGGAGAAGCCTCCCAAAATCAAGGGAGACAAAAAAGCCAGCAGAGGCGAGAGGAAGGCTGGGGTAATGGTGTGGGGTCCCAAATTGCCAGGAGCCCCCAAATGGCCCCAGGAGCACTGGCCACAGGTTTCATCAAATTCCAGGTGCTTAAAAGCGGTGGTGTTCTAGCTTGGGAGAGTTTGCTACCTTGACCAGTGTAACCCAGAACCCAAAAACAGACCCTCACCTCTACCCCACTGAAGTGGGGTATCTGATCCTTGGCCACTAGGGGAAGGCCAGCCTTTCAGGGACGCAGCAGGGGGCCCCAGGTGAATGTAACCCACAAATGGCTGATGAGGCCCTTCCTTGCTAATTAACAGGGCCACATGACAGGAACCTGAAAAGGCTGGTCTGTCCCAGCAAGCTCCAGCAGGTCTGACCTGGTGCGCCGGAGAGAGGCCTTTGTCCAAGCGCAGAGGGGACTCTGAAGGTGGCACTGGGCTGGGCTGGGCTGGAGCCACAGAGTGTGGGGGGCGGGCACAACGGGAGGAGCCTTGGGGTTGGGTACTGGAGGGGGGAGGAGCGCAGCAAATAGGCCCTCTGCTTCCAGGCTAGGACACGCTACCCAAAGTATGGCCTGTAGACCTGCCGGACTTCACCTGGGAACTTCTCAAAGTGCATCTGAATCTGATCTTAACAAGGTCCCGGATGATTGGATGCACTTTAATTTTTGAGCTGCCTTGAGCTGAAATGCCTTTGAGTCATTCAACCTATCTGAACCTCTGAGTGTTTCCTCAATTGAGAAAACATAGTTTTTAGTATAGTGCCTGTTTCAATAAATAACTGATAATAATCATGATGATGTTATTATTGTTATTAATTTATTGGCTGGGAGAGAAAGGGCACCCTGTAGACAGTCTGCAGTGGTCAAGGGAGGGCCTGGCTTTCTGAGCTGAACTACAGGAACAAGAGGAGCTTATATAATGGGGCAGTAGAGAGGGTGTGTGTGTGTGTGTGTGTGTGTGTGTGTGCTGAGCTGCAAGCAAACCACAGCACACCTCCAGGGGACAGGAGTAAACAAAAATCTCCTTCACACCCCTGCCACGGACAGGTCAGCTTTCCTTTCGGTAGGCTGGTGCCAGCCTGTCCCTGGCCAGAAATATGTGCTCAGCCCCTGGGGTTCATGGCTTCCTACCTGTTAGCCTGGCCTGAGACACCAGGTCAGGGGACCCCAGGAGCAGGAATACCAGAACCAGTAGCCACCTTAGGGAGCACTGGGGTTCTCCTGGATAAGGAGCTGTGACAGTCCCTATACATTTATTTAGAACTGCAAAAAGTCCTCAGGGGAAAGAGAATGGCCCAGCTCCATCTGGGGAAGGAAACCCCAGGATTCTCAAATACTCCCATATAAAAGAATCACCCAGGAGCTGGTGAAAAGTCCAGAATCTGGGTCCTAGTCCAGTGATTCTGACTTCATGTACCCCAGGTGGGCCCCCTGGAATCTGCATTTTAAATAAGTGTTCTAGGTGGTTGGGAGGAAGGTGATTTACATTTTGGAGGAACAAGAAAGAAGGGCCCCCAGCAATCAGGGCATCCTATTGGTGGGGTGGGGTGGTGGTAGATAAAGAAGCTTGGCTCAACTAATCCAAGAGGCAAGGGAGGAGTCCTGAGTGACTGGCAGCCTTGTCTCAGGCTGCAGCAAGTCCCTTATCGTGAGATTTGCAAAGATCTACATCTCTGCTTTCTCACGTACTTTAAAAGCAATTGTGCAGCCTTTTAAGACCCTTGTGTGGGCTTCCAGGAGGCTTAATTAGGATTGCAATCGCATTAAGTGAAGCCCTTCTAATAGTTACTGGATAAATGTTAGGGAAATCCTGTAAAGAAAAATTTACCTGTCACCACCTTCACATGACTGTTTGCATTTTACCTGCTGCACCCAGCCTACCCTTGTGCAAACAGATTTTTACGACTGTAGCCACAGAGCAAGTGGTTACTCCTTAATTCCCTTACACACTCCCACACTGATTCTTCCCCCTCCATCCTACCGGCTATTCTCAAAGGGCTGGATACCGCCAGCATCTCAGAGAATGTCACAGACTCAGGGACCCTATGAAACTCTAATCCCAACCCCTTTGAGATCTTATCATGGCCTCTACATGCCTCAGCTACAGGAACTGAAGCAGGAAGTGCTCAGAGTTGGAAATGCCCTGATAATAATAAATCATGCAGGAGTTGACAGATTTGTTCTGTAAAGGGCCAGCTAGTAAATATTTTTGGCTTTGTGAACCATACTGTCTCTGCTGCCGTGACTCAACTCTGCCCTTAGTAGCATGAAAGCAACCGCAGACGATATGCAAATGATGGGCATGGCTGGCTGTGTTCTAATAAAACTTTATTTACAAAAACAGGCCATGGGCTATAATTTGCCAATCCTTGTTTTAGTGTTTTTCCTTTTAATGCTCTTCAAAGCACTGCCATATACCAACCTCAAGCAGTCATTCTGTAAGCAGTCTGGACACCAGCCCCATTGAACAGAAGAAAAAAACTGAGGCCCAGAGAGTGGCTAGGCCCCCACTTATTGACAGAGGTGGACTCCAAAACAGGTCTGGGATCTTCATCACATCCCAGAATCCCCAACACTGGTCCTTCCCCTCCCCAACTCCGAGCACATGTCCTGTTCAGCAGGAAGACCTCTGCTACCCCCACTGGCGCCCTGAGGAACACCCCAGAAACACTGGAGAGCCATCCTGCTGGGTGCACATTGCTTCCCACCCCTCCATGTGGTGCAACCAGGCTGAGTCAGATGGAGACCCAGCCCTGCCCCGGGGAACGGGAGGAGGTGCCTCCCTGAGCTCCAGCCCTGCTGGTGGAGGCAGCAGTTGGCTAGAGGTGACAGGGCACCATGCCTGCATTTCTCTACTGGAGGGACTGAACCCCACCTGCAGTCTGTTCAGTGCAGGCAAAAATGTAGAGAAGTATGTAAGGCAAAAATGTACACAAGTGTGTAAGGCATTCCCCTTGGGGAAGGAGTTGTGGGGGGGTGAGGGGGAGGTGTTCTCAAGCAGATGCCCCTCCAGTCAAATTCACCCTTGATTACCTTCCACAAAGTCCACTCTGCAAGCCGGCTAAGAGTGTGGTCTCTGGAGCCACACTGCCTGGGTTCAAATATTGGCTGTGCCTCATGAGGCAAACTGTGGGGTAATGGCAATGTCCCAAAACTGAATTGCACTGACGGTTACACAACTTGATAAGTCTACTAAAAAAATCAGTGAACTGTACACTTGAGAAAACCCTGGCTCTGTCATTTAAAGCTGTGTGATCTTGGGCATGTTACTTAACCTCGCTGTGCCTTGGTTGCCTCATCTGTCAAACAGGATCATAGGCTAGGATTCAACAAGTCAACAACACAAGGACTTTAGAACGGTACCTTGCACCTAAGCAGGGGTCAATAAATGTTTGGGACCCAGGCGAGGAGAGGCATTTAGGCCTCACAGAGTTGTACTTGGCAGGACGTGTGTGTTTGTTAAGTTCCTAAACCCTGCCTCCAAGCCACCCTGGCCCTCGTAGGCTTTGCTCCTGCTGTTTGCTCTCGAAATGCTGGATGCCCTTCCCTCTCAGCTTGCATGCTAGTTCCAATCAGAGGTCATCTCTCTCTGTTCCTTTTGCACTTACTCTTTTATAGCAAAGACTCAGAAAGGGCTAAACAGCATTCGGTCAGCTCTGTTCACCAGCTGGTCTGAGATCCTTGGGCCAGAGAGAGGCAACGTCTTGTTTGCCCTGCTCCTGTCATGGTGCCTTGTGTCCCAACTGTGACAACTTGGGTGCTGAAGTGAATCCAATAGCAGGGGTTGAGGCTGTAACATCCTCTGTGGGTCCCCACACAGTGGCCATAAAGGTCAGTGAAGGTAATGGGGTGACAATGAAAGCAGGTGAGGTAAAGCAGTGATGGGTGACCCTCCTTGGGCCCAGAAGCTCAGATCACACACAAGAAGTGAATTCCTGTCCCCACCCCCTGGATTCCCCCTCAGTTATATAGGGTACAAACTGCAGAAAGATGCAGTGATAAGGTGACCCACAGGCAGAACCCAAAGGCAGGGTGGGCATGGTGTTTACAGATGCCTGCAGACACACCACCCTGATTCAGGGGCCAGGGGCAGCTGGCAGTCAGGAGGGGCTTCCTCAGCCTCCCCTGTCGGGTCTGGGGCTTCTTCCTCTGAGCTCATAGGCAACCCAGGCCCCAGCTTGACCTGGCGAGAGCCTGTGACCCCGGTCAGTGACTTGGTGTCTGGCACAGGCTGGTATCCTGCTAGCAGTGGCTCCTGTGGATTTTTCCTGGGCCTCCCCAGGGCAGAGCCAAGTGTGTGGGCGCGCAGATAGCAGCTCCCTCTCTGCCTGTGACCCCGGGCCAGGAGAAATGCGGCTGGGAACTGGGGGTGGGGGGACGGAGGAAGCGGAAAGAGTGGGGGGTTGAAAGGACCACCCCCAAGTCCTCAGATCCAGGGGAACACTCTGTACTCAACAGTACTTCTGGGGGAAGGGTGAGGGAGGGCACTGCAAACCGCGGGAAGCCTTTCTGGCAACAATAACGCAAACATAACTTCCACAGAGAAGGGAAAATAAACACCTCGGAAGAGAGACTAAGATAAGATGCGGGGACCCCCGCAAAGGCCTCCGACCTCGCTGTGGAGAGGGGCCCCTCCTTCCCTTTCCCGGAGACACCTCTCTCGCCGGAGGCTCCTGCCCGGCCAGCACGCAGGTTCAAACGCGTTCCTTCCCCTCTGCGCTGCCGCGTCTCCCGCCCTCGAGGCCGCCGATCGCCCGGAGTCCCGGGAGGGAGGCCGCCCCCGGGGTGGGGGAACCGCCCGGCAGCCCTGCGCCCTCCGGCTCCCGGGCGCACTCACCGAAGTGCCGGGTCCCCTCCTCCGGGGCCTCCTGGGTGAAAATCCAGGGGGGGTTGGTGGCGTAGAGGGAGGTGGCGGGAGGGTTGGCGTGCTTCTTGCCGAAGAGTTTGCTGAAGGTGCCCTGCACCGTCTGGTTCTTTTTCATGCTGCCGCCGGCCGAGCAGGCGCCGGGGAGGACCGTCCCTCCGCCTCCTGCCCTGCTCCGGACTGGACTCCTCACCGTCTCCCCAGGGGCCTCTACCAGGCCATGCCCCGCGCCGTCCTCCCCGCCCGCGCACCGGGAGACAGGTGCTGCGGGCACCGCCGCTCGCCGGGAAATGCGAGCTACCTGGACAGGTAAGAGGCTGCGGCTGCGACCTGGCCCCGCCCAGCGGCCGCCGCCGCCGCCGCCGTCGCCGCCCCGCCGCCCCGCCGCCCGACTCCCCCGGCCGCATTCCTGCCGCCTCCTTCCACAACTGGCCATTGTTGGCGGGGCCCGGTGGGCCCGGGACCTCGCCCAGCCCACGCCCAGCCGCGGAGACGACCCGCCCCCTCCCTCGGGTCGCCTCCCGGCCCCCCTCCTCCACCCCTCGTCCCCCCGGGAAGGGAGGGCGCAGGCCAGTTCTCAGCTTCTCAGGAGGTGCGTGACCAGGTCGATCCGGAACTTTGGAAACGACTCTTGCGCCCAGCACTGGGGAAGTGGCCGGCAACAGCGCGCGCGCTGAAGGGTTCTAGGGGCCCTCAGAAATGCGGGCCAGGAATCTTCCATGCCTGTAAGGCAATGCCCATAAGAAAAAAAGGTAAAAGCAATAAATAAAAAAACTAAAAAAGCAAAAACTAGTGTCCCGATCTGATGACTAGGGCGGAAAATATCCTCATTGACAGAGCTCCAAAGAACATGTAGGATGACTAAATCCTGGAATTTTTTTTTAAACACCAAATTCCTTTTCTTTTTCTTTTTTCTGTGACGCTAAGTGAATATATATTTTTAACTGAAATATAGTTGAATTACAACATTATATTAGTTTCAGGTGTACAACATAGTGATTTAATATTTTTATAGATTATATACCATTTATAGTTATCATAAAATATTGGCTATATTCCCTGTGCTGTACAATATGTCCTTGTAGCTTATTTATTTTATACATAGTAGTTTGTGCCTCTTAATTCTCTACCCCTATTTTGTCCTTCTTTCCTTCCTTCTCCCCACCTCCACTAGTTTGTTCTCTATATCTGTGAGTCTGTTTCTGTTGTTTTATATTCATTCGGTTTATTTTTTAGATTCCACAAATAAATGATAGCATTCAGTATTTGCTTTCTCTGTCTGACTTATTTTAATAAGAATAATACCCTCTAGGTCCATCCATGTTGTTGCAGATGGTAGGATTTCATTCTTTTTATGGCCTAGTAGTATTCCATTGGGGTATGTGTGTGTGTGTGTATACACATTTATCTGTATACATATAAATGAAATATCTTCTGTATCCATTCATCTGTTGATAGACACTTAGCTTGCCTCCATATCTTGGCTATTGTAAATAATGCTGCTGTGAACATTGGGGTGCATGTATATTTTGAATTAGTTTTTTCATTTTCTTCGGATATATACCCAGGAGTGGAATTGCTGGATCATATAGCAGTTCTATTTTTATTTTTTTGAGGACCCTCCATACTGTTTTCCATAGTGGCTGCACCAGTTTACATTCCCACCAACAGCGTATAAGGGGTCCCTTTCATCCTCTAAGTGAATGTAATTTCTAAAAACTCCAGGTGGGTCAAGCCCACAGAGGTTCAGTTCATTCTCCAGGGAGACGAGCTGTGAACCTTTAAGTTGCTTCAAGTTCTATACTAGCTAGGCTGGGGGTGGCTGTCCACCAGGGGAGGTCCCATCAGATGAGGACCTGGGAGACTGTGTGAAAGATGCAGAGAGTAGGGGAGAGTCAGTCCAAGGGGTTAGATTTGGATGCTTTCTGGGCAGCCGGGGTGGAAGGCTGGGTGGGGGGGGATCAAGTCACAGATAGAGTGTTTCCCCTGAGCTACCCAATCAGAACCCCTGCTGCATTTCTCCTCCTCTTTCTCCCAGACAGTTGAGGTGGCACTGCTCTTTGTACCAGATATTTTCCCTTCAACTTTTCATCTTGAAAAATCTGAAAGACTAGTAAAATGACCACCTGTACTCACACACACACACACACACACATTTTTCATTTTCTTTTTACTGACAGTTGAAAGGTGTGGATATCATGGCACATCTCCCCACACCCACCACTACTTCAGTATCCATTGCCTAAGCATAAGGACATTCTCCTAAATGACCTCAATACAGTTACCACACTCAAGAGATTTAAGATCGATAGACTATTAACATCTGAAATATACTCCACATTAAAAATTTCCCAATTATCCCCCCAAGATGTCATTTTAGTTTTTGATTTTTTTCCAGTCCACAGTCTAATCAAGGTTCACACATTGCATTTGCTCGTCATGTTCCTTTAATCTCTTAATTTAGGGCAGTCCCCTGCTTTTGTTTGTTTTTCATGACAGTAACATTTTTGAAAAGTCCCCCCAGTGTCAAGGGACAGGATGAGAAGGGCCCTCAAGGCTGTGAGGTCATTGTTTTCCCACCAGGAGGGGAGGGACTGAGGAACAGATTGGGGGACAGAGCATCTTTAAAAACACTCGTGTTTCCCAAATGTTCTTGGGTGGTGACACACCTGTGCTCAACCTTGTCCTATCCCACCCACTCCCATGGCACTCCTGGAACCAATTCCTGTTCATTCAAGGAGTATTTGTGGAGGCTGTCCCAGTTGCCTGGTGCCGTGCTCAGGGTTTGTGATAACTGGGGATAGAAGAGAATTATAGAAGTCTTATTTCTACCATGGAGGATCTTGGGGTCTAATCAGGAAGCTGGGTTTACATGATTCAAGGTGGCAGAGCATGATGACCAAGTACAGAACAGTGACTGCTGTCACTAATACATACACAACAGGAATTCAGAGGAGGGGAGGTCAGCGTGGGCTGGAGAAGGCCAGGAAGGCTTCTTGGAAGAATTGAGATGTGAGCTGGCCTGTGAAGGATGACAAAGATGTTAATAGAGACCAGAAGGAGCCCATTCTAGGGCATCCACACATACCCATATGATCTGTCCCTCCACGCCCCATCTCCACATCATGGCTCCTCCCACTGTCCACACAGGAAGGGCACAAGGGGACCCCAGATGCCCCATCACACCCTGGACATCATCACAACCCACCCAAGTGCTCTAGACACTCAGGCATGAGATAGGGGCTTCCTTCTTGGAGACCTCTGAGGTACGAGGCCCCTCCAACCTTGGGTTGCTCCTGGGCTCTTACACCCTGAACCATCCCCAGCAGAGCCACCATCCATTGGCTCCATTCATGTACAACTTCCACCATATAACTAATATTCTTGAGAACCGCTGTGTGCTCAGCTCTGGGCTGTGAAGGATCCAGAGAAATCAAAGACATGGTTCCTGAGTTCAAGTTGCTTTAGTCTGTTTGGGGAGACAGGGAGAGACACATGGAGAGATGAAGGGTGGGGAGGTAAATGATGAGGGGGAGACTAACAATGGAATTAACAGAGGCTCAGAGGAGGAGCAGTCAGGGTGGTCTGGAGGATCGGGGCGTGGGGGGGGGGCATGTGGGAGGAGCAAAGACCTTTGCAGGGGCTTAGGATGGTGGAGCTGGGAATTGGGGGTTGGAAGGGAGGTCACAGCAAGATTGGCCAGGGTATGATGGGCTTAAAAAGGCCAACTGGTAACATTGGAAACAACCCAGATTGTCCAGCTAACAATGACTGGTTAAATGAATTATGGCATATTCACACAATGGAATAATAATGCAAGTCTAAAAATGAATGAGTCAGCCGACTGTGTCCAGTTATCTACAAGATAAACTGATAAACTGTTGACAAAACCGTGTGTGTGTGTGTGTGTGTGTGTGTGTGTGTGTGTGTGTGTTACCATTTGGGGCAGGATAAGTATGATCATATTTGCTTGTATTGGCACAGAGAAACTATGGAAAGACACATAAGAAACTAGTAAAAGTAGTTACTGGGGGGAAGTGGGGGGAACTGGGCAAATGGAGTGGGAGGGAGACTTTTCACTGAACACCTTTTTATAGTTTCTAATTTTCAAACCATGGTAAATATATTTGCTGTTTAAAAATTAAAGATAAAAATAACTCAGCAGGAGAGTTTAGTCTAGAAGTGTGGACCACCACGAACCAGCAGCCTCTACATCATCTGGGATCTTACTAGAAATGTAGGATC
Source organism: Balaenoptera borealis (assembly GCF_965194805.1). NCBI lineage: Eukaryota > Metazoa > Chordata > Mammalia > Artiodactyla > Balaenopteridae > Balaenoptera > Balaenoptera borealis. Next base: position 76,272,842 of record NC_138869.1, read on the forward strand.
TCTGGCTCCATTCCAGACGTTGGGCAACCTCTCTGGGTCTCCGCTTGTTCTTCTGTAAAACCGGCTATTAATTTAAGGCCATTGTGAGATTCAGTGAGCTGTTGCATTAAGGTACCCAGCAGAGGATCTGTATTTTAACAAGACCCCCAGGTGATTCAAGAGCATGTTAAGGTTTGAGAAGCTCAGGCCTAGAGTCAGTGGTTACCAGGCAACGCAGCAGGCAAGGGTGACTGGTGGTAACAGCTGTGTATAAGGATCATCTAGCAGCTGGATGAAGGGCCAGGAGAAGGAGAAAGTGTAGGCTGAGGGGCTAAGAGAGGCTGCGTAATTGATTGGTTCATTGGTTAAACAGTTGGTATTGATACAAGCAGGAGGGGATATGGACACGCGTGCTGGTGGTAGAAAGAAAAAGTAAAGTTGTTAGTTTGTGAGACATTTCTTAGGAAGAAAGGAAGGGCTTGGTAAACAGCTTGCATATAGGGAAGTAGAAAAAACGACAACAGCGAGAACTCTGAGCCCGTTTCCTCGTCTGTAACATGGGAGTAATAACAGTACCCCCGTCTGAGGGTTGTTAAGAAGATTAAATAGGATGAAGGATGTGAAGAGCCAGCACAGGGCCTGGCACCCAGGGGCCACTCCTCAAGTGTTTGTTCATTTCTCCTCCTTCTGGTCCCCTTGCTTTTGGGGTTAGTTTTGGTTGGGGATGGAGGAAAGGGGGGAACGAGAGTGACCCATGAACACCAGAAGGGTTTGAGGCTGCTGAGTCTGGACAGCAGGGCTCTCTCTGCCCTTACACCACCCATTTCACCCAGATTCCACTCCCATGTTGGTGCATGAGGGGTGGGCAGTTTCTGGCAGCTTTGGAGGCTGAGTTCTCTGGAGCAGGCTTGAGGCCTGATTCTCTGTCCAGCTCAGCCCCCCAGACCACTGTAGCCCCGCTCCATCTAATGACAACACCTCACACCTGCTCCCCCAGGAAAAGAAACCACCAAATAACAGGCTCCCGTCGAAACAGCCAAAAGCCCAATCCTGTAATTAAATCTCGGCTCAGCAATGACTTAGTCACCTCCAAGAACCAACTTTACTGGCCGGTTCTGGAATGGGGGGTGGGATGAGGGCCTGGCAGGTGCAGTCTCCCCAGAGACCCAGCCAGGCCTTTGTCAGAGCTGTCAGGTCTCTCCTCCAACAAAGCCAAACACTCCTGTCTGGGGGAGTGCACTCTGAGCGGGGGGGGCGGGGGAAGGCAGGCTGAGAGACCCTGAGAGTCACCTCATTCCCCGACCCAGGTCTCTGTGGCTAGCTCTGCAGGGGCAAAAGTCAAAACTCCCGTCATGCCAACTCCCACATGCCACTGAGCTGCAGCTCACCTTGTCCAGCCCCGTGTTCCAGGCTGGAGACACCTTCTACCAGACCAGCCCCTGAAAATGTTCCCTTCAGCCTGCAGGGCAGGGTGGGCTTCAATCCCCCCAACCTCGGCCCTCCTCTGGGCTGGGCAGGTGCCAGGAGATGTGATCAGGCTGAGAGAAAGTCTGGCTGGTGTGGAATCCTACATCCTGAGAAGGGGGTCAGGGTCATTACCTGGTGCCTAAGAGTGTGAGGATCCAAGGCCCAGCCCTGGGTAGGGAGTGGTGTGTTCGGGGTGCTGGGGAGAGACTCATTTCCCTTTGTAACCGTGGGCTCTGTGGATGGGACCATGGCATAGTGGGAAAGACCCTTGCTGGGGAATAGGTTTGAATCCTGACCGTGCTGTTTAGCAAGGGTGTGACCTTGGCTGAGTTACCACCTCCCTCTCTGAGCCTCAGTTTGTTCATCTGTAAAACGGGCTATTAATGTAGGTTTTTATGAGATTCAACGAGATAAAGGGTTAAGATACCCAGCAGAGAGTCTTGACTCATGATGATTACTTAGTACCTACGTGCTCCTGCCCCGGTTCCCTACCCTGACTTTGGGCATGGAGGTGCTAAACAGAGAATAGCAAAGACAGAACAGAGGCCCTGAGAGGCTGCACAAGAGCAGTACCAATTCTACAAAGAACCTCAAGAAGGAAAATTACACCGAGGCCCAGGAGACAGGGTGGGGCAGGTGTCTACAAGGTTACCTCGAAGGCCAGACAAAAACATCCCATTGTAAAACACATCGCACCATCTGAAATCATGTGTCTATGTTAAAAAAAAAAGATTGTTAAGTACAAAAGCAAAAAACAAAATTTCATGTAGATTGTGACTACAGGTAGATAAAGTGTATTTGTGAATGGCCAGGGGTTAGCAGGAAACAAGACCTTGGAGATGGCTCAGGGGGAATGCCAGGACTACATGTGGGATTTTTACTTTTCAGTAATGTGCTCTGTTGGTAGATCATTTGTTTTAACTTAAAATTCTACAAATAATAAAGAACATAATTTAGCACGGAATACATGTTCTTTTTTAAAAGAACACTGGATGGGGGTGGTGGTGGTGTGTGGAGATGTGGAGTCTAGTGGCTCTTCTGCCACTAACCTCCCGTGAGACCATGGAGCCTTCCTGAGCCTCAGTCTCTCCATCTGTAAAATGGGATGGCAGACTCCAATGCTCAGGTGTAGTTTCTCATCTCGTTAAAGTGCTCATTGGCTTGCAGAGCAGGGGCAGAACAGCATATGAGGCTGTCTGGCCCTCCTGTACAGGGGGTCTCTGAGGAAAGCGAGGTGAGCACTGGGATACAGGAAGCATTTCCTGGGCATGGCCGTCTCCTCTGCACCAGACCTGTGCTCTGGTGTGGGAGGTCTAGCCTTCAAGATCAGTCCCTACCCTCTAGGAATCAGCACAGCCCCGCAACACTTCTCACGTGTTCTGGAGACTAACACTTGAACGGGGACTTTGAGCCCTGGGTGCGTTTCCATGCAACCTCTCCTGGGTCCAGCTTGTCTCTCTCTCTCTCTCTGTGTCTCTCTCTCTGTGTGTGTGTGTCTCTCTCTCTCCCTGAGACCTGGAAGGAACAGCAGCTGCATCTGCCATTCACTGAGCATCTTTTCTGTGTCAGACATGGGGGCCGAGTGGATTATGTGCATTAACCCACTACCATCAAGTCAGCCCTGCAAGGAAGGGGCAATACACCCATTTTATGGATGGAGAAAAGAAGATTTCAAATGACATCTACTCATACTCTATGACCAGTCAATTCTGTCTTAGGAGTAGGCCCCAAAGAAACCTTCACCCTGGTCCATAAGGGGACGTGGATGTGATGTCATTGCAGTGCTGTTTGTGGGGATGGGAAATTGGAGACACCTGGGTGGAGAAGGGATACACAGCATTTGGAAGCAAGGAACTAAATGCTCGTATAGCAACGCAGATGGATCTTAAAAAACAGAACGTAGCGATCAAAGTAAACAACAGAATGAGATCTAAAACACACAAAACCACTTAAGTAAATGAACACTACTTGCACACAAAACAACAATATATATTTTGCAAACACATATGAACAAGAAGATACTCATTAAGCACATTTGAATGGTTGCCTCTGGTGGGGGTGGGTGGAGAGCATGGCTGGAGACTGGAGATAAAGAGGGGAAATTAATACAACAAGAGTGGAGGACTTCATGGACCAGTGGTGATAATGCACCATGAAGTGAGCTGTAGGAATAACTCAGACACCTGTACTTGAAGTCCAACAAGGGAAACTCAAGTAAGGATCAGAGAGGTTAAGTAATTTGTCCAAATCACACAGCAGGTAAGGAGGAGTGGAGAGGATGTTTAAATAAGCAGGCTACCTCTAAGTAGCCTGCAAGGCAGTAGCAGGACCCTGAAAGCCACATGCCTGCACCTCAACAGAGGTGTGTATGTGGCAAGGGATGGGAGTGGTCTCTGGATCTTCCTGGGCTCCACAAGTCAGCCCTGAGTCTCACTAGCTCTCCCCATCCTTCCCAAACACCCACTGAGCGCTGTGGGGTACAGATCACCGTCCTTACCTTCCGGGAATTTTGATGAGGAATAAAATGAACTCACGCTGGGAATGTGGCAGAGAAGTCAGAAAGGGTGGACTTCCCGGAGACAGGACTGATTCCGTGCTGTCTGGAGCTTAGAAATGATAATAACAATATAACTCAGCGCCTACCATGCAGCAGGCCCTGCTCCAAGCTCCCGTTCCCTCTTCCCCACCCTCTCCCAAGCAAGATATCATCTGCCCAGAGCCTTGGAGATCCCTGAACAGAGGCTCCGCAGGGCTGCTCCTCCTCCCCTTCCTCCCTGCCTGCCTCCCCTCCTGGCCTCTCCCAGCCTCCTCAGAAATTAGGGGTCATTACCATCAGGGCTCACACCTGATGGTCATTACCTCCGATCTCACAATCTGAGCAGAGCGTACAAGTCATCTACACCTCAACCCCCAATCTGCCTGTGGGCCCCAAAATCTACCCCATGCCCAACAGTCAGTGCTGACACAGTTCCAGGAAGGAAACAAATCCTGGGTCCAGCCCAAGCCAGTGGGCTGAGGGCAGGAAATCACCAGCTTGCTTTGCCTCCGCCACCCTGGGCCTCCGCCTTTCCTCCCCCACTGACCCAGGGAGAAGCCCAGGGCACTCCTACATGTGGCATTTCTGACACATTCCTGGAAGGCGCTCACCAAGTCTGGTGTTGGGGAGATGGGACCCTAAGGAGGTGTGTGTGGGGAGGGGTCAGGTTTTGAAGATGGGGAGAGGACAGCCCATTCAGCCACCTACCCCTCAAAGCAATTACCCACCCAAACATAATAAAAGCTAATAGTTATTGAGTGCTCACTCTGTGCCAGGTACTGTCCTAAGTGTTTTGCCCAACTCTATTAGTTAGGGACCTTTAGCCCAACCATTTTACAGATGAGCAAACAGAAGTACAGAGAGGTCAATTACTTGCCCAAGGTCACACAACTGATAAAATGGTAGAGCCAGGATTCAAGCTCAGAAAGTCTGGCTCCTGGGCCTGCAATCCCGTCCTCTACACCACAACAACCCACCATCGATCCGCTCATTGACAATCTGCCCATCCACTCAACCATGGCCACCCCACCCAGACACCTGTCTACTCACCTATCCATCCATCCCTTCATCTCCTAACCCCCTGTTTGAAGTGGTCCAGGAAAGGGAACAGCAAATATTGAATACAAAGGCTTAGAGGGGAAGAGAGCAGGACATTTTAAAAAAATATTTATTTATATATTTATTTAGGCTGCACCAGGTCTTAGTTGTGGCACGTGGGATCTTCGTTGCGGCATGCGGGATCTTTAGTTGCCATGCAGGATCTTCTGGTTGTGGCATGTGAACTCTTAGTTGTGGCATGCATGCGGGATCTAGTTCCCCCACCAGGGATCGAACCTGGGCCCCCTGCATTGGGATCACAGACCCTTACCCACTGGACCACCAGGGAAGTCCCAGAGCATGTTTAAGAAAGTAGCTACTGCATAGAGTAAGGGAAAAGATAGCAAGAGATGAGACTAAGAAGGTGACCAGGGCTCAAATCAGGAGGGTCTGCCCATCCACCATCTATCCACCTGCCCACATCCATCCACCTGCCCACATCCATCCACCTGCCCATCCACCCTCCCACTCCTTTGTCTGTCCATCCATGGATTCATGTGTCCATCCATCATCCATCCATCCATCCATCCATCCATCCATTCATCCACCCATCCTTCATCTCTGTACTTTAGAAGGCAGATAGAAAGAGAGGAAGAAAGAGAATGGAGAGTTGGCTGGGTACATTTATTCCCCGCCAGTGATCTCTCGTGAAATCACGAGAAACATGAGGGTGCCTGGAGGAGTATTAGGACTGCTGGAGGCACCTGAATAACTAGGATGCTTTCCTCCTCTCTCCACTCACCCCACTACCCACAGCTCAAAGGTCCTGGGAATTGTGGGAAGAAGGAAGTGCAGAGTGAGTCAGTATCAAGGTTGTAAGACCCATCCAGACCTTGAAACTTCAGCCCTCAGCCCTGCCCCTGTATCTCCTTAGGAAGATAGAAGGAATTGTGTTGTCAAAGAGGTGTCACAATGCCCCCAGCCCCATACAGTTCTCCCTACCTTGGCATCCCAGTACCCTCCCAAGAGTCCCTGAAAACCTCTGGAGCCCCTGGCCACCAGAAGTTCCATCTCATCACCAAGGAAGGCCCTGGTCAAGGATGTCCCAGGTAGGATGACATCACAGTGTTGGATCAGGGAAGCCCAAGGTCACAAGAAGTTTGACTGGCAGAAAGGAGCATGAAGGCCCCAGCCAGGCCCGCCTGTGCTGGGAGCTGAAGGCCTCTTACAAAAGGCTTAGGTGCCGGTGACACTGCCTGACTCTTGTTCCCCAACTGTGGAGCTGTCATTGTCTCCCGGGAGGCGGGGGAGGCAGGCAGGAAGTGGGCCACCATCAATTCCTCTGGTTCCTGCCCCTTCACTTCCCCGAGAGGCTTCCTGGACTGTTAGTTTGCATGGCCCCACCTCCTAGGCAAACTTGTGACAAGTAATAATGCTGGCAAACGTTTACTGAGTGCTGAAGAGGTCTATGTACCTCGCCAAGAATATCTCATTAACTCATGGTAACCCTATGAGATAGATTCTCTTGTTATTCCCACTTCATAGATGGGAAAACAGACACAGCGTATTATAAATTACCAGGGGGAATGCCCTGGTGGTCCAGTGGTTAAGACTCCATGCTTCCACTGCAGGGGGAACGGATTCGATCCCTGATTGGGGAACTAAGATCCTGCACGTCGTGCGGTGTGGCCAAAAAAAAAAAAAAAAAATTCACAGACGAGCAGGTACCCAGTAGGTGGTGGAGCTGGAATTTAAATTCCAGGCCGTCCTGCTACACGGCCTCCTGAGGGAGCTGAGATCCCCGCTAGGTCTTCCCATTGACTCCCTTCAAAGTCCCCCTTGTCCCCACCGCGGGCAAATATGTGCTCATAAAGGTTCAGGGGAGTGTGTCGACACCTCGGTGTAGGAGCTGGACGAGGCTGATGATAATTACCATTTGCTTTTACAGCTCCCGCGACTCATCACCCCCCCCCACCACAAGCTGGTGCAGTAGATAGCCTTATTAGCCCCATTTTGCAGATGAGGCAAGTAAAGCTCAAAGAGGTTCAGCGACTTGCCCAAGGATGCCTGACCTGTAAGGGCAGAGTCCGGTCCTGAGCTCAGCCTTCAAACTCCAAAGGCCAGGCACATTTCCAGTACCAGGTGCCCTGGGAGCCTTCGCCAGCTGCCTCACCCAATGCTATTTGCATTTTCACAGGGCACAGGCCCTCCGTGAAAAAGCGAGGTACTAATAGTGGAGTGTCAGGCATGGGCTAGGCCAGCAGATGGGCAGGGGGCCTGAAGTATTTGGGAGGACATACATATCACAATGAGGTCTTCTTGCCCTACTCAGAAAGTGCCACGCTTGAGTCTGTCTCTTCCCCATTCTACATCCTGGTATAAGGGGAAAACGTATACATTGTATATCTAAAAGGCCTTGATGGAAGTCATAGAGGGAGGGGGTCAGATTCCTTCTTTTGGCTCTAACTCAAAACCCAATTGAAACAGGGTAGTGAGATTCAGAAGGGAGGGAAGGGGCTGGTGGGACCCTCTCCTTGCCCTTTAAGCTTCATTGCCCCACCCCCATCCCCCATAGAACAGGAGGAATGGGAGGCTTAAGGCTGCAGGAAGCAGATAGGGGAGATGGGGATCTTCCTTCAACCTCTAAACCAGTTTTCTCAACCTTGGCACTATTGACCCTGTGAGCCAATCATTCTTTGCGGGGGCGGGGGTGGGGATGTGTGGCTGTGTGCTGACCTGTGCAGTGTGGGATGTTTAGCAGCGTCCTGGCCTCTAGACACCAGTAGCACCCCCCAGTAGTGACCACCAAAAATGTCTCCCGGCATTGCCAAATGTCCCCTGGGAGGGGGGAATACACCCAGTTGTGAACCATTTCTCTAAAGTCACACACACACACACACACACACACACACACACACACACACACACACACACGCTGTGCATTTGACAGGGAGGACCTCTTGAGAGGGGAGGAGTTGGTTAAATGAAACCAGATGTTAACCTGGAAAATATGCAGTCGGCCCCACCCTCCCTCCAGAGCTGGCCAGATGGGGTGTTCTCAGCCCTCTGAGCTTAGTCGCCTGGAGCCTGGCTGGGCCCCCGGAAGGGGCAGGGCAAGGCTGGGACTGCCTGGGCCTCCTCCTCCTCCTCCTCCTCCTCCTCCTCCTGCCCCTCCCCTTCCCCCTCCTCCTCCTCCCCATCCACCTCCTCCTCCTCCTCCTCCCCCCATCCACCTCCTCTTCCTCCTCCTCCCCCCGTCCCTCCCCTTCCCCCTCCTCCTCCGCCCCATCCACCTCCTCCTCCTCCTCTTCCCCCCATCCACCTCCTATTCCACTCCCCCTCCTCCTCCTTTCTCTCTACCTCCTCCCTTCTCTCTACCTCCTCCCTCTCCCCTTCCCCGGGGCTGTCCCTCTGCCCCAGTTTCTGTGTGGGTCTCGTCCCTGGATGTCCTGGGGTCCTGGGTCCCCCTAACCAGGGTCCCAAGCGTAGGGGCAGCAGCAGCAGCTGGGGCATAACTGACGGGAGACCCAGGGCCTGGGCTGGGGTGGAGAGGGAGGGGAGGATTCAAATCCTGGTTCCTGCACTAACTGGTCACTAGTCGTGCGACTTCTTCAAGGTTCTTACACGCCACTCACTAACCATGTGAACTTAGGCAAAGCTTAGTTTCCTCTGAGCCTCAGTTTCTGCATTTGGAAGATGGGAGTAACATCTCAAAATGGCTCTTCGGGGTTTTTGCAAAGCTGAGTGGTTAGCACTTGGTAGATTCTCAATCCTGTTAGCAAAGAGCATTGCCCTTCCCCCTGTAGGAAGATCCCCCCCGACCAACTCTTCTGAAAGCACATGCCTCTGTCACCCCTCACACCAGCTCCCGAGCCTGAGGTGCAGGGTCCAGGTGGCCAAGACTGCTGGGGAGCAGGGGCTGGTAGGAGGTGGGGCCTCTGCAGTTCCTTCACCACTATGGCCACAGGATGAGCCTTCCCGTGGTGTCAGGAGGACCAGAACCTCAGAATCATGCTTTTTTTTTTGGGTGGGGGCTGTGTTGGGTCCTTGTTGCTGCACGCGGGCTTTCCCTAGTTGTGGCGAGCGGGAGCTACCCTTCATTCCGGTGCATGGGGTTCTCATTGCGGTGGCTTCTCTTGCTTCGGAGTATGGGCTCTAGGGCATGCAGGCTTCAGTAGTTGTGGCGCAGGGGCTTAGTTGCTCCACGACATGTGAGATCTTCCTGGATCAGGGCTCGAACCCATGTCCCCTGCATTGGCAGGTGGATTCTTAACCACTGCGCCACCAGGGAAGTCCCCAGAATCATGCTTAACATGGAAAAAACCCAAGCCACTTCTGTGGCCCAGGAAAGGAAAATTCTGCAGGGCCAGGCCGTCAGCCTCAACACTGAGGATAAAGAAATTGTCATGGACTCTATAGCAGTGATTCTCACTGCCCTCAGGAGACACTGGCAATGCGAGAGACATTCTTGGCTGTCACAATTGGGAGGGGGGGCTACTGGCATCTAGTGGGTAGAGGCCAGAGCTGATGCTAAGCATACTTCATTGAAGGACAACCCCACAGCAAAGATTTATCCAGCCCAAAGTGTCAATGGTGCCGAGACCTAGGAACCCTGCTCCCCAGGGCTTCATATTTGTGTTCATATGTGCAGTGTCTTTGTTACTTCCACACCCAGAGCCTGGTTTACAAGAGGAGCTCAGGAATAGTTTTGCACGAAAGGACGGAGCAACCGATGTCACATCCTCAGCTGCACTAAGAGATAATTCATAGAATAAACCTCACACTCGCGGTGTGTCATCCTGTCTGTGCAGGGTCCACAGACCCAGAACCAAAATCCAGCCTTCAAAACCCCAGAGTGTCCTTGCCAAACTGAGGCATTGGGCTGCCCTCTCTCACCAGCGAGCCTGAGGGCTGGGGAGGGGCCGCCTTGACTGCTCGCCTGCCACCCAGCACCCCTGGCAAGGGCTCAGCAAGGTGACAGAATGAGGACAGAAAGGAATCGGCAGGCCCTGCCCCACAGTGCTGTGGATATGGCAGTACACCCTGTGGAGTACAGGGTGTGGTCCCTGGGGTCAGCCAGGCCTGGGTTCCCATCGCAGCCTGGCTCCTTACCAGCCACGTGACCTGAAACATGGGAATAACCTCCTTACTTCAGTTTTCTCAATTATAAATGGGGCTAATAGTATACCTTCCTTAAAGGGTTAATGTGAGGATTCACAGAGAAAATCCGCTTAAAGAGTTTGGCGCCGTGCTCATAAATGGTAGTGAAAAACGAGCGTTGATTATCACTGTCATACCTCATTTCCGGTGCTTGCCCCTCTGCTTGTAATCCTGTGTCCCAAGGCTGAGCGTGGATGAGTCTGGGAAGGCTGCTGATGGCTCGTGCACCCCTCCCTCTCTCCAGTTTGGCTCTGTGCCAGCACTGGGTTAAGCCCCAGGGACACAGGTGAATAGGATGTGGTCCTGACCGCTAGGAGCAGTTTACGGGCTGTTGGGACATTAGCAAGAGCCCGGAAGGACCAAAATTTGGGATTAAGATGAGGCAAGCACAGCACCTAGGGCGCAACATATTGTAAGGAAGCACTCACCATGCCCTTGCACGAGTCTGAGTGTGAGTACCTCCTTAAAATGTACACCGTTGCCTCACCCTAGTCCCAGCCCAGCAAAGGACCACATCCCAAGAGGAGGGCCTGAAGGCACAGAGGAGGGTGAGATGGGGGCAGAGACTGCAGCATCTGAGGCTCCCTGGAGGAGGTGTCATGAGGGCTGCTGGCTTGGAAGGATAGGGAGAATTTTGAAGTGCAAAGCTGAGGGCACGTATACTGCTGGGTAGGAAACTATGGGAGCAGAGACTGCCTTGGAGAAAAGCCCTGGGCAAGTTTGAGTTGGGCAAATAGTTTGTAAATTAAATGCAAAAGAATGTACAGTACGACTTGGGTATAGGGGGTTTCTTTTGTAAGAAGGCAGGGGTTCAACTTCTAGTAGCTCTGCAGCTAGGGATTCCCTCCCAGTTCCCTGGGGCCTCAGCAGAGAGAAGATGGGTTCCCCTGAGATTTGTAGCCTGGGGGAGTGGCTCCAGGGCCAGCAGAGCTCCAGGGCGGCTCTGTGGGCTTCTGACCAGTGCCCCTGTCCCCTCCCTCCTGCCTCTGACCCTCGAGGTCAAAGTCCCGGTGTCCGATACGCCAGCTCTCCCCTTCTTTCCTTCCTCCCAGGACTCACAGAAACCCTCAGTACCCAGCCATGGGCCAAAGACGCCATCAGGCAAAAAGGTGAAGCCTCCACCCTGTCCCCTGTCCCGGTCGTGGAAGCAGGACCATGCGCAGACTCTGGCGGCAGCCTATGTGCCGGTGGTGGTGGACCCCAGGGGGCAGAACCCGGACAAGTTCAGGCTCAATTTCTACACCTCCCAGTACTCCAACACCCTGAACCCCTTCTACACCTTGCAGAAGCCTACCTGCGGCTACCTGTACCGCCGGGACACCGACCACACCCGCAAGCGCTTCGACGTGCCTCCTGCCAACCTGGTCTCGTGGTGTTCGTAGGCCTGTGCCAGTCAGAAGCCCCCTACCCTGCACCCTCACCCCCATGATCCCGGGTCCCAGAGGGGAAGGGCTGCTCCCTCCTGGAGGAGCAGAAAGTGCCTGGGCTAGGACGGCTGTGCCCTGCCCACTGTCAACAATGGCAAAGGGAGGTCTCACTTCTCAGCAGCAATTAAAGTTTGTCCTTCCTTTCCCTGGCATCTGAATGGGTGGCCGTGGGTGGGTAGACTGAGGCCACAGGGGTGTTGTAAGCAACGTTATGTCCGGAGGTGCCTGAAGACTTGGAAAGACTTGATTCTCATCACCTCACCCCAAGAGTAACCTCAATTCCCCTCCAGAGCCTGAGTCCCAAGCAAAGTCCATACTGGCCATGCCCTCCCAGTGACCCAGGCTTGGCAAGCCATCCAACAACAAGAAAGAGATACATCAACTGACCGTGACCTGGGGTTGGAGCAGCCACTGAAGAATGGGGAAGTCCTGTAGGGAGCGAACCCGGTCTCCAGGGGGCCTCCTCTCTAGCCCTAGTTTTACATAAAACCACCTCTTCTGACTTGTAGTTTGTTGGCGAGGGATGGATTTCCCATCTCAAGTCTTACCTCTGGTCCAGCAGAACTGACGCTGAGGTTAGTTAGGCTCATGGGCCCTGGTTCATGGAGAAGGGGGATGAAGGCAGAGGGCACTTGACTCATGGCCTGACTGAGTTCTGGTCACTGCCACCCAGGCCTGGATCCAATGGCCTGCTGGCACCAGCTCAGACCGGCCTGTGACAGCTGACTGTGGACATCTCCCAACTCCTCAACCAGTGACTTCCTGCTGGTAGCTTGAAATCAGCCGTGGTGGAAGTATTTACACCACGGAAACCAGCAAACACCTATAAACTGGGGTTTCTTTTTTTTCCAGAGAGCCAGTGGTTAAATTCACCACTGGGTGAATCCAACTGGTTTCATTTCTAGGAATCACACCTCATTCTAGGTAGAGTGGCGTATTCAGTGGAGCATCCTTCTAGAGCACAAGAGGCTGGGGCTGGTGTGGGATGAAGGGACAGGATGTTGAGGACCCAGACCAGCAGCCAGTGCTTGGCCAGGCTTCCCTGGATACCCTTCTCTAAAAAGAAGATGGTAAGTGGAGAGAAAGGACGAGAGGGCCTCCTAAATATCACATAACAGCGAAGAATCCAGGTTCTTCCAGGTTGAGGTAGGCTGTCTTTCAAGGCAGAAGCTTTCCTCGAATGCCTGGTGATCCTAGGCTGGAAGCAGGCCATTCGGCATCTGTACCAAGTCTCTCCTGCCTGCAAGGAACCAGTGTGAGAAGGAGCTTGCAAGGGGGGGGCGGGGGGGGTCTCACTTTTCATAAGCGGACTTTCACTTAACGTCCTGGTTTCCAGAGCAGCTCTCCTCTCTTCCTGAGCTGGACCTAGAGGCTAGGGCCTCTCCAGTTCAAAACTCCAGAATAATCTTCCACCAGGGTCAGGAGGGGATAGACGCCTGGAGATGTCAGTTCCGCTGCCTTGAGGAGGGCATCCGGGAAGCCAGTCTCTCCTGACACAAGCTTCCCACCCGTCCTCCTATTTCCGCCCCACCTGTCCTGCACCCCAGCCCCCAGGGCACCTTCTGCGCCCACCTCGCGGAGCCCGCGGAGCCCTGCGGCAGAAATAAGCTTTGTGTCTGGGCCAGCCTCCACATCCTCCTGCTCTTTTTTATTTTATTTTTTTAATTTTTGACTGTGTTGGGTCTTTGTTTCTGTGTGAGGGCTTTCTCCAGCTGCGGCGAGTGGGGGCCACTCTTCATCGCGGTGTGTGGGCCTCTCACTGTCGCGGCCTCTCTTGTTGAGCAGGCTCAGTAGTTTGTGGCTCACGGGCCCAGTTGCTCCGCGGCACGTGGGATCTTCCCAGACCAGGGCTCGAACCCGTGTCCCCTGCATTAGCAGGCAGATTCTCAACCACTGCACCACCAGGGAAGCCCCCCTCCTGCTCTTTGACAGCACTCGGCTTTCAACTTACCAGCTGTCACAGGCCAGTCTGACCTGGGGTTGGGGCAGCCACTGGAGAATGGGGAAGTCCGCACTCTGGTAAGACACCGCTTGTCCATCTGCCTTCTCTTGTCCAAAATTTTATTAGAACCTCTCATCTACTGTCTTCTTTTTCTTGGTCTCTGTGGATTTGTATTGATAGCTTTTAGAAATGTATTGCCATTTCAGGGCGCTTTTGAAAAGAGGCAGAGATAACATGCAAGTTTTCAGTCTACATACAACCAAAAGTTATACCTCCTATCAATCATCCAACAGACACTGGGTGAACACCTAGTGCGGGCTGGGTCCTTGGGCTACAAAGCTGAACAAGAATCACCTCTGCCCTCCCAGACCCGACAGCCTCGCTGGGCGGGGGCGGGGCCAGCATCTTCACTCCCCCAGCTGACGCCTCCTCCTCTCTCCTGGAGAAGGTCGCCGCCTTGAGGTTCACCTTGGTAGAGCAGCCTCCGTGGACGCTTCCCGGAAACCTTCAGAGAAGCCGGCCCAGGTCCCAGGTCGGTCTGGGTGGGATAGTCCCAGGAGGCCAAGAACCTGTGCTCAGGGCTCTGTTGTGTTTCTGTGGAGGTGGCTAGTGGGCAGACGGGCAGCCTTGGAGGGGGTCAGTCAGGCCTGGGATTGCCACCCCTCCCATCCCTTCTGGGCACGGCTTCCGCCTCTGTGCCCCTGCCCCACCTGCTCCCTCTCCTTGGCATCATTCAGCCCGGTGGATCCTCTGACTCTGGTATCGCATCTGTCCCAGGAAGGAGTCCTGTGGACAGAACAGCCAGGGGAGGCCACAGACCTCTCTCACGGGGCCTCCGCATGAGCTGTCCGCTCTGCCCCTCTGTGCCCCTCTTGTGTATTCACCTCTTCCTGGATGCCTCGCTGTGGATCCCAATCCTCCATGTCTTTGGGGGAAGGATGGAGAGCAGGACTGCTAAAGCCACCGAGCTCTGGGGTTGGGAAGCTGTGGGACTCCATTCCCATCCTGGGCTGGAGTCCGGGATGGCGCCCCACACACAACGGGAGTGAGCTCCCTGTCGATGGGATTGCTCAGGCAGAGGGGTCACAGGGGAAGGTGCTGGACTAAGGGGCTTACAGGGTCCTCTAGCTCCATTCAGGCTTTCCCCAGAGATTTAAAAACTTAGGCTAAAAGCAAGATGATGAGGTGGAAAAACTTTGGTACCACCACTTAAAATGTTCGTGAACCTCAGAATGTGATTTTTCTGCCTCTGATTTCTCTTGTCTCCCGTGGAAATAACAACACCCACCCCACAGGGCTGTCGTGAGCCTATTCATCGAGCTTAGCATGGTGTCTTACACCTAATAGCTCCATCCTACGTTAGCTCTCTTTAATCCTTTCTTTAATCATGCATACATTCATTCATTCAGTAATGTTTTATTGAGCTCAAGCCCCTGTCAGTCAAATGTTATCTCAAAAAGGTAACTGGGGAGAGTTTAATGAGGGGGCTATTCTCAGAGAAGCGGGCACAATTAAGGGACTGGTGGTATGCCCAGAGGGTGGCAACAGAAGGAGGCCCTTCTTACCCCTAAGCCTGAGGGGTAGAGGGAGGGGGTTTTGTCACAGGAGCTTGGAGAGGGTTCTGGCAGGAGCTGTAGCTGAAGGTCAGAGAAGACAACTGGGGCCCAAACTGTGACCCAACAGGGAAGGAGGGGAACAGACACCCAGCTTCTGTCTCTTTCCATCCTCCAATCTCCTTCCAGTGCTTCTCAATGGACCAATCCAGACTGAAGCCAGAGGGCTGGGGAGCCCAGGTGATCCAGTCCACAGGGGTCAGCCTCCTGGGGCTCAGAGCAGACCCAGAAAGGTGGAGAAGGAGTGGGGAGGGGCAAACCGAATAACCAGCACACAACCATGTGGAATCCGTGGTACTAGGTGCTGGGAGGTTTTGAGAAATGAGTAAGACAGTAGTCTCTACCCGGGGAACTTGCTGGATTCCTGAGGGCAGGCTGGCAATAAACAGCTGCTTATAATTCCAGAAAGAAATGAGTGTTGTGTCTATGTTATCGTAGAAGTGTGACTGTCATAGACCCTAAGGTGATGTCCAATGGTTTCCACCTCCTGTTGTTCCTGCCTTTGTACAATCCCCTCCCTCTGTGACTTGCTTCTACTCCACAGAATATGGCAAAGGTGATGGGTGTCACTCCCTTGATTAGGTTCCATTATATAAAATTCCATTTTAGCAGATTAGAGGGAGATTCCCCTCGCTGGCTTGACAAAATAAGCATCTGTGTTGAGGAGCCCATGTAACAAGGAAATGTGGGCAGCTTCTAGAAACTTTAGGCAGCCTCTAGGACCTGAGAGTGCCCTCCGGACAATATCTAGCAGGAAGCCAGGGCCCTCAGTCCTAGAGCCACAGGGAATGAATTCCACCAACGACCTGAATGAGGTGGGAGTGGATTCTTCCCCAGTCAAGCCTTCAGGTGAAAACATAGCCCAGACAACACCTTGATTCCAGCCTTGTGAGATCCTGGACAGAGGACCCTGATGAGCCAGGCTTGGACTCCTGGTCCTCAGAAACTATGAGGTAATATAGGTACATATTTTGAAGCTGCTGACTTTGTGGTAATTTGTTATGTGACATAGAAAACTAATATAACACATAAGCAAGATGTTAGTGTGCTGAAGCAGGAAAGATGAATTCTGCAGAGATTCAGAAGGCTTCACAGAGGAGGTGGCTTTTGTGCTCACACATAAAGAATGAGGAGGAAACCTCATAGGGGAGGTTTGGAAAGGAGAGATGGAAAGATGAGCTTCCATCTCCTCCTTGACCTCTTCGTTTCAAACCCTGGGCCTGAGAGGACTCTTCAAGGACACAGATTCCAGCCTGGGATCCAAGCAAGTTCAGTGGAGGAGCCCTCCTGCCCCCAAGCCCTCGCCCCCCCAAAAAAACATGTTCTGGAAAACTTCATCAAAGTAGGCAGATCCAAGCCCTCCCCTCCCCCCGCAATGCACCATAAATTGATCACTTTAGGTAGAAGAGAAGTAAAACAGTCCCATTTGATTCTTTTTTCAAAAATAACTATCCTCTGGTTATGTGAGCAACATATATTCATTATGAACCACTTTTAAAAATACAGATTTTTTTTTAAAAAAGCAAAGATTAAAAAATCACTGGTGAGACTTCCCTGGTGGTCCAGTGGGTGAGACTCCACGCTCCCAATGCAGGGGGCCTGGGTTCAATCCCTTGTTGGGGAAACTAGATCCCACATGCGTGCCGCCGCAACTAAGAGTCCACGTGCCGCAATGAAGATTCCGCGTGCTGCAACTAAGACCCGGAGCAGCCTAAATAAATAAATAAATAAATAAAAAGAAATTAAAAAAATACAAAATAAAAAATGATCCCATGACTCAGAAATGAGCCTGTTAACATTTGGTGGTTTCCTTCTCGTCACAGGTGGCATGTACACAACAGTGACAGGGACAACAGTATTAACGTCACTCTTGTCTCAGTCTTTCTCTCTCTCTCTGGTCTTCTAAGGAGCATTCTTAGCTCTGGGCCCTTTAGATGAACTTTCTGAGGATAATGGGCAAAAAGAGTGGTAAAACTGGAAAGGAGGCCACCCAGTGGTTTCTATGATGGAAAGGAAGAGAACTGCTCCTGGGGGAAGACAAGATCTGAGAAGGCAGACCCTGCCCAGAGCACGTAGCCCCCACCCGCACCTCCAGTTCTACCTGGCAGATGCCACATAAGACAGGGCCAGAGAAGCAGCCCTCCCAGGCTCCTCTAGTTCTCAGGGAGCTTTGTCGCATTCCATCCGGAGCACCTTGGTCAAAGAGGGAGATCCCTTTCCAGGTGTCCAGGGTCCTGCTTCCAGTGGTTCCTCTGTGCCCTGAGCTGTTGGAAGGGGGTGTCCACTTGAGGAAGAGCTGCTGGAGCTGAGGAGTATCTAGGCACACTGACCCCATCACTCCGGGCTCCTCCCTCTGCCCAGCCAGTGGTCACAGCTCACGGATACAGAGGACTGAGCCCTGATGGCCGGAAGGCTGTGACTGCCCTTCCTCTACAGAGCTGGGCCATCTCTCTGAGCTGACCTTCTCCAGGCCCTGGTCCTCCTTCTGTCCAGTTCTCAGGACATGCTCCTAAGATCAAGAGCCTGATACTCTTCTCACAAAATTGCATAGAAGCCACCATCTTCCTGGTGCCTCCATCCCCAAACTGCCTCTGAGGGTTCTAATTTGCTTTTTATTTAAATAAAGATGGGGTGGTCCGCATAGCAGAGGAGGGAGGGAAACAGGGAAGGGTCAGGACAGAGCGAGTGCTGGCTCTGAGCTTTCCCAGTAGCATCCAGCTTAAGTGCACTTAAATGTTGACTCCAGAAAAGAACAAGCTTTAAATTCTATGGCCGGAGAGCATCCCACTAGGGGTCAGAGAAAGATATTGCTGCATAGATGGGCCCCTAGGCTTGGCCTGGGAGCTTTCTAGGACCAGCAGGTAGGAGCACACCCATGCAACTGTGTGCCTGCACTCACACACACACACACACACACACACACACCCAGGCTGTTAGACACACACTCAATGTCCCCTATCCCCATGCCCCTGGGTGGTGATGGTATCAGGTTTAGGGTCAGATGGAGGGCTGAATTCAAGCGTCCCAGGATGGGAAAGATACAACCTCCAGGAATATGAGCGTGTGGTCAGAACAGGATCTGTGTGTGTGTGTGTGTGTGTGTGTGTGGCTATGGATATTTGTGCAGTTTTATGTAGGAGGGGGTTCCCTTTGGCTGCTTAGGACTCATCTTGGAAGCCCACAAACTCTGCATCACCCAGACACTCTCATATGTTAGCCATCCATGGTGTGATTTGAACCCCTCGGTTGTGACAGCCAAGTGCAGAGCACAGCCTGAATAACTATACACAGCAGCCCTATCAAGAGCCCAAAGTTGGCCCAGCTCTGGAAGAAAAACCAGCTCTTTCTCACAGGTACCTCAATGCCGTGTCTGAGGGCAGGAACCAGAAACATTGAGAACCCATTCAAAACAGGAGGAGAAGGCAGAGGAAGTGACAGGATCAGAACAGCTGCTGGCTGGCCACCCACTCTGTCCTGGTGAGAAGGGATAAGGAGATTGCAAACTGGGTAAGAAAATCCTCTCACCTCCAGCTCAGGGCTGTAATCCTGGGCCTCTGCTCCTCTAAGCTTTGTTCTATTTTCACTCCTCTTCCCAGGGAGTAGGTCTCCATTGGCTGCAAGGATTTAGTGGGGACTTTTAACGCGAGTTCTCCGGCAGCCCCTGGATTTGGGTGTAGGCTTGCACAGCCTCCATTACCTTCTCTCTTCTGCTCGTTTCCTCCTATCATTTCCCTGCACTTTTTGATTCACCAGGCCCTCCCTCGCTCAGATCTGTGGGATTCAGGCCTGTGGGAGAGGAGGGCCCAGTGTTAGGAAGCCCGGCGGCCCAGGTGCGAGGAGCAGCAGGGAAAAGAACCAGTCCGTCTGGGGCATCCGCCTCCCGTGGGCCTGAGCGATGGGGAACGTCATGGACGGTAAGTCGGTGGAGGAGCTGAGCAGCACCGAGTGCCACCAGTGGTACAAGAAGTTCATGACCGAGTGTCCCTCCGGCCAGCTCACCTTCTACGAGTTCCGCCAGTTCTTCGGCCTCAAGAACCTGAGCCCGTGGGCCAGCCAGTACGTGGAGCAGATGTTTGAGACCTTTGACTTCAACAAAGTGAGCAGGGGTCTGGGTGGGGAGTGCTGGAGGGACGCCCCCCCTGGCCAGCATGGGGGGTGGGGAGGAGAAGGTGTGAGAATGGCCGGAGGAGTGACTTCATTTATCTGGGAGGTCGAGTGTCGACATCAGGGATTCCAGTTTTCTAATGTTCATTGAGCGCCTACTGTGCATCAGGCACTGGGGGTTCAGAAATGAATCAGCCATCGTCCCTGCCCTCACTCTCCAGGGAAAGACAGAGGCCCCCGATCAGTGCGCCCAGAGGCCAAACCTACTGGCTTCCTCTGCCTCTTCCACATGCACAGTTTATTCCAGAACAAATATGAACACTTACAAGACAGTCGTTGAGCACCTACTAAGTGCTTGGCACTGTATGTGGTGCTTCTGCACAGGCCATTAGATGCTCACGGGATGCAGCAGGAGGAGGGGTGGAGAGCAGAGAGCAGGGTGATGACCTTCAGCCTGGCTGGTCTGGGATGGGCAGGCCCATGTTGCTTGGGTCACCCATCCCATGATGGCCTGTGGACACTAGAACTGGGGACAGTCAGGGCTGCCTGGTCACTGGGGAACCCAGGCTACTCCAACTCCCAAACACCTGGTGACCTCAGTTCACCCTAAGAGGGATTAAAGGTCTGCGCAGCGGTCAAATTATATGTCTCCCCAAGGAATCACCTGGGTGCATTGGGTAAGGACTTCCTGATAAGATAGAGGGGGCACTGTGAGTTTGGGCCCCTAGTTTTCATCAGCTGGGTGGCCTGGAGCCCATTTCCTTCCCTCTCTGCCTCAGCTTATTCACCTATATCTGTCATGGACGTCGGGAGCATTAGTTAAGATGTTTCTTGGTGTTTCATAGCAAATCTTCCATTTATCTGGAGCAATTCAGTCAAGATGTAGTGGTAGAAGAACGTAAATCTACACACCCATCTCCCCACCCCGGCTGGTCCCCACCCCGGCTGGTGCTCCCTTGAAGGTGGGGATGTGATGCTGCCATATGTCTACTGCACACCAGGGAGAGGTCACCCAGAGCTTTCCCGGCTCCACTCACTGCCCATAGGGTCCCAACATCATTGTAGGCAGGGCTCCTAGGGAAAGCTGGGGTTCAGAGGCTATTTAAAACTCACTAATGTTTAGGATCAAGGGGCCAAAGCAGATTATGGGCTTTGAGTCCCAGCCTCAAGGGCAGCACCATGGTGCCCAAGGGCTTTCCTGAAAGGGATGCAGGGTCAGAGTACTGGAGCCCAAGGTATGGAGACCAAGAGGGATGGCATCATCAGGCTAGTCCCCCAAGATGCTCCAGAAGAAGTGATCTTTCCCGAAAAGGAGGGGGCAGAATTCATGGTTGAGCCTCAACACCTTATACCCAAATGCACTGAAATAGCTCAGCTTCTTGCCTGTTAAGGAAACCTTCAGAAGGACCCCCTAAGATTACACGTATGACACCAGGGAGGGGCAACCCATCAACCCTGTATTTGCCTAACCTGAGTCATTCATATGCCATCACTTGTCACATGTAAGCACCACCTATACTGTCCCAAACCTGACCTCCTCAATTCCACACACATCCCCACCTTCGGGCCTGGGTGCTGCCTGGGACTCTCTTCCTCCAGAATTCTGCTTGGCTCACACCTTCCCCTGCTGCAAGACTCTGTTCAAATATCTCCTTCCCACTGACACCTGCCCTGATCTCCTGGTTTCAACCCCATTTAACTAGGACTAGCCCCCACCGTAGCATTTCCTACTCCTCCCCTTTTCCCCCAGAGCACGTCTCATCTTCTAATACATGATACTGAATAACATTTAGTTGCTATGTTTATTGTCAATTTCTCCTGCTGGAATGGGAGCTCCATGAAGGCAGGGATTTCTGTCTTTCTTGTTCATTGCTGTAGCCTTTGCACCTAGAACAGTGCCTGGAACACAGTAGGTGCTCAATCAATATTTTAATTTGAGTGAATGACTATGTGAGAAATTATGAATTTTATGAAATAGTTATATATTATATAATATACACTAATTTAAATACATACCTGCTAATTGTTAAACTGAACAGCATCTTTGTAACATCTAAAGTGCCTTGTACGCACCAATGGGATAAATCACACTTCAGGCAACATTGCTTCCAACCATTGTCGCCAGCATAAAGCAGTAGGGCAGGTTAGCTACGAGATGGGACACAAGACTGGGAAGTTTTGATACAGAGAGAAGTTAAACAGGGGAGTGCAAACAATAGCCCATGGGTCTATTTTTGTAAATGAATTTTTATTATAACACACCACACTCATTATTTTACTGATTGTCAAAACTGAAATATGTGCTATTTGGCCCTTTATAGAAAAAGTTTGCCAGCCCCTGAATTAGAAGAGAGCTGTATCCTAGGGTACTGCACTGGGTGCGCAGGGTTTGGGGGTATAGCTGTGAGTGGGGAGTGTGACCTGGGTAACCGCCATATGCTTTGTTTACTTCAAAGTTTTGCCTGGGCTTGGCTGTACCCGGCAATCTCACAGGTGCACACAAATCAATATAAATCTTCCATCCCTGCATCTGAGCACTGGGTGGCATTCAGGAGACTTCAGTTTCTAGGAAAGGCTTTGTCATTCACTAGTGTGTGGCCTAACCTCTCTCAACTTTAGCTTTTCATCTGAAAATGCAGACAAAAATACCCAGGGGTGGTTGCGAGATTAAAAGAGTAAAGTGAGTAAAACATCATATGAAGCATGAAAAAAAAGTATCGCTGTAGTCTTATTACTGAATCTAACCCAGACCACAATCTTGAAAAGCGCATACTGTCATTCCCATCACAGAGCTGAGGAACTGAGACTCACAGAGGTTACGTGACTTGTCCGAGGTCACACCTCTCCTAAGACATGGTTTAGGTCTTTCTGGCACCAGTGCACATACCTTTCCATTGCCCCCTTTTAGCCATTTTTTTTAAATTACAAAAAATTACAAAATTAAAAACTATTTTAATTACCAAAAAACTACAGCTCATTGTAAAAGTTTCCAACAATATAGAAAGATAAAAAATGAAAAGCAAAAGTACCCTCACCCTGTGTCCCCTTGCCCAGAGGAAACTTCGATAGCGGGCTTCTTGCTTCTCTGAGCGAGGCTGCAGGGGCGCCTGACTCCATCCTGACAATGATCCTGAAAGGAGGGTTGGGCAAGGACTGATTGAGCTAAGGCATATGGGAAAGCCCTTAAACACGGGGAAGCACTACGCAAATGTTCACTATGAGTGTGAACCACGGGGCTACCTACCTACCTACCACGGGGCTCAGGTGGTTAAGGTCTCACCTAAGGCCAAAGGCCAGCACACAATCGGGAGATCTCAGAGGCCTTCATACCCAACCTCTGCCACATCCCTAATAACTTTACCCCGGCCTCTGCTTGCACACTTTCAGTGACGGAGAGGTCATTACTGCACGAGGCTCATTCCACCACGGGCAACCCTGCCTGTTAAAGAGTTCTTGATACTGACCCCAAATCTGCCTCTCAGTAACTTCCTGGTTCCAGAGTCATGGTTGTGAGTAAGTGGAGGAACAGGGACTGGACTCCAAGTCACGTGCTCTGAGTCCAGTGCTCCCTTCCTTACAGTACCCAGCCTCTCTGCATGACAAGGCTTCCCTCTCCCAGCTTCACTTGGCTTGGGGGAGGTGGGCAGAAGCAGGCCTGTGCTCCCTGCTTCTCTGACCCTATTGGTAGGGCTGGCAGGGCCAGGCAGATGGTCAGCTGCTGAACATTTGGAGAATGTTCTGGGGAAATATCCCACAGGAATGTCTTGCACCACCTTCCCCCTTGGCCAATCCCTCCAAGACTCAATGAGGGCAGCGCCTCCCCCAGGAAGCCTCCCTGCTGCCCTTGCCTGGGTGCTCCCCTATTCTGTGAGTCCATAATGTCCTGTCCAGATGTGCTGTCACTGAATATACATCATGATGGCACAATGATCTCTTGATAATAATAATAGTAATAATAATAATAGTAATA
Source organism: Balaenoptera borealis (assembly GCF_965194805.1). Lineage (NCBI taxonomy): Eukaryota > Metazoa > Chordata > Mammalia > Artiodactyla > Balaenopteridae > Balaenoptera > Balaenoptera borealis. The sequence goes on from NC_138869.1 coordinate 76,296,078, forward strand.
GTATAGTGGTAATAACAATAGCTAACATTTACTGAGTGATTACTATGTGCCAGGCAGTGTTGAGTGCCTTACACACATGCACTCATTTAAGCCCACAACAATCCCATGGAGGTGGCAGCTGTTATAACTATTACTGATGAGGAAATCGAGGGCCAGAGACATACTAAATCCTTTGTCCCAGATCCCACATATTTGAGAGGGTGAGGCCAGGATTCAAACCTGCGTCCTCAACATTGCGCTCCCATCAGGACAGGGTTCTATCTTACGGAGTTCTGAATCCTCAGCCTATCACAGCACGTAGTTGGTGCTCGGTAAGTTACGAAGAATAAAGGGAAGAATGAGAAAGGCGCTCGGTGCCTCCCCATCTACCTGTACGCCTTATCTCGGTTAGTTAGAGCTCGTCCAAACCACGCCCCCATCCCTGGGGAGTCCTTGTCTCTCCTCCCACCTACACACTCTTACACCCCACCCCCCAAACTGGAAGGCTGAAGTTTGAGGATCACAGGGAAGCAGCCAGTGACGGCTGGAACCAAAATACCTGTGAAGGGATAGCATAAGCCATTCATACTCTAGAGGGGACTGGTTTATCAAATTTGATAAACCATCCTGGGGCAGGTAGGGTGAGCTATAACGGGCGTCCAGGAGGACGTAAGCTGGTGGGCGCCAAGGGGGCGGGGCGCGGGTCCGGGCCTGGGCTCAGCGTATCCTGGGGCCCCGGGGGCTCCGAGGGCGGGGCCGGGGCGGGGCCCAGGCAGAGGGGGCTCAGGCGACCATGCCCCTCACCCAGGACGGCTACATCGACTTCATGGAGTACGTGGCGGCGCTGAGTCTTGTCCTCAAGGGGAAGGTGGAACAGAAGCTGCGCTGGTACTTCAAGCTCTACGACGTGGACGGCAACGGATGCATCGACCGCGATGAGCTGCTCACCATCATCCGGGTAACTCCAGGTGCAGAGGGCCGGGCAGGGGCGGAGCCAGAGCTGAGAGCTTGGGGCTGGGTCTTAAGCTGGCGGAACAGTGTGCTAGGAAGCGGACAGGATTGGGACTGACTTCCCCTGGGTGGCTCGGCCCTCACCAGCTGCGTGACCCGGGCCAGGTTTCCTCTGCTCTCTCGGCTTCAGTTTCCTCATCTGTACCAAGATCCGTTGAAGCGCAGTCCCAGCTCTGCCTGAGGCCTCAGGCACCTTGATCTGTACTCACCTTACACACACACGCTGTTGGGAGCCTGACGTGCTCGCTCTGCCCCGCTCCTACCGCTGAGACTAATTAGGACGGGTCATCTCACTTCTTCTTCCCTCCCAGGCCATCCGAACCATTAACCCCTGCAGCGACTCGACCATGACCGCAGAGGAGTTCACCGATACAGTGTTCTCCAAGATTGACGTCAATGGGGATGGTGAGGCCGCGCTGGGGGTCCCCAGGGGAGGGGTCACTGGGGGTGTCACCAGGGTCCCCAGGGGAGAGGGCAGAAGGGGAGAGGGAGGCACAAAAGGGCCGTTGCTGGCCACCTCCTCTGCCTGCCTCCGCCCCGGCCACAGAGCTGGCTTTTGGGGATGCCTGCACCAGACTTTGGTCTCTGGCTCTTTGGCCAGCTCCATTCACAGCCACTTCCTCCAGCCTTGGTTCTGTTCCCTTTACAAGACTGCAGCTCTGGGTCTCGGACAGCAGATGTGAACACCTCCTGCCCATGATGCCCTTTCTCTCTACCCCAGGGGAACTCTCCCTGGAGGAGTTCATGGAGGGCGTCCAGAAGGACCAGATGCTCTTGGACACGCTAACCCGAAGCCTGGACCTTACCCGCATTGTGCGCAGGCTCCAGAATGGAGAGCAGGATGAGGAGGGAGCTGGTGGCAGGGAAAGTGAGGCAGCAGAAGCAGCCGGCTGAGCCCACCGCCCTACTGTTTCTGTATTGGGGAGGGGTGTGTGGTGGTGCCTGGTGTCTCGTTGTTTTAATACTAGATGGAGTCTTCTGAACTCAAAGGCTCAGCTCACCTGCTCGGGGCACATGGTGGCAGCAGAGGGGCAGGGGTGGGGATTCAGAGCAGGGGACAGTGAAGGACGGTTCCTGAACCCTCTGTGTGACTCAGCTGGTGGTGACCGCTCCCTGCTGGGGGAAGCCTTCAACATCCCTCAGGCTCCTCCCCAGCCCCTTCTGGCCCCTCCCCCAGCTTTTACCAGCTCTCCCACTGAGCTTCTCCAGTTCCACGCTCTTCTGGACAGAGAAGCTCTGAGGCAGAGGTGGGCTTTCCCGGGACTCTAATAGGATCACACAGATCTGGTGGCTGCGGCCTCCATCTGGGTGCTGTATCACACACCCATCCTGCCCCCAGCATCCCAGAGTGTACTTGTGTGGTCTGTGTTGATTCGTTCCTCCCTTCAACAAGCATTTATCGAACACCTACTTTGTATTAATGCTAGATGTTAGACGTGCAAAGAAGAGGACAATTCTCATCCTCAAAGATCTCACAGGCCAAGCATCATTATAATAAAATATGATACTATAGACAGTGCTCCTTTATCCAGAGGAAATCCATATTTATTCAGAAGTGACTGCACAACACCCTCGTTCTTCCTCTGCTGGCCCCTCGGTGGCACATGGTGCCACGTGGTTCCCCACAGGATTGTGACTCATTGTTTATGGCAAGTGTCCTGACCATCCCTGATCTAGCCTAAATCCCTCTTGCTGCAGTGACACCTGACAGCCAGTTGGGAAGTAGAACAGTCTGTTATAGGTGGGCTCTATCCCCATTCTTTGCACACCCCAACTTTAGGAACACCTGTCCAAGAACCTGGGGAGAGACATAGGCTGGAGCAGTTATGACCATGTTTTCAAAGATGCTCTTTCCTTCTGAACTTTGAGTCTTCGCTTCAGCGGGGTGTGAGGGAAGTTCAGGGAGTAAAAAAAAAAATCCAGGGGTGGGATGGAGCAAACACGTGGAAAGGGGGGTAAACCCCCAGCTTGCAGAGAGCCCCCTTGGGCGGGGAGGAGAGGATGTGTTTTGCTCACACCGTCCTGTCCGTCACGTGAACCACTTCAGACTGGGAAGTCAGCCAGGGCCTGAGCACAGACATGGAGGGAAGGTGGAGCTCAATGCCTGGGGCAACCTGGAAAAAAAGGGAGTTGACATTTCTGCTTCTTCTCTTGGTGGCTGCCTCTTGGGAAATCCTGGAGGTCAAAGCTGGGAGGGTATTTGGATAGAACTGGGACATTTCCCCAACCTCATTCACATACCATCTTCATGATCTGGGGCATATCTGTGTCCCAGCTGGATTACTATTATTTTTTAATCAACTATTTTTTTACCTTACATTTGTTTCTAAAGGAAACTTTATATGAATATAATGCCCATGAAATCAAGTCACAGGCTCCACAAGTTAGTTTTATTCTTCATACATCAACACAGACACATATCTAGTCACAGGAGTTCCCTTTCTGAGTTCCTCGGCACCCCATGCAACCAGAGTGACTGCCTTTTATTTATTGTTGGCTGCGCTGAGTCTTCGTTGCTGCGTGCGGGCTTTCTCTAGCTGCAGCAAGAGGAGGCTACTCTTCGCTGCTCAGTAGTTGTGGCGCATGGGCTTAGTTGCTCCGCAGCATGTGGAATCTTCCCGGACCAGGGCTTGAACCCGTGTCCCCTGCATTGGCAGGCGGATTCTTTTTAAAATAAATTTATTTATTTATTTATGGCTGCGTTGGGTCTTCATTGCTGTGCGCGGGCTTCCTCTCGTTGCGGCGAGCGGGGGCTACTCTTCATTGCGTGTGGTGGGCTGGCTTCTCATTGCAGCGGCTTCTCTTGTTGCGGAGCACAGGCTCTAGGCGTGCGGGCTTCAGCAGTTGTGGTGTGTGGGCTCAGTAGTTGTGGCTCGCGGGCTCTAGAGCGCAGGCTCAGTAGTTTTGGTGCACGGGTTTAGTTGCTCCACAGCATGTGGGATCTGCCCGGACCAGGGCTCAAACCCGTGTCCCCTGCATTGGCAGGCGGATTCTTAATCACTGCGCCACCAGGGAAGCCCCAGAGTGACTGCCTTTTAATCTAGTTTATGTACTGGGGTTGCACATAGAGTTTGTATAACAAAAGTAATTCCACGTCTAGAGAATTCCCTGGCGGTCCAGTTGTTAGGACTCCACGCTCTCATTGCCAAGGGCCTGGGTTCAATCCCTGGTCGGGGAACTAAGATCCTACAAGCTGTGCAGTGCGGCAAAAAAAAAAAAAAAAAAAGAATTCCACATCTAAAAAAGTAATAATCTGAAAACTGCTTGTCTAGTCCAACCTGCTCACCGTGCAGATGAGACACCAAGGTTAGGGAAAAGAAATGGCCGTCTTGGGTCACACAGCAGTTGGAGGCAAAGCCTGGCCTAGAACCCAGGTTGGCAGGCCCCAGTTCTCCCCAGAGACAGAGGAAAGTTTTCTCCATCCTTTAAGGAGACACATTTGGCTTGTGGGCTTGTGACGGGGAATTGTGGAGGGTCCACTCTGGGGGCGGGGGTTGGAGAGGTGAGTGTGAGGGATGAGGGGTAGGGAGGGGGAGGGGAGGGTGGGGAGGGGTTGGCAGCAGGGGCTGGGGGAGCAGCACCAGGGCAGAGCTGACACAGCCCCTTTAAGCACAGCTGACCCCCTCCAAGGGCAGGAAGACCACGGCCTTACTTGTTGCAAGTTTCCCTCCTGACACCCCTGGCAAGGACAACTTGGAGAGGAAGAGGCAAGAGTCCTCCCATGAACATTCCTCAGGATCCTGGGGGGATGTAATTATTATCCATCCCTTCTCCCCAATTCCTACCTTTCTTCAGAGTCAACAACACCTGCCAGCCCCACCCTTCCACTAGTCAGTTTCACACTGTGTAGGCATTCTCATTGCTAATTTCATCTATGGAACCCCTACCCCTCAGTTTTCCCTGCTTCCAGCTATGGACCATGTACGAATTTGTGGAAACCCCACAACCACCTAGCCAAGGCATAGCTTTCCCAGGAGCAGCTGAAGGGGGAGAGGAAGCCTGTTCCCTTCACCACCCTGTGAATCCTCCCAATGGACCAGGTCCTGTTGGCCACTTCAGACCAACGGCCCCTCCCCACCCCACTCAGCCCCACAGGGGATGCCAGGAAGTCCTGCACAGGGGATGCCAGGAAGTCCAAGCCAGGATAAGAGTGGGCATAAGCAGGCTGAGCCAGGGGCCCTCCCACTGCTCTGGAAACCTGGTGAGCCTGGAGTCTTGGAGGGCTCCCAGGACCCCGGAGCCCTCAGAACATGGCACTTTTCCGCCTTTGCTGAGAGATCCAGCAACCGGGATTCACGTCCATCTGCAGCATCTTCAACACCCACTTGTCACGACGGGCACCTTCAATGAACTCATTCAGGGACAGCTGGCCTGCACAAGGGGTAGGAGAGACGGTCACAGGGGGAATGGAAGAAATGGGGTGGGGGTGAGAGGTGAGGCCTTCTCTCCTTGGGTGCGCCTACACCTTGAACACAGATGAGCCTGCGGCCTCAGGGCCTAAGCTGGGGCCTTGTCGATTCCCTGATTCTCCAGGAGTCACCTGGAACCTTCAAGGGTTTCTTTAAGGGACTTTATTTGCAAGTGAGTTTAAATTTTACTTCTGCCCGCGGTACCCTCAGAATGCTCTTGAGGGCTCTTCTGGGTGTGTTCCCAGCCAGCTGCCTCCCTGTACAGCCTGGGGCTGGGGCTCTGAGCTACAGCGAGGAGAGCCCAAGTAGCCGGCTCTTAAGTACATGACCCCATTTTTTCCTTTCAACCGTTCTTAGCCCCATTTTCCAGGTGAGGAAACTGAGACCAGGCTGAGAGGGTAAATGTAGCACCCTGGTCTGCCCGACTCCAAAGCTCCTCTTCTTCCACTGTGCTTGCCTGGCCTCCATCAGCAACTCCCACAGGAGTTTTAATCACTCTTACAAACCTCACATGCTAGTGACACCCTTGTTATTTTATGTATTCCCCTCCACACCCATCTCACTGTCAGGAGGTGAAGGGCCTTGCCTAAGGTCACGTGGATAGAAAGTTGGGTGATCCAGGATGGGTGCCGTGCCCCCCACCCGCGCCACCATCCTCTCTGCCCGTTACCATCTCCGTTCTCATCCACCAGAAGGAAGATCCTGTCCACGACCTCCTCAGGTGTGAGCAGCTCGCCTTGCTGCTCAGTCTCCATCTCCACCCTGCAGGCTTTCTTCAGCCTGTAGATGGACTGTGGGAGAGAACCCGGTGGTATCCACAAGACCCTGCACGCCCTGCCCTCTCCCCAGGACCCACATCCCTCGGCAGCTCGTCCCCAGCGCTGCCCCCCAGTCTGTGCATCTGAGGACCATGGGACCAAATTAAAAGTGACCCGTGGGTCCCATTGTTCCCTCAGGGTCCCATTGGCCTAATTCCAACCGAGGAGTTCTCGGCTTCACACACTGCCTCAGCCCCACGCCTTTGGCATTTCCACTGTGAGTGTCAGAGCCGACACCCAAAACCTTTAAGGAGGGATGTGGACGGCACAGTGATGGTCTGAACTCCACACTACGGAGGAAGAAATGGAGATTCAGAGAGGAAAAGAGAATTTAGTGTATTTATAGATGTGTGTGTATGTGTGTGAAATAGGATGACGGGAGAGGGAAAAGCACAGGTGTCTCCCTTGCCCTGTTTCTGGCAATGAGGCAACGTTTGGAAGTGAAACGGGGAAGAGACAGACAAATGTGAGGATTATCCTTAGACCTTGGTTGGGGCTCTCTGAGGACAGAGGTGTGCCTTCTGGGTCCCCACAGCCCAATGCAGCGCCTGGCACAAAGCAGGCCCCACTAACGGTGCTGGGAGGCTCAGGGGTTACAGGCAACCCAGCACCTCCTGGTGGATGAACTTGGGCAAACCACACAACCTCCACGGGCCGATTTCCTTATCTGTAAAATGGACCAACAATCCCCTCCTCGGAGTGCAGTTCTGGGGCGTAATAGGCTAATGCAGGTTTTGTGCAGAGTCTGAGCTGTAGTACTTTTTTTTACCCCTTGCTCGTTCTTGCTAGTAGTCAATCAGCTTTGTTAGTCTTTTCAAAGAACCAACTTTTGCTTTTGTTGACTTTCCTTATGCATTTGTGTTCTGTTTCATTAATTTCTGCTCTTTATTAGTTCTTTTCTTCTGCTTTCTTTGGCCTTAATTTACTCTTTTTTCTAATTTCTTGAGAAGACTTCTTGGATCATTGAATTTTCTGCCTCTTATTTTCTAGTATATACATTTTAAGGCTACCAATGTTTCTGCAAGTCCAGCTTTAGCTGCATTCCACAAGTTTTGTTATGTTTGCATTATTATTCAGTTCACAATACTTTGTGTGTATGTGTGATATTATTGTTTTGATTCATGGAGTATTAGGAAGTGGATTGCCTAATTTCCAAACAGATGGGGATTTTCTCATTCTCTTTTTGTAATTGATCTCTAGCTTAATTTCACTGTGGTCAGAAAGCACACTCTGAATGATTCCAATGCCCCTTCCCACCCCCAGCCCCAGGGGCCCCCACTTCAGCAGCCAGCACTCACAGCCCAGCGGGGCCACATGCCCAGGTGCCTGCCCTGTCCCCCCGCCCTGAGCAGACACTGACCTCCACGATGTCCAGCAGCTCCAGGCGGTCAATGAAGCCATTGCGGTCCTTGTCATAGATCTTGAAGGTCCACTTCAGCTTGTGCTCCAGGGTGCCCCTCAGCACAAGGTTCAGGGCTGCCACATACTCCAGGAAGTCGATGGTCTCGTCCTGCATTGGGAGTGGGAGCTGTGAGGCTCCCTCCCGCCCACCGCCGTATCTCCCTGGAGCACAGGTGTGAGCCCTAATCTAGGCCACCATCCCTGTAAACTCAGGGCTTTGCCTCCTCCTTGCATTCTGTGTGCCTCTGCATCTGTGCTTGTGCTGTTCTCTGCCCTGGGATCTATTCCCAGTCTCCATGCTCACCCACTCCTATCTGTCCTTCAAGGCTCAACTCAAGGGTCCCCTCCTCCAGGAAGCCTTCCTTCTCACACCACTTCAGCCACAACGATCTCCCTCTCCCTCTTCCGACACTCCCAGCACCTACCATCTATTCTACCCTTAAGTGTTTCGTGTATCTCATTCTCTAGCTACATTCTATGCTACGGGAGAAAGGAGAGGGGTATACATTGCTTTTGTCCCTCCTCCATGCCTAGCACAATGCCACTTCCACCCAGAGTCTCATATTTATGAATCAATGAAGAAATGATTAAGTCTGAATTTGAGACTAACATAGTTTTGACAGGAAATTAGAAAGCAGGACCTCACATATTTCAGGGTCAGGATCTCAGCCCTCCAAATCAAAAATTGGAATTGTCATCTCTCCCAGGAGTGTCTGTCATTCCCATGACTTTTTTTTTAATATAAAATTTTTTTAAAAATTTATTTATTTTATTTATTTTTGGCTGCGTTGGGTCTTCGTTGCTGCACGTGGGCTTTCTCTAATTGTGGAGAGCGGGGGCTACTCTTCGTTGCAGTGTGTGGGCTTCTCATTGCGGTGGCTTCTCTTGTTGCAGAGCATGGGCTTTAGGCATGCGGGCTTCAGTAGTTGTGGCACGTGGGTTCAGTAGTTGTGGCTTGCGGGCTCTAGAGCACAGGGTCAGTAGTTGTGGTGCACGGGCTTAGTAGCTCTGCAGCATGTGGGATCTTCCCGTACCAGGGCTCGAACCTGCGTCCCCTGCATTGGCAGGCGGATTCTTAACCACTGTGCCACCAGGGAAGCCCATTCCCATGACTTTGTAATCAGAAATGGCATTGCTGGCCCAGAGCCCCACTGTCCCACTGGGTCAGGTCACTCAGCCCCGGTTCAAGGGGTGCCTGGGTGGGCAAGCTTTGAGCAACAGAAGAACACGGCCACAAATGAGGGAAACAGCAAAAGCCTAATGAAAAACCAAGAAAATAAGATGAGCCTACCTGAAGAGTTTTATTCAACATCCTTTATATAATTCCTTCTGGTCCTCCACACTCCTCACAATGTATTTACCTAATTGAGGTTAGACTGTAGCTATAATTTTAGTTCCTGGATTTTTATTTTAAAATTTCCCATGCCTTCAAAATTATTTAAAATCATACCTTTTCTTCTTCTTTTTCAGAGGAATACCGGGAAGTCCCTCTTGCTGAACATGGTTTTGATATTTTATGTGACACAATGAACATCTTTGTGCATATGTATTTTTTCTTATGTCTCTGGTAATTTCTGTAGGGTAGATTCTTAGCAGTTGCTGGTTGTTCCTCGCCCCCCACCAGTAGCCTTTTTTTTTTGGCTGTGTTGAGTCTTCGTTGCTGCGCGCGGGCTTTCTCTAGTTGTGGTGAGCAGGGGCTACTGCGGTGGCTTCTCTTGTTGCAGAGCACAGGCTATAGGCGCACGGCTTCAATAGTTGCAGCACGTGGGCTCAGTAGTTGTGGCGCACAGGCTTCGTTGCTCCACGGCATGTGGGATCTTCCCGGACCAGGGCTCGAACCCGCGTCCCCTGCATTGGCAGGCGAATTCTTAACCACTGCGCCACCAGGGAAGCCCCTCTACGAATTTTTTTAATTGAAATATAGTTGATGTACAATAGTATATAAATTCCAGGTGTACAATACAGTGATTCATAATTTTTAAAGATTATGCTCCATTTATTGGAGCATACAATATTGGCTATATTCCCTGTACTATGTATATTCCCTGTACTATACTGTTGTACAGTATATCCTTGTAGCTTATTTCATATGTAATAGTTTGTTCCTCTTAATCCCCTACCTATGAACTGCCCCTCCCCACTCGTTCTACAAAATTTTATCACGTGTAGATACGAGTAACTCTCAACACAAAGAAACTCTCTTGTGTTACCTCTTAAGGGTCACATCTTTCCCCCAACCCTAACACTTGACAACCACTGATCTGTTCTCCATCACAAAAATATTTTCACTTTGAGAATGGTATATAAATAGAATCATATAATGTGTAACCCTTTTTTTCACTCAGCACAGTGCCCTGGAGATTCATCTGTCACTGCATGCATCGACAGTTCCTTTCTTTTTATTACTGTATGGTGCGCCATTCTATGAATGGTCCCTAGTTTGCTTTCTGTTTGCTCATTGAAGGTTATTTGGCTTGTTCCCAGTTTTTCTTCCCCAGCTCTACTGAGGTAATAATTGCAAAATAGCCTTTTAAAGAACACTGTGTAAGTTTAAGGTGTACAATGTGATAACTGGTTGTTCTTTAAAAGGCTATTTTCATTAGTAATTATTATTTTTTAAGCTTACTAAAAATAGATGTTAGGTTTCTTTTAAAATAAGAATTGGGCAGGAAAATGTGTGCAGAATGGCTGGTAGGGATCATCTGTTTTACATACATCATCTCCCTCAGGTCTGTCACCCCCATGTTATGGATGAGGAAACAGAGACTCAGAGGTTGAATAAGTTGCCCAAGAAATTCCCACCCAGCAAGTGGCAGAGCCTTTCAAGCTACATGCCTTCTCCAGTTCATCAGGTTGGGAGAAATGTCTTACTCCATGCAAGGTCTATTACTGTCTAAAAAATGAACCTGGTGTCTAGCACCAAGGGGAGAAAAACAAACAAAAAACCACGGACAAATCCCTACTCTCCAGATCTCTAGATTCCCCCACATTCTTTGTCTAGAACCTTCTGTTCTCATAACATCCTGTCTCACCATGATACGGTTTCCACAAAGACCCCTCACCTTACCTGAGGCCCACTGTAGAGCAGCCTCTTCCTGAAAAGTGATCTCGCCTTCGAGTTTACTTCAAACCCCCCCACCCATCCGGATCAGCTCTGGAAAGCTTCCAGCTGGGGCTGATCTCATCCATTGCACACGAGCTCTCATCAGCTTCAATTACCCACAGGGGCCCAAGATGATGGAAATGCCTGTCTACTCGAGAGCTGGAGCAGAAGTGACAGGAACATGATCTGCTCTGTGGGATTACCTGCCTCGTTTCTCCCTGAATGCGCTGCACTGGTGAACCAACCCTGACCCCCAACACTCCTTACATAAGGATCCCGAAGGACATTTGAGCTTCATCCTCCCTTTTCTTCCATCCAGTGCATCACAGGCAAGCACCAGAGACGAGTGTTACTACCACCACCAGGAGGGGGCGTAGCAGCAGCACAGACCAGGCACTCCTACCTCCTTGCCTCCACCAAAACCCTGTTTCCACCACCTCAGATTTTGACGTGTGAGCAAGATCTATGAGCTCTTTTGATTTTATTTGCCCCAGAAATCTCAGACCAACTGCCTAGAACAAGACTTGCTGATACAAAGATTGTGCCAAGGTGGAAAGTGGAGTCGGGTGGAGGTTTGGAGACACAAAGTGGGAAAAGAAAAGAAAGAAGGCTCAGTTCCTGACAGAGGAGCTGCAAACACCTGCCTGGAATGCTCTTCCTTACAGCAGGAGGCCAAGTAATAAATAGACGGTGGAGTTAGAAAATTATCAGCTGAGGCCAAACCCAGGGGATGAGCATTTGATGAGCAACAGGAAATTTACTTAGTCTCAAAGTATCTCCCTATAAGATGCTTATAAATTACAAAGGAAAAATAGTCACTTTACAGTGGTGGACCCTGGCAGAACACCATGTATCCAAGTGATCGAAGTGAACCACTCCACTAATGGGACAAACCAACATCATGTGCCCTCTGACATGATGCACTCAGGAGGACACAGCATCTCTTCTGGGGCATTTCTGCCAGAAGTGTAACCTGAATCTCATCACGAGGTAACATGGGACAAACCCAAATCATTGGTCTGCAGTCTTCGAAAATGTCAGAGTCAAATAAGATAAAGAAAAGCTGAGATTAAAGTTTCCAAATTAAAGGCTAAGAAAGAGACAGGACAAGTAAATGCAATGTGTGATCAAACAAACAAACAAAAAAAAAGGTTATAATGGATGTCATCAGGACAATTGACCAAACTTGAATATGGATTGTCGATTAGATAACAGAATTTATTTCTGTTGAATTTCCTGATTTGATCACTTATTAGGTTAAGAGAATGCCCTTGGTCTTAGAAAATACACACTAGAATACTTGGGTAAAAGGTTGTGATGTCTATAATTTTCTCTAAAAAAATGTATGTATATTTATATGTACAATACACACATATATGTATATATTATATGTATGCATATATACATAAATACATAATACATTACACGGAGAGAATGGTAAAGCAAATGAGGCAAAATGTAAACAGTTGGGGAATTTGGATAAATTGTACATGGGAATTAATTATACTATTATAATTTTTCTGTAAATTTAAAATCATACCAAAATTAAAAGGTTGTTTTAAAAACAATTGATGAATATTATATGCTGATTTATAGGAGGAGATTAGGTATAAGAGGTCAGCCATATTATTCCCAGGGGCTTCATAATCCCTTTGAGATCTTGAATTGTTATTATACTGAATTTTAAACGAATTTGAGGAAGATTGATAAATCTATGATAGTGACTCTTGCTATATATGATCTATTTATTTACTTTTCTTATGACATTCAACACTTAGAAAAATCATTTTCTCTCTGAAAAAAACCCAACAAACTGCCTTCTGGGCAGGAGCACTTGCCTGAGACTCAGGACCCCTGAGTATATGATCTTGGTCAATCAATTCACTGAATTTGGAGTAACAACCTCTGCCTGTTCCCTCCCAGGGCTGCTGCTGCCTCAGAGGCGCGTGTGGAGAGGAGCTTTGGGAAGGCTGAAGCTCACTCTGGGCCCCGAGATAGGGTTCATCTCCAAGGAGGTTTCTGTTGCACGGAATGACGCTGACCCCGCCCTCCCGCCCCCTACAGGCGATGAGGAGATGTGCACTGACCGGTACCAGGGTCAGGTTGGGACCTGAAGAAGCGTTCCCAGTGACTCTCTCTAGAAAGTGAAGCTCTCCCCCTACAAAGAAGTGGGGTACCCACCGCTTTCTCCAGATTAATTATCTAGGTCCAACCCACCACCCCCTCAATTTGGGGGACTGAAATAGGTATTTGAGGCAAACCTAATGGTTTAAAGTACTGCAGAGGCGCTGGACTGGATGGCCTCAAATAATGAAGGGATTTCAATGTTTGAATTCAATTCCCACGTGCGCATTTACAAAATATATTATCTTCTTAGCTCCTGGTGCCATCCAAGGGCTGGGAGAAACCCTGTGGATGGATGATTTCATGGAATCTTTTATGGCTTGAAGAGTAGAAAGGGGCTTTTGCAATAATCCGTCCAACCTCCAAGTCCAGGAAGGAGCCTCCTCCAGCTTTCTGGGTGGGAAGAGCTGGCCGCTCTCAATTCGAAGGACCCCAATAAGGGGGCGCTCACGACCTGTTCCAGGATAGCTCCGCCCATTTAGGGCAGCTCTGGAGCCCCTTATCTTTACAGCCAGGGGTGCTCTGGTGGGTGCGAAAAACCAGGTCCTCCGGCTACGGAGCCCTGTCCATAAATACACGCAGAGAGGGCTGGACCGTGCGCCTTTCTGCAGAGTCTCCCCTCAGCTCTCAGGAAGAGGGCCAGTCACATGAGAGCGGTGAGGTGGAGGGGAGGAAGAGAAGAAGGAAAGAGGAATGATGGGGAGAAGAGTTTGGGGGAGCAGTGAGACAGAAAAGGCGAGAGGGGATGGAGAGAAACGAAGCGCAGAGGAAGAGCAGGAGGACTGGGGAACGGAGCTCCCACTGAGGACGCTCCTTTAGCACCGGGATGAGACCTGAGCCATCGGTCCTCCCCCTCAGGGCGCCTTACCCCGTTCTTGTCGAAAGCTCGGAACATGCCCTCTACATACTGGGTGGCCTCCTCGTTGCCCGCGACCTTGAAGAAGCGCTTAAACTCGTGCAGGAAGAGCGTGCCACTGGGGCACTCCTCCACGAACTTCTTGTACCACTCCTGCAGCTCCGCCACGTCCATCACGCCGTTCTCCTTTGCCTCCTCCCAGCTGAACTGCTGCCCCATCCTGGCCCCCGGGGACGTCAGGGAGCAAGGGTCTGTGCTTCCTCCCGGGCTTCTGCCAATGGATTCCTTAGGCGAGGGCCCTCTTCCTCCCTTTCCTCCTCTTAGCCAGGCTCTTCATCACCTCCTAGCCAACAGAACAGGATGGGCAGTGCAGGGGGCTGGCAGCGAGGGGGCGGGGCCAGGCCAGCTAAGCGCCCTAAGATCATTAGAAGATTCCCCTGGAAGGTCTGACCTCCAGTCAGCTAAGCTCCCCCAGCCCCACCCCTCCCTTTAGTCTCATCAACCACTCAACTAAGCTGCCGGGCAGATTCTGAAGAGGGAGAAGGGGAGGACACTGAGAGGTAGGCAGATGGAGGGGGAGTTGGGAAGACAGGCTGAGACCCTCCCATCACACACGTGCTCCCTGTCCCTTTCCGTTGGGCACCATGCTGCTCCAGGGAGGCCCAACTTGGAGATACAGCAGACTCTGAAGTCCAGAGAGGAAGCAAGGACAACTCCTAGCCCATAAAACAGAATCACTGGTGAGCTGGGGCTCGCCCTTCACTTGGCCTAATGAGAAGCAGCAGGATCTATGATGCAAAGGGCTCTGGGTGAGCACCTCTGTCCCCAGGCTAACTCAGTCCCCAGCATGCTATCTGAAGCTCCTTTACAGATCACACCCCTGAGTCTTGGAAGTTCTCCATCTCCCAGTTTAAAGTACAAATACTTCCCTCCTACACCCTTCATCCAAGACCTATCAGCTAGGCTCTTCCCACTTTTTCTCCAAAGTATAAACACATGAGAAGGATCTGGGAGCGTGGCTTAACTTATCTCTGAAGGCTCTTACTTTGAAAGGTTCATGTGAATTTGGTTTTGAAAATTATTTTTATTTATTTATTTATTTATTTTGGCCGCGCCGCTCGGCATGCAGGATCCTAGCTCCCCAAGCATGGATCGAACCTGCATCCCCTGCGTTAGAAGTGTGGAGTCTTAACCACTGGACCACCAGGAAAGTCCTGCGAATTTGTTTTTGAATCAGTTATATACTCATGCTTATGTTAATGGCATATAAAAATGACACCTCCAAGAAATCAGAAAACCTGGAGCACTAATTTTTTTGAGATTTTAGGGGCAGTCCTTCCAGTGTGTCTCATAATCTCAGGGGCAGCAGTGCCTGCCTCCCACTGGATGTTCATTCCTGAATTGCTTGTACATTCCAGTCTCGACCTCTCTCTCTCTCTCTCTCTCTCTCTCGCTCGTTCTTGCTCGCTCTCGCTCTCAGCTCCCTGCCTCCAGACGTCCCTAATCTCTCAAAGTTCTTCTAATTTCCTTGCCATCCCTGAAGGTGGAACCCCGCTTCCTCTGTCATCCTTTCAAGTGCCGATGGGTTTTTCTCCCAAATCCCACGTGCCTCCGGGTCTGGAGGTTAAGGCTGGTCTCCTCCTTGTTCAGTTGTTGCCTCTACCTTTCCTCTTTTCTCCCTCAGAAATGCCAGTGCCTTCGAGGCCACGTCTGACCCTCCCATCTTGTATTTGTCCTTATTGTCATCATTCACTGGTGACGTCACCATTTGTCCCAAAGCATCAGGTGGACAGCTGGTCCCTCCCACTCTGGCCTCAAAGCTTATCTCCCCAGTTCCCAAGAGCTTTTCTTCCACCCCACCTTGGCCCCCATTCACTGTGGTCCCTGGGCTAGCAGCTGCAACATCTGGGAGTCTGTTAGAAATGCAGATTCTCAGGCCCCTCCTCCCCTAGTGAATCTGGAACTTGGGGTTGCGGGGCCACAGTCTGTGTTTTATAAAGCTCTCCAGGTGCTTCCACGGCACGTGAAGTCTGAGAATGTCTACAGGAGGCCTTGCTACCATGAATTTCTCTACTGATGGTCTGAAACGTTCAAACACCGTCATCACCTCTCCTTCCACTCACTTACACTAACAGCTTCACTCCAGCAACTCACCAGCCCTGTTGAGACTTCCAACCCGTCTATCACTATGCTTTTTAACATCTGTCACATTCTCACTTTCCTCCTTATCCTTACACATGGCCCAGAACTCTTGTCATTTCCTTGCCATGACCTTGACCTTTGTGCCCCTCTCTCCCTCTAACTACTCGCTTGGCAAAACCTGACCCTGGTTACAGCTATCCCCGTAACTATGCGCTAACACCTCATCTGCACCCGAGGCTAAACACAGCTGGAAAAAGTCAGAAAATCGCACTGGCCACACACACTTCAAATAATGCCGGACAGTTGTACTGCACGCTCTCCTCTGCTGACTTGAATCCCTTCTCCCTGAGATGACTCTTCCACCATGCTTCCTGCCCTCAAAACTTCCCCTCGCTCCCACGTTCAACTGATGACCCTGTCACATCCTTCACTTCACAGAGAAGCAGATGCATCTGACAACCACCTCATCCTCCCATAGCAGACACACCTCTCTGCACCTGTGCTCACATACCCGGCGCCTCTTCCTGGTTCGATGGACACAGCGTCCCTTTCCCACTTCTCCCCCCGTCAGCTCCTCCACTTGGTTTCTAGATGTCACCTCCCTTTGCCTACTCAAGCACTTCATGTCCACAGTAATCCCTTTCTCTTCTGCACCCTCCATTTATCCTTCTCTAATGGATCATTCCCGTTTGCAGATGTGCTTTAATATCACCTTTATGAAAACAAGATTAAACAAAACAAAAATTCTTCCTTGATCCCACATTCAGGATCCCACTGTGACTTTTTTGGGCCTACCCACGTTTGCCTTCATGGGTCACAAGATTAATATTGATAATTAAAGATTAAATAAGGAAATATTAAAAGTGCTATTTTTATCATTCATTGGTAAAAAGATGAATATAATCCAGTCCAGTCCAGGTTGCATTATCTTAATTCTTTCTTCTGGTTTTGAAAATTAAAACATTTAAAAGAAATTAAAAATACTGTGGGCCCAGGGACTTCCCTGGTGGCGCAGTGGTTAAGAATCCGCCTGCCGATGCAGGGGACATGGGTTCGAGCCCCGGTCCAGGAAGATCCCACATGCCACGGAGCAACTAAGCCCATGCGCCACAACTACTGAGCCTGCACTCTTGAGCCTGCGAGCCACAACTACTGAGCCCATGTGCCACAACTACTGAAGCCCACGCACCTAGAGCCTGTGCTCTGCAACAAGAGAAGCCACTGCAATGAGAAGCCCACGCACTGCAATGAAGAGTAGCCCCCGCTCACTGCAACTAGATAAAGCCCGTGTGCAGCAACGAAGACCCAACGCAGCCAAAAAGAAAATAAAGAAAAATAAATATTGTGGGCCCTAGGTACTGTGCCTACTGGATCCACTGGCCCTGCCCTACTCCCCTCCAGCCACTGTCCTAACTTTGGCTCCCGTGACAACAAAACCCCTTGTGGAAGATGTTATTTTCCGAAACTGGCACAGCAGTAGGTCTGGTCTCCCATGTTCCTTCCATCAAGGGGAAGAGTCTATTTCTCCCTCTCTTCAAGCTGGATGGGACTTTATGGTACTCAACGAAGAGAATGGGCAGAAGTGACACTATGTGACTTCCGAGACTAGGTCATCAAAGGCGACA
The DNA here is from genome assembly GCF_965194805.1 of Balaenoptera borealis. Lineage (NCBI taxonomy): Eukaryota > Metazoa > Chordata > Mammalia > Artiodactyla > Balaenopteridae > Balaenoptera > Balaenoptera borealis. The sequence goes on from NC_138869.1 coordinate 76,313,546, forward strand.
GGGTTTGTGCCTGGCTCTCCCTCAGGACTTGCCCGGGGAATGCAGCCACCATATTGTGGGGAAGCCCAGAGCACACGCAGGGCTTCCAGCTGACAGTCAGCCTCAACCACCAGGCTGAGGGAGTCAGTGAACCTGTAGATGCCTCCAGGCCTGGCCTTCCAGCACCTCAGCTGATACCAAACGGAGCAGACAGTGTTCCCAAACTGCAGATCTGCATGCAAAGTAGATGTTGTCATGAAGCCATGAAGTGTCGGGCATTTTTTAAGGTAGCAGTAGATAACTGAACCTGTTTTGCATCCTCTCCATTTCTTATTCTCTCCTCAACTTACTCCAATTGGATACTCATCCCCATCACTCCATGGAGAAGGCTTTACAGTGGTCACCAATGACCTACTTTTCTTACTCAACCTGCCAGCAGATTCAGCACAGCTCACCAAGTGAGTTCTTCAAACACCTTAGGTTTCAAGGACCCACATGTGTCTGATTTCACTCCAATCTCACTGACTGTACATCTCTTTTGCCAGCACCTCCTCCTTTTAAACAAATCTCTTCATGCTTGGGCTTCCCAGGCTTGTCCTCAGTACCATTTTCCCATCTACCCACATGCTCTCCCCAGAGAGCTCATTCACCCTCAACATTACATACCATTTGTAGATTCCAGATTCATGAGCCCAGCTGTCTACTGGACAGCTCAACTCAAATCACAAACTTAGCAAGGCCAAAGCCAAAGTACGGATTTCCTTCCCAAATCCCTCCTCAACCCTTCTCAACCTCAGTCATGGCATCACCATTTATCTAGCTGCCTAGGCCAAAAATGAGGAGTCATCCCTGAGTCCTCTCTTTCTCTTAGATCTCATTTCAATCTATTAGTAGGTCATTCCATCAGCTCCACCTCCAAACTTATCCTGAATCCAACCACTTCCCATGCCCTCCATTTCTGCAGCTCTGGTCCAGGCCACGTCCTCTCACTGGTCCACTGCAGCGGTCCTAACTGGCCTTCCTGCCCCCATCTTCCCATCACCTCCCTCCTTCCAGTCCACACCCAGCAGCCAGAGAAGTGTGTTCTAAAGCGTAAATCAGACCCTAGCACTACCCTGCCCCAAACCCTCCCACGGCTTCCCACTGAAACTCAGGATAAAATCCACACTCCTTCCCACGGCCGTGATGCACTATAGGATCCTCCTACTTCACCTGCATGTTGCTCTGCCCTATCCACAGACACACCGCACTCACTGGGCCTTAGCACTGATGGGTCCTGCTGCTTGGAATGCTCTTCCCCAGACCCTCACATGGCTGCCTCCTTCTTGACATTCTCCCCTCCTCAGAGAGAACTTTCCCAACCTCACCTCAAATAGGTACTGAAGTAATTCTGACATTATCCTACTTTATTTGCTTCACAGTGCTTAAATGCTTATGAAATGATCTTATTATTATTTTTTCCCCTAGCATGTCTTCCTCACTAGAATCTAAGATCCTTGAGGAGAGGGACTTCAACATACACACTGCAGAATTTCCAAAGCCTAAAACAGTGCTTGACACAAACAAGGAATTCTTGGCAGAAACAAGATTTGTTGAGTAACTGAGCAAAGTGCTTGACACACGGTCAGAGCTGAATTCACGTGTACTACTCTTAATTTTACAAGACAACAGCTCTTGATTCCTTTGAGAATGCCTGGGTTAGCAGATTTTTTTTCCTGTTTTTTTTTTTTTCCTTGGCCGCCCTATGCAGCATGTGGGATCTTAGTTCCCCGACCAGGGATGGAACCTGTGCCCCCTGCAGTGGAAGCGCGGAGCCCTAACCACTGGACCACCAGGGAATTCCCTAGGAGATATTTGTCGATGGGAAAAGATAGTGGGATTTTAGCACTGGAAGAGGCCTCCAGTGATTTTTCGAACTTGTCCCCATCTCATCACACCTGAAGACAGCATATGCAATCCACTGCTGTGGGTACCTGTGCTCAAGAGACTGTATGAATGAAACAGAACTCGATTTAGCTTCTGGCAGAGTAATCTAAAATTCAATTGGCTTTTCATGTGGGTCAGTTGCCCATGACCTGCCCTTAAATACCGCTGAGCTGTTGAGGTATAAATATATCGTTTTAAAGAGGATTAGGACCCCACAGAGAATGAGAGCGTGAAGTGAGTAACAATAGTAAGGCTTTAAGGAGGACAGGGTTAGGAATTGAGCAGGGATTTGCGAAGAGAACCCTGGGGATCGCAGGCATTCAGCCATAAGCCTGGCTCCAGGGGTAAAGAAATGCGTGTGAGCAACAAACCAGCGTCTGCAGAGCCTGAGATGGGCCTGGCGCAAAGCCCCAGGGTTAATTGTCTCCATGCCAGGGTTCCTATAACCCAGTAGGCCCCTCCTTGCTGGAGCTTAAACTCTCCTGTTGCTGCCTCAGACAGTCAGGACCAATGTCAGCCTTGAGACCACAGGGATCGCCCTGTGGGTTATGCTTCTTGCCTTTATTCATACACATTTACAACTTTTATTCTTTATTTTCCCCCAGTCAATATCTTTACTTCTAAGCCTTAGGGGAACTGAGTAGCACACTTTGCTAATGTGCAAGGGGAAATAAATCTGGATTTTAGGTTTGAATAGTCTGGATTTAATGTGTGGGCATTTGAGTACATCCTAGCCTTTAAAAATTAGGTTCTGAGGCTCTGTCTTCACTAACCTGAACTCAGACAAATCAGTGTCACCTTTTTCGTCTCAGTTTCATCTGTCAACTGAAAGGGCAATTGAGTGGGCAAGTCAAACTTAGTTTTCTCTCCTATAAAATGGGGATAATAGTAACTACTTTATTGGGTTGTTATAAAGATTAAATAAGATAATATCTGTAAATGCTTGGCATAATGTATGGTGGTTATTATAATAAGCATGCTACATGTTTTCTCATCCAAATTAAATTTTGCAACCACTGTAAGGTGTTATCCTCACCTTAGAGATACTCTGAAGTCCTTTCCAGCTGGTTTTTAAACAGTACAGCACACAAGCATCTGCAGTATCATCGAATTTGTTCTGCCATCTGGTAATAGCTGTCAACTGAAAAAAAAAGCACAATCTAAAAGTCGAGAGTTACGTTTTATTTAGTGGACAAAACTGAGGACTTAAGCTCGGGACACAGCACCTCAGATAACTCTGAGAGACTGCTCCGAAGAGGCAAGGGGGAGAGCCAGGATATACAGAGGCTTTTGCAATAAAGACCAGGTATTCGGAACATCAAAAGATTACCATTAATTAAAGAAAACCAGGCGTCTCGAGTTAAGGAATTCTGCACTTTTCTAAGTATGGGGAGATGCAAGTCTGGGCTCACTGAAATCATTCCTTTAATATGCACCTCAGCTATCTGGGGGCAGTATCCTGTGCTTCTCATCCTGAGTCTCCTCAGGGTGCACCGACAGGGTGGCTGTAATGTGATGGCTTGATGGCTGCAACATCCTTTGTTAACTGATATGGCAGGCAATATTCTTCATTCACATAGCTAGTATTTATTGAATGTCTATTATCTGCCTGGTACTGTGTGAGGTGCTTTACAAGTTACCTAATTCAATACTCCAACCTTCATAAGTTTTATTTCCTACATTTTACTAATGAGTAAACTGAGGCTCTGAGAGGGTTAAACACGTTGCCTAAGTTTATAGCAGTTAGTGGGTTTGAACTCTTATCTGACTCAGGCCTGTTTTCTCTACTCGGCTACTCATGAATGTTGCAGTAAAGCTAATTTAATAGTGTAAGAAAGGAGGAAGGGTAGCTGACAAACAGAAATGTTACAAAAATAGACTGATTTAAAATAATTGCTTTATGTATTTACTGTGGCATATCTAAGTGGCCAAAGGACATATAAGTAATTCTCTTTGAAAGCATCAAAACTAGGCACTGAACGAGTTTAATCTGTAGAGTCTACCAATAATTTAAAACAGACCTTAACACTATTTTATTTAATATGAAAAGAAACTATACTTCAGATCAGAGAAAATAACAATGAACTCAGGGCTTCACCTCAATAAAAAACCGTCTCACTTCCTACCTGCCTTCTGGTCCATCCCGAAATCAGGTCTACTTTTCTCACTACCTCCCGTCACCACCATGAACAGAAAGTTGAGACTTGGGCGTTAATTCTAATTTTCAGAACATACATTTTACTCAGGAGACCCAATTAAAAACAAACAAAAAGACCCTTCTCAGTCTATCAGAATAAAGAAATTACCTAGTTTATATCAAGTGGGCTTCAAATATGCCAAGTACTTATGTCAAGGAAATACCATTAATTTTTGTTGTGTGTGTAGTTTATCTCTGTATTTATCTTAAAACAAGATTTTAATATATAATTTGAAGTGCTAAATAATCTGGTTTAGAGGCTACTTTAGTCTGAAAACAGCTGGAAGTGGATGTACACCTTTAAAAGAGAGCCACTGGAGGCAAGTATGCAGAAGTCATCCTATTATAATAAAGTGATTGATACTGTCTGTAAAAAAAGCACAAAAAAGGATTAGATGTGGGTCTACATTTATTTTTAAAGAATTATTTCTTTCAAAATGAAAATGAGTCACAATGGCTGCTTTGCTAGATACAGTTACTATTATACTGCTCTTGTTTTACTGACTAGTTCTTAATCCTGAGGCTTATACCTGGGATAGACATGCTTTAGGCATTTGTGAATGACACAGTTGACAACTGAGCTGCAAAAAGAATGAGGTCATGGGGCACAAGGCTGTAATTCTTTTCATGTTAATGACGGTAATGTAAGTCTGATACATGAGCAGTGTGCATTCAGAACACTCGTACCTGATAGCAGGTCGGGAAAAGAGAACAGGGACTCCAGTTTAAGGGTGGAAAACTGAGAAGTCATAACTACCCCAAAGATGTGAAGGAAACCACAAAAGACATGGGCCGGATTCTGCTGTAAAAAGGAAACGTATCACTCCCTTGGGGTTGATACACCAACAGCCTCAGCCCACTGTCATCTTGCCTCTTTCAGAGCTTTAACTACTATTTAATTTTATGGAAAATTAGACATCCCCAAACAAAAAGAGTGCTATTCACCAAAAGAAAGAGGTCTTATCAGCATGGAACTTAATAAGGAAAAGTATTTATTTGTGCCTTGCACAATTTTTGAAAGCTGTTATTGCTATTCAATTTTTGGTATTTACTATAGTGCTGGGTGCAAAGTCAACAAAAGAAAAGCTTATTGAATAAATGAATTACAGGATGAATGAAACGATACAGTAATTTCTTGAGAGCTCAAATTCCATTATAGTGACCCTTCTAGGCAGCCCTGAAAAGGTTCGGGCTACAGAAGAGTTCAGCGCATGCCACAAATGTGCTTGATCTGCTATAAAGTATATCAATTTTCAAGAATGTAATGCTTACATGAGGTAAAACCTGGAGGTCACCACCCCCAAACTAGCATATGCCAGCCTGCACTAAGGTAAATATCAAAAACTTTAACTGCTCAGTGTTAAATTAACCAAAGTTTCCTTCTAGGTCCCTCAAAAGAAAGAAATGTGTGTGAGGAATATTTGAAACACTCACTTGTAGATGAATGAAATGATACAAATCACAATCAGTACAAACTAATAATTGAACAACAGTGGAATAACAAAATATGAATTTGACTGTTTTGGTACAGAATGGTCCAAATGGTTTGCTCACATTTGTTAAAATCCGAACTGAAACAATGACATGTATAAAAGAATAGATAAAGTGGTTCCTGCATAATAGTCTGGTGTATCGTAAACTTCCAATCCCTGCTTTCTACTGATCAAGCCATGCGGCCTCAGGAGAGCAGTCAGGGTGACTTGAAACTGTCTTCCCTGGAGACTCCCCCCACTTGACATGCTCACTTCACATCCCAGCACAAGTGGTCATGCTGAGACTTTATGACTTGCTTTCTTCTTCCTCTGGTATTGTTTCCCAGATTGGCTTCTTGATGTGTTCTGGTAACTGTTCTAATTTTGTCTAAAGAGAGAAAAACAAAATTATAATATAATGTGGACTTAACTTTTCAGCCACAAATTGAATTTATTCATTCTGTTCCCTCAAGTCCTCTTGACTTTTTTCTTTTACCCTCTCATCTTGTTGTAGGGCTTTGAAACAGAGAAAAGAAAACTCGATGGTAGATTAACACTCTCACATACATAATCTATTTGCTCCTCAGTGATCTCCAGGGACCACCAATCAACGTGGAACCCGTGTCTAGACAACTGCTAAGAGGGAGGGAGGCGTCAGAGGTGGCTCCAGGAGGACATGGGCTGTGGCGGCAGCATTCTGTTGAGCTGCACCCTGCACAGTGGGTGTAGACCCCAACCACTGTGGCAACTCTGCCTCCAGGTCCTCCCCTCCACCCAGTGGGCTGGAATCAGGCGGCAATGTATCAATACAACAATACACATCTCCCTCCAACAGAGGCAGAAATTCAAGTCATACCTTTGTAACTTCCATGGCAACTCCTTCAGGTAAGTTTCGCTGAATATATTCCAAGTAGACATCCGCTGTACTCCCAGTGAGATGTTCTAACTAAAATTTCAAACATGAAATTGATTCATGCTATGCTGGTTAAAGCAGAAATTTTGAGGGTTTTTTTTTTTTTTTTCTGTTAAAAGCAGTAGAGTCTTTTCTTCATCTGTGAAATCTTACAGAATCCCAATTTAAAAGGAAAAAAGTGCAGATCCTCTGGTTGAACTGAACGAGGGGAGCAGAGCCGCAATGTCCCCTTTCCTCCCAAATGCCTTAAAGCCAGGGCTCCGTGGAACCCAGCTGGCAAGCATGGTATCAAAACAGTGTAAAAGTTTCACAAAACAACTCAAAACAAAAGGAAACAAAAGACTAAATTATAAAATACAGTTAGTATAAGATTTTGTGTGTTCCATGGCAAGGTGGATAAAATTTTGGATTTTTCTTTTTCATTTAAGGGTAGGACTATGTCTTAATATTTGTACTCTCAATGCCTAGTATAGAGCTTCTCATATAAAACATGCACAAGCACTTGTTTTAGTAACATTTACCAATCATTTACTATGAGATGAAATATTCTAAGTGCTTTAGATAAATATCTCATTTAATCCTCACACTAACTGTATGAAATTGGTACTGTTATTATTTCCAACTTAAAGATGAAGGACTTGAGGCACAGGTCACACAGCTAGTAAATGCCAGTACTTGGACCTAGCTGTCCAACTCCAAAGCCCATGCTTTCCCTTAACCACAAGACTGTGCTGACCTGGGTGGCTGCACAAATGAATGATAATCGACGAATGAAAAACCTTAATGCTGCCCATCATGGACATGGAGAATTCAGTGAGCCCGTGAGAAGAATTATTAGAGCTGTGTGAAAACGTAGCTAGAATTTTTGAAATATAAGCAAAATTATTCCAATGCTAGCTTACTGTATAAAAATTAGTCAACATAATGTGCACTACTGAGTTAAAGTATGAACTACTCTGAAGGATGGCTTTACTTGACTTTGATTTTCCTATCATGCTGCTTCTATAAACACAAAAAGACACTTACCTTCTCTACCACCATCTGGCATGGGCTGACTGAAAGGAAGTCTACTGGGCAACGTTAAAGGAAAGTTATGATGTGCTAATGTGAAATTTGGGGCATTTCAAAAAAATGCCTGAATGTCTGAAATAAACTCACCTCTAAACATCTGTAAAGTGTTCTCATTTCATACTGAACCCTGTGCTTCTTGAAAATATGCACTGATTTGAGAAGAGTAAATCGCTCTATTTTCCTTGGAGGTTCATGTCTGGAAAATTAATGGGCGAAGCAACATACTTAAGCTAAGTGATGTTAAAACCTGAGTCACTGATATCAAAGCATGATTCCACGATTTTGCAGGTCAGGCTCACGCCCAATTATAGGCGTTAACTACCATTTTACAGACTTCCATTTGTCAAGACTGTCATCTCTAACAACTGCTGTCATGAAGCTCCGGCTAAAATAAACCTGCAGACAGCAACAGGAACATTTGCCATCGACCCAAAAACAAGCCTTGGCATGCAAGTGCACACACACATGCCTCTGGCTTTCACACCCTTGAGGTCTCGCACTGACCAAACATATGAACTGTGAGGAGCAGCACCGTGTGCTGGACATGGTTGTACTGTCTGCCGTGTATCACAGATACAGTGAAAAGCACAAAACCATGGTCTGTTACGGGAAATGTGTGAGTTCCTTCAGTTTTGCTAGAAAGCAAGACTGGCAAAGCTCCATATGGGCCTCGTTGAACATCAGAAAGAGCAGGTGACAAAACACAGGAGGTGGTTATACTTGACCTTGCAGTGACTTCAAGGCCATACGAAGCTCGCCTTGCTCATGCATGAAAGTATTGGGTGAATGGTGTTTCTTAAGGCAGTTTTGAAACAATGAATATAATAGCAAAGATACCAAATCCAAGAGGCCTGAAAGAATTGCTTGTTCACCTAATCCACCTCCCTGCCCCATGGAGATCCCAGACACGAGGGCTTCTTGGGCCTCCTAAGTCTATGCAATTTCTAGAGAAAGGATTCCTTCATTTTCCTTGTTCACTCATTCTAGTATTTAAAAATTCTGGTAGACAGGAAAGGATGATCCTGCTTAGAATAATATAACAAACCTAATCTCTCCCCATCATGAGTTTCTATCCCATTTTAAGAGCTCAGACCTAGCTGGGACTGGCAGCATTTTTGACTGATTGTGTCATAGCAGCTAACAGGTCAGATTAAGAAAGATCATACTTACACTTTAACAGAGATACCAAGTTCTTTAGCAGCAAGCACCGCAAAATATTCGTAACTGTCCAATACAGCCTTATCATGGCCTTTTACTAAAACTGATAGGCGCTTATATAACGTGTCTGGTTCATCAGAAACGGTTATCTGCAATTTTAAAATCAAAAAGAAAAGGTTCAGTCATGGTTCCTCTAATATTTACAATTGGAAAATTTAACGTATTACCCTCACCTGAACAACTTCAGAGTTTACTAATAAGTGGGGAGAAAAATGCTGAGTAACATCTTAACACAGCTTAAATATCTAGATACAACCACATTCAGACTCCACAATGACCCTTAAGAATCAGTTAAAATACAGTTTGAATCAAAAGGATTTTCAAGCAACCTACAAAATCACCAATGGAAACTTCAAGCTTAATAGTTATTAAACCCCAAATATACAACAGAAAAGGATTTGGGGTTCTGTTAATAAAAGTAGCCTGGTCAGAAGACCTGGATTGAGAATTAAACTCTGCCACTTAAAGCTGAATAACAACGGGCAAGTAATATAATCTCACTGAACTTAAGTTTTCTCACATATAAATAGGACAATACTTGTGCTACAGCTCATGGCATTTCTGTCGGGAACAAATAAGAGAGCATGGATTTAAGTGATTATAAGTTATAAAACATTGTTAAACAAAGGCGAGCTATTTCTATTCATATTCTTTTTGTTAGGTTTGTCCATGTTTATTTTGCCCGCTCTAATAGAAAAATTACTCATTTCTAACTAAAATGTCATGACACTGACTGTACAAATAACTTCTACCTCTTCCACCCTAATACTTAAAGATCTTAGAAATGATGGGTTTGACATTTCTGACTTTCTTCCAAGAGGTGAATTACCTTCACTTCAGTCATCCATCAAACCAGTAATTTGTATTACTAATCCAATGTTTCAGGGTTAAATTACTTTGCCCTTGAAAGGAGATCTACTTACTAACCAGGAAGCTAGATATTCACTCTCAATTACCCCAAATAGGGTTGTTGGAAGAAGAGAATATACTGATATCCTATCTCTTAAGTTGAGGGACAAGAGAAGGAGAATATAGCCCTAAAATGTATAATGACTTGTCTCTACAGGGTTTTAAAGATAATTCTGAATCTGTTACAAATATTAAAAATCAAAAGATTTTGCACAAATATTTGAATTTCATTTAGTTTGGAAAATTCAGACAATCTGACATCACTAGGTCTAATTTCCCACATGGCAACAACTGGCTACAGTAAGTAGCAGCTGTCTTGCTTATAAAGGGTACAGCCTGCCACTGTGCCCACCCTGTTACCGTTCCTTACAGGCCTGGCCTACGCAGGCATCTGACCTGGAGACCCGGGGTTTATATATGCTATGAAGTGAAAACACTGAACCAGCAGGCCATTAGGTATAACACAATTCCATTTTGGTGCTCATGGTGTGCACAGATGATTATATACAGACAAAGGTCTAGAAGGATACGTACCAAACTGTTAAAGGAGATTATTTTTGAGGGGTGGGGCTGGAAGCATTTGGAATTTAAAAAACTACAAATTATAGTTTGTAGTTTTAGGATTTAAAAAAACTACAAATAATACAAAAACTGGGTTGATGAAATCATGGCTTTCACTTAAAGGAAACAAGGTAACACAGCTGCTCCTGGATTTTCTCTACTTGTGATAATGCTCTCTCTCACAATAAAGCACTGTTCACTGTTCAATAAAGACTTGAAGCCTACAAAAAAAAAAAAAAAAAAAAAAAATTCCATAATATAATACCAAGTATTCAGCATCATTAGTTATGACAACTCCATACACTATGCTGAGCTAAAACCAAAAGACTACTCATCCCCACAGTTATTTGGGGTAAATACTTTATTCGATTAGCTCTTACCTTAATAGCCTGAAAGTGACCATAAGCACTCAGGGACATCAGTGAATACTTTCCTCAGGTGCACTGTGCACCTGCCAGTATTCCAGAACAAATTTTTTTATTCATAAAGTGTTTGGGAAACAGCCCCAAATGAAATAATGAGGAAAATTTACTGCTAATGTAGCTTCTTATGCCAAGAAATAGGGAGTGCATACCGTAGGCTTGGTCAAATCCTTGGGAACATCAACGTGTAGGTGTGAAAACTGTACCCACTTCATATTGGTGCTGCTATGTGCGGAAACAAAGAGAAACCTAAGTAAAACAGCACAAGTGCCCATTTTCTTATTCAATTTAGCACATCCAATTATATACTTACAGAAGAAGGCCACCATTTTTGGCTGTACTGCTCCTGGAACTGCATACAGAAAAATTCCTCGAACCCTTAAAAAGAGGGGGATGTGTGTTAGAATTAAAATCAATTCCCAAACCATTCATAGTTTCCATTAAAAACCAAAAGGTGCAGGATGCTTCAAATAACAGGCTATCTCATTATTTTAGATGAAGATATTGGGGTAACTAAATTGCCAAATTAGATTTCATTTAAAAAAAAAGAGGACAGTGGTAGAGTTGATAATCAAAAAGGACTCTCAAAATACTAGAGACTGTATTTTTTATAGCTCAGGAGCAAGAACTTTTTTTTTTTTTAATTTATTTAATTTATTTATTTTTGGCTGCGTTGGGTCTTCGTTGCTGCGTGCGGGCTTTCTCTAGTTGCGGCGAGTGGGGGCTACTCTTTGTTGCGGTGCGCGAGCTTCTCATTGTGGTGGCTCCTCTTGTTGCGGAGCACGGGCTCTAGGCACGCGGGCTCAGTAGTTGTGGCTCGCGGGCTCTAGAGCACAGGCTCAGTAGTTGTGGCACGTGGGCTTAGCTGCTGCGGGGCATGTGGGATCTTCCCAGACCAGGGCTGGAACTCGTGTCCCCTGCACTGGCAGGCAGATTCTTAACCACTGCACCACCAGGGAAGCCCAGGAACAAGAACTTTTTTAAAAAACAATTCTCACATTAACAGCTATGAATTAAATATGCAGACATCAAGGAAGAAAACATGTGACTTCATTTTCCCATTTTTTTTTACAGATTAAATATATTTCAACATAATACTTCTTTTACTTAAATATTTTTGAGCATTAAAAAAAAGCGTCTTTATAATTTAACTTATGGAGCTGGAATAAGAATTCTAAAGTACCCTTCTTTGAAGCTTTCATACACCTTTTCCAGCATATTTATTTCTTGGCCTGGCTGAGACAACTAGCTTATAAACGTCTAATTTTATAAGTAAGTTGAAATACACATTGGAATTTACACCCATCTTCACTACTGTGCCTCATACTGCAACAATACAGCGTTTCCAAATCCTTACTGTCAGCTCCCCCTGGTGGAACAAAATTTCTTGTTGTAGGAAACCTATGGTACTGTATGTAATACACATTTGCCACCTGTTTTTTTCTTAAGCTTTCCCAAGATTTAAAAGTGTAACCTGAGAAACTGGAAGCTCAACAGGATCCTGAAAAATACTTTAAAGATGAGAATAACAGTTTAGTACAAATGAAACTTAATTAGAACAGCAGAGGGTCACCTATGTTAAAAAAAAAACAAAAACCTATTCTTAATTATCCTTCTTCCACTCTTCACCCAAGATGGAGGCAAATCAAAACTTTCAGTCTCTCTTGGATCAAGGGAGAAAAGCAAAAAGAAGAAAGGAAATCAAGCACAATACAAGGTAGTAAGAGGTACGTGCCATTTTCCACACATAATCACAGAGAAAATTCCCTCCCCACATTTATATCCCTAAACCCACAATCCAGTTGTGTAGAAGGCCCACAGGTCTAAGGAATATGACACTTCCCAGGCATCTTTTCCCAGTATAAACCCCCTGCTTTTAAAAAGTTGGAGCCTAAAGTGCTGTTACACCCACAAACTAACCTTAAGAAGTTCTTAAGCTTTCCTTCCTTTTCTTTTCTTTCTTTTTTTTGAGGGGGTGGAGCCTGTTCTGGGTAAGTGGGTCTTAAAATAGTTCAAAATTTCAACCTCTAACAGCGCCTGATTTAATAACGGTGGTTCTCAAAGTGTGGTCTAAGGACTTCTGAGGGGCTCCTGAGACACCTTCAGAAGGGGCCCGGGAGACTAAACTTATTTTCATAATAACAGTAAGATGTAATTTGCAACTTTCCCACTCTATTCTCTCACCAGTGTACAGTGAAGTTTTCCAGAGGCTGCAGGACGTGTGATATAGCAACAGATTGCAGAAGCAGCTATGAGAGCCAAGCTGTCTTCTATTAAGCCAGACATTAAAGAGATTTGCAAAAACATAAAACATTGCTACACTTCTCTCTCAATTTGTTTGGGAAAATATAGTTGTTTTCCATAAAAACGTTAATTATGTTAACATGTAATGAGTTTATTAGTGTTATTTTTAAATGAACAAGCATTTTTAAGATTCTCGGTTGTATTTTCTAATAAGCTAAAAATAGATAGCTAAAACCCACAAAACCCAAAGCTCTTCGGAGTCCTCAACCATTTTTAGAGTGTAAAGAAAGGGGTGCTGAGGCCAAATAACTTAAGAACCGCCGCTTAAATTTTTGCTTTTTCTCCAAAGAACCGAGCAGAGGATATCTAACCCACTCCTCTGACTTCAGCGATTCTCATCTAAATCTCAGAAACCCGGGTATCCAGAAGGTATCTCAATCTGGTTCCGTGGGAAGCGCCTAAGATCTCGTGCCACCTAATTTTCGCGAGGTGAACCTTCTTGACTTCTCTGAGCCTCAGTTTATTTCGCAAACGTGAAAGGCGGGGTCTGGAACGTGCGCTGTTCAATATCCTTTCCAGGCCTGACAGTCTACGATTTTTCTAGTTCCTGTCTTTGCCCTGACTCATTAACTTATGTTTTATCCTATGAGATAATTCGAGATAAAATCAGCTCTTTTCTCGCCACCTTCCTGCAAACAACGGGCCGTGCGTAATAAATATCGCGGAAAGCTCCAGATGTTAAGAATGACAGGGCGTCCCTGGTGGTGCAGTGGTTGAGAGTCGGCTTGCCAATGCAGGGGAGGCGGGTTCGAGCCCTGGTCTGGGAAGATCCCACAGGACGCGGGAGCAACTGGGCCCGTGAGCCACAACTACTGAGCCTGCTCATCTGGAGCCTGTGCTCCTCAACAACAGAGGCCGCGATAGTGAGAGGCCCGCGCACCGTGATTAAGAGTGGCCCCCGCTTGCCGCAACTAGAGAAAGCCCTTGCACAGAAACGAAGACCCAACACAGCTAAAAATAAATAAATAAATAATAAAAATAAAGGAATTCCTTTTAAAAAAAAATGACAGGTGGCAGCAAGACGTAATGGTTACCGTCCTTGTTGGGCCGCCTAGTCCCCCCAGCGCACCCCGTACCTGCCAGAGACGCCGTCCCAGTGGCCCAAACGCCGCTCGCACCGCCATCTTGCCGTTCCCGCTTCCCGGGATCGCTTCCGGGGTCACGGAGGAGTCCTCTGACCATAGAGTTCTGCAAAAGGAGAGAGTGTATCCTTTGTGTTCCGGCACCGGAACAACCATAGAGACGCGATTCCACGCTCTCTGAGGGTGGGACTGTGAATGTAGCCGGCCTCCTTCCGGTCGCAACCTGACCCCTACGCCGTCCTGTAATAGTTTCAGCTCGTATCTGGTTACCGAGTTCTGTCAGCGCTTTCCTTTTCAAATCGTGTTTGTCCTTTGCGGTTCCTGTTTTGTTGGAGGCAAACACAACAAACACATGCTTGGAAAAAATATAAGTAATATATTGACACTGGTTATCTCTGAGCAGTGGATGAATGGTTGATTTTTTTTCCTATTATAACGGAGCAAAGGGCTTGTGTGCCCGTGGCTCGCAGAAAGCCAAACTGACAGCGGGAGTTCGTAGCCGAGTAAGGATTTATTACAGGGCGCCAAGCAAGGGAGTAGGAGACAAGCCTCAGATCCACTCCAACTTGGTATTTGAGTTAGGGGGTTTTTGTTTGTTTTTTAAAGGAGAAGATCAAAGAGACTGGGATTAATCACCTTGTGACATTTCTGAATTGTAGTTTTGGGAGTCACAGTGTCTCTGTTTAAGATTCGCTGGCCAGGTGGTCCATGACTCGGGATCTGTTACCTCATCTTGCCCTGGAGAAACAACCTGAGTTAGTACTTAAATGGTGATAGCTATAACAACAGTAGCCTTGGCAGGCTGCCCAGTGTCCTTTTCAGAATCAGGCTCCCTCTGTCAATTGTGACATTCAGAGTTGGCTAGTCTCTCTTAGCCAGTGGAGTTTTCCTATAGCTCTCCAACTCTGTTGCTGCTTTTGAAGCATTAGTCTCTCCTCTGGGATGGCTCCTCAGCCTGCCTCTGCCCCCTTGAGCAGCCTTATCTGGGTGAGGGTTCTGCAGCTGCCAGTGATGGTGACCTTACAGCTTGCAAACAACTTTTCCCTATGTCACCTAATCTGATCCTCACAAGAAGACGTGCATCTTGTCCTAATTTAATAGGTGAGGAAACTGAGGCTCAGAGATGAAATGACTCATTCAAAGTCATATGGGTGAGTTAGTTACAGCTGAACCAATAACCATCTTCAAAATCCTAGTTCAGTGCCTTTTCCACCCCTGCAGCACCCCTGGTGCTGACTTTGTAATAAGGTCCAGTTCTACTAAGTAGAACTCTTAGTAGTCTCTTTTGGATGTGAGGCATAGAGATCCCCATTTCCCCATGCTCCTGCAAGAAAAGGAGTTTATTTTTTATTTTTAAAGACATGTATGGCCTGAACTGCTCCTGCAATTGGAAAAGTGGGCTCAAAGCAGCCTTAGGGACTGGATGCCCTCTCCACCCCTAAGGCCAAACATGGTCTCTTTATTGATGGGCTTTCTCTGCTTACAAATAGTTGGTGCTCCCTCAGAATTCTGCTTGCTGCCTTTGGCTCGCCAAGTTTCTCCATTCATACTCTCAAATGTGGGAATTGGATTTGGTCCCCTCATTTTCCGGGGCTAAATCATGTCATGTGTCATCAAATGGACTATGGGCCTAATAGCTTGGGGTCAGGTGCTGGCCCTGGTCCAATTAGCTGGGGGTAAGGTGGGAGTCATTGTGAGGGGCAAACTCAGGTTTTGCCAACAGTGGGGCTGTGGACAGAGCCCTTTGGTATGGTGTGTGGGCATGGACAGTGTGGAGGTTTTTGTTAACGTGTATAAGTTCTTAGTTTATTAGCGTGGACAGTGTTCTAAAGCTTGGCCAGTCCATTATGGGTCTTTTCCCTATGACCTAAGCCTTCAAACCTCTGAACTAGTGTAAATGAGCAGGAGATCAAGTTGATGCAAGTCCACCTTGCTTTATATCCAGGAAAAATAAAAGTGTGTGCATCAAACATTTCTAAGTTATATCATACTTTGATTGCACCGGTTGTTCTGTTTTAAAAGACAGATCTTCTCACTTGATTGTGATGGTTTCATGGTTATACACTTATCTCCAAACTCATCAAGTTGTATACAATAAATATGTATAGCTTTTTATGTGTCAACCATACCTTAATAAAGTGGTTGGGGAAAAAAAAAAAAAGAAATAGCAAGACTGCCAAAAATAAAATTACATAAGCAGAGGAAGTAAGGAAGTAATGACCCCAAACAGCCCAAAGAGAGATCCGTGTTGTATGTTAAGGATATGTGTGCTGGAATGCAAATCAAGCATGTATGGCTGCTTGGCCTTTACGACTCAAACAGAAACATTAAACACTTCCCTTGGGGGGGTTGTGGGAGGAGGACAGCTCTTTTCAAAAGATTCTCTCTCATATAAAGAAATAATCAGCCCTTTGGCTCTTTTATACAGGGATATCTGAGACCCAAAGATCACTATGGTTCACTTAGGAATATATTATTCAATTTCTTAACATGCCTTCCTAATTATGTTTTGTTTATACCAACATTAAAACTCAGCCTCAGTCCACAGCTGGCTGGCTGTGGCTGAGGAAGGTAGAATGGGAGTCTGTGGAATTCAGAATTGACTTTAGGTAAAGTCAAAAGAGGTTTTATTTACACACACACACACACACACACACACACACACACACACACACACAGGTATGCTGGATAAGCATACCTGGAAGATTAGAGAGATAATTAACAAATAGTTGCTGAGCACCTGTTATAAATTGCTGTGAATATGTGGGTGATGGTGAGATGGTTCAGTAATAATAATAAAGCATGACCTTTGCTCTTCCCAGTGATGGAACTGGATCTGTTCCCAGGTCCCTATATGTTTTTTCTAAGTATTAAATTCCTTGGCAGGCAGGCAGGAATGATGTCACAGTCATCTTTAGCTACTCAACTGCCCCGTGTATAATACAGCATGGAATAGTGCCTGGTATGTGAGTAATGAATGAGACTAAAACAGTAGGAAAAAGTCTTCAGATTGGACACCTGAGCCCCTGGAAGCAGAATTTAAATTTCCAACACTGGCTAAATGCAGTGTTCGTAAAGGAAGAGCTATTTTCTTTGGCACATGACTAACATTGCCCAAATTAAAAGTATAAAACCCCAAAAGAACGTAGAAGGTCAAGGTCTTGAACAGGTATGCCCTACTTAAATTCTGTATGAAATCTAGAATTTCAGATTTCTCCTGAACTTTGCTGTTGACCATTAAAAAGTAAACACACTTTGTAGAATTTGGAAATCCAGATTAGCAATGCCTATAAACCAGGGTGGACTGGATTTTGTTGGCGCTTCCCTGTGAGATAACCCATGTGTAATACTGAGCTCCCCCAAACTGCATTGTGAGTAGTACGGGTTAGAGGCCATCAACCCTTCAAGTGGCTCATCCACAGCTTGAGAAGCAGAAATATTCATCTTGGCCTCCAGGGTAGGGGTGGGGGCATTTATATGAGCATTAAATCTGATCAACCTGGGCTTCCCTGGTCGCACAGTGGTTAAGAATCCGCCTGCCAATGCAGGGGACACGGGTTCAAGCCCTGGTCTGGGAAGATCCCACATGTCGCGGAGCAACTAAGCCCGTGCGCCACAACTACTGAGCCTGCGCTCTAGAGCCCGTGTGCCACAACTACTGAAGCCCGCGTGCCACAACTACTGAAGCCCACACACCTAGTGCCTGTGCTCTGCAACAAGAGAAGCCGCCGCAATGAGAAGCCAGTGCACCGCAACGAAGAGTAGCCCCCTCCTCGCCGCAACTAGAGAAAGCCCGCGCGCAGCAATGAAGACCCAACGCAGCCAAAAATAAATAAATAAAATAAATAAATTTATATATATTAAAAAAACCGAATCAGCAGCCCTCTAAACCTGTCTCCAGAAACAAACTAACAGTAAATTAGCATTGAGAAGTCATTTCAGCAGCTAGAAAGAAGGAATGTTTAAGCCAAATGAAACTCAAAAAGATAACATTTTATTTTCAGAGCAGCTGATGCAATATTGAATCAGGTTTTCACAAATAAATATGACAGTGTCTACTTGGTTACATCTCTGTTTGATGAATGCCTATCTGTAAGAACTGTAATAAATTTCTGAGGAGGCTAATGACCAGAACCTTTTAAGTAAAATTCTCCTGGCTTGCTTTCTGAAAAAAAAGTATTGTGGCAATTAAAATAAAATGCTCATCGCTCAGGGGGAAAACCAACCTAGAATGCCCCAGTTGTTTTTGTTTTTAAGGAATGCACCTTTTGAGGACAAGTCTATAAAACATCTTTATTTATTTGTTACATATGATGTTTAAATATAACTTTGCTTTCAAGCTTCAAACTTTTTTTTTAAACCCCTGGGAAAATAAGACTTTTGGTTCGCCTTAACAAAAACTGACCTAGGAAGAAACACTTTTAGCAAAATGTATTATAAAATTCACTAGAAAATACTGTCCTCTTTTTGCCAAAATGTTACATAAAATCCTTATTAAAAATACACACGTTACAAAAGAAGAAAGTATGAATATGCTATACATAGTGCTTTTGATATGGACCAAGGGACCTGCATTCTGGGGAAAACACAGTGAAGCACATTAGATATTATGATGTCAACTTAAAATAGTGCAAACCAGAATAAATTACATCCTAAAATGGGAAGGCATGCAAGTCATTTCCTACGAATAGAACACAATGAAGCCAGAACAGGAAGCAATCACAACCACTATTTAAAAATGTTTTCCTTTTTATTACATTAATTTTTTTCAAAAATACTTTTCTTTACAATAGAACTCCTAGAAAATATTTACAACCTTCCTCTAATAAAATAGAACAGCAGTTAAATATATTTGAAAATAAGATGGGTTTTTCCATAAAATATATCTTTTAACTTTTTATATACAAGCTTTCTCAAAGAGGTCTAAATTCACTAATGAAAAACTATCTGATAGTAAACAGTAACTGTGTTGAGGACAAACCATTGGGAAGAAAAGTTCTTTAGGGTGGGGAGGAGGGGGGGAGGAGCCAAAACACAACACATACATGCAGGCAGAATCATTTCAGGAAAAAAATAAGTGCAGTATTTTACTATGAAGTCAATTCTTTAAGTTGATATTGTGAAGAAAAATACTAATTCAGGAAAGTGAACTGTCTCATCAAGGAGGAGTTCTTTGGTTATTTCAAGTCAAAAATGCAAATGCTATACTGCATGGAAAATCAAAATTAAATTGTGCATTATATTTTTGCCTTGGCAACTCAGTTTATTTTAATGTTTTAAACTGGAACAGCCGGGCAAGTCTCCAAACAGAACGAGTACATTTGCTTTATAAACATTTTTCCGGGTGTTTGCTCCTTTGCTAGATAAGCTTTCATAGACCCAATAGCAGAACCATTCCAGAATCCTTCTCAGACACCCACAAGTGGAGGGAAGTAGTCACTGGGACAGATGGGATCAGCCGATACTACAGTTGGAATGGTTCTGGAATAGTTCTGCCACAAGGCTGATGCCCTCCCCAGGCAGTTCTGAACTCAGAACATTGAATAATTTGTCAGAAATGGCAGCAAATGAAACACTTTTTTTTTTCCCTAAAAAAGGATAAAGGAAATCTTCAAGACCTCTTTTTCTGAAAACCAAATGGTGGCAATGAAAAGAACCTTTGTATTGATCTTCCGTCCATGGCTTTCCTGAGATTCAGAGGACACTGCCTGTGTGGGGCTGCTGTGGGTCTTCAGTGTGTGCTAGAAGCTTTTGCTGAGACAACTTAAAGATGCTCCAGTCCTATCCTCGTGCTTCCGCTGACATCCTCTTGTAACATCAAGCTATTACTGTGCCAGCAAAGTGCCCTGGCAGGATTGCCACACCTGCAGGAGCTGGGGCATCAGAAGCGTCAGCTCTGTGCTGGGGCCGCATCCCAGCCTGAAGGCGCACGCACTCATTTGCCCTGACGGAGCCCATGGAGGAGTCTGACTCAGCTCAAAAGCCTGAGCTCGATGCCATTTTTGAAGGATTACAGGTTTATTACCTTCAAGTACAAACAGCAACCCTGCCGGCAGGGACAGGAGGAGACAGAGCAGGGGTATGTAGCTTGGAGAGTTCTAGAAGGGCTTTGGTAAATGACTTTAATGAATACATTGTTTGAATGCAAACACTGTAGCTGAAGTGGTATCTGAAACCATTTTTGTTGGCCTTTAATGCTATTTCCCTTGTATTTGCCATCAGATTTGTTAGACAACCCTTTTCCTCAGAGTTAGCGTCAAGGTAAACTTCGGTCCAGCACAGGCGAATGACAGCAGAATCCTAGTGAATGAGGTTTCACAGTACTTCCAAGTGGCACAGAGTAATTTCAGAACTCCACTGACCTTTAACAGTGTGGCAAAAAAGAATCAGCTCTTCTGATCTAGTTTTTGGGCCTCTTGGCATTCCAGGGACTTTAATCTGTGCTCCTCCACCAACCTCCCTGAAAACAGCCCTGGCAACTTAATAGTTGGGGTTATTTTCCTCCAGACGGATTTCCAGTCGGCTCAGGCCAACTGGAAAAGAAGCATGTGAAATTTAGAAGATCTGAGTTCTTGGAAATCCAAGGGATCCTGCTAACCCACGAATTGGAGTCAACCGGTCTTCAGGGAACTGGGAAGAGGACGCACTTGCTCCATGAATCACCTTCGTAGTAAATCACGGCCAGGGAGGGAAAGCCTGAAATGACACAGCACTCGGTTTTCAGAAACAGGCCGAGTGACAGGCAGGGCAGGGAGAAAAATGACTTTCACGTTTGGTCAACTCTTCAAATGACGTGTGTGCTAGAAGAAAGCTGTGGAACACAGGGCTGCCTTTGCTCACTGGAAAGCTACTTCCTAGCATGGTCTCCTGGCAAAGACGCCAAGTTCACTGCGAACTGCGGAATGAGGTCAGCACAAAAATGACTTTTGGTGGGAAAGGATGGCCCAAGACCCCAGCACAAAGAAAGTAGCCTGCTTTACACACACACACACACACACACACACACAGACTCTCTCACTCACTCACTCACGCAAGCTTTGGGATAAAAGGCAACCAGGATGGTTGGCATCTGAAAGCAAAAGAACATGAACGTCAGGTTCATTCCCAACCAGGAATGAGTTCATTCCTGGGAATGTAGCCCAGATGAAACACATCTTAAAGTAGGATTGTGCCAATTATTTATTCCCCCCCAACCTCCCACAAAACAATTATTTTTAAATAAAAGGAAAAAAGCCCGATTTTTTTCTAAACCTGAAAAAAACGACCACTTTTTAAACAGGTAGTTTAAAATGGTTACAAAACAAGCAGGCAGTCCAGCTTTCCTGATGAATGAGGATGGAGACCGTGGGTTTTCGCTGTCTCCCAGCGACACACAGGGCTTTAGAGTTCCGTGTCACCCTGAAGCAAAACTGAATCTTGATCATCCAAGAGGAGACCGGTGTCCACGACCTCGGCCTCTTCCATGACGCCTCCTAACTGCTGGACGACGTCGTCGTCGAGGATGTCCACGTCCTTGATGGGTTTGATCAGACTCAGCTGGTCCAGGGGCAGCAGCCCCGGCGGCCCCACCGGCCCCGTAGTCCTCTCAATCGTGGCTGCCATTTCAGCCGCAAAAGCCGCCTTCTGGGCTTTCTGCCTCTGCTGTTCCTCCTGCTGCCTGTGAGTTTTCATGTGTGCATTTCGGCTTTTGATCTTGAAGAAGACTCTATAAAAATGAAGAAAAAGAAGCATGTGAAATTTAGAAGATCTGAGTTCTTGGAAATCCAAGGGATCCTATAGGGAAGAGCAGGTGCATGGTCTGCTGTCTGGTTTGGGGTGGCTCTGACAGAGTTCCCATCTCCTTAGCTCCCAAGACCTCCTCCCCTGGTGACCTGTTAACCTCTCTTCTCGCCAAGCGTTCCAAGGAAAGGGGATGCAGACAGGAACACGTTTACAGTGTGTTGGGCTTTCTCTCTGTGACAAGCTTCTCTCTGTGAAAGCTTTCCTGTCCATCTGTGGCCTGGGGCACAGGCATTTCTTTCCTCCTTATCTTCCCCGTTTCCTCTCCATCACTGACCAAGCCCTCTCGACCAACCTGAGAATCCCCGTATCATGCTGCCAAGCTCTGTCGGTTCCCACCGTAAAACAACCCGTCCTCTGCCTCTGGCCTCCTGTCCCTGTCGTTCCCGTCAAAATTCTAGAGGGTCTGCCCGCACACACGTACAGCTCCTCTTTCCTCCACACTCTCCAACTGCACTGTCGTCCCCTCCACTTCAGTCCAAGTGCTTGAGATCGCTAGTGGCTGTGTGGCCAAATCCAACAGCCCCTCTTCTGTCTTCATCGTACTGGACTTCTGAGCTGCACTGACCATTCCTCTTCGCCCAAGATCCCGTCTCGTTTTGGCCATCATATATCATAGTTCCCTCCTGTTTGCTTTAGAATGAAATAGTGGTTCTCAGCTAGGGGGGATTCTGCCTCCACAGGGAATATCTGGCAACGTCTGGAGACATTTTTGATGGTCACAGCTGGGTGGTGGTAGTGGTACTTCTGGCATCGAGTGGGTAGATGCCGGGGATGCTGCTGAACACCCTACAATACAGAGGGCAGGCCCTCTTCCCCAAATAAGGAATCATCAGACCCAAAATATCAGTGCCAAGGCTGAGAAATCCTGGGCTAAGGGGTCTGCCAACTATGGTCAGTGGGCCAAATCCTGCCCACTGCCTGCTTTTGTAAATAAAGTTTTACCAGAACGCAGACATGTTTAATTGTTTATGTATCGTCCATGGCTGCTTTTGCACTAACATGGCACAGCTGAGTAGCTGTGACAGAGACAGAATGACCTGCAAAGCCTAAAATATTTTTTTTTTTTTAAGTTGAGAATTATGTTTTTGTTGTTGTTGTTGTTGTTTTGGCTGTGTTGGGTCTTTGTTGCTGCACGTGGGCTTTCTCTAGTTGCGGCGAGCAGAGGCTACTCTTCGATGCAGTGCGCGGGCTTCTCATTGCAATGGCTTCTCTTGTTGTGGCTCGCGGGCTCTAGAGTGCAGGCTCAGTAATTGTGGCGCACGGGCTTAGTTGCTCTGCGGCATGTGGGATCTTCCTGGACCAGGGATCGAACCTGTGTCCCCTGCATTGGCAGGCAGATTCTTAACCACTGTGCCGCCAGGGAAACCCAGCCTAAAATATTTCTATCTGGACCTTTTTTTTTTTTTTTTTACTGATTTTTGGCCATGGTATTCTATTTATTTATTTATTTATTTATTTTTGGCTGTGTTGGGTCTTCGTTTCTGTGCGAGTGCTTTCTCCAGTTGCGGCAAGCGGGGGCCACTCCTCATCGCGGTGCACGGGCCTCTCACTGTCGCGGCCTCTCTTGCTGCGGAGCACAGGCTCCAGACGCGCAGGCTCAGTAGTTGTGGCTCACGGGCCCAGTTGCTCCGCGGCATGTGGGATCCTCCCAGACCAGGGCTCGAACCCGTGTCCCCTGCATTGGCAGGCGGACTCTCAACCACTGCGCCACCAGGGAAGCCCCTGGACCTTTTTCAGAGCAAGTTTGTCCAGATGTTAGACGGCCTGTTTTTAGAGAGGGAGGGTGGCATAAATATTTATTCCTGAGCTCATAAATGGAAAAAAAAACCTGATTTCTAAGACCCGTGTCTTAGAACAGAGTTGATGAATCACCACTGGACATACTGAAAACTGTCTAATGTAATGAACATAATTTCAGCAGCTAAAAAAAGGATTCTGCAAACATGTGCCTGATGTTATTCCTCATCTGGAAAACCATAGAAAATATTTCTGTTTTCCGTAAAAATCTTAACTGGAGTTATGGTAGAAAAAGGTCCCAAGCAACATAAAAACAAGACAAGAAAAACATTTAATGGAAGTCACCAAAAGACAACCAGAGCTTGAAATACTTATTTCTGGTTGTTAAAATGTCCTTTGTCGCCACCTAGTGGAATAAGGAGTTGTCGCCTGTTGGAGGGGAGTGAGTGAAGGGAAGATGCTGGTTCCTGAGAAGAAACTGGTGAGACGCCCCCTTCCCTGCCTCTCCCACCCCAGGGCAAGTAGGGGGGAGTCCGACTGAGGAGGTTTCACTATTTCAAGTAAGTAAACCCGATGATCAATCCAGGGGCTCACTTATTCCTTGCTGACATGAAGATGATATCATGTCCTGGCTCTGAAGGACATTAGAGCCCAGAGGAGGGGACCCACGCCTAAGTCTGTCTCCCCATCTCTGCAGGAAGAGAGTTGCTAGTTCCAACTCACTTTGGCAGGTGCCACTGACCTATGGCTAACAGTACCTACCTCATCGGGCTTAAGATTAAATTAATCAATACACGTAAACATCCTTTAAAACAGTGCCAGGCAAATACTGAGTAACTGATAAGTGACAGAATTATTAAGATGCCTGAAATACGCCTGAAATATTCCATGAGGATGAAGATTATAAACAGAGGTCCCAGTTGGCCTCATTCATACAACTAGGGATGTTCCCTTGGTAGTTTCAGCAGCTACCTCGTGGGCATCTCTCCAGGTAACACTGCACGTTTGAGACATTGGAGGTTACAGGAAGAGAAACTCGGCAAGGCTCCTAAAAGAAGTTACTTATGACAACCCTTCTCGCAGGCAGACTCACTGAGAAGTAAACTGGAATTCTATACTGGATGCTGTGGGAGGGAACTGTGTGCATCTCACCATCAGTGATAAATAAATAAGCAAACAAAGGAAACCACTAGGCTGGAACAGTGGTCAGAAGCCCAGGCTCTGTATTTGAACACATAGGGTTTCAAATCTCAGTTCTGCTCTTACTGGGGGAATGACCTGGGGCAAGTAAATTTACCTAATGTTCAGTCCTTATTCGTAAAAACAAGGATAAAACAGTATCTGCGCCACATGGAGTTTCTGTGTGGGGATTAAATGATCTCATGCACATGAAGTATGTAACAAAATTAGGTGCTTAGTAAACGTTATTTAATGCTGTTATTACCACCTACTGTCAATTCCCCCTTTTCATTGTTTTAAATTACACTTAAAACGGCCAAGATGACAGATAGACTTTACCTCATGAGTCAACTCTGATCAATTGGTTGTGCCAGCTTGAAGCATTAGGATTTAAAGGATTTGAAAGGATTTGAGTCTTATCTTAATGTGGTAGCAAAAAGTATAGCAATTGATTAGTGATGTCTGCCCTGGGTGCAGGAACGAGCAGTATTGGTAGGAAAGCCATCTCTGCCACAGAGAGTTCCTGGTTAGATGTTTTAGCGCCATTCTCAAATCACTCGGCAGGGATGCAAAGAGAGCAGTCAGTACTAGTGAATATGGTTTGGGTGTGAAGGGAAGAGGTGGGAATCAGAGTCCCATCCATCATTTCTGGAAAAGAGTGAAGTTATGTCACTAGAGATTTGCTCTCTGATGATGTCCATCCTTATTAGGCTTTAGGACATCAGAATGACCATATTCTGAGTCAGAGACAAGGTCCACCCACCATGAGGCACCATGTAGACCCCAAGGACGATATGAGGAAAAACTGGAGAGTCTGGGTTCTTTTTCTGCCTGGAGACACCTCAGACCACCTTGGCCCAGCCCCTACAGAGGCATTATTCATCACACACTTAGATTCAGTCCCTGGCCCATTTCTACCTACTTGCCACACTCCTTGCAGGGGAAGATGGTGGTGGGGTCTGTCTCGCCGCTGGTGGTGCTGTGAGAGGGTGAGCTCTTCACTGAGCAGTACCCGCTCTGGGCACTGCCAGGCTTCTGCTTTCCAGAGGGAACAGCACCCCGAGCTTTGGTCACCTGGTTGGTGCCACCGTGGATGCGGGCGTGGCCGTTCAGTGCCTGTCGGGAGCTGAACACCTGGGGAAGAAAGGGAGTGACATGACATCTACAGTCCTGAAAAGGAAATTAGGGTTATTAGTTACTCATTGGTAGAACATGTGATACTCGAAACAGTGGTTTTACATAAGCAAACTCTGGACAAATGCCACAGAAAGTAGAGATCAAATACCACAATCACAAGTGCTGTGCCAGTAAAAAAACCCATCACTGTTATAACCAAAGACTAGGGCTCAATCCAGTGCCTCCGTCTCACAGGGAGGCCATTGGGCCATTTCCCCTCTGAACACCTTATTGTTTCCATCTGTAAAATGAGAGGGTTTGGACCAGCTTTCAAACTTTTTAACAGCCAGAAGCTACCTTCCACCCCTTTTTTCTTTTCTTTCTTTTTTCCTTTCCTTTCCTTTCTTTACTTAAAAAAATCAGGTCTTATTCAAAAGTTCAAAGCAGAGGTACTCTGGCTGAAAGAGACAGCCCCCCAAAATTGAATCTATTTGCTCAGCTCTATCTCCCCGCTAGGAATCCCTCGAACCCCAAGAGACACAGCTTGGAAGACACTGACTAGCTGCTCTGATATATTCTATATGTTATTTCTAAGCCCCAATCAGTAGCCCAGTGTTGAAGCAACGTTTCAGACCCCGACATTGTACTGCAGGATGAAAAAAAGGGGAACGACCTGGTCTTCTGAAGGTTGGCATAATGCACGGTTTCCCAACCTCAGTATTACTGACATTTGGGACTGGATGATTCTTTGCTGTAGGGCTGTCCTGGGCATCACAGGATGTTCAGCAGCAACCCTGGCCTCTCTACCCACCAGATGCCAGGAGCACCTCCCTAGATGTGATAAAAATGTCTCTGGACGTTGCCAAATGTTCACGGGAACAAAACCATTCCCAGCAGAGATCCACTGCTGTAAAGGGATGTAATCCAGACCCCTGAATTCCAAGAGCCCTGACTTCCAGATTGCTAAATGCATCAGCTAATGGGAGTACCCATTGAACTGTCCAGCCACAGATGGTCACTCTGTGTTAAGTTCATGAGTTCTGTTTATAGTCTTGCAGGGAAGAAAAATCTTTCGCTGATTTAGCAACCAAAACCTCCATGTTTAGGCACTGAATAAAACCAACATGCTTTTTTCCCTGTTGTTTTTTAAAGTCACGAAAAAATATTCACCTTGCTGAGCATTTTTGATTGGGTAAAGTAAAAGATTTCCCGCTCAGGAAAGAATTTACTGTACACCCAAACTATGAATTGAGGAAGCATCCAATTTCTAAACAAATACACCAAGGATACTGTCATTTAAAGTCACATCTTATAGCTAGTGGGAAGCAGCCACATAACACAGGGAGATCAGCTCGGTGCTTTGTGACCACCTAGAGGGGTGGGATAGGGAGGGTAGGAGGGAGATGCAAGAGGGAGGAGATATGGGAACATATGTATATGTATAGCTGATTCACTTTGTTATAAAGCAGAAACTAACACACCATTGTAAAGCAATTATACTCCAATAAAGATGTGTAAAAAATAAATAAATAAAGTCACATCTTAATCATTCCCTAACGGAAGTGCTCTATACAACATGGCAATGATGGAGTGAAGCGTCCAGCTCATTAAACATCAAAGATAGAAACAAGCGAGCAATTTCTTATGTTCTCTTCAAAGCTAATGCAAAATGTATGTATCATTTAAAAAATTTTTTTCATTTTTTCTTAAATGTAAATCAAGTGAATTTCTGCTTTAGGATCTAAATATTTTAAAGACTGTTGCTTTCTTCATCTAAGTGACGGACTGAATAAGCAGCATTCAATGCACTCTGGAAAACAGTATTATCCTATATAACACACAAGCAAAGATAAGCACTAACTTGGGGAAAACAGGGCTTCATATGAAAGGAGCAACATTCTAATTTTTTGCATAATACCTCTAGAACTTGCCTACACAGGTGTGCCCAGCTTTAAGAAACTTGATTTGGGAAAAGCTCAGCAATTCAGACGAGTGGGGTACTGGGCGGACTGAGAGTCCAAAGTTAACAATTAAAAAAAATATATCCATTAAAATACACAGAGAGCCTTAGATCAGGCCAGTACAGATTCTGTAAGGCCATCCTTTAGTGCTAAGAATGATCAAATGGTGAACTGGTTTTATTTTAGCTAAATGATGCTTCTAATGTACTTGAAAAGTACTAGGTTAGGTAATTACACAGACACCTTTTTAGCCTGTTTACATGAATAATTTGCTTAGTAAATCTTGTTTGCTTCCCCCAAAGAGTACAAAGATAAACTTTAGCTAAATCTTTGTAACTATGCCATAAAAGGACACTCCTTCTCTGTGGGCTCTCCCACTGCATTTAAATGCATGTCTCCAGGACATGACCTGTGTGACACAGCCCAGGAGGAGTGGGGAGGCACCAAGTAACGAGGAGTGTAAGTTCTGGAGGCCAAGGTCCATTGCAGAGCCTGAATCACATGCTCCCTGAGGGCAGGGACGGACCTGTGTCCTCCAAGCACGTGGCACAGTGCTTAACAGAGAACACACACTCCAGAAATATCTACGGGCTGAATGAATAAGTAAATGGAGAAGGAAAGAAAAGCAGGGCCACATGGACTTCCCTCTGCCAAACGTTCACTGCTGAAAGTACACCTTTTGCAAAGTGCATCATCTCTTAAAGCCGGGCACAGCTGTATGTACGGCTCTCAAGAGTCCCAGATCCCTGGAGGGCGCAGAGACACTTACAGCTCCACAGTTGGGCATTTCACAGATGAAGGAGCCTGAGGGCTGGCCCAGGGCCTGCAGGGGCGGCCCCTCTGCGGAAGCCAGGACCGGGCCTGGTGGTGGCTCTGGAGACTTGGGCAATTCACTCTCCTCTTCTCTTGTGGATTTCCTGTCTTCTTCTGGGTCCTCCTCCTCCTCCTGTACCTCTTCATCTTCTTCACTCGTCTGGTGTTAAGGCAATAAAAGCAAAAGGGGGAAAATCCCCAAATGGCATTTTTAGTGATGAACAGAACCCAGGGGCTAGGAGAGGAGAGAGGGGCTGGACGCTGGGGCTGCATCGGCTTCTTTGTGCATAAGGAAGGGCTGGCAGAGGCCTCTGGGGAGGGATACGGTTTCTACAAGGTTGGTCACTGGACACTTGGAATTCTGAGGGCAAGGAAGTCCCCCACTTTGGGTCCCCTCATCACTTACAAAAATATATCCTAAGGCAGAGAGGAGAGATTTCTGTATGTAGAGTTTCTCCCCCTTGTTTGAGACCCGCAGACCTTGACACTGACTAAAACTCAGGCAGGATACCCCACTTGCAGCAGCTCTGCCTCCCCAGAGCAGTGAGGAGGGTTTTCAAGCAGTAATGACACTGTGGAGCCCCTCTGGACAGAGACTAAAGACCTATCAGGCTTTGTTTTTAAAGGTCTTCTAACACACTTCCTTGCAAGATGCCCGAGATATTGATTTGACCTGTGGAAGGCACATGACCCATGGCATTCTGATGCACTTCTTCTCTGTTCTTGTCAGAAAATAGGATCAGAGACTGAACCACAGTGGCTCTGAAAAGGAGCAGAAACGGAAGGGGATATTCCCATTTATCATGTGCTTTTTTTTTTTTTTTTTTTTGGTCTCTGATCACGGGCACTCTACGAAAAAAAATAAGAAAAATATTTCTATGAATAATTATCCTCTTTGTGACTGTGTCCCCTCCCTCTGCTTCAGAACAGCAACGAGGTGGAGAATTAAGCAGAAGGTCCTGACCTTCCTCAAGGTTAACAAGACAGTAAATGGAATAGCCTGGAGGAGGTACCTGGGCTGGGTGGGGATGGGGGCCAGGGATCTAGGAGGCCCTTTTACTGAACTAACTACCTTACTCTGCAATCTCAGTCCTCACGGGGGTAGGGTGGGGGGAGGGTGTGTGTGTAAGGGATGCTTGCTCCTCCGGGCCTAGAAGGACTGAGGACCAGGGATGGGAATTCTGTGTTACATCAACCTCATTTTAGCTTCTATTTTACAGCACTTTACGGTGTACAAAGTGCGTTTGCTATGTCACTGAATAGGCTGTAAAAAGTCCTGCTATTTTACAAATGAAGAAACAAAAGGGATGTCCGGCTGCCTTCCACCCTGATGGGTCATTTGTCTCTGCTGGGCTCTCTGCACACCCACTGCTTAAAGCATGTGGGCTGGGGGACTTCCCTGGTGGCGCAGTGGTTAAGAGTCTGCCTGCCCATGCAGGGGACACGGGTTTGATCCCTGGTCCGGGAAGATCCCACATGCTGCGGAGTGGCAAAGCCCGTGTGCCACAACTATTGAGCCTGCGCTCTAGAGTCCACGAGCCACAACTAGAGCCCGTGTGCCACAACTACTGAAACCCGCGCGCCTAGAGCCCGTGCTCTGCAACGAGAGAAGCCACCGTGATGAGGGGCCCACGCACCACGGCGATGGGTGGCCCCCGCTCGCCGCAACTAGACAAAGCCCACGCACAGCAACGAAGACCCAACGCAGCCAAAAAAAAAAAAAAAAAAATGCACATGGGCTGCAGTTTGGTTTATCCCAGACAGCGATGTAACTCTGGGTAAGCCTACAATTCTTAGAACCTGGAAGCCAGAATTTCCAAGAAGAATAAAGATTTCTGAGAGTAGCAGTTCCTCGGATCCAGAAACCACCAGCTTTCTCTCTCCAGTTTGGATTGGGGGTGGGAGAGAAAGATAATCCCAGTAAATACGAGCATTTAGCACACTCTTCACTGTTTCAGTATTATCCTTATTTAAAATGGTATATATGCATATTTGAGACCATGTATTAATAGGGTATACTTAAGAAATGGTCCCAGTTTCCAGTGGGTAAATCAGAATTAATCAGTAATGATTACATTTGCTGAAAGACTTCAATGAATACAGATGTAGGCTTAATACATTTTACAGAGTGATTTATGATGTAAGCTTACAGATCTCTTACTAGTATAGAATATACAGGTTGATATCACTTAAATGGCCTTATTCTCATATGAATCAACTCCAATCTCAGAGAATTTCAGGTAAAATCATGTTACGTCTAACTCCACGGGTTCGCTCCATTCCTTTACAGAACTGGAACTCTGTGGTCTCAGGTATCAGGTTATTAAGCAGACGGAGGTCTACAGCTCACCATTTAAAATAAATTACATGGTAACTTTCAATGACAATGGCACTTATTTCACAGCAGTCGTTACACAATTTTCAAGTTGTTATACAAATTTATACAATTTTCTCACCATGCTATTGTTTGAAAGCTCTTAAAAGTTCCATAGAGCCATTAAATTACAGATTAAATTATACTGTCCTGTGATTATATATGTCTCATGAACGTAGACAGGTTTACTTCAAATGGCAATCTACGCATGTTCACAAAATGATTTATCATCAAGCGAAAGCGCTCACCAATGTGACTAGAGATGCAAAGACAGAGGACAAAACCCTAACATGTAGCACTCTGTATCAACAAGTTGGCCATTTCATGATGTATCGTGAAAGGAAACATTTGGTATTATTCAAAAATTGGCAGAAAAGTGGGCAAGTACAGAGAAGGAAGATGGTTATGTATTATACAAAGTGCTCAAAACCCTGAGTCCAAATAAGAGTTTCTTGAGGAGATTTTTATTTCTCAGGCCTGAAAATGGCGTTTGTATTATGAGAAATTTATAAGTTAAAACACAAATGCTCAACAACCCAAATGTCTTCAACGACACAAATTTGAGTGTTACAGTCACTGATGAATGATGATGGTGATGACAACATACTGAAGGCCTGTTGTGAATCAGGGACTACACACACACACACACACACACACACACACACACAGCTAGTTCTCACAAAAACCCTGCACAATGTTTTTTTTCATTTAAAAAAAAAAATATTTATTTATTTAGGCCACACCATGCAGCTTGCTGGATCTTAGTTCCCTGACCAGGGATTGAACCTGGGCCCTCAGCACCTCGGCAGTGAAAGCACAGAGTCCTAACCACTGGACCGCCAGGGAATTCCCTACAAATTTCTATTTTTTAAACAAATGAGAAATTGGCCAGAGAACTAATTTTCCCCAGAGCACACAGCTGGTAAAGAAGTTGAATTGAGATTTAAAACCTGTACCGTCTGATTCTAAAGCCTCAGCCTTCGCTCCCTGCCTGCCTGCACATGTCCATAGATGCACATCTGTCCATCTGGACATGGCTTAGGTTTTCAGCTCAAACACAGAGCTAAACCTCTCAAAACCATTGAGAACCAGCCCCCTTTCCGTGTCAGAGGGAAGGAGGCTGTTTCCCAGGCCCCTTGTCAGTGGATCGCACTGCAGGCAACTCAGGTCTGGGACCATGGAGGAGCTGTGCCCTCGGAGCCCTGACCGCTGTCTTCCAAAGTCAGTTAACTGCCTCAGCTGGTTTCTTCAACTGTGCTGAATTTTGCTCACAGCCAGACCCACAGATTCGCCCTGAGTGGAAGCAGGAGCCTGGGCAGGGAACAGGAAGCTGAGGCCAGCATTTCCCTCTCGCCGCCTCAGCAGAGCCCACCTTGGCCTCCTCTTCAGCCTGCAAGGGTGGAAGGGCCTGTGACAGTCTCAGGCCAGAAGTCAAGTCACCTGCTGGATGAGCTTGTGCTATGCTGACCTCCTGGCCCCTAAAGAGCAGTCTCTCCTCACCCTCCTTCCTCTCCCCTCTCCCTTGAAAAGTCCCTGAGCTACCTGACTGTGCTCCATCTGGGGGGGAATATACTCCCTTTAATAAAATATTGAGGAGAGCTACCCAGGTGTCCCAGGCAGGCCCAGAGGACAGAGAGCAGGACCCCCTCCTAGGACTGTGCCTCCTGCACCTTCCCCGTCCTTGCATGGTCCCAGTTTTTCATCTCCACTTGGCAAACTATCCTCAGAAGGTTGACTGTGTCTTCACAGTGCCCCAAGGGAGCTGTGAGCTACCACGCTGGCCTTGAATCAAGATTTTCTTGTTTTTTGGGGGGCCTGAGTCATCTCTGCACATTAAGTTCACAGGTCACAAGGTGTGGTTGCACCTGACCCAGCCTAATACCGGCTCCTGGCAAATAAGTCCAAGGAGGTGTGGTGCCTGGGGTGACGTCTTAACCTTTCCTCCTCAGTCTGAGGCTACACGCTGGCTCGGGCCTTTCCACCCACCTGCAAAGCGCTGCTGGCCCAAGATGGCGCCTGTGCCTAACGTGGTCACACCTTCCGTAGCAGCCCTCCTCTGCTCAGAATCTCCTGGTTCACACCCTGTCCTCCCAGGGAGTTCATAGAGGGATTGTTGCCATGACCCAGAGCGACTCCTACCTGGGAAAAACGTTCACTCATTCATTCAACAAACGTTTACTGAGTGCTGATATCGTGTCAGGCACTGTCCTAGGCACTTGGTAACACCCAAGTTGAAGAGACATCAACTTGCTTTGGGAAACCATATCCTCTGATTTTGCTCTCTTCCGAAACATGACTCTGACAGAGCCCAGAACATTCCAGAATTGGAAGGGACTTCCCAAATCATCTAAACCATCGGCCCCCTTTTACTGGTCAGTAAGCTTAGGGGCCAGGTCCTAGGTCTCCCAGGCCAGGATTCTTTGAGCTTCCTCATTTACTGTCTATTCTGCTCATTCAGAAAGCAATGCTCTGTGTGACCTTGGGCAAGCCCCGTCCACTCGCTGGGCCTCAACCTTCTGCCTGAGGACTGGTGGAGCTGGATGAGAGAGAGTCCCCAAAGGCCGTATCTAAGACTTTCTGGACCTCATCTCATGCTACTTTTAAAGACTCTTGGGGTTCACGGTAAACTTTCTCCTTGTGTATGCCACATCTTCCCACCTATAATATATGCTACTGGGGCAGGGGGCAGAGGCCGGTTAACAGCCCCGGGTCACCCATGGCACTACAGACATAGTGGGAACTCAATTGCTTTTAGTTGATTGAACCAGAAGAGGCCACATTGCTTTTTTTTTTTTTTTTTAAATAGTGAATATGTACTGCTGGCCTTCTTGTATAAGGGCAATCTGCTTTTTTTTTTGGGGGGGGTTTAAAATTTATTTATTTATTTATTTATTTATGGCTGTGTTGGGTCTTCGCTTCTGTGCGAGGGCTTTCTCTAGTTGCAGCAAGTGGGGGCCACTCTTCATCGCGGTGCGTGGGCCTCTCATTATCGCGGCCTCTCTTGTTGCGGAGCACAGGCTCCAGACGCGCAGGCTCAGTAATTGTGGCTCATGGGCCTAGTTGCTCCGCGGCATGTGGGATCCTCCCAGACCAGGGCTCGAACCTGTGGCCCCTGCATTGGCACGCAGATTCTCAACCACTGCGCCACCAGGGAAGCCCCCACGTTGCTTTTTTAAACGTTAGCCACAGGTGAGAAAAAGGCTATTCAGATATACGACATCACTACTTAAGGCAGTCAAACAAAACTCCTGATCATAGGAAACCCTGAATATAGAATACTGCCATCTCTAATCAAAAGAATGGCAATACCATTCTATTCTACAGATGTCTATTTTTTTTCTGATATTTGGGTCCAAATATAAATTTATATATGTGTATATATTTCTTAGCTAGGATCAATTCTTAGTTAGGAACTTAGGCTTTGAAGCATTAATGAGTCCAAGTGTCTTTACAGTTCTCTAAGAGGATTTGCATGTGCTTGCTCTTAAGTGTTACACCAGGGAATCAGGCTCAGACAACACACTCACCAGGCTTTTGACCATGGCTAAGTTACCTAGGCTCTGTGCCTCAGTTTCCTACCTCACAGAATTGGTATGAGGAGTAAAAAAGCCAATATGTGTAAAGTGCCTCCTAGTACAGTGCCTGGAATGTATGAAGCACTATGTAAATGTCTGTGAAAGAGATTAACCCACATATGTGCTAGTAACACTTACATGGGGGACACAGTTGGGAATGAAAGTATAATTACAAATATTCACGATATTTATGAATTCCAAACACATTCCCTGGTGGTTGCAGACGAGAGTTTAGTAATCTGTTGTAAGACGTAATTTTTACACACACATACGTGTTTTCCACAACATGTGAGAAGATTTCCCTTTGGCTGCGGATGCAGAGAAGAGAGTTAACCGCAAGGACAAAAGTGGTAGTAATTTCCAAAGCCACACATAAGGGGTTCAGAGAAGATTTCGATCTAGTGATGTCTTTTTTTAAAACTTCTTTCTTTCTTTCTTTTTTTTTCTTTTAAATTAATTAACATTTATTTTTGGCTGCTTTGGGTCTTCGTTGCTGTGCGGGCTTTCTCTAGTTGCGGCGAGCGGGGGCTACTCTTCGTTGCAGTGTGGGGGCTTCTCACTGCAGTGGCTTCTCTTGTTGCGGAGCACAGGCTCTAGGCGTGCGGGCTTCAGTAGTTGTGGCACGTGGGCTCAGTAGTTGTGGCTCGGGGGCTCTAGAGCGCAGGCTCAGTAGTTGTGGTGCATGGGCGTAGTTGCTCCGCAGCATATGGGATCTTCCCGGACCAGGGCTCAAACCTGTGTCCCCTGCACTGGCGGGCAGGTTCTTAACCACTGTGCCACCAGGGAGGTCCCTAGTGATGTCTTTAGTAGGTTCGTCGTCTTAATATGCAGACAACTTTGGATTGTCTGCTAATGAAGGAAATCAGTATCAAGGATAAATGGTGATGTGAGGATGAGAATAATCTACACACTGCTAACCAGTTTCCCAATAACTGAGAGTTCCTGGTGCCATCTAGAGGTCAAAGTTGCTCCTTGGGCATGCTTCACAGAAGCTGTGTAAAATCCGAGTGCGCTTAAGTCTTTCTAAGGCATGTTAGTTCTCTGGTCAGGAGCATCTGTGACTGTGGAAGCATCAGGAAGTGCTATCCCAGAATGTCGGGGTGCCTCTTATAAATCACCCACATCAAGGCTGGAACCACCACGGTTTAACTCCCCTGGTGCCTACCTGCCCTGGAACGCAAGCCAGCCCTCACCTCCGTAACTGATCACTGGGCTGCGGGTCAAACCCAAAACTGCCTTCCCTCTGCCTAGTTATCCCAGGAAATCAAGGCCTGAATCTCACCTGGGAACTGGCCTGTCACCCACCAGTGCCAGCCACTTAGGGACCTGGGCGTGGGGCAGGAGCAGGGCCTGAATAAGCAGCACCTGGGCAGCTTCACTCACCACACAATCGTCGATGATTTCCGAGAGCCGTGTCCGGTGTTTCCTCCCCAACCTCATGATTTTTTTCCACGTGTAGTAGTACTCCACACACTGAGCCACCGTCTTGGACTTCACCTGCCGGGAAAGCCACCTCAAGATCAGCTCCAGCAGTGGGCAGGGTGCAAAGCAGCAAGCTTTTGTGCAATTTTAAGTTTGTAATAGGTATTAGGTTTATGCAGTTGAATAAAAACATATACATGGTGAAAAATCTCCTCCCCACACCCGTTCTCCATCCATCCATCCATCTGTTCCCCCCCTACCCCTGCAACACAGCTGGCCCCTCTTATTCATATCTTGGGTGTCATGCCAGAATTTCTTTACATATATACCAACGAAAATATATTCCTCCCCACCATTCTGCCTCACAAAAGGTAGCACACTCTATGTACTGCTTTGCATCTTGACTTTTTTCACAAGATAGCTTGGAGATTTTTTTCACATTCGTCCATAGAGAGCTCGTTCCCTTTTTTAACCCATAAAGCAGCATGCTTTTTCAAATGCTTGAATGTATTTGGCTCTCCAACTTGTTGACCTTCAAAATCTATTTATGAAAAATGTTCCTTAGTAATCGAACAGGAATATAAGACAAAAGTTATGATGACAAGAGCTTAGTGTTTGCAGAAAACAAGGCTTGCCCTGTTCTCCCCAAAAGGGGCAAAGATAAATGTGTTTTAAAGAGAAAAAAATTCCTTTGTTTAGTTCATAGTGCTCTAAGCTCAAAGTGGGGTTCAATAATGTGGGTTTTCTGGAGGTAGATAAAAAGGCTGGCTGTCCCCTTGGGGGCAGGAACATGGCCACCTGCATAGTGAGAATGAAAAGAGTACCTTCAGAAGTCTGGTCTCCTCAAAGGTGGCCCCTTCACGTCCACCTGATATCATGAATTTCTACATTAGAATCACCCAAGGAGGGAGGATAGAGTCCCAGAGAACCCTTGTTTTAAATCCTGCATTGCCTGGCGAGCACGACACATGAATCCATCATCAGTCAACAAGGTGCGGGGCCTTTAGGAATCAGGCTGAGGACAGACCAGTCCTGGGGAAGGTGACCCAGGAGAGATGCGAGCCTGGGAGCTGCTGGGATAGAGGGCAGCAAAGAGTCCAGTGGCCTCCAGGGCAGAGTAAGGCAGGTGCGAATTCAGATCTGAAGACGGAGGCAAGTTGGAGAAAAAGTCCACCTATTCTGATTCTCATCCAGTCAAGGCCCAGGATTAAGGACAGGAGACATGAACCCGGGACAACACTGAGGCCCAGCCCAGAGCCAGTGGCAGCTGTCACCTGGGACCCTGTTCTCTGTGGACCTGAGCATCTTAATAACTCAGTATGGCTCCATCATTCATCAGTTTGCTGAAACACTCTGAATCACTGTAACTTTTAGCCTAAACCATCTCTCAGCCAATTAAGGTCTATTACGTTTATTATGTGCTGGATAAAGCGCTATTTCATCTTTGTTAAAGAGCTCTACTTTGCTGTGAAATGCTATATATGTAATATGTTATTGTTGTTATTATTATTATGTGGCCGCACCACACAGCTTTCGGGATCTTAGTTCCCTGGCCAGGGATCGAACCTGTGCCCCCTGCAGTGGAAGCTCGGAGTCTTAACCACTGGACCGCCAGGGAAGTCCCTGTAACATATTATTTTTATTAACACTGTCCTTATGATCAGGGGCCCAACACCAGAAACTCTGCTAGGGGGACGGCTCATGTTCTCCCTTCTCCAATCCCCCCTTCCCAAATTCTGTCAGAAACACTATAGATCTGTCAAACACACATGAAATAATTTATATAAATTGTGAACCAGAAGCCTCAGGTCTATTTATTCTGACAGAATGTGTGAATTACACATTTTAATTAAGATAAGAATACCCCTCCCCCCCCACTGCCACATCCGAATAATCTATATTCTCCTCCCCCCACATCCCTAACACCAGGGCCAAGCCATCCATAACAAATACCATCCTTTACCAGCAAGAGATGGAAGACATTCTTTTGGTGAGAGTCTTAAGCCGGTAACCAAATAATTCTATATATCTTTAGGTGTACAACTTCCCAAATTTGGTTTCAAGTGAGCAATGGGAAAAAGAATACTTACCATCTTCTGTACAAAAATAAAGTCTTTGTTGTAAGTGGCTAGTGCTTTATTAAACAGTTTTCTTTCTAGGGAGGTCCACTTGTCCGAACCTACAACAAAACACACATTTCATAAAAAACAGCTCAGTTCTCCTCACTTGTGGTTGCTGGTTCACTTAGTTAAGTTACAAACTACAACTGTTCAGCATGTGATAGAATACATATCACACTCCTTTCTGAACAGGAAGTGCAGTGTAATGGTTAGGAGCCCTGACACCTGGGTTCAGATCTCAGCCGTGGCCTTGACCTTGGCAAGTTATTGAGCCTAAGACTCAGTTTTATTACCTACAAATGGGAATAATTCTGATTGTCTCCACCTCTTAAGATTTCTGTGAAGGTTAAAGAAGGTAATGCCCAAAAAGTGTCTAGCTTAGTAACTGGAAAATCAGGAATGCTTAATGGAGTTTAGCTACAGTTTTTATGTAATTAGGATGAGCGCAAGCATTCACGTAGCAAGTGATCCTCACATGTGCTGGATTCAGCAGTCTTCACCCTCAAGATGTTCACAATCTAGTGGGGAGAAAACCAGGAGGCCCTGCATTCAAGGTGATGATTGCGAGGATGAAGGGAGGGGTCGGGTGCCGATGGGAACCCCACTGTGGGAACACCACACTCAGGTAAGGGCAGCCGGGAAGGCTTCCAGGTGGAGAGAACACCTGAGCGGGCTTTAAAAAGACACAGAAGCAAGTCAGGCAAGAAGGAGATGGAAGGGAATTCTGGGGAGAGAAAGTGGCATGTGCAAAGTCAGAAGCAAGCAGTGAGAGAACACATGTCATTCATTCGTTCATCCATTCGGCAGATACTTATTAGGTGTTTACTACATGCAAGACACAAGGGGAAAAAAAGCTAATACTTATAAGTGCTTACTATGTGCCAGGCTCTAAAGTACTTCACAGATAGTAGTCATTTGGTTCTACAGACAATCTGTAAGATTGGTATTACTGCTACCCATTTTACAGATGAGGAAATGGAGGTGTTCAAGAAATAAGCAGTAATCCAGTACGGCTCAACTACAGGGTTCCAGCAGAGGGAAAGCAGATGAGGCTGGGAGGTGAGAGGGACCGGTTCCTGACAAATCTGCAGACCAATGAAGAAGAGGTCCTGCAGTGCCAGGCTGGTGCATCTTGCCTTGCTGGCTGAACTTGACATTCATGTCAAAGCAGGATATGCAGATGTTTACAGAGAATGGTACTGGCCTATTTCCAAGGCAAGTCCTATTTCTGGGGGCTCAATCACTGTGGCTGGTTTGCAGAAACTCAGCCTCACTCTAATTTTTTGAATTCCCTGTATCTCTGATTCTTTGGATGGTACATGGCTGGGCTTTTGATAAGCCTCTACTTTTCAGAGCTGTAATCCCCCAAACTATAGCATTTTTCCTTCCAACCAGAACAAGCCCAAGATTTCCATTTTGCTATGGTTGACGGAGGGGCTAAAGTAAGAAAACCTGAATTACTTCTTCCCTCAAAAGGCTGAGCCCAAATCACTCAAACAAGTGAAACCACGCCTGGCAGGCAGGCAGGAGGCAGACAGCCTTGGATCCTTGAGAAAATATGTGACTCAGTGATGTCAGCTCAGATTTCTGAAATAAACACCTTCTCTGTGTGACTCCCTGATGGGTCCTTAAGCCAAGAGCTCTGGCTCCAGATGCAGGATATGCTCTCCACAGCTGGACTGCTTCAGGCCTCTATAAAAGTAGGGCCACCACCTGATTTCTTTGGTTTGTGAGTTTCTCTCTTTACTTCTAGAAGGAAAGCAGCTTTCTGATTAACCCTCGGAAGAAGGAAGCCTCTTCCACAGGTTCTGGAGACCAGGACATCTCTGGTTGCGCAAACCATCGTAACAGGGAGAAGTGGGGCCAGAGGTTTGGAGAGGCTTTGCTAGAGTGGATGTGAGCAGAGCAGGTCGGTGGGGTTTGGAGCTCTGGAGCACTTGCATCACCATTCCTCAGTTTCTGTCCAACACTCAAGGGCTTGGGGGGTCCCAGCTCCCATTTGCTCCCATTGCCCAGAGGCAGAGACAGAAAGAGCAAAACAGAAAGGCTGAACCAACAACTGAAAGACCAAAGAGGAGTCACGGCTCCTTTTAGGTATCCATTAAAACAGCAAAGAGAGATCAGAGAGGCAGTGGTGTAAGAGGAACATGATGGGGACATGTCACACTAGCTGAGCCCCTGGACAAGCATATAGGGAGGTTGCTGTGCTGCCCTGATGCAGGTCTAGTCTGTGCAGCTCTGGGTTGCACCTCACATAGGAAGTTAGGGAATATTTTGCTGATGAAAACCCCCAATTAGATGAATGAGAATCCTTTCCACCCTCAGCCAGATCCTACGTTTCCCAAGTCAGAGTGCAGCTCTAAGCCCCCGTGAGACACTCACAGGGCCACGCAACCTTCTCAGGCCAGCACCCAGCCTCTATGGTGGACACACTTTCTTCCACCCCACGCCAAGCTTGTCATCTGATTACTGCCCAAACCGTAGTGTTAAATCCCCAGGTCTGTCTACTTGTGAGAGGTATGTCCCTACACGTCCCCAGATGGCCTTCCAGCTGTAACCCCACAGAAGGTGAAGTGACCTCCTGGACCATCTGGTATGGGGGATCCTCAAGCCTCACGGGGGAAGGAGGTCTCCTCCCCATCAACTCTTTGGTGGTTTTTAGGGCTGCTGCTCTGTGATGGGGTCTTCAGTCTTCCCAATCCCAGAGTGTCCACTCCACACCACCAGTCCTGGATTGGAAGTGGGCTGCACCCTCGCACTTTCCTCTCTGTGCTGCACCCCACCTGAGGGCCGGGGTGGGGAGCATGTGCTCAGAGGGTGAGAGATGGCTCCTCTACGTAGTCCTAGGGTCTGCACTTTAGCGCACGTGACTGTGCTGTGCCTGCGTGTCTGTCCAACAAGGGTGTCCACAAACTGAGAGGCAGAGG
Source organism: Balaenoptera borealis (assembly GCF_965194805.1). Taxonomy (NCBI): domain Eukaryota; kingdom Metazoa; phylum Chordata; class Mammalia; order Artiodactyla; family Balaenopteridae; genus Balaenoptera; species Balaenoptera borealis. The sequence goes on from NC_138869.1 coordinate 76,354,606, forward strand.
CGGGGCCAGACAAGCCCATCGGTTCTCACGCTCCATCTTCACCGCACCCTGATCATGGGATCGCCCACAGGACTGAGAATCCACTCCTGGGCTCTTGGGCTGAATTCCCAGGCTGAAGCCTGGTATATAGACATAATATCTGAATGCACTTGTCCCAAATAATAAAGTCACGGTGCTGTGATAAAAGGGGTGACTTTAATCAGGAGACCTCAGGCTGCGAACCTGGTTCTGCCACTCACTCCTTCTGGGACCCCTGCAAGTTTACTTCTCTGAGTCTCAGTTTCCTCTTTTGTGACTTGGGGATCCTGACAGTCATGCTGTGACTGGCAGCGTTTAGTCCTAAGTATGTGCACAGAGAATGTTTTAGATCTGGCCACTCAGACGGCAGATTCCAAATCAGCCTGCAGCCGTGGGACACACGCTGTCCCCTGCTGACGTCTGTGGGCACTCATGAAGCCTGCCGGTTCCTGCAGCGTTCCCTGTCGTGTGTGTGCTCACCCACAGCCTTACTCTGGGCCACCTGTAACTTGCAGCCTTCTCCTCCCTGCCCCAAAATCCTCCTGTAATCCCGACAAGGCTCAGCGTCTCTCCTCCTGGGGTCTGTCTGGCAGGAGCATTTTCCTCATTCTTGGACAAGGTTTTCTAAGCCAGCCCTCCTTGGATTCTATTTCTTGAACAAAGTCCAGATAAAATGCAAAACCGAGGCAGGGGGCTGCCCCAACTCCTCACCTGCCCTCCCCCTCTGAGATCCCTGCTGTCCACTCAGCATGTCCCTGGGGTCGATGGGCTGATGACACACCCTCCCCCCGCCCACTCATCCATTCTCCCTAGGGATTCCTGGCTAGTGGGCTATTATCAGCAGGGGTCCCTAACAAGACGATTAAGGCTAATTACAAAGAGCCTAATTAACTGGAGGAAACTGGTGCTGGAACAGTATCCAGAGGAAAAATGTTCTGAGCTTCGGTTGCTGGGAAACAGGCTCCGGATGGTGGCGAAATTTGGGGCAATCTATAGCGAATGCAGGCAATTAAAAAGAGACATGGAGGGGTGAGAGAAAGTTTGGGCACAGTATGTTTTAAAGAGGGCCTTTCTGTCTTCCTTTCAAGCTTTTAAAAACTGTTCTTGATGCTGTTGTTATAGCAGTTACATAAGAAAGACACGTTCATTGTAGAAAAAGGAGGACCTGTTTTTACACCAGATCTTCATTTCCGTGAAAGGTTTTCCATGATGGGTGAAGGCTGAGTAATTTTTTTAGGGGTGCAGGAGAACTGGGTAATACCAAAGTTCCCTCCGGAGGCCAAAGGCAGGGAGGCCTTGATCTGCATCCAGAACCTGAGCTTGTCCACTAAGCCTCTTCTCCACAAGTGCCATGTCAGGCAAAGCAGCAGAGTGAGTATTAACTCCGTCCCTGCCCTTCAGGGGATCCCTCCCCAGCTAGCGACATGGGCTAAGAATGCCTGTGAGATGACTTCACAGCTGCGCTTCTTGCAAAGGAGTCTCTGGAGAACGTAATTCTGTCTCTTCACCAAACTGGGGCAGCTTCCAAGACAGAGACCAGGCCTCCCCCCGACTGCACGGGTATATTCCCTTCAGGTCTCTCCCATCTCCGGAGTCAGGTCAGGGCTCAGGACCCAGTGAGCGCTTGGGCTGTGGTGGGGGCCCATAGTAGCCTCCGCTGAACCCTTGCCAAGGCTCCCAGGGCCAGGTGTGACACCCCTCCACTCCACGCCCATCTGCAGGAACGACCGGCTCAACGGAAAAACCAAGGACGCCGGAAGCCCTCTGATCACAGCCAGGCATCCCTGTCACCCTGACAGCCCCACGCTCAAGCCTTCCCCACCCAACCCAACGGCTGACCGGGAGCCACTGCAAACAACCGCTGCCGCTCATGGGCGGAGGGTGCGGAGAGAGGGCTGGACCGGGCACCTTGGTGTGAATTAGAGAGCCTGGGGGCCACTGCGACTGCCCCCTTCCTCTGAGGATCTTAACAGGGCTCTTCTGGGCTTGCCAAGCTGCCCCCAGATCTGGGCAAGCTGCCCACCTACACTGATGTCTGTCTTGGGCCCCAGCACTGGTCGCTCTTTCTTTTTCTCACTGAACTGCTTGGGATGGGATGGGATGGGATGGGATGGGGTGGAAGGGCAGGTCAGGAGGGAAGTGATTTTCACAGGCTCCTGTCTCTGTCTCCCCCCAATTCACAGTCTGCACCCCTGAACCCAGACTTGCCACCTTCCCTCCAGGGCACAGGCCAGGGAGGTCTGACCTCTCTCTAGACAACTGGGAGCCTGGGGTGCAATTCCAGGGCCGGAGTCGGGTGGGAGTGACACTGGCCACAGCCGCAGAGCTGGAAGCAAAGGAGATTTCAGAAGACAGTGTCCCGGCGAGGCTGGACCTGAGCTGACAGTCCTGCTGTAGAGCAACCCAGCAGGGCTTGGCACAAAGGCCAAGGCAGGATGGGGCCACGGGGGTGGGATTCACAGACACCCGGAACCAGTCAGAGGGTGGGGCAGTGAAAAGGAGGGCAGAAGGGGGTCGCGGCTGGTAGCTGGGACACGTGACGGGGGTAGACTCTGTGGCCTCCTCTGTGGTCTGGAAGGGAACTGCCAAGGGGATGGAGTCAGGCCAGACTTCAGAGATCTGTGACCTTTGTCCTTTGTGCTCATAATTCTAGAAGATTCTCTGGGGCCCAGTCTGTGATCACTTCCTGGAGAAGACAGATGACTGGCAGACCTAGGCGAGCACCCTTTTCTTGGGGACACACAGCTAATGGGACACCAACCCTTCACACCTGACAGCCCCACCTCTCTTGTCTCCAAGGGTCAAAAGGATTCTGGAAGCAACAAGAGTGCTTCCTGGTCTGCTTGTAGGGGAAGGGTGCAAGGGATGGGCAAAGGATTTCCCAGGAACACCCAACCCCCAAAGATCAATGAATTTTAGCAGAGTTTAGGGCCTTCTAGTTTCAAAGCTTTTAGTACTATTTTAAGGTTGTTGTTTGGTGTTGTTTGGGGTGGAAGTGGTTTCTAGCCCATAGCTTTCCCATCTTTTTTATGTCATGACACACACTAAAAAGATCACAATACCTGCTTGGCATGTTGGGAAGAACTGGAGGGGATTTGGGGACCAGACGAGGCTGCTCACAGCTGGAGCTGAGCAGCCCAGAGGCGCCGGCCACCCCAGTCACCCCGGGGGCCGAGGGCAGCCACAGCAGATGCTAGGGAAGTCTCCCCGCTAAGCAGAGAAGCCTGACCCAGGCTCCAGGAGGCTGGACGGCCCGTCAGGGTTTAATGGGCAGCAGATGACGCTGGGAATTAAGAGGATTGAATTGTTTCCATGGCAGATTAGAGAGAACTCCCACATCTTCTACCCACACTTGGGGCAGACACCAAGCAGGAAATGATGGAGACAATATTAAGAAACTGGCTCCTTGAGGCCACGGGGTTACGTGATGGATTTCTTATCCAATGTGTCCATTCTGTGCTTGCCTAGTGCCAGCAGCAGCCTGTGTGCCGGGAGCGATCCACAGGCAGGCATCCCGGGCTTGCTGTGCTCAGGTGAGTGGCTTCTGAGGCCTTTCCACCCTGTGATGACAGGCAAGAGGGCCAACTCGGGAGAGGAGCCCGTTCTGCAAGGCAGACGGTGGTGGGGTCACAGGGAGCCCCTGAGAACACGCCGGAACCTGCAGAACAGCCCTCACCTGAGGCCACATCTGGCCGCCTGGACCGAGGACTGGAAAAGGTATTTACTGGGTCCCCAAGGCCACTGAAGTACTTAGCACCCATCTAGGCAGGGTCCCCTCAGGCACCAGGGACACCTTCAAATGATTAACAACCAAGGGGCATTGGAGGAGCCAGCCCTCTCTGAAACAGAGAACCCAGGCAGGTTCGTGGAGACCCCCAGAACGGACAGGGCTACTAGTTAACGGAAATACAAACGTTGACTTCAACTTCATTGTCCCCGCAGGCTCCCCAGCCTGTTTCATTCTCTCTTCACGATTCTCACTACATTCAACTCTCCAAGGTGTGTCCTCCTTCCCTCGTATTGGTGATGCCATTGTTAATCCACCCCCTCCTAAGAGAGACTCGTATGTATATGTACGTGTATGTGTACATGTACATGTATCTGTGTATGCACACGTATACATGTGCATGTACACGTCTTTCTCCTGCCATTAGTGATCTGTCATTTAGTAACTGCCTACTCCTCAGACTCCAAACTGCACAGGACAGGACCCTATCTACATCTGTCACCGTCACTTCCTCATCTTAGTGCTCAGCACAGTTTCCCGTACATACGAAGTGCTCACTAATTGTTCAACCAATGAATAATAAAGCTACTAGACTGTGCCAGGCATTGGGTTCCATATACTCTCTCCAATTGTCACAAAATCCTGCAAGGGATGGAGTATGAGCCCCATTTTACAGGTGAGGAAACCAAGGCTGCAGAAGGCCACGGGGTGTAGGCAAGATGTGAACCCACGTCTACTGATTCCAAAGCGCAGGGGCCGCTGCGTGCTGTTGCCTCTGTGGTCTACCCTCTGTGGCTCTTCCTCCGCGTGCACCGATCTCACTGCTGTACGTGTGGGCCTTGTCCCCTGTCGCCCAGCTCTTGGCACACCCATGAGGGGCAGGAGCCCAGACAGACAAATGCCCAACAGAGACCAGCCAGCGGACACAGCTGCCCCACCACCTACACCCCAGAGGCCTTGAGAGCACAAGCGGCGCTGAGGACAGAACGGGTGCTATCTGTTATTAAAAGGGGACACAACCAACACGCAGACAGCCCGCTCTCAGGAAGCAAGGGGGGCACAGGGCTCCGGGCAACCTACCGGCATAGTGGTAATTTGCTAAAGGGTGACATTTTAACCTGACTGGCTTCCGCAGCAGCAGCATTTCCAGAGCAGCCTGCAGACCCATGGGAGAGAAAAGGCGAGAGTCAGTCACGGGGCTTGTGTCCTCAGAAGACCATCTGCCTAACAGGGAAAACGAGCCAGCATTGCAGGGCCCGGGGTTGGGGGGGCTGGAAGGAAAATCAGAGGAGACTCCCCGATTTGGGGGTCTTCCTTCTGGTCAGCACCCAACAGGACTCGTCATTCTAATACCTCCTCCGCCCATGCCTGCAGCCAGCTGGTCTTGTCAGAAAAACACAAGTGGCAGCCAAAACCCCACTCCTTCCTTGGTGAGGGCCCCAGCTTCAGAGATATGGTGGAGCCTCCTCTGTTTGGAGGCTGAGTCTCTGAGGAAATGAGTGGGTGATTTGGAACTGTTTTTTGCAGAAAAATCACATGTTTCATTACAACTGAACATCAACAGCTGTATTAGTAACAACTGTGCTACACATTGTCCTTCCACGGAGCCTTGCTAAATAACCCTTTCAAACCTACGTCCTTCAGCCTCACTGACTTTGTTAAAAAAGTGGTGCAGGTGGAGTTGAGCTGTGGATGGTTTGGGGATCCCAAATCTTGCTACTCCAAGTGTCGTCCATGGGCCAGCAGCACGGGTATCCCCTGGGAGCAGGTTAGAAATGCAGCACCCTGGGCCCCACCTCCAGAATGGCTGAATAAGAGCCTGCATTTTAACAAGACTCCCTAGGTGATGTGCGTGCACGTTAACAGTTTGAGAAGCACGGCTCTGCAGCACTGATCTTAAAAGGTCAAGGAGAGTTCTCCAATGTCCTAGAGAACCCTTGAAGGGTATCAGTAATCTCATGAGACGGTAGTATTGGGACATTTGTTTACTTTCACATTTTCATAAAATCAAAAAAGCAGGAGGTTAGCTCTGGTATAAGAATCATGTATTTACTAAAGGGGAAGCTGAGGCTAGTGACGAAGTGCTCCAGCCAGGGGTCCAGGTTGAGCAGGCAAATGGTCAGCTCTGATTCTGGGAAAAGGGCACCAAAGTTCTGGTTTGGGGATGCCAGGGAACTGTGCCAAAAGTGGAAGAATGACACCAGATGGTGCACAGCGAACATTTCACTTTGGTTAGGGGAGCAAATGGTTCTATGAACGTCAAACTGGCTGATTTCCAGGTAGGGAGGAAAGACGAGCAGAGTATGACAGGCTATTTTAGGCCAAGTCTTGCTTCGGGAAGGCCTTCTACTTCCATCACTGCAGACCTGTTTCCTGATGTGAATTACAAGACTGATGAAAAGAAATTCTAGTTTCCCAAAACAGATGTTGCTATCATTATTACTTAGGAACAGATGTGTAAACAGAAATCCAACTGGAGGTTTTCTGCAGGCTTTCAAATCCTGGCCTACTCTTTGAGATAAGGAACATGGGAGGCACACCAACTGGTCATCATCTTAAGAGTTGGTTGTGGGGGGCATGAAACAACACAGAAACTTGGTAAAATACTTTTCAGAATTCCGACATGAAGCATATGAACTGGGAAGCCTCCTTTTCACAGTTCCTTACCATCACATCACCTTTGGCCTCGAAGAGAGAGTGCAAAGCAAATTCAGAATTGGTCCCTCCACCTGGCAACGCACTTGAACAGCACAAATTCAGGAGATTCTCCACTGTTGGGAACAAAGAGAGGCCACTGCATCAGAGAGAGCTCAGGGTCACCGGGAAGACAAACTGATCCTGGAGCCAGAGGCCCCGGGGAGAGAATCCAGCCCTTCCTGCCCAGTTCTTCCCGTGCTGCCAATACCTCTTTGCTGGAAGTCATGGTTTTCCAGCTCTGGCCAGGGCTTCCATACCAGTGTGGCCTTGTGTGTGTCCTGGGCCAGGGCAGAGACATCCTGGAGTTCTGGGATCTCCGCTTGGAATCTCAAGCCAATGTTGATGCGTCTTTAATCACAAGAAGAAAAACAACAGTGTGGTCTTCAATTTGAGACCAAGGGCAACTGTCAGGGACTTGAAAAAGAAGGAAACCAGTTCCTTCTGCAAGAAGAATGCAGGGGCATTTCCTCACAGTGTGATCTGAAGATTCCAGGCATGGCCTTTCCACTGGGATAAGGAACAGCTTTAAGATTGGGGAGAGATGCTGTGGGGAGCAAGGGAGAAGCCTGCCTGGGGCTTCAAAGTTCCCTATAACTGGGAGAGGGAGGGTCCTAATTCCAAGGGAACAGCTGCCCAGAGCACGGCTGAGGGTACCACTTAACCAAATGGGACAAATGCAAAGTGCTTATTCCATTTTTTAGCCCTTTCAGACCACTTTCACATAAATGATCCCATCTGAACCTCACCAAGACCTGTGATGTAAGCAAGGCGGTGATAATTATTCCTACTCAATAGATGAGTTAACTAAAGCTTAGAAAGGTTAACTTGATCAAGATCAAATAACAAAACGGTGCTGGAACCAGGTTTCCCGATTCTTGACTCAATCTACTCACCACTCTACCATCTGGCCTCTTCTGTGCTTATCCATGAAAATAACCAGCTTTCTCTTCCATTATACCCCCCAACTCAAGTACTCAACAAGGCCACTTGGAGGATCAGCCAAGAATCTTAGGGAGGGGTTGGGGGATCAAGGGCATTTGGATGGACCCTCGTGGAGAGATAGGCACCCTGAGACAGATGTCTCAATGTCATTGGGGATGTGAAGGCATGTGGCCCCAACCAAACTGGCTCATGGAGTCACAGATGGGGACGCCTGGTTCTCCAAACACAGGGTCCTTGCTTTTAATGTGTTTAGTCTTTAGAAAAAGCCTTGAAATACTGGCAGTTACAGGGAAACAACAGTACTTGAGAAATACCACGATCCTACATTTTCTACAACTTCTTGCCCAGTGGCCACTCTGATGCCAGAAGCACTAGCTACACTTCTCAGAGCTCCCCACCTCTTTTCTAGGCTGAGCCTTCTGTTCTAAAGAATAATTGGCTTTTCCTTACGGTTCGACATCAACGGTCTGCTCTCCAGGCCCTGGGGTGACTGTCACGTTGCTGCCATCGATGCTATCTGAAGCACAAAAACCAGGGGTCACTGGTCAACAGAGAAGGGTACTGAAGAAACTAAATGAGCAGTTACCTAAACAGTCATGACAGGGCCCCTCTCCTACCCAACCCATGCCGGAGTTACCCCAGCAGTCTCTGAGGAGTTGGATGGAATGTGGAGCAACGTGGCTTAGCATTTCTCCACTTCTCACACAGGGTAAGGAGCGGCCAGCTGCCCCACTCTGGTCTGCTAAGCTTTTATTTATTTATTTTTAAAATTATTTAAAAATAATTTTTGGCTGTGTGCACAGGGCCCGTGGGAGCCTAGTTCCTCGACCGGGGATTGAACCCAGGCCCTCCGCAGTGAAAGTGTGGAGTCCTAAGCGATAGGCCACTAGGGAATTCCCCTATTAATTTGTCTTATTTCTATGAAACTATTCTTGCTCCAGAAAGTGATCCTGGCTACAGGCCTCTCCTGCTTGATCTTTTTTTTTAAAAAATAAATTTATTATATATTTATTTTTATTTTTAGCTGCATTGGATCTTCCCTGCGGTGCATGGGCTTTCCTAATTGCGGTGAGCGGGGGCCATTCTTCGATGAAGTGCGCAGGCGGTGGCTTCTCTTGTTGCGGAGCACGGGCTCTAGGCCCGCGGGCTTCAGTAGTTGTGGCACACGGGCTCAGCAGTTGTGGGTCGCAGGCTCTAGAGCACAGGCTCAGTAGTTGTAGCGCACGGGCTTAGGCGCTCCGCGGCGTGTGGGATCTTCCCGGACCTCGGCTCGAACCCGTGTCCCCTACATTGGCAGGCGGATTCTTAAGCACTGCGCCACCAGAGCAGCCCTCCTGCTTGATTTTTACACAGCATGCTAAAATGTGAAGGTGCGGCCTTGCATATAATCCCATTTGTACATCTACTTAGTACATTTATTTTGGGTGTCTTACACGGTTATCCACAGCACACTTCAACTGTTTTTCCTTATCCCAAAGAAACTCTGATTATCGCTCTACGCGTTACTCTCCGCGGCTAGACTGTGTTTCCCCTGAGAAGTATTCTTTCTAGCACCTAGCCCACTGCCTGGTACACAGAGTCGAGCCACCGCCAAGGTCTGTGGAAAACGAGACAGAATGGGAGGCCTCCTGGGGCAGCACCCGGCACAGTCGGGGTGCCGCCCCCCGAGGTTGCGGAGGCGGGGACAGGGGCGACTCACTGGGGCGGCAGAGCAGCACGCGAGGCGTGGGCGTCAGGGGCGTGAGGGGAAGCTGCGGATGCGCACCGGCGCCATGGCCGGAGATGAGCACGTTGCTGAAGAGCCCCGAACCCTGGCGCACCGGGCTGAGCATGGGCGGGGGCGTGTAGGGGGGCAGCTCGTGGGAGGGGTCGAGGAGCAGGTGGTCGCCCAGGACGCGCGGGGAGCGCAGCTGGCTCTGGTACAGGGTAGCGCCGGAGTGTGAGGCGGCGAGGCTGGGGGTGTAGGAGGGCGGCGGCGGGATGAAGAGCGGTTCCGGCCGGTGCCGGAACTTCTTCTTCTCCGGCGCGGTCTTGAGGGCTTCCTCGGCTTTGGCCAAGCCTGGCTGATGCTTCTTGGGAATTTCCTACAAGGGGAAGAATGATCCGATTCAAATACTTGGGCTTTTCCCACAGGCCCTTTCCACAGGTTGAGGGAAGGGGGACTGCTGTCCTAACGGGGACCCCTCCTCCCTTCCACTTGTCTGACCCCAGCATCCTCCGCCTTCAGAAACGGCCACATCCACCTCAGACGAGGCGAGATCTGGTGGCTTGATTAGGGAGAAAACTTTGGTTTTGGAGGAAATCCCTCATGTCTGGAGAGGGATGGGGGTGGTAGGAATAGTGGGTGGGCAAGAAAGAAAAAATTCACATTCTTTATTGCTTATCACTGCATTCCCATCTGGTGAGTGGAATCCAGCTGAGTGGGCCCTTTAATTCTCCACTGCTCCCCGGGGACAGACATCGGGGACAGATAACACATGTTCTGAGAAGGCGACAGAAGAATCTATTCAGGGAAGCTGGGCAGAGGCTGTGGGGCAGGAAGAGGGGGTCAGGCCTTGGCCAAGGCTCCCAGGGCCAGTGACCCACACTGGGCTCTTCTTCAAGGTAACCTTAGGGTTGAGGAGAGCCATCCCGGATCTTTGAGGCCCGTCTCAAGTGCTCTCCTAGAAGTGGATCTGGTGAACCGCCCCCCCACCCCACCCCTCATTACTGCTCCCAGCACTGGTGGCTTATCTGTGGCAAACCCTTCTCATAGGTTGGTTTCCTGTCAGCAGTGTTAGTTTATTTTATTCCAGCAGAACCAAGCATCTTCTGGAAGGAAGATCTGCCACATGGATACAGATATACTAATAAGTAAACACACGCACGGAAAGAGATAAGCAGGGCATGCCAAAGCCAAACACAAACAGACTTGGTTGTGTGCCAGCATCAGCCCAGAAAAACCGAGAGCTGGGTGTGGCTGGAGCGGCAGCCGTGCGGTTGGGAGGGGCTGTGAGGATACCTGCAGAAAAGTTCTGGGCAGTCTGTGGTCCCCTCCCAGGCCCTGCAGGCCAGTGCTTGTCACAGCTGTGGTCCCTGGCAATCCCTGTGCCCAGGGTGGCGCCTGAGTAGGAGGCAGCAGGGGGTGATGGGAAGGGTTGGCCATGGTCATGTGACCAGCCTCCTCCAGGCCATGTGACCTGCCCCAGTCACCCCTCAGCTCTGGGCTCCTCTACCTCAGGGCCCCTTCTGCTGCCTTCAGCACTTCAGGCTGCCCCTCCTGTCTCTCCCTCAGCTTCATCGGCTTCTGGGGTGCCGTCCCGGCCCCTAGGAGGGGAGTCTAGGGAAGCAGAAAGGTGAGGAAAGGGGAAGGGGCAGCGGGGTCCTCCAGGCCCCCAGGGGGCTCTCCTTAGGTCAGAGAGCCCCAACCTGCTTTCTTTCCCCACCAGAGGGCTCCTCACCACCTGAGGCTGAGGTGGAGAGAGGGGGCTGAGGAATGGGAAGAAGGTGCACGTGCCCCCCAACTTGGGGAGCAATCCTGACACTTCACACCCGGTTCTTGGGTAACTGATGGGGTCACCTGAGGACCCTGAGTGACTTCAACCCTGCACTGGAATCCAGACCTCTGACCACAGGGCCAAAGGTCCCTTTCGGGCGTTCTCTACTTGAGCCTCTGGGTTCTGTTACAACAGCTCTAAACTGGGACTTTCCAATCCTCCAGGCAAGGCTCTGAGACCCTGGGCCAGGGAAGGCCCCCGGAATATCAGACCTGGATGTCACTTGGGAGGAAGCATTTACAGAGTTCCAGCCAAGCTGGAGACAGGGCCAAGCGGTGAGAGGTTTTAAAAGCTCCCCAGAGAGGTGACAGTCACTGAGGAGGCCAACACCACCCCTGCCCCCCAACCCCAGATCAGGGAGAAACTGAAGTTCTGAGAGGGGAAGGGTCTCGGCTGTCTGCATCCCAGATGGCTAGGAGCGGAGTGGGGACTAAAACACAGGGCTCCTATTTGGACATTTTGATTTCTTTATATTAAGTGTCAGGACCTTGCTCACACTTACTCAAGTCCTACCTACATGCTTCCATTTCAGCTTATCTCCTCACAGTATCTCTCTCACCCTTCCCACAAAACCAAGTTCACCTCTGCCTTCAGAACCCTACTTGGAACTCCCCTCGTGATGGTCTTCTAAGCAAACTCACATCAAACTTCCCTTGCCTCTTCCCAGTCCCTAATGACCTTAGATCCCCAGGTATATTCCCCACCAGCCACACGCAGGGCATTGCTGCCTTGCTCTGTCTTGAATTTGGGTGGGGCTGCTGCCTGGGGCTCTGACCCCTGTGTGACTACAACCTTACTTTCTCCAGCTTCAGGCTGAGAGTTTCCAAAGGGTAGAAACAGCATCCCTTCCACCAAATGAGGAACTTCCCTGGGCAAAGAGGGGGCTTGGCTGTGTCATTTCATCTCTCTGCCTGTTGCTGGCCCCCAAGACCTGCCAGCTGATGAGAATCCTCACCTCCAGAGGTTCTCCATCTGTCTTTCCTCTTCTGAGCCCTGATATTACATAGAAAACCAAAAAGGCTCTTTCTGGATTTTTCTAGTTCTGTTAATTATCCTGCCTATCCCTATTCTGGCCCAACCCCACTCGTGCCTCCTGGAATCCCAGCACCTACCTATTCTGTGAGGACAAATGTGACTCAGCACACTACTCTGTGGGAAGGGGACAAATCTGATGTAGTGAATCACATGGGTTACAGACTCCCCAGGGGAGGGGAGGAGGGAGGGAGAGAGGGGGAGAGGGAGAGAGAAAGACAGAGACAGAGAGAGAGAGCGAGGGAGAGAGAGGGAAGGAGAGTGAGAGAGATCTCTGTCCCAGAGCCAAGCTAAGCTGCTTGGGTGAAGCACTCGGAACTTGAGAAAGAGAAGAACAGTGAATAAGAAACACAAATCTCTTTGCTTTCTTGAGACTGGGGGTCGGGTGTCTCAGGGGAATTACTGTGGGAATCTTAATGAATCCGGTCCTCTGAGGGTATTTATTTACACAGGAGTGATACTGAAAATATTAAGCATCTGGTAAGGCTGACTGACCATCAGAATGGATGCCAGCGCTACTGCCTGGAGGACCTGCTGTGCCAGGGGTTGCGTCTTTGGTTGCTGGATTTGGGGAGGTCTGGAGATCCTGGGGGAGGGGCCAGGACCCTGGGCAGTAGCTATTTATTATCTGGGACAGTACTTCCATATTTTAATAACTGTGATCACCAGCTGAGTTATCACCTCTGTTTAATCTAGGAACATCTTCGGGTCTCTCAGAATCTAACCCAGACCATTAGCCTGGTAGAGTGCCAGGTGTTTACTGGGTGGCACGCAGTGCGGACACGGATGGGATTCCCAAGGTGGCCGCGGGGGGCTCAGTGCGGAGAGGCCAAGCCACGTCTGAGCTCAGGCCAGTGGCCCTGGCAGAGCTGTCCCCATCTCCAAGAAAGCAAAGGGATGTCCCCACCCCAGGCAGGCAGGGCAGAGCAGCAACTCACAGCAGGCGGGTGGGGGGCAGCCCCTTGGGGTGAGTGTGGGGGAGAGAGGGTCATCCTCACGAGCACGGGCATCTCGTCGTCCGACATCGAGCTGGCTGGCTTGTCTCTGGCTGAGGGGGCGGCAGCGACGCTGTTGGCGAAGCCCTGAGAGCTGGGCTTGGGCGGGAGAAGCTTGACAGGGACAGACACGGGCATGACCATAGGTGTGAGGCTTTCCGCCTCGGGTGGGAGCTGCGGTGGTGGCGGAGGCGGAGGCGGCAGTGGCGGCTGAGGCGGAGGCGCCGGGGCCTTCTCTCCTTCCTCCTACACAGACAATAAAGGCTTTGATCCTGGGCTGAGAGCAGCTCTCATGGGGGGGGTGGGGGATGCACTTTGCTCTTCCTGAAATGTTCCTGGACATCATGCGTGGGTGACAGAGAACCGCTGCAGGGTGGTTTCCTTCCTGCCAGCCTGAGTCCCTCGGCTCCAGTGATGCCCGTTGGCAATGGACAAGGCACTTGATTTTCTACATTAAAAATTCTTGACCGTGTATCACTTGTATATTAAAGCAAATAGTGAAGAAAAATTTTTGTGTGGCTGTCATTGCTTTTAAAGAAAAGGACATGGACTTATAATCAGGCCAAAAAAAAAAAAAAAAAACCACATAAGCTCTTATGCAGGACCTTTTAATTCTATGGGCCTCAGTTTACTCATCTGTCAAATGGAGGAAAAGCTCTTTTAACTGGCATGGTTGGGAGACGGAGTGACCTGGGTCACATCAAAGTTTTTGGTGAACAGAGAGTTAATCCCATAGACTTAAATTAAGATTAACAGCATTCAAAGAATTGAGAAAGTTCTTTGAATTTTAATCTAACTCTAAAACTGCATGGGTAGTTCACCACAAGGGTATCCTACCTGGATAATCCTAAGGGCATTTAAAGGTCTTTGGATGCTCGAGTCTACCGCTAGTGCCCTGGTGAACAGAAAATGCTGGCTGGGAGCCCGATGGTCACACTAGCTTTCCCTGGCCATTGACTATGGATCTGGAAGGCCCAAGGGACCCTGGTCTTGAGTACTTCAAGCAGCAGAAGTTAAAAACAATATTGCATCTACATGTTTTCTTTGCTGTCTTCTCCAGGAGCTGGAGAGGCTGGGATCCCCTAAAAGGATTTCTACCACCTCAGTTCTGGACTCTTGTTCATGAAGCCAGCGGAAGCAAAGACTGTGTGACCTGGCTGGCTCCCAGCGTCAAAACTTGAGTACTTCCGTTAGGGAACGACTATGCCTCCTCAGGTTCCCCGAGTGGGGCTCACATCACTCTCTGATGGCAGCAAAGCAAAGCAAGCAGCACATGGCCTGGGAAGGACTGGGGGCTGACTCCTGCTCACCTGTTTGAGGCTGGGGGAGGCCCTCATCCCCCCATGGGACCGCATGTGGCCGTTCAGGGCAGGCAGACTCTTGAACTCCTTCAGGCAGATGGAGCATGTCAGCTTGTTCTTGGCATCAAACTGCTCCCCAAACACTCCTTTTGGTTGGCCACTGCTCCAGGGTAGGACCAAGTGGAGAGGACACACACGTTGATGAAGGGAAACAGTGACTCATCACAAGACCTCACACCCCACAATTAACCCATTTCATTCATCCAGAGCTCCCATGGCCATGGCCCTACTTGTATCACCCCAATTCCCTTCAGAGAACTAAGCCCAATTTGCAGATGGAAAACTGAGGCTCAAGAGTAGGAAAGGGCGTGCTCAAGATCATGCAAGAGTTGAACTAAACGTCTTTCTTCATTCCAGGCCTTCAGATGCTGGGTTTTTTCCCACCTCTGGCTTATGACCCTTCTAGAATCAGCTTCAGCTCTCCTCTTCCAGAAGTCTTCCCTTAGAGACATGGGTCTCGGTCTTCTGGTTCAGCCTCCAGGTTGCATGTCTTAGTTTGTAAGGTTCTGGCTAAGTCTTTATTTACCAAACCCATGAGGGGAGGAAACAAGACTGTACTATTCACTGGGGCATCCTCATAGCTTAGTTCCATGCCTAGCACACAGTAGGTACTAAATAAATACTCACTGAATGGACAGAGGGCAGAACATGGGCTTTGGAGTCCATCCCAGCATCCCTACTTTCTTGATGTGCAACCTTAAGCTCTCTGAGCCTCAGTTTTCTCATTTGTAAAATAATAATGATAATAATAGTTAACAGTGGTTGAGTGCTTACTATGTGCTAGGCACATGGTAATCATACCAACCCTCATTGAGCTACTTTTATTACATATGATATAGAGTAATAATAAGCACTCAAAAACAATAGCTGCTATTATTATTCTTATAAATTTCTTCGAGGAATTGACTTTGAATTTGGAAATGAATCATGAGACAATTCAGGGAAACCTTCCAGTCTCCCAAAATGCCAACAAGCCTCCATGCATCCATCCTACCTTGAGTCAGGGGACCCTGGCTGGGCTCTGCCATCAGGTAGGTGCATCTGTTTTGAGCCATGCAGGACACCGGAAGAAAGAAGAAAAAAAACAAATGTGTTTCTGATGGGAGGAGTCCTTGAGCAGTGGGAACCCCAGGGCCTGCACACTTCTAGGATTCTTTCTGCTCTCTGCCTCACGCTGACCGGGCTCACAGATACGCACGCCCTTGCCCTTCCACACCTGAGGCTTCCAGACTTCTTTCCCCTGATGTTCCCTGGCTTGGGGCCACGCCCCCTCACGGAGCCCCGCCAGCCACAAGCCCACCGGGACTCAATCCCCCACCTCCTTCCTTCCTGTTCTCCCTCTCCACCAACTCTGTACACAGACAGGCTCCATTCCCGAATGGAGGGCTGGACGACACAGCCTCACGCTGGGAGACCTCAGCTTTGGCCATGTCATCTTATTCTTATATTCACAAAGTCTCTCAGTTACTACAGGCCTGAGTCCTAAACAAAACAGCGTCAAGGGGACTTCATGCCTAGTCTTCAACCTTCATCGGAGCCCTCTCTCCATCTACCCCAATCCTATTCAAGGTGCCCTCCTCCCCCAACCCTGTTGTCACTTGAGTGTAGCAATTGGGACACGCCAAGGCCTGAACGGTGCCCAGGACACAGTAGGTAGTTTTGTGATCAAATACATTTTGGAAATAATCAAGGGTTAATGACCGTCACCCTCAGGCTGAATCTGGCCTGCAGACATGGTTTGCTTGGCTGGACTGTTTTAAAAAATCCTAAGAATGTCATTAGATGGGACATCTGCTCTCTAGCCCACACAGTCCTTATTATCTCATCCCAGGCCGTTTTGCTTATTGACTTTACCTGCCTGGATCCTCTGGGCAGCTAAGGTTTTCACCTCTGCAACTACGCAAGGTATCCCCTTGGGGAGATGTGCAGTGCACATGAGCGTATTAAAGCCTCTGAGAAGCCCAGCAGCACCGCAACCTGTTTCACTTTAAGAAACCCCAAATTCGTTTATCCAGAGAACCCATTCCCCTCCTCCCAGCAATATCCATTCAACATTCTACGGAACTCCTATTCTGGGCATTAGACTTTGAGAAATGCTATCATAATGTGGTCTCCCTCCCAAAGGGGGAACGATTTCATAGGAAATTCCCTAAGGATACAGACTTAAGGGGCACCAGACACGGTGGTGGTCCCTGGGCACCTGATCAGGCCTTGACCGTTACATGCATCATTCAGGACCTGATATGGTGTATTGGCCATCTCCTTAGTGAGACTGTAAGCTCTATGGGCAAAGGACTGAGTCAAAATTGCTTTTGTATTCCACAGCATCTGGTTAACGTTTGTGGAATAAATAAAGAACAGAAGTGTTGGAGGGGTTTGGAGAGCGGACTGGGCACTGCATAGACTCAGCTCTGGCTGGCCCATGGGCACACTGAGACACCAGGAGAAACAGCCACTGTGAGAATACCTGGGGCCACACGGCACTGGGGGACGGCTGCTGGTGCTGAGGCCCCATGTTGTTGAGGTGGATGCCACTGGGGGACAGGAGCGGCCGGTGGGGGAGCGCACTGCTGACCCTGTTCAGGTCCGAGCTTGCCGTGTCACCCATTCCTGTATCTGGAGGCCCCAGGTCCCCGTGGGAGCTCAGCATGGCCTGGGCCTGCCTGTCGCTTGGATAAGTCTTGGGCTGACCGTCCTCAGGCTGCTGGTGCTGGGGCAGGTGGCTCTGCTGGTACATGGGGTGGCCGTAGGGCTGCTGGGGCTCCTGGTAGTAGTACTGGGGCACAGAGCCCAGCTGAATCAGCTGGACAGCGTGCGCCTGCTCCGGGGTGTACTGGTGGGGGTCCCTGTGATAAGAAGGGGGCTGCAGGTGCATCTGTGGCTGCCGCGACTCTGGCAAATGCTGCATCATGGGTGAGGACTGGTAATACTGAGGTATCTGCATCGAACCCTGCCGCTGCTGCAGCTGCTGGGGCTGCGCTGGGCGAATCTGCTGCTGCTGCTGCGGCTGCATTTCTTGCACTGACATCCGCGGCTGCCCGGCTTGCTGCTGTTGCTGCTGCGGGTAATACTGGTGCTGCTGCAGCTGCTGCATGTGCTGGGACAGCATCTGGGGGGCCTGCAGTGACTGTCCTCCCTGCACTGGCATCTGGGCCAGTGGCTGCTGGTAGTCATAATACGGGTGCCCTTGGCTTGGGTGCGGCCCAACCTGAAGAGCTGGTTTGGACAGCCCGCCAGTGAAACCAGGGTGAGGCTGCTGGGGCACCTGCTGGTAGCGGGAAGGGAGAGCCGGTGCTGGGGTCTCCATAGGCTTCTGGGACAGCAACTGGCGGAGGGCGCTTTCAGGGGCTCCGTCCATCACCGCTGACTGGGTGTGCAGCACCTGGGCCATGTTGTTGACCTGAATTCGCAGGTTTTGGTTGGCAAACACCTGGGTGAAAGAGTCTAGCTTGTGCAGGACACCGCTGGTGAGCTTCTGGGTCCGGATCTCGCTGGCCTGGGAGTAGGTGTACTGGTAGCCATCGGTGGGCTCCGCCTGGGCTGGAGACCCCCACGTCATGTTCGAGTTGGTCAGGTTGCCACGTAGCTGGACATGGTTTCCAGGCCCTGCATGGCCTGCCCACCCTCCCTGCCTTGAGGAGTCCACTTGGCCAAGCGTTTTGGAGCCGACAGGCAAGCCCAGACCATCCCGAGTGTCTTGAGGGAAGTGGGGGGAGATGGGTGATGCCTGAGGGGCATCCATTCCAGCCCCGGGGACTGTATTCCCATAGTTGTGGTTCAGCCCACCGTGGACGCCAAGTGGTGGCTGTTGGTAGAAAAGGTTCTCACCACCGTGGGCCACGTGATTGGTCTTGTACAGTTGCTGATCCCCCATGGTGCCTGCCTTGATCGTGAACGTCCAGCCACAAAACCATAAAAAAAGATCAGTGACACAAACCCGAAAGGACTGAAACCCTGAGAAGCAGAGAGAAAGCGTCCACACTACTCCACAGCTGACATGTCCATGACTGTGGCTGGAGCCAGGTGTTCCTGTTGGCCTCTACCACGCATGTGCAGGGCGGGGGGTTTTACATCCTCACCCGGGCTGAGGTACGGACCAAACACCACCGTGGTGAAGAGATACTGCTCACACCTGCAAGACGAGATGCAAAGGACAGGAAAGGATTTACTTGGATGTTTTGCAATGAGCAACTGTATCTACCACAACCCATTATGGAAATAAACACAAAACAGGAGCCTGGATTAGAAATGGCCAGTTTCATACATGTCACTCTTTTACACTGATTCTGCAGATCCTGACCCCCATGTGAGATATGAACTCTCTTACTTTCAAGCCATTGCTCAACGGCTCATTAGTTCATTGATACGTTAATTCATTGTTTTGCTCACTGATTAATTCATCCATTCTTCTGGAACCCTGCTACTGAAAGCCCAGCACTATTCTAGGTCCTGTAGGGGATATAAAGAAGTTTAAGACATTCATTAATCAATTCATCTGGTCAAAAAATTCTTATTAGACATAGACATCTACCAAGTGTAAGGCACAACGCTAGAAAATCATTAAGACATGGGCCATCTCTCAAGGAGCTTACAGTTAGAAAAGGCAATTGGCCACATGAATAACTACAGTACAAGGAGGAAAGAGACGCATGTAATAAAATGGTAAAAAATAACAGATAAGGAACTCATAGTCTGGAGAGTGTATTTCTAGCAGAAGAGCAGAACCGGAAACAGTTTCAAGGAAAAGCAGTACACGTGTCAGTACACAGCTACCTGCTTCCTTGGGGTCCCTGCTCAGGGAAACATCTGTGCACAGTGCTGACCAGCTGGTCGGAAGCGTATGATGTGGCCTGACTCAAAATAATAGGCTGAGCCAATCAGATTCCCTCTCTTAGAAACATGAACTAGGAAATTTTGAGTGACTGGTCTAGTCTGATTTGAAGCCATACAGGTTCCTCTGTGAACTTCAAACTGGGGTATGTCAACCCCAGGGAGTACACGAAGACTTTCCAAGCACTATACACACACATTCAAAGCTTTAAGAGAATCAATTTCCAGATCCTCAACTTCCATAAAAACCCTTTTCTAGAACTGATGGGTGACAGAATTGCAGGACATTTGGTCCTGTCCAAAACATCCATAAGACATTGGGTCCGTAAGATATTTGGTCCACGTCAAGAGGTCCCTGAAATTTGGTCTTATCCAAAATGTCCATAAAGCATATTTGGTCCATGCCAAATGGTTTTGGACAGGACCAGATGTCTGCTAACCAGTGACAGAGGTGCTACACCTGCTCTTTCACAACAGCCCTCCTCCTTTACAAAAGAAAGACAAACTTCTTACTCATCCCATCCCAAATCTTAACTGGGCTTATGCCCCAGGGATAACTCCCCCAGCCGCCACACGAGAGGGCACAGAACATTGAAAGTGAGCAACACTAATAAATAAGTAGTAAATCTTCTTTGCAAGCTGGGTGGTTTCCAATTCTTTTTTTCATTAGGAAGGCCTAATAGAAGTAATTAAAATATAATTGTTAGTGATATATCACTATGTGATTTCTGGTACATAACTCAGAAGCAGATCAAGAACTGAGTAGACCCTGCTTTAATAAAACTTGTATTTTTATCTATTAGTTTATGTGAATGAGGGCTTTTCACTGTTTACATCTATATAAATGAAAAATGGAAATACAATCGACACTGATCCTTGTCTCATATCTCATGCAACAAATAGTATTCTTCCATGGATAAATAAAAAAACAGAAGAGATAACCTGGCACCAGCAAGATTCTATCTCTGGACCTGGGTGATAACTGCACGGGTGTGCTCCCTCTGTAATAACCTGAGCTGTACACTCAGACCTCGTCACATACATGCATGTATGTTATACGTCAATAAAAAAATTACTTAGCCAAAACATGGAAACAGCCTAAATGCCCATCAACAGATGAATGGATAAAGAAGATGTGGTACATATATACAATGGAATATTACTCAGCCATAAAAAAGCACAACATAATGCCATTTGCAGCAACATGGATACAACTAGGGATTATCATACTTAGTGAAGGAAGTCAGAAAGAGAAAGACAAACACCATATGATATCCCTTATATGTGGAATCTAAAATATGGCACAAATGAACCTATCTACAAAACAGAAATGGACTCACAGATATAGAGATCAGACTTGTGGTTGCCAAGGGGGGAGGCGGGGAGAGAGAGGGATGGACTGGGAATTTGAGGTTGGTAGATGCAAACTATTACATTGAGAGTGGATAAACAGCAAGGTCCTACTGTATAGCCCAGGGAACTATATCCAATCTCCTGGGATAAACCATAATGGAAAAGAATATTTTAAAAAGAATGTCTATGTGTGTAAAACTGAGTCACTCTGCTGTACAGCAGAGATTGGCAAAACACTGTAAATCAACTACACTTCAAACAGACAAACAACCCACAAAACTCCAAAAAGCAAACAAAAGAACAATGTATTTACATGAAAAAAAATTACTTTGAAAAGTCGCCAGCATCACCACCTAACGTACATTTTCAACATAATTTTAGTTTTTATGTTTATTAATTATTTATCCAAATTAGAATATATTTTATGTTGTTTTGATTGCCTGCATACTATTAATAATCATAATTATATATCAAACACGAAGAAAATTTTAGTATTTAGAACTTTCTGATTTCAGGAAATTTAAAAAGTTTTAACTTCATATGAAATTGTTACAGAGAAATGTGACAGGGAAACAAACGACAGAGCTTTAAGCACAAAAACATATTACATATATTACATTAGGGTAAAATTCCACAGGGGAAGTGAAATAGAAGTAAAATTTCAAGGAGAAAAAGGAACACTGACTATTAACGAAGCGTGTGCTCATGCGTTTTTAAAATGGATGATGGTGGGTGTCAAATTCCTATGGTGTTTAGATTCCACTGGATACATTTAAAACAGTGATGTAATCGTTTTACTTAAAAATATCAATGTTTACAATGTACTGGAAATTGCATCTTTGGCAGACGTATGATAAAAAATGTAGATGTAAACTTAAAAATGTGTGAGAGGGTAAATGGTTTTACAAAATCCTTTTATGGGGGATTTTAAGCAGAAAGTTTGAAGACCCCTGCAGTAGGCCCCCTCCAACTGGGAGCAAGTCTGAGTTGGTCTCCGTCCCTTTTGGAATGACAAGAGAAGGAAATGGACAAATTCAGGGTGGGGGGTTTGGTTTGGTGGAATGAATGCTGGAACAAGGGAAGCAGTGGGACGGGACAAAGGTTGGCCAAAGACGGCTGGGGACAAAGGTTGGCCAAAGATGGCTGGAGCAGATCCTGAAGGTGAAGTGATGTGGTGAGCCTTGAGGACTCCCAGTGACCACTCCCAGCTCAGAGGGTCTGAGCTCCTGATCAGCTGCCTACTCCACAGCTCCACTTTCAGGTTCAAAGCAAACTCATGATCACATCCCCTAAACGGATGCTCCTCCATAGTCTCGCCCTCGATTCTTCCCTGTCTCTTAACCAACCACCACAACCCAGCAATTTACTTCCTAACGTTTTCTTAACTCCACCCATTTTTCTCTGGTTCCACTACTATCACCCTAGTCCAAGACACCGTATCTACCTTCTGCACTCTTCCAACAGCCTTCTGATTGGTCTCCCTGATTTCAGTCTTGTTCATTCTCCAGACAGCAGCAGCAGAATAAACTTTTCCAAACATAACTCTGCCCCCATCAACCCACTGTTTAAAACCCTTTCATGGCATCTTAGCAATCTTAGGTTAAAGACCAAAATCATTAACAAGGCCGACAGGGCTCCGCGGGGTTTGTTCCCAGCCTCACTATGTACCCCTCTTCTCCTTACTCGCCAACACCTCCCCATCCCCACCCCCAGCCACTGTGGTCTCTCAGTTCCTTGAACCTGCCAAGCTGCCTCCTACAACAGGACCTTTGCACATGCTGGTCCCCCAATTTGGAGAGCGTTCCCCTTCCCCACTCCAACTCCTCATCCAGCCAAGTCCTGGGCAACCTTCAGCTCTCAGCCCAAACTATACTTTCTTGGAAAGTCTGTCCTGACACCCACTCCTAAGGCTACATCAGGGTCATTTCTTTTATGTTCTCATAAAACCATATTTCTTTCCTTCAGACCACTCTTCTCAGCCTGTAATTGTACTTCCACCAGTGCAATTATTTGATAAATGGATCTTTCTTTTACTAGGGCAGGGACCAAGTCTGTTTTGACCTATGATTCTATTCTCCAAATCTACCATAATTCCCAGTATATGGTAGGCCCTTTGATAAGAATTTGTTGATGGAGTGGTAATATTGTTGAATGAATGAATCAATAAATGAAACATATAATAATGATCAAGTGTCCCAATGAATTGATATACAGAAAAAGATATTAAGTGTAGGTTGAGCAGATATTAAATTCTCATGAAGAATAGCTTGATTTTACCTGGGTCCTGATGGACAAATAGGGTTTACAGAGGTGAGGGGACCAGGAAGGGTATTTCAGCTGAGGGAACAGCATGCACTAAGGCATGGAGTCAGGTGCAGGGGTCCATGCTGGGGACCATGTCCTTGTCAGGAACTCACTGATGATCAGGCTGAATTTGTATGGTCAGGGATAAATTGTGAGGCCTTAAAATGATGTCCAGCAGTGTTATCCTGTGGGTATTAGGCCAGGCTGCCTGGCTTAAACCTCGCCACTTAACCTTCCTCGAAAGCTTTGCACCAAGTCACTTCCCCCAGGAAGAATTACTTGTTGAAACTCATCAAACTCTGACCATGATCTGATTCTGTGTTCCTCCATCATGCCCCTGTGGGGGGAATGGAAGCTAGATAACTTTACTTCTGTTGACCTGTCTGCTTTGTTGTGTTCCCAAACTGCAGGGTGAGAGGGATTACTTTGTGTTCTGAGCTACAGGAATCTATTCTTTATTTGTTCATATTTTCAGAACTGGGAATGTAGTTTATTTATGAAGAACCCTAGAAAATAGGGAACCCTAGGAAGTCAGAGGGGGGCTCCCAAAGTGTGGTTCCCAGGCCAGCAGCATATAACATCACCTGGGAACTTGTTGTAAATGCTGATTCTTGAGCCTCACCCAAACCCACTGAATCTTGGGGGTGGGGACCAGTAGTCTGTGTTTTAATGAGTCCTCCTGTTGAGTTTGATGCCCTCTCAAGTTGAAGGCTGCCTTAGAGGTCAACTCCCCACATTCAGAGGAACAAGCTGAGGCCCAGAGCTGTAACTGCTGGACCTAGAACAGTACCTGACTCACAGTAGTAGGCAATCAAGAGTCATATACTCCTGCCCTGCCACAGAGAACGGACTTGAGGACACAGCGGGGGAGTGGGACGCCGGGACAAAGTGAGAGTAGCATCAATATATATACACTACCGAATGTAAAACAGCTAGTGGGAAGCAGCAGCACAGCACAGGGAGATCAGCTTGGTGCTTTGTGACCACCTAGAGGGGTGGGATAGGGAGGGTGGGAGGGAGGCTCAACAGGGAGGGGATATGGGGATATATGTATGCATATGGCTGATTCACTTTGTTGTACAACAGAAACTAACACAGTATTGTGAAGCAATTATACTCCAATAAAGATTTATTAAAAAAAAAAAAGAATCATATACTGAATGAAAGAGAGGGAAAACGACCTCCCTAGGAAGATGTACGAAGGTAATAGCAAGACCATGTGCTACTTATTTTACATTAAATTTATGTATTTTTTGAATAGGTACTATATTCACATGGTTCAAAATTCAAAAGGTATAAAAGAGCATACAAAAGACTGAAAATAATCCTAAATAAATACTTGAAAATAAAGTGAAAAGTTAGAGCAAAAATTTTAAAACGGGTATCTGCCCAAAGTCTTCCTTTCAGCCTTGTCCCCAGATACCCAGCCCCCCTCCTGGGACAGTCACTCAGGTTCCTGTATATTCTAAACATATTTTATGCTCATACAAGAATGCTTGTACATACCCCCACCCCTACCCCCTTTACACAGGCAGTAGCACACAGTTCAGCATCTTGTCAAAAGGCTGTTTTAAACATCATTTAAAACCTGAAAACTGTTCTTCTTGGTGGATTAGTCAATCCCACAGGACTGTTATAATACCAACTCAAGATTCATGTCTTTGTTATTTTTCTAATAAGGTAACTGCTTTGCTCATTATGTACAACACTTCCCATCGGGTAATTGGCACCAGGAGCTTTTTCATTCATGAACAACTTAACAGAACGACTGCTTTCACATTTCTTTGGTCAAGTCCTTTCTTATTAGAGCAAGACTCCAGGATTCTGGATTCAGTTGGACAAAAAAATTGTCTGCTCAGAATCTGCGATGCTCTCTCTGATCCCCCTGAAGCATCATAGTCAAACGACCTGCTTCGGAGCCCATCTCCCCACTGTCTGTCCAGTCATTCCAAGGCAGGGACAGCATCTTACCCATCTTGGGTCCCCAGTGATTGAGACACAGCAGATGCTCAATAAACACTCATTGAGCTGAAATGTCAAGCCAGACAAATGAGACCCAAAGCACTTCACCCCTAGATTTCCATGCTTCTGACATGGACCAAGGGCCAGAATTTACTATTTTTACAGGGCCCTACAGTGCCAGGTTCATGGAATGCTGTACATAATAATAAGGCTCTACAAAGATGTTTTAGCAAGGGGCTTTTCTGTACAGGGCCAGCTAGTAAATATTTTCAGCTTTGTGGGCTAGCTAGTAAATATTTTCAGCTTTGCGGGCCATACGATATCTGTCATAACTCTGCAGTTGCAGAGTGAAAGCAGCCATAAACAGTATATAAATGAATGGGTGTGGTCGTGTCCTAATAGAACTTTATTTATGGACACTGAAATTTGAATTTTATATAATTTTCACATGTCAAGAAATAGTGTTCTTTGTTTGATTTTTCTTCAACCATTTAAAGATGTAAAAAACCCTTCTGGGCTCACAGGCTGTACAAGGACAGTCGGGGGCTGGATTTGGTCCCAGCCATAGTATGTTGACCCCTGTTCTAGTGCATCAAAGTTCCTCTCCCCTCCCCCCGCACCCCCAGGGGCACCAGGAGACGGGGCACACTCTGCAAGGAAGATATCTGTCCAAAAGGACCATCCTTTGAACCAGAGAGAGAGACGGGTGGGGGGAAGAGAGGAAGTTGACTTTGGCCAACGGCTCGGCAAGACTTGTTTGCTTATAATTCAGAAGGGTTAACACCCTGCTCCCGCCAGACCACCACTGCTTGTTTGGGGAAGAAAAACCAAAAAGATTTTCCTTTTTCTGACACTGGGCCGTCCTTCAGAGACTATATACACAATTTCCCAAGTGACTTGGCTTCGGTTTTCGTCAAGACTTCCTCTCAGGTCTGTCAAAGGAGTTTAACTTGGAGTCTCCTGGGATTCTGCTCCCCAAAAGAGGCTGAAGCCAAGGGCAGTTCTCCAAGACATGGGTTCATGATTCATGGTCTCCTTTATAGCAACGTTGTTGTTCTAAATGTTCTCTGATTAGTCTTCTAAATAAAGCCAGTGGGTGTTCTATAATCCAGTAACCCAATTACCGTGGACCAGTTCTGCCAATGCCGGCGATTAGCGCCGAAATCTTCCTCCACGTAGAGTGACTGGCGCATCCTTGTTCCTTCCCGCCCCACTGCTCCCTGCCCCGGGTCTCACGCTGACTCTCAGCCCCGGGCGGATTCCCAAGGCTTCCTTTGGACACCAAGAGACATTTATTTCTCCATCTTTCAGTAGCACCCTGTAGCATCAATTGCTTCCTCCGAGCCTCAGGAACCAGGAAGAAGCCTGACTCACAAATGGAGAGTTTGGACCTTGCTTCCTGGGGACAGCTCTCCACCAGGACAGGGAGATGGGAGCTATTTCACTTTCTGGTGTGCGGATCCTCAGTGACAGCGCTCTCTCCTCTGGGCCAGCAGTAGTTCTCTACCAGGGAATTAATTAACATCGTCTTCCCCCCGTGACTGCCACACACCGCTTCCCTCCCGCCCTAGCTGGCATGGAGCAGTGTGAATGATGCTGAGGACACAGAGGGAAGAGTAGGGGACTCAGGAGTCTAGGGTGGCTTCCTGGAGGAATGGTCTGAGTGGGCCCTATTGATATATTCCTGGATACAGTTTTTCAAAGCACCCGCCTTGACAAATGGTTAGGCCTGGGTGGGGAGATTAGGAATATGGGAGTAGCCAGAGGTTGACAAGAGGTCTGCAGAAAGAAGGGAGGACAACGGAGACACCTGAAGAAGTCACACGTGAGTCCATGGGTGACCCGAACGCTGACTACTTCATAATCACAAGTTTCTCCTACCGATTTGCTGCCAGGAGAATTTCAGGAGCAATGTGACCGTATTCTGAAGACCTACTTTGTGCCAGGAGATCTGACTAAGTCATGACGTCTGGCCTCAAAGCCCAGAGACTGGCAACTGTACCCGACCTTATCCTCTTTCCTGCAAACTCACAAGGAGGACCTACTGTGCCAGGACTCTGCTAGGGGAGATGAAGACCCACAAACGTGTGTCTTGAGGCCTACAGTCTTGGGGGGCAGGTGCCAGGCTTCCTAAAGATCCATGAAATTTCACTAGGAGGAGGCGGAAGAAGGCCTGGCAGGGGGGTGAGGTCACACCACTCAGGAGGCACCGTGGGCAAATCCTTGCTGGGCCAGGGTTGCAGGGAGGATCCTCCGCTCCTGCCCCCAAGGACTTGAGGCTCAGGCCTTGTGAATCAGCACTTGGAACCAAGGAAAGGATCGCCCTCCCTACAGCTGTCCTGGGCAGGGTAGGGCAGGGCAGGGCTGGGAGATTGGGAGGTTTCCCTCTGACACAGCCCCAGGGAGTGTGGGGTGAAGACGGAGGGGAAGAGGGTGGCTGGCGGGTAGATCTGGCCTCACTGGCTTCAGCCCCAGCATCAGGGCAAATTATAAACCTAAGAAAACACAAGTCAAGCACCTGAGGGCTCTGCTCCTATCACTCAAGCCCCACACCCAGCACCCTGGGCCGAGCTGCCGGGAGGGCCTCCAGCAGGTCAGCAGCACAGACTGGCTTCCTCTGCAGGGGACGGGAGTGGGGCGGCCAGCACTGTGCCCTGGGACTGCATCCCCAGTGCTGCCCAGGATTCCAGGTAGGCTGTGTGGTTAGAGGATCAATTCCCAAATGCAGCAGCTGGCTTGGCTTTGGTCTGTGACCTTGAAGACATGAGACTGTACAAAAAACAAATGCCCCTTCTTTCTGGAAAGCAGCTCACAGTTCACTGGGTAACAAAGTCTGTGATGCTCCCTTGTGTGTGAAATAACTGCATGAAGGTTCTCGTGCTCGGGTGTCTGTCAGTCTCTCTCGGCCCTTCTGTCTGCGGTTCAGATGGGAGGTACCCCGGGTTATGACGTCAGTGCCACACTTGGACATCCTGTCAACACAGGGCCCCATCCTGGGGCGATGCCATGGCCCTTCTGGCTCAGGGTTCTAAGACTTTGGGGGGAATTCTGGGAGTCAAGAAATAAGCCAGAAAGGAGGACCTCTGATGTCTGGGGCTGGAGGCCTTCCCATCGGCACTTCCTGAGTCACTCCCTCCTCCAGGCCCCTGTGGACCAGGTTCTGGCGGATCATCCTCACTCAGCCCCCACCTTCCCAGCGGGGGTGAACTCGCCAAGGGCAGCTGGAGGCTCCTCTTGCTCATCTCTGGGACCCAGCCTGTGCCTCACATCTGGCACTACGCTAAGCAAGCGTTTGCTGGAGGGAGCCAGAGGACCTCACAGCTCCCCTCACATCCCCCGTCGCCCTGGAGCTCCTGGACTGAGGTTTGACTCAGTGACTTGGCTGCCCCTGGCGATGTCTCCTTTGTCCTTGTGCCAAGTGAGGGAGGCCGGCCTTCTCAATCAGATGAGAGGGGCACCCTGAGCGAGCTCCCAGGGCCCGTGGGAAGTTGCTGAGGGAGGGGAAGCAAAGGGTGAACAGACCCAGGGATCGAATTGGGAAGACATGTTGCAGGAGACAAGCTGATGGGAGCTGCCGAGACCAGTTTTGTCAGGAGGGTCTTGTTCCAAATGATAGCAAGCACCAAGATTGAGGAAGAATGCCTGCTTTAATTTACGGATGCTTCTGTGAATTCAAGTATTATTACAGAAAAAAGTTGGAGGTGAACATTCACCTGAGATTCCCGCTGTTGAAGTTCTGTGTGCGATGGTGGGAGGACCACAGAGCTTGGCTTCCGTCTACCCAACAGCTACTGAGAAGCCTCAGGGAATCAAGAGGGTGTCTTGCCCTTTTCTGGGTTTGCTCCCTCCTCTGGTGATCCTTTATATCCCTCCTGGGAAGCCCCCAAGCCTGTCTGGACTCGCTCAAGACAGATATCCCATTGGTCATTGGCCCTCATCATCTCACTGCCTCAATTTCTTGCCAAAATAGCCTCCCTTGGCTGCTATAAGACAAGAGGGCTGAAGTGATGCATCCACCAGGGGCCCCGGCAGCTGAAGTGAATGGGCAGACATGGGGCCCCTGGAGCCTGGGGGCCTCGGGGAAAGTGAGGACCAAGCCCTGGATGAAGGATCTGCAGGCCCAGACACGCGTCCTTCTGTTTGTGTGAAACGTCACTCCTCCAGGCCAATCCTCAGACCAGAACCAGACCAGAACCTTGGGTGTTCTATTTTTCAACCAATGCTAGATTTTAAGCTCTATAGGAGCAGGACTGTCTTCATACCTCTGCTTTTACATCTCTCTCTCCCTTCTCCACTGTGCCACGAGCAGTGTTTGACTCAAAGCAGACCCACTCAGTGTTTATGGAATGCAGCCGACAAGTTTGTCAAACTTCTCTTTCTCTTTTGCATTCACAGGTCACATCTAATTAACTGATGTATCTACAGTAACAAGGACAACGGGCACAAGTAGGTTTGGGAACATAGCTGATGCTCGCTCAGCCCCCGACCTCATTTGGGGAGTGGGTGCTACGTGTGTGGGTGTCTGGGAGAAGGTGGTGAGGTAGGAGTTGGTTAAAGACCCCTGTGTCTGCATGTGAATGTGCCTTGGGAGCTTTAATACACTACAAAAAAGCATGATGTCAAAAAATCTAAAAACAATAAATGCTGGAGAGGGTGTGGAGAAAAAGGAACCCTCTTGCACTGTTGGTGGGAATGTAAATTGATACAGCCACTATGGAGAACAGTATGGAGGTTCCTTAAAAAACTAAAAATAGAACTACCATATGACCCAGCAATCCCACTCCTGGGCATATACCCAGAGAAAACCATAATTCAAAAAGAGTCATGTACCACAATGTTCATTGCAGCTCTATTTACAATAGCCAGGACATGGAAGCAACCTAAGTGTCCATTGACAGATGAATGGATAAAGAAGATGTGGCACATATATACAATGGAATATTACTCAGCCCTAAAAAGGAACAAAATTGAGTCATTTGATGAGACGTGGATGGATCTAGAGACTGTCATACAGAGTGAAGTAAGTCAGAAAGAGAAAAACAAATATCGTATATTAACGCATGTATGTGGAACCTAGAATAATGGTACAGATGAACCGGTTTGCAGGGCAGAAGTTGAGACACAGATGTAGAGAACAAACGTATGGACACTAAGGGGGGAAAACCGCGGTGGGGTGGGGATGGTGGTGTGCTGAATTGGGCGATTGGGATTGACATGTATACACTGATGTGTATAAAACTGATGACTAATAAGAACCTGCAGTATAAAAAAACAAACAAA
Organism: Balaenoptera borealis; assembly: GCF_965194805.1. Taxonomy (NCBI): domain Eukaryota; kingdom Metazoa; phylum Chordata; class Mammalia; order Artiodactyla; family Balaenopteridae; genus Balaenoptera; species Balaenoptera borealis. The sequence continues at coordinate 76,384,643 of NC_138869.1, forward strand.
CAAAAAAAACAACTAATACTAAACTTTCTTTGGGTTATTTGTATGGAAATATGTTAATATAAATGTTTCAGACATTACATGAAATTTCTAAAAATCTCATATGTTCTGGTATAATGTTATGTCATAATTCTAGTATTACTTTAAAATGTATATCTCAGAAATAACTAAATTTCCTTGTCAGTTGCATCATTATGAACTTTCATCAAATCTTTAACCATGGTCATTTTTAACTCTTTTGTCATTTACAGACAGTTCTGGGTGTACTCTGATGCTTTTGCAAATATGTTCCTATAAAAGGGTTTCATCTTCAAGGAATTCATGGAAAAGACTCTGACAAGTACAGGTTTCTGGTAACTGACTGTACTGTTGAACTAAATGAATAAGCATTTTCAGAACTCTAATGGAAAACTGAAGAATTCATAAAAGTGCTAACAAAAGATCAAGATAAAAAAAAATTAATTACATGGGACTGAGTGAACTGATGAGGATGATTATAATTTTTGTGACTTTCTGCTTGAATAAAAAAAAAAAAAATCCCACAAGGACTCAGAGGCAAAAAATATACAAATCAATTTTCACTGCAAAGTAAAGGAGCTGTTACAGTGGAGGATTACTGGACTGAATGTCAATATTATGACATAGTATAAGTGTGTTTCATGTTTGGTAATTGCAATCATTGTTGTTTTTGTTGTGGTCATCCATTTACAATGCTTGGTGTCAGTTTATTTATCTCTTGTAAAAATAAAATACAGTGTGTGTGTGTGAAAAAAAAAAAAAGATGTGGCACATATATACAATGGAATATTACTCAGCCATAAAAAGAAACGAAACTGAGTTATTTGTAGTGAGGTGGATGGACCTAGAGTCTGTCATACAGAGTGAAGTAAGTCAGAAAGAGAAAAACAAATACCGTATGCTAATACATATATATGGAATCTAAAAAAAAAAAAATTGTTATGAAGAACCTAGGGGCAGGACGGGAATACAGACACAGATCTACTAGAGAATGGACTTGAGGACACGGGGACGGGGAAGGGTAAGCTGGGACAAAGTGAGAGAGTGGCATGGACATATATACACTACCAAATGTAAAACAGATAGCTAGTGTAGATAGAGCAGCCGCATAGCACAGGGATATCAGCTCGGTGCTTTGTGACCACCTAGAGGGGTGGGATAGGGAGGGTGGGAGGGAGGGAGATGCAAGAGGGACGAGATATAGGGATATATGTATATGTATAGCTGATTCACTTTGTTATCAAGCAGAAACTAACACACCATTGTAAAGCAATTATACTCCAATAAAGATGTTAAAATAAAAAGAAAACAAAATGCATGATGCCGCTGAATGACACCTTCCTGCACCGTTCTCTGTGCATTTCTTCTTCTTTTTTTTTTTTTGGCCGCGCCGCATCGCTTGTGGGATCTTACTTCCCCGAAAAGGGATTGAACCCGGGCCCACAGAAGTGAAAGCACTGAGTCCTAACCACTGGACCGCCAGGGAATTCCGTCTCTGTGCATTTCATGTGTTAGTTATGTGTCTTCAGGTCAGGCACAGACCCTCTGGGGGCCAAGAGCTGGATTCCCCACGGTGCTCAGAGCAGAGCTGGGTGGTGTAGGGCCTCGGTGAACATTTTCGGACATGAGTGGAACTCTTTTTTCCAAAGGCCTTCGAGGTAGGATTTCTGACAAAGCTGACATCTAGACATCACATTTTAGGAAAAGAATGAGGAAAGGCAGGTCTCTAAGATCTCCTTTAAGTGCCTGTTTAACCCCCGGAGGAGCTGCTTGGGATAGAAACCGCCAGCCTGAGCCCCCAGCTGCTCCTGGCTGAGCTGAACCCCCCGACAGTTTAGGGGGCATGTGGCACCCACTACTTGCAAACGGGGGAAGAGGCCAAAGCCTATGACTTGAACCCAGAAAGCCTCTGTCTCAGCAGATAACTCTAATCTCCTTCATAGAGAACACCGGGGGACTATAGGTATTTACCACCTCCACTTCCTGACCCTCAAACAAACGTCCATCCCTCCACCTGTGCTCTAACTCCTCTCTCTTCACTCATCTTAAATACTGGAGAAACATGGGACCCCCAAGAGCTCACCTCCCACACTTCCAGTAGGCTATCGATTCCTGTTGCCCTCTCCTCTATAGCATTCCATGACCATCTCCTCTCATCCCCACTGCGCGATCCATGGAACAGTCCTTTATAGCTGGTCCTGCCCCCTCCAGCCTACTGTCCACCCAGCAGCTCTGTCCACGCCACCCTTCTGCTTCCTTCTGTGCCCTCTGCCCACAGGAGAAGCATCCAAAGAGCTCAGGCTGGCACAGGGGGCCCCTCATGATGTGGCCTCACCTCCCTTTCCAATGATTTACCCAACCATTCACCCATATACACCCCGAGCGCCCTCCCTCCTACCCATGGAGCCACACAGAGTCTCCAGAATACTGGTCCCTCTGCCTAAAACCCCCTTTTTCCCATTCTCCATCTTCTCAACCTACTAGTTCCTGTTCAAACTTATCTTTTATGAAGGCTTCCTTGATTCTCAGCCATTCAATGTAACAAGGTATTTACTGAGTGCCCACTATGTACCAGGGGACACCATGAGGGGGTTGTATGACATGGTGTCAGCTCTCATGGTGTCAGGGGCTTGCCGTCTGGGGTGGGGGGAGTGTCAGAAAATGACAAATCTATGACTGCGATGAGTGGTTACGATAGAGGGCTGTGACCTCAGCAGAAAGGTCAGGGAAGGATCCTCTGCGGAAGTCATGGTGATACTGCAATCTGCAGGATGAGAAGCACTTAAATAGGGAAAATAGAGTGTGGAAAGCTGCCTCCCAGATAAAGTCAAGGATGGCACAGGCAAAGGCCCTGTGGCAGGTGGGAACACAGTGGACATAGGAACTAAGAGAAGGCCAGACTGGCCAGGATAGGAGCATGGCAATGAAAATGGAGACGGGGCAGGGGCCAGACCACCCCAGGTTCTTGAAGGTAAGGAGTTTTATCTTTATACCAAGAGCAATGGGGAACGATTAAAGTGTTTGGATGTGTGTATGTGATGTATGATGTATGTATGTGTGTGTGTGTGCATGTACAAGTATGTGTGTGTGTGCATGTACAAGCATGTGTGACTGATCAGATTTCCATTTTGAAAAGGCCACAGGATAGACCAGAGTTCAGCAAATGTTTTCCGTAAAAGGCCAGAAAGTATATGTTGCAGGGTTCACAGCCAGGAAGCAAAATCGAGGCTATGATGTAGACGCTTATATAATAAGAGAAAAAACAAATTTCTACAAACTTTTTGAGGAAACTCAAAATATAATAGTAATCGAGTACAATTTAATGTAAATAGATCTACTAATGAGAAGAATGGACTTATTTTTTTAGAGGGATAACGTTTTGCTTAATTGGGTTCAAAGTCAGTGCCCCGTATCATCAAATGTTTACACGCACAAACCATTTTTAGCTCACGGGCTGTACAAAATCAGGCAGTGGCTGGATTTGGCCCATGGGCCATAGTTTGTGGACCCCTGGTCAGAACAACGGACTGGAGGAGGGTGAGTGAGGACATGGGGAGCGGGACTCAACTTAGTGATGGTCCAGGCCAGGCAGCTTGGATGTGGGTGGTGATGGAGGGGCATGTGGGGGTGAAGCTGATAGGACTTAGTGATGAGATGGGCAGGGGGATGTGGGAGGGAGGAGTGTCAAGATGATGCCTAGATTCGCATCTGCGAAGACGGAGCACCACGAAAGCTGTTTCACTTTGAGACCTACAACAGGAGCTGTCACAGAGGCAGCTGGACCGAGGGCTCCAAGGCTCAAGAGAGGCTGTTGAGTCCCCTGACACAGGCAGTAAGTGAAGGCAGGGATGGGACGAAGAATGCCTGGAGGGCAAGTGAGAATGGCGGGACTCAGGCTGCGTGTCTTTTTTACACCACTTAGAGCACTGGTCCCAGCTGCTTTATCTGCATCCACCATCAAACTGGGACCTCTTCCAAGGAGTGCCTCATCAACTCTGTCTACTGCGGTCAGCATAATACAGGGCACCCACTGGGTGCTAAGGACACAAAAGAGGGAGAGAAAGAGAGGGGAAGGGGAGACCTTTTGCTTCCCCAGGCTCACATGGAGAAGACCCCCCCCCCTCAATTCACAATGGAAGCCCACTTCCCATTCCTACCCTAAGGGCTGACCATCTCCCTGGCTCACCTTCCACAGGAGCTGCTTTCCACAGGGGTCATGGGACCTTCCCCAAACACTTAAAATCATTCGAGTGTGTGCGCGCACACACACGTACACACAAATCTCCACCCCACCAACCTTTGCCACATGATTTGTGGTGATGATGTACTGACAACACGCTCATCAGCTGTCAGTTCAACATGTCTAAATATTATGTTCCCTCACCCAGAACATCATTTTTTTTTTAATTAAAAAAAAGTTAAGTGGCAATCCCACTCATAGCAAGGAGGGGAGAAAGGGAAAAAAAGCCACAGGTTAAAGAAAAATCAATTTTTCTTTTTTTTCCCCTTTCTTTTTTTTCCTCTTTCCTTTTCCTGAGCAGAAGAGTGAGAAGCTCATGGCTCCTTCTCTCCAGCAGCCCTGGCACGAGGAAGTCAGTGCTGACATGGAGGGTGACCCGCCCTGGCGGCCGTGGGTGTGTTTGCCTGACGTCAGTGGAGCTCAGAGCAGACCCGTCCCCCCGGGGCCACAGCCACGAATCCTCTGGCCCACGTGGAGTCTCTGGTAGGGATATTGAGGAGTTCATGGGAGGGCGTGCTTGTCCTCATGGCCAACACTAACATTCTGGAAAGCACTGGACAAAGCACCGACACCCACTATCTTACTCTGTCCCCACAACAAGCTGGTGAGGTCAGAATTGTTTTCTCCATTTGAAAGATGAGGAAATTCACGTGCAGGGGAAGATGCACTCAAGGCCACACAATTGTGACAAAGGGTTAAACCTCCAGCCCTCTGATGCCAGGATGAGGCTTCTCTGATACCGTGTGGTGTCCTTCATTCACCCGTCGCAGATCTGAGTAGCATGAAGCTACTTCCCCCTAGTTGGACCCCTGCAGCGCTCTCCACGTTCTGAAGGGTCAAGGAGAGCTGGCTTATACCCTGGTATAGACACGTCCTGGCCATCAGCTGCAGGCAGCCTTCAACCCTTTACATATAGCCGTGAACTTGGAAGTATGAGAAAGAATCTGATGCACTTTACACCAAAAACCCTTTCTCGTTCCAGGTTTAAAGGGCTAGCTTCAGCTCTCTGGAAACTTTTTTTTTTTTTTTTTTTTAACTCATCAGGAACTTTTCTCACTGGAGAGAAACACATGGATTATGTGGCAGGCGTTTTCCTCACAGAAACACCCAAAGTACTGGGCTCTGGAGTCAGAAGACCAGAGTTCAAATCATAATGTTCCACCGGCAAAGTGAGAACCGGGAAGGCTGATCTAATCTTTTTTGGAGCCTCAGTATTGACATCTGTCAAAGAGGAATAACAACACCTAATTATTCCAGGTTTTTGGTGAAAATTAAACAGGAGAATGTTCAGGACATGCGTGGTGCCCAGGGAGAACTCACAAAGTCTCACCACCTGGGTGGGGTTTCTGTTGTTTTGTTTTGACTTAAGTACAGTTGACATCAAGGCTCAATGACTCAGTCATGATTGAATACATTTGGTTATTTGTTTCCTGGGCAACCTTCAGCCCTCCCTTTGTTTCAGTGAGCAGCACGGCGCTCAGGGGCAGAAATGGCTAGAAGTGGACACAGGAAGGAAGAGAGAAAACCCACAGTCGTGTGGGCCCTCCCGTGTAGGGACAGGTAACCTCACTTACCTTGACACCCTCCTGAAAGCACCACTGCATCAGAGGACATTCCCCTTTATCCCTAAAGATCCAGCGTCACCGTGGAAAGGCTAATGTGCGTTTAGCATACTGTTCACCAGGCAGAGAAAGAAGCAGGAGGATACAGATGCCCATGTGACTTGCTTATGGGGCAGACTTGCTTTCTGGGGCAGGTGGGTCCCTGCGAGAGAGGCCTGTGGATCTCCATGGGTCAGTGAGACTCAGAGGTGCCTAAGAGGGACTCAGTGTGGCCATGAGTCAGGCCAAGCTCTCTAGTGTGGTTACCGGTAACGAAGCGGGTGTTCTGCTCTCTGGGGTCTGGCTCTCAAGCTGCTCAAGACCCCAGGAGAGGGAAAGAGATGTAATTCTTGAGTGGCCACCTAAAGCTTAGGAAATTTGTGGTTATCATTAAAGCAAGAAGTTGAAAGGTGCTGCCCCAGTTACCCGGAAAGAGACATTTCATTCCCTCCATGATACCAGATAAGGAAATAATCTACTTCCCTTCCTGTTTCAAGGGGGCCCCAGCTCTCAGACTCCAGGAAATTGGCAGTAACTCTGTCTATATCTGCCGTTTCCTTACTTTCAGTTACAGCCTCCTGGCCTGCTTACACAACAGCTCCCTTTAAGGAACGTGGGACACACTGTCTGGCAAGGCTGGCCCAAAGCAGGCCTGGGGCGGCCTTGGTGCCCACATCTGCCACCTGATCTGACGGGCAAACGAGACCCTTCCTGGTGGAAGCTCCGAATCACTCAGTGTCCGTGTCAGCCTCCCAGAAGTTAGGGAGAAAATGAAGCCAACCCTTAACATCTCGGGGGTACCCTCATACCCACTGTCTTTCTGTGAGGCAGCCCAGCAGGAGGCTCTACTCCCATTTTGAGCTAAGCTATGGACGCTCTGAGGGGGGAAGAGATTTCCAAAGGACCACATGTGCCAGGAAGAAGCCAACCTGAGGGAGACAAGAGCAGAGGTCCTCGGCCAAAGATACCCCCCAGAACCACAAAGGACCACCACTAAAACAAGAGCCTCCACGTGACTTGAGTGTTCTCCAAAAACGCAAACAAGAAGGCAACAAGGAAATGCAAAGAAACAAACCTCTATTTCTATCTCACCTATAAAAACGTCACAGCCTCTCTGAATTGCTCCCATGTGTCCTCCTCCTTCTCCCCTCCACTCTCCGTCTTCTGGACCTAAACCAAGCCTCCCCCTCGCCTCTGGATCATGTGCACATAGATTATCTCCCTCTTCATGGGACACTCACAGGAAATTTAAACATTCTCAGACGAGGTTCTTCTAAGCCCACTTCCCCTGCCCTCCACCCCCTACCCAGTTGCTGCGTATTCAGGAAATGCAAACCCAATATAAAGATAACCCGGGCCAAACAGAAAAGGAGACTGGCCCTGTGACCTTGTTGGGCAAATGACTTCCTCTCCCTGCATCTCAGACTCAGCTTCTGCAGAATGAGGAGGCTGGACCTGACGCACTGCAAGGAGGTCCCACTGGCTCTGACCAGCGAGGGCTTAGCTCGGTGAACCTCCCAGACCCTGCCTGTCTCAGGGACACCCAGCAACCTTGAGGCAGGATATTGAGGCAGTAGGGTTTTCCACCACTGACAGCCGATCCCTAAGGACCCTGGCCCCCTGGGGGGAAAGAACACTGGGAATCAGGCCACCTGGATGTCCATCTCGGTTCCGCGGTATTTTGGAAAAGGAACTGAGTGAGTGGGGGAGGTTATCAGGGCAGACTTAAGCTCAGTTAGAGTGTTTTAATTTTTAAAAAATAGAATAATCTATATGACTAGTATAATAAAGATTATGAAAATGTTTTAAGGACCAAAACCACCTAACAGCAAGAAGGAGCAGATAGTCAGTCTCCAGAGAAGCACCTAAAGACTCAGCTTAGAACCTATTTCTGTTGGCTTTTATGAGGCCATGGCAGTATATGAGTCCCGTGCCTGAGGCACCTCCTTGTTTCTCTATTCACAGTAACCCCGGCTCCCCAAACTCCTCACATACTCCCCAACATGATGTGTCCCGACTCCCTAGTTCTGGAAACCATTTCCACATCTGCATCTGGGACAACCCCTTGTTTCACTGCGCAGGACTCAGCTGACAAGGAGAACTCAACCTGGGGTGTCGCCCATGAAGAATATTTAATCTACCAGTTGAGCTCCCCATGGGCGAGGCCAGTTGGATGGTGTAAGTAATCAATCTTGGCTCATGGCTCTGAGTAACTAGAAAGGAGGAGGGACAGGAAGCATGAATCATTATCTGGAGAGAGGCCGTTAATAGACTTTGAGGTTTGCAGGCAGGGTGGGGATGGGGTGGGGTTGGGCCTGGCCCCTCAGCTAGGTCGAGAAGTTGGTGGACATCGTCTTGGGAGTCAGCTCCCTCCCTAGTGCAGCAACATCAATGCTCAGGCTCCTACAAAAGCCCACCCTTCTAAGTATTTGAGCCATACTTGGAAAAGGAAGGCAAGTGGTTGACTTGTCTTTGAAAATTATTTGGAAATAATTTTTTGATCCTCACAGACTGAATTTTTAAAGAAAGTTGTCAATCCCTGTTTTACAAAAGTGAGTTGGTAGCATTTGCAGAGAGATAAAAAGGCAAATGCAAATCCATTCAAGACCACCATGTTCATTGGCCATGCATGATCAGACACAGTTGGGAAACCTGGTGAAGCACAGTCAAACACTCATTGCAGGACTTGTCAGGGCACTTGATATGCCAGTGGAGGTGGCTCTCTAAGAGATGCCACAGAGGCCATCTGTGGGGCTAGAAGCACTGCACTGGGTCTCACTAGCTCAAGAGAATGCCCATCTCTAAACCTCAGTTCACACCACTTCGACACCCCCAACGTACAAGGTTCCTTTTCCAGCCACCTCACCCTACCTGCCCCACGGGGCCAGCCCCAATCTTCTTCCTAGCTTTCCCCAGGAAGACTTCCCTGAGCACTCGAAGGCACAGTGCTGTCCCCCTTGGAAACCTATTCTGAATACCTGGCACTTAATCTTATGAAGGTGTTTTATCCTTTATGCATTTTTTGGTCATAAAGTCTTTTTAAATGAATAGACTATTTTTCAGAGTAGTTTTAGGGTCATAGCAACTCTATGCATTTTTCGTAACACTTGCCCACTGTACAAAGCCCAGAGTCACTACAAATAGCAGGTGCTAAAAAAGTTGTTGCCTGATAGATATCAAATCAGGAAGTGACACAAATCTGAGTGTAATACAAAGTCACTTATTTATGAGCAGGGAGTGTGTGTTTATAAGCCGTCATGTCAGCTTTAAGAATGGAAGTCAAATGGACAGTGGAGACCACCCATCCTGCCCCTTCTGGACATGTGTCCAGCAGAGTCGGTGTGCCACCCACTGACCGGGGTGGGGGCACCACAGGGACAACTCCCCAGCGAGTGGTGTCATGAGGCTCCAGAGCTCTCATGGTTCTAAGACAGAAGGAACAGCTTGGAGGGAGGGCTGAGATGCTGAGATGCCCCATCTCTAGAGATGAACATTTCTAGAACCCATGGTTTATAGCCCGTGCAAACACTGGCCAGACCAGTGTGTTCTGCTTTCCCTCCGATTATTTTAAAAAACACCCCAGCGAGGCTGGGAATCCCACATTGACCCTAGACTCCTGCCTCCATTTCCATCACATATCATAAACCAGTTCTGCCAACATGAGAGCGTCACTGAACAAGGGCGCGAGTCTTGAAGGGGTCTGTTCTTAGTCATGATGATATTGACTACCACGGACTGGGTGCTTGTGATGCTCCAAGCTCCTTTTACAAGCTCTACATACATACATCATCTCATTTCATCCTTGAACAGCTCTGCCTGTGGTCCCCATGTTGCAGATGCAGAAATGGAAGCTCAGAGAGACGAAGCTAGTGAGAGGCAGAGCAAGGTTCAAACTCAGCTCTTTCTCCTGCCCCCAAGCCCAAAAAGTCTAACCACTGTGCTCTGTGGCCTCCCCTCCGATGAAAGGCACACAAACAGGAGACAGGAAAACTAACAGCAGGAAGGATGGGGTTGGTGGGTGTGGAAAAGAGGCACAAGGAAAGGGAGAAGAAGGAGAGAGAGCACGAGGACAAGAGGAAGTTGAGGTCTTGTCCTCAACCTTGAGGTGCACATGGGATCTGGCTGCAGGTCCAGGAGGTCTTTGCCAAGTGGGAATGAAGCAGGAAAGTTGCTGGGGACCACGGGAGAAACAAACCACAAAATATGCAGAAGCCATTTCCTCTCTCGAGGAAGATAAACAATAGATTCATAAACAAATTTTACAAAGCTGCCCAACTATTTATAGCATTCTGGTAGGAACTTATATCCTTTGTGAGCATAAAGCTAATCCCCCCAAAAATGGTTAAGTTATTCTGAGGAGAGCAAAGGTAGGAAAAGGGGAGAGGGGAGGAATATACTCCTTGCCGGTCCATCACCTGCTAGCCCTGTGACTGCAGTCAGTTACGTGTCCTTTCTGAGCCTTGGTTCATTCTTCTGTGAACAAGGAATAGTAATTCCTGTCCCACGAGGCTATGGTAGAAAAGAAAGAAAACAGACCTTCTGGCAATATGGCAGATCAGATACCCTACTTGACCTTCCCAACTGAAACAACTAACATGCTGTTTAAAATTTGAAATATAAAGATTATATACACACTGCTGAACTGGTATAAATGGAAGGATTCTTCAAAGACCAAAACCAAAACCAAAAGCAGGAACTTTGGGATGTAAGCTAGCAGCAAAGCTGGCTTTTGCCCTGAGGGTTCCTGCCAAACCCTACAGATTCTAAGTTTCCCATGAGAGCTGCACAGTGTTCAGGAAAGAGGAGAAAAAGCTTAGTTCCTTCATAAAATTGGGACTTCAAAAGGCTCCACCCTCAATGAATGAGAAATAGACCCCCAACACAAAAGGAGACCACAAGGAAACCTGACCTTGGGCTGGGTAGAAATCTGAACCCATAAGCTGGATCTCACACAGATTTGCAGTTTGAATTCATGCTACTTATGTAGCCAGAAAAGCTTTGGGTAGAAAATGAATTTAAAGTGATTTGTGATTGGGAGTGCCCCCAGACAACTAGCAGAAGTTAATGCAAAACGTCTCTGGAAAAATTAACTTCAAGCCATACCTCAAATAGTTCACAAAGGTAAAGTTCTAAGGAAAATGAACAGCTCAAAGAAAATAACAACAAGAAGGAAACAAGGCATTATGAGTACTAGTCAGCAGAAGCAACAGACGGCAGAATCAGACCTGCAAAGATTTCAGATTCTCAATTACCAGACATGAAATTCTACAATTTCTAAATAGCAACTTCAATATGTTAAAGAAATTAAGAAGTTTGCAAATATAAGCAAGAAATAGGAGAAAATCACCAAGCAGATTTAAAAAATAATGGACCAGAACTTCTAGAAATGATAAATAAAGAAGCTGAAAGGAAAAAATTTCAGTGGATGGATTAAACAGCATTTGAAACACAGAATAAATTAAATGGAAGACAGGTTTGAAGAAATTATTCAGAGTTCAGCACAGAGGGACAAAGAGGTGAGGAATATGGAATAGAGGTTACGAGATACAGAGAACAGAATGAGAAGATCCACCATACGTCTAACTGGAGTTCCAAAAGGAGCTATTAGAAAGAATGGGAAAGAGTCAATGTTCAAAGAATGAAGGGTGAGAATCCTCCAGAACTGTTGAAAGACACTCATCTTTAGCTCTAGGAATCCCAATGAAACCCAAACAGGATAAAGACAGAGAAACTGACACCTAGTTACATGAGAGAGAAGTGGCAGAACACCAAAGAAAGCAGCAACATCTTTAATGTAACTAGAGGGAAATGCCAGGTCACTTATAAAGGAAGACCGACAGCCAACTTCTCAACAGCAACATTCAGAGCCAGAGGTAGTGGAATAATGGTTTCAGTGACCGAAGAGAAAATATCCAGGAAAGCTACCTTTCAAAATTGAGAGCAAAAGACAGTTTCAAGCCAACAAAAACCAAACCAAACCAAAGCAAAAACAACTTGAAAGTTTACCACCAACAGACTCTCGCTAAAGGATAATGCTAAAGGGGTTTATTTTAGGCAGAAGGAAAATGATCTCCAATTCGTGAAAGAATGGTGAGAAAAGATATTGATAAGAATGTGGATACAAACACATCATATAAAACACTGATGTCTAAATTGTAAGGAAAAAAACAGGATAGAATGAAAACACAAGATAGCAATTGTATATAAATTGGGAGAGGTAGTGGTTAGAATTAAACCAGTTTATGGTTCTTGTATTTTGGGGGAGGCAGGTAAACACATTGATTAATTTTAGACTTTGTTAAGTATGCCTGTTAAAATAGATGGGCTAAATATTGAAAGAACAGATACAGAGCACATAACTTCCAAATAAGAAGATAGAAGATGGAATGAGGAGGGAAAAACATCTCAACCAAAAAGAAGGAGCAGAAAAAAAACAAATATAAAGATGGTTGAAATGAATCCCAATTCATCAGTAAGATACACCTGTTCTAACCAAACAGCATTGACTTAAAATATACAAAATTTTATACATAAGCAAAATTTTTGGCACTACAAGGAGAAATGCACAAATCCAATGGGAGATTTTTAACATGTCTCTCAATAATGTGTTATTGAGAAGATTAGTCAGACAAAAACAGACAAGGACATATTATAGATGATTTGAACAGCACAATGAACTAGCTTATTTTAATGATCATATATAGAAAACTACTATATATCTAATAATTAGAGAGTAACACTTTTTCAAGCACTCATGAAACATTTAAGAAAAAAGTTGAAAAGATAAAATATTTAAAAGGAGCACACAGAAATGGTTCAATGCTTATTTCAAACTCTCTCCAAGGATCCATACTTATTTTATCTTAAAAAAGATAAAGACCCTGTCTTTCTTGTTCACTGATGTATCTCCAGAGTCTAGTACAGTGACTGTCACAAAGGGGGCTCTTAATATGTCCTGAAGAATGAGTGGCGAACAAAGGATTCTCTGTTGAGGATGGTACAGGCTGAGTGAGCACTGAGGACCAACACTGGAGGTGATGAAGCCCTTTCCAACATGGAGGGGACAAGAGGACAAGGTGAGTGGTGCCAGTCTCCAGGGAGAATTTATACAAAAAAGAAAAACAGAGTCACGACAGCCATCTCCAAATCCAAAGAGAGAGTCATGTGGAAGAGTCTTTGAAAGCCCAGTCTTTGCGGGTCCATGTGGCAGAGCAGAGGAGAGAAGATAGAAATTGCAGGGAGGAAGAATTTGTCCCAATATTAGGAAGAATCTTCTAACAATTCATTGCTCAGCATTGGCCGGGAATTGGCCTGGCTTATCCTCTAAGGCCCTTTATGACCCTGTGTGGGACAGGAGACTGTCCAGGACGTCCTGAGAGTCCCAGACCATGAGTGGACCATCCTTCCAATTCTATCCCGTCCCAGAGATTCCTTCACCCAAAATTCCCTGGATACCCGATCCCTAAAAAATCTGCCCAAGGTCCCAGATTCAGGAGGTGGTGGAGGAATAATGAGAGCTTCAGTCCCCAGAAACTCAATCCAATGTCCTTTCTGCTCCACCATCGGCCTCTCCATTAGCCGAAATGAGCACGTTTTGCCCCATTAGGCTGACATGTACTTTTTCAGTCTACCCATGTCCCAGTAAACCCCATTTTTCCAGCATATGGCAAGGGATTACAAAAGCATAGAGAATTAGTTCAAATGAAAATGCCGAAACTTTCCAGGAAAAGGGAAGCAAGCTCACCTTGGCCTCCGCAGCAGATGGTTGAGTTGGGGGCCTGGCTCTGGGGGCTTCTCCTGCGGCTGGCCAGTCATGCTGCTCTCATGCTGCTGGGCAGGTGGGAAGAGGAGGCCTAGTTCTGTGGGAAAAAGAGAAAGAAAGGTCACTTCTTCATCGTTTGCTCCCAGCTCTCCATCACCAGCCTGCCAAGGACACTATCCAGAAGCCGCGGGAGCTCGCGAGGCTGGCCTCAGCCACTCTCATGTCATTGGGGAGCAGACAGGCACAGGACGAATGTTTCCCACGCCTTCCAATGTGCCAGGCAGGGCTCTAAGGAACGGGGCTACAAAGATGAATCAGATGCAGTCCCTGCTCTCAAGCAACAGCCTAGCAAGAGAGAGAGAGAGAGACATACACATGTTTCACTACAAGATAATTTGGTAAGTGCTGTGATTTCCCCAAGTTCATTCAACAGCCTACCTGTCCCACAGGGAGCAGAGGCAGCTTACAAGTGCTACAGCACAGGGCTTCTCAAGCTCTTTGTTATGAAGGACCAGTTCTTTGTTTTTGTTTTAATTTCCGATCCATCACGGATGAATACTTTTATAAAATATAAGAAAAGGAACAGGTAGAAAAATGAAATGACAAAAATATTCATACAGAGTACAAGCCTACTTCTTAATGATTCAACAGCTTAGTCTGTCAAATCGGCATGAGAGTTTCTAAGCACTTCCTCTCAATTTCTGTACTGATCTCGTGGACCGGTAAACAGCTTGCAGACCAGCACCATTCCACAAACCACAGCTGAGAAGCATTGCTATAGGAAACGTTTTTAAAGAGTGCAACCTTCCTGAGATGTCTGGCTGAGCTCTTGGTTCAGAGAGGGTGGCTGGAAATAAAAATGATGTCAAATTCACCCTCTGGACTATAGTTCAGACTGTTCAGAGAGTCTCTCTCCAAGAAGGAGAGTTACAGCAGGGACTTTGGGAAAGTGTGGCGGTGGAGTGTCTGAGGTGGTGGCACCAACACACTGGGTTCATGGGAACCTGGTCAGAAGTTGTGCCTGGAGCCCTGTCCTGCTCTACCTTGAACTTCCAACTGTAACTATGGCAACCCCAGCCGAAGCTACTGCCTGGAATGGGAAGAACAAAAGTGTCATCTATTAAAATGGACTGGGACGTTTCAAAAAATAAATCATTTCCAAAATGTCAAGAGGGCTGCTGGTGTTCATTCCTACCATTTAATGTTATAAAAATGATGTTTTTTAAATTGAGAAATCTTTTGTCTGTGACAGCCAGCTCCCAAAAAAGCCTTTAAATGCCTATTGCCTTAATACTTGAGGGAGAGATTACAAGTCATTTTCCCCCATTTGAATGCTTAAGAGAAAGTGCTCATTCCTCTAAACTCTCAGCTTTTATGTAGTTCTTATTTTAAACTTTAGAAGAAGATATCTCTGTAGAAGAAAAACTTCCCTTTTCAAAGTCTTTTTTTTTTTTTTTAATGCGTACACACATACACTCTCACTCGCTGCTTCAAATGCTAAGTCATTTGCAATTTGGGAGTTTGTTGCTCATGAAATTCTAGCGATAAGCACATCATAAACATTCCTATAGCAAGGGAATGCTTTGGAAGCGATGTCTGTGATGTTACAAAGATTGTCTATCATTATCTCTGAATGTTGGCGAAGTGAAGGTTATGGGAATAACTATTTATGTATAAATAAGTCAACAGAGTAACTGACAACTTCAATAGCAGATCTTACCAAGAAGCTAAACCATGGCACGAGGTGGGAAGCAGGAATGGACTTCCCTCAGTTTCCATGAGTGTTTCATCCTTATTCTCAACATGGGAAAATAACTCTCCAGGCTCCCCGACAGGAGCAATAGTCCTTGGAATCACTCATGGGCAAGATTAAGCTTAGACCACACAGCCAACTTTTATATATCAGGTGCTGGGCTAGATTCTAGTGTTCTCAATATGGGTTCTTCTTCAAAGAGACCCAATGGAGACATATAAACAGGCAATTACAATCCCCCTTTCCTGCAAGAAGAGTATACTGGCTGGAGTTAAGGTAAAGGAAATGAAGTTAACTAGCTCAATCCATCTATCCAACCATCCATTGGTCCATCCATTGTTGACTGAGTGCCTAGTATATAGCAGGCAAGTGCAAAGCACTAGGCATACAACAGTTGAGACCAATGTGGTCCCTGCCTTCATGGAGCTTATCCTCTAGTGGGGAAACCAACATTAATAAATTAGAAATAACTATAATAGCGGTGCTCTGAAGAAGTATGATTACTGCCATAACAGCATATGTCAGGGGTAGATCTAGCGCAGGAAAGGGTCAGTGGTGCTTTCCTAAAGAATTAGTCTTTAATCTGAGCCCTAAGAATAAATTAGTGAAACAAAATAGGGTGGGGGCAGGAGGAAAAAGACAGAAAGAAAAGGTGTTGCCAGCACAATGAATAGGTTGTGCAAAGTTCCTGTGACGGAAGGAACATGGCACATTCTAGCTATGAAAGGAGGCTCTTAATAAGGACTGAATCGGTTCTTGACTCACATCATGCTTCCATTGTGATGGTATTCAGACCATGCATTATAGATGTGCAGGTTTTTCCAAAAGTGCCCAAGAAGTTACTTAAGGCGAGCCAGGAAAGTAAGGTGCATGTCAGCTAATTCTCCCTCTTCCTAAGCTGGCACGAGGCATCCAACACAGGGGCCACCTTATCCTCCCTCCCATTTTATAGCAAGTTTTGGGACTCATCTATTTTTCTCTTCAACAGTGGTAACTTGGCCAAATCCAATTTGACCAGTGGTGAAAATTAGTTGGTCAGGGCTGACACAGACTGACAGTGGATGTGGGTTTGGGGATGTGAACAAGCGTTCTATTATTAAATGATTGCTGGAGAAGCCTCGTGGTGAATGTTATTCGACGGAAGCTCACACAATTTCATGCACAGAACGTGAGCTTTGGGGCCAAGCAGACCTGGGTTCAAATCTGGTTCCGCCCCTCACTGGCCATTTGGCCTGGTTCTTTCATAAAATGGAGTTAGCAGTGCCTTCCTTGCTGCGAGATCAGCAAGAGCACAGGTCCTACACTGAGCACATTTCCTGGCTCCCAACTGGCCCTGGATAAGTGTCAGCATTACTATCACACAGCAGTGTGTGGGGACAGCCATGATCCTCCCTCAACGTGAAAGTCAACAGGAATCCATGAAACAATTTCCCAGCTGGTACTGGGGCAGGGGTGCCGGGGTCCCGATGACTCAGTTTCTTGGTGTGTGACCTCATGGGTCCCCTGCCACTGTGCTGAGAGTTCCCAGCGGGAAGTCCCACTGCACCAGGGCTAACAGGCACTGAGTCTCACCTCGGCGGCCCCAGGCCCACCCTCTCCGGATGCCACCCCGGGACGTACAGGGAGCTCCACCCAGGGGCTCTGGGCCAGCAGCCAGCAGACTTGGGTTCTAGTTCCACCACTAACGGCTGGGGTTCCCTTGGACAAACAGCCGAGTTCCAGAAGGGAGAGGAGATGGAATAGCTACCACATCCTGAAGGCTTAAACACAGGCCAGGCCTGGTGCTGGGCCTTCCCAAGAAGCACCCGAATAGTCACAACAGTCCTGCGGGGTCACTGTTGGTATCACCATGTTACAAGTGAGGAAACTGAGGCCTGCTGGTTTGTCCCAGACCGCAGAACTAAGTGACGGAACCAGAACGGGAAGCCGGAAAGCCCTTCCTCTCTACCACGGCACTGCCTTACGGGGATGGATATCTTACTTAGGTCTTTCCCACACGACCAGTGAGGACGCAGCCCTGGAAGGCTCTGTGATTTTCCAGGGACCCACAGGCAGCAAGCCACCAGGCAAGGCCGGACTCTGCCCCATGCCCCACACGGCTGTCTGGGTCTCAGTTTCCCTTCTGCACACAGTGGTGACTAATGATGCCTTACAGACCACACTGCTGTTAGAGTTAAGGGGAGAATGAAGATTTAAGAGTCTTGGGAGGGAAAAATTAATATAGAGACATGAACACTTTCAATGGGTATTGAGAGGCTCAAACCAAAGAGGAAGGGTTCCTGTCAGCCACAGAGCAGTTGAAACGAAAACTGGACCAGGAGCAGGGCAGACAGCGGAGGGGAGGAGACACAGGAGACAAACTGTGGAGCTTCTGAAATGGGAAGCAGGACCCAATGAAGTGTAAAGAATTCCCTCCATGCCACCCACAATAAATTAGAAATTGGCACAGATTTTTAAAAGAAGGAAAAGCAGGAGGGGGAGGAGAAGAAATTGAGGAGGAGGAGGAGCAGGAATTAAATCTGTAGATTTAATCTAAGAACACCTAAGAAACAGGGTGGAGAGTAATCAATGCAATGAGAAATCTTAGACTCCAGTCACGTGGGGGCCACTCATTCTGTCAAACAAGTTCTCCTGCACAGAGATGATGGTGACACGGAAGAAGATCTAATTTTCAAGTGAGACACATTCTATCAACAGATGGGGAGGCCTGGCAGCTTTTCCAATGTGGTGAAAACTCCCATTCTCTCTCCAACCATCTCTCCTCTTCTGTAGATGCCCCACTCTTACCTCCATGGAGGTTGAGAAAAGAATAATTTATAGGCACTAGAAGAGGGCATTCCTGCTCAGACCATTATGAGAGATAGGTGGCCACTTCATCAGGTCTTCATGCACCTGGTTATTCCAGAACACAGAAGCTGGGGTATTCGCCCAATATCACAGCAGCTCAAACACTGAGAGCATATCAGACAGACTTATCATAGGCTGACAATGGATGGCAGACCACCATCCACTCTCCAACCTCCTCAGGCCTCCTATTCCCTTGCTCACAGCTCCAGTCAGCTTGTCTTTCAGGTCTTCACACACTGCAAGCTCTTTCTTACCCCAGAACTTTTGCACATGCTGGTCCCTCTGACTGGGATGCTCTTCTCCTAGCTCCGCCCTCATTAACGTCTAGTTAGCTTTCAAATACAGCTTCAGTGAGACTTCTTTGACTCTCCAGAAACGCAAGTGTGCAACAGCACTTATCACAGTTGCAATTAATTAATTACGTGATTAACAAGGGGGCCTCCTCAGTCAGACCGTACGCTCTCTGAGGGCATGAGCAAGTGTCTGCTTTTTGCACCATCGTGTCCCATGGGTGAGCACAGCAGTTATCAGTCTTGTTTGCACATCAAAATCACCTGGGGAGCTTTAAAAAACACAGACGCTTGGGGTTCACCAAAACCCATTAGACAATAGTGCTTAAAGCTGGCCAGGTGTTGTGACATGTGGCCAAGGCTGAGAACCTAAGGAGGCCATGGTTGCTGGGCTTCTGTCCTAGAGCAATCTTGAAGTGGCCCAGGGAGTTACAGTAGGACCTTGCTCCCTTTGCTTGTGGATACAATGCATCGTTTAAACGTTGTTTTCTACCCCAGAGATTAAATTTGAGGAAATTCCGGAAGAGGGAAACAAAATCCTCATTGTTAGAGAGGAATACTATTCCTTTCATGAAGCACTCCCAGGATAACCCCCTCCCCGACACTCCTCTGCCCGCTAACCCTGGTTTATCACCTTTATCCTCAGAGCCACAGGATTAACCTGATGTGTTCCTGAAATACACTTAAATATTTGGGGGGATAACCCCTAATTTTAAAAATTAAATCAGGCCCAGCTATACTATCCTGTAGAGTGCAAAACTTCACATTAAATTTTATTAAAACAGAAGAATTCAAAGCCAGTTCGTGCCGGGACAGGTCCCCCAGGCCAGCCCCAAGCCACAGGTAGAGGTGCTTTGCAGTAACTTGCCCATGGGGGCACTGGGGTGGGGGAGCTCCCATGGGTCATCTGCGCTGATCTGGCCTTTCCAGGGCAAGCTGAGAACAAGCTGTCCCTATCCTCTCAGTTCCCCTTACTAAAGGGGAGGGAGTAAGTGCTATGTGCTAAATGTTCTGGCCCTCCCCCACCAATTCATATGTTGAAATCCTAACCCCCAAAGGTGATGTTATTAGTAGGTGGGGGCTCTGGGAGGTGCTTAGGTCGTGAGGGTGGAGGTCTCATGAAAGGGATTAGTGCCCTTATCAAAGAGATCCTGCTAGCTCCCTCACCCCTTCTGCCACGTGAGGACACAGTGAGAAAGTATCAGCAATGCACCGGGAAGAAACGGCCCTCACAGAATGCGACCATGCTGGCATGTTGATCTGGGACATCCAGCCTCCAGAACGGTGTGAAATAAATTTCTGTTGTTTATAAGCCATCCTCTGTGGTTTTTCGTTATGGGCTGAGACAGTAAGATGTGTGAAAAAAATCTAACCTCTTAAACACACTCAAAGTAACAACTCCAATCCTCTGATGGGTTTCACCAGCCCAACAAAAGCACTGTTTGACCGAGTCCTAAGTCCCATGTCCCTGTGAGAAGTAGACCATCACTTAACCCAGTGCAGGGCAAGCTCTCCTGAATATAGCTCTAGTGCCCATAGGGACCACCTGGGGAAGTTAAGAATGAAGCTTCACCTTGCACCCACTACGTTGGTAATAATAAAATAATAACAAGTGTTGGTGAGGATGTGGAGAAATTGGAACCCTTCTGCACTGCTGGCAGGAATGGAAAATGGTGCAGCTGCTTTAGAAAATAGTGTGGCAGTTCCTTAGAGTTATCAATGACCCAGTAACCCTACTCCTAGGTGTAAACCCAAAAGAACTGAAAACAGGTACTCCAACAAAAACTCGTTCACACATGTTCAAAGAAGCTCTCTTGGGCTTCCCTGGTGGCGCAGTGGTTGAGAATCTGCAGGGGACACGGGTTCGAGCCCTGGTCTGGGAAGATCCCACATGCCGCGGAGCAACTGGGCCCGTGAGCCACAACTACTGAGCCTGCGCGTCTGGAGCCTGTGCTCCGCAACAAGAGAGGCCGCGATAGTGAGAGGCCCGCGCACCGCGATGAAGAGTGGCCCCCTCTTGCCACAACTAGAGGAAGCCCTCGCACAGAAACGAAGACCCAACACAGCCAAAATAAATAAATAAATAAATAAATAATAATTAAAGGTGCTAATAATTAAAAAAAAAAAAAGAAGCTCTATTAACAATAGCCACAAAAGTGGAAACGACCCAAACGTCCATCAACTGGCTAACAGATAAATCTGGTATCTACATACAATGGAATATTATTCAGCCATAAAAAGAATGAAGTTCTGATACATGCGACAACATGGATGACCCTCGAAAACATTAAGTGAAAAGAGTCAGACACAAAAGGTCACATATGGAATGATTCCTTTTATCTGAAATACCCAGAAGGTAGGTAAGTCCATGGAGATATCAAGCAGACCAGTGGTTGCCAGGGGCTGGGGCTTGTAGGAGAATGAGGGGTGACTGCTTAATGGGTATGGGGTTTCCTTTTGGGGTGATGAAAATGCCTTGGAACTAGACAGAGGTGATGGCTGCACAACATTGAGAATGCACTAAATGCCACTGACCTCTATACTTTAAAATGGTCAGTGGTTAATTTTATGCTATGTGAATTTTACCTCAATTAAAAACAACAATAAACAAAGCTTCCAGGGCCCCACCGTGAGAGGCTCTGACTCAGTAGGTGTGGGCTGGGCCCAGGGATCTGCTTTTCCAAAGAACATCTGAGTGATTCTGACATGGGGGTCTCAGGCATGGCCTAAACGTAAGGGCTGATGTGTGTAAGTGATGCCTTTACTTTAGATGAATCAGTAACACCTGCTGCTATTTCCTGAGTGCCCAGTATGGGCCAGGCAGGCACTGGGCTTGGTGCTTTCAAATACAGTGTCTCAGAATCATACTGCAAGTTGGGAATGATCACTGTTTTGTTTTGTTTTATAGTTGAGGAGACTGAGGCTCAGAGAGGTTAAGTAAGTTGCCCAGGGCACACAGCTGAGTAACAGCGGATTCATACCAATATCTGTCTGATTCGACAGACCATATTTTCCCCATCACCCTATACTACACCACTGTGTCTTTTAACAAGCCCTTCCAGGCAGCAGAAATGTCATTTTTGTGTTTATATGCTCTTTAGGTTAGAGACTTAGGTCATTTTACTAAAACTGTGGTCCTTGGTATCTCCTGGGAATTCACTAGCAATGCAGACTCTCAGTCCTCACCCCAGGTTTGCTGAATCAGACTCTGCTCTCCCCAGATGACTTGTGTGACACTAAAGTGTGAGCCGCACAGGTTTCTCTAGAGCTGTGCTATCCAATATGGTAGCCACTAGCCTATTTAAATGGCTATTTAAATTAAAACTAATGGGGACGTCCCTGGCAGTCCAGTGGTTAAGACTTCGCCTTCCAATGCAGGGGGTGTGGGTTCAATCCCTGGTCGGGGAGCTAAGATCCCACATGCCTCGGGGCCAAAAAACCAAAACATAAAACAGAGGCAATATTGTAACAAATTCAATAAAGACTAAAAAAATGGTCCACATAAAAACAATCTTAAAAAAAATTAAAATTAATTAAAATGAAATAAACTTAAAAACTCAGTTCTTCAGTTGTACCAGCCACATCTAAAGTGCGCCACAGCCATATGTGGCAAGTGGCTACCACTGGGCAGCACAAAATAGAATATTTCCATCAGTGCTGTGCTAGAGCAGGCTATCTTGAACTTGGCACCATTGACATTTGGGGCTAGATAATTCTTTGTTGCAGGGGTGGGTGTGGCGAGGCTTCCAGCACATGGTAGAGTAGTAGTTTGCAACCTGGGATGATTTCGTCCCTCAAGGGAATGGCAATGTCTGTAGACATTTTTTGGTTGTCATAGCTGGGAGGTTCTGCTGGCATCATATGGGTAGAGGCCAGGGATGCTCCTAAACATCTTACATCCTACAGTGCACAGGACAGCACAACAAAGAATTATCCGGTCCAAAGTGTCAGTGGTGCCGAGGTGAGAAGCGTCCAGCTAGAGTAATCAAAAATACATGGCCATTCTCAGTAAAACTGGAGGCAGGAGACTCACGACACCAAAGTGCCCACCCCCCTCCTTTGCCAAATTCAGAACCGGAGAAGAGTATCTATTTTTGCCAAGAATGCAGAGTAAGAAGTCCTGGTTTCCAGAATAATCGACGAACTCATTACTAAAATGAGGTCCCTACACTTCAAATCCCAAGGGCTGGGAAATGAAGAGGTTAATATTTGATGTTTGGAATGTGTGATAAATTCCACAAGAAACCACAATCTGCCTATCGGTCAGGTGTGGACACATCATTCGTTCGTTCATGTATCTATTTACTTAAAAGTATTTATTGAGCACCTACCATATGTCAGGTACTCTTCCAGCATTCAAAGCAGAGCAGCCAATAAAACAAACCAGGTCCCTGCCCTTGTGGAGCTGGCATCCTAGTGGAGGAGACCAACAGGACCCAAGTAAACAAATACACCAGCAGTGAAATGGGTATGATCAGTGCTACGAAGGGGAGGGGTGCAGAGGAGTGATGGGGGATGGGTATCTGAGGTCACCTATCTGAAGTGTCCTGGGGCAACTGAAAAGGTGTCATCTGGCAGAGACCTGAATGAACTGAGATTGTACCAGGTAATTCGAGGAGGGACAAGAGTGCCAAAGCAGAGGGAACAGCGGCTGCTGACTCCTTTGGCGAAACAAGCTTTCTGGAGCTGGAAAAGGCTGGCATGTGAGGTTGGCAAGGCAGGAACGGGCCAGGTCACGGGGATAGGAACCCACTGGAGGGCTCTGAGCAGAGGAGAGATGGGGCTTGATCAGCTTTTCACATAGAGAACAAACTATAGGAGGATAAGAGTGGAAAAGGCCAGACCGGTGACGAGGCTGCTACAGTCTTCCAGGCAAGAGATGGTGATGGCTTATTATTAGTTAATTAATTAATGAAATCATTAATATTAATACTAGCTCTCTACTTGGCCAATGTTATTAATACTCTATCTCAGATATATTACAGGTAGACTCAGCATCATGTTCAAGCTACTTCTATGGAGAAATGCATTCTGAGTTCCAAATGACCAACTTGAAACCTTTTCCATCCACCTGGGTTTTAAGTCGGGGACAGTGTGACCTGGGAGAAGACAGCAAGAAAGGGAGTTGGGGGGTTAGGGGATTTTAGCAGGAGGAAAAAGGGTGTATGCCCCCAAATCCCCCTTTCTCTAGAACCATCAGAGGTGTCTGAGAGGGGCCTTCCAATTCTCCCAAGGGTTGTTGGGTAGCAGATGGGTGAGAACCAGCAATTCCGCTACAGGCAGAACAGAAGGGAAAGGACCAGATCTTCCGGAAGGACAGCACTGCAGCTGTGAGCGAAGGAGGGTGTGGAGTCTTTTCCAAAAGCAAGGGAGTCTCTACTTCTGGGGTTTCTGAGGTTCTAGGGCATCACAGGGTCAGGACAACAGTCACAGAATCGGCAGATTTAGGGCAGAAGAACCCAGCTGTGCCGGTTACTAACTGCACAGCGCTGAGAGTGCTGCCATTGATCCCCGTGAGCCTCTGTAAAAGGAAACAACACCCCTGCCTCTCAGAGTGGTATTGAGGGGTCAAGTCAGATGGTGCCCGCGCCGAGAATGATGACCACTTCCGGTCCACGTGCCGAGGTCTGGGCACGCCCATCTTCTGGAGCAGGTGCAGAACCCACCATCCTCCACAGCATGAGGTTCTGTGCTATACACATGCCCAGGTAGTTCAGCTTTACACATAAAAAGGTGCTTCCCTTTCATTAATTCCTTTATTCAACACACATTCACTGGGTCTTAGCGCCGGGCATGGAAGACATAGAGCGTAAGATGCAGCCTTTACACCCCAAAAACATGGGCAGAGGGGGTGGTTGGAGACAGGAGAACAGGTTTCTCTGATTCTCCTTTTCCCTCAGGGCCTGGTGACCACTGTCCAGGTAGTTTTCATGCCTTTAGACTAGAGCCACCAGCCTGCTGGGGCCTTGTCTACCAGCAGCCTGCAGTGCCAACCTTGGGTGGCAGTGCCCTCTCTCTTCTCCAGACTGGCAGGCCGTCCTGGTCGTTTCTGCTGGAGCAGAAAAGGATGGTGAGGAAAAGGCAGGGCTGGCTAGGCAGAGGGAAACCGGGAGAAGCGCTGGCCTTCAGCAAGGCCTTCCTTCCAGCCCTATTTCCTGCCCCCAGTGGACACGGCTCCAGATGGGTCAGGGGCCTCTCTGACCCCCAGCTCACCTAGGGTGCAGCATCTCTCTGGCGTTTCCCAAGAAACGTCTTCAGGAGAAGGCCCCAGCTCTGAGTCATCTGCAGCAGAGATGAGACCTTGTAAAAATAACTCCAAGTATGAGGCTCCTCCTGTATTCACATTATTCACGATACAAAGAACAAAAAAGCAGGGCAGGAAGCAGAGGAGGAAAAGTGTCGTTCCCATCAGTTTTCTTCACATGACAAGCAGCCAGGGACTCACTTGCTGAGCCCCACTGCGCTCTCTCTCCGCGGAGCGGATTACATAAGCCGGCGAGAGGGGCTTCTTGGCAGCCTTCTGACTCTGCCACCCACCCGTCTTCATCTCTCAACTCCAAATCCGAGGCTGGCTGCCTCGGATAGTTCTCATGTCAACATGATGGAGCAACTAGGTTTGCTCCCATAGGGCACTCAGGAAAGGCCTTGGGGAGGTGAAAGTTGAGCTGAGGCCCAGATGACCAACAAGTGAAAATCTGAGTGGGAGGACACTGGACATTCAACAGGGACAGTTGAAGCAATGGCCCCGAGGCAGGGATCGGTGTGCACACGGCAGGCACAGTGGGTGGGGCAGAGCAGAGGAGTGGTGGGGGGGGGGCAGGGGGTTCCCGACATGTAGGGTAGTGGTTCTCAGCCTGCAGTGATTTCGTCCTCCAGAGGATATCTGACAATGTCCGGAGACATAGCTGGTTGTCACAGCTGGGGACGTGCTATTGGCATCCGGTGGGTAGAGGCCAGGGATGCCGCTAAACATTTTTGAATGCACAGGTCAGTCCCCCTCAACAGAGAATTATCGGGCTCAAACGTCAATAGTGCTGAGGCCGAGAAGCCCTGGTTTAGGGTCTCTCAAGTCACTGTAAGGAGTCCATGTGCACACAGATGCACACACAGGACTAACCAGTGCCTGTGGCTGCTGGACTGTGGTCCTTAAACATGCGCGTCCATCACGTGCACGTCCAGGGTATGTGTGTTGAGATGAAAGAGAGGATGCTAGGACCAGCTCTCAGAACACAGGAGCCAGGGCGGAGGCAAAGAGCTGGGATAAGGTTCCTCCAACCTAATTGGGAGCTAAGAGGGAGGTCCTGGAACAAGGACAGAGGAGGTCGAATACAGGGAGGCATGGAGGCTATGGGCAAGCAGACGGAGGCCACGGGGAGCTGTTTTCAAGCAGATGATGTCCCTTGAGAGTCAAGACAGGGCCCTGGGTGAGGGGAGAGGGGCCACCCTGTCCTAGTGAAGGGGCTAAGAGCTGGAGAATGCAATGGGTCTGATGAGTGCAGAGGGCACAGGCTGAGCCAGTGTGTAGACAGCCCAGGACTCAAGAACAAAATCACCAGAAGAAACAGCCAAGGGCTGAAGAGAAGGGACTCAGGTGGGCAGGACATGGGTGGAGGGTCCCCAAACCCAACCACTCGATACCTGGAAGAGGCAAATGAGGAACCCAGAGGGGCCTGGACAATTAGGGGCATTTGGGTATGATCCTGAATTTGGTTACAACTACAGAATGGGTTGTTCTCTGCTCCGTTGGGGGCAGGGGCACCTGGAGGTCAGGCCACCGGGCTGGTGGTCCAACACAGAGAGCACTTTAGGGTGCAAGTGATTTCATTTCTCCCCAAAGTCAAGTAAGCCCACTGGGGAGAGGCCGAGATGACCAATGCCTGTGACACGCAGTTAACCCCAGGCGCGCCTCTCCTCCTCACCCTATTGATAATCTGGATGATTCATTCGGAGAGGCTGGTCCCGCCTCAGCGGAAAGAGAATCTAGATGAGGTTCTCATCACTTAGAAATGAGAAGAATTTCTCAGTGGAGAAGCAGGCTGGAACCCTTCCATAGTCGCTATGTAAAGAAGCCTTTCTAATTTGGGGGAGGGTAAGCAGGACAGGCTGCCTCAGAGGGACTTGTTCCGACAGAATTGCTGGTGGCATCCCTGGGTCCGTGTCTATGCCCACAAGCAGGCAGACGCCCTCATTACCACTCTCACTCAGCGCTGACTCCCTTCCTCTATAGTTTTAAAATAACATTTATTCTTCTCCACCTAGAAAGCATGCTCACTGTAAAAGTTTTAAACATACACAAGAGAAAAAGAAAAGCCACTCATAATCCCATCGTTTTGTGAGAATATTTCCTTTTTTTTTGCTAAACTTTTAAAATACGATGGTTGAGATCATATTGTATATGTAGTTTTCTATTCCGTTTCTAATGTAGGCATATGGCCATGTTATTAAACTATTAGCTTTAATCATTGAACTAATCCACTGAAAATATGGTATAGTCTCTAATGTTATGAGAGGCAGAGCCCAGATCCTCTGAGGACTTATTTCACCTAATGCAGGTATTTTAAGGGACCCCTGAGCATTGAATACAGGAGTTGTCCCCATATTCTGAGCACTTACTACATGTGTCAGGTACTCGGCCTCCTACCGTGTCAGGTGGCAGTGGAGATTAGATGTGGGGATGGCTTAATACCATACTGTCACATGCAATATGCATTCCCTTTCTCCAGACTTGGGACCTGTACACTTCACTTGGTTGAGGGTCATACCCCATCCCACTCTTCTCACAGAAAAACTACGGACTCCTCACTCAGTTAAGGGGCAGCTGTAGGTCCCGTCTTGGCACAGGGAATGGAGAAGAACCTGGGTTAGGTCCTGAGACGCAAGGAAAAATAGGCAATGGAAAAGCTCTGGAATGGTCATCAGGTGTAGGTATCGGTAGTGGTTGGTCAACCACAGCCTGCAGGCCAGCCAACCACCTGTTTATATAAATAAAGCTTTCCTGAAACACAGCCACACCTATTCATGTCAATATTGTCTATGGCTGCTTTTGGCCACAATAAGCAGAGTTGAGCAGTTGTGACAGAGACCACATGGCCCGCAAGCCTAAAATATTTACTACTTGGCTCTTTAAGACAAAGTTTGCTGACCCCTGTGTTTGGAGGCCAGCCGTCCTCCAAAATCTGTGTTCCCCCTCATTTAGCTGAGAGTTGTCACTGAGAGGCAGCTGCCTAGCCCAGAGCTACACCTCCCAGCTCCTCCCATGGCAAAGTGGGACCCATGACTAGAGCTCACCAATGAAATGTGGGCTAAGAGGTCTCTGTCATTTTGGGGCCAAGATTGTTAAGAAGTGGGTGAGCCTTCACCACCTTGTTTTTTCCCTTCCACCTGAACACAGGGTACTCCTAGGCCCTGTAGCAGTGTTTCTCAACCTTCTTTCATCACTGTTGCCCTTGTAAGGAGCATTTTCAGATACTTTTTTCCTAGGTGCTTTCTTCCACCTAGGAAATTTTAATACACTGTATATCTGTTTATGTACCAAATGTATATCTGTGATTTATGTATTAAAATGAGACTTTTTTTGGCCCCAAGAACTAATTTTGCCCCCCTAAGTGTGATACTGCCCCAGTTGAGAATGTATCCTCTAAGGTAGAGCACAGTCACAAGATGGAAGGTGCCTGGGTCCCTGAATTACTTTGTGGAAGAACGCCAGTCATGCCAGGACAGCTGCATTTGACTGTTAGAGCTGCAAGAAATAACTTCAATCATGGTAAGCCCCTGAGAACTGGGAGATGATTATGGCAGCTACCATTGCCTTAACAGTGTTAGAACAAGATCTAAAAAAAAGTATGAATTGGATAGACATGTTTATAATACAAGGAACTTCTAAATCGTAAAAGAGGTAAATTTAGGATTAAAAACACCTACTTTAGATGGTGGACAACAAAGTAACTGCATTCACTTATATTCTTTCCATCTAGACACATCATCACCAAGATGAGTGAAATAATTTTTTTAAAGATATAATTTCAAACAATGAAGGGAACAGGTAAGGGCTACTGGAAAAGAGGTTGGGACAACTTTGTGGAAAAGAGACAGAGTATGAAAGATTAGAAACTGATGAGGCAGCCACAGGGAGCCTGACCCTGGAGTAGGCACAGATATTATGAGAGTCCATCAGCCTGGCAGAATGGCCAAGAGGCTCATGACTCAGAGCTGCCAAGGCAGCAGAGGGCAGGAATCAAATGTGAGGCTGAAAAGGTGGAGGGGCAGGGGAGGCGGGGATTATATAAAATCTGAAGTCAGAAGAGTTGAGCCATTGGTACTCATGGGGCAGCCAGGTATCTACTCTCCCAAGCATTAAAAACAAAAAGGAATTTCCTTCTCTGAAGAAACTGAATGGACCCAAAGAAAAGATGAGATCCAGGAAGCAGCAGAACTAACCTAGTATAACAGTACAGGAAAATCCCAAATGTCAATTGTGTAGCAGGCCTAGACAGCAACCAGGTCAAATTTGAGGAGGATAGAGAACTCTGGGGGGAAGGGAGAACATATAAAATACCCAATTGGCTAGAGAGTTTGGGAGGAAAAAAAATGAGGATATGATAATAGCAATTGGTGGGGGGGAAAAAGGAAGGCAATGACATACCCTTGGAAAAATATAAAGCCACATATATAAAGGAAATACATATTATGGACTCCAAAGAGGACAACAGTTCAGGCATCAGGGTCACAGACTTAAACGCCTTCAGGGTCAGGTAAATAAGTAAATGAACACAGCAGGCGAGGAGTTTGAGCACATGCATACACTGTATGAGTAGTAGGGACTGCAGCAAACTGGAGTAGGAAAGCCCATTCTAAAGGGGGCAGCCTCCGGCAGAGTGTTGCCATATGGAACATCAGACCAGATCTTACAGCCTTTAAAACAATGTCCCAAACTCTGAATCTGTTAGGAAAACTCTCCCTATTTTAAAATGTTGGCTGAAACTTTTTTTAAAAATCACTAGGCAAACCAAACAAGTATGCCCGAGGGTAGACTGTCAATTCACAACTTGTTTCTACATTCACAGTCACATAAGCCCTAGCTGCTGATTTTTCAGTCTTTAGAGTCAACCTACAGACACAGCACAGGTTTTACTGGCAGTTACAAAGTAAAAATGTTAAGTGTTATCACCCTCAACAATGTAAAAGTAAAAACAGAGATGACAGAAATTGGAAAGTTGGAAGGCAGTTGGGGTAAGGGCACTAATACCTTCATCTTACTGATCAAGGGAGTCGAGATACTGTTGTTAACAAGCAAGAAATATGATAGTAAAAATATTACATATAAAGCTAACCAAGTAGAGGAACTATAAATAACGATACAACTATACTGTGAGGATGTGGGGAGGGGAGGTAGGAGGGTGGTATAAGTGAGCTACATCGTCATCTATCATAACAGGAAGTAAGCAGATAATTTCTAAAATAGGAGTAAAACAAAAGCACATTATTGTTAAATATGGAGATAAATGTCAGAAAAAAATAATTGAAAGAGTTAAGAGAGGTTGTCTCAAGGGAGAGTGACAAGTTAGGGAGGGAAGAGGCCAAGAGACTGTTATTTTTATCATAGATTCTTCTGAATGTGTGCTCCCCGTCAAAAAAAAAAACAAAACCCCAAAACCCTTTTGTAAGAAAATGGAACAGATCGATTCATGGGCTGATAACTGGGCTAGATAACTAAGCCTGCAAGGTTGACTCTTGGTAATACTATAGATGGCACTCAAAAAGGTTTAAATGGAAATAATTTAATGAATGGACCAGTTACAGAGGTGTAGGAAGGGTTAAGGGAACCAACAAGATATGGTGCGGCACCCAGAGGCTGAAACCAGCAAGAAGCCTTGATCACCCCTAAGTTAGAAGGGAAAGGGGAGGGAACAACTGTTCCTGGAGCCCAGTGATTCTCCAGCACTGGGAGAGGGGCTGCAGATGGAAAAGAAGCCATTGCCAGAAATCAGGGGGATTAATACTCCAACCTCTCTCTCCTCCTGTTCTTGTATCTCCTGCTGGTGTCTCCTACTGGCCAAACCCAGTGAAACCAGAAGGTAAAATAAAGGAGCCCAGCTGATGTAATCCATAGGGGCCAGCCTCCCCAGACACAGCATGGCAGAAATAGATCTGGTGGGGGGGGGGGCAGATGGAGAATAAACAGCACACATTCTCACACTCTCCATTACCTATCTGAGAGTTAAAAAATGGATTAGATAAACCACACATTTGTCCCAGAGTGGTAATTTCAACCTTGTCTAGTTCAGCAGCAGAACTAAGGGAATGCCAGGAAGAGGTGATAAAAAATGTATAATTTCCCCCAATTTTAATTAGCAAATAGAGATGGATGACTTCCATATGTAGGCCCTTTAGTCACTGAGGAGAACCAAGATATATGAAACAAGAATCCCATCCATGCGACAAAAGGAAAGTGAGCCAGACACACACAGAAAGGTAACCATACAATGTGGTAGGACGGGCACACAATGAAAATAGCCACACTTGCCTCCAGGGCCCAAACCAGGAGGCAACACACCTTCCCAGGCTTTCCTTGAAGGGTGAGTGGAATTAGACGGGAGATGGCAGCGTGCAAGACATGTTTGGGGGCAGTGAGTAGGTCTGCTGGTCACAGGACGAGTGAGACACAGGCTGGTCAGCAGGCTGGGGCAGCACAGTGGAGGGATCCAAAATGCCAAGCTCAGGAGCTGGAACTTTACCTTTAGAACAGGATGCTGCCCCAAATTTCAGATCAGGTGACATGCCTGAAGCAGTAAGGGAATTACATGGGTGGGAAATGAACCAGTGTCAAAGCGAGGGAAGGTGGGGATACACACAAGGAAGGGACTTGCTCCTAGTAGGTGTTAATATCTGTGGAAGGATGAGAGGCTGGTAGGGATGGAAGGAGGGTGGATGTATATAGGTAAGCACCTAGCTTGTCTTTTAAGACTTGACTACATAGTCATCTCCTCTGTAAAATTTTTCTTGACCAAACCCTGCCTTTTCTTGGTAGTGGGAATATTAAGCCCCAACTATGCTAGCGTTAAACACTTCACTGAACTCTCATATGTCCTGCTATTACTGTATGAATCACTTGAATGCAAGGATGGTGACCTACTCATCTTTACATCCCCAGGCCCTAGCTCAGGGCCTGACCCATAATAAGTGCTCAAAAATAAGTGATCCACTGGATGGGACAGGTGGTTGGATGGATGGATGGATGGAAGGATGGATGGATGGATGGATGGATGGATGGGTGGGTGGGTGGATGGATGGATGGGTGGATGGATGGATGGATGGATGGAAGGATGGATGGATGGATGGATGGATGGATGGGTGGGTGGGTGGATGGATGGATGGGTGGATGGATGGATGGATGGATGGATGGATGGATGGATGGGTGGATGGATGGATGGATGGATGGACGGATGGGTGGGGGATGGATGGGGTGATAGGGGCCTACAGTTGGATGGCAACAGTACAAATGAATGAAAGAACAGAATCAATAGGCTCTGGCACCTGGATGCTTCCCAGAGTGTGATGCCTGATGCCTGCCTCTTTTGGAAAGTGGGAGATTATAACATAATTGCTTTATCACTCTGCAAATATTCCCCAGCTTGTGAGGGCATGTTTGGTTATTAACAGATCATGCAACAAATTAGACACAGGAAACAAACCATGACAATAGAAAGGCGGGTGAGGCCCAGGGCAAGAACCAGCGACCAAAGCGCCCTCTCACATACTATTTAGGAGGATGGGGTCAGACATGTTGGCCTGCTTTACTTGAAAGGTCTGGTCACCCATTCTTTAAAGTCCATCTCAAGAGGATGACAAGGAGCAAGCATCCCTTTCCACAGGGCTGTTTCCCCATCACATACCAACATCCCATCCATTATCACGAGCTTGTTTTTAATTAATGGCCTTGGCAAAACCCACAGAAACCAAAACAGTGCTCTTGCATTGGTTTCAGAATAACACCAGCTGTTGGAATTAAACAGCCAGGCTGGTAGCCTAATGATGAATAAGAACAACTTCCTTCAAAAAAGTACCATCAGTAGGCAAGGGATTTTGGGGTCCCTGGAAAATAAAACTCACCACTTTCAATCAGATGGGACAGCTGCCCTAAATACCATAATCCTATTGACCAGTTATATAAGTACAACATCTCTTACATCAATGGACCAAAAATTGATTTTGAGATTCTAGCTAGACTCTTTTAGACATTTAAGAATTGCTTGATACCACAAAATGACTGCAAGTAAGGGAAGGGGGTGAAATGTGATAAGGACTTGGTACCACCAAGACAGAGATGAGTGGTGGCTAATTATCTACCTTTCCCTCATCCAGGTAGGAAGAGAGAATATGTTTGCTGTTTCCTAGTCCCAGAGTGAGGATGCCCAATGGCTCCCTGCATCCGTACCACCCTATGCACATCCCAAAGTGATTTCACCAACAAATCTTCCAAGAATGCAGAGGACTAGCTGGGGCAGGTTCCTTTATTACTATTTTACAGATGGGAAAATTAAAACACATACATCTGTGTAAGCAACTTGCTCCAGGGTCTCAGAGAGGAGTCACTGGCCCAGCCTGGTCTAGAACACTGGTCTCCTGATGACTTGAATGCAAGGACAGTGACTTACTCATTTTTGGATCCCCTAATCCTAGCAGAGAGCCTGGTCCTGGCCCATAATATGTGTTTAATAAATGTTTACTGAATAGAAGACTCCCAGGGCCAAACTATTACATTAACTTCTCTCTGGACTTGATTTCTTTATGTGTAAAATGGGAATAATAATATTCTTCTCATACGCTTAATGTGAGGATCAAATGTATTCATACAAGTAAAGCTTTTATAGCACTGTCTGGCACGTGGTTGGTACTCTTTAATATTAGCTATTACTATTATTGTCGATATTGTAACTGCTATGAAGAAAAGAAAATAAAGCAATATGAGAGAGAATAGCACGATGGGGCAGGGGTGTGCTACCTTAACTAGGGTTGTGGGGAAGGGCTTTCTGAGAATGCCACATTGGAGCAAGACCTAAATGAAGACAAGGAGTCAACCGTACCAGATCTGGGGGAGGGCAGGTCAGGCGGAGGGCATGGCAGGGGCAAAGGCTTGGAGATGGGAGTGAACTTGGTGTGTCTGAGGAGCAGAAGGAAGTAGCAGTTTTGTAAGGACCACAATCCAGCTTGTTACGGTTTTTACATCCCAATTCCTATCCCTAATTTTTAGGAGTCAATGTAGAATTATACATCTGAATAGCCATCCCATAGTAGACAGCGTCTTAAAGGCCTATCCCTAATTTTTAGGAGTCAATGTAGAATTATACATCTGAATAGCCACCCCATAGTAGACAGACAGCATCTTAAAGGCCACTCTGAAGGTTTGGTCAAAGTATCTCAAATAGGTCTGAAGAACTCACTTTGCTGAAAGTTTAAGAAAATCCCTTCAGCACCGTTCACACATTTCTGAAACAGATCTTATTTCTAGCCCATGGACTAATGGCTGGGGAAAATGAGGCTCCAAGTCCCCTCAATCCTGGAAGTCCCCAGCTTACGCTCTGAATGCAATTTACCAGCATCCGCCCCCCTCGGCCTCCTCCCCAAGCACGTCTCACCATGGGTAAATCTGGAGAATGCAGAGGAAGGAGGCAAGTTGGTAAGGTAAGCACTGGGGAGAAACACAAATTGGAAGTAAAGCCATCGAAGCAACACTGTCCTGTGTCATTTGAGGCTGTTCTATGCTTTTATCACAGAAAGCCTGAGTTGAACCAAATTAATGTGGGCCCTTTAAAGCCCTGGTCCCACTTGTCTTGTCCTGACTTCCTCTTAGGCTCAATCAGAACAGATTTGGACAGGAAGAGCCCCTCCTCCTCTTAATCACTGTTCCCAGTGAGCAACACCTCTGCCCTGAGGCCAGCTGTTAGTGGCAGGAGGGGCTTACTGAGATTAGCAGCCATGTTTGTCCACATCACGTCCATACCCCTCATGACATTCACCCTCTGCCTCTGGATCACCCCAATGTGAGGTGGGTCCTGGAACACTCCTGCCAGCCACATCCCAGGTCAATAACGTTGGGTCTCAGGCGGGGCTGCCTCTTCCCCAGGACCAACCTCCCATGCCCACTGCGGCTAAGCAGCTCCCGGAGAACTGTCCATGGTGACCTTGCCCTCCTTCTGCAGGACCTGAGGACCACGCTGGAACTCAGTCATATTCACATGTGCAGCCAGCCCATCCCTCAGGTGTGGTCAAATGAAGAAATAAAGGACACCCCGGAAGCCCAAGGTTCAGGTAATTCTGGAAGCACACCACAGAGGCAAAAGGCTGATAAACTTTACTGTTTAAAACTTATCAGTTGGATGGACTTCCCTGGTGGTGCAGTGGTTAAGAATCTGCCTGCCAATGCAGGGGACATGGGTTCGAGCCCTGGTCTAGGAAGATCCCACGTGCCGCAGAGCAACAAGCCCGCAACTACTGAAGCCCATGTGCCTAGAGCCTGTGCTCCACAACAAGAGAAGCCACAACAATGAGAAGCCTGCGCACCCGCTCACCGCAACTAGAGAAAAGCCCGCACGCAGCAATGAAGACCCAGTGCATCCAAAAATAAATAAAAATTTTAAAAAATTTAATAATAAGACTTATCAGTTGGATGTATAAACAAACAAAAAAGGCAAATGAAATGAAATGTCAACAAAATTTTAAAAACAATTTGTCATATGCATATTAATATCCTTAATATATAAAGAGAGCTTAAAATCAAGAAAATGATAAACACACAAAGAAAAAAATGGGTTACAAGCAGTCCATGAAAGAAGAAATACAAACGGCATAAATATATGAAAAATCCTCAACCTCGGGAGAAATCAATAAAATCAACCTATTAAACTGGAAAAGATTTTTATATCATAGTGCAGTGTTGGTAAAAATGTGGAGGAAGCAAGCATGCTCATACACCGATGGTAAGCTGACTAATGTCTATCCAAACTTTGATGTGCAGGCATTTTGATCCAGGGATCTATCCCACAGAATGTTCACATTATATACCCAAACATACATGCTCAAAGACACCCAGTATCAACAAGAGTGTGGAGAAACAAGCACATTCATCTATGGCTAGTGGGAATGCAAATTAGTGTCATATTTATGAAGAGAAATTTAGCAATATGCACCGGTAACCCCTTAAAGTTTTACATATCCTTTGACCCAGAAATTCTACTTACAGAAATTCACCCTTAGGAGATCATAATACACCTAAAGATTTAGCTACAAAGATGCTCATAGGCTGTTTTTAATGGACAGGTAGAGGGGGGCAGGCAAAACATAAATTTGTAAAATGCCAAGACTGGGTAAATAGCAGATATAGAAATAGAGTGGAATTCTAGGAAGTGATTCCAAATTATGCCACGGTCTTCTGGTTAAAAAAACGGTAGATTGAAAACCTGTGTTGATCTCCTTTTCCTTCTAAGGCTCCACTAAAATGATAGTAAAGGAATTTTTTAAATTATATAAACTTACAACATTGAAAAGAACAGAAAAGAGGCAATTAGCAACCCATTACAGGACGACAGCAAATGGACAAGAGGCAT
Source organism: Balaenoptera borealis (assembly GCF_965194805.1). Taxonomy (NCBI): domain Eukaryota; kingdom Metazoa; phylum Chordata; class Mammalia; order Artiodactyla; family Balaenopteridae; genus Balaenoptera; species Balaenoptera borealis. Next base: position 76,420,754 of record NC_138869.1, read on the forward strand.
AACTGAGATATAGCAAGACAAATGCTCAGAGAAAGATGTGGACAAGAAGGGTGTGATCTGCTCTGTAGACTCCAGAGGGTGAGAGAAGCAAGGATGCCAGGCTGTGGGGAAGGGTGGGGAGTGAGGCTGAAAATGGGGACTAACTGGAAGTAAGAAAACAGAAGACTGACACTTACACACACCCTCTCTCATTCACTCCCTCTCTCCCACGCACATGAACCTTGCAGGTAGGAGACTGCAGGTCCCCCCCTCAGATTAACTGAATGACAAACGGGCCACCCCGACTAGTAACCAGTTCCCCGAGGGTCACTCAGAAAAGCTCCCCAGCTGCTAACCACTAAGCCAGAAGGGGCAAAGGCACAGATGCAGAATGAAGGGCCACTGGGTGCTGTAGGTCCCTGAGCAGAGGAGTGGAAGGGATTCAGAGCCCAGCGTAGGGTCTGACCTCCAGGCCACTCTGAGTCCCAGGTAAAGCCAGACTAGCAGCGCTGCCAGAGGCATGTGCTCTCCCAACCCACACATCCGTGTGGACAGTCCCTTCTGCCCTCAGTCTCCCCACTTCCCTTGAGCTCTGCCAGAGAGTTGGGAATGGAGAATTTGTTTCCAAAGAAGTCAAATGTGCATCACTAGCCATCCTTTTCCTGAAAAAGTCAAGAGATGGTCTAAACCAGGAGTGACATCTTTGAAAGAAGAGGCCCAGTGAGGTACAGGGTGAGGTGTAATGTAGGGGCTGAGCCCAAGGAAGCTTTGCTCACTCTGAATTTTCCTGGGATTTCTACACAGAGAGAACAACAGCTCAGAAAACAGGCGATCTGTGACTGGATTCTCTCAGATGGTCAAGGTGAAGCTCACAGCAGAGCCCCCTTACCTCCTTGGGCTGAAGGTGATACTGAAAAGGGAGCGAGACCTCATGGGGTGGGGGTAGGGGGCAGGAGCATCCCTCCTCAGCCTGGTAGGCAGGTGACAGTCCCAACTCCCCACTGGGTGGGACAGTCCCGTCTAAAGGCAAGGAGACAGCTCTCGCTCCTTTTCTAGGCCTCCCTCTCCATCACTGTGAACTTGACCTCTGTAAATGTGCTCAAAGGGCTCTCACTTTACTTAGGGCCTGAGGAAGCCCTTTCCACTGGTTTTTAAAGACAGTCAATATTTACTTGCCTGTCACAGTGTCTACTTTCTAAGAATTCCAGAAGGCTGTGTTCTGGCCTTTAAGATCCAGGTCATGCTGGAAAAATACTTCCAGTTGGGTAAGAAGAGGATCTTCCATGGAGCCCCTGGCTCAGTGATGCCACGGAGCACTTGGCACACCTTTGTGCCAACCTGAGAGCAAAGGACAGGAAACTGGTCTGCTTTTATGGATCTGGACCTCTGTCATGTTTCCAACAAAGATATACACATAGAAAGAGAGCATCCCTGATGTTCCAGGGACTGTTGGAAGGCAAATGAACCAATCCTTGCCCCCAAGGAGAGCCTAGTAAGAGATGGGTTTGGAGGTTCACATAAAAGTCAGGTGTGCGAGTGGCAAAATGAACCGAGCTCTCACAGCCCAGCACAGAAGCGTGCACTCATCGCTTAGGGGCTTGTTCCTTAATAGTAATCCATCGTTCGTTGGCTGGTGCTAACTCAGATGGGTCCTGACTCAAATCATCAGCAAAGGAAAATGTGTCAATTTCCACAAGCTTATTTCACGTCTTGCTTTTATCACCCTTGGGGTCCATATAAACTGGGGAGCGAGGTTCAGGCAATATTTTGGGGTGCTCATGACTGCAGTCAAGGTTTAAGGTCTTACTTACATGAGCAAGTTATCATCCTCCTCCTGAGAAGTGAATGGGGCGCCCGAGGGGATGTTTTCCGAAGGTCCTGTAACGTGGTTCTGTCAGGCACCCAACTCCTTCCCTGCTGCCGCTCACCTGGCCTGACACAAACCTGCAGCAGCCACGTCAGAGCCAGCAGCCGCCCTCCACCCTGTGGAGCTAGATAGAGGTTCTTCTCGCCCGAGAACGGACCTGGGTCCCTGGGCAAGGATGCAGGGTTCCCACCACTGTTAAGTAAAAGTACATCCCCATTCCAACTGGCACAAGGGATGGAAAAATATCACAAGATCCAAAGGGGGCCCTGCTACTGACTTTAGCCTCCATGGGAGGAAAATATAGGAGCCTCCAAGGGCCACATGGGCCCCTCCAGTGCTTACTTAACGTGAGGAGGAAATTGCCCCACAGACACCCACCAACGGATGCAGAGACACAGAGGCCAAGGGCAGTGACGAATCCCAACGGCCACATCCGACCACCTCCCGGCCATAAGGAAATGGAAAATTTCAAGGATACAGCAAAGATATTTTTTCTTTGGGGTTGGTAGTCCTAGATGGGCTTTCAGCTGGGACCACTAAAAAGACAAACAAAACAAAACAACTATACAGACACATGTAGCTCAAAGAGATGTGTGTGTGTGTGTGTGTGTGTGTGTGTGTGTGTGTGTGTGTGCGTGAGCTCAAAGGGGTGCACACACACACATACATATGAACGTGTGTGTGATACACAAGCCAAGAAGCCCCGAAGGCATAAATGTGGAAATCTAAAAATAAAACGAAGAAACCTTCGGGAAAGCAAGTGGAACCCAACGATTTGAAGGTGCTTGAGTCATGGGGGGTTACAGCAAGCCTCAGACAGAGAGCCCAGAAGACCTGCCGGCAGCAACCACTAACACACTCATTCCTTCCAGGACAGTGATCTCAGCAACTTCCACCATTACTACCCCCTTTCAACTTTTAAAGCAACTCAAGTCCCAACTCTAATGTTCTCAACAATTATATTATCTAACGATATTATACAGGCCCATCTCATGCATCAAATCTCATTTCAAAAAAGAATTGCTTGGATGGGCCAAGTCATGGTGATGTCTTGACCTGGTTAGAAAAAAACGTCTCTTTGGGAATGCATCCTGTGCAGCAAATCCTCTATCTAGGCCCAAGCATCTAGAGTGGTCACTCTCTGTGCTAAAAATCGCTGGCTCTGCGCTGGCAGCAGGACAGATCTGAGACAGGCCGGTGAAGAAGGTCATGGCTCTGATAACGGCCTCAACTCCCTCACAGGAAAAGAGATTAAACCCTGAGACCCCACCCAGATAAGGGCCACCACACACCACAGGCCCAGCGGCACCGGAACCAAAAAGGTAAAATGGGAGGGCAGGAGTGCTCCCTATGATATCTCAAAGCTGTGAGTGATCGATCCGGCCGTGGTAGCTGCACGGCATCAAGATGCCCCATATATGCCTGAGTGACACATCGTGGGGGACAGGAATGGGCACTGGGGTTCCAGCCTGATAGAAGTCAGCGAGATGCTTCCACCTCTGGAGTCCTAACATCCATAACGATGTGAATCTGACTTAGTGTCGGGACTGACCTTGCTGGATTGTTACAGGCTACATGGCTCACAGGCCACGGAAATGACTACAACTGCTGTGCCTTCTACATAGCCAAGCCAAGCATTTATGGGATCAGTTGGGAGGATTAAAAGCAGAGAGGACAGGATTGGGCAGGGTGGGGAGGGGGGGGCACCAGGATTCAGAACTCTTAGCTCACTTGGAAGTGGGAGCCCAGAGCCCAGAAGCCCTGCTCCCAAGTGCTGGGGCCAGCACCAAGTAGATACTCCTTGATTCTACCAGGAGCTCGAGGTAGGACAGCCCCCTGCTCACAAGTCACGGGCATGGGGAACAACAATAATAACAGCCAACAACTCAATAGCATTTACAGTATACCAGGCACTCCTAGGTGCTTTACAGGTACTGACTCAATTCTCACCACGGCTCTACTGTGTACATATTATTTTGTCCATTTTACAGATGAGAAAACTGAGGCACTAAGAGTTTAAGCAAGCAGATTTGAACCCAGGAAATGTGGCTCCAGGGCCTGTGCTCACCAGGGATAGCCAGGGTCTGTGCTTCCACACACTTCTGGATTAAACAGTCAACATGAGTGTGCATGGGGAATGACATTTATCGAATGCCAGCGAGCGTGAGCGCAATCTTGAGGCATTTTCACGTGCTTGAACTCTGGGATTCTCTCTCCTCCACTCTCCTCCCCAACTTCCCTGCAAGCCTGGTTACCACCTGATCCAACTCCAACTCAACCATCACTTCCTCAAGGAAACTCTGGCTCCCTCTCCACTAGGTTATTCGTTGACAAGACTCCCTCTACTAAATCTTTTATCACTGTCCATGGCTCCACGTTATTTGGTTGTCTGTTTACTTAACAAAGGCTTCTCTCCCTGGCTAGACTCTAAGCCAACACTGTCCAGTAGAACTTCCTGCAATAGTGGAAATATTTAATATTTGTGCTGTCCAATGTGGTAGCCATAGCCATGTGTGGCTGTTGAGCACTTGAAATCTGGTTGAGGGGTGAGATCCCTGCTTCCTGGACCAGCATCATCATCATCACCTGGCAGCTAAGAAGAAGTGCAGACACTTTGCTGCACAGCAGAAACTAACACAACATTGTAAGGCAACTATACTCCAATAAAACTTAATAAAAAAATTTTTCCACTCCGCCCCGAAAAAAGAAGTACAGTCTCAGGCCCCACCCCAGACCTCCTGAATCAGAATCTGCCCTTTAACAAGATCCCCAGGTGATTCATGTGCACGTGAAAGTCTGAGAGGCCCTGCTCTAGAGTACTAGAGGGAGAGCGAGGAGTTGCATTTAAACCAGCCGGCTTCCATTTTTTTGATCAAAGGCATCTGACTCACTGTTATGGGTGAGTGGCAGGCCCCCCAACGATAACCAAATGACCAAAAGCAGCAAGAGCCACAGATCAGAGAGCTGGCCTCTACTGAGCACCATGGGGAAAGGAGCGTCACCGTGTGGCACCGATACAGGAAAGAGGGAAGAAACTGGGGGGTGGGGAGCAGGGGAACCAGTCCTCTGACAAGACTGGGATTCTGTGAGGCAATGAGAAAAACTGATCTGGGCCACAGGGATGTGAATAGAGGGTGCAACCATGCACACACGTGTGCACACATGCACATGCACAGAGGTGTGGAATTCAAAATGGTGCTGAAGGGGTATCAGTCTTTGAGCTACTACCAGAAACTCAGTGTCCTAAGTTAAATGCATCTATTCATTAAAATGGAATTTACAAAGAAATTAGCAAGCTCTACCATTAACCTCTGAAAAGCAGCTGTCTTGCTTCTGAGACTCATGGGCTGGAAACTGGAGCAAAGGTAGATCCACAATGGTGCTACCTTGCCTCTTCCCTCCCTATGCTCCATTCCCGCCGAGCAGGACTTCAGACGGCTTCCCCTGAATCCAGCCTGCAGTGTTGCACACAGACTTTGGTAGTGATCAGCCACGTTGCTGGAATGGGACCTACAAGATGCCCTTCCACACCATAACACGCTTGTACTGAACACCATTCATGCGTAGGAAACTCCTAAGAGCATCTGTTTTTTTTGTGGTGATGATTCAACATATATTTGTTTTTATTTTTATTTGTTCACAGCTGGTCTATGCCCAACGGCTGGCTGGATAACCCTCCAGCCGTTCCTAACCCCTCTTGCCCACCTCCACTACCAAGGCTGGAAAAGCTTACTAATCCCTTCGCAGCCTCCCTTGCAGCTTGGGGCGACCACATCTTACTCCCAGAACTGACAAGACAAGAAGCCAAAACACTAAGGAGGGCAAAGCAGAGAAACTGAAAAAACTCCTGTCCTTGACGTCATTGTTGAACTGCCAGATCGACACCAGACAACCACTGTGTTCACCCCAACTTCTTGTTTTATGAGAGGATGTGTTACTCAGACCACGATTCATTTGCTTTTCGGTTACTCACAGCCAAAAGCATGCCTGTGGTCTTTTCCTATCCCCAACTCCTCTCCCCCCTATATGCTTCACCTCTTTGCCCACTTATTATTTCCATCTAGTTTTTGCACCAGCCTCCAGACTGCTCCATTTTCCCTTATTCTTTTCCTATTCACATCCTCCACTCCCAGCCCATAATATAACAGGCTCAGATGCCCAACCCCCATTTTTGAAAGGTCAAGTCTGAATGTCCAGTCGTTGGTCCTCATGCAGCAACCTCTTCTGATCTCTGGCAACTTTAGCCTAGCTACAGATTTTACCCAAAGCTGAAAGAACAATGAGCAAATTCCATTATTATGTTTCTTTACTTCTTGGATTACTGTTATGAGCTAATAAAAGTACGTAAGGATATTTCTCAAGTGCATTTATCTTGAACAAATCTTGAATTTCATATCAGGTACGCAGACTCAGCCAGCTCATCCAGGCTGACACACCAACTAAGACAGAAGGCCTTGAATAAGGAACATCTGACAGCAGATGTGTAAACAGAAACACAATTTATGAACTAGCCCAGTGCTCTTCCTAACACAGACTGATGTAATCTGGACGCTACTTGGCTGGGCCCTGCAGCCTCCCTCCAGCACTTATTTGGATATATGATTAGGAAAAATATATTTTAATTTTGATTAAGCTTAAGATTTCCATCTTTCAGTTTACCACTTAATACACGTTCAAACCGACATGTTTTCTGCAACTATGGACATGCCTCAGCCTCCTTCAGGTGGCGAAGTGCTGAAAGGCAGGAACCGGGTCCAAATGGCACTGCGTCCTTCCACGCTGCACCCACCCGGGGCCAGGTCTGATCCCATCCCCCAAAACAACAGCAACCAAGTCAAAATTAGAAATTATATGGCAGTTGCCAGTCACAACCGAACAGCCATTTCTTACCTGTACATGCTACATAAATGAGTCACATTTTCAGGGCTCCTTCATCTCAAGAATGATTCACAATTTTTTGTGACTCAGACACACCACCCCATTCCTGCTCTAGTTCATAAGGAGTGTGGAGTGAAAGCTTCAAGGTATGGACAAGTACCCCAAGAGTAACCTGGGTGGGGGGCAGGCAGGCAGACCAGAGAGGGATGGGGGTTCACCAGTACCATCACACAAGGTTGAGCATATTCTCCAACTGCAATGCTTGATTTGCCCAAACAGGAATCTTGCTGCCACGTTCAGATCTATTCATCAGCACGCAGACTGATCTATTTGTTCTTTTACAGCTGGTATTTTCCCCCTTCCTTAGCTTTGTTACTTCTTCACATACCACACAAAAAGCTTCAGAAGGGTCACCTTTCCCCAACCGTGAATATGAGCAAGAAAGAAAACTCTCTTATCAGATCACATTAAATTAACATTCTGAAGATTCTTCTGAAATGATCAATTTCTTTCTGGAACTTTCTCTGACGAGTACATCACTCTGTCATAACATAGCCAGTTGACTGGTGTTTAAAGCAGAATCTTTATGCACTGAGCACTTGACTATGGGTGCTGGGAAATTGCTCAGAACCGATCACCCCCAAGGCCCCTGCGGGTTCTAAGGTGCTGAGGGCCCATGGGCGGTGACTGGTTCCCAAGCAGTGCCCCGCTTGTGTGCAGGAGTGAGCCCAGCCCAGTGGCTTCCCATCACATCCTTCCAGATTTGGCTACGGGACTTTCATGACCCCAAATCATTTACCAGCAGAGCAGGGGGTGGAAAGAACAAGAGGCTTTATAGATAGAAAGCTCTGGGTATGAACCCAGCTTTGTGTGACCCCAGGCATCTTACTTAACTTCTCCAAGCCTCATTTTCTCATCTGTAAGTTAACACCTGCCCTGCAGGTTTGTTTTAAGAAACACAAAGAGTGCTGGAAGTTTCTGGCCCAGCGGGGATGCTCAACACTCGTCGATTACCAATAATCCTCGTCCTCATCACTATAGTGAGGATACTCCAGAAACACACTCACTCACCTATGTGATGCAGAATCACTTAAGTACAGGTACTGCCTGGTCCGTGTGTGTAGCCGGTCAGGGTTTTCATTCTCTGGCATGTCCGTGGGTCTGCCTTAGATTCTAAGGCCTCAGGGATGGGAGCGGAGTGAGGGCAGGGCAAGGTCTGGATAACGTAGCAGAAGAAGGCACGTTCCCTTTGGAGATGAGGTGCCTGTTATTTTTCTGGGAGATGTGGTTTACGATCACAATCCAGTGGGTTAGCCAGCTATCTGAACGACGCAGAGGCCCCAGATCTAACCCTGACTCAGCTGCTTCTTCCAAAGCCGTGGAGCCCACACCACTTCCACAGCCAGCTGTTTGATGAAGAAAATGATCACCAGTCACAAAGAGCAAGTTACCACAACCTACTGGCACTACCAGAAGCAAATTAAAAATCTGTTCCTCAATCCATCTGGGACGTAATGGGGATAGGAGTTTCAACTTTATTTGTAGGAAGGATGGCATTGAAGTGTTCAGTATCAACTCATATGCCAACACCCCTCTTTCCTGCAACCCCAGGCTTTCATAATTATTAGTGGAGCCATCTGCTCAGCCAAATGAAATGTGCAATCTCCTGTGCATATAATTAGTGAAGTCATTTTAATTAATTAAACAAATTAATTAATTGCAAGGAGAGTGCAACCATATCCTAGGAACTGCATCCAACTCATTTATTCTGCATGCGTCTAGTGGGCTCCTACTGAGGGCAGAGCCCCACACTCACGCTCTGAGAAGATGAAGATGCTCCTGGCATCTTCACCATTAGTAGAAATGGAACCCAATATGTAGTCGCCGATGACCACCCATTCTGCTTAGGGTGACCAATTCATCCTGGTTTTACCGGGATTGTCTTGGAGTCAAAGTTCAGGTCGGGAGAACCCCGTTGATCCCAAACAAACCAGGTCATCCTTGCTTCTACTTGACCTGAGTCCAAGTTCATCACTAGACACTTCACTTACCACTGGAAAGGCGACGGCTAATATTGGGCCTCCTGCAACACGGCCCCCTGCCATAGCAGACACTGCTAATTGATTAACGAGCTCTTATTTGCTCCCAGACTGAGCCAGCTCCAAAGCCATCTTACCTTTGCTCCATGCAGCCACTATTAATCACCCTGAATAGGAGGGTCAGAAAATTAATTTTCCATCTATGCCCTAGAATCATAGAAGCTCTAGGCTAGCAAAGACTTTTGAAGTCTAGTAATCACTCATCCAGAGCTTAAATCCCCTCTAGAGTATCCTCCACAAGTAACCAGCCAGCCTCTCCTTATATACTTCTAATGATGAGGAACTCACTATTTCTTTTTTTTTTTTTTTAATCGATTTCTTTTATTTATTTATTTATTTATTTATTTATGGTTGTGTTGGGTCTTCATTTCTGTGTGAGGGCCTTCTTCTAGTTGTGGCAAGTGGGGGCCACTCTTCATCGTGGTGCGCGGGCCTTTCATCATCGCAGCCTCTCCTGCTGCGGAGCACAGGCTCCAGTCGTGCAGGCTCAGCAATTGTGGCTCACGGGCCCAGTCACTTCGCGGCATGTAGGATCTTCCCAGACCAGGGCTTGAACCCTTGTCCCCTGCATTGGCAGGCAGATTCTCAACCACTGCACCACCAGGGAAGCCCCAAGAACTCACTATTTCTTAAAGCAACTCTTCCTATCTTCAATAGTTTTGGCTGTCAAACTCCTTCCTTAAATTACTAAAGTGTCTCTCTTATCAGTCTCTTTTTGGGGACCACATTACGGTGCTTCAAATAATGAAACACAGTTACTAAATTCCTCCCAAGTCTTCCCTTTTCCAGGCCCAATTTCCTTATATGTAACACACATGACTTGGTTTAAAGTTGGAGTGCTGTCCCAGTCTTACAACAACCCATCTAAGTGCCTCTTGGGGTGCGGTACCCAAGGATGCCCCCCATGCCAGTTACCTTGCTCCTGGCAGATTCTCTACTCTGCTATAGCATCTGGCAGCTCCACCAGGCACTGGCTCATACCAACACCCTGACGCCGTTTCTGAACATGCTACTGTTGAGCCACAGCTCCATCCATCTGCCACAGGACTTCCCGGGAGCTTAGCAGTCCCGCGATAGGAGAAACCCCATGAGATAGTAAGAAAATATCGTATAAATTACCGACTGCCAATTTCCCTGTTACAAACAACTTGCTCTAAAGGTTTGCTTAAAAGTAATTGCTCAGAATCTTGACAGCATGTAGCCACAGAAACCATATTTTAAATGATGGTTAGACTCCCAGGCCAGCCCACAAAAGCCTTCTGAACTCATAATGTACCTGCAGCATAAAACTAACAGTGCTATTTTAACTACACACAGCCACCATTTATATTATGGTTTCCACGGTAACACACTCTGCGCTCCATTTCAGAGAACCAGACACAAAGTAAACCTGGTGCTGCATTTACTCTAGGTTGTCCCTGTGGGTGGCGAGGTGGATGGGGGTGTTGACCTCAGGGGAGAAATGACCCTAGTCACTGGTCCCCCCAGCTCTGTTCAGACCCACAGGTCCTTTAAAGTGTGTGGTCCTAAAGGTCCAACGGCCTACACACATGAAGGCCTGTCAGGACCAGGTGAGCTGTGAGGCTGCTGCCCGGAGGCCATCGGGAAGGAGGCCAGTGATCATGGTTACGGGGTTTGGTTGTGTTTGTGGTGCTGGTGCTTTTCAACCATCTCCTGCAGACACAAGAACGGGGATGGTTCTCAAAATCAGAAATTTAAAACTAGCAAAGTCACTAATTATCGTGTCCCTCTCTAAGTCCTTAAGAGGGATAGTTACAAGTTGGTGTTTACGGCGACTGGAGGGGAGGGAGAAGAAGATGCATTGACACCGAATGGACAGCAGTGGGGATGCCGAGCAGAGCTTCTGAGTCTCAGTTCTTCCTTGTGGAAGTTCCACACCCTTCCTTCTTTCCGCCTTGACCAACCAGGCCACCCTCCCTCCCCGCCCCCCGGCGACCCTGAGAGCTGCTTCTCTTCTGAGGAGACTATGGAACAATCAGGAAAGTCGTGGCCATGTCTCCGGGACATCCGCCTGAAACAGGAGCAGCTGCACCCACCTGGCGGAGGGCAGGTGTTTGCATGGACAGAGCTGGGCCTGGACCTGTAGACCCTGCCACCCACTAGTGCCCTGGACTTGTTAACTACAGAGGCCAACCTCCTCCAGCCTCAGCTTCCTCATCTCTACACTGAGCACAATGCCCTCCTCGCAGGACTGTCGCGACTAATAAATGAAAGGCAATAATAACAACAACTGAACTATTTGGTAATAGGTCTTACCAGTACCGCTCTATATGCACTTGGATGAACTCATTTAAACTGTACCAGAACCCTATTATTTCACAAAGGAGGAAACTGAGGCCCAGACAGCGTGGGTTATTTGCCCCAAATTGGGCAGCTAATAAGCAGCAGGACCAGCATAATAGATAAAAAGCTGCTTTGAAACTCTGTCATGTTACCTAAACGGTGGTCATTCTTATCGTTAATGACCGACATAGGGCCCTGCCTGAATGCTCAAGTCTGGATTTTCTACCACAGGGGACCTGAGTGCGTCCTGCCCTGAGCTCCCAAGGCTCAGCTGGTGTCTCCTCCAGCCCCAACTATGGACCTCACCCTGGCAGCCTCTCAGTAGTGCACGCTGTTCGCTAAACATTATAGCCCCCGTGCTGGTTCAAAGGCCTCCCCCCTCACCTGACCACCCTGTTTAAAACCGCGAAATGCACCTTACCCCCCTCACTCCCTCTCACCTTCCTTATCTCATTTTTTCCCATAGCACTTATCACCTACTAACCTACTACATATCGTATTTATTTATTGCTGGTCTCCCTAACGAGACCATAGGTTCCAGGAGGGCAAGGAATTTGATCTCTTTTGTTCCATGCTTTATCCCCAACACTCAGAACAGTGCTAGACACGTGGGCAGGCATTTGGTAAGTATCTGCTGAATGAATGACAAATTCATCTTTATTGACATAGCAAAAATGTCCATAACATCTTGTTAAGCAAAAGAGAGCAGGCCCCTAAATTTTATATAAAACGATCCCACCTCTGTAAATATATCATGTGTGTGTCTGAGCACAGGTGTGAAGACACAGAAAAAAAATCTAGAAAGATACACATGAAAATGTTCATTGTGACTGTTTCTAAGGAGTAGGAGTAAAAACAGTTTTAACTTCCTTCCAAATGTTTTACAAAGACCATGCATTATTCCTATACGTTTCTAAACCTATTTATAGTTGAAAATGAACACACTTGTGCACGCTTGTGGGCAGACACACAGCAGAAGCATGCAACTGGTTATTAGCGACTGACGCAGGAGGTCAGGACTGGTGGCAGCACAGAGTACCCACCTCCCAGGTGGTGGGCCACACAGCATCCCCACTCATCCATCAGCAACGCCGAGAGAAATCACAGGATTAGGTCTACAGGGTCTGGCACTCAGCAGCACCCCCCTCAGGACTCCTCCCAGATCCAACCCCGCTTTCCTGCCTCTCTGGAGCAGTCTCAGAATTGTTTAATCCTGTGATTATTTGTAAATTACACCCGAAGGTTCCGGAACATGTAAAGCAAATCTAAGACATCAAGTGAGGTATTTTGCAACAAAAAAACTCACTTCGCATTAAAAAAAAAAAAAAAAAAAAAAAAAAGCCTCATTCTCTCATGCCTGTGTTAAAGAGGAAGTCGGGAGGACTGAATTCCACCCAAGCCCCTGGGCCTGGCTCGGGCACAGCCTCCGACGTGTTCTGCATAGAGGGGCTCACAGGGCACCCACCCACGGACTCACACGTCCTCCGTCACCCACAAATCACCGAGGCACTGACCACAATGACACGTGCAAACTGAGGGCCAGCTGTGGGCCCGGCGCAAGGCCAGGTGCTGTGAGGTGGAAGGAAAGGCAACCTAAGATGAGCCCTTCAAGGAAGGGCTAACACACGAGAAAGACGGAAGAAAACAATCACCCTTAATGGAACAGCACTTACTAGCCCAGTAGTAAGACTTCTGAGAACAAAGAGGTAAGTGCAGGAAAGGAGGCTTCGGGGAAGAGGGCAGGCTGCACCCAGGCCTCGCTGAGAGCCGGGCCCATGGTGCGCCCACAAGAGAGGGGCTGAGGGCCAAGGCCGGGCCGAGGCAGGTGGGCCTCAGTGCCCGCCACACGCCCTGCCGCCTCCCCTGCCCTACCTTCCAGGCAGAGCCTGCCGCTCTGAGCGCCGCATGTGTGCGGAGAGCCGCCCCCAGAGAGGGCACACGCTCCCCGAGCCAGATGAATTTTACCTCGAAGTGACAGAAGCTTTCACAGCTCGGTTGATTTCAGGAGCCCAGTGGAGCCAGAGAGGAAGAGAAGGCAACACTTGCAACTGTGTCCTGAGCCAGGGACTCTGGTCAACCCACAATGATTCAGAAAACGGTCTGAAAGGCCTCTAAGAGCAGAGATGCAGGCAAGTCTCATGGCTTAGCTTGAAAGAGCTGGGGTAGAAATAGCAGAGGTGGAAAGACAGAAAGGAAGGAGGAAAAAGGCCAAATCAAGGACCTCAAAAAGGGAAAAGAAATCAAGAGAGCTGGCCAGGGCAGGGAACGGAGCAAGTGGCATCTAAAGAGACCATCTGTCCTGGTTTGCCAAGGACGGAGGGGTGGCCCAGGACTCAGGACTTCTGGGACGAACACCAGGACAGCCCCAGGCAAACCGAGACGAGTTGGTCAGCCCAGTGGTAGCATGTCACTCCGGGATGCTGAGGGGTTGCTGACCCCTTGGTGCTCTCCCTCCCTCCTTCGTGGACCTGTCACTGCCCACTGGCACCCCCAGGGCAATGGGAAGGATAAGGAGGTCAACATACAGACGTGACCATGTGCCTCTCCTCCTAGCTTGAGTCCTCTCATCTCAACCATGCAGACGTCTGAAAGGGTTCAGGCAGCAGAGAAAATTCTTTACTGTTGTTGTTAAAATAACACCTAGAATCACAGCCACTATCCTTTACTCAACTGTTTCTCAGGCATTGGGCTCACCAGCTGCCCAGCTGGGAGAGGACATGGTGCTCCGCCCTTAGGGAAGTGCCATATCTGTACATGGAAATCAGAAGCAGCAGAGGGGCTGTCACACCAGCTCCTGAACCCCTCCCTGTCCAGTCTCCATCCCCCTCTGCCCTCTCAGAGCTTCATTTCCCATCTGCCTCTCCCCAAGGCAGGTCCTGAGAGGGTAAAATCCACTCACTCAACAAGGACTTACTGAGCATTTACTGTGTGGCAGACACTGTTAGGGACCGTGGAGAACACAAAGAAGTTACGGTTCAGTGGTTGGGGGTGGGGTGGGGTGGCAGGGTGGGGCTGGTGTAGAGAAGGGGAGAATCATTCAATAGTCAACACTTAGTCACACTGCCCTTAACAGACGCCAAGAACTGTACTGGAGGAATAGAGACAAGTAACCAGACAACTGCAAAACCATTCTAAGTACAATGATGGTGATGTGGGGGCACCTATCCCAGTTACTGAACCAAATACCAACCCACCTCACTTTAGCCTGGAGGTAAGTGCTATGGAGAAGGAAGGGAGGGAGGGAGGGCGGGGAGAGGGGGGAGGGAGGGGGAGGAAGAAGGAAAAGAAAGGAAAGAAAGAAAAGAAAGGAAGGAAGGGAGGGAGGGGGAGGGAGGGCGGAGGGAGGGGGGAGGGAGGGGGAGGAAGAAGGAAAAGAAAGGAAAGGAAGGAAGGGAGGGAGGGAGGGGGGAGGGAAGGAGGGAGGGAAGGGGAGGAAGAAGGAAAAGAAAGGAAAGAAAGAAAAGGAAGGAAGGGGGGAGGGAGGAAGGGAAGGGGGAGGAAGAAAGGAAAGAAAGAAAAGAAAGGAAGGAAGGAAGGAGGGGAGGAAAGAAGGAAGGAAAAGAAAGGAAAAAAAGAAGAAAGGAAGGAAGGAAGAAAGGAAGAGAGGGTGGGAAGACCAAGCACTGACCTGAAAGAGTGAACCAAATGATTCAGGAGATAAAACCCATACATAAGACACAATTAGTGTACCACAGGATACAGGGCAAAGTGCTACCCTGGAATACAGACTTTCAGCACAAAGAGACACAGAGCTGGAGAAAGTCCACAGCTTCCCAAAGGAAGTGCAAGTAAAACCTGAGATGAAAAACTGATGAGGGAGAGTTTGCCAGGCAGGGAGAAGACAATAGGCACTTGTGATTTTTCCCAAAAAATGAAAAAGCAAGTGTATAGTCATTACTCAAAATGTTTCAAAATGGCACACCTACTCACAGGTCTTTGGTTTAAGTACGTGGGGACCTTGTCAATGGTGACTTTCACAAATGTAAGTTATATTTAAGTGGAAAGACAGGCATCAAATCTAATTTCAGCCGTCCGGGCTAAGGAGGCAGGAGATCGAAACATACTTAATTTTGTAATGCAGATCCATGTGCATGCTCCTACACACGCACACACCCCTCAGACCCTCTCTATATGTCTATCCTCAAGTGATCCAAACTCCATCTTTCTGTTAGAAGAACTCCATAATTCAGGGAAAGGGAAACTGAATTATTAGGGACCATCTACAAATTAATAACTGGGAATCGACCACATTGTTGGTTTGCTGTAATGATATTCACACAGTATGAATAGAAAGGCCACGTGTGGTCTGATGGTACACTGGTCGGTCAATAAGAAGTTAACAACTATTGACTGACTGTCTATTTAATGAAGAGCCCTGAGTTGGTATTGGTTGGGGGGGGGGCGAGGAGGAGCCCGTGCACAGGATCAGTAGGAAGAAGGCAGGATATGGTGAAAACAAATGGAAGACTCATAAGACACTGAGCCTGGTCCTAGCTCCACCACTGACAAGGCCCTGGGTGAGTTGATCCCACGGTGAACTTCACTTCCTCATCCACAAACATGTGCTACCTACCTACTTCTCATTTACTGAAGTGAGAAAACATAAGCCTGAGTGCTGGGAAAAGCAGAAGGCTATGTACAGTGCCTCTATAGTGTCGTGGGATTTGGAGGTGCCTCCCCAGCTTCCTTACCCTACTTTCCCAACAGTCCCCTGAGTCCCCCAGGCAGTCATTCATCCCATCCCCTCCACACGGTGCTGGTTCAGGAAAGCACAGGATCTAAGTCGAGCCAACCAGGGGCAACTAGACTCAATTACAAGCCTTTGGCTGACCCATCAAGGAAGCTTTTTCTCCACTGGATGAGAACAGGAGCCTGGGCTGACATCTTGGGGGCAGAAGGGGAGGTCATGTCTGAGAAAGGAACCAGCAATGAAGGCGAGAAACTGTGTCTGAGGCACCTCATTCGAGCCTTTGATAAAGCCTCACCTGATGCCAGGATGGGTGCTCCATCACATAAGCCAATGCATTTTCTGTTTTTGCTTAAACCAGTTTGGATTGGCTTTCAGTTAATCTGTCACCTAACTGACATAAAATGAGAGAAAATATGGCTAATCAATGTTATAAACCTCTCTAGTCCCTCAGCAAATCCATAAACTACCCAGGGATTCGCTTCCTACCTAGTGTCCTCTGTCCTCCTGAGGGGGTGAACACATTAAGGGGGTCACTCAAGGAACAAAAAGAAGAAAGGCAATCATAAGCAGTTAAGTCTTCAGTGATTACTGGGCCTGCCTTTGTTTGCTTCCTATCCTCTGAGACCAGTGAGGGTCCTAGTGATGGAAGAGATAGAAGGGGGAAAAAAACCCTCCATGATAAGCTGAAGAATCAGTTTCCATCTCAGCTCTACTTTTGCAGGTTTCTTCCAGATGTTTACTTATTCTCTTTCATGGTAACCACTGAAGAGCCCAGAGGAACAATATGGGTATCCCATTGATTTATTTTATATCTTAAAAAATTACACAGAGCCTGCAGTACTGAGCTCATGTTCAGATTAAGTTTGCTGGAAATCTAATTTGGGATGAGTAATTTAATTTGGCTACTACAATTAAAAGTGGCGCAGTATTTGTGTTTTAGAGGAAAACCGTATTAGATTCATCTAATCTTATTAGGTGAATATCACATTTAGATCACATTATATCTGGAACAGACATATACTGGATTGATTTCTTTCATAAATCACTCAGAAGACCAAAAGAGACTAACCTTCTCCCCACTCCCCGCCCACCCACCTGACACAGGTCAGAGCAGGTGGTAAATGTAAAAGAGGCCTCGTGGAGAACCCCGCTGCAAAGTCCTGGAATTCATGCACCCAAAACACCACCTACAACAAACTCTTGCATTTTGCGGTGGAGTAAACTGAGGCATTGATGGACAAGAGACTTGCACAGGGTCGCAGTCAGTGAGTGGCAGAGCTGGGACTACAGCTCAGCTCCCTGACCCCTGGTTTGGGTCCCTGCCACTCTACTACGTGTGTTTTTAATAAGATCTAACACGAAAAACAGCCAGAGATCCTCTGAGACTCCACTGCTACTCAGCTAAAACCACGGAGTCATCAGATACCATCTGACGTCTTCCTGCCTCTCCTAAGTATCCTGGGAAGATACAGAAGTAGGTCTCAGTATCTCCATGGGTGACTTAGACCAGCGCCCCAAAGCCTTCTTGTCAAGTCCATTTTCTTGATGACTACTTTCAACCCCCTGACTCCCAGATAACTAAACTTCACATTAAGAACATTCAAACCATATGATGGGTCAGAAAAAAAAGAATCTGCATTGCTTTTTTTAAATGGTATTAATCTCAGGAGTACTGCTAACTGGGCATATTCAGCGGGTGTGATATCACACATCAGGGTTCCAAGTATAGAGTTTAATCTAAAAAAATTAGGTTATGAAGCAAAATCGAGGCAAGAAGAAGTTAGATAAAAATATTTGTAACGTATGACAAGTTAACACATACTGCATAAAAATCTCTTATCAGTGACTGAAAAAAGATGGAACACTGCAAAATAAAAATGAAAAAGGATGCAAAGAGGCAATTCACGTACACACACACAAAGATTACCAATGGCCTCATGAAAAAATGTTCAAACCTATTACTAAGCAAAGGCTTTCAAATTCAAACAATGCAATACTGTTCTCAAGAAATTGGCAAAAACCAAAACCCAACTATAATGCCCAGGACAGTCAAGGGTGCTCTGAAATAAGAATCCTCAAACACCACTGATAAGAGTGTAAATTAGTCCACATTTCTGAAGGCCCATCTGGTAAGATGTATCACCAGCCTTAACAGTAAGCAAGGATCTTCCCTGAGGAAACGATCAGAGGAACATTCAAAGATTTATGTACAAGGGCAGTTATAGCAGCACTATTCATAATAACAAAAATCTAGAAAAACCTAACTGTACTATAATAGAAAAATGGCAAAATGAATTATGATATTATCAATACAAGGAAAAATATGTAGACGTTAAAACTTATGTTTTTGAAAAATTTAAAGACACAGGGAAACGCTCACAAAATGATGCTAAAATTCAACACCCTTAATAGGATAATTCCATTTTGTAAAGAAAATATATATCACATATTTTATATGCATTATAAATGCAATATATATTTATATATGTATAATATATACTTATATGCATTATAAATGCAAATTTATTGCACTATAAGTGCAATAAATGGTGGCATATTCAGCTAAATATCCAACAAATATTCACACTCCTTTTCAGAGTGTAGGGTTTTCACTGGAAAGTGGCTGCCCAGCCAGGGACTTCACTTCCCAGCATCCCTTGTACCTCCGTGGCACCATGTGACTATTCCCACCAATGGAGTACAGGCAGAAGTGATGTGCAACACCTCCAGGCTAAGGTGGTTAGAAAGTGATGTGCCTTCTCCGTGCTTTCTTCCTCCATCTGCCAACTAGATGCAGAGGACCCCAAAGCCCTAGGGAATGAAAGAGCCATAAGATGGAATGAGCCTGGGCCTCTGAATCACTCATCGGAGGGCTGACCACCAATCAGGAGCACCTATGTTGGACGAGTCAAAAATAAGCCTCTACTGTGTGAAGTTATAATTTGGAGTTTTAATTGTTTCTTCAGCAAGTGTTACTCTAACTAATACACACATACAGAAAAATTACTGAAAGGTAAACTACCAAATTTAATCTGATGCACTGTACGACAAAGTATAAGGTAAATTATTTTCAAAAGTGTATTCTTTCCACCACAAACGTGTCTTATTTTATAACCAATAAAGATATTAAAAAATAGGGACTTCCCTGACGGTCCAGCAGTTAAGACTCCATGCTTCCACTGCAGGGGGCAAGGGTTCTATCCCTGGTCGGGGAACTAAGATCCTGCATGCCGTGAGGTGTGGCCCCCCAAAAAAAGAAATTAAAATAAAAAATCAAACTTTAGAGGGCAATGCTATGTAATGAAATCTCTCAGTGAAGTACTGAATAAGGTTACAAAAATTAAAATGTAGAAAATTATAAAGACTCAAAGAAAAAATATCTAGATGTATAACATTTAAAAATCTACTAAAACAATTCCAGACAAATGATTGTTCAAAAATGATCCAAAGTTAAATGAAAACAAACTAGGAAATACTGCAATTTATACAATATATGAACTATTAGTAACCTTTAATATGTAAAGAGCACTTAAGAAACTAGTGAGGGATACATACAATAACTGGGGGAAAAGATATAAACACCTAGTCACAAAATAAAAAATACTAACATACACTTATAAAAAGACTTTCAAGCTCACTAATAATCAAATAAATGCAAATTAAGATCATCTTTATCCTTCTATCAGATTGGCAAACATTTAAAATATTGTGAATATAGCATTCAATGTGGCTGAAATTATGATGAAATGGAGGGAGTTCAAAATGGTATCATATTTTCAACAAATAGTTTGGCATGATAGGAAAAAAAAGCCTTTAAAAAAGACTTTGACCTTCTAAATATTTGTCAAAAGAAATAAACAAGTATGCAGAATTGCCTCAATGGGGATAAAAGATGAAACAACTTAGATACCCATCTGTGAGGTACCTGTTAGATAAATAAATCATGGCATGTGTGTGTATATTCACATATTAGAATTAATAGACAGACATAATTTTAAATTATGATGAATATCTAAATGTACTAAAGTACAACAGTGCCCACAATATAAAAAAGCAGGATACAAAACAATACAGATAGTATAATTTCTTAATTGCTTAAAAGTGTATATGTATAAGAACTTATGTTTTAAGTACATAAGGAAAAGTATAGAAGGATTTTTATCAAAATGTTGTTCTCTCCAAGGGGTGGGACTATGGGTGACTTTCATTTCCTTCTTTATACTTTTCTATATTTTATACATTTTCAACTATGAAAATATATAAATTTTATTTTTATGTTTTATTATGAAAAATAATAATAAACATATACAAAAGTAGCAAGAATATATTTACCCATTGCCCAGCTCCTATTATCACACGTGGCTGACTTTATTTCATCCATACCACTCTATGCCTCCTACCCCTGGATTGTTTTAATGTAAATCCTGGATATGTCATATATACATGAGACATAAGGACTTTTTATAGTTAACATACTCAAACTCTCCACTGTATTATTTTAGAGTAAATATCTGATATTTCATTTGCAAATAAATGCTTTAGCATGTATCTTTAAAACATACCCATAATAACAAATCACACCTAAAAATTAGTAATTTCTTAATATCAAATATCCAGTCAGTGTCCCAATTTCCCCAATTATCTTATAAATGCCTTTTTACAGTTGGTTTATTTAAATCAGGATCCAAACAAGATTTACATTTGCACCTGGTTGGTATGTCTTTTGTCTCTTTTAAAGTTTATTATATAGTGCCCCGCCATCCTTTTCCAGGCCATTTTATTTATTGAGAAACATGGGTCATAGGCCCAAGAACTTCCTGATTGCATCCCCATGGTGTCTTTTACCAGGCTTCTCTATTCCCTGTATTTCATTTCAACTGAGATTTAGTTTTAGTGTCTAATCAACTTCAGGTTCTATTATATTTTTTATAAGACTATTTCAAATCAACTGTATTATTTTTATAAGCAGACAAAACAATAAAGCTTAAAAAAATTTTTAAAGGAACTCAAAGAAACACCAGTCTTTCTAATTCATCCATTTTAGCAATTCATTAAAACGCAGTATCCAAAAGTTTTTTTGGAAGGCAGGCTAAACCAATGCTTTTTCACAGCAAGGATGCTCAGTGACTATTGATGGTCTGATTTATTTTCCAAACACGCTGCTTTTACAGTTTAAATCTATCTCCCCTTCTGCCTCAGTGCTGAAGTCCACCATCCTCTGAGCAACGGCACACCCTCCACTGGAAGCTTACATCATCCTATAATTGCAATTGTCTTCAATTTTCCTTTCTTTCTTTTTTTTTCTTTCAATGTAAGCACATAATTGAAAATTTGGAAATGAGAGAAAATGAAAGAAGGAACCACTCTTAATTTCACCCCTCTAACAGAGTCATTGTTACCTATACACTCTGTACCATCTTTATTAGGGATAATATTTTGTACCAAACTGTAATCCGTGAATACTGGTTTTAATAACCCTTTCATTAACATTAAATACATTTAAAATATCTGTAGCTTATGTTAAGGGTATAAAACATAGCAATAATAAATATAGTGTGTCCATAGCCCAGCTTGAGGAAGAGAACTTTACTAATCCCCTACACAGCCTCTATGGCTGCTCCTTCTTCCTAGCCTTGCCTCCCGTCACTATCCTGAATCTTTGTCTATGCTCACTTGGTCTTATAGGTATTGCCACATGCACACGGATGTCTAAAAACTATATCATTGGTTTTGCATGCATCTGAACCTTATGTAATTGGAACCACACTGCAGCTATTCTACAACTTGCTTTTTTACTTAATGTTATATTCCTGAGAGCCTTCTGTGTTGTCATAGCTGCTATGGTTCATTCATTTTAACAGCACAGCTAATATAGCTACATTCCACAGTAAGACTATGCCACAGTGTGTACTGCAATTTCTGCACATAAAATTATACTGTAAATATCTTGTCACAATGCTATGTATCTTCAAAATAATTATTCATTATAGTAGAGTATTATGCTGAGAGAAGAACTATTTAATTTTATAGTTACCCAACTGTTGGACATTAATGGTGTGTGTGTGTGTGTGTGTGTGAGTTTGCTTTGCAAATAATGCATCAGGGAAGCATCACTGTCTAAACAGCATATTAAATATTTTGTATTATTTCCTTCATGGAGGGATGTGGGAAGATGGTCCACAGAAGTGGTATTACTGGATCAAATGTATGAATGAATAACATGATTCTTTAATACACTGTAAAACTGTTTCATAATATTGTAATGACATCAGAATTGGGGATCATCATTAAAAACGGGTTCTTTTGCTAATATGTTAAAATAGTACTTTACTGCTGTTTTAATCTACATATCTCTTATTACAAAATTGAACATTTGCCATACATTTGTTTAGTGTTATATTTAGTTATTCAAGTGCTCTACCAAGGTTTTAGTACCTTTCTTTTTAATTTGTTGAGCATTTCACATAACAAAGATTAATTCCATCATGTTACTGCAAATTTTTTCCCAGGCTATTGTTTCCCCACTGGTTTTTTACGTGAAGAAATCTTTGATTATCCTGTAACTTGATGGACTATTCTTTCCCTTTTTGAGTGTTTTTCTTTTGTTTCCAAGCAATATTCAATTCTACTGCTTTCCTATGCATCTACATTTTGCACTTAATTGTTTGATCTATCTGCAATTCATTTTGATGAAGTCAAATGATTTTTTCCAAATTGCTAGACATCAAAATTATTTATTGAATAATTTTCCTTTCCCCATTGATTTGCGATGCCTTCTTTATGATTTATTACATTATTTCTGCGAGAGTCTATTTCTGAACTGTCCTAGTTCACTTATCTACTTCCTCCTCTTCTGCCGGCCCCACAGTGTTTTAATTACAAAGGCTTCATAATGCATTTTAATATCTGGTAGGGCTACATATTTTAATATCCAATAGATCTAATTCCCTTCCCCCCAAAACCATTTTCATAATTCCCCTTGAGGTTCTCATCTACTTATTTTTCCAAACAGACTTAAAACCATCTGGTGAAATTTTTAAAAATCTTGATGGGACTTTGAGAGGAATGGCATTAGACTCATGAACTAATTCCAGAAGTATCCAAATCCTGAATTTTAATCTCACCATTTAGAAATAAGGTCTTTAGTTAATCTCTTTAACTCTTCTTGGTTTACAACTAAGCAATCTGTAGTTAATGATTATTTTATTCTTTTCTTTACAGTATTTATTCTCTAAAGTTACTATTTTTATAACTTTCTGCATTGGCTTTTTGCTTTGATCTCAGTCATATGTACGTTTATGAGGCTCCAATAAAGTATAATGCCAGTGGACTGTATGAACTCAATCTTCCTTATCAGGTTCAGGAATGGTCATTTTATATATTCCTTTTTAAGTGGTTTGTAGAAGTTAGAAGTTGAATTGATTGAATGTACTTTTGAAATTAATGAGATTATAACATATTTTCACTAAAACCATTTAAAATATTTCATTTGATTCATTATGTGAATCAAATGAAAGTATATGTATATGAAGCCATTCCTACATTCCAGGAATATAACCCACTTGGGTATGGTGGAACATTCACATACTCTAGTGTTGAAATCTACTCACTAGAATTTTATCTAATATTTTTACATTCCTAAGCAAAACTGGTATAGAGCCTCCCTTTGGGGACTTGCCAGATTTGTTATCAGGGTCATGTTTGCTTGAAAGTAGGATCTGGAAGTTTTCCATCTTTTTTCTAAATCCTGGAACACTTTACATAACACAGGAATCACTGGTTCTTTGAAAGGTTAAAAAAAATTTTCAAAGGCCTTTTTATATTTTAAAATATGCCACCTGGCACCTATGTCCATGTGGACATTACCGTGTTTGTATACATGACACTGTAAGATATTGATCTCTAATGGAACGGGGAGTAGATTTATTGTAATTTACTGCCTTTTCTTCCCCAGCTGAAAAGGGAGTAAATGTCCAAGATGATGAAGACCTAGGAAATAACCCATTTTCCCAGGCTTTGGTTCCAAGAGCCTCCTTTTTAGAGGCCCATCAAGGAAGCTATACAAGGTGGTCAGAAAATATTGAATGCTAAACCATCCAAATTTCATTGAGGCTGACCAAGTTTGGCAACCACAACTTTACCACTGACATATGGAACTAAGAAACCTAAGATCTGAAAAGACAAGGGGATCACCAGTCTACCCCAGGTCACCTCTAGTTCTGTGGTAAAGGTATTCCAAATTTCTAGTCCACAGAACCATCTGTTCCAGCTATAGAACACTGCATCTCTTCCACAGCAATAAAAGCTTGTAACTCTAAGGCTTTCTCTGCTTACTGCAAGGCTCCTGGACCAAAGACCCTGCAAGCACTTCCAGGGGACCATAAATAAAAGATTTAGCATTGCTATGGGCTGAATGTTTGTCCTCACCCCCCCAAATTCATATGTTAAAGCCCTAGCCCCCAATCTGATGGTATTAGGAGGTGGGGCCTTTGGGAGTCAATTAGGTTAAAATGAGTCACAAGGGTGGAACCCCCATGATGGGATTAGTGTCCTTATAAGATGAGGAAGAGACACCAGAGCTTCCTCTCTCCACAAAGAAGAGGTCATGTGAGCACACAAGATGGTGGACACCTACAAGCCAAGAGAAGAGGTCTCAGAATAAAACTTACCTTGCCAGCACCTTGATCTTGGACTTCCTAGCCTCTAGAACCGTGAGAAATAAATTTCTATTATTTAAGCCACCCAGTCTATGGTATTTTGTTATGGCAGCCCAAGCTAAGACAAGAGGGTTGTGGTAATGTCTGCCCAAAAGAACGCTGAGCTGTAGCTATACAGACTGCGTAGCCTGTTGTAGAGTGAGATACACCTTAGGAGAAACAAGTGGTACGGAGTCTGAACCAATTACGATTGAGTGTCTACTAGAACATGCAAGGACGGTGCCGTATGAACATATGTGACAATATAAATAGCACTCAAACAGTGACACTGCCCAGGAGTGAGGCTGTGAACAGGGCAGTAACTGCAGATGTAAGTGTGCACAGAACAGTCTGCTCTTTCTTGATGAAGACACATTTCAGTTCATGTCCACATTCACAGAGGATCCATGAAACGTTAGAGATCGATGAAATGTTAGGATTGTCAATCAAGGTGATGAGTGTTAGGATAGTCTGACAGGAAGACAGGGACCTCAAAACCCTCTTTGGCACTAGGATTCCATGATTCCATTCAGGATTTCATATATGCAGGCAGTCTTTTTGTCCCCTCTACAAGGGCAGAGATGTTGCTTTCACACCAGTCATGGCCTCACACAGACGCTTAATCCCTGGCTGGAAGGCAAAACATCTTTGTGGCAAAGCCAAGCAGGAATGTGAAGTGAAGCAGAATGAGAAACATTTTGTTGCTGTTTTGGATGCCAGGGGTGGTTCGGTGTATGATTGGGGGGGTTTTTTGTTTTGCTTTAAATTTATTAATTTATTAATTAATTTATTTATGGCTGCATTGGGTCTTCGTTGCTGTGTGCGGGCTTTCTCTAGTTGTGGCGAGCAGGGGCTACTCTTTGTTGCAGTGCATGGGCTTCTCATTGTGGTTGTTTCTCTTGTTGCGGAGCATGGGCTCTAGGTGCACAGGCTTCAGTAGCTGTGGCACGTGGGCTCAGTATTTGTGGCTCGCAGGATCTAGAGTGCAGGTTCAGTAGTTGTGGCGCACGGGCTTAGCTGCTCTGCAGCAGATGGGATCTTCCCAGACCAGGGCTCAAACCCGTGTCCCCTGCATTGGCAGGCGGATTCTTAACCACTGCGCCACCAGGGAAGTCCCTGGTTTGGAGGGTTTTTTTAATTACTTCAAAGGGCATCTTAAGAAGTCATACTCTTTTGGCAGTTCCAAGATGCAACTGCTGCTACAAGTACTAACACTTACTAGCAACTGACTGATGGACACACTGCTTTTCTCAAAAGTACCCTTTCCCTTCTGGGGCTTTTCAGACCCAACTAAGTTTTCTCTGTGTGTGTGTGTGTGTGTGTGTGTGTGTGTGTGTGTGTGTGTGTGTGAGTGTGTGCCTATGCACATGCAGAGACGTAGCACACAACTGAAAGCCAAATGAAATTCAACAAATTTACCATTTTTAAGGTTAAATTGTGGAAAAAGAAAAAACTATTGACATGCCTTTTCATTTGAACTATTAAGTTACTGCAAAATTTTCTTCCTACTGGTGGAAAATTAAACTAACAATTCTAAGTTAATGACTTGAGGGTAAACAGTTCCTTCTTTTATAAAATGAATTGGGTTTACAGAGACTTGCGTTTAAGTGAATTTCTCCTGTCCCTTTAAATCAAGAAAAGGCATGACTTCAGCGAATTCCTAGGCTTCATGAGACGCTTCAAAAGAAATACGATTTTTCCCCCTACAGTTGCACATTAACTCCACATCTCCCCAACACCTGTTATGCATAGATGCAGGGAAGAATCCACCCTTAATGTTGTTTTCACAGGTGATGTCAGAAAAATAAGAAGAGTGCAATAAATTATTCCTAAAGCTGAACGTTTTCAATGTAAAGATTTTATTCCTTAGACTGTCTCCTTCCTACTATTTTAGGATCAAGATGGTCCTTTCTTTTATAAGAACTGTAGTGATAGATGTTAGGTTTTTAAAAACATCCTTCCTTGGCAAAATAAAAACTTGGTAGCCCTAAGCCAATCCCCCCAATTCTTTTTTTGGTAGTTTCTTGGTCCAGACAAACTACATTTGAGAACCACTTGTCTACAGCACCCTCTGAACCAAGGAATTCAGGGTCAGTTGTTCAGTTATCACTAGTTCTCATCTACTTATCACAATTGTGACCAGACAGCCTTGGGGGCAACAAACAACCTACAGAAAATTTAAGTCTAATTTTAGTCAATATTCAGGGGAGAGGGGATGAAAAATTTTATGGTTTATAAATTTGTGGTCTGTAAGTTCCTGGTCACTCTGGAACTTTATCCTCCGTCCACAGGCCCCTCGCTGCACCCTATCCACCCCTTATCCTCAAAGTTATCGCCTCCCAGTTTTGAAATCAGCTTCAGGGTGCTGCGCCCACCTTTGCTCTTCCCACCACTAATCTGGGAACCCCAAATCAAGACACTTCACCCTCCTGGGATTTTGAGAAGTCAGCCTTATGGCACCCAAGGCTTTTGAGAACGATTCACAGCGTTTTGTCAGCTAAAATCCCACTGAAATAAATGCCCAAGGCTAGCTTCTCACTACTGCAGCATCTCACCCAATCCAGGTGATTCTAAAATCCATCCACCCAGAAAAGCCCCACTAAGTGGCTGGCTTGGGAAACCAAAGCTGAGGAGGGTCACTTGCCCCTCTAGAGCCTCCAAACGGAGAACAATGGCAAGAAAATCAGCTAGGATAAGTCATGACAGGCTTTCAACTATTTACAAGACTTTTTCAACCAAGAATACATTAATATGTTACCGTAAAGTTAAAATTCCCTATTTTCCAGGGATTATAACTACTTTTAATTTAAAACTGTGTGCTACTTAAATTTTTCTTTATTTAGGTTTTCTCCAAAATGAATTTTTTAAAAAAAACCATTCCAGTAAAAAAAAAATCCATAAATACTAAATATTTTAATATCTTTATTTACCTTGTCTCTAGCTGAGCTAACCAGTGAATATATTTGTTGTGAAGAGTTAATTTCCTAGAATAAACATGCACATAAACATACAAATGTGATAATATTTAGAGTTATATGAAGCTAATAAAGGTAACATTTATTGGGCCAGCCACTGGGCCACTGGGCACTTTACTTGGATTACCCCAGTTAGTCCTTACAACAGACCTATAAAGCAGGTATTATTCTTATTCCCATTTTATAGATGAGGTTATAAATGAGGAACTTCATTACTGTAATTTAATCTTCAATAACCCAGAATTTGAGTTCAGCGTTTACTCTGGCTATAGAAAGGTTGAATAAGCATATTAGAAATAAAACAGCATTGTAGAAGGCATAGTTAACCTCCTAGAAGGTCCTACATCTTAAGACATACTGAAAAGCAGATGCTAATTGCAAGCCTTCCAACAGGAACTGTTTGGGAAGGTTCTGTCTGAAACTATGCTATGTTAAAGCACTTTAAAATTCAGACTTTCACTAGTTAAGAGTGAGTTTTCTCTCATTGTTACCCCAACAATTAGCCCAAATTCGTAAGGTCTCTATAGATGATACAGTACAGTGGATGTCCACTGTCACTCTCCCCATGTCCATTTCCCTCCTCCCTCAACAGTACCCAGAGCTCTGCTTCCCCCACCCTGGTGCTTTGAGGAAAGCTACACTCCCCAGTGTAGGGATAGGCCAATCAGGAAAATCTCCCATCCCTGCCAATCAACAGAAGGCGTTCACCTGGCCAATGTGACGGGCTAAGGAATGAGCACATGACTCAGTTCAAGCCAATGAAATGCAGGGTTGGTTTGCTGGGGAGGGGCTTCTGGGAAAGACACTTTCTCAGTCCTTTCAAGAGTTACGGCAAGGGATGCTTCTTTCTTTCTGGCCAGAGGGATGTGCAACAATAAGCCCAGGAACTTCTGTGGCCATTCTGCCTCCAGGAGAGAGGCCAGCCTGAGGATGGACTGATACCATGGAGGAGCGGCACAGAGATGGGAAGAAACTGCACTCTTGATGACAAGTTGAGCTGTTGTCTCACATGCACCCTGTAGTCTGTCCCATCCCTGCTTTTTGCTAGTACAAGCCACTTAATTAATCCCCTGTGCTGTGGGAGCCCCTTTGAGTTCAGTTTTATGATATTCACAACCCCCAAGTAATCCAAACTGATAAATTGGAAATAAGCACTCATCCACAGCTTTTTCCTAGCACTTGCTCAGATTTTGCTTGGTCCTGTTTCAAGTGGTTTTGTGTTGTTTTTCTTGAGAAAATATAATGGGCTTTCAAGGAACACTTTCATGAATTAATGAGTGGCCTTGGGCAAGTCACTTGATCTCCTTGGGTCTTTTCAACTATAAGAAGGATGAAGTTTGATTAGAGGGTTTCTGGTGCTCCTTCCAGCCCTCACAGCCAATGGTTCTATGTAGCTGACCCAATACTGCAAAGTTTCACACTCAAATAAACGAAAAACCCCCTTTTGGTCCTAAAGTAGAAACATCCCTTTTAATATATTCCAAGCGATCTGCATCTCTTGGTTGGTCAGATATTTTCCATTTGTGCTCTGATACCCATCCCTGATCTGTCTCCACTCAGCTTGCACCCCTAGAGGTTCTGATCTCTGCACAGCTTCAATATGCTCCCTGCCTCCTGGCTTCTGGCTGAGTATGGCCAATGGGAGGCACCATCAGGAGACGGGAGAACTGACAGGGAGTTCAATGAGGATATCCATTTTCTTGGCTCTTTCCCGGCCATGTTGCTGTAGGTTGACTGCCTCCTACCAGAGATAGCCTTTCTGTACAGCTTCTCTTTCCAGTTCTGATAACCAATCTCTCCCTCTTCTTTTCAGGCCCAGGTATGGAACAGCTCCCTGACATTGCTAACCCTGGGATGCTTCAACATCCCGTGCTGGTTTCTCTTAACCTTGCTGATGCCACTATAAGCAGTTCCTTCAGTAGAGACTCTTGGACTACTCCATTTGACTGAACCATCTGTTTCCTACTGGAACCCCAAGACACAGTGGCTTAAAAATTAAATAAAAATCAGGCACAATAAAAAAGAAACAGAAGCAATCAACTATGAGTCTCACAGAAGAAACAGGAAAAGTGTGGAACTTGCCAAGAAAAAAAACCTGTGCGCACCGAAAGAATCAAATTAGACACCACCACCCTGCTTCCCCACCGTCACTAAGAATTTGTGGGAAATAGTCATCTCTTGCTAGACCAGGGTTTAAAACTGAAGAGAAAAAAAAATTCTGTTTATACACAAACCTATTGACCATCCAGACAGCTTCTGTGTGAGATCTGGCAGAGGAATCATAGCTATGTGCCCATTTTCTAGAGGGACAAACTGAGCCTGGAAAGAGAACACAGGGCTAGAGCTGACAAAGACACTAGAAATGCCCCAGGGCCAGTTCAAAGGCTCCTTGGTCCAGGAATCTGCCTCTGACAGGCTCTGTGGAGTTTCTCAGAGTGGCCTTCTGTACCAATTCTCCAGAGATGTTTAATTCCCACTTCTAGAAGCTACCATCCATGAACATCTTTTGGATCCTTCACTATCTGCAACAACTCTGCAAAGTCAAGAGACAGGATGCCCTCAGCCCCATGCCAAGTGATGGTGAATTCCAATACGTGAAACCACAAGCGCTGACCGTTTCCCGGACACCTATGGGTGTCCAGGCCCAGAGCAGCCGACCTCCCCTCTGTGGGGCATTTTCCACACCATATGGATCAAAGAAACGATTTTATGACCCCTTCATCATAAAGCATTCAAACACCCAGAATGTCGGAGAAGCTACCTGTTTCACGATTAAGAGGCTTAATCTCTCAGGGTCGTCCTGCTTCCGTGTCTTCCTCTTTCAGCATCCTCCAGAGCCGGGGCCTGTAGGGGTGACCCAGAAAGCACATTCAGGATATCTGGCTTCAACATGGGGACAGATCATATCAATCAGGGAGGGACTAGAGAGGCAGCCAAGGATGGAGCCCTGAAGAACCCAGCAGTGGATGGACCTGCCCGGGAGGAGGGCCCTGAAAGGTCCCTGAGGGTGGAGAGGACTTAGGAGAGAAAGACACTCAATTCCAGTCTTCTAGTCACTCAGGCCCCAAACCAGGAGTCATTGTGACTCCCCTGTTTCCTTCACACCCCACGTCCAATCCATCAGCAAATGATGCCAGCTTTATCTGCAAAATGTATCCACCTCCACTGCTACCACTTTGGTCCAAGCAGCTTCTCTCATTAGAATACTGCAATAACCTCCTAGCTGGTCCCCCTACTTCCATCCTTGCCTGTCTATAATCCACGTATCATGCAGGTTGAACTGTGTTATGGGTCAAATTGTGTCTCCCCGCAATTCCTATGTTGAAGTCCTAACCCCAGGACCTCAGAATATGACCTTATTTGGAAATAGGGTTGAAGCTGATGTAATGAACTGTTAAGATGAGCTCACACATCATACACTGAGTAGGGTGGGTCCCTAATCCAATATGACTGGTATCCTTATAAAAAGGGGAAATTTGGACACAGACACCTACACAGGGAGAGCACCATGTGAAGACTGGACTCATGCTGCCCCAAGCCAAGAAACTACTAGAAGCTAAGAGAGAGCTCTGGAACAGATCCTTCCCTAGCGCCTTCAGAGGGAGCATGGCCCTGAAGACACCTTGGTCTTGGACTTTTGGCCTCCAGAACTGTGAGATGGTAAATTTTTATTGTCTAAGCCACCCAGTCTGTGGTACTTTTTTATGGCAGCCCTAGAAGACCAAAATACCATGCTCCCCACACCAGCCTAAAAATCACTCTTCTGCTCAAAACATTCCTATAGCATCTTACATCTCTCAGAGTAAAAGACAAAGTCCTTGAAATGTCCTACACGGCTCCATGACCTGTCCCAGCCTCTTCTCTGACCTCTTCTCCTACTCTGCCCTTCTTCAATTTCCTCCAGCCACAATGGCTTCCTCAAGCATCCCAAGCAGGCTCCTGCCTCAGGGCCTTTGCACATGCTCTTCCCTCTGCCTGGAACACTGTTCCACTAGGCTTCTTTCACTTCCTTCAGGTTTCTGTGATAATGTCACCTTCTCAGTGAGACCCTCCTGACAACCCCAGCACCCTTTCCATCCTCCTTCCCTGTTGTATTTTTCTTTGTAGTACTCATCACCACCTGACTTTTGTTTATATTTTTATCCCTCTTTCCTCACACTAGACTAGAAACTCCCTGAAAGCAGGGACATGGAATTATGGTATGCCCCAGAGCAGAGCACATAGTAGGTGCTTAAGTAATAGTGGCTGAGAGATTTATTTGCGGACTGAAAGAAGCCAAGAGAAAAGAGAGTTGCAAGAAGGAGGAAGTTGTCCACGGTGTCAAAAGTAGCAAAGGGTCCAGAAAGATAAGGACCGAAGTGCCCGTTGGGTGTGGTAATATGGAGGACACAGGTGACCTGAGAGGGGACAGCTTGTGTGGAAGCAGGAGCCCCTCACAGCAAACCCACCAGGTCCCTCCCCTGCGCCAGTCACACCTCCCACGGGCAGAAGCCAACCTGAGCGGGCTGCCTCAGCGAAGGAGCAAAACCCGAGGGCAGATTCTTTCCAGGCGTCTTGTGAGGGAAGGAGAAAAGGGAATGAGAAAAAGAGGGGGTGAAGGTTTGAGGAAAGACTACATCAGAATGACTGGAGCGGTTGAGGTCCCAGGAGCTGCACGGGCACCCGGGTGCAGCAGGAAGGTTCCCTCTGGCCAGGAAGAGGAGGAGGGGTGTGTCCTCCTCTGAGGGGAAGGAAACCAAGCTGGGATGAGCCCAGATGGGGATAACTGCACGAGGCAGGGAGGCGAGAACCTGAGTGAGCTCGCTGCTGAGCGAGGGGACCTTGTCAGTAATCAGTGATGGCAGGAGGTCTCCTGAGTGACGAAGGGAAGACAGGGAGGGGGGCTGGATGGAGTGGGGACCGTGGGGAACATCCTGCAGGGTCAGCCCTGAAACCGAGTACCTCCTCAAATTCTGTGCCCCACGTACCTCCCTCGCCTTGTGAAGTGCCAACCCTGACAGGAGAGCGAGCCAGCCGCCGGCCAGCATCACCGAGGGCCCAGCTGAAATGAGAGGCCGTGGGCTCAGACACACACAATCCACGTGGCTATGGGTTTCTGGGACAGGCCCTTGGCAGCACGGATTTAGGAGAAGGGTCTTCCTCCAACTGAAAAATTCCGCGACCCCAAACAGCTCCATCCCTTTTTTGTCAGGGCTGCATCACTCACCCAGGCCCCCAGATTCAGCCCTTTGAGCCCCTCTGAGTCCTCACTCTCCACTCCCCTAATTCCTCCCAGTCAGTCACAAATCCTGCCTATTACACTTGTGTGCTGGGTGCGACCCAAGTTAAAACCCTCACACACCAGTCCTGTGAGGTGTTCTGAGTGTCTATTTACAGTTGATGAAACTAAGGTTTGATGAAGTCACCTGCTCAAGGTCACACAGGTAGCAAGTGGCAGAGCTGGGGTTTGAAATCTTCCATCTCTCTTTCCTCTTGTCCATATTCATGCCACCACCCTGGTCCAAGGCCTCAACGTTTCATTCCCAAAATTCAATGTGATAAATGTCTTCTAACTCACCTCCCAGCATTCCCCTGTTACAGGGCATACATCCGAATGAAGCTTCTTACAACACTGTTTTGTTTTCCTGTTCCAATAAAACTTTATTAACAAAAATAGGCACCAGGCCATAGTTGGCCTGTAAGTCACAGTTTTGCAACCACTGATTTATAGTCTTCATGGAATTATGAAAAATTTTGTCCATTATTTGTTCAAATATTTTTCCCTCTCCCCTTCCCCTCCCACTGGGACTTCAATCACACATATGTTAGACCACTTAATATTGTCCCACAAGTTGTCAATGCTATGTTTTTGTTTTAAATATCTCTGTACTTCTTTTTGGATAGTTTCTGTTGCTATGTCTTCAAGTTGGCGTCTAATCTGCTTTAATCTCATGCAGTGTGTTTTTTATTTCGAATGTTATATCTTTCAGCTCTAAACGTTCCATTGGAATCTTCTACTTCTCTCCTCTTTTACTATCTCCTCTCCTTGTTGAACATGTGGAGTGTATTTATAATAGTTCACAGCACTGTTTTTACCTATCCCCGTCCCATGCAATTGGAAGGGCTCCTTCTTCGATCTTGCTTCCCACACGCACACTCCACTGCACCCCATCCAGGATGCTCCTCCCCTTTCCATGCACCCCTCAAGGCCCCAATGCCAGGACATTCCTCCCCACCCCATCCCCATAGCTCCACCCCTCTGAGCGCCCTGCTCACGCCCCAGCTTGCTGAGCAATCCCTGCTCTTCTGAGTTCACTGCACTTAGCTTCTCTTGGCAACTGTTCCATTTGCTAAGTTTCCGTGTAGATGGCACACCCCTTGAAGGTAATTAATATATGCGTTGAATGCTTGGAATTGCCCACTGCTCAACACAGAGTCTACAATGGTAAATGTTACTTGATCTACAAAACAATTCTGATGAAACACAGATGATATACTTCTAGAAGTTTTTCAGAAAATACAAAAGAACTGGGATGGTAACTGGAAGGGACACAGGGCCTTCTTGAAGTTTTGGAAGTGTAACTATTCTTCCTTTGCAGGAGCACCCAGAGTCTGACACCCTATAACAGTCACCCTAATAAGAGGGAGGGTGGCTGGATGTAGCTCTCCCCTCCTTCCTGCTCCTACATACTCAAGGTCTTGGGAACCCTCCTTAGGTACATGCTTTCACACACAGAGATATCCTATCTTCCTCCCTCTTCAAGGGAAGAGCTTAAAATGTGAGCAGTCCAAATCTGGCTGAGTGGAGTTCATGGTGACTAGCAGAATGGCAGAAGGAAGAGAAAGGATACTCCATTTCTGGGAAACTGGGAGTTGGCTCTAATCTACTTTGACTGTCAGCCAGGGACCATACAATTCTGGGATTCTTGGGGTCACAGAAGGAGGATGGTTGAGAATGGTGAAAGTCAACAAGGCACTCAAGGGTCATCAAATCACACCCCATGCAGATAGAATGGGCAGCACCTGAATAACAAGGGTCTGGGAGGAATCTATGGAGGGGAAGGTGATGCTTGCCCACCAGATGCCCAATAAGAAATCAAGATCTCCCCCAAACCAGTGGAACCAAAGGCACAGTGTGGTCCTTGTGACACAGTGGAAATACCAAGACCTCTGGAGTCAAGCCTGGGATCACATCCTGACCTCATCACCCAGTGGCTGTCCAAACTTAGGCTGGTCACTTCCCCTCTCTGAGCCTGGCTCTGCATGAGCTAATGCGAGGCCTAAATAAAACAAGAAATGTAGGAAAACATCCAGCGCAGTGCCTGGCATTATATAAGGGGCCCAGTAAGCGTGGCTCCCCTCCCTCCTTCAGATCTCACGACTCTCAACCCTCCCTAAGGGGAACAAGTGCAGAAGCTACAGAGCATTTCCCAGGGGGAAGGTCCGCAAAGAAGGATGGCCAAAGTCAGCTAAAGGGAGGAGGACAAAAGGGCCACCCCATGGCCACGAAGAGAGAAGCACTGGACCTCTGTAAATGCCAGGGTTTCAAAACACACAAAGCTTCGAGCCTCAGACCAGACCCAAACAGGAAGTTTGTGACAAACTTAGAAAACATGTAGGCACAACTGCAGGAGGCTGACACCACTCAGAAAAGATGAAAATGAGCACTCCTGGGGGCGGAAGGCAGCGTGGAATAAAGGGAGTGTGCTTGGCCGACATTCCAAACACATACAACTGCTCCCGGTGTCGGGAGCACCTGCCCTGTGCTCCTCTCCTCACCCCAAGCACGTGGGCCGATCCCATGTGGCTGCCCTGGTTTTCTGGTTTCCACATGGAGCCTGTCAGCACCTCCCCACTCTCTGTCCCTCCCCTCCCTCCCCAGGCATCAAGGGCAGCGGACGTTTTGAACAGCTCTCAGGGGCCTGGGGGACTCAGGTGTGTGAGATCATTTTTCAGCTGGGAGCACTTAGCACAGAAAGAGGCAGTGATGTGCGGAGATCCCACAGGGCTCTCGACCAATGTCTTGTTGAACCCAGTGTATGTTTCACGAGGCCCCCTGGCGCTCCACAATGGGGTCTCCAGGCTGCCATGTTTTCTCCTCTGAAATCCTGCCTGGGACTAACATTTTCATTTGTACTGTTCACACTGGTATGGGGCACCATAACCTCAGTTCACTTACTTGTAATGGCAGGGAAATACAGACACGCCTGACCTCCATGATTTGTGTCCCCAACTGGAGTGAAAACTAGAAGGTTCCTTCCCTTTTGTTCTTAATCTCCTAGCACGTGTGGACTGAGCCTTGATACCAGGCTGTATGTTTGGTGGGTGTGCTCCAGAAAATACTTGGTAAATTAATAAACAATATCAATGCCATTTCTACTACCCAACCCCCCACCAGACTGTGTCCCACTGGTCCTGATCCACCCTCCGCAGGCGGGTCCCTGGTTCCACCCCTCCCAGGTGAACCGCCCAACTGTAAACTCGGTCCCTTGATTATCAGCCTCAGTGCCCGCCCCTCCTCGGCACCTCCGGCAGTGGTTTCCCCACCTCCCCAAGTTAGGTTCCTTTTTAAAAAAATGACTCATTTAGGAAGAGACAAAACCCAAAACTTCAATAGTGAAGATAAAACAGCACTGAGTCTCTTTAAACACCTCCTACTCCATGTAGAATTTAGATCCGATAAAGACTCCCTAAACTGGACCGCCTAATTTGGAACTTTACAGTATACCCAATTCTTCTAGCAAAAAACATTTCCAGTAACGTCTTCTCTCTGAACTTTTCAGGGTCTTCCTTAAGAATGCAGGTGGCCTCAGGCCTGCAGTCAGTACCTTTTTTAAAATGTGGGAATGAGAAATTAAAGTCCACACTTGCAAGTCTTTGGTCAAAAATTAATTATTTCATGTTTTACTACATTTATGATTCTGACTTACTGGACGAAGGACATTGACATTATACCATTGGCCTAATGAGAATTATGGGGAGTTTTTTTTTTTTTTTTTGTAAAAAGGAAAATTTCTTCATATGTAAGAAGTTTACAACATTTTGTGCACAGTATTTGAAAGGAACAAAACTGTATGATATAATACATAGAATCATAACATTTTAGGGCTCAAATGTGCAAATAGGATGATCCTAATCCAGGGGTTCTCAACGTTGGCTGCATTAAAAAATTTCCAGGCTCCACCCCCAGAGATTTGGATACATTTGGACTGTAGTGGGGTTCTGACGTTGGTTTCTTTCTTTCTTTTTTTTTTGTAAGTTTCCTGGTGATTTTAATGTGCATCCAGGGTTGAGGACCACTGATCTACTGCAGATAAGAAAACGGGGAGGTCTAAAGAAATTAAGGTGCAGCCCAAGACCACACAGCCAGTCACAAAACCAGAACCAAATGTGACATTTACAACTCCCCGTCCAGATCAGCAGTCTCGTTCAGATTTTCAATATTCACTGAATTGTTAAAACCTTTTTTTTTTAACTTGGAGGACCAACACAGAGTTGCCGACTTTTTGTTGTGTCAAGCAAGGGTATTTTTATAAATATCTATCAATTACTGTCACTGCTTCCTGTCAAGTCTCATGTTCATGTGCACACCTGCCACCCTCTCCACCCCAACCCCGCCTAGGAGGTAAGATTGGACCATATCTGGCCCCTGCCCACAGTCTCACTCACCTCTACTCACCCTGCCTCTCACCAACATCCACAGGACAAATCCAAACAAAACCCAGGCCTCCAAAATTCTCCATCTCCCCCTTTCCTGAACCTCTACAATACCGATTTCTGAAAGTCCCTTCCCTGACCACAAACTACTTCCTAGTCCCTCCAAATCCACCCTTGGCCTTTCTCCTGACCAACACATGACACCTAATATTTGTACAAGTCACAGCATCCAATATTTACAATTTGTTCTTCCACACACATGATCCCTTCCAAATTTCTCCCTAATCAAGGATGTACAGGAAACTTTTTTTAAATTGGAGTATAGTTGCTGTACAATATTATATAAGTTACAGGTGTGCAATATAGTGATTCACAATTTTTAAAGGTTATACTCCATTTTTAGTTATTATAAAATATTGGCTATAACCCCTGTGTTGTACAATATATCCTTGCAGCTTATTTTATACCTAGTAGTTTGTACCTCTTACTCCCCTACCCCTATCTTGCCCATCCCACCTTCCTTCTCCTCACTGGTAACCACTAGTTTGTTACCTGTACATCTGCTTCCTTTTTGTTATATTCACTAGCTTGTTATATTTTTTTAGATTCCACATATAAGTGATATCACACAGTATTTGTCTTTGTCTGACTTACTTCACTGAGCATAATGCCTTCCAAGATTTACTGGAAACTTTTAAAGAGGGCTACCTCTGAGGAGTAGAATTAGGGGATGGGGTGGGGAGGTGAGAAGGAGGGGTTCTCTTTATACCCTTCAGTTTGAGTTTTGGGCAAGCATATATTTTTTAAATGGGACAAAAATCACACATACAGGGACGTCCCTGGTGGCACAGTGGTTAAGAATCCGCCTGCCAATGCAGGGGACACGGGTTTGATCCCTGGTCCGGGAAGATGTCACATGCCACAGAGCAACTAAGCCCGTGTGCCACAACTACTGAGCCCACACGCCTCAACTACTGAAGCCCGTGTGCCTAGAGCCCGTGCTCCACAATAAGAGAAGCCACCGCAATGAGAAGCCCGCGCACCGCAACGAAGAGCAGCCCCCGCTCGTCACAACTAGACAGAAAGCCTGCGCACAGCAACGAAGACCCAGCTCAGCCAAAAATAAATAAATCAAAAAAAAAATCACACATACATACACACACATAATAAAACAAAGCAGGTTACAAAATACACCTACGGTTTGTTTCCACTTTGTAAAATACAGAAAATCGTTGGGGAAGTCTCCATACCCAAGTTTTCAATGTAAATGATATCTAGGTGGTAGGATTACGGGTGAGGTTAATTTCACTTCCCTTTCCTCTTTGCTTATCTTTATTATGTTTTATTTATGAAATAAAGGAATAATGAAAGTTTAAAACCTGAACCAAAGCATTATCTGATCTCTGAAACGTACACAGTATCAGGAAGCCAAGGCACCAGAGCAGGACCCAGTCTGGTGTGTAGAAACATCTCCTTTTTTGTAAAATGCAAGATTTCTCCCCAGTCAGGCAGGCCCTGGCTTCTACAGCCTGCCTAAGGGTCGAATCTACCACTACAACTGACCTTAGCCACACCCAGGCCCTGGCAGTTCCCAGGAATAGATGTAGAAAAGATGCCCTAGCACAGCGGTCAAGTCCCTTATGGGACCCATCTGGCCTCCTCAGCTTCACCTCTTCTTACTCCCCGAGTTTTAGCCACATGGAGCAGTTGTGCTCTCCCAAGTGTCTCCTCTGGTCCCCCCTGCCTCTAAGTTTCTACCCAGGCTGTGTCACCCACCCCTACTTGTTTCCTTCCTGAGTCTCTGCCAAGGCAAGCAGCCACGCCTACTCCAAGTAACATTCAGACCCACAACTTGAAGATCAGGAGCCCAGAAACTATTGCAATGGAGCATAAACTGTGGAATTCTCCACAGTCCCCACTGCTCCCCAAGCCTAACAAGGCAAAGCAGAGGGGTGAGAGCGTCTTCCAGGCAGCAAGCTCAAAGGCCCGGGGCTCGTAGGGTGTGTGATGAGTTCGGGGGAGGAAAAGGCACTTGGGATGTCTGAAGCATCTCCTAGCACATCCAAGGCTCAGCAGAAAGAAAAATCCAAAGACACTTAGCAAAATTTACAAGGGCCAACACAGAGAGGCCCAAAAGGGAAGGGTTCTCAGCCTCTCATCTGCTACTCATCCTTCCAACTGCTTCCCCACAATTCACAATTGAAAGCCCTTCCAGTGTCTAGTTGGGTCGAGGCCAATAGGAGTGGGTGGAAAAATAGGAATAGAGAAAAAAGAAATGAGATTAAGCAACACCACACTGAGAGAGGCTGAGGTCCTCCCTGTGTAACACCAAGTGGCCTTGGGTGATGCTTGAGGGGGGGGCGGGGACACGGTGCATAGCCCTGTCCTTGATGTCAGCCCCAAAGGTGAAGGACGTTTGCCAATTATCCAAACTTCCGGGACCCTCCAGAGACATTTCAAAAGAACTGTGAGACTTCAAAACTGCCGAGACACAGACTGGCCGTGCTCCACTCCGATGCCTCTGTGGCCTGCGTGAGGCCTTTGGGGAAGTCCTCCAGGAGGCCATTGGACTAGCATCAACTCCTGTCCTGTAAGAAGGAAGCCTGTGACAATTCTTTTTTCTTTTTTTAAAAATTTATTTATTTTATTTATTTATTTTTGGCTGTGTTGGGTCTTCGTTGCTGTGTGCGGGCTTTCTCTAGCTGCGGCGAGCGGAGGCTACTCTTCGTTGCAGTGCGTGGGCTTCTCATTGTGGTGGCTTCTCTTGTTGTGGAGCACGGCCTCTAGGCGCGCAGGCTTCAGTAGTTGTGGCGCATGGGCTCGGTAGTTGTTGCTCGCGGGGCTTAGTTGCTCCACGGCACGTGGGATCTTCCCGGACCCGGGCTGGAACCCGTGTCCCCTGCATTGGCAGGCGGATTCTCTTTTTTTTTTTTTAACATCTTTATTGGAGGATAATTGCTTTACAATGGTGTGCTAGTTTCTGCTTTATAACAAAGTGAATCAATTATACATATACATATATCCCTGTATCTCTTCCCTCTTGCATCTCCCTCCCTCCCACCCTCTGGCAGGCGGATTCTTGACCACTGCGCCACCAGGGAAGCCCGCCTGCGACAATTCTGGCTGCTCACACGTCCACCTCCATTGGGCTCGACCACCCGGCTGATGGCGCGTGCATCTGACCGGGGGAGATATATAGCTCTGTGAAAGCACCGTGCTGTTTCAGGCAGGGCTACATGCCCATCATCTCTCCTGCAGACACTCAACGAGACCATATGCTCCTGTGACTTCATCTCCAGCTTACTCTCTTTCCTTTTAAAAAACCCTCCCTATTGGCTCTCAGTGGGCATTTACTAACCAAGTAGAAAACCAATCCTCCAATCCATCATCTCCTATCGCGTGGCCCCTCTCCCAGGGCTACAGCCCTCTGTGGGCTCCACGGCAGCTCCCTCTGAAGAAGTTCCCTCAGGCTCTGGAGTGGTAACGGCATCTCCCCTATGTTGTTGGTCCATAGGCACCATTGCTGTTGGTTCCCTGAACCCTGGAATAATTACTGAAGTCTCTTCGATTAAAACTTTGGAGTGAGGGAAGAGTTCCAAGAAAACTCAGGACCTAAGATCTGTACGGAAGAAAGTTGGAGTCTTCGTGGAGACTGAGGAGATGTACACACTCAGAACAGCCGAGAACACACCCTGAGGGCATGGTGGGCAGTTCCCTGCCACTGCCTGCGACGGGGAGGCATGGGGGCTGGAATGGCTGGAAAAGGGCTCACGGAGGAAGTGAGATCTGAGGTGGGTCTCGAAAATGGATTCAATTGGGTCAAGTGCAGAGGAAGTGGGAAGACCATCCCAGGCAGTGGGACCAGCACACGCGTGGCACTGACGACAGGGTGGGTAGGGCCCCGCTGCGGAGGAAGGAGAACCAGAGGCAGTGGGGGGTACATGTATGCATTCAGGACTCAGACAGGATCACTCTGAGCCCACCTGCGCCTCTTGTTAGCTGTGCGACAGGGCAACTTACTAACTCTCTCAGTACTGGGATGAAGATAAGGATAATACCGGTACCTACCTGCTGGGGCTATTGTGAAGACTAAACTAGAGGATGCATGGAAAATGCTTAGGATGCTGGGTGCCTGCCGTCAATGAATGTTATCTGTCACTCTTGCTACAGTCAAAACTACCCAGTGCCCACCCTGCTGATGCAGACAGCATACTTTCTTCTTTAACCTAAGAGATGCAAGAGCCAGCAGGGCACTGGAATGCCCAGGCGGCCAGGGGGTGGTGGGTATTCTCAACCACACATACACACACACACACACACAGAGGCACACACACACAGAGGCACACACAGTTCTCTGCCCTTATTGGACCACCTACTGTAGCAACTGGGCTCCCTAAGCTTCCAGCTGGAGTGGGCAAAGCATTTATTCCCCTCTTCCTTCTGTTTCACCACAATTTGGTGGCAGTTGTGTCCCTTCAGCATCATGGCTATTGTCAGGGGCCCCATCTCCCCAACTCTGGAGCTCCGCCCTCCTGACTAAGGGGAGGGAACAGCTTCCCACTGTTGCCAACCCTGGCGGTGCCTCCCTTTGGTTTCCCTAACCCTGACCACACTTCTCTAAATACCTCCCCCTCACTAAAGTGTCCCCAGTAAACCCTTTGCATGTGCCAGCCATCTCATGCTGGGACCCTAACGGACAGAGCCAAGGCCGCATCCATCCACCAGATGCACGGGGTGGAAAGGGCAGCCCTGTCTTATTCTCACTCCCTTCCTCCTCTCAGAGGCAGGACGTGAATGGCAGTGTTTAAGACAGAAGCACCAATGCGTTTTTCCTATGAGCGATCATTTGGGACTTTAACATCCCTAGGAATCCGGGGAAAACCCAAGAGGCTCAGGGAAAAGCAACTCTCCCAGCCTAGGCAGGGCATATTCAAAAGCCCTGTGCTCCTCCAAATCCACACCCAACGGAGCTCCAACCAAGTGGCAGAATCTAGATGAGTGCCTGGCACACAATAGACACGATAAATATTTGTTCGTGCAGGTCCTTCTGGCTAAGGGTGGAAGCCTGAAATCCAAGAGATCTTTCAGGAAAGGATACTCCACGGAAGCAGCTCCTCCACCGGTGGCTCCTGAGATGCCCTGAGCTCATGATGTGAGGCTCTGAGGTGCCCCCATCTCCAGCCCTTCGTATGACAAATGCTCTTTTCTTGTCTCTCATCAATTCATTCCTGAGGCTTATAATTTCCTCAGCACCTCCCTCTGTGATTTCATTGTTCCCCATTTCCCTACAGGGCCAAACACAGTCTTGGTTTAGTGAAATCCAG
This sequence comes from Balaenoptera borealis, assembly GCF_965194805.1. Classification (NCBI taxonomy): domain Eukaryota; kingdom Metazoa; phylum Chordata; class Mammalia; order Artiodactyla; family Balaenopteridae; genus Balaenoptera; species Balaenoptera borealis. Next base: position 76,463,202 of record NC_138869.1, read on the forward strand.
AAGCATTTATTAAGTGCTTACTGTATACAAGTACCGTATCAGGCACTGAAGATCCAAATATGATTAAGATAAAGGTCTCAGGAATCCAAGAGCCGCAGAAAATACGAAGGAAGAGGGCTTAACACTGACTAAAGGGGATTCTAAGAAAGATTGAACTTGGACCACATTAGGTCTTGGAGGACGGGGCTGTGACCGTAGGGAAGGCGGGGGAAGGCAGCAGGAGATGTAAAGAGGGAAGTGGGGGGTGGAGGAGCACTGGGTAAGGACAAGTAGTGCTGAACTGTCAGGGACAAGAGCAGAAAAGAGCCAGGCAAAGGGTCTGTCTCAAATCGGGCCCACCTGATTCAAGAACCAAGCACATCCACAGAGCAGAAATGAAACCTGACCGGAAGGATGTTTCCTCCCAGCAGCACCCCAAAGTCAAAATGCCCCCCTCTCTGGAAAAATGTTAGAGGAATTCTGGGTGGGTCTGGGCAAAGATGATCATCCTGAAGGGATGTTTCTAAGCCTGCCACTCACCACCAACCTGGCCCTGCCTTGGGGTCAGCCGGATCCATGGGTGGAAAGGGGACCTGCCACCCCGGAGCTCCAGAACCACCGAGAGCACTCCATCCTGTGAAAAGTAATAACCTTTCACACACACTTGCTCTTACTTGGAATTCTAAAATTAAACGTTTGTTCCTCTCACCGAAAAGCTTTCTCCCTTTAGAAGCTAATATGCAAATGCCTCGGGAGAGCAGCCGCATATCTGCTCAGCATGAATACTTCCAAAAGATCTTTCCTGGAAAACAGGCTTTGCGGGAGGGATGCTGGAAAGATTATCTGTGACCAAGGGTGAGGCAGGAAGAAAAGGGATGGGGTTTGTGGAAGGAGAGAACGGCCGCTCCTGCACTGAATCAGCTACATCCACCAAGGGCAGAGGGGTAGAGAGTTAAATGCTGAGCCCTCGAAAGACCTTTTTTTTCCTTCTAGTTTTAAAAAATTGAGGTATAGTTCACAAACCATAAAATTTACCCTTTAAACTGACCAATTCGGTGGTTTTTAGCATATTCACCAAGTTGTATTCCTATCACCGCCACCTCATTTCAGAATATTTTCATCATCCTCCCAAAAAGCCATATCCATTAGCAGTCAGTCCTTCTCCTCTTCCCTGGGCAACCAATTTCTATCTTATGGACTTGCCCACTCTCGATATTTCACATAAACGGAACCATACAGTATGTAGCCTTTTGTGTCTGGCTTCTTTCACTTAACATAATGTTTTCAGAGTTCATCCATGTTGTAGCATGTGTCAGTACTTCATACCCTTTTATGGCTGAATAATATTCCAATGTAAAGATAAACCACGTTTTGTTTATCCATCAAAAGACTTTTTAAAAGGCAAACAAATGGTGCTCCTACAAGAAGGGGGCCCCCGATATCCTCGGGGCTGCTTGGGCAATGCAACCACTTGTAAACCATCCTTCTCTGCGCCTCCCATCAGCACCCATGGACACTGTCCAAACCCTCCCCACTGGGCTGGCATGATTTTCCAAACACACAGTGGCTCAGGACAGCAGCCCTGAATCAGACAGGCCATGACAGAAACAACTCAAATTCCTTCTGAGGGAATTTATAATGACTCTTAAAATGTGTTTTATAAATCTCCATGGCCCTGGTAATGGAAGACGGGAGAGCAGAGCCAGCTTCACAGGCTCACAGGGCCCCCAGCTTGGTTTAATGCTCTGTTGTCCCCATCTTGAAATTCTTAGTAATTTTTAAACAAGGGGCCTCCCATTTCCATTTTGCACTGGGCCCAGCAAATGTAGCCGGTCCTGGGCAAGAGGCAAGGGTTTGGGACGGGGCTGGAACTCAGACAATCTTCCCAAGCAGATCGCTGCATAACAAACAGCTCACTGAGTCAGGCTGGGGGGCAGGGGGTGGGGTCTGCAGATAAGTGGGGAGAGGGGCCAGGTCTATAGCGATGCTGAAAACCCAGCTTCCAAACTGCCCGAAACCACATCTTCCTACCTTGAGGCCTGAACAGTTGGCTGATAAGGCCTCCCCGGAACAGCCAGACTAGTTGAAAGTAAATGTGATAAGTCAACGTGATACAAGCTCAGACTGTAAAGCAGGAGAGACTCAAACTGAAACTTGTTTGATCTTGTAATCGCTTACAGGTTAAGACCAAGAAGAAGAAAGAAAAAAAACCCCACACTTACTAAAGTAACCGGCACTGAGAAAATTTTTTAAACATTTACTTTTCTTAAAAAACTGTCACCTTCATTTCCAGCATATCAAGGAAGCCATGGTTTCACCAAATATCTGGTATTTGATCCAAAGACAGCAGTGAACTTAAATGCAGCCATCTATGCTGATGTCAGTAACTAGAAGGGACCATGGAGATCACATACACATGGATCCCCAGGAGCCTTAAACACACCCCTCCCGCCCCCTGCCCAGGGTTGTGGTCCAAGTCTCATTTTATAGATGAGGAAGCTAGGCTGTGAGAGGGGAAGTAAGCCACCAAGGCCACCCACAAAAAGGGGCAGGACCAGAACCCGGGAGCTTGCAGCTTCCCCTTCCTACCTCCCAATTTCATAAGTCCAACCAAAATTCATATACGGGGTGTATGCCCCCCACACCCAATATTCTGCTGGATCCTCAACTCAAATCTTCTAGTGCTTGTCTTTGTCCCTCAGAAGAAGGAGTCTGGTCGTGCAGATAAACGTAAGATTTATACATCCTAAAGAAGAAGATGCAGCTTCCTTCCACCAGTGCAATCTCTAGCCCATCACTTGGCGAAGGGCCAGAGAGCTCCAATGCAGCATTCAGAGCCTTTCCATATCCAGGACATTCATAAAACACTCTTTTTCTGGGAAGAGTGAAGTTTAACCTAGTTTTTTGCAGTTATAGGTACAAGGATCGCGCAGGATGGATGGAGCTTGGGGGCAGACAGGAAATGCTGCCAGCCTACCACACCAAACAGAAAGGTCCAGATGGCCACTGGAAAGTGATGGATCGCTGCCACCCCAATACATATTACCCTTTTTCTAAATCGAAAACTAATCCAAGGACCTCCCTGGTGGTGCAGTGGTTAAGAATCCGCCTGCCAATGCAGGGGACACGGGTTTGAGTCCTGGTCTGGGAAGATCCCACATGCCACAGAGCAACTAAGCCTGTGCACCACAACTACTGAGCCTGCACTCTAGAGCCCGCGAGCCACAACTACTGAGCCTGTGTGCCACAACTACTGAAGCCCGCACGCCTAGAGCCCGTGCTCCGCAACAAGAGAAGCCACCACAATGAGAAGCTGGCGCCCCGCAACGAAGAGTAGCCCCCGCTCACCACAACTAGAGAAAGCCAGCACACAGCAACGAAGAACCAACGCAGCCAAAAAAAAAAAAAAAAAAAAAAAAAAAATTAAATTAATAAATTTTTTAAAAAAAGAAAGAAAGAAAGAAAGAAAACTAATCCAATCTAACCATCCTTAACACCAAGTGCCTGGATTTCAATTTGTGTTTTATCCTCCGCCCGCCCCCCTCCCCCCACCTTTACTCTTCTTTTCTTTCCTTGAACAAATAGATACTGAGCACTTACTACGTGCCAGGCACGTTCTGGTTGCTGGGGACACAGCAGCAAACAAAACAGACCATGTTTTGGTGTTTATAATCTAAAGGGAGGAGACTAAGAGTTAATAAGTAAATGAATATATACCATGTAAGATGGTGACAAATGCTCTGAAGAAAAGATAAAGCAGGATAAGTGGGATAGAGAAGGGCAGAGAAGGAGAGCATTTTATCTAGGATGGACAGGTAAGGACTCTCTGAAAAAGGTGAAGGAGTGAGCCATACAGATATCTAAGGGAAGATATTCCAGGCAAAAGAATCAGCAAGTGCAAAGGCCCTGAGGTAGGAATGTCCTAGTGCATTCAAGGAACAACCGGAAGTCTAGAGTAGCATGAATGAGGAAGAAAGTGGCAGGTTATAGAGGCAAGGGGTGGGGAGCCAGATCTGGCTGGCCCTGAAGCCACGATAAGGCCTTTGGTTTTTAACTCCAAGCAGGATGGGAGCATACAGGGCTCTGAGCAGGGGAATCACTGACCTGCCATAAGGTTTAGCAGGACTTGCCTGAAACTATTGTTACCAGGCCTGTGCTGGGGACCAGATTCAGGAACCAGGCCATAAGCCCAATATAGCTACTAAGCAGCACTGAGAAAAACACTTCCTTTCTCCTGGCCTCCACATTCTCCTCTGTGAAATGTGAAGGTAAGACTAGATGATGCCTTGGGAATTCCCTGGCGGTCCAGTGGTTAGGACTCAGCGCTTTCACTGCCGGGGCCCGGGTTCGATCCCTAGTCAGGGAACTAAGATCTCACATGCCGTGCGGTGAAGCCAAATTAAAAAAAATTTTTTTTTTAATTAGAAAAAGAAGACTACATGATGCCTAATGATATTTCTTTCTACAATACTCTTATTTTCTGACCCTAAGATGGATTGCTCGAAGGGTCTAAAAGTCTCACCCTCTGACTCGGGAGAAGGCAAAGAATGCAGCCCAGTTTTAGAGGTCCCCAACTACTCCGCACTGCCTCCCCTGCCCCAAAACAAATTCTCGCCCTGCAAAAGGCAGGGCTCTCTAGGGAGAAAGGTCCAGCCCAGGAAGCAGCCACGTCAGCAACGTCCTCTAAAGATTACGAAGGGTGACCACTAAAGATAGCACAGCCCCACACAATGTTTCAGGGGGGTGCTCCGCCAGCAGAGGCCGGTGAAAGTGGCTTCTGCAGCCAAATCAAAGGCCATTAGCAGACTTTGTCTCTCCCGCATCAGACTGAGAGCTCGCCTAGAATACCAACAACTTCACCCATCAATCGGACTGTGAATTCATCCTATGTCTCCTCCATCAGCCTGGGGGTTCCATGAGGGCTGAGGCTCTATCTCCCCCAACAGATTGGGAGCACCTGATGTGAGGGGCTGTACCACCCCCATTGGACGGAAGCTCCTTGGAGAGAGGGTTTAACTGCTCCTTTCCCTCACTGCATCCCATGAGGCTTCTGTATATTTAGTGATGTCTTCAAACAAGGTGCTGATTGAAGCCCTCAAGTTAAACCACCCACCCAGGGATGAGGCCCTTGTGATCCCCGGCCATTAAATGATCCATGAAAACTATCTGAATACGGACCTCCACGTTGAATGAAAAGAAAACAAAATTAAAAGTTGGCTTCACCCAAACAACTTTTGGGTAGACTGTTTATAGGTTCCGGCCAAAGGCTGTCCCCATTTTATAAATAACCCTTTCTGGTGATGGTGGTGGAGGTCAAGCTGAAATGCCCCTTGGGGACTGAGGGCAGGGAGCCCACCAGCCCAGGCCTGACCAAAGCCAAGTACTACGTGGGAGGGCGGCCCATGGCCCAGATATGACCGTCCTCTCACCTTCCAACTTGGGCTTTTCCAAGGCAGTCACACCAAATGATGTGGTGGGAAATGGGAAACTGGAATCAGGAGAGTGGGATGAAGAGGAGACCCATCTCAGAGAGGCAGGCCCAGGGGAGATGGAGGAGGTCAGGGTGGGTGGGCGGAGCTGGGGACAGAGAGTACAGGGCTGGTGCCTCCTGGGGGAAGCAGAGGCCACCCCAGACTCGGAGAGGGGCACTCCCGTACATGGGGACTCAGGGAAGCCCCCAGGCTCCCCCTGGAATCTAGAATGCTGGCTCATCTCAGCAAAGGGTTTCCACAGAACTGCAGAGGAGGGGCAAGAAGGCTGGAACTTCCTAGGGCTGAAACGAATAATAATAATGGCTAGCACTTACAAGCACTGTGCTAAGTACTTTCCATATACTAACTCAGTTAATCTTCATAACAACGCTAATACTACTCCCCTTTTACAGAAGTGGCGACTGAGGCCTGCCCAAAGTTATGCATAGGTGAGGAATAAAGATTTCAACTGGGTTGTCTGGCTCCCCACCCCACGATCTCAGCCACCTCCCTCTCTGAAAACAAAAAAAGGGGAAAATCCAAGGGTATTTCTGCTGCTTCCTCTGAACTTCTGGGGTTGAAGGCCACCCGCAGCAGGTATCCTGCTTGGGAGACGGGGGTGCTGGAGACTCAAGCAGGGTCCAGGGGGTCCCAGCACTGTCTTCCCACTGTGCTCAGAGCCTGGATACCCAGAAAATGCCACCCTGCTGGGGCACTGCTGGCCCTCTCCTTTCGGGAGTCTCAGGTTAAGAAAATCCTACCCTTTCTGTATCTAGTGTGTGCACAGGGCAAAGAGCGAAAGCAGTAAGGAGGGGCAGGTGGCAGTGACAGGTCCCTGCTCCCACTGGAAGCCCACAGGGGGTCCCCAGACTCAGCAAACATAGGATAGACTTCCTTTAAAACAGTGCGCTAGTTACGTTTCCAAATAAAACTCTCAGTATATTTTTCTTCAACCTCCATACCTTTTCAGGTGAAGTTCATCTAACTGTAATAAATCAGTGAGTTCAATTGTGACACTACAGAGTGTCCAAACTGTCTGAAAACTGAAGGAAATAGTGGATCTGCTGTGCTTTCCCCCGCCGCCCAGATTAACAACTGGACCCCATTGCTTTATATAAGGGTTTTTCATGTATTGACACTTGGCATTTGGGGCTGAAAATTCTTTATTGTGGGGCTGTCCTGTGCGTTGTAGGATGTTTAGCAGCTTCCCTGGCCTCTACCCACCAGACGCCAGTGGCATTCTCCTTCCCCTCCCCTGTGAATGTGACAACCAAAAATGTCTCCGGGCTTTGCCAAATGCCCTGGAGCTGGGGGGTGGGGGGGGGGAGGGGGAGGGCTCACTCTAGGTTAAGAACCAACACTTTACATTTAGATAAACTTCAACTGAGGTTGAAATAAACATATTGAGCATCGTACTGAAAATGGAACTGACGTACTACTTAAATATAAGTGTATCCTATTTTTCCTGACTTCCCAGACACCACGTATTTGAAAAATTTCAGCGTGGCTGCCGTCCTTCTTTCCTGTGAATCTGCTAAATGCAAATACTCAGTGCCCCATCCCCATGCCCCGTTCCTCCTCCCAACCTCGGCTTCCCCAGTCTCATTCACGTCCATCCGCCAAACCAATCCATCCTCACGTGTTCAACACACCAGCAGGCACTCACTGTCTGCCTGAGTCCGACTGCTGCCAGCTCTGAAGGAGCACAGCCGGGGTGAGACCAGAAACCACTAGGCTCAGGGACCCCAGCTGCCTCAGAGGCAGCAATGGCCACACCCAAGATAATGGACCCATTTCATCATCCATCTCACTCTCCAAAGCCTCATTTGAATGCACAGTCTGCCTCAGCCTGCAGGAGTGAGCTCTGCCAAATACAGAAATGGGCCAAAGAGATACCGAAGCTAATAGACTTGGGAAAGACCAACAACCTGATAGAAAAATGGGTAAAGAATATGAATCGCAAGAAAAGGAAATACAAATGGATCTTAACCTTGTGAAAAAATGCTCAACCGCACTCATAAAAGAAATGCAAATTAAAACAAACTGAGATACCAATTTTCAACTATCAGACTGGCAGAGATCAAAAAGTTTGATAACTCACTGTGTTGGCGAGGATGTCTCATTCATTGAGGGTGTAAATCGCTACAACCTCCTTGAAAGGATACTTGCAATGTCTACCAATACCACTGATGCATATATGCTTTTACCAGCAATTCCACTTCTAAGAATTTATTCTGCAGACATACTCCTACATGTGCAAAATGGTGTGTATACAAGGATACTCACTGCAGTATGATTTGTAATGACAAAAGACTGGAAAGAGCCTCAATATCCACTGTCAGGGGTTTCTTTAATAAATTATGGTTCATACATAAAATAGAATGCTATGTAGCTGTAAAAAACAATAAGGGCACTCTGTATGTCATGATATGGGATAATTTTCCATGTATACTGTTAGGTAAGATAAGTAAGGCACAGATGACATGAATAGTACACCAGCAGTTGTTCAAAAATACTATGAGTTCATATATGCATTTATATGCATAGATTAACTTTGAAAAAGATAACCCAAAAGCTAATAACAGTAGTTACCTCTGGAGAGGGGAATTGGGAGACTGGGGCAAGAAGGAGAGGAAGAATTACTATACACCACTTTTGACTCTCTGTGACCTCCAACTTTTATACCCTGTGCACACATTATTCAATAAACAAATAGGAAGAGATCATGAGTAACTGATCTAGCTCTACCATCATGAGGCACCTATACATGCAACAGATATTACAGGTCAGTTTTAATGATAAATTCTCTTCTATTCCTCTAAGCATCCATATTTGTCAGTTCAAATGTCCCAGATTTTTTTATTCAAAAGTAGGATGATCAGAAAGAGACTCACAGACGTAGAAAACAAACTTATGGTTACCAAAGGGGAAAGGTGGGAGGGGAGGGATAATTAGGAGTTTGGGAGTAACATATACACACTACTATATATAAAATAGAAAATCAACAAGGACCTACTGTATAGCACAGGGAACTATACTCAATATTTTGTAATAACCTATATGGGAAAAGAATCTGAAAAAGAATATATATATACACACATACATATATACGTATAACTGAATCACTTTGCTGTACACCTGAAATTAACACAACATTGTAAATCAACTATACTTCAATTTAAAAAAAAAAAAAAAAATTAAGGATTTGAGGGAAAAAAAAAAAAGTAGGACGACCACCACATCCAGAACACGAAACTGGCTTCCCTCCTCAATTAGGTTTTGAAAGCATTCATCCTCAAAGCTGCCTTCCTTACCTGAAAAATGTACTGTCATTGACCACTGCTACCCTGAAATTCCATACGCAGGCAAGTGGAATCCTTCAGAAGGTGAACTGCAGCATCAACTGCTAGGGACCCGGGAGCACCCACATTTTTAATAGTGCTTCCAAGTGCTATCAGCTGGGACTGTGCATCACAAAGTGACTTGGACCCCGATTCCCACCAGCAGTGGCAGGAACCCCCAGAAGCCACCGAGAATCCTCCCAGCAGCTCTGCCTGCAGCAATGTTTTAATGGCATATTACTCAAAGGTGCCACAGCCATCACTTTAACCCTGCCCCCCACCACTGCCACTTCATCATAAAACAACCCTTATATATTTTAAGCCATAAATCAGTATTCGTCAAGTTCTAAATTGGGTTACAGCAATATTTATTCATCGAAGGATAAATCTTCCCTGCACAGTCGTAAAACTGCCTAATAATTTAATATGCTATCATTCTTACCTGAAACTTGTCAAAAAGTGGCCTGAAAGAGGCATGTGTTTTACAGTTGACTGCTGGTAGGTCTATAGTTTATTAAATAGTTCATATTTTTAATTCTCTACGGGGGAGGGAGAAAATGGCACATGGGACACATCTTATGCAGAAAAAGCAATCTGGAGACTCATTAACCTGTTTTAGGGTAGAGAAAAACAGATTCCCCAAAGAGGACCAAGGACTCATCCAATACAGCTTTAAGATGGGTGGTAGAGATAGAAAAGAACGAAAAATTCCAATTATAGCATTTTGTATGGGGCAGGGGCAAAACGCACTAAGCTAGAGAACTAATGTTGGGGGACAGGTTCATGGAGCAGCAAGATAAGATGGAGAATTGTCAGAAGAAAAGTGTGGGAAAAAAATGGCTCTAAGCCGCAAAATTATTACAGTTGGGCCAAGATGCCAATTCCTTGGGACTCTCTCAGATCTTGGGAGCAGTAAGCCTTCCGGACCTGGCGGTTCCACTCCAGTAGAAGTGTGCACTTCCCACAGCCCAGGGCCAAGACACTGCTGTGTTGAAGGATGAACGGACAACTACCAAGCCCCGAGATGAGGTTTCTCAGCCTCGGCACTACTGACACTTTGGGCTGATGATTCTTCGTCGTGCGGGCTGTCCTGTGCAGTGTGGGATGTTCAGCCGCACCCCAGGCCTCTACCCTTTAGCTGCCAGTAAGACTCCCCCCTGCCCCCCAAACAGTTGTGACAACCAAAAATGTCTCCAGACATTTTCTTTTCTTTCTTTTTTTTTCTTTTGGCCACCCTGTGGGGTCTTGCGGGATCTTAGGTCCCCCGACCAGGGATTGAACCCAGGCCACGGGGGACCACCAGGGAACTTCTGGACATTTTCAAATGTCCCCTGGGGGCAACACCGCCCCTAACTGAGAACCAGTCTCCTAGATGCCTTAAGTCTAACCTGACAGAGGTGGGCTGGTGGAGCTAAAACCACTCCAACAAAAGTAAACCGTGTCCTTCGTGCTGCCTGTTCTATGAAGTTTGAAAATACAAATCTAAGGAAATGCAGAAGGTAGCACATCAGTGTTTAGTTCACACACTGTGAACCTTCTCTCTCTAGCAAAGTCCAAGCCTGCCTAAGGCCAAAGACCCCACAGACTGCATTCCTTTCTCCTCCGTCTGTTCTGCAGCCTCTCCCTCCCCCAGCCCACAACCAGCCTTCACCTTTTACTACTAACTTACCCCCCATTTCCTTTACGTTTTTCCACAACCTTGCGGTTTACTCTGGCACAAGAACACGTTTCAGGCTGGCATTCACTGGTGGTTAATGACAGAAAAGGTGGGTTTCTAAACCACAAGCACTCTTAATTCTAAACTGTTCAAATATATTCTCCCTGTTCATGGGCGAGCTGGGGAGGCAACCCCTCCCCAGTGCTGAACACTGAACTCCTTACAGAGCTTAAACAAATAATCAAGGATAGAGAACCACTTTTTAATTTAAAAAAAAAAAAAAAAAGCCCAGTTCCCATGTTCACATTCCGGGCCACACTTCCCGCAAGAATTTTACAATCAACAGACCAAGATGCTACATTTAATTTGCAAGATTCCACCGGGGAGCTGTCTGGCTCGTAGGGTATTAAAACCAACTGAGAGATAACAGAACATGGGCTGAACTCCAATAAATGTTGAAATATTCCGCTTTGATTTCATCATGGATTTTCTTTTAAAAAGTTAACTTTATTAAGGTAGTATTGGAACAGGATGGGAAACATTCAAATGAAGCTGGACCGGAAGTTGAGAATGACTTCTCATCTGTTTATACTCTTCTTTCAGTTGGATGGTGCCCAACCCCCAGTGGCAGAAGAATGAGAAAGACTTGAGCAGGGCCCACCTACACGACCCTCCACTGACCACAGCCAAGTGGTACAGCTCCCAGTCACACAAACCAACCTCTCTGCCTGTTTGATTCATAAAACACTAAAAACCAGACTGCCACAAGAGCCCTACCTTCCTTCCTCAAGTCTCACCAACTTCAAAAATACCAGCTATTACCACCCCTCCTAGCTCGCCTCTACACAGCTCGGTGGCATCACCAGAGCCAGAGACACCATAGGCTTGGGCTCTTCAGAAGGTGGGGACTCCACTAGCAATTTGCTTATTAGGACTCCCCAAACTAGCCCATGAATGCCAAGTTTCCACTGGAGGCGATCCTGCTCGGGGCTTTAAAAAACTGTTTCAGCCCCATGTCCTATTCGTTCCACGCACTACGTACAAGTTCTCTGAATTAGCAGACCGTCCAGCTCGCTATGCCTTCCATACCTCTACTCCAACAAGACTGAAAAACAGACAAACAAAGCAGAAATGAAGCCACAAGAAAGTAGGAAGGTGCCCAAAATCATGTGAAAAGAGCCTGTACCACACAGCCCTTCCAGCAAGACTTGAGCTCGGACACTCAGAGCAGGCCTTACTACAATCTGATCGCGGCAAAGCCAAAATGCCATAGACACTGAATAGAATTGGGGATACGGGTACCTTAAAAAAGAAAAAAAAACTTCAACTTTTCTTTGGAATAACCTTCACCCTGGCGCATTTCCAATGAAATACAGTTGACACATGAATCTACAAGGCTGCGGAGGGTAGCAAGGTAAACCTGTATCCATGGCAAGGCAGCCTATGCGTCAACAAAGCTAGTGGAGTCAGGGTCAGGACGTCGCCTGGATCAGCAAAATTCCCCCAAAGAGGCATTCTATGGCCAGGCCACAGATCACACCCTAAACCCAGCCATTTCAGAAACCAATTGCAGTGAACACAGAGGGCGACACGGGAGACACAAGCTCTGACCCAAGTGAACTTTGGGACAGGACGGACACCTGCTTCATCATTTCGGGTCACTGAGCTTACTGTTCCCAGGCCTCCACTGCCCATCTGTACAGTGGAGTTCCCTCAGCATTAAATAAGATGATACCTATGACCTGGTATCCAAAAATGTGCCAAGAAAGTGGTGGCTTACCATTCCTGTTTCATTATTTCATTATTAATATTACCCAGCCATCACTGAGAGCCTATACTATCTTCCCTCCCAAATTTGTAAGCTTAGGAGGAGGGTAATTTGTGGAAAGGCAGGTGAAGCGTCTACAAACACACAGCTCTTATCACACAGCACCGTTATTGCTGGCTGCACCCCACTGAAAGCCCCAACGTAGCTAATTCAACCTGAGCTAATTGGGCTCCAATATCCAAAGAGGGAACACCTACCCATAGCTTCCATCCTCAGGACTGTATTTGCTCTTCAAATGAAAAGCTATTTGTCTAAACTAACAATCGCTCTCTCCATCTGGCCAGCCAGCAATTTGCCCCTGTTCTGTCCCCGCCTGTGTGAAGTGTGCCCTCTTCAGCGGGAGGCACTCTAGGCAGTGACAGCTTGACAGGGTCTTGTTAAAGTCAACAGATGGGGCCCTCCCGATACCAGAAACAAACTACTGAATTTGCTTTCTCTCCTTCTTCAATCATTGGTAGAAAATAAGAAACTGAGGGGGAGGCAGAAAAGGAAAAACCATGGGGGCAGAATTCCACTTTCCCCACGGCGTCTTCAATCAAGGTCAAGAAGAGTCCTACAGAGGGAGGTCTAAAAGAAGAGCAATCTAAATAACTTTCCCCAGCCCTTAGTAAAGAAAAGTGGAGTGAAAGGATCAAACAGCCTCGAGAACACCAACCTGACATGAATTTGCATACCTTTTGCCAAGCACGGTGGGGAGAGGGTGGTTTGCATCTTCCCTAAACTTGTTTTACCCCCACCATGTGCTCTCTCCTTAGGCCTCTAGGGAGGCTGAACCTTTTAAAACAAACAAGAACTTCTACCTCAACCATTTAAGAGAACTATATGATTTTTAAAAGGGGGAGAAAAAAAAAAGGTCAACAGCATTCTGAGCACACATCACAAGCTTTGCTCTGCTCACTTCCCCACTTCCTGTTGCTACCTCACCCCGTCACATTTTAGTTTTGAAGCGTATGTGTTTGCTCTGGTATCACTGTAAAGTTTCGGTGGGAGGCCACCGGCGGTACCAGGATGAGGACAGTACGGTTCTGAGACACGAAATCCCAACCGCCCGACGGTGAGGAAAGTACACCCAACTTCTCACCCCTGCCCGCCCGCCAGCAGTGCACCCACTGCTAGGAAAGCATTTGTGGGCGAGTTTTACTTTGTGGGGAACGTTCTATGTGGGCAATGGCCACCTAACCACCAGCCAATACCAGGTGGCTTAGAACTGGGAACCATGTGGGAAAATACTGGGCACCCACAGACCAAGAAATGCCCTGGAGGAGCACAAGCCAACCCTGAAATCCTTCCCCAAACCCTGTGCTCCAGGGAGTGGTCGCCACCTGGGAAAGGAACTGAAAGACTGAAACGCTTTGGAAGTGGAACCCTGTCTAATCTCCGGCTTAGAAAAAGGGTCAGAGCAAAAAGAGACATTAAACCATTTGGCCAGGCACCCCCTGTTACAGAGGAAGAAACCAGACCAAGACCTGTCTCCCCCAGCTGACTTAGTAACAGCAGAGCGGACTCTAGATCCCAGCTCTCCATCTCCCAGGGCGGGGATTTTCAATATCTTATCAAATGAATGTGGAGCAGATGCTGAATAAGTGTTGGCTCAGCCACACTGGACACTGGCTTATCCATAACGCACGGGGGTGGGGACAGGGAGGGCAGCCTAAAATACTTTTTGTCTCTTACACACCAGGAGGGCCCATCTTCTAGCAGCATGTTTTGGGAGGTACTGTAGCCCATCCTCGTAACCCACTCTGGCTCCTGAATGCCTGGGATTAGGGGTCGCCCTTCAGCAGGTCCCTAAACTAGCTTACTGCACCCATTCGCCATTACTCCCCAACCAGGAATAAAAAAAACCCAAAATCTGGGAGACGGTGGTGTTGCACAAGGCACAGGACTGGGAATGGAACACTGGGCTTCATCCCTTGGGGAACACAAGGGTGGCCTCAGGGGAGCCATCCTGCCCTCCATGCCTTCCTGGGTCTGTGTGTGCCATGAGAACACTGGCCTCCAAGAAGCCGCTAACCCCGTGGGTCTCTGATTCTAAACCCTCGTATCCTCTCCCACCCCCTGAGCCCCACAGAGCTCCCCCTCCCCCTCCTGCATTCACTGCTCAGCCCTCCTGCTCACTCCACCAGCCCAGCGCATCCTGGGAGCCCTCAGAACGGAGATCAGTACGCTGGAGGGTGCAGTGCGCATGTGTGCCTGATTTGAGCTGACCGTGCGCTCTCCATGTGCCTTCCTGTATCATCCCCATGGAGGAAGGCTTTGCTCCCAATCACCCAACCAACAACAAGGTGACGAGGGGCTACAGCACACAGGGTGCTCGGCTGGCTACGGGGTAGGCTGTGTTTCAAGGGCAGAGAGTCAGACGTCCCCCAGCCCTGCCCCATCAGCCTCTATCTCCTTCCCCTGACTGATTTTCTTCAGAACCTTTGGGGACAACTGACACTGTAGTATTTGTTTGCATATTTATTTATTATCTGTCTTGCTCACTAGAAGGACTGCTCCATGAGGGCAGGAGCTGGCTCTTCATCCTGGTAGCTAGGCGGCACTCAGCACGTGGCAGGGGTTAGATGTCTGCTGAATGAATGAAGGATCTTCCTCAATCAAGACCAAGTTACTTAACGTCTCTAAGTTAACATGTGTTCTTCATTTATAAAATGAGGATCATATTCATGTATTCTTTATATGACTGGAGTGAGGATTAAACAAGAAAATGATTGCAAAAGCATTGAGGAGGTACCTGGCACACAGCAAATGATCAATAAACGTTAGCTATTACTTGCTAGCTATTATTATCACAGTCGCTGATGGAAACACAGGGAAATAAAGCCTCTTTATTATACCCTGGGCAGTTTTTAGGCTAAAAAACTAAAATTCTGTGTAAGACCCGTCTATAAAGGGTCATTAAGAGAGGACTAGGCCACGGGCCTGCGTAGCTACTATGAATCCCACAGAGCATAAGTCTTAGCGTAAAATCTTTTCATGTAGTTTAAAGTCATGAGCTCATTTGTGCAAATGCTGCTTTATAGGTCCCAATCATTAAAGTCTTAAAATATCTAATGCCTGCACTCAAGAGTTTATAGTCCAGCTGGGGAAGATGAGACAATAATATATGAAAAAACTACAAACTCAAACTCAAAACAATGTATGTCAAATGTCAAATAAGCACAGTGGGCACTGGGGCTGTGAAGTGCTGGTAAATGTCTAACAGTCAGCTCTCAAAAAAAAAAAAAAAAGCCTCGATTGTAGCATTTGTCAATTTCCATGGTGTAAATACTCTCAGTATGGCCAACTTCAAGCTACTAACACGAGGGCCAGCGGTCATAGAGTTGGGATGAGATGGGCAGAATCAACTCGCAAGAGCTGGTGCAAGCCAGCTGCGGCACTGCTGGACCAGGCCCTTTGATTACTCTTCAAGGTCAAGTGCCAAGTGATCTTCACTAACAACCGACATCTTTATGGAACTTCAGGTTACAAAGCGGGTCTGAGGCCATGACTGTATTCCACCTTCATCCTCTGGTCAGAAAGGTATTATCACCCTCATTTTGCAGATAAAGAAACAGAGGGTTAAAAAGCTCCCACATTTTTCAGGGGCACTCTGCTAGTGAATGACGTGGTCAGAGCTTGAACTAGGATCTTCTGGGGCAGTCGTGAGCTCTCGTTGTTCCCGCTCCCCTAATAACCAGAGGAGAAATAGTTGAAGGGTGAGCAGTATGTGGAGGACGGAGTGGAAATGCAGAAGAGGTACAGTGCTTACCCAGATGGCGAATTCACTACAAAGCCCAAAGATCTAGGGAGCATGGAAGGCGTGAAAACAAACTTGAAACTAATGAAACCGTTTCGTTCAGTGTGCTTCGCCAGAAAATTGGTTTCCTAAAACAGTGATGCAGTTATTAAAATCTGCATTCCCCAATTCACTGCACCATGAGGTGAAGGAGCAAAAGGAACGGAAAGCAATTTAAATTGCGAACAATAGGGAGGCTGGTTGAATAAGTTATGGAATATCCGCATAGCGGAATGCTGTGCCTCCACCCAAAGCCATGTTTTAAAAGAACAGTTTACAACTAGGAAACGCTCACAGAATATTGTTTGAAAAGCATGTTACATAACAATATGTGCAATATGATTCCAGTTTTGTAAAAATGAACTAGCAGGAAACACACCCTATGTATACAGGCACAGAAAAAATACTGGACGCACAGACTTCAGAATCCTCATGCTGGTTTCTCCCATAAGGGTGGGATTATGGACGATTTTTATTTTCTTCTGTATGATTTTCTGTCTGCTCCCACTTTTCTATAACATGTTGCTTTTCTGACCAGAGACACAATAAATAGACCATATTTATACATCTGGATTTTCAAAGGTTGAGAAAACGAATTACAAAAATCAGTGAGGTGGGGGGCTTCCCTGGTGGCGCAGTGGTTGAGAATCTGCCTGCCAATGCAGGGGGCACGGGTTCGAGCCCTGGTCTGGGAACATCCCACATGCCGCGGAGCAACTGGTCCCATGAGCCACAACTACTGAGCCTGTGTGTCTGGAGCCTGTGCTCCGCAACAAGAGAGGCCGCGATAGTGAGAGGCCCGCGCACCGCGATGAAGAGTGGCCCCCGCTCGCCGCAACTAGAGAAAGCCCTCGCACAGAAACGAAGACCCAACACAGCCAAAAATTAATTAATTAATTTTTTTTTTTAAGTGAATATTTGTTAAAAAAAAAAAAAAAAAAAAAATCAGTGAGGTGAACCCCCAGGAAGGCAATCCTCTGGGGCAAAGGTCCAGATGTTCAGATCTCTAATATCCCCCCAAGGAGACAAGCCAGGTTCCCCCCAAACGCCAAGTCCTCTAAAGACACACACACACTCCAGCACGTGCCTCCACACCACCCCCTCGCCCCTCCTTCAGGAGGCCATCCTCTCAACCTCACCCCCTGATCCAGTCCCACCTTGCTGGGGGCAAGGCATGGAAGGTACAGCAAAGGATGGACAACCAGTAATAATTCACGAGTATCCTCCATGTGGCACGCAGCTACGTCGTGGCACAGCTTCCAACATGTGAACTCAGATACACGGCAATTCTAAAACATAGGTATTGACACCAACAATTTACCAAGAGGAAAGTCAAGTTTAGAAATTATATCCAGGGTCACGCAGCCAGCGAGTGCCCAGAATTGGGAATGAAACCCAAGTCTAACCAGAGTTCATCTATAGATGTTTAAGAGGCCCAACAACTGTACCTGATCATCACGAAATGCAAAATAATAATATTCCAGTTCAACCTACTTTAATTTATACTCAGTCTGAAAGCGAAATGCACCACCAGTCCCGATTCGAGAATATAAAGATTTAATAATTTAAAAAAGAAAGAAAGAAAAGGAAAGAGGAAAAAAGACCCACAGCTCTGTGCTCATTCCTCATTCAGTGAAGTAAAAATAAAAATCGAACCTTCCCCCAACACATTGTGCTTTAATGAAAGCACCAAGCCAATCTTCTTCACTACCACCCACCCCAGCCCACTTCGTTTAAATTTAGGCAACCACCAGGCAAACTGTACCCAACTGCATTATCTGAAATGAAGTCATAAAGTCCTCATCTGAAACACCAGCCCTTGTTCCAAGGAAAGCGGGGCAGGGCACATAGGGCCAGCATCCTGGGGGAGTCTGGGGCTGTGCCTCAGAGGACCCCTTTGCAAAGAGAGTTTCTGTGACCTGGTTCTCTGCGTGGAGCTGTGGGGCCTTGTGGCAGCAGCTTCCCCTCTCTGGGTCTCAGCCACCCCTCTACAAAGTCAGGGATGGAATGACAAAAGGGATCTTGAAGGCCCATCTCAACGTACAGCTCTATCGTTCCTGGGACCCTGATGTGCAGAGGGTAGCCACTGGGCAAGGCCCAGACACCCCACTTCCACAGAATGAATGAACGGCAACCCAAGCTGTGGCTGATCAGGGCGAAATGAGTCGGCCCGTCCTGGAGCTGCTGTAGCTCTTAAGCTCCAGCTTTGGAGTATTCAGTTCTCAGTAAATAAATATTTGGCAACAGGAGGGAGAGCAAGGGCTGAGCCTCCTGGATGGCTCTGGGGCTCGTCACCCTCTGTCCTGTCCAGGGGAGGGATTCTGCCCACCAGGACTCAACAGACTCGGAGTCCCTGATCCCTTCTCCCCACACTTGACTTTTTAAATGTGACTGCACCAGAGAAAGGGCTAGCTAATGAAAAACTCTCCCCAGTTTTCTGGATGAATCTGAGGCTTTGGGGGCCTACAAGCTAGCTGGATTTTTCTTCCAGCAACCTAGTCCTTGGATTTCTTTTCCAAGTTTCCTTCCAGTGTTTCATGAGTGCGTCTAAGCCCTTACGGTAGGTCTGTATCCACTTCCTCAAGTGGAGACATGGGGCACCCTGGAAAAGGGGAATAAAATTAATATTCACAACTTGAGGAGAAGCTTGGCCTTAACAATAGCATAACTCACAACTCCATACTGGAGACACCATTAAACAACTTTGTGCCCGATGGGACCCACAGATTGGCTGCACTGCCTCACCAACCTGGGGCTCCAATCTCTACAGTCAGTGGACAGCAATCCAGAGCTGATCAACGGTCCCACACACACTCAATTCCAGTCCTCCTCAAGCCCTGCCCCCATTCACATCTGGAACCTTCCAAGCAGGTTGTTCCCAGTTCCTCATGGCTGAGCCACGCTCTAAGGACTCCATCAGAAATCCAGGGGAAGACCAGAAAGCATCAGAGAAAGATTTAGAGAAAGAGGAGGGCAACCAGTGGCCAAAGTGCTCTGAAGCTCTCAGATGTTGACTTTACTGTCCAGTTTCAGGAGCTGGGAGGTAAGCCTCCCAGACCTCTCCCCTGACCCTGACATTGATGGAACTGAGGACCCCGAGCCTGGGCCCCCAACTCTCCCACCTCAGCCAGACATCCAAAAGCAGTACTTTCAAGGTGAATAAAATTGGGATATATATATTATACTACTTTACACAGTGCTAAATTTACCCAGCCCACCTCCCCAGGAGGGGGAAATGACAGAGAATAATAAATATTTTTGATTGTAGGTAAAAGCATGGCTGATGCATACAGTAGTAAAAAATGATGAATTCTAGAATCAGATCTGGATTCAGATCTAAGCCATTTCACTTACAAACTGGGTAACCTCAAGCAAGTTACTCAACCCCTCTGAGGTTCCTAGTCTGTGAAATGAGTATTATAGGAGAGAGTATATATAACTTGGGACTTACTCGTTGAACCCCAAGTTGTTTTCCTCAGCGGGGTGGGATGAAAGGAGGAGAATCATGAGTCCCCAAAGAACCAGAAGGACCCAGACTCCCGAAGCAGACTAAGAGCAACAGACAGGTGCATCAGTCCACGCACCTCCAACCCCCGCAATACACACAGCAGGAGGTGTGGCCGTCACTCACAAACCCCTTGGGCCGCCCCTTGCAGACCATGAACACTGCAGAAATGCTCTAGACATCTGGTTTTCAAATTTTTTTTAGCAGCAGAATCCCAGACCCCAATATAGAGAACAGAGATAAAAAGCAAGATGCTCTTGGAGAAGCGGATTCTAAGATTAACTGCTCTGCAGCCCTGAAAGAATCTTGCAAACTAAAACTGCACTGTAATGGAGAAGGGGGGGAAAGAAGGAAAGGAAGGAGGCAGAGGGAGTCATCGGAGAAGAGTGGCGACAAGAAATTAGCTGTGGAACAGGACTGGGATCTCATGGGGACAGCACCTTCCTCCTGTGACAAAACTGACAGCCTCAGGCACCTTCCTCAGACAGTATTTATGGCACAAACCCCTAGTTAGAGGGATCAAGACAGAGGACCATTGAGATATACTCTAGAATTACAATATTTTTTCACAATTACTAAATATTTACTAAGATTCAAGCACCCACCCTACCCCCAATGACTATCACCTACCTTACACTCCCATCCCCCGCCATGTCTCGAGACATCCCTTGGAAAATTGGGTCCAACGCCCAGTCTACTGCCTCTGCCCCAGGAAGTCCACCTCGTACTAAGTTGCTGCTCCTCAACCCCCTCACTCTCCTTGTTTCTCTCTTAGATTTCATGGGACAGCATTGTCTGTCCAATAAAAACACCATCCCACCAAACAGAAGGATATCGGGCGGATTCTGCCAGGTCAAATGCTTGTATCCATCAGGAAGGCCATTAACAACCCATTCAAGCACAGAATGTGACTTGTCAGCTTGGGCACGTGAAAGACCCGAAGATACCTTCTCATCAGAAAGTAATATAAATGGCGATTGTCTGACAAACCAGCCAAATAGCAGCATCACAAAAGAATGGCACCACAGAGGGTCCTCCAGAAAGCATGACTGACGCAGAAATACTCCTTCCACTAACCACAGGAAGTTTGAATGACGTGAGTTAAGACGACAAAATATTTTCACAAGCATTCCCACCAGCCACTCTACTTTGCAACCTGAATCCTGCTGTTTGGGAATGACTGTTTAGCATTAGCGACTTCCCAGGAGAAGGTGATAAGGCAGTACTATGGGAAGAGTAGGGGCCCTGGAGTCAGAGATTTCTGAGTTCAAATCTCAGCTCTAGCTCTTGCTAGCTATGTGCCCCTGATTAGACGATGTATGTCAATTGGATAAATGTAAGTAAAACACTCAATAAATACTAGCCCTCTCCTAATGCCAACTTTCCACCTCCAGTCTTAATCCCAAAGTGAAGGAGGTCCAAGCCATTTTGCAAAACCATTATTAGGCAAGTACCACTTAAACCCAGGACCGGATCACCTCTGTATTTGTGCAGTGTGGTATTAAGGAAACGAGAGTGTGGCCATAGCATCATGCCTTTGGTCCTTATTTCTCCAAGTCTGCCCAGCACCAAAATTCTATTCATCCTTCAAAACTCAGCTCCAATGCCATCTTTGCATCTCTCGGCAAAACTTAACCCCTCTTCCACTACTCCATTTGGCTTGATGCTTATCAGAGTACTTACTTTGTTGTGCCTGGTATTACAGTTATGGTTCTGTGCCCCAACTCCAAAGAAAAACCTCTTCAGAAGTGGAGGTTTGACACTCTCATTCCTCCAACCTTCCAGGACTGGCACATTGCCTCATGCAGAGCAGGTCAAGAAATATTTTGATGGATAGATGGATGGATGGATGGGGAAGGAATCCATTGAAGATTGTCCAGATACCATATAAATGCATGATCTTAACAATTCTTTAGTGAGAGCTCACATTCAGTAAGCCAATGAAACCACAGGAGGAAGGGCTGAGGATACACACTGACAAGGAGAATATCTCGCATCTAATACCAGTGCTCTGGGTAGAAGCATAAGCATTGGCCTGGAACCTAAGCAGTACAGCCCCGATTCTAATCCTACTCCAGTGTGGCCTTCAATCCACTCCCAGTCTCTCCGTGGGCCTCAGCTTCTCCATGTCAACTACTGCTTGCTCCCCCATCAGACACATGGAGAGGCTCAACCAGATGGTGGGAAGAAGGTGCCGTGGAGGGTAAGTGCTGTGTATTCCCCAGGGTCCGGTTTTATTTTCTAAATGGTTTTGGTTTGTATAGTATGTTGTTTGTGACTTTTCTAAAAGAAAAGTCCAGAGGAAGAGAAATGAAACAGCATGTACAGAATTTTTAAAAATAAAACAAAAATCAAGAGGAAGTGGGTCCCTCTCAGGTTTCTCATTAAACCAAGAGTCAAATTTTACTAATCAGCTTATGTTATGGTTTCCATTACACCGGAGAGCGTATTAAACCTAAAACGATCAAAGAGAAGGTATAGGCCCCACTGCAACTAGATTCCACATCCAGAGCTCCCCTGACAGTGAGGTCTTATCTTTCCCAATTACCAGCTGGGGCCTCTGGGTACCTCAGCACCTCAGATACCTGCTTGCATGAAAAGAAGGGAAGAAGCACTGCTGAATGGAAGCCGATCCCCAAATGTCAATGCTTAACCAGAAAAGGACCCACACCTTCTGAGTGGCTGCAGTGCTTGGTGCCCGGGAAATGCAAACCTGAATTATGCTAGAAACACTGGGACAAGAGAGCTCTTCCAGATGGAAGGCTTTAGAAAAGTAATGTGCATTGCTGTAGACAGTGCCAGGCCTAGTGCTGATTGGAAGTAACCAGAAATTGACAATGGGGTCAGAGGGGGAGTGGGGGGAAGAAGAGAGCTCCAGGGGTTGCTGAGACCAGAGCCACGGAGTTCCAGACACATTCAGTAGAACTCAGGGCAATGAGAACAGTGGCCAGCTTCTGTGTCCTGATTTCTGATTCCCATCCCTGGTGGTCAGATACTCTGCAGTGTGGCAGTGAGTGGAGAAAGCCACTGTTGGTGACCACCGTTTATCACACTCTTTCAGTTCTCCAAGCAGGTAACACAGGACCCAGGGTGGATGGGAATTCTGGTGTTAAGAGCCTTCTAGCATTTTAGGAGTCAGGCTGATGCTGCAGAAGAAACACTGTCTTTGGACTCAGAACGGCATTAGAATCCTGATAATTACATACAAAAGGTCACTCAACCTCTCTGGCCCACCCGACATGAGTGGGCTTCCCTCCTCCCATTGGATCCAGTTATGATGAAACAGAGGTCATAGGACCCGCATCTTTTGAGCAGAGAAAAATACTCCTAGTCCCAGCCGTGGACTGTCCCCCTTGTCCCAGCCAGCCGCCTCAGAGATGCCACATCATTACTACACCAGGAACAACCAAGCAAAGGGATTTGTGGATCAACTTGATACAACCCAAGTGCCGGCTACACAACCCAGCACACAAACACACACAGAGAAGAAAGAATAACAAATTATAAGCACCCTCTTCCTGCAGGGGTGGGGGCAGCACTTTCACCCTGTCTCAATTTTTTTCTCGTTGTGCGGGGCTTTCATCTGGCCCTTCATTCATTCACTCCCTCTCTCAACACTGGCTTATTGAGGGCATGTCCTAGGGATATGCCGCTGCAAACAAGACACAAAGCCTCCCTTACCGCAAGGACTGTACCGTGGGAGAGGGCAGTAGACACCGGGCTAAAAGAGGCAACCATATCACGGTGAGACTGGCAAATTCAGGAAGAAAGTGTGCTCTGCTCTAAGTGAAGAATCTTCCCCTCCAGAAGCTGGGGAGGGGAGAAGGGAGGGACTCAGGAGACACCACCAACGAGGAAGGAGGCGGAAGCCAAGCACAGCCCCTTTATCCTTCACCACAGATAATGTCCAGCTACAGCTACCACTACCCTGAATGTCTCCAAGTTCTCATTTCAAACAGTCCGTCACCACTGTCCCCATAAACCTCAGCTATTCCCAAAGCACCCCGAATTTCAGAATCCAAAATAGATGTCCTCGACAGCCTCCTTCTTCCAGGGGAGGCACAAAAATCTCTGGGAGACCCCGGGGGGTCTGACTGGGGCCTTGGGACCACCTCCTCTGACTGGCCAGAGTAAGGTGGGAGGGTGTGAACTACACGGCAGGGGCTCATGGCCATCCTCTAAATACAGCAGGGAAGCATGGTGTGACCAATCACAGGAGAAGCCCAAGAGGAGGGGACGGGCCCTGGAGGATGGGAAAGGGGGTATTCCACACGGGCCAACAGCAAATCCAAGGTGGAGAGGCAGAAACTAGTCAAATGAACACAGAGGCCAACTTAAGATACTGAATTAATTACCACCAAAAACCAGGGAGTTGACCACTACTTACCTAGAAGGAACACCTTAACTCCCCTCTTCTCACCAAAAGGCTCCGTCCACCATCCACGCTCTCAAAATAAGAGATTCATAGCACTTCTCGTAATTACGACGATCATTTTTTGAGCCCTACAATGTACCAGGCCTGTACCAGGTGCCTTAAATATCTCATCGAATCCTTAAAACCACCTGATTGAGAAAAGGGTCAGTATGCCCATTTTACAGAGGAGGAAACTGAGGCTGAGAGGTTACATAGCTTGCGCAAGGCCCCGTGGCACAGATCTGCACACAGACACGCACAAAAAAGCTGTATCTGTTCAATCAGATTTGAAATTCCATGAGAGTCCCAGGCCCTGGCCACACAGCCCGCTTGCAGGGAAGCTGGTTCCTAGCATGGAGCCGGGCACGTACAGGGCACTCTGTGGGTGCCTTTCCAGCCACTCACCACTCCCCACACCCTGCCCCACCCGGCCCCACCTGCAAGAGGGAACGCGCTGCGCCTGCCAGTCTTTTCGGTTCTTCACAACCAAGTTCATCCTCAAAGACTGAAATTCCCAAGCCCTGTCTACCACTGGAGACCAAATGGAATTTCACAGGTTCATCTCTTGAAAGGAAAAGAGAACCATCACCTGCAGGCAAAGAGGAGCCAAAGACAGTTCTACTTAAAAGAAAAAAAAAATAAAAAAGGTCTTAGGCTTTGAACCACTGCTCTCAGTGGCCGATAATCAAGAAACGGGAGTAGGTCGCTTTAAAAAAAAATTAATATTCCACGTAAAACCAAAACCAGACAGAAGCATAAACCTCTAGCTTAGAAGCAAGCAGACACAAATTTGCACAGACTTATTTAAGTGACTGCAAAAATATGCCTACAGATCAAAATAAAAGTCCAGCAGGAAATTTGGGAAGGAGGGCTATGGATCGATCCTCACCCAAGACCTTCCTAACACTTCTCCCTTTTTAGATGCTCGTGACTGGGGTGCCTGATCGCAGAAGGCACTGTCACTCCTGACTGGCATATGTCTGCCGGGCATCTGAAAGCTTTACAGTAAATGGTGACTCATCTATTGCAGCCACCATAGGTACCGCTAATGTAAAAAGCCAGAGTTTGTTCCATCCACATGAAAGAGAAACGTCGGGTACAGGGCTGTGAGCCTGACTCAAACTGCGACCCCTGTTCACTGCCACTCGTCAGCATTTAGCTGAAACTCAAACTGTAATTACCCAGCTCTTGGAGACCGAGGGCAGGAGGAAGGGGGGCTGGCTTCTAAGGGGGTCACATCCATAAACACAGCAGAGTCCCTTTTCATCAAGCTACGTCTCCTCATGCAATCACTTATTCAACAAATATTTTATACAGCACCTACCAAGTCAGACACTGGACCAAGTGCCAGATACACAAGGTGAATTTAAAAAACACGGCAACCACCCTCAAGGAGACCCTAAGTCCCCCACTAGCTGCTTTACATACTTTTTCTCATTTAATTTATTAAATTCTCATTTAATAGCTCCATCTGACAGATGGGGAAACTGAGGCTGAGGTCACATGGTTGATTAAGTGGAGCCAGGACTCAAATCCACTTCTAGGGCACTCTGGGGCTGGGCTCTCAAATGCCAACTTACCTTGCAGTGAGGAGGGACACCTAAGGCCTGGTCCCCGTCCCAAGGAGCTCAAGCCCAGTGGAGGACATGCGCAATGAAGGGAGTGTTGGGGTGCTTGCAGAGGGGGGAGCTCGTAAGACGGAGACAATGAACCTGAGCTAGGGTCGGCTCTGGACATCTTCCCCAAAGGAGGCCATGGTGGTGGAAGGTGGGAATAAGGCCAAAAAAGCAGGAAGAGGCGAGGCCTATACTGTGTTGAATGGTGCCCCCCACCCCGCCGAAATTCATGACCACCAGCAACCTCAGAATATGATCTGATCAGGAAATAGGGTCTTTGCAGATGTAACTGTTAAGATGAGATCACAGTCATCTCAAACCCACCCTAATCCAATGACCAGTGCCCTTATAAGGAGAGAAAACAGAGACCCAGACACACATAGGGCCATGTGATGACGGAGGCAGGGATTGGAGTGATGCAGTTACAGGTCAAGGAACGCCAAGGGTTGATGGGAGCCACCAGAAGCTAGGAGAGAGGCATGAAACAGATTCTCCCGCAGGGCCTCTGGAGGGAACCAACCCTGCCGACACCTTGATATTAAACTTCTGGCCTCCAGAACTCCAGAGAATACATTTCTGTTGTTTTAAGTCCTCCAGCTTTCGGTATGTTGTCACAGCAGCCCTGGGAGGTTAGTACAAGGCCTGCTCTGGACAGGACCTACACACTGGGTTAAGGAGTTTGGACTCCCCGCTGCAGGCCATGGGGCGGATTTTAAGCAGCAGAGAGGGGGTGTATGCAGGAGGGTGTTTTATAAAAACCAGTCTGGAGCTTATACCCTTCCAACCTGCGGCCTCCAGTCCTATCCCTTTAGTGTCCTCCAGGACTCCACCGCCCATCTGCCCACACTCTGCGCGCTGGGCTCATCCACACCCGGCGCTTCAAGAGTCTGTTTGCAAATGGCGCCCACCTTCAGCCAGGACATTGTTCTGACCAGACGCCTCCACCTTCCATTCTCGCAGGTTCTCAAACTCAACATGTCCCACATCAGCTCTGCATCTTTCCCTTCCACCTTGCTTCTGCTGGGCTCCTCTCAGTCGCTGCCCTAAAACTGGGGATCCCCCTAAACTCCCCTGCTCTCCTCCACATCCAGGGAGTCACCAACGGGCTGTCCATCCCACGCCCTCTTTTCCACCCCATGACAGGAGCACAGGCACACCTCCTCTCCCTCCTGGATTTCTCTGTGGCTGCATCATGGGTTTCCATCCCCCTAAGGGGACTCCCTTTTCCTTTCCACCCTCCACCCCAATCCAGCTGTCCCGAATACCACAGCCAAGGCTAACCCCAAGAAGCTCAGCTCTCAGAACACCTGACCTCTGGCCCCCCTGCCCCCAGCCTGGAGGCCTCTGGCTGATCCACGGGCCTCTAGTCGGTCAGGGGCCCCACCCAGCCTCATTTCCCTGTCCTCCCAGCCCAGCAATCCACTCTCCTCCCTCCTCTTGATCCCACTCTCTAACTGCTCTCCCTGCCAACTCCTCCTTCCTGTCCTAGCTAAGCAACCACAGAACCCAAGGCCCCAAGAAGTCAAGACCTCAGGACTGCCTGCTTTCTCGTACTAGGAAACGCTCACACCAAGTTTGCTTTGGATTCATCCAAAGTGGAGATAAGTTCACACTTGCAACGCTCAGCAAACTCCTCTTGCTAAGGGCACAAACACGGAGATTTGGAGTTGTCCCTAAAGCATTTACATATTTAGTCAAGGCTGTTATATACCCATTCCCCAGGCTAAAACCAGCAAATAGGCTCCTTTCCCAAGGGGCTGGAGAGAGTCTGAGGCTGCAGACCGGGTGACGGCAGCCACCACTTGCAGCTGTGCTCCAGAGCTTTTGGTTTTATCTTATTTAATCTTTACAATCACCTTCCAATTAATTGCTGTTATCACTGTCATGTAACCACAGAAGAGTGAGCACTGAGGTGTTAAATACCTTGACTCAAAGTTACAATTTGGAGAGGAAAAGGCAGCAATAACGGACACCCCCTGCCCCCACCCACTTTGTCCCAGTTCACTGACTAGGAAGGGGCAGGGCACTGCGCTCACGAGGGCCCTAAGATACCAGGCCCTGCACCCAGTGCCCATCGGATGTTTGCTCAGAGATTGAGACAGAGTCTGGATCCCCTCCTGTGGACTCTATAAGCCTCTGTTTCCTTATCTGAAAAACAAGAATAATTAATCCCCCCTCAAAGAATTATTGGGAGGATTTAAATGAGATAACGTATGTAAAATTACAGAACAAAATGTCTGACACATAGAAGGTGTTTAATAAAGGTTAGTTGCTTTAAACTGAAAATAAATAGGGGCAGAAAGAGAGAAGCATCTGCCTGCCCATGTGAAGCAAAAAGTTACTGACCCACTAGGCATCAAAGCCAACTATTCATTTCCAAGAGGCACCAATCCTTCATAATTACAAAAAAAAGAAATAAAATAATAATAACAATCATCATCATCATCATATTGGCAGCTATCGTGTATGGAAGACGTACTAAGTGCCAAACACTTTCTGCACATAACTCTAAATGAGTTAGTCCTCCCACACCCAGGAGGTAAGCTGAATGGCCCCATTTTACAGAGGGAGGAACTGAGGCTCAGAAGGCTTGATTTACTCAGTCACAGTCATGGCAGTTGTAAAGCTGGGACTGACTCCAGGTCCCACATCCTATAACTGCCTCCTGAAAATCAGTCAGACCCCTTTCATGACCTTCACCTTCTTCTCCACCTCAAAAACCTCCTGCCCTGCATCCCCTTCTCCTCAGCCCCTCTCCTCACTCAGAGGGAGAAGTGCCTGGGGCTGCTCTTCTTGAGAGGGTGTGTGGTTCAGATGCAAGAGCAGGACAGCCGGCAAAAGGACTCTGTCCTGGGCCCAGTCAGCCCAGGAAGGAGCTCGGATCCCTCAGTCCCTGCAAACCTCAGCGCCCTCACCTCACAGGTTGCTATAAGGCCCACACGAGGTAACAGCCCCAGATATGTTCAGGACATCCTATAGGGCTGTTAAATCCATCTCAGGCCTTCTGGAACCTTCTCCCACCAAATACCACCTCTCTCTCGGGCATCCCCACACTCTGCCTCTTAACTAGTCCCTCATCCCTCACCCTGAATGGCCCGATTTCCCTCATCCTAAAAACACCATCCCTGACCTTGCTGCCTTCTCATGACATACTTTTGTAGGGGTTCATGTAATCTCCCCCCGACCCCCAGGCTATACAAGCTCCCCAAAGGCAGGGATGATAATTCAGACGGCTCTGTATTCCCTACGGGATCCAGCGTCGTGCCATTTTTGGCATGCATCCAGGAAAAACCTTGACGAATAGTCACTGAAAGCACAGAGAACATTTAGGCACAACATCCTAAGTCATTCTCACAACAAACTCGGGAGACGTTATCCTCATTTTTCACAATGAGGAATCCAGGGCTCAGGTTACGAAGTTCAAGGTCACCCAGCTCCCAAGGAGAGGAGCTCAACACTAGAATTTATTAGTTAGGCCCCAAAGTGCCCCAAACACACCAGATTAGTGGCTGGCCTCCTTCCCTTCTTGTCTTGTCCACAAGTGAGTCTTCTAAAAAAAAGTTCGACAGCATGGTAAATCTGAATCTGCTTACCAGAATGTTCTCTTTTAAGGCTCTGTCTTTTCCCCTTGGGCCACATCACCAGTTCTGAAACAGAAGGGGCCCTTATTTCTTTGCTTAATTTTCCTGGGGGCTGCAGTACCTTCGCAGGGCTATTTGCAACGGTTCTGTTGCCTGCCTAGTTCTGGGGTGTGTTTGTCTGCCTCCCCCTCTCTACTGCTGCCCTAGAAGTGGAGACGGGCACAAAACGAAGGACTGCAGCCAGGGCCCCCAGCACGCTGCAAAGCTGTTTAATGAAAGAGTGTTTGCCTGGAAGGCAAGAACTCCCGGGATCTCATTGGTGGGTGTCACCATTACCTCCTTCTAGGGTGAAGACAAGGGAAGCTGGAGAAGATGTGTGATTTGCCCCAAACCACATGGCAACGCAGTGACTCAAATCCAGCCCACGTGGACGCCCTGCCCAGGGCTGTCTTCCATCATATGCTGCCCACGTTTCCCCTTTTTACTACCAGAATTATTTCCTCCCCTCCTTTCTTCTTTGAAAAACCTGCATTATACATTAACAATATTACCAGTGGTGGGGGGGGCGGATGGGGAACCTGATCGAAAACACATCAAATAAACTCTGCTCTTTTCCAGATTCTTTTCAATGTGCGTGTATAGATTTTTACCAGCTTGCCATGAGCACGGATGAGCTACCCCATGCTGTTCTGGATACACATAACTGTAGTCCCCAGTCTCTATGTGGGTAAGTATTCCTCCAAATTGTTGTCACAGAGTTAACCTTTCCCGGATTACCTACAATTGGATGATTTCCAATTTTTTCCCATCTTTGGACAAGTTGGTGTTCTGCCCCTTTGGGATTACTTCTGTGGGACTTATTTCCAGAAGTAAAAATACTGGTCAAAAGGTATAAACAGTGTCACTGCTACTATAGTCCAAAGTCGCCATGCTCTCCGTCTCAGTAATGACAGTGGTACCCTGTTTTCTTTCCCACGGACCTCAACAGTGGGTTTTATAAATTTGATCAATTTGTCACTAATATGATAGGCCAACTGGAGTACTACCTCAGAGTAGTACATATCTTTCGTGTTTAGGAAATTGAACTGTTCTCTACATCTCACTCAACTGGGCCTTATATGAAATGATCTGTTCCTATGTCTTGGTTATTTTACCAATACAGCCTGAATATTTACCTTAAAGATCCTGATCAGTTCTGGGCATACTTTTGACAACATGTTCTCATCCATCAGTTTATCACAGTTGTTTCCCTCTTCTATACCGTCCCCTTTATCACATTACTATGGGGTTATTTTGGGGAAAAAAATCCACTTGACTGAGTCACCCCAGCTGTAAACATGTCACTGTGAGAGCACTACCCCAACCCCAGGCCACATAAGCCCACCATGAAATGACTGGGTATATGGTTATTATCTTTGCTTTATAGATTTTATGCCCCTATAGTTGAACACATCCCATTTCATCAATGATCATTTTTATGGAATTTTCACAAACACATTTGCTCTCCATAGCAAGGATAAATATTCCATCTACTTTCTCTGAGTTTTAAAGAGTTTTTATTTTTATTTTTTTGGCTGCGTTGGGTCTTCGCTGCTGCGCATGTGGGCTTTCTCTAGTTGTGGCGAGCGGGGGCTACTCTGTTGCGGTGTGCGGGCTTCTCATTGCGGTGGCTTCTTGTTGCGGAGCACAGGCTCTAGGCGCACGGGCTCAGTTGTTGTGGCTCACGGGCTCTAGAGCGCGCTCAGTAGTCGTGGTGCACGGGCTTAGTTGCTCCACAGCATGTGGGAACTTCCCGCACCAGGGCTTGAACCCGTGTCCCCTGCATTGGCAGACGGATTCTTTTTCTTTGTTGTTTTTTAGCTTTTTTTTTTTTAATATCTTTATTGGAGTATAATTGCTTTACAATGGTGTGTTAGTTTCTGCTTTATAACAAACTGAATCAGCTATACATATACATATATCCCTATATCTCGTCCCTCTTGCATCTCCCTCCCTCCCTCCCACCCTCCTTACCCCACCCCTCTAGGTGGTCACAAAGCACCGAGCTGATCTCCCTGTGCTATGCGGCTGCTTCCCACTAGGTATTTTACATTTGGTAGTGTTTATATGTCAATGCCACACTCTCACTTCATCCCAGCTTACCCTTCCCCCTCCCTGTCTCCTCAAGTCTATTCTCTACATCTGGCAGGTGGATTCTTAACCACTGCGCCACCAGGGAAGCCCTTTAAAGAGTTTTTAAAACTAAGTTTTAAATACATCTAGAATTTATAAATATAAGACACATGTCTGAGTTCATTTTCTTCATATTGTGATCTAGTTCCTCCCAAGAGCCATTTACTTTAAATAATTTCTTTCACTATTTTCTGCCTTTCCAAATCTGCCGTATAGAAGAGGCTTCTATTTATTTAGATCTATTTTATTGTACCCATCTCTCATTTTTCTGTTTTATCCTAATGCTGTACAGTTTTAATAACTACTGATTACCTGCCTAGTTTGCTTAAAGGAGCCCACTGCTAAAAGATTTTCAAAACATCCTTTAGTATGCTTGCCCACCAATTTTTCCTGATTATTATTATGATCATTTCCCATGCTTTATGAAGCATTTCATTGGAATTTTAACTGCCAGAGCATGAAATCGAGGCAAAAACCTGGGATACTGACCCTCCAGTACTGTAACTTCTGAACAAAAGCATCCATGTAGGATTTTGTAATTTTCTTTGAATAGAAATTGTGTCACTTGCAAACAGTGATATTTTTATCTCTTCCTTCCCTATACCAATCCTTCTAGTTTCTTTTTGTTCCTATATTGTTATGACAAGCATCTGTTAAACTATGTTAAATAAGAGTAGCGATAAGCGACATTTTGGTTTAGTTCCTGTTTTGCAGAGCACGCTTCTAGAATTTCTCCACTCCGTACCTGCAGCACCCATGAAAGGCTTGGTATGTCATTATACACAGGCAGGCTCTTTATCATATTTAGGAGTAAATCCTCTAACACACCGATTTTTAGTTTTACGATGCTTTCTAATGCACATACAATTATTTCCAGTATATTTCTGCATCTACTGAGACTAAATTCATTCATTCATCAGATATTTGTTGAGTATCGATTATATTCTAGGCACTATGTTAAATATTGGGTGTTCTGATTTTTGTGGTTTATTTCTATTAAAATTAGTCTCTTTGTATTGAACCAGGCATATATTCCTGTGATGAGCTATGCTTGGTAATTTTTCAAAACTCATTTTTCAAGGCCCTGTTAAGTGACTATAAAATTTATCTGAAAAAATTAAGAGACAAGGATATGGAGATATCAACCTCCAAGGACCAATTCAAACGTCACCTACTCAGTGAAGCCTTCCCAATCCTTACTTTTTTGAAATAGAGTTCCCAGCTCCCCACCTCTGGGCTCCCACAGTCCTCCCGCCCTCCACTACCACATGTATCACAGGGACGGTAATGCAATCAAATGTCCACAGGTCTGCTCCACCCCTCCCCCTAACCCCCACGGGCCTCATGACTCCATCACGGCCCCAGGACAGAAGAATCACCAGTGCTAAGTACCATGACTAGTGGATGGGAGTTACACAATAAATATTTCCCAAAGTAGTGAGGCCATTCGTCTGTTGATTTATTCCACTAATGATTTTTGCAGCTGTATTTTTAAGTGAAATTGATCGGTAATTTCCTTCTTGGGTTCAGTAGGGCATGGACAAGCCAGCCCAATTCCACGCACACACAAAGGAGCTGTGGTCTGTTGGGCAGTCCTCCTGTCCAAGGAGATACTGGGGAACTCCAGCTAGAGTTTGACCTCACAGTGACTTTGAGGAAGGGAACAGCATAAGATGAGGTTTGAACTGTCCCAACAAGTGGGCAAAGCCCTGTGATGGGGAGTGGTGGGGGAACAG
This sequence comes from Balaenoptera borealis, assembly GCF_965194805.1. Lineage (NCBI taxonomy): Eukaryota > Metazoa > Chordata > Mammalia > Artiodactyla > Balaenopteridae > Balaenoptera > Balaenoptera borealis. Next base: position 76,496,280 of record NC_138869.1, read on the forward strand.
ATAAGCCTCGGTAACACAGGCATCGGGACATCTCTGAAGATTACCAAGGCCCCAGCTAGCTGGATCCAGCAGATCCAACCCCCGGGAGTAGGACTAGTCATGTCAGTTACTGGTTAGCAACACATACTATGCACCAGACACCGCACACAATTATCTTTCCAAGTCCTCTTTAAAGGTAGATTCTACAGTTCCCGTCACCCACGTAAGGAAACCGAGGCCAGTCGGGTTATGTAATATACCACAGCCACACAGCCAGTAAGTGGATGACCTGGAATCCAGACGGATGCCTTCCCACCGCACCTTGCTGTCTCTAGCAAAGCCCACGACAGGGTCTCGGTCCCAGCACAGGACCTGGATATCAGGCATGTCAGCAGAACAGGAACCAACACAGAAGCCTCTCAGAAGAACTGAGACTTAGAGAAGGAAACAGGACACAGGAACAAGGCAGGAGGCCCTGCCATGTCAAAGCCAGAACAGCGTCTGAGCCCAGAATCCTGGCCGGAAGGGATCTGAGTCTCCGCTTCCTCAGACCAGACGTGACTCTGCAAGCTGAGGGCAAGGTTGAGCTGCAGGAAGTAACGTGTGGGCTGCCCTCCCACAAGGCGATACAGGCTGAGTCTGGGTGGGTCTGCCCCCGCTCAGCTCAACAGGCCACAACAAGGGGAACCAGCATCCAGCCAAGCAGGCCCCCACCACCACAGGGAGCATGGGAGCTGTGGATCGTGTTCCTCATCTTGGGATTCTTCCCCTTAGCAGCACCATTTAAATAAGGGGTCCTATGGTTTACAGACAGGCTTCTGGATGCTTGAAGCCCATATAAGTGAAAGAAAAATTGGGGTTTCAGTGTGCATAAATGGGGGTGGCATATTTCTGGATGGGAAGTACATAGCTTCCATCATACTCCCACAAAGGTCCATGGACCACCAAAAAGGTTCAGAACAACCGATCCAAATGTACCTAAAAAGTCAGCTAAATCAGTAGAGTCTAGACAGCTGTGCTGAGCGAAGGCAGTCAGCTCAACCAACCAAATATGCCCTGAGAAATTCTGCAGCCACAAACTCTCTTCTGTCCTTTCAGATCACAGGGTGAGTCTGTGGCTGGTCACTCATGAAGCCAGAGAAAGTAACTGGGTGAGTCAGGGCATCCCACCTTCACTGCTTTAAAGGAGAGCACTATGAATTTTTTTTTGGACATACTTAGAAGCATCATGTTTATACAGTTGGTGGGTTGGATACTGGACACTTGGATACTTGGTGCCCTAAGGTCAGAGGAGAAGCAGGTGCCACTGTTTCCACTTTCTCACTCCTCAGACATCAGCCCCACCTGGAGCTGGTTGGAAATGTGGAATCTGGGGCCTCACTCCCAGCCTGCTGGATCAGGATCCACATTTAACAGGGGCTCTAGGTCCCAGGTGATTCGTGGGCACCTTAAAATTTGAGAAGCACTGCTATACTTGTGTTGAAGGAAATTTGTGGAAGGCAAAAAGGAAGGAGAAAAAGGAAGAGTGAAAATAGAATTAACAAACAAGAATATGAGCAAATGTCAGGGAAAAGAATGAAAGCCGAAGTTGGCTCTTAGAAAAAATATGAGATTATTGAACCACAGGCCCAATTAATTCCAAAAGAATAAGCTGGAAAAGTTAGAAAAGACATACAAAGACCCAATAAATGAGCCACTGACACACTGTTTAAGGAATTTTATATGCAATCTTAAACTAATAGCTGAAAAACAAAGTTAACAAGCTGATACAAATTTATAAGATACTGAAATTAAAGCTAAAGGAAAGACACAAACTGAACAGTAAAAGAAGATGAGCTGGAAAAACGCAAATCAACAAAGGGAAAAGCACCTGGGTTTAATGGATTCCTTGCAAAGTCCTTCCATATAATGTGTAAACATTTTTTTGCTCACTTAAATATACAAGTGAAACACTCATGCTTTCCTTTTTACAAATTAAAGGATGTAATTTAAAGCTGAGGCCTCTCTCAATACCACTCCAGTCCCCAGACGGCTTCTCTGATATGAGCCTGGTGCACATATTTCAGGCCTGTTTTGTACGAATACATGATTCCACCAAAAATATACTTTTTCAAAAATGGCATCACATTGTACATATCATTCTGCAGCTTGCTTTTTTTACTCAACATTGCATTTCTGAGATCTATTCTTATCATAAGGTATCAACCTAATATATTGCTTTCAACTACTCTGGCAGTGTTTTTCCAACTTTGTTGACTGAGTCCCACAGTAAGAAATATGTGATCCAGTTCGCACTTGTGAATATGCAAAACTGAAACAAAAATCTCACCCAGTATTTACCCACTCTGTGCAATGCACTCTGTTATTTTCTATTCCTTTTTTCACACTGTGTCACAACCCACTAAGTTGATTTATTGACCCACTAATGGTCTGAACGGTCTGTTTTATTTTGCCCTTACTAAATAAATGAATATTTATTTATCCATCCTACTGATGGAATTACATTGTTGTCTCTAATTTTCCACTATGAGAACAATGTTCCATGAACACTGTGCATGTACGTGAATGTTTCTCTAGAGCAGATCCCTAGGAAGAGAACCGATACCTAGGAAGAGAACCACCGGGCCCTAAGATATGGGCATTAACAATTCAGATAAAAATCACAAATCGCTTTCCAAAGAAGTTGTATCCATTTATTTTCACCAGCAATGTACAAAAGTACCTTTTCTTTACACCCTCACCAACTCAGTTTATTATCAAAAGTTTTGATCTTTTCTAATCTAATAGGTTACAAGTGCCATCTTACTGTAGTTCTGATTTGTATGTTTTATTATAAAAGAGTTTGTGCATCTTTTCTTTTTAAGATTCATTTACCCTTCTTTTCCTGTGAATTCCTCTTCCTGTCCTTTGCCCATTCTTCAATTAAGTTAATGCTCCTTTATTTCTAAGAGCTCTTTGCATATTAAGAGAATTAGCTCCTTTTATCATATATGCTGCAAATATTTTTTTCCTCAGAGTATCACATATCTTTTGACTTTGTTGATGCTGTTTTTCTCATACAGAAGTTCTCATTTCTATGTTGTCAAATTTATCAATAGTTTATTTTATGTCTTCTGGGATTTGTGTCAAACTTAGAAATGTCTCTCTCTTCCGAGACTGTAGAAAAATTCTTCTAGTACTTCTATACTTTCATTCTTCATTTGAATCTTTGATCTATCTTTGATAGATTTATTTGATCTAAGGCACAAAGTAGGGAGCCTGCCTAATGTACTTCCCGCAAGGCGGGAATTGGTATGAAGTTACTATCTTTCCCCACAAATTTGAAATACTGCCTTTATCACAAATTATACACACACACACACACACACACAGAACACCACTATTTATTTCAGGGTTCTCTATTCTGTCTCATCATTTGTTCAATCTATTCAGTACCAAGTTATCCTAATCACTATAGCTTTTAAAATATTTAATATCTGTTAGAGCTACCCCCTCCTCTTTTTCTTTTTTATATTTTCAGGTATGCTAATTTTCCCATGTGAATTCAGAATCAGTCTTCTACTACCAAAATAATCCTATTGGTAATTTTATTGTGATCACATCTTAAATGTATAGGATTTTTGTAACACTGACTCCTTCTAGCCAGGGTTATATTATCTTCCTGTTTAAGCCTTTTATGTCCCTTAGTAGCATTGAAGTAACATATAAATATATTTTTTATTAAGCTTATAGCTAGTTTTTTCTCTCTTTTGTTGCTTACGTAAATGGAATTTTTTTTCTTCCATCATATTTTCTAGTTGAATATTGTTTATGCGGAAAAGTTACTGATTTTTGTGCATTAATTATGCACTCAACTACCTTACTGAATTCTCTTATTGTTTTTTAGTTTGGGCCCCCTTCCTTCTAGTTTTTATACCTCTTATTTCTTTCTCTTATCTAATTATACCAGCTTATCCCTCCAAAACAAGGTTATATAATTATGGTACTTAATCAAGATTTTAATGGGAATGCATCAACTATGCACTATTTCAGTACTAAGCAAAATTTGGCTACCAGCTTGATAAAGATATATTTTCTCATGATGAGGAGGTATCTAATTATTCCTATATTATGAGTTTTTATTAGAAACAGATGCTTAACTTTTCATAAACCTTTTCAGCATCTTATTTTCTCCTTGGATCCTTTAATATGGGGAGTTTATTAATAGGAATCCTAAAATTAACCTATCCTTGCATTCCTGTTCTGAAACCCACGTGCCCATGGAGTTCTTCCAATGGGTTGCTGGATTCTATTTGCTAATTATGTTAATAGGATTTTGCATCGATATTCAAAACTAAGATCATTTTGTAGTTTTGTGTGTGCCCATACTGCTCTTTTGTCACGTTTTGTTACACTAGCTTCATAAAAAGAATTTACTCCTTCCTTATTTCTTTGCTCTAGAACGATTTAAATAGCATTAGAATCACCTGCACCTTCAATATTTGAAAAAATTTACCTGTGAAACCGTCTGGTCGACCCTACAACTATTTTAAGGAACAGCTCTTTGATAAGTTTCTCAATTTCTTCTATGGTAATTGGTCTGTTTAAATTTTATTCTATTCTAGTTTCAGGGTTTCTTTTTTTTTAAAGAACACATATTCTCATATTACATAAACTATTTCTAAACATAGAAAAAGATCTTACCAGCATCGCTGTAAGAAGTAAATATAGCCTCTACCACAAACCTTACCAGGACAACACCCAAACGGCCTGGTTCCTAATTTCTCCACCCCCTGTTCCTCATCCCTCCTCGCCCCTCTTCTCTCACCACCAGATTCACATAAAATGAGAACGGACAGGTTTGCAATAAACCAGACACACGCTGGCACTCCTCCTTCACCTCCAGTACCATCAGGGAAGGACTGGAAGTGAATGGCCCAATTCCCTTCACCTCCCCTCAGTGGAGTCCCTTTCACTCTCCCCTGGGCTTCTTTTTGGAGCCCTCACCAGCCCCTACCCCATCACTGAAGCCAGCAGCCCACCTCACCCAACTCACACCAAATCCTCGGCCTCCTGATGGCTGGCACCAAGCAATCCACAGGTGTTCATTCATCAGGCACCTGCCAGATGCCCGGAGTTCCTGGCATACAAGGGTCTTCCTGCCATCTAAAAGCGTGGATCCTAAGAGTTCCCATCACAAGGAATAAATATTTTTTTCTTTTTCTTTTTTTACCTATATGAGATGATGGAGGTTCACCAAACTTACTGCAGTAATCATTTCATGATGTATGTAAGTCAAATCATTATGCTGCCCGTATGTCAATTATATCCCAATACAACTAGAAGAAAAAAAAAAGTGTGTTATCTGAATGAGGGGTTAGGACCTGCCCACAAGTAACCACAAGGCCTCAGTAAGCAGCCCAGTACAGCAGAGCAAATCAGGAGGGCCGAGAACAGAGGAATCACTGACCATCAGGAAAGCAGTGGGAAAGACACTTCAAGCAAGGGACTCAAAGCCAGTCTGGGGGAGGATCAGCCCAGTGTGCTAGTGGTGTAGAAAAGGGGGTAGATAAGCCTGGGAGCCCCAGCGAGAGGTCTGGCCATGACACAGCAGGCAGCGGGAGCCACCATGGGCTCCTGTGCAGGGGAGTAACAGGAAGAAAGTGGTGTTTTGGTCACATCGCCCACATTCTAGGATGCCAGACTTGCATTCAAAGAAATGACTAGCTGTGCCAAGAACTTGGCGAGCTGTGGGGGGCACTGTAAACCACAACCCTATTCTGATGCCACAGGTGACAATGGACACACACACACACAAGTCCAGGCTCTAATTAAAGACGCAGACTGGGAATCATACCGCCGCACTAGGGTTTAAACAGTTTATTGCACTACACGATAAAAACCACACTGCCACAAATCTCTAACCTCAGGGGGCATATGTGCTAGCCCAGCACTTCTCAAACTTAAAGGGCACCCAGATCACCTGAGGATCTTAATGCAGATCCTGATTCTGCAACCATGGGTTCTGCATTTATTTCTAAGAAGCTCCTGAGTGATGCCTGATGCCACTGGTCCTGGGGCTATGCTTTGAGTAGCAAAGGACTAGATGATACAGAGGGCTCCCAGGCAGCAGATTAAGGGCATTAACCACAGGCAGAGAAAAAACTGAGGGTTGTCTGGGGTCAACAGCAGAGCACCCAAACTAACAAACTCATTTTCTCGAAAAATTCACCACGGGGGGTTCAGTAACTGGCAGGGCTCCCGCAAGGCCATTGGTAAATAGAAACCACCCCTGCATTTCACAACTACCATTTAATTACTCTCCCATAACCTTTAACAGCAGCCCTAAGCCAGCTCTTTCAAGGGCGGATGCCACTAATCAAGTCATAAAGCCTTAAAGTGTCATATTATTAGCTTTGATAACAGAGCGTAAAACAAACCCCAGCAACAATCGCATTTGCCTTCCCTCTCAGCTGAGGCCGTCAGGCAGGGTAACGTTTGCATTACATGCTGGGTCAAGGGAACAATGCCTTTGTGAGAATCTCGTACCCAAGATGGGCCACACAAGAGAAATTTATCAGCTCTCTTATGACCCATCTGAGACGAATCTGGAAACCGATCACGATCTGCCACAATCCTAGTGACTTCCTTACTGTACCCATCTCCTGGGGTAACTTGGAAGCCTAGAAGAAGCTTCTGCCTCTCCCTACCACCTGCTCCTGAGCCCCCTCCCTCGGGTCGCCTACTTAGGCACAGAGTGACCCACTTCAAATCAACCCCATCACAAACCACAGAGCTCCTCGACATGGCTTGATTCTGAAATCAGACAGCCTGTGTTTAAGCTTCACGCGGGTGGTCCATCAGCAGAGCGACAATCAGACTGTTTGAATGTAGACCTAGACCCCACTCCCATGTGACCCACAAACCACCCACACAACACACATCATCAATTCAGTGAATCAGGCGTCTAAAGTATGCAGCACGCTACCACACACTGTGGGACTGTGGGGATTCAGAAAACACAATCCCTGAATTTGAGGAGTTGGTCAAAGAGTTGAGATTGCACCTCATGCTCAGGCAACTACCATACTCTTAAGTTCCCTGATGGCTAGCACCCACCAATCTGAAGAATTTCCTATACCTGTGGCCTAAAGTTCTACAGAACATGGCTAAGGGGAACTCCTCTGTGAAGATTAGGACGTTGGCTTTGAAAGGAAATAAGCCCGAGGACATCCTCTGCTGCAGGTGAGTACTCCTGCTGTGTGCCGACTAAGCAATACATGAGGAAAAAGAATTAATCTGTCCTCCAGCAGTGAGTAAATGATTCACCCAAGATTACACAGTGAGTTTTAAAGCTGGGAACAGAACTTGGGTCACTCAACTCCCAGGCTGAGGTTCTTCCAACTAAATCACATTCCCCTCACCTCCATTTTGGAACTCACCTATGAAATTAGAAGGTTTGCCACTTCTTTGCTCTTTATTCCCCCCACAAGCTCAACCAATTTTCAGGACTCCCTTTCTCTTGGGGGAAGCAACATAATATAACCCATCTGAGAGCTGGTCCAGTTCTGCTCCCCATGTAGTGGGTCAAGGGCAAAGCAAAGTCCCATCCCCTAAGAAAAGGACTTAGTTTTCTCTTCTCTAAAACAAAGAGGTTAGTGGAGATGGCTTCTAAGATCCTTTCCAGCTTTAAACAGAATCAATGGAAGCTTTACTTTATAGTTGAGAGGGAAAAGGGGCTCCCCCAAGCCATGGTCCCTGCCTCATCCTGCTCTGTGAAGGGAGGGTGGGCTGGTCCAGGCAATTGATGAGAAGCTGCAGTCCATAGAGAACCTATCCACCAGTGGCCTCCTGTGGTCCACACACAGCTTCCCCAGCCCACACAAGAGGAGGAGCAGCAAGCTGCCAGCTGTCTTCACAAACTTGCCAGCAAGAATTCTTAATTAAAGTCTTCTGTTGCACTGTAGTATTATTTTCTTTTCAATGACTTTTTTAAATTATAAAATTGATTTGTGTTCACTCCAGAAAACATTTCATTTTTAATGACTTTTTACAATCATAAAATAAATGTACATTCATTACAGAAAAATGAGAAAACTTGTTAAAAGAAAAATCTCACCTAAACAAATCTAAATCTATTTATTAATTAAATCACATTCCAACTGATAATCAAAGAAACCCCAGAGTTGGAATTGACCTTAGAGAGGGACAGGTGGCATCCTGGGCTATGCCATAGAATGTCAGGGGGGATTATTATGATCCAGTACAATCCCCCTGTCTCCACTGTCCCTGACAGGTGGCCACCCAGCAGAGGCTCCAACAATTCTCACTTTTCCAGCCCTTTTCAAGGCAGCCTGGGCCATTTGAGGGAAGCTCCAGTGGTTCTTCTTACAGTGGAGGATGGTCATAATTATATGCACAGGCTTTTTTTTTTAATCAGGTAGGGTTTTATGTCACACTTTTTTTTTTAAAATTAACGTATAGTTGATTTACAATATTGTGTTAGTTTCTGGCGTATAGCAAAGCAATTCAGTAATACATATATATATATATATATATATATATATATATATATATATATTCCCTTTCATATTCTTTTCCATGATTATTTATTATAGGATATTGAATATAGTTCTCTGTGCTACACAGTAGGACCCTGTTGTTCACATTCCATATACAATAGTTTGCATTTGCCACACTCAATCCATCCCTCCCCACCCCTCCTCCCACTTGGCAACCACAAGTCTGTTCTCTATGTCTGTGAGTCTGTTTCTGTTTCGTAGATAAGTTTATTTGTGTCCTATGTCAGTTTCCACATACAAGTGATATCATATGGTATTTGTCTTTCTCTTTCTGACATACGCACAGGCTTTTAAGAGACCCAGACTCTGGTTCAATTCCAAGCTCAGCCTCTTACGTGCTCCTTGACACTGGGAAAGTCACTTAGCCTCTGTGAACTTGAATTTCCTCATCTCTAAGACTAGAACAATAATATCTGCTTAAAAGGGTCATCGTAAAATTGAAATGAGAAAATGTATATAAAGCACTTAGCAAAGTGCCTGCACAGTGTACGTGCTCAATAAACGTAAGTATTATTATTAATTGTAGCTCATAACAATGGCCTTCAAACTTTTCCACCTTACCCCTAGTAAGACATTATACCGTTAACTCAGAACATAAAATATCGATATATACATATAAATAAATATTTATACAAACAAATATTTTCAAGAAACAATGCCGACCCATACACAGCTGATCCACTCAAGATTTTTTTCCTATTTTATTCTTTCCTTTCTATTCTATTTCGTTTTTTTTAAAGTGCTGGTTTAATCCCTAAATTGACTGCACAACCCACTAATGGAAACTGCAGTTTGAAAAACCCTGACCTATACGAAGACCAAATACCTCCTCCTATAGCTTCCACCTTTCACTTCTAGCTTTACCTTCTGGAACCACACAGAACAACTCTGCTCCATCTTCCACATGTTAAACGTTCAAGCACGTGCAGCATCCCCTGTTCTCTCGAGCAGTCACTGTGTGTGATCCGGCTTCCCAATCCCTCTTCGTCCGCATCCCCTCCTCTGGACTCCTTCCTCCCTCTGCAAGTTTTCCTCCTTCAATTACCGCTGCCCAGGATGCCATGCTCATTTAGCAGCCGTTCTGCTCCTCTGGTGGTTTCTGTATCTCCTCAGATCAAGCAGCCTGATAAGAGCATCTTTTTGAACCTTCCCAACAGATGCGCTTGCTCTTCATCCAGAGGAACTCAGCTTGGTCTCCTCCAGCCCATCCCCACCTCCTCTCTGAAAGCTGGTTCTTTCATACAAAGGTGTTCCCTCCTCTGTCCTTCCACAAATGAAGATTAGGATGCCTCAAGGCCCATCGACAAGAAGAGGGAAAGTTAGGAAGAGTTTCAATATGCCTATTTGAGCCCAAATCTACAGGCAGAAAGTGCTCCCTTCTTACTTACCTCCGAACTAGCTCTGCCTGCAAACCCTGGAACCAAACCGAGAAGGCCTCATCACCCAGCCACATCTGTCCCTTCACGGTAAAAGCGGCCCTGCGACAAGGAGTCTCACACCTGGCTGCAAACACAGCCCTTCAGAGCTGAGATCTCCCAGCACCACCTTGCACACGCAAGAAACGATAGATATTAGATACGGCCACAGCTTCCCATATCCTATCTGCGTTTGTGGTCATCAAAAAAATGCATTCGTGGTGATAAAAAAGGAAATTAAATGCACACACATGCACCTAGTGTCACTACTTTGATGGGTAACATTTTGTAATTTAGGCTTAAAAAAGTTTACAAAGCAATACGTAAAAAAAGTCTACTGTGCCTTCAAAACGAGAGCTGGCTTCTCCTGGCTCTTACCTCTATCCCTGCACTTAGGGATCTCAACACAAACACATTCAAAAGAGTCTCTCCCATAGGACGAAGCTTCATGAACCCACCGCCCAACATTTATGGCTTTATTATATATATCTGTACCCCTAAATAATGTGTTTTAAAATATTTGTTGACTTTAAAATTTATTTCAAAAGTATTATGCCGTATGGAATACTCAGGGTCTTGCTTTTATAAATCCAACCTTAGAAGACTAAGATTCACTCATATCGTTGCATGGAGATGTTGTGCATTCGTGTTGCTGCCAGATAACAGCCCATCGTGTGACCACAGTGTTTTGACCCATTCTCCCGCTGATAAGCATCTGGGTTTCCAGTTTTTTTGCTAGTATCCACTGTGCCGCAAAGAACATTCTTAGTACACCTCACCTGTGCCCACATGAATGAGTTTCTCATGACGATTTTACACCCAGAAGTAGAAATGCCAGGTCACACAGTAGGTGCACTTACAACTTTACAAGATAATACCAACTTGTTTTCCAAAGGGGTTGCATCTGTTTACACACCTACCCGCAGCACATAAGAGGCCACAGGGATCTATATTCTCTCCAATGCTTGCTACTGCACAGCTTCTTAATGTCTGACAATCAAATGGGGATAAAATGGAATCTCACTGTGATTTGTATTCCCTGATTAGTAATGAAATTAAGTATCTCATAAAAAGAGACAGAGATCCCAACCTAGAGGCCTTGTATTTTTCTTTCACAGCTCTTATCACAGTCTATAATTAAACATTTGTGAGATTAATTGATTAAAGCCTATCACCATGCCTGTTTTCTTCACCACTGCACACTGTACCAAGGCACAAAGTAGGGCCCCTGTGTGTATGGCAAATGAATGAATGAACGCATGAATGGATGAATGGACGCATGAATGAATGAATGCATAAAGAGCTGAGTAAATGAGACTATCCAGTTCGTCTTCAAGCTCTGATCTGATTTTGTTAAAAGCCCCGGCTCACCAGCTGGGGTCTGACCTCCCCAACTGAGTTATTCAGAGGGGTAGAGGTGATGAGGTGGTACCTCTGAACCTGGACTGAAGGGAGGGAAAGGTCCACCCAGGGCAGAGTCAAGTCCAGTCTCCACCCAGGGCAATTAGTGCCTCCTCAATAACAATAATAGTAAAATAACATCTACTGTTGTGAATTGCGGGCCTAAGATGGGCCACACACTTCACACCAAATAACAACGATCACACACATAGCGTGCTTATTAGACTCCAGTCACTGTATTATGTGCCTACTAGACTATTCTGATCCTCCCAACATCTCCATGGAATGGATATGACAGCCCCATCTTACAACACAGAAAACCGAGGTTCAGAGAGGCTACGAAAGTGCCCAGTCATAGCATATAAGGGACAAGAGTCAGAGTCAAATCAAGGGCAGTCTGGCCCCAGAACCCATGCCTTTTCCACACACCTGCTGCCAACCTCCCCCCCCACCCGGGCTTTCTACCTTCTCTGCATGGGCTTCTTTTCCTCCCCTTCAGCCCCCACAAAGCTCCTCAGACTCCAAGTTTTGCTCTGCAGCCCACAAATGCTTTCCCTGCACTTGTGGAACGGTGCTCAAGTAAAAGGTCACTGTGCTATCTGTCACTCAAATGTCTGCTGATGACACACTTACCTAGCAGGTCCCTGGCTGAAAGAGGCTGGATGTCACCCAGCAGGCCGGCACAAGGACATCACCCACACCCAGCTCTCCCAGAGTCTCCCAAATTCACAGTTCTCACCAGTGGAGCTTCTGCAGAAACCAGCTCCTTTTCAACTCTGAAAGGGTTTTTGCTGCAACTGGAAACAAACATCTAACAAATGCCTACCATACACCCCACCCCCAACCCCCCACCCCTCCCCCCCCAACACATGACATGCCTTAACTCAGCAAGAAATACTATGGGGCCACTAAAATTATACAATCCAGGCCAATGCATAGAAATACGCAGGCAAAATTACATTAAGTGGGAAAAAGAGCAACTCAAAAATAGGATCTACATGCCAAATTAGGTACACACAGTACCCCCAGACAAGGAGTGGATAATATAAATAGGACTGAGTGTTCACTAGAAACTTTCTTCAGTATAGTTACTTCGGTTTCCAATGCCCCCCAAAAGCTACTTGTCAACTATTTATAACAGGTGTGGTTCCAAAGCAATGTTATTAACAGTAGCAAAGAATTATTCCCACGTGGAATGAAAGCTCCATGAGGGTCATGATCAGGTCTGGTTTCTTCATAGCTGTGTCTCTAACAAAGGGGTTGAAAGGGACAGACTAGGGGTCAGCAACTGTGGCCTGCTATTAAATCCCACCATCTGGTTTTGTAAACACAGTTAGATGGGAACACAGCCACTCACCCACTTACATGTTGTCTGTGGCTGCTTTTATGCTACAGTGGCAGAGCTGAGTACTCAGGACAGAGACATGGCCCACAGAGCTGAAATATTAACTCTGGCTTTTTTTTTTTTTTTTTTACTCTCTGGCTTTTTACAGAAAGTTTGCCAATCCTTGATGTAATGCTTAGCCTGGTATTCTGCATACAGTAAGGATTCAATCATCTTTATTGAATTAATTATTTCAAATAAGCCTAAGTCAAGCTAATACATAAGAACGAAGACCTTACTGACCCAGGGCACACATCAACAAATGCCTAGCAAATGGGAGATGTGTTCTTTTGTATTACAAAAAAAAAGGGGGAGGGTGCCTGACATCCTCAGTAGGAGGAATGCCTTGAAGCTGGATCACACCAAGTCATGCACACTGTACAGCTACAGTGAGAGACAGCTGGCAAGGGCTTGGCAGGCCATCTGAGGGCAGAAGTAGGCGTCAAGTCCAGGTAACCAGTCAAGATGCTGTCATAATCTCCAAGTGGGGCTCAAAGCAGGATTTTGGCCTCCTTAGCCTTACATTCTAAATAAGTAAGCTACGGGCCCAGAACCAACTAGGGTGAAATTATTTATCTCCTATGTAATTTCTGGTTGGGACAACGCATCAGTAGACAACTGTAGCCTCAATAATTTCCCCCTTAATTTATCAGTACATCTGCATTATAATGCAACCGTGTATTTTTAGTTCTGTAGGCTTGATTATTCCGAGGCTGATGGTTAGGCTGGTGGCTTTTTGATGGTTAGGCTGGTTCATTATGGCCCCAGAACCAGAAGACAGGAGAGAGGAAATGAAAGGAGGTGAAACTCAAATCAGTTGGTGTTGTTACTTTATTAGCAGATAAGATGCTAAGATTGGGGTGGAGGGGTGGTAGAGGGTGAAAGCCCCTCCTGGAGAGCAGAGGCTCCCCGCATCCTTCACCAGATCTCCACATCTTACATCACTGCATGGTGACAGCCTATCAGTAACACTGGCCTATCCTTATCAGGATCCAAGAGTGAGTATTACTCCCTAAGCTCCCTTCCTTTGTTCATATGGAAAACGCAAAAGTCACAAGGAGATTCACAGCTGAATGAAGCTCCAAGGCCTAGAACCAACCCTTGCCCCCCTGAAGTCAGAGGACAGGCCTGCCCGGGACTCTGAAAAGCCCAAGGATGGATTCATTTAGGGAAATGTTTAGAAAAGAATGCTGGGAGGAGTCGAAGCCACTTCCTCATCAACCGCTGCGGCCTCCTCCCTCCCTTCCACACACATTAATTACTGCCAGCGGGCCTTCCCACTTCCCAGGGACCCACAGATCCAGGAGAAGTTCAACACACTGGCTCTGAGCCACCGGGTTCACCCAAGGTCCCCTGGTAGCACCTCTCCTGCAGCCGCTGAGCCGTGATGGGAGAGCTGACTCCAGCCCAGACCCACAGACCCTTCTAGCCTATCTGTATGCCAGCAGCCTCTCCATGACTACTGATGAACAAATGTATGACATCCATCTGTCACTTTAAGTGAAAACTAACAATCACTCCAGGAGGACCACACTCCTAATTTCTCCTTGTGATGTTATTCCTCCAACTGAACCGAACAAAACATGCCTCACTTCCCCCTTCTTTCTCCTCTCCTCTCCAGCCTGCCTCCTTCTTCCTTCCGCCCTGGGTACTGGTGACTGAAGAAAAGCCTTCACTGCAGGAAGGCAGGCTTCTCCTCTCTGGCTGACCACAGACTCTCCCTCGGATGCACCCTGGGAGCTCTGGGACCCCTGCTCCCCTCGACCCTGTGGGCTTCAGGCCGTCCTAAGTGAACCAACCACACGAGAAAACCAAGGACAGAAGGGAATGGAGGAAGCTGCCACCGCCCCCTCTCACTTTCCCCAGGGCCTGAGCTCTGTCAGATTTTGAAGGATAATGAGTTTTGTTTCATAACAGTCTTAAATGAACTGGAAGGGGGAAGGGGATGACAATGATAAAAATCTTAATTAAAAAAAATTCCTACAGGCAAAGAGACTTACCAGATCATAAGATGTGATGAAAGTCTCTTGAGCTGGGGGCCCTACAGAGCCCCCCAAGGACCCAGCATTCAACACACACCTACTGAGGGCCTACTATGTGCCTGGCAGGATTCTGGGTGCTTAGGATGCTTCAGGGAACACACACACAGAGATCCCTGGCTTCTTGGGGCTCCTATTCTAGGAGGAAGGAGACAGGCAATAAAGATAATTAGCAGGTAAGCTATAATGGAATGTTAGAAAGTTAAAGGGTTTGGGAAAAAAGAAAAAGTTGAGCAGATAAAGGGGATGCGAAATTCAGGGTGTGGTGTTAAATACAGCGGTGAGGAAAGCCTCAGTGAGAAAGACAGACATTTGAGTAAACACTTGCCGGAGGAGACAGTGAGCAATGCAGACGGGTATCTGGGTTATAGAAGAGCAATCCAAGCAGAGAGGACAACCTGGGCAAAGGTCCTGAGGCAGGAACATGGCAGGTGTGTCCAAGGAAGAGCCAGGGGGTCAATGTGGCTGGAGCGAGTGAGCAGGCAGAGAACAGTAGAAGACAATGTCACAAAAGCGAGGTGGGGGAGGGGGCAGGGTGTCACCAGACCATTCTAAGGACTCGGGCTTTCACTGACTGAGGTGGGGGACCACGGAAGGATGATGAGCAAGGGAGGAACAGATCCCCTGCAATTCTCTGCCACTCTGTCATTCTTTCCCAGTGACCTCCTTTGATACATCTAATAAATACGGCTCAAAACCATCTCTCGTGCAAAGCCCTCTCTGGGGACTTCCCTGGTGGCACAGTGGTTAATAGTCCACGCTCCCAATGCAGGGGGTCCAGGTTCAATCCCTGGTCAGGGAACTAGATCCCACATGCCTGCCGCAACTGAGAGTTTGCATGCCACAACTAAGGAGCCCGCCTGCCACAACTAAGGAGCCCTCGAGCCACAACTAAGGAGCCCACGTGCTGCACATGCGGAGCCGGCGAGCCACAACTGAGGAGCACGCCTGCCACAACTAAGACCCAGCACAAGCAAATAAAAATAAATAAATAAATAAATATTTTTTTAAAAAGTTTAAACTAAAATAGCAATATATTAAAAAAAAAAAAGAGCCCTCTCTGAGTAATCACTGTAAATTACAAACTCAAACAACTCTAAGAAAACCAGCAAGCCCCACACTTACCTCTCCCTCAAATCAATATTAGACCCAAAGGGAAGGAAGGTAGGAAGGTAACAGAGGGGAACGGGTACCAGGAAAATACAACAACAAACAGAGAGAGACAGGGAAACACGTGGGAATGAACGGAAGGCTCCAAAGAGAGGCAGAAAGACAAAGGAACAGGAGCCCAACTGCTTCTAGGGTCCCTTATTCTTCATCTACTCCATCCAGTTTACTAGGTCCAAAGCACTTAAGCTTTCCAATCCCTGCTGCCCCGTGGCTGCCCTGATGCTCCAATCAGTGGAGAGCCCTCTCTTTATACCTCTTTACTCTTCATCCTGATGTCAAGGGAGGAAAGAGACAGATTCCTTTACTCTTACTCTAAACTACAAAGGCCCAGCAAACACTAGCCTGTCAGGTGGAAGCAGAAACTCCCTTGTCATTAAAGCCACACCAGATCTCCAAGAGATTCACTATAAGCCACCGGGCAACCTCACCTGGCCAATCTATAAAGTAAGCTGCCCCCACACTGCCCAGGCCCAATAGCAACTTCTGTCCATGGCACCTCCTCCTCCAAATTGTCCCCACATTCACACTCATCCCCCAGCAACCACATGGAGAAAAAAAATAAATGCCCAATTAAGAAAAAGCTCGGGGGGACTTCCCTGGCGGTCCACTGGTTAAGACTCTGTGCTTCCAATGCAGGGGGCATGGTTCGATCCCTGGTCGGGGAACTAAGATCCCACATGCTGCGTGGCACAGCCAAAAAATTTAAAACTAAGTAAATAAATAAAAATTTTTAAAAAGAAAAGGCTGGGGAAGCCCTGGAATAAGCTAAAATTGGTAGAATTATAACAATTAGCTCAAGATGGTATAGTGTAATAGCTAAAAGCGCAAGATCTAGAGCCAGAATGCACGGTCCAGTCCTGCCACTGAAGAGTGCATGACCTTAGACAAGTTACCTGTGTGAACTTGGGTAAGTTACTTACCCTCCCTTGCCCCAGATTCCTCATCATTATTTAGTTCCTGTGTCCTAGGGCTTTAATTAGGAAAATTAAAGTTAGTATTATAAAGCATGTAAAAGAATGTCTGGCACATGGTAAACATTAAATGAATACTTTTAAAGAAGGAAAAACAGGGAATTCCCTGGCAGTCCAGTGGTTAGGACTTGGCACTTTCACTGCAGAGGGCCCGGGTTCAACCCCTGGTCGGGGAATTAAGATCCCACGAGCAGGGCAGCAAGGCCAAAAAAAAAAAAAAGAAGGAAAAACACTCTTTAAAAAGGATAGCATCTTTCTAAAACATCTGAGAGAAAAAGTCTATATTTTATTTTTGTGCATGACATGTGCATGAAAACAATCACTACTGATAAATATTTTCAACTCTGATAATTCCTATTCCATACTTTTAAAATAGTAATAAAGTATTATGACACAAAGATTGCAGCATTACTTACATAAGAATATTATGGTAAATGACCTAAGTATCTGACAGTAGAATGGTTGAGTAGATTATAAAAGCCATAAGAAGGGGTTTTGTGCAGATATTAAAAATCACCTAATGAAGATTTTCTTAAAGACATGGAAAATACTTATAATGTCAAATAATAAAGGATACAAAAAATTAGACTTCACTTTCAGCTATTATGACATAACTGCTAATAAACTAACCCTCCTGTATAGAACAACCATAAAAAGTAAATAAAATACAAAATAATAACAATAATAATAACTGTTGGCAGGTATAGGAGTACAATAAAGCAGCTAGGACCAGAGAGGCCAAGGTCTCAGAGGAAAGGGAAGCTTGTGAGATATATATTAGTACTAATGCTTCCCCTCAGGACATTTGCCGATTTGGTAGAAAGAACATTAAAGTGAAACAAAAGGCAGCAAATTAAAGCTTGCAGCAGCTTCCTCCCTGGACTGAGAAGACAAAAACTGGAGCTCAGGGCTATGACAATATCCAGGATTTAAGAGGCCAAGATCCGAGAGAAAAGGAACCACACATAAGTGAGCTCAATATTCGGCAGCAATTTCCGCTGAAGGCATTTGCTGACACCTAACCCGTGTGTGTACAAGGCTAGACTCTGGGAATCTAGCAGCAAGAAGCTATTAAAAGACTTAAAAGGTATCTAGAGATTTTAGTAGTTTCACAGGAGCAGGGAGACAAAATTTGTATATCAGGGCCTATCAAGAAAGGGGGATCCTAATAAACACCCATCCTACAAGTAAGGGCAAACCAGAAAAACCAGCCTTGACTGAATCAAGGTGATAGATACAACATACGAGCCTCTACATTTTCCATGTAAAATGCCCAACATTCAGACAAAAATGACCAAGCATGTCAGGAAAAGGACCAAACCAAGAGAAAAATACAATCATTAAAAACGGTCAAAGATATATTTTATTATAAATAAAATATTTACAAACAATAAAAATAAACAAATTAAGAATTAAATAGATGAAACAGTAGAAGAGATGGTGGGTGAATTGGAAGACAGGACAGTAGGAAAAAATATTCATATTAAAGCACAGAAATTACAAAAACAAGCTTCAGAGAAACACAGGCTACCATGAAAGGGTCTAACACATGTGCAGAGGTCTAAGGAGATGAGAGAAATAGTAGAGCAAAGCAACCTTTGAAGAGAACTGCCCAAGACTTTTCTAAAACTGACAAAAAACACCAGGCCATGAATTCTAGAAGCTCTCCACAAACTCCAAGGGGTTTACATACAAAGAGAACCATATTTATGCACCTCATAGTAAAACTGTTAAAAACACAGAGCCAAAGGAAAAAAAATATGTTAATTTCAAAGCAATCATAATAAAATTGACAGATGACTTTTAACAGAAATGAAGGAAGGCAGAAGACAATGGAATGATATCTTTAAAGGATTATTAAAAAACAAAAAACAAGCTAGAATTCTATACCCGGTGAAAATATCCTCCAAATATAGAGGTGAAAAAGACATTTTCAGACACAAGAACTGAGAGAATTGTGACACCAGCAGACACATTACACACACACACAATAAGGAGAGACAAAAGAAAATTAATCTGAAAGCATGTACATGGTTATATAGGGAGAAATGAAGAACACCAAAAAGAGTAAATATGTGGATTAATCTAAAATATTGTTAATTTTTAAAAACAATATCTTATGGGATTAAATTCTTATGATAATTTTATATTCTTATAGTCTCTTATATTTGAATTATATTTTATATTGTATTATGATAATTTTATGGGATAAAATCTTTATGAGAATTAAAATCACAACAAGACCTCAAAAGACAATATGAAGGTATAGGAGGTATAGAAGTCTAAGTGTTCTAAGGAGCTTGCAATGCCCAGGAAATGGTTAAAATACTACTTTAGGGTAGACTCTACAAAAACAAAAAAACAAAATCACAGACAAAGCATCCAACTATGCAAAGGTATATATATTGAAAAAAATACTAGAAAGAAACCCCATTTTTTAAAACTGAGGTTCTATCAAGATGATGGAATACTGACTGGTTTTCATTATCTTTATACTTTTTGGCATTTTCAGTAGAAAAACTTTTTTCTCAATATTTGGTTTCATATAACACTAGACACTATTTTCTTATACTTGCAGGAGGTGAAAGTAGCCTTCATTTTCTTATAAAGGTTCAAAAAGAACAAATTCCTAGAAAATTGAACCAAGACCCTGTATTTCTGCAGTCAATTATTAGCAACATTTATTCTAAAACTACTGTTTGTCTACCGATTACAGACCAGCTATCTGACATATTCTGTGCCCTGGGCACGGAATGACTGCTCACTCACACTGGGTTTCGTGACAGAAAGAGCTCTCCTAAAGTCTTCCTTCTCAATAAGCATGAGGAAATTCTAACTCGGCAGAAAGAGCCGCTTTTGAGAGTAATTCAAGTCATCTGCATGGCCTTTCCACAACAGAAATCCAAAGAGCTTGCTAAATTAATAACAGTCATCAAGGGGCTTCCCTGGTGGCACAGTGCTTAAGAACCCGCTTGCCAATGCAGGAGACACGGGTTCGAGCCCAGGTCCGGGAAGATTCCACATGCCACGGAGCAACTAAGCCTGTGCGCCGCAACTACGGAGCCTGCATGCCACAACTACTGAAGCCCGTATGCCTAGAGCTCGTGCTCCGCAACAAGAGGAGCCACCACAATGAGAAGCCCATGCACTGCAACAAAGAGTAGCCCCTGCTCGCCACAACTAGAGAGAAAGCCTGCGCACAGCAACGAAGACCCAATACAGCCAAAAATAAATAAATAGATAAATTTTAAAAATAAATAAATAATAACAGTCATCAAGCAAGAGACATTTGTACTCCACCTTGCAGCAAGAAAAAAACTGCGCCCCAGAAAAGGAATGTATATTGCTTAGAGAGTAATCCACGCTCACAAGAATGACCATTTTTTGAAAAACAATAATATTAGGGCAGATGGGGTGAGGTGGGTACTCTCATATGCCGGTAGTGCAAATGAAAATTAATTTTAAAACTGTGTGAAGAACAATTAGGAAATCTTATCAAGAACCTTAAAAACGCCCACTCTCTTTAACACAGTAATTCTCCTTTCCAGGAATTTAGCCTAAGAAAATAATCTGAGATGTGATCAAACATCTATGTACATCTATGTTCTATGATCTATGTTCATCAAAGCACTATTTATAATAATCAAAAATGATAAACAAGCTAAATTTCTTTTTTTTTAATTAATTAATTTAATTATCTGTTTTTGGCTGTGTTGGGTCTTCGTTGCTGTGCGTGGGCTTTCTCTAGTTGCGGCGAGTGGGGGCTACTCTTCATTGTAGTGCACAGGCTTCTCATTGTGGTGGCTTCTCTTGTTGTGGAGCACAGGCTCTAGGTGCACCGGCTTCAGCAGTTGTGGCACGTGGGCTCGGTAGTTGTGGCACACGGGCTTAGTTGCTCCATGGCATGTGGGATCTTCCTGCACCAGGGCTCAAACCCGTGCCCCCTGCATTGGCAGGTGGATTCTTAACCACTGCATCACCAGGGAAGTCCTAAATTTCTAATAATAATGACTAGTTAAATTAGGGGACCCAGTGCCTGGTACACAGTAGGTGCTACATAAATATTTACTGAACACAGAATCTAAATAAGAGGATACTATACAACTATTTTAGAAAAAATATTTCCCAAGAACATTTAATGAGCTACATATTAAAGCATATGCAGGATAACCCCCATACTATTTTTAAAGCACAATATATAGCTAATGTTTCTTGAGAATTTACTGTCTGCCAGGCACAGCCCCAAATGTTTTACATGTATCACCTCATCTCATCTCACCCAGTCCTAACAAGTCGTCGTTATTATTTCCAGTAAGTGAAGGATCCTGGATTCAAACCTAAGCAGTCTGATTCCAGAACTTATACTTTTAATCACTAGACTACACTGCCTCAAAAAAATACTGGATGGAAATTATTAAAATGTTAACAGGAAGGAATATAAGATTTTTTTTATATAAATTTATTTTATTTATTTTTATTTTTGGCTGTGTTGGGTCTTCGTCGCTGCGGCGAGCAGGGGCTACTCTTCGTTGCAGTGTGCGGGCTTCTCGTTGCAGTGGCTTCTCTTGTTGCAGAGCACGGGCTCTAGGCTCGCGGACTCAGTAGCTGTGGCTTGCGGGCTCTAGAGCACAGGCTCAGTAGTTGTGGCGCACGGGCTTAGTTGCTCCGCGGCATGTGGGATCTTCCCGGACCAGGGCTCGAACCCGTGTGCCCTGCAATGGCAGGCGGATTCTTAACCACTGCGCCACCAGGGAAGCCCGGCAGGCGGATCCTTAACCAGTGCGCCACCAGGGAAGCCCACAGGAAGAAATTAAAGACAATTTTTATTTTCTTCCTTAGAACTGTCGATATTTTCTGGATTCCCTATGATCACCATGTACTATTTATAGTCTCCTTCTCCAAAAGAAAGTTTTATGTACTCTTTTCACTTACCATTTACATGATTTCAGTGAAAAAGTCTTAGCTCTAAAGAAGCTTTGAATCATGTCTTCTCCAGGCTTCACAAGCAGGAGAACATTTGCAAATCTGAGCATGACATTCTGACCAGGGAAAGGGGATGAGCCAAGACTATGGACTCTTCCATTCCACAAATACGTGTTACCCTCTGGCTGATGAGGTGCTAATTTTTACGTATACTCTGCCCTTAATCTTCCCAATGACCCATTCAATTAGATGTGACTATCTCAGGAAATAGAAGTTTAGGAAGGTGAAGTGACTTTCCCGAGGTCATGAACGCCACCCCAGCTCTGGTCAAAAGTCTGCCCACCAACCGTTCCC
This sequence comes from Balaenoptera borealis, assembly GCF_965194805.1. Lineage (NCBI taxonomy): Eukaryota > Metazoa > Chordata > Mammalia > Artiodactyla > Balaenopteridae > Balaenoptera > Balaenoptera borealis. Next base: position 76,518,477 of record NC_138869.1, read on the forward strand.
TCAAATCATGTAGAACAATTGGGGCAGAGCTGAGAGCGTGTTCAGGCCCAAGCACTACATCCCTCGGTGCCGCCATTTCCTCACTTGTATAATGGGGATAATAATGCCTTCCTCATGGAGTTGCTTTGAGGATTAAATGAGGTAACATATGTAAAATGATGGCATGCTTTTGCACTTATTAGGTAGCTGTTACGCTTTGAAATGCATCCTATCCCCAAACATGCACAATGCGAGGTCACCACTGCCAGAGCACACAGCCTCACCTTCCGAAAGAAAAGAATCCTCTTATGCTTCTCTAAACTCCACCATCCTGGTTCCTTCTTAACTATCTCAGAGACACTGGATTGATCTCAGTTACATCCTAGACTCCTTTTCAAAACTCTCTACAGGCTTCTTAAATTTAAGCCCCCAAAAGTGTCCTCGGAGAAGAACCTGGCATGGGTTGTCAAAGACAGAAGGCTGAAACCCCAGCCTCTGTGCTCTGCGCTTCTGCTCAGATTTGATCATAAATTCAGACATGGGACGACCCAGAGTGAGACATTCCCTGGAGGGAAATGAACAGGTGGGCACAGGGCGGAAGGGGAGGTAGAAAGAGGGCAGCCACCAACAAAGTGGAGAGTGGACAGGGAAGGTTTCCGAGTACGTGGCCGGGGGCCTCAAAAGGGAAAGGGATTGGGGACCCAGAAGAAGTGAAAGGGAATTCTTTTTGCAGTTTCTCTCAGAAATGGAAAAGAGCAGCTAATATGGAAAGAGAAATGGTAGGAGGCCCTGACTTGGCAAGATGGTGATGCTATTCTTTCAACATCACTGCCACAGCCTACGAAGTCCAGACCCTTAGCCCTCTTGCCCTTGTGCTTCTAACACTTTCCTAACTGATCTCTTGGCCTGCAGGCTCAGCCAAGCCAGCCTGCCCTCCACACCTCTCAGAGTAATCTTTCTAATATATAACTCTGACGTGACCCCATTGCTCCCACACCCCAAACCCTTCAGTGACTCCCCCACGGCCTACAGGGTCAAGACCAAGCTCCATAACGTGGCACTGAGTCCCCCCTGCCCAATCCCTTGCTTGCTCCTCCAGCTTCATCACCTGCAAATGCCATTGAGAACTCCCTAGGTGCCGGGCCCCAGCTGGGTGCTGGGGACACAATGATAAACAAGACATGACACAGATGAACAAGACCTAGTTCATGCCTTTAAGATGCTGAAAGTCATGCTGGGGAGACAGACACAGAAAGGGAGCATTGCAGTCGAGATGGACAGTGGGATGGAAGCCCAGCCGGGCTGTTTAGGGAAGGCCTCTGGAGGAAGTGGGAGTGAGCCAGGTGAGGGGCAATGGAGGGAACATTCCATGCTGAAAAACACCTCAGAGCAAAGTTTGTGAGCAGTGCTATCTGACAGAACTTCTGCACTAATGGAAATGTTCTACATTTACGCTCTCCAATATGGCAGCCACTAGCGGTGTGTGGCTATTGAGCACTTGACACATGGCTAGTGCAACTGGGGAACTGAATTTTTAATTTTATTTATTTTTGATTTAAATTTAACTCGCCATGAATAGTTAATGGCTACCATGCTGGACGGCACCATTCTAGAGCATTCAACTGAGGGCGATGGAAAATGAAACTAGACAGGTAAGCCCTGAAGTTGAAGTGGTGCTGCAGTAAGGCCAGACTGTATGTGGTTTCCTATACTCACCAGGCCATCAGCTGTCTCCTCTCCCTTGTCTACCTGTAAGCCCCCGCTGGACCCACACAACCCACCCAAGTACCACCTCTCTCTGAAGACTTCCCTCCTACTTACTATTTCTGAAGTTTTGTCTTTTTCTAGGCAGGCATCACTGGGTATCTTACTTATGTGTCCTCGTAACAGTCCTCCACTAGACTCTGAGCACCTTCTCTTATTTGTCCTAGTATTTCTAGCCACTGGTAAAATCCCAGCACATGGGAGGCAGTCAGTAAATGCCTAATGAACAAGTGAGTTGTCAGCAAAGGGACCACAGCCTGGCAGGGATGGGGGGGAGGGCATTCACCTCTTCTAACAAAGATGTGAGCCCCTAAACTTGACCTTCCTTAGAATGACGGCTCTGTCCAGGAGCTCGGGAAAGGTTCTCATGACTGTCCTGAGCACTGTACCCTTAACTGTCATTGGCAGGCCTTGGGGTGGCTCTATTTTCCCCAAGTTCCTAGAACCTAGAGACCTATACAAGGAAGGTGACTAGCCAATTTTTAAAGGCAGCATAGCCTAGTGATCAGGAGCCAGTCTTTGGAGTCAGTCCTAGGTCTGGAGACCAGCTGGGCAACGTAGCCCCTGAATGTCCTTCAACACGTTGCTGAAATGCTCGAAGCCTCGGTTTCCTCAAGTGTAAAGTAGGCATCACATCTGCCTCTTACAATTGTTGTGCAGATGAAATGCCTGACACATCTGCACGAGGCCAGCCACACAGTAATCTGTCTATAAGCAGTAGCTACTGCTCCTAAAGTGATGTGGAGCCCTCACTTTGGTACCCCACGGCATATGCAAATTCCTGAGCCCCTAAGTCGGTTCTTCGTGATGCTCCCTGGGATGCAAGGGGTATAACCCAATCTCTGACTCACAATGTGTTGCCAAAAATCTCCTCGAGTCCCCAAGGGAAAATGTATTTTAATTCCCTCTAACTTTAAAAATTAAACAGTTCTCACGGCATTTTGGGGTGGCAGGGGTGAGGAAGGAGACCATGAAATCCAACAAGCGGCCTTTAAAAGGTTACAAACTGACTGGAGAAAGAAAGGAGAAGGCAGCTGGAGGGGGTGAGCACTGGGGGATGGGGACAATCCCCTGAGTCTCCGCTATTACTGAATACCCCAACCCTCAAAGAAGCCAGGCAGCCCCTCCTCCACGTGGGCTAAGCTCCGTTAATGAGAGAGCAGAGCTCTGCCTACATTACCACAATAATGATTTCCCGGTTGCATTTTTACATGCCTGCTGCTTTATCACAGCAGAAGTAGACATATATTTTCAATAAATCCCTTCTCTCCTTCCTCCTCCCCAACTTGAGCTCTCCCAGTAAATGTTGTTCCCTCTGCACCCTCCCCCAACGCAATCCCAACCCCGGAGCACAATGAGTTCCACTAATCAAAACAGAAAGAAAAAGAAAAATGGAAAAATCACAGCTGCTGAAAAACAGCATTCGCTACAAGTCAAAGCCCTCCACATTTTTTCTGCAGGCAGCTTTTACTACTTCAAGGACACATCACCCCTCCCCTATCAGGAATCTTACGTAGAGTTGCTTAAAGGGGAGGGAGGAGGGGATGGGCGAAGGAATCTAATATTCACTCTTTCCTATTTTGACTAAGCCAGCACAGACAGAAATATAGATAAGGCCTTGAATAAGTGATTCAACAAAATGTCACTTATTAAAAGAGATGGGGGATGGGGCCACATTTGCATCTGTGTTAAACCACCCTAGCTAAAGGCTGCCAGGCCAGAAAGGCAAGGGGGAAGGAAACATTTCTCCAGTCTGGTCTCCTTCAGCGGCTGCAAGAGCTGACCCTGGTGGCAGAGAAGCCCGGATTTCTCCCTCCAACGAGAACCGATGGCGAGAGAACCAGAGAGGCAAAACCAAAGCAACAAAGGAGCTGTAAGCATTTATACTGTACTAACTAGCGCCAGGCTCTGTACTAGGTGATGGGGGTGCAAAATTGAGTGATGACCCAGTTCTGCCCTCCCAGGGCAGTCTAGAAAGAGTCAAGGACACGCCCAGTGGTCAGGATGACAACAGCCCTGTGAGCCAAGGGCTGCAGGAGCCCAAGGGCATCCTCCCTCTAGCCCACCCCCCAGTCTGGCCCCTGACCAGGCACACAGAGCCCTCAAGAAAGACTTAAGGAATGAGTATGTGCACAGTGAAATTGCTGGAATTCCATGCTGGTCTCTAAAGAAGCTCAGACTCTTCAAAAGGAAAGAGACCACTGAATGTCCTTACCTACACCGGCTCCCCTTGAAAACCCCTCAGCTCACGTGTGTTCACCCAACTAAAACAGAGAAGTGAACAAGTCCCAGCACTTGAGAATCAGTTCATTACGGGTAGCCTTCAGCTGAATTTTAAGAGAGTTTGGTATCTTCCATTGTGATGACCACAGAGGGAACTCAAATGACACTCCTATTAAAACTCCTTGGATATGGGGATATATGTATAGGTATAGCTGATCACTTTGTTATACAGCAGAAACTAACACACCATTGTAAAGCAATTATACTCCAATAAAGATGTTTAAAAAAAAAAGATTAAAAAAAAACCAAAAAAAACCCAACTCCTTGGGCATCAACTCCATTCTTTTTTCTTTTTCTTTTTTAAAAAATGTTCCAAAGAAGCTGGGTTGGAGGCGGTTTCCCAAAGATGAGGAGAGGCTCTCAGAGAAGCCTCTGTTATAGCCTCTGTAACGACAAAGAACCCTAGGGGGCCCTCAGGAAGCCTCACCCAGGTGGCAACCTGCTCTAGGCCCCGTGTGTTCAAAGCCAGAGCCTGCAGACTAAAGGCCACAATCTCCAGAAATGACCACGGAGGGGTTCCACAGAGGGGACAGGGCTGAGAGTAGGAGGCTAATGAAGAATAGCCACTAGATCTGTTAAAGTCAAGTTTGGGCTTTCATTTTGAAGCAGCCTTAAAGCTGTGTGCTCCAGCACGAGCCAGACAATTCAATTTTTTGACAAATGTAATGCCCAAAACATGCTTAAATCATCTGAGTATTTCCAGCTAAGGTTGCTGAGTTCTAAGCCTCAAATTCCCAGATGATCTTCTTGGTCTCCATGATCCTTTGCATATATTCTGTACCACATCTCTTATTGAATACCATATAGCATTATCTGAGAGTGCACAAAATTTGGAGACCATTCAAATTCTGGCATTAAACTAGGGCTCTGAATGCTGGCTGGACATGTGACTCTGGGTTAATCACTTACTTATATTTTTTCAATTCTACTTCTTGAGCCTCACTTTCCTCAGCTGTAAAATGAAAATAATATCTACCTCCTATGGTTGTTGCAAGACAGTTAAAATAAGACATGCCAAAGAGGCTTTGGACCCATAACATGCTATGTAAACACTGGTTATTACAATGACGTCACCCATTTCCTCTCTCACTCTCTGATTTTTCGTTATTTTCCCTCTCTATGAAACCAAACTGATATCAATCCCACTGATCTCTCAAAACTGATAACTTGTATTTATTTTACGAATACAGGAAGAAGTCCTCTTATCCACAGGTGTGCAAAAATCTCACTAACTGCTGAATCTAGGTGATGGGCACAACGGAGTTCATCATACTAGTCTGTCTGCTTTTGTGTGTGTTTAACGTTTTTTCATAGTAAAAATTAATTTTAATAAATAAATAAAGCATCACCCTCTTAGGCAGAGGCCAGAGTCCAATTAGTAAAAAGCATTGGTTGCTTTTTAAAACTAGAAATGACTTTCCAGCATACACAGTAAGACTAAAGGCTAAGGACTGTAAGATAGACTCAGCTTTATAGAACAGTTCTCATTTGCAAAACAAACTTGGAAGGCAAATGGATCACTGCTAAGACCACTGGACCACAGTTGGGATTTTGGGTGGGTTCAAGGTTCCCCTGCACCAAGCTCACAAACCAAGTTCATTTGGACCTTTGAGTGGGCAGGTCTCAAATTCTATATATGGAATCAGAGTGTGAACCTATACAGACTGGCATTTCACAGCCAGCTTTTCTGATGCCAGCCTTCCAGCAGTAAGACCAGTTTCGCTGAACGAAATCACAGAGGACTTGAAAACCCCAAACAGAAAGTGCCTACAAGGAGGGAACAAGAGTGAGAGTAGACACGGTGAACGGGGTTTTTAGCAGAAGCTTTAGGGAACTCACGGCAGTTTTTCATTGGTTGTCAGGTTTCACATCTAAAAGGAGATCCGGCTGAAGATCACTGCACCTCGCTGCCGCCTGTGTGCGATGCCTCTTACAGTTTACATCGCACTTTGCGTGCATTATCTGATTCAGTCCTCACAACTCTCGGAGAAGAGGCGACAGATGGTATCACCCTCTTTTTACAGATGCGGAGACAGACTCGGAGGCTGACTTGTCCAGAGCCATACGACGGGGCTGGACCCCAACCCAGGTCTTCCGACTCTCTGCTCACCCACTCACCTGCCATACAGACCCCATCGTTGGGGCCACCAGGGCAGTCTATGGCCTATTTTTGTGAAAGGCCGCCTGAAGTAGAAGCAGCCCTTTCGCCTTTTTTTTTTTTTTCCCTTGCTCAAAACGTACAACACAGTGGCCACCAACTTTTGAACAGGGCTGCAAATCACAGATGTCTCTCCCAATCATAGTTTTCAAATAAATCTAATGTAAGGCCCAAATTACTTTAACTGAAGACTCTTTTCCCCAAGCAAAAGAATCCGGTCTTTTCCTTTGTACTGCTCAGTAATGCAGTCAAATGTTCAGAAAAATGCAGTACAATTTTCTGATGCAGTCTTAACCCTTGTCATCTCTGGCTGGTGTCAAAGCCCGAGCCCAAACCCCTGTCCAAGGCTAGCGCGGCCTCAGCCTGTAGAGACAGAGCGCCTGTGCCCCAGCACCGCTCCCCACCCTTCCCTCACCTGCACCTTCACTCTTCTTGGATCTTCCCTCCGGTCATCATGAAGGAAGTGTTCCTCCCCCAGCCAAGGCCAGATCTTCCCCACAGACTTTCTCAACGGCTTTTGCTCAGGTGACCCAACCCATTGCTCTTGAACAATCCCTCCCTCTCCACTAGTCTTTCCCATCATCACACACACAGACCAGCAGCACCGCCCCCAAAACCCTTCCCTCTACACACATGTGCTTCCAAGCTCCCCCTCCATTTCTCTGCCCCCCTTTCACAGCCAAATTTTGCCCCAAAGTTGTCTGCACATGCTACTCCCAGTTCTTCACTTCCTATTCCCCTCCCAACCCCTCCGATCTTGCTCTCACCCAATCCATTGCTCCACTCAAACTGTTCTTTGCAAAGTCGATAATGGCTTCCATTTTGCCACATCCAGTGGTGACTTTTCTGACCTTAAACTCATGAAACATTTAACACTCACCCTGACCCAACACATACACACACACACACACACACACACACACACACACAGCCTTTTCTTCTCTCAACAGACTCCTTAGAGCACCTCATCCAGTCTCCTGGATTTAAATACCACCCCTTAGTTGATGGTTCCCACATTTTTATCTCCTGCCTGGCCATACCTCTGGCGCTGGACATTATATCAGACTGCAAGCTTAACTTCTCGACCTTGAGTCTAACAGGCATCTCAAACTTAGCGGTGCCCAAACTGAAATTGCTTGATTCTGCTCCCCGAGACTCTCCCTCGCCCCCATCTCAGCAAAGAGCACCACCCATATCTACCCAACTGCTCAGTCAGAAACCACAGTTATTAGATTCCTCCTCCCCAACCTCCACCAAATCCATCAGCAAGCCCTGCCCATTCTACCTCTAATAAGCATCTCACACCCACCTGCTCCCCTGCATTCACCTCCTGTCACCTCCCCACCTGGCCTGCTCCAAATGCCTTTTTATTGCATTCCCCAATTCCACACCTGCCCTCTCCACCAATGCCACCCCCTTTAAACACGAGTTAGGGGGTGTCACTTCCCACTGCAAACTTCCAGTGGCTTCCCACTACCCTTCAAATGAAAGCCAAACCTTTCCAAGGCCCCGAGACCTGCACGATCATCTCATGCTGCCCTCTCCACCTGCCCCCTTGTCCACCTGTGCCTCTTTTTAGTCCCCCCCACCCCAAGGCCAAAGTCCTTCCACACAGGCCCTCCTCTCTCTGCCTGATGCTCTCTGTCTTCCCCCACCCCCAATCCTCAGAGAGGCTTTTCTAGGCTACTTTAACTAAGTAACTGCAGGTCACTGCTCCCTGTGGTTTCATCTGAGCATTTACCACATTTTGCAAGATATATTTCTTTACATGTCTGCCTCCCCTCTGGACTATAGGCTAGGCGGTGGATGGGTAGAGGAAGATGATTATTATGTCTTTTCTTTTTTTTTTTTTTTTTTTGATTATTATGTCTTTTAATTATCAGTGTATACCCAGAGCGGTAACACAGTGCTTAGCAAATAGTAGGTGCTCAATAAGTAGCTGCCAAATGTACGCATGAATAAACCAGATCCAGTCACAGTATGAAAGTAACTGTTAACCTCCTACAAGCCCTTGGTTACCATTTAGGTACACAAGTTCTTTTTCCTCTTCCTCTCTGTCAAAAAAGTATGTTTTTAATGTTGCTAAACCAACAGCCCAATAGCTCAGTATACTCCACTCATCCCCAGCTTGTTGTCTTCCATGAGGAAAAAGTAAAAATCATGTTTCTTCAGTAAACCCCAATTAACCAGAAGACCCTATAAGCAGCTGCCTTGAGAAATTAAACATCTTTAGAAAATACCACAGAAGCTTTTTGGTGTGTATTTTCTTTAACCCAGAAGAGAGCCATGGGATCAAACTCATGTTACCAGGACTCTGCTATTCCTTAAGATGCCACAGTATCCTTGCTGAAAAACATGCCAATATCTGGACTCCAGCTGCTCTTGTCTCCCTCTCCCCGCAAAGGAAATCAACTATGTTTTAGTTTCCCTTTTATTTCATTGGTTCCCCTCCAACATGCAAATTCAGAAATATTATTAATCCACAAGATTCCAGCTGATTCTCCTCCCTAAATCACACAGTTTTATGAAGTCAGAAATAAAACAAGCTGAAGTCAACTGCTTTTAGAGCAATCAGCACCCATCTCTACTGCCTGGGGTCTGAGCCACTTGTCTGGATCCTTACTTCTAATGTCAATGCTCAAAGTCAATAAAAACATCAGGAGCTTTTCCTCCAAAAGTGCCCGTGGTGAAATATATGATATCCCAGAAGTGACAATAATACAATATCACTATTTTGAACCTTATCACAAATATACGACCAAATCCCAATTACCCACATGTGAATTCTCCACAGAAACGTGGGTAAAGCCACACTAGGCTTTCTGGTCTCCCACTCCTCCCAAGACTACCTCCCCCTGCTGCCTGGGATTAACAGCTCAATTAACCTTAGACTTGACCAGGCATAATTAGGCAGGTGAACCAACTGGCTGGAGGGGAAAACTTCCAAGATGAACTGAAATTATTTTTGGTGCCTGGGATTATATGCCCCACTCTCTATTAGCACGTATAATTGGGACTCAACCATGCACTCTTTTTTTTTTCCCAAGACGGTGGCAGACTTTCATAAGCATTTTCTTGCATTTGACGGTCAAAATTACCAGGCCACTCAAGAGTCCTTTTTGGAATGCCAAGGTGTAAATCCACTCTCTCCAGGAGAAGACAAAAAGAGAAGTTAATCAACTCACCCAAGTCCGTGAGGCAATTTGGCCGTTGGCCCAGGAAGAGACAGACAGTGGAGATCTCTTGAGACTTTTCTTCACAAGACTGAGTCACAGAATTTCAGACATGGATGGAACTCACGGATCAAACCATGCGTTTTTAAGATAAAAACTCTGAAGTCCAGAAATGGCTAGACACTGATACCCTCCCCACTTTTTCTTCCAGTGACGCTGGGCTCCTGCCTTGAGAATAAAACCACCTTAAAAGTTCTTTGTCATTTTACAAATACTGTAAACTGAGCCAACTGCTGAACACAATTTTAACATGTTCTGATTAATCAACTTTACGGAGAATCCTCAGACTTTCCCCAAAAAAAACCTCTGATGCTTTCAATTATTATGACCAATCCACCCATCAGAGTAGGAGAAAAAGAATTTTAAGTAAGCTTGTTTCTGTGACCACACATTTTATTATATAAGCAGCAAAGAACACTACAGTCTGTCCCTTCTCTTACAGTGAAAGCTCCCACCTCGACAAAAACCACAGGCCCAAGTGGGTTAATGGAGGCAAAACTGAGTACTTTCCACACAGTTCATAGAACAAGTGTTTTCACAGCAAGCTCACATAAATGCTATGTGATATTACCACATGCCTGCTATGTGGAAGCCTGCTTACCAAGCTGTGAAAAGACCCATGCTTACTATGGACCCTGCAAAATTAATCTTCTCAGTGCCCATAAAGCAGAAGGGAAATGCTCTTTTTTGACATGTTAAGCTGGCTTCTTAAACAATTCTTTGGCGAAAATGGACATGCCTAAAAGGGCGGAGCCCAAAGAGGTGTGTCACTCCCGGTATCAATTCCTATAAATCAAATCCTGACAATATTTTTAAAAGAATGAATTATGATTCATGGGCCTTCAAACCTTTATTACCACAGAACATTCTCAGCAGAAGAGGAAAAAAAAAGCTACTGTGACTTGATTAATGGCCAAAGAAAGACAATAAAATAAATATCATAAATTAAAAAAAAAAAAAACTGAATGACTACTCTTGGCTTGGAGGGTAGACATGTAAACAGTTCCCTTACCTTAGGATAAACACACATAAAGATTCTGTTTACCTTCCCAGCATAGATATCAACCAGAAGCGGATTTTCAGCAGGGGAAAAATAATAGCTAATTTGTTTAACGAATGCCTAGTTAGGAACATTTGATAAGTGGCAATAATATTGAATTCCCAACTAACTCAACTCTCAAGTTGCCAAAAATCAAATTCTCAATCTGGAAATCTGATGACAGAAAGGAAAGAAAAAAAAAAAACAAACCACTGTCCATCAGTGACATGTAAAGAGATCATTTTTTTTAAAACCCATTTTCTCCCCTGCTAGTATTGAGCCTGTCTATAGCACTGCAGAAAGCTTAACTAACTTTAGTTAACCACACTGCCTAGTGTTCACTCCCTGACTCTACTAAACTTGTCTGGGTTTGAATCCCTGGTGCTAAAATTATCCTGGCCAAGTTAAAACTCCTAGCATACTTATGGTGGCGATCATTTCATAATGTATAAAAATATCAAATCACTATGTTATGCAACTGAAACTAACACAATGCTGTTAAGTCAATTATACTTCAATTAAAGAAAAAAAAAAAAAGAAAAAGAAGGAAATAAATAAAGCTCCCAGCCTAATGAAGGTACCTGACAGCCAAGACCTACAACTCATCTGCAGAAACCAGTAGGTTGAGGACCAGGAAAAGAGGCATAGAGAAGCAAAGAGGGCTGGTTAACTAGTTAAGGGCTGAATACTCCTGGTTGTTATCCTTCCAGCGAGCACCAAAACCACATTTTCCATCACCAGACTGCTTTCTTGAGACAGTCTATGATGCAGAAGGTTGGTACCAATTGAGACAACTTAAAACTCCTTTCTTAAAGCTCTGCTCCATGGCCTGCAAAAAAGTGCAAACAGCCGGCATTTTTTTAAAAGAACTCTTCAGCCATCCCTGGATCCGTCATTCTTAAACATCACTTCCATGCACTTCACAAGACAGCCGGGGCCATGCTGTTAGCAACCCGCTTCAACACGTTCACTTGCCAAAGCCGCGTCTAGTGTGGGGAAGAGTTTCCACAAAGCTGGCTCTAACGGGCCAGTCGAAGGCACACGCAGGAACCAGAAGTCATTTTCTTTTAACCTAAGGATGGCAGGCGCACATGCTCCAGCCCAGTGCTGGCCAGAGGCTGCCCGCCAGGTGCTCTCGGCCTCTGCCAGTGAATGGGTGGTTTTATGCTGTTTTTTTAACATCTATTTCTTTAGACCACCGGCAGTAACTTCACAGTCTCCCGAACTGAAGTTGGGGAGTCAAGGGGCAGGTTTACTCCCTTACACATTTCTCCCATCTGGGTGGCCACTTTAACTTCTGGGGAGTACCCAGCCCCCGAAGAGCCCTCAGGAGCGTACACATACACATATGCATCATGTCAAAAACCCCAAAAGGCACATCCCTAGGGTCCTGCGGTTTCTTGGCTGGAATAATGAAGGCTTTATAACAACACAATCTTCAGTTGCAAGCCCCCCCCCCTTTAAGCCGGGTCTGCCAATTAGAGCGCCCACCTCACCCCTCCCCCCTTTGCTGGGCTCCTCTGCAGCGCAGAGAGGGAAGAGGGAAGAAGGCAAGCAGACAAGGCCCTGCTAACATACTGAAAGTAAAGAAGTGGGGGGACACTTCTCCTAATCCGTCCCCCTACTTTTCTCTTCCCCTCCCCCGTCTTCTCACGGAGCATCCCCCAACTAATTTTTAAAAAATGAAACTTAATAAGCTTCTTGCCTACCTTGGCTGTTTCTGCAACAAGTGCATGGGCAATCCGACAAGAAGACCAGTCTTCGCTTGGGGGGTGAGATGGGGGGGCGAGCAGAGCTGATGGAGTAATTTCAATATTAATTTATGTCAGAGCCGCCTTCTCGAAGCGCTACTCACTTACTGTACTGCCCTCAGCCTGTAAACAAATATCGCTCCGCCAGGAAACATACTCCCCAGATGCAAGCCCCTCTCCCCAGCAGGGAACCTGGCCCTTCACGGCCCCCACCCCGCGAACAGCGTGCTCCCCCACCCAGGGTAGGAAGCTCCGGGTTTCCAGAGCACCAACCCACCACCTCCGCCACCACCCCAGCAAGAAACTTACTCGGTCCGTCTACGCCTCCACCCTCCCTTCAGGAAATCTACTCTCCATATGCATTCAGCCTCCCCGCAGGAAATCTGCTCCCCCCTCCCCCCCTTCTATATACATGCACCCCTCCCTCTCCTCCTCCCCACGCGCCCTCCCCAGCCAGAAACTTACTAGCGAGAAAGCGTGCAGGCTCTCCTGATCCTGGAAACTTACTCCCAGATATAGCGCCCGCCAGCCCCCTTTCCCGGCCCTGCTCCCCTTCCTGCCCTCCGCCGCAAGCAACTCCAAACTCTCTGCATCCAGCCACTCTCCCTCCCCGGTGGAAATTTGCAGCGCGGGGCCGCGCGCGTGCATCCACCCTCCCCTTCAGGAAACTTACTCCCCATCTGCATGCACCGCCTCTCAGCCATCGCTTAGAGGGAAGGGGGTGTGCTAGGGAGACAGAAATACATATGTATCTCTCGCCCCTCCCCCGGCCGCAGCCCACTCGGGGCCGAGCCGCTGTAACCTGGCCTTACCTTTTGCATTGCTCCCCACCCTCGCCCCCTCCCTTAACCCTCCTTATCCGCTCCCCGGAGCCCCCTTTTTTCACCCATTACCCACCCCTAGCAACCGTTCCCAAGCTCCTCTCGGCCTTTTTTTTTTTTTAATCCAGGATGCAAATTCCTCCCCTGTCAGCAAATCGACTGTCAAATTATTTTCTTGCAAAAGGAGAAAGGCGGGGTAGTGCGGGGGGAGCAGAAGCAAAAAGGAGGGGAGGCGGGGGAAGGGAGAGAGAGGGACAGAGGAGGGGAGAGATATCCCTCCGCAGAGCTGGGTCTGGCCGCGGGCGGGGAAGCAGGAAGTAAGGTGTCCAGCGCCGCGGCCGGCGGGTCCTCCGCCGCGGCCCCCGCCCGCGCCCCCTATCCCCCGGGGCGCCGCGCTTTGGCCGGCGCGGGCCACCCGGCGCATTGTTCGCAGCCTCCCTGGCGTGCGCTGCCGACCTTATCTGTGTGCTCTGCCTGTACGTGAGGTTGCACCTTTTGTAGGCTGGCGAGACTCTGGACGTGGATGGGGCAGGGGGTGCGGACCAAGTTGCGGCCCCGCGAGGGACCTGTCAGCCCCGGGGTGTGGCAGACTCCCTGGCGAGGCCGGAAAATCGAGGCCCGGGAGAAGGTGGCGTGGCCGGGAAGCTGCCGCCTGAGACCCGGACCAGTGCAGGATTGTTTCCTGCGTAGCCGTCCCGGTTATTGTAACGCGCTTTGCAGTCTAACGATTGGGGTTTGGGTTTTATGTTTATTTTTTAAGGGGTTGCAAAGATGCCAAGGTCTAGGTGGGCTTAGGGGAAACGGTCTGCGCCTACCCCCCGCTGCATCCCGGCTTCGGTGGGGCTGGGAGAGAGGCTGAGGCTCCCGGGAAGGGGCTTGGAGGTTCGCGAAGCGCGCGGCTCCATCCCTCCGCCCCGATGGGGGCGGGGAGGGGGTGCTGCAAACGGCGCTGGAACTGCATCCCTCTGGGGAGGGGTCTCCATCTCCGCGGCGCTGAAGGCCGGGGAGGGAGGTTGCCTAGGAGAGGGGCCGGAACCGGGCGGCGGAGGGGAGGGGAAGGGGCGCGGGTGCCGCCGCGGCGCGCGCTCGCCCCTCCTCGTGCGCCATGACTGTGGAACGTGGTGCCGGGGAGGAGGGCCTGCCGCCGGGGGCCGCCTGGGGCCGCTCGGCATTGGTGCGGAAACCCGAGCAGGGAGTCGCTCCTCGCGCAGTCTCCTCCTCCTCCTCTGCGGGGGAAACCGCTGCACCCAAACCGAGAGCAGCTGCGAGCAGGGGGCAGGGCGCGGGCTGAAAGGCAAGCCAAGGGTTCAAACCTCGGCGGCGCCAGGGGGGCGAGAGCCCGACAGCCCCCTGGTCCCTCGAAGGCGCGGCCCCCCTTCGGTCCAGCCCGGGACGCCAGCACTTCCAGGCGGCTTCTCTGGTCCAAGGAGACGTGAACCAAAGATGGTTGGGCTTAAATAGACTACCTCGGGCCGGGTACGGGGCATCTGTCTCGGGGAGGTCCCACAAGACAGCGAGTGTTTTTTGCTCAAGAGAAAGTTAAACCATGCTTTTTTCGGTATGGGAAAATCGTTGTGCCCCTTACCCCAAATCTTCGCGCAGTATAGATAAGGTGCTCCCTCTACCCAGACCTTCGCCACTGTCCCCTCACCCCACCCCCACTCGGGCACCGGGTGTGGACAGGGCGGGGGAAGGCTATATGGGAGCTTAAAGCATGAGGTCATGGGCGGAGGAGGCTGCTGCCAAAAGCGGCCGAGGTTTTTGTGTATTTTGAGGGGTAACGGTTCTCCATCTTAAGCAGTGTTAAGTTCTCCCGCAAAGCCCTACCAATTCTGGGGCACCTGGACCAGAGAGCCCCCGAAAGAAGAGGGGGCTCTGCGCTGTTTCGCTCTTTGAGCTTTTGGCCGGTGCCCTGCCCTTTATGGGGCCCTTCCACATAAGCAAAGAAAGTCGAGGGACAGCGCACAGTGTCGTGGGGTTTGAGAAAGGCTCAGATGCTCGGCTCCGCCCCCCAGCGCCACTTTCCTCAGTCCTCGGTCATTTTCCAACCCGACTGGTTTCTACGATAGCCTCCTGCCGCACTCCGCCCCATTCTTCCCAAATGGCTAGAAGAGTCTTTCTAAAACTCCGGAGTACCCTCCTTCAAACCCCTCCCAATTGCTCTTAGAATAAAGCTTTGAAGCCCCCGCGCGATTCCGCCCCTACAGACCTCTCCACTCTCACAGCTCCTCCTCCCATACTGTAAGCCGGGTAGTGCTTCTTTGTTCTGTTGTTTGGGCCGGGGGTAACCCTTCCCCCTCCACCTCTTCTTACTAACTCCTGCTAGACCTTCAGGACTTGACTCAACTGTCACTACCTCCAAGAAGCCTTCCTAAGGATACAATCTCAGCTCTAACTCCCTCAGGGAAAAGAGACCCACCCTCGACCTCCGGGCAACCGGGCTTTGGCCGGAGCTGGCCGCAGTGGCGGCCCTTTTCCAAGCGGAGGAGGCATAGCCAAGCTTGCGCGCCATCACTGACTGGGGGCCCGACCTCCTGGGAGGGAGTTGACTAGGACAAAACCTCCAAACACCCTGTTTCCTCAAGAGACCTAGGAAAAGAAGCGCAGTACCGCCCAGAAACCTCAGCCCCTATACCGCCCACCCCCAGCACACACCCACACTCTTAATGCAAGGAGAGGTCTTTTCATCTAAAACTCCTCCCTGGGGCAGATAAGAAACCTGAGGCTGGAAGGGAGTAAGTGACTTGCCCAAGGGTCAATGAGGAAATTGACACCCTGGTCTTTCTTGGTCCTAAACTAGAAGGAAGGATTTGGGACCTAAAGTATTGCTGCTGCACAGCCAAGGACGCCTGCATCACCTTCAAAGGACCCCTACATGCTTGGCCCACTGCCAACAGAGAGATAGTAAGCCTAGTGGTTAGTCGTGCAGGCTCTGACCTTAGGCAAGTTACTTCACCTCACTTGGTTCACTTTCTTCGCCTGTAAAATCAGAATAATGGTGCCTGCAGTGTAGTGTTATTGTGAGGTTTTAATGAGTTCGTGTATGTAAAGGCCTTAGAACAGAGTCTAGGCAAGTTCTTGATTATTTGTGAGTGGGGTTATGTGTCCCCTCCCTTCCCAAGGACTCTAGAAAATCAGAGCCCCACCCCAGAGTCTTTACTTAGCATCAAAAACAACTTAGGGCCTAATAAACTGGGAAAACACCCATAAATGCACAGACGGTACACGCAAAGACCTTACTTAGCCAATGGATTCAGCCCTTGACAATGCATATGCTTGAAGACAACTCCAAATCTGGGAGCACTGGTTCTGGACTCTTAGAATGAGTGTCAGAGGGAGGATAGCTAAAGTTAAAATATTACCTTAGATCTTTGAAATCAGAGTCAAGCTGAAATAGTCCCATCCTGGTGCAAAACCTGACTTAGATGACCAAAGCCCTCCTAGGGCTGCAAAAATTGTAAGGGGATTATTATTATTACTATTATTATTGTCATTAAATCCTAGTTTTCCCATTCTCAGCACTTACCCCATGGTAAAAGAAGGTTTTTTTTTTTTTAAATGCAATTCATTTTATTGGAATTGGTTTAATGCATTTACATGGTTCCAAATTCGAATAAACATTGAGAAGTCTCCCTCCCACCATGTCTGCTCCCCACTGGTTTTCCCTCTGTGGAAGGTCAGAAGACATGTTCAACTGTTTTCTAGCTGAGGTCTCAGGAGAATTCCTTGAATGCCTACTTAAATTTTTAGGTCCAGGGCTTCCTTCTCCAATCCAGGCAGAATCAACACCCTACTCCCAACCGCCCCACCCCTTCAGCCTCAATCCTAAACAAGTTGTAGTAACAATGATGAACCACAATTCCTGAGCTACTGACAAAAGCAAACAACCATTTTGTGATTCTTTCTCCTCCTTTATGCTAGGAATAATAGCTAAGGTTTACTGAGTGCTTTCTATGTGCCAGTCACTGTGCTAAGTACTAGACATGCTTTCTCCTATTTAATCAGCCCCAAACCATCATCATTAACCTTATTTTACAGACGCAGACAGAAGTGGAGGATCAGAGAGATTATGTAACTTGCTCCAATTTGCATCCAGACCAACCTGAGCCCAAACCCTCTCTCTTAACCACTAGGCCTCTTGCCTCTCTGCAACACGGGAAAATTCTGGTAGCCTGAAGGGGAAGTAGAATGGAGTCTTTGGACTTAGGCAGACCTTAATTCAAGTCCTGGGTCTGGCCCCTACCAGCAATGAGAACTTGGGGAGGTTTCTTAACCTCTCTGGGCCCCAGTTCACCCACCTGTGAACTGGGACCATACATTCTTCATTGGTCAAATGAAGTGAAAATCAAATGTGTGTAAATAATGGCTTTTAAAAGGCGTAGTAAACCAAATGCAATGTTTAGATCCTGTGTGGCTCTGATTTGAATAAACCAATTGTTTAAAAGACTTTGAGATAATCAGGGAAATAAAATGTGGACTTGATATAGATGTTAAGAAATGGGACTTCCCTGGTGGCGCAGTGGTTAAGAATCCGCCTGCCAATGCAGGGGACACAGGTTAGATCCCTGGTCTGGGAAGATCCCACATGCCACGGAGCAACTAAGCCCGTGCGCCACAACTACTGAGCCTGCGCTCTAGAGCCTGCGTGCCACAACTACTGAAGCCCGCGCACCTAGAGCCCGTGCTCCGCAACAAGAGAAGTCTTGTTGTGTAATGAGAGGCCTGCGCACCGCAACAAAAGAGTAGCCCCCGCTTGCCGCAACTAGAGAAAGCCCGGGCACAGCAACGAAGACCCAATGCAGCCAAAAGTAAAATTAATTAATTTTTTAAAAATTAAAAAATAAAAGAAATTATTAATTTTGTTACATGTGATAATGGTATTGTGGTTAAATTTTTTCTTGAGTTCTTATCTATTAGAATGCATAATGAGGAAGCTGGGGTGAAAGTATGTTTAGGATTTATTTTCAAATAATCCAGCCCCCTCCCAAAAAACCAAAAGATAAATAAAACAAGATTAGCAAAGTACGGATAATTGGTGGAGCTGTCTGTTATACTGTTCACCCTACTTCTGCTGAATGTTTGAAATGTTTCAAATAAGTCTGAAATAAATTTAAAAGTAAAATAATTCTATTTTAAAGCACTGAAATTTAGAATGATAAGGCTTATTCAATTACTATGAAATGTTATCAGTAACTCTGAAATTTTTTTTTAAAGTAGTTTGTTTTTATTGTAATTAGTCTTCATTTTTGATTTCTTAGTTTACACTCTTTCAGTACTGTTAACTAATGAAGACAAACAATTGATTTTATACATTTAAGTGATAACAAACATATATGCATAGATACATGTATGTCTGTATACACATTTTTAGACAGATACATACGGATATATGTATGTGTACATACATAAAACTTGCTTGTGATCTAATTTGTGACAAATATGTACTATGAAATTTTTTAAGTTGTTGAAATACAGTACTGGCTTATAGTAGAGATGCAAAAATGGCAATTTTGTTACTGTGAGACATTCAGAGCAACACTTATGTCTGGCAGGTAAATCAGGGAGGGGGCAGAAATGAACACTGCAGAGAGCAAGGTGGACAGGTGATTGTTAAGGACGCCCCTCAACCACTCAGAGGACAATGTAGAGGAAGGAAAATGGCAGGACTGGGTGATGGAGGAAGAGGCAAATTAAAATTGGGAGCCAATTTTCCCTGAAAATGTGTCTCCACAGAGCCACTTCAAAATGGCATGGATTAGGAATCTGATGCACTGGGCAAAATTCTCAACTCTGTGCTTACCAGTTCTGTCATCCAGTCCAGAACTGCTCTGAGTTTCCTCATTTGTAGTTTGGCTATAAGACCTCTCAGGCCCCTTCCAGCCATCCAGGCTAGAAGTCTAAACAATGTTGTTGGCTTTCACAAGAGAAGGATCATTTCTGAGGCCACACTGGTTATTTGCCTAACTCAAGAACAGATCAAAACTGAATGGAAATGGAACTGCAGCCAATTCACAACCAAATGAAATGTTTCAGGCCCAGTGAACTTTCTGTGTATTGTTCTAGGAATAATTTTTCTGTGCTCTGGATTTAAACAGCTGGAATTATTTTTTTCATATGACCCCCTTTTGAAATGCAAGTTTGTCCTCCTTGAGAGAAAATTTGCATTTCAGAGAAAAGATGAGACAGTATATTTGGTAACTCTTCAAAGAAGTGAACCCTTCCGTATAGTACTTTACATTAAAGGTGACTCTTCAGGAGCGCTTCTTAAAAACAGGGAAAACTGGAGGCATGGAGTAATGGGGGAGAAAAGGCATGGAAAGAAAATCCCAACTTTGCTTCCTGCTCTATCCAAGACTCTGAGAGGCAACGTGACCAAATCAAGGGACTGTGAGGGTAGAAAAAGTCGGTGGGTGCTTTAGAAATGAGTGATGGATGTAACTAATGCAGTTGTTGAAGAAGGCTCAGTGGTCAAGCGCAAATAAGTCTGTGGCAAATGCAAGCAGTGAAACACTATAGTTGTAGAGTATTTCTCAGACTCATGTTTCTTTGCCATCCCTGAATCTGTAACAACCAAAGCAATGAAAGCAAAAAGTCCTGGCACAGAAGGGCTTATGGGACTCCCATTTTGAAACCAATAAGATAGCATAATTTGTTGACTGTCACCTCAACCCCCAAGTCTGTTAAGGATGGTGTTGAGAGAGCAGGCCTTACTCAAGACAGGAGGCCTAACTGGTGTTTGTTTAGTAATACTAAGAGATCACTATCTCAGGCAAGTTTCTAGCCAGAGAGAGAAAGGCTATGAGAAAGCTCTCGGTTTAAGTCTTATTTTGAAGAGAGGGAAAAAAAACAAACTAGGATAGTAGATTCTGTATCCAGTATAAAAATCAAAAAGCAACTCAATGGTTGAAATCACTGCTAAAAATTCCTGCACCTGCCCAGAAGCCATGCTTGGGAGTCACACATTTCAACTACAGTACCAGCACGTGGCGGGTAGTGCTCAAGGGCTGCGGTGGCCCCCGCTGGTTCCCAAATGAGTGGCTTTGTTCCATGTAAGGGTGAGGAAGAGAGAGAATAAGTGAATTTCCTACTGCAGATGCGAATCTATTAAAAAGTTTTAAATTGCAGAGTGTTTAAATCTAAGTATAGATAACAGCTACTTTTCCAGAACCCCTAATGGAGTCACATTTTTTTTAAATGGGAAAGAGAACCATTAAGACCTTGTATTAGAAAAGATCCTGGCAGGAAATGGGTGGCACACTCAACAGGTAACTGAGGAGCATTTATGGTAAGTACTGTTTACAATAGTGTGCAGTCAGGGCAGGCTTCGTGAATGTGCAGCTTGTGTGGTCACACAGGACCCTGCACTTAGAAGGTCCTGCACTGCTTAATGCCTTGTGGTCGCCATCTTGAAATCCATTGTGGTTTTTGAACAAAAAGTTCTGCATTTTCATTTTGCACTGGACCCCACAAACTATGTAGTGAGTCCTTTGTGCAGGGCTAAGGGAAACCAGCAAGGGATGGTATAGAACCAAAGAACTAAAAACAGTGTGGAACCTTTACCACCCATAAGTCAGAAAAGGCAAGAAAGAGAAATATCTGGAATGGAGGAAACGCTGTCTCTGAAGTTATGGCTGTGACTGTAGCTGTAGGAGAGGGTCACACAGCACAAGTGACGGCCTTCTGTAAGAACACAACACAGAACACAGCCATAGTCAACCCACAGCCTGCAGAGAGCACAGGCAGGTGAATAGCTACCCCAGCTTCTCTCTGCCCCTGCCCTCTGACCTCCTACATGTGCCTCCCATTGGCTGAACCCTATAGGAAGCCAGGGGCTCTGGGAGCCTGTTGATGAAATCAGTGGAGGGCAGCCTGCCAGGGCATAGGGTACAGTGGAAAAAGGTAAGAGTGAATCTGGAAAGGGCAGAGAATAGCCAGCTCAGGACTTTTACCTGAAATTTTCAGGATCATGGTTAAGAGTAAATAACATGAAAATGGAAAATTCAAACAGTGAATTTCAGTAAAGGACTCTGTATTGATTATTAAAGGGTAATCATTTGGTACGCATCATGCACAAGGTTTTACATACTTTCAAAGGAAAAACAAGATGACCCAAGAATTTTCAAGAAAATTAGATGTTTGAAAGAGCCATCATTAAGTGAAGAGAGAAGCCTGGGATTTCAAAATTTTTAGAAACATTCCAGGCCCCAAAGTCAAATTTTGTAGGTAACACCCCACTCCCCTTCACCCTTAGGCCAACATCACAACAAAACAGTACCTTCGACAGGCACAGCATCCCAAGAATTGCAAGGACCACTAGGGCAATAGTAGCTTAATAGAATGTATGCCAACCGAGGATTTTGGTATAATTAAATATTTGTAGATACCTTTCACACATGAGGAGCATTGAAAAGCTTGTACAAAGGGAGTTCATTATGCTGCTTTGTAACCATTCTGACTACTCAATTCCTCTGAACATTTTAAGACTATTCAGATCACTTTCCAAAAAGTGCATATCACTTATTAATTCACATGCCACTCAGAGTTCTTAACTGTGTAGATACGGGCTAAACTATATTTATCCTTTATAATTTCCCTGAAAAATAAAGATTTTTGCTGCAAATGTGAATAAGATTGCAGGGACACACTTCATCTTTTTAAAAAAATTGAGGTAAAAGTCACAGAACACAAAATTAATCATTTTAAAGTGCATAATTCAGTGACATTTAATACATTCACAATGTTGTATAATCATCACGTCTATTTAGTTACAAAACATTTTTATCACCCCAAAGGGAAACACCATACCCATTAAGCAGTCATTCCCCATTCTTCCCTCCCCCTAGCACCTCACAACCACTTATCTGCCTTCTGTTTTTAGGTTTACCTATTCTGAATATTTCATATAAATAGAATCATAAAATACATGACCTTTTCTGTCTGGCTGCTTTCACTTAGCATAATGTTTTCAAGGTTCATTCATGCTGTAGCATGTGTCAGTACTTCACTCTTTTTTATGGCTGGATAATATCCCCTTGTGTGGATATACAACATTTTTTTAATCAATTCATCAGTTGATGGACATGTGGGTTGTTTCCAGCTTTTGACAATTATAAATAACGCTGCTATGAACATGAGTGTACAGGTACTTATTTGAATACCTATTTTCAGTTCTTTTGGGTATACACATAGGAGTGGAATTGCTGGGTCATATGGTAATTCTATGTTTAACTTTTTGAGGAACTGCCAAGTTGTTTACACAGCCTTTTTAAGGGAACTGTGAAATCCTTTTAGAAGCACCCATTTTACAACCACTACTATCATACCTAGAGTAACTAAGCCCATTCTTGCCTACAAAATAAAACATATTCCAAAAAATTTTCTATGTGGGAGACACTCTAGTTAGCAATTGACTTGAGTTCTTATAATTTATTTAGGTTATTGGTTTATAAAGTAATACATGCTCATTAAAGAAATTTTTAAAAAAACACTAAGAGGCAAAAAGAAAATACAGATCACTCGTAACCCACTGTGAACTCTTACACACACACACACTTCTTTTATTTTTTTTTTACAAAAATAGCTTATCAGAGTGCTTATCAATAAATCCAGCCTGAAATAGAAAATGAAATTAAGTCAAAGAAGAAAAACAACACAGTAAACCTGTGAATGGTAACAATTTCACATCAGAAAGCACACTTACCTAGTTTTTTCAGTTCAGCCTGTTGCTGTAATAACCTGAAGCATGATTGTATGGTTGTGTAGGATAATTACCTAGTAAATCAACTCTGACTTTGAGTTACTGAGCCTGCATATAGAAGGTGTGGTTTTGGTTTGTTTATTCTTGTTGTTTTTTTAAAACTTATTTATTTGACTTAATAATATTTGTTTTCTCCTTTGGAATTGAGTTGAGGAACACAGAATCTTGACAAACTGTCTCTTTCAGATGGATTCAGAGGTCCTACCTAGATATAGACTTTCTTTTCTTTTCTTTTCTTTTCATAAATTTATTTATTTTATTCATTCATTCTTGGCTGCGTTGGGTCCTCATTGCTGCACGCAGTAGGCTTTCTTTTCTTAAATCAACATATAGTAAGTAAAATTGACGTGTGTGTGTGTACAGTCCTATGTGTAAACATCATCACAATCAAGATACAGATGGTTCTATCACCTTCACCCTAAAAAATCCCTTTAGAGTTCCGCTCTCCCCCCATTGTAACCCCTGGAAACCACTGGTCTGTTCTCCATTACTCCTTCACTTGGTCTTCTTCCTGAATGTCATAGAAATGGAATCATAAAGTATACAGTCTTTTGAGACTGGCTTCTTTGACTCCACATAATGTCTTTGAGACTCATTCATGTTGCTACATGTAATGATAGTATTTCATTCCTTTTTATTGCTCAACAGTGTTCATACTCTACTAGCAATAATATTTATTGCTAAATAGTATCTTAATGCTAAAGAGTATGAATGTACTCAGTTTATCTGTTCACCCATTGAAGGATTTTGGGGTGGTCTCCACTGTTAGGTGATGATTAGAATAAAGCAGATATAAACATTCACATGCAGGTTTTAGGGCGAACATAAAATTCATTTCTCTAAGGTAAATACTTAGGAGGGGGATCATACCATATCATATGGTAAGTATATGTTTAACTTTATAAGAAACAGGCAAATTGTTTACCTGAGTACCATTTTATATTCCAAGCAACAAATGAGAGTTCCAGTTGCTCCACAACGCCGCCATCAGTAGATGCTGTCAGGCTTTTGTTGCTATTGATTTTGTTTTCATCCTAATAGCTGTGTAGTAGTATCTCATCGTGATTTTAATTTGCATTTTCCTAATAGCTGATTGTATTGACCATCTTTTCATGTGCTATTTCCTCTTTGGTGAACATACATAGACGTTTAAGTCTTTTGCCCCTCGCCTTTTTTTTTCCATCTAGCAAACTACATATTTCACCTATTTATTTTACTTATTGTTTGTCTCTCCTACTAAAATGTAAATTTCATGAGGGCGAGGGTTTTGGTCTGTGTTGTTTTTGCTCTAATGGCTATAACCAAAAATGCATGTAATTTACCTATCAACTAGAACAGTGCTTCATACATTGTAGGAAAACTACAATAATACTTGTTGAATAAATGAGCATTTATTGCATACTTACTATGTGTCAGGGACCATTCTAAAAGCATCCTAATATTATCAGATTTTATTAGTGTTGTTGTTATTTTATTATTTCATCAATAATTTTTATTTATTCTTTACAAGTCTTTAATTGTTCAACAAACACACTGAGTGGTTACTACCTTCCAGTTACTGTGCTAGGGCTTAGGAATAAAGTGAAACCTTAGGAGGTTTAACCTTAGGAGACAGGTTAATATTGTAAAATAAGAAAGGTGCTTTGATAAAGATATGCACAGGAACCTGGCAAAGCACAGTGGGGGAATACGGAATTCATACTTAAGGGTCAAGGAAAGCTTTCTAGAAGAGGTGATCACTTAAATCAAACTGAAGGGAATAAAATGCTTAGTTTATACTTTTCCTATAATATTAAACAGAATTAATTTTAAACCTCGATTACTTTGTTCCCATCTACAGTAATGTAAATTATCCAGAAAGCACTATATTTTAAAATGGCATTGAAAACAAACAAACAAAAGGCATTGGTCTTTGTTTCCTATCAGGATAGGTACCTTTGTTCTAAGGATTATAAGAATTAAACTATAACAAGATGTTCTCCTCATTTTTTATTGGGTTGTTTGTTTTCCTACTATTGAGTTTTAAGAGTTTTTCTAGATACAAGTCCTTTGTTGAATATGTGATTTGAAAATATTTTTCCCCAGTCTATAGCTTTCCTTTCTCTTAGTGTCTTTCACAAAGCAAAAGGTTTTCATTTTAATAAAGTCCGATTTGTCAATTTTTTTCTTTTATGAGTTGTGCTTTTGATATCAAGTCTAAGAAAACTCCCTGATCCCAAGTCATAAACATTTCTACTATATCTTCTTCTAAAAGTTTTATCGTTTTACGTTTTACATCTATGATCCATTTTTGAGTTAATTTTTGTATAAAATGTGAGACTGAGGTCAAGTTTTTTTTGTCTTTAGCTTTTTGTGGCATACTTTTGCATATGGATGTTCAGTTATTCCAACATCATATATTGAAAAGGCTATCCTTTTTCCATTGAATTGCTTTCTTACCTTTGTCGACAATTGACATTTTGTGACTCAATTGCTTGATATATTCTGATCCATTGGTCTATGTCTCTAACCCTCCACCAGTACCACAGTGCCTTGATTATTGTTCCTTTACAGTAAGTTTTAAAATCAGGTAGACTGATTTCTCCCACTTTATCCTTCTTTTTCAAAATTGTTATGGCTATTCTGGTCCCTTCGTCTTTCCAAATAAATTTTAGAATCAGCTTGTCTATATCTGCAGAAATCTTATTGGACTTTTGATTGGAATTGTATTAAATCTATAGATTTCTTCAGAGAAAATTGACATGTTCAACTAAATTGGATCTTCCAACCCATGAATCCAGTATGTCTCTCCATTTATTTATGTCCTTTGATTTCTCTCCTCGGTGTTTATAGTTGTCAGCATACAGATCCTGCACAAGCTTTGTTAAATTTATACCTAAGTATTTCTCTTTTAAAAATTTCAAATGAAATATATATTTTAATTTTGATTTCCAAATTGTTTAAGCATGTAGAAATATAATCTTCTTTGTGAGTTAGCCTTATCTCTTGTAGTTGTGCTAAACTCATTTATTAATTTAAGACTTTTTCGGTAAATTCCTTGGGATTTTCTATGTAGAAAATAATGTCACCTGCAGATAGGTACAGTATTCTTTCTTTCTAATCTGTATGTCTTTACTTTCTTTCTCTGCCTTACTGCACTGACTAGGACTTCCTGTACTATACTGAATAGGAGTGTTGATAGAGGACATCTTTGCTTTGTTCCTGATCTTAGGAGAAAGCATTCAGTATTTCACCATTAAACATTACATTAGCTGTAGGTATTTTGTAGATGGCCTTTATCAAATTAAGGACATTTCCTTCTATTTCTATATTGCTGAGAGTTTTTATCATGAATCGATGCTGGATGTTTTCAAATGATTTTTCTGCATTGTTTGATATGCTCATGTCATTTTTCCTTTTTAGTTTTTTAATATGGTGAATTACATTGATTGATTTTTGAATTTGGAGCCAGTCATGCATTTCTAGGATAAACCCCACTTGGTCACGGAGTAGTATTCTATTCATATATTGCTGGATTTGATTTCCTAGTATTTTTTTTTTGTGAAGATTTTTGTGTACTGTTCATGAGGGATAGTGGTCTATAGTTTTCTCTCCTTGTACTGTCTTTGCCTAGTTTTTTGGTATCAAGGCAATTCTAGCCTCATAAAATGAGTTGGGAAGTGTTCTCTTCCCTTCTATTCTCTGGAGGAGATTGTGTAAAATTGGTGCTGTTTGTTCTTTAAAAGTTTGGTAGAATTTACCAGTGAAACCATTTGGGCCTGGAAGCTTGTGGAGTTTTTTTAAGGTTTTTACCTATGGATTCCATTTCTTTAATATATATGTTGCCTATTTCTTCTTTGCGTGAGTTTTGGAAGATTGTGGCTTTTAAAGAATTGGTCCATTTCATCTAAGTTATTGAATTTATGTGCGTAGAGCTGTTCAGAGCACTGCCTTTTAATATCTGTGGGGTCTTTAATGACGTTGGTAATTTGTGTCTCTTCTATTTTTTTAAATTGTTAGTATGGCTAGAGTTTATTGATTTCATTGATGTTTTCAGAGAATCAGCTTTTGATTTTATTGATTTTCTTTATTGTTTTTCAGTTTTCAAGGTCATTTATTCTGCTCTTTATTATTTCTTTCTTTCTGCTTGCATTTGGTTTATTTTGCTTTCCTTGGTTTCTTAAGATGGACGCTTAGTTGTTGATTTGAGACCTTTCTTCTTCTCTAAGATAAGCTACTTTATAATGCTATAAATTTTGCTTTAAGAACTGCTTTAATTCACCCCACAAATTTTTATGTGTTGTGCTTCATTTTTGTCCAGGCAAAAATATTTTCTAAGATACATGTATCCAATGTTCATTGCAGCGCTATTTACAATAGCCAAGACATGGAAGCAACCTAGATGTCTGTCAATAGATGAATGGATAAAGAAGATGTGGTACATATATACAATGGAATATTACTCAGCCATAAAAAAGAATGAAATAATGCCATTTGTAGCAACATGGATGACCTAGAGAGTATCCTACTAAGTGAAGTAAGCCAGACAACGACATATATCATATGATATCACTTATATGTGGAATCTAAAAAAAAAAATGATAGAAATGAACTTATTTACAAAACAGAAACAGACTCACAGACATAGAAAAAAAACTTATGGAAAGTGGGGGGAGGGATAAATTAGGAGGTTGGGAGTAACATATACACATTACTATGTATAAAATAGATAACCAACAAGGACTTACTCTATAGCACGGGGAACTATACTCAATATCTTGTAATAACCTATAAGGGAAGAGAATCTGAAAAAGAATATAGTCCCTAGCCCCCTGAGTCTCTTTCCATTAGACCCCCATTACTTTAGTTTCTCCTTCAGGAAACCCCAGACCTTCCTTTAATTTAGCAACTAAAGAGTTAATGTCTGATCCCACAGGGAGTTTACTGGACTGAGCTCCAGTGTTGTGATTGAAACTGTTCGGATTGGTCAAGGCCAGTGCGTACCGGTCATTAAATATTTGGAATATCACCTCTGCCGGTACTTTATGTTTGTACAGCATTTTATAGTTTACAAAAGATATTTACATATATTATCTTAGTTAAGCTTCATGCCAGCTCCGTGACATCAGTATGAATTGTTATTGCCATCATAAAACATTTTAATTATAAAATTAACACACATTAGTGTGGAAAATGAATTATTATTGGGGACTCTCTGCTCAGAAAAATTATCACTTACCCAAGATCACATGGTTATAGGAGTCGGGGTCTAAACTCCTAACAGCTTCAAGAATTGTCATATCTTAAGTGCTCGGTTTAGGGAAGGAAGATTTCACTCAGCACTGGATAGATCTGGGAAGGCAATTCCAGGAGGAAGGCACTGAACTTGTACTGAGGAACTAGTGGGATCTGGTTGACAGAGAGGAAGAGCAAGGATATTCTACTCAGGAACAGTGTGAAATGTGGCCCAAATGTAGTAAAAGAGCTTATTTCCATGATCATTTCAAGACACCTTCTCTGGAGGTGTTGGATCTGAAATTCCCCAATGTTGAGTCACAAAGAGCACCTGAGGCAAAGCTCTCCTCTCCTACCTTGCTTGTTCAATTCTGGAGTGTGGATGGAAGAGACAGGGAATGGGCATTCTGAAGCTGCTGAAGCTGAATTGTATTTATTGGGTCATTTTTCTCCTTCACACTTGGGTCCCTCCAGATAGAGCAATTGATGAAAAAGAAAGTAAGGAAGTTTGAAGTATTATTCACAGCCCCTCAGCTGCTGTTACCAAGTCCACACAAAGGCTTATCCAAGGAGAGAATGGTGCTCTAGGCCACCATAGTCCTAAAGTTCTTTGGGTGTTTGTGTTCTGTCTGCAATAGCAATGGGAACCATTTGCTCACATCACACTCCTTAGGTCATTTAACAGCAGCACTGGGCCATTCCTTAAGGTGCTGCCAGGTGGCAAGATGGCAGTGTCAATTTCCAACCTTGATGGCGTCCTCAAGGTTGAATTGAACAAGTGTCTCACTCGGGCGCTGGCCAAAGATGACTACTCTAGAGTTGAATTCCGATTTACACCAACCAGGACGGAAATCATTATCTTGGCCTCCAGGACGCACAATGTTCTTGGTGAGAGGGGCTGGCGGATCCAGGAATTGACCGCTGTGCTGCAGAAGAGATATGGCTTCCCTGAGGGCAGTGTAGAGCTTTAGGAGGAAAAGGAATATACGAGAGCTCTGTGCACATCACCCAGGCGGGATCTGCAGTACACACTTCTAGGAGGGCTTGCTCTGGTGTGCTGCAGGTCATCGTGGAGAGTGGGGACAAGGGCTGCTAGGTCGTAATGCCCGGGCAACTCCAAGGACAGAGGGTTAAATCCATGAAGTTGTGGATAGCCTGATGACCCACAGTGAGGACCTTGTTAGCTCCTACACAGACACCAGCGGTTGCCATATGCTGTTCAGACAGAGTGTGCTGGGCATCAAAGTGAAGATCATGCTGCCTTGGGACCCAAGTGGAAAGATGGACCCTTAAGAAGCCCCTGCCTGACCACTGGGCATGGTGGAACCCATAGATGAGACACTGTCCACTGTCACCTTCCCCATCCCTGAAGAGAAGGGAGGGAAGCCACAGATGCCTGCCATGCCAGCAAGTACCCACTGCATAACACAGTCTCCTTGGCAGCTGGATTTGGAGTCTGATGTTGCTCTATAAAGACCTTTAATACAATTTTTTAAAAAAATGTAGGGTTGCATCCAGGTTTCATGGAGCCTGAATCTTATACAACCTGGGACCTTTTTTTTTTTTTTTTAAATTTATTTATATTTTTCGCTGCTTTGGGTCTTCGTTGCTGTTCGCAGACTTTCTCTAGTTGCGGCAAGCGGGGGCTACTCTTCGTTGTGTTGCGCAGGCTTCTCATTGCAGTGGCTTCTCTTGTTGCAGAGCACAGGTTCTAGGTGCACGGGCTTCAGTAATTGTGGCACACGGGCTTAGGTGCTCCGCAGCATGTGGGATCTTCCCTGACCAGAATCAAACCCGTGTCCCCTGCATTGGCAGGCGGATTCTTAACCACTGTGCCACCAGGGAAGTCTGGGGCCTCTTTTTTTAAAAAAGAAAACACAATTACAAACAGAAAATCAGCTATAGAACTTTGGAAAGAACTTGTGAGGGTCCAGAAGCTTTAACTTCATTAGCAACCCAGTTGCTTAACATGAATAACAGATCTGATAAAAAGAAGGGAAATTATTCAATTAAATAACATAGGATTATTTTTCTCTGTATATTCACCTCTGCTTAACAGTAATTTTTAAAATCTGCTAAAAGAAAGGGAAACTATCCAACTAATAATAGCACGGGAGTATTTTTTTTGATGGTACCTGTGCTCCCAGGCTTTTTTTTTTCTCTCTCTCCAGTACTTTTAAAAAGTTTTATCGAGATATAATTGACATACAAAAACTGCTCATATTTGAAGTATACAGTCTAAGTTTTGAAATATGTATACCCCTGCGAAAGAATCACCATAATCAAGATAATGAATATATTCATCAGTCTCAAAAGTTTCCTCATGCACCTTTGTAACTCTTCCGTCCAGCCCCTGCTTATACCTCCGCCCCCATTTTTTCATATATTTTAATCTGCTTTTCTAGTTGTTTAAGGCAAAAGGATAAATTTGGACCCTGTTGTTTCATCTTGTCCAGAAGTAGATGCCTCCAGGCTTTTTTAACACAGAGAAAAATATAATCAATCCAAACATAAAGAGGTGAAGAGATGCTCTTTTAGGGTGAGTATGGTTTTGAACAGAGGAACTAAAAGACCAGTAAGGTTTTGAACAGAGGATCTAGAAGACCAGTAAGAACTCCCCCATCTTAATTAAGGGCAAAAGGGGAGGATAACACACCTAAGAGGTGTCCAGTCCAGATGGGTCTTTCTTTGCAAACCCACAGATGCACTTTTGAGATGTAATCATCAATGCAGAAATCACATAAAAGAAGATGACATTCTCTCCCATTCTTGACTTGTCATAAACCCACAATGAAATTAATTTTGGTTTCAATTTATGCGTCTTGGGTATGAGCCACTATTACGCTGAATGTACTTGTTTGTGCCTGAGTGAAGTTTCTATATGAAATCAATAAGTGTTCAATTCTTCAGTGTTCACTGAGCACCTATACATATACTGGGGATTTGCAGAGACCCTTGCATCCTCCCTCGCCCTCTGCTTAGTCTCTGGCAGGTTTATCATCCAAGGCTGGGCCCAAATGCTCCTTCTAGGGCCACTCAGCCTAGTCATTTTTTCCTTCCAAAGTACTTGCCAACTGTACATTTAGTTCTCAGTGAACACTTTCCTGAATAGCTTGTTTTATTGCTAAATGTTTTTCCAATGTATGTATGAATGAGATCATATACCTCTTAAAGGCAAGTCCATATCCGTACTACTTCTTAGCATCTCCGCCCGCATCACAGAGCCTAACACAATTTGATATATATTTATTTTACTTTAATATCCTTATTATATAATTAACTCTTGTTCATAATGAAAATGTTCATTATGGAAATGTTAGATGATGCAGACAAGCAAAAAGATTTAAAAATTAACCATAATTCCAATATCAGAGAAAACCTGCTGTTGACATTTTGTATAGGGTGTACACCAAATAGGATGTATAGAGGAGCTAAAGTTTTAATAGAATAAATTGAAAGATACATAACCACAAGTTAGAAGGGGTAAGAGGATGCAGTGACATTTCTTGAGACACCAGGAAGATGATGTGCTGTTTGTGGCCCAGGGCGGGCAGCATAAGTGTGCTTTAGAGACTTGGCCAAGCATGCTGTCCAGAAAATATACTTCTCCCATCAGTTCTTGGAACCCTTATAGCAGGAATAAAGTCCTTCCACAATAGTGTTAAAACAACTTCAGGAGACATGTGGTCCCCGAACCAGCAACATCAGCATCACCTGGGAACTTGTCAGAAATGCAAATCCTCAAGCCTGATCCTAGACTTAACTGAATCAGAAACTCTGGGGGTTGGGCCCAGCAGTCTGTGTTTTAACAAGCCTTCCAGGTGATCCTGATGCACAATAAAGTTTAAGAACCACCATCTAAGACTGGGAGCGTATCTTGTTCATTGTTGAGTTCTCTGTCTCAGCACCTGGTGCCTAGAAGGTCGTGAAGAATCTGCTAAATCAAGAATACAAATACCCCTTAATGATGCATCACTTTTAAAAATTATTTTTTTATGGTATTATTTCTCATCAAAATATGTAAAAGATATAATGAGTACCTAGTATATCCAGCACTATCTATAGCAAATTAAATCTTAACAGTTGGCCACATTTCCTTTAGATATTTTTCTGGAGAACAAAAACATTGCAGATACAACTGAGAGCTTTCTGTGTGTCCTCTTCCCAATCTCATTCTTTCTCCTTCTTCAGAAATAACCAAGATCATGAATAATTAATCATTCTTATACATGTTTTATGCTTTTACTGCATACTCATGTATCTATAAACAGTATATGGCATTGTTTTGCAGGTTTTTAAACTATTTAAATGGTGTCACACTCTACATACCCTGCAATTAGCTTTTCTTCATTGTTTTTGAGATTTATCATTGTGCAGACACAAAGCTGTGATTCATCATTGTAATTGCTGTATAATATTCCCTTGTATGAATACACAATGATATATGAATCTGATCTTCCATTAATGGCATTTAAATGTTTCCAGTTGATTTAGTTTTTCACTATTAAAAGTAATGCTGCCACAAACATATATATCTTCCGGTACAATCAAATAGTTTTCCTCTAAGGTACAGACCTAAGAGTCGGTTTCCCGTGATGTAGGATTAATAGCATTTCCAATCTTAATAGATAAAATCAAATTGCTCCCCAAAGTGGCTGTACCAATTTCCCCACTCTTTTCCAACATTTGGTATTGTTAGAGTTTTAGACTTTTGCCAACCTGATGAGTATGAAATATCAATAGTATCTCATTTTTATTATAAATTTCTCACTACCTTAATTTCTGGTGAGGCTGAGCACCTTTTTATATGCTCATAAGCCATTTGGATTTAAGAGACGTACAATTAACACATATTCACACGGAAGTATAAATCGCTAACATATCTCTACTTCTGAAAGTGATTTTTGATAGGGAGAAAGCCTGAGAGGGAAGAATAAGTGGGAAAATCCCTGTGGGGACGGGAGGAGATGAAGTGGGGAGAAGGTAGAGGTATCATTTGCCTTCCTCAAGGTCCTTTCAGGGCTGGTCCTGGCCAATTGTCGCATCAGCTGTGTTCCCTTCCCCTAAGAGCTGGAATCCCTGGGAGAGGCTGAAGGAAAGTGGAAGTTGTAGTAAAATCTTCACTGAGGAAGGCTTTTTCTGGTCCTGAGTTTTTCAGGCTTCTTGGATTCAAGACTAGTTAATCCAGTGGTTGTCAATGAGAGAATTACATCCCTACTAGGGTATGTTGTGGAAATTTGGGGGGATTTTTTATTATCACAATGATCAGGCGTTACTGGCATTAGGAGATTGGGACCAGGGGTGCTATACCTCCTTCCATGTATGAGACAGTACTACCCAACAAACAATTTCCATGAATGCTCCACACAACTTTCAAAAGCCCATTTATATGGGTGGAAAGCCTGTTCTAATGATCAAGACTAGCACCTAACTCTTTTCCACATAATCACAAAGTGTATTGTGGGTTTACACTGATTTTTCCAGGAATGTAAACTACTATTTAAACTGAGAGAAGATTCTAACTTTGTTTTGCTCAGCACTGACAACTTCATTACGTTTTCTATTATAGTTAGGCCTATGCATTTTATATAGTTTTATGATAAACAGCTCTTCTTTTCTTTCCCCTTTATATGTGGACATTATAATTATTTAAAAATTTTGTGTGTAGAATGATCATATTACCTATGAATTCCGTTTTGGTATAGAAAAAGGCCATTACAAAATGTTTATTGGGAACCAGTGAACTAATAGTACCTTGTTAAGGAAAGCTAGGCTAAGAGAGTAAAAAAAAAACCCTAACTTACCCCAAGATGCCACAGTTGGTAACTGAGAGACCTACAAGACCCTTGTAGGATGAATCTAAAGTGCTTCCAAAACGAGGGGAAAAAAACATTGGTCCAAATCTTTAAATGGGAAATTCTATCACAGAGGACCTTATAACTAAAAAGGAGGCATATAGTGAGGCCTGTCCTGGGGTAGACTCAAGGAAAATAATTTCAGAGGATCAACTTATAAATAGGTCTTAAAAGAACAATCTTGTGCCACCGGGGCCTCTGCAGAAGGTTGTATAGCTGCGCCCTGGCTGAGGGGGCAAATGGAGTTGAATTCCACCCTGCATTCTGCTCACCAAGATGTGTGCCCAAATGAATGGTCTACCTTTTAAAATTTTGCACAAAGGAGGTTATTCACACATGGCCCCATGTGCAACCACCACCATCTCTGCTGGTTCACACTAAAAAATCGGCTAGTTTTCATCTTCAGATCCAAACCATCATTGCTAGCAATATATTCTTCATAACAATATTCCACTGATCTAGAACAAAAGCAATTTAAAAGCCTCAGGCTGTTTGTTATAATAGAATTTTCCTCATGTGAAAAAGTAAGCATTGCTGTTGCATTATTAATGGAGTTTTATTGTTTTTTCCACCAAGTTGACAGTTTTAGGATCATGTTGGTACGATTTATTCTACTAAATGATTAGAATACTTCTGTCACATTTCTATCTTCCTTTTCTAAATTGGAAATATTTGTATTCTTGCTTCAAAGTCCAACATTTAATGAGATTTGAACTTGTTTGCTTTGTGTTGAACGGGATTAACCCCCCGCCAGAGCCCACTCTCAAGTCTTTGTGTTGGGGAGGCCCTGGTTATGTGGGCAAATGGATGGTTATTCTCAGCAATAAAAATGAGCAAATAACATGAAAGCACCCATACCTCAAAAAGCAGAAGAGTGACCTCTGTTTGACCTTGAGGTCTGTGCAGAGAAAAGTTCCTTAACAGACATAACAAGCTTCGAGCCAGAGAGAAAGAGAAGAAGATTGCTTACTTTCTGATTACTTTGTTTAAACCAACCTCCTTTCTAGTTTATAATCCTTTAGGGGAGCATATTAAGAAGGGGTGGTTTAAGGTCTGTTTAGAGTGGAGGAGAATCATGAAATAAACAATTAATATTTAGGAAAGGGACCCAGAACCCTGTATTTGTAGGATTTTTTCTTCCCCCATTTAATGAATAATAGCCTTGGGCTGTGGTCTCGGGCATCCCATGTATTTATTTTGATTACTGTTGTCATATATTCACTGGTTACATTCTTTGCGTTATTTTGGACAATCCAAAAATTAGGAGAACTCATTAGAGTAAATAATGCAATCATTTCTGCTGGCATGAGTTGTGTATAGAATACAGGAGTGTCAATTCCAGTAACAGGGAAGTAAATTCAGTCGTCACATTTTATCCTGGCCAAGTGGTCTTGGAACTTTTGCCTTGGGTAATTTTTTAAAAATCAGTCCTATTCCTTGCCTTTCAACCAAAGACTCCCTTACATTGCAGCTTAACATTTGGTCTCTGTTGCTCCTGCCCGGAGGCTATTCTGCATTGTCCAGCTTCTAGGCTTCTGCTCAAGTCAGTGCCTCCCGCTGGGATGACACCCCCCCCCCCCCAGGCTTTTGTGCCTACTGAATCCTTCTTATCCTCAAAGCGGAGTTCAAATCCCAGTTCTTCCAAGAAGCAAACTGCCTTCACACCTGTTCTTCCTCCTCCAAATTTCGCCAACTCATTGCTTGGCCCTTCCCAATATATGTTCCCGCGTGCTGCAGCTAAGACCCGACACAGCCAAAAATAAATAAATAAATAATAAATACATCTTAAAAAAAAAAAATCATTGCATCGCCAGCAGTGCCTGACACAGTACATGATAAATTCTGAACAGCTATTTGTTAAAACTTGAAAATATTTTCCTTCTGACTCATAACAGTTTTCATTGTCATTAATATTATAGTTTCTCTCTTTAAAATCATGCCCATTGGTCTTATGCTCCAGTTTCAAAAGTTGATATTGTTTCCACTGCATAAAAAGTATTTTATCCTTACAGATGAAGTCACTTAAGAAATAGAAGAGATAGCAGGAAAAAAAGGGAGAAGACCATTATTAGATAACAGAGAGAAGGAGGAAAGTTTACCCTATGGCGCAGAGGAGCCCATGTAAAAGATGTCTTTCATGGGTTTAATTTCATCTGGTTAATTTTGCTCCATTTCAGGCAAAGGAGAAACAAGGCATTTATATACCTGTACAATTCTCTGTAACCCCACCTTCTTTCATTTACTTGACCTTCTGATAATGACCTACTTGAATCAGCATCTGTGATCTATGATATGGACCCCAGTCACTTAGCAGGAAGTAGTGCTATAGAAGTTTTGAACCATGCTATCCAATGTATCGGTCAGAGCCTGGTCAAGAAATCAAAGCCATTCCAGCTATTACAAGAAAGAAAAGATACTGTTTTTGAGAGTGTGGGATGATGATGACTTTTTCCCATCTTTCTACTGTCTTATGTCTTCCAAATTTTCCACAATGATCATGTACTACTTTCATAATCCGAGAAAGTAAAACAAATTATATTTTAAAGATGATGCTTATTCCAAAGACTTAAGACGATCTTCCCATACTCTTGGAAGAGAAACATATTAAGCCACTGCCAGTGATTAAAATAATCGTCAAACTCTTCCTAGGGATCTGTAAGTTGACCTTTGACAAATCATTTAACTTTCCTTTGCAGCCCTTTGGCTGTCTGCAACATTGTCACACGTGTGCCTGTTCTCTCACATAAATGTGGCTGGGATTAATAAGGTCACCATTTCTAAATGTTCTTCAAGATCCTTCCATAGAAAAGCATTTTGCAAGAACAAATGATTATTGCCCTATTATTATTTCCTTGAACATCGATGGCTGCCAACCTTGAATAAAATTGTATTTAGAAACACTCTTCCCTATGCCTTTCTCCTGAATATAATAATTCTTAGGAGTAAATGGAGGGAGAATTCTCTTCCAAAGCTACATAGGATACGTGACAAATCATAGCTTTGTCATTTTAAGGAAAAACAAGTTTAAACCCAAGTTTATAATTTTTCTTTCCATTTACCATGCCCATGCTCTCATCAAACTTATGTACCTTGGGGGCAAAATGAAATGGGAAGCTTAAAATTTTTTTGTGCTCTTGAATTTTAAATATGTAAAAAGCCAGAACTAGAAAAGGACCTTGAAAGTGTATCTGATTTTGCACTCTTCCTTCAGATAGATGAACAGGTAAACTATCCAAAACAAGTTTCAGTCCATTCCATTCATAATCTCTAGGAATCAGGAAATACATTGCTATCCCAGATAGTCTTCTCCAGAATTTAGAAGTGAATATTATATTCATATTTGACCAGAATATCTACATCTCCAGCTCCACAACTGCCCTAGAAATCTCCCCTAGAAGAACACCAGTACATGGAATCTTTTATTAGAAGCCCAATTACACGTAGTGAAATGGCAGGCATTGTGGAAGGAGAATTTCACAGGTCCCATCTCTGTCTTGCTATAATTTTTGATTGAACATGAACAGGCACACCTGCACACAAATGGTAGAGGTTTTTTTAAAAATCAAATCAATAGCTAAGTGGACAAGGAGGTATTCATGCCTTACATAAGGAGCCTTCCTTCCACTGGCCAGGTAATGGATTCTGTCCAGGAAATTCATTTACAGAGGATAGCGACTTTCTGTAAAATAAGGGAATTTTTTTTTCCAAATATTCTTCCAAAAGGGAGAAGGATTGATGAAAAATTGGGTTGAAAGCCAATCTATTTGAAACCCATATATAAAACTTGGTCATTCATCCTCTTTATACCCAAGTAATTATACCCATAATTATGATTCAAACCCCTAGCAAACTCCTTGCTATAAATAACCACACATATCCCCCAATGTGTTTGAGAAGCTTCTCCTTAGTCCACACGTCATGGCTCACCTTTCTCCTGGACCCAGCTCTCTTCTGCTGACTGATATTGCTAACCATCTCCATCTAGGGGTTAGGGATTCCACTTTTAGTTGTAATTCTTTGCTCCAAGCCTGGGCACCAGCTCTTTCCTAACTTCTCCCAGCAACATTGAGACCGAGATGTAACATTAATAACACCTACTGGAGGGAATTCCCTGGCGGTCCAGTGGCTAGGACCATTGCGCTTCCATTGCAGGGGGCACAGGTTCGATTCCTGGTTGATGAACTAAGATACTGCAAACCACATGACACAACCAATAAATAAATAAATTAATTAATTAAAAAAAAAATAACACCTACTGGAGGTTGAGAATAATAGGCAGGGTGTACTACTCAAGAACAACTTATAATTACTTCCTAAGTCTAAGCAAGTCCATGGCCATTCTCCTGGCCTGCTCCAAGCAGCTCAACCTCTACCATGGAAGTGGCCAAGTCTTTCCTTTCTGTGAAGAATGGTTGTTCCCACCATCAATCACCGTGTAAATAGGTTCATTTTCAGTCGTAATATAAAAAATGGAAGAAGACCCTTAAATGAGAGAGAAAGAGGAAATTCCATTTTCCTTCTGGGGAACTAGAGACCAGTTTTTCCAGGACTTGGAAATGTGGAAAGACCTAGAATGCCAGCTATCTTAACACCAACCTGAGGAGAGGCCAGGTCACAAACAAGTTCAGGGTCAAGAGAAATGCAGGGAAACAGAGCTAGATATACTGGATTGGATCAATCTGAAACCTGCCCTACCTCTGGAAGTTCAGTGATGAGAGCCAATACATTTCCTGACAATCCAAGTCAAACTGAATTAGGGTTATTTTTGTTATTGGAAAAAAAAGGCACTCTGCTATATTTCCATATTCCTAAATATGCTTCTACTGCCATTTCTTGGTTTATCAATGTTAGACATTATCTATTTAACTTGTCCTATGATAGATGAAAAACTCAGCTCATTTTCCAACACCTCCTCTACCTTCCCTTTTAGTTGCTCTATACCTTTATAACTATAAATAACATCCTAACACCTTTAGTTTTTGTTTCGTCAACTATCTTTTTATAGAGTTAAGGTACTAGCTCCCCAACAAATCCACTCAGTAATTCTACACTTCACTTTGTATCTTCTGTCATCCATACTTGATTTTTGCATTATCAAGTTTATAACTAGGTCTCCTAAGCTTTACCAATGGGTTGGTTATGAACAACTAAAAATCAATTAAAACTCTTTGCTCTTGGCAATAAATGCATTATGATTACAGAGTCAGATACTGTTCAATAGTAGCATTGTCCATCTCCTCTCATTTTAACTCCATGGAAGTCTCTAAAAACTTGACCTGCTGTAGAGCTGAGAAATACATACATATATATATATATATATATATAATATATATTATATATATATATAATATATATTATATATATATATAATATATATTATATATATATATATTATATATATATATATATATTTGGGGAGAGACAGAGACAAAGACAGAGAGACAGACACATTCAGATAGATACAGATGATGTGACTGTAAAAGAGCAAGGATATGGTCTGCTTGGGAGTTATATTCTATACATAAATGAAAAAAATTTTACTATGGCATGAATATTTGGGGCATAAAATCCTTGTGAAAATTAAATACTCACATATGTAACATATATATATATACATCATTCACACACACCTGTGTAGAGTGAGAGAAAGACGGCCAAAAAAATAAAACCTCTTTACATTATTGTGACTGTGAAAATATTGTTCATTACAGAAGCAGTGATCATTAGATTTCCTTTCTTACTGCTTTTTGTTTTTCCTGGAGTTTCTATCTGCATTTATTTTATCCTATACTATTTATAATTTTTTATGAATAATGTAAGAAAATTTTCCACATCACTATTTATAGTTTTCCAGTAGTTTTTCAAAACTTTCTCTATGCATTTGCGTGCGTGTGTGTATGTGTGTATAAAGAGAGTTTTTGTAGGTTTGTTTTATGTTTTATTGCACTGTACACGTGGTTCTTTGACTTTTTTTTTTTTTTGGCCTTGTGGCATGTGGGATCTTAGTTCCCCCACCAGGGATTGAACCCTGCGCCCCCTGCATTGGGAGAGTGGAGTCTTAACCACTGGACCACCAGGGAAGTCCCTTGATTCTGCTTTTTTAACTTTTAATTCTCACCTAAGAACTGGTATGGTTGTATCAGAGTTTTGTTTATTTGTTTGTTTTGTTTTTCTAAAATTGTTAGACCTCAGTTGTACAAATGGATTGACATGATTTGATTATTCATACACCTTAGTTACAGCCAATTTGGGGTTTTATTCCTTTACCCCCCACTCTTCCGCCTTCACCATAGACATCTACTCTCAGATATTTAACGTGTGTCTTTCTAATCCACCTGCCATATACTTCTTTGATAACATACAGCATTATTTTGTGAGCTTAAAAATTATTACAAAAATGGCTTCTTTCTGTATGACTCTACGACTTGCTTTTATCATGCAAATTACATTTGCTACCCATCCACATTGATAAACATGTCTGTTTATTCCTTTTAACTGCTACATAGTAATCTATCATATGATTAGACCACACTTTATCCATTCCTCCATCATTATCATTTAAGTTCTTTTTGACTATTTGCTATCACAAATAGTGATGAAATAAACATTATTGTACATGTCTCCTTGTGCACATGTACAATCCATAGATCATTTAACAAATTTAAAAAAATTTTTATTATTATAGAATAATAATGTCTTAAATTTTTATTATTATAGAATCTCTTTGTCATATGTGCATATATTCTTATAGTGTATGCTGTGTAAGTAGCATGCTTACATAAAAGGGTATGCATTTTTAGAATTTTGATATCATTAAATTATCTCTAAAAAGATTATATCAATTTAGATTCCCAACTGAAATTAGGATATCAATTTTCTGCCTATTTGCCTTCACTTGATATAACCAGTATGAAATTCTTGACTACATCATAGTTAACAAATAGTTTCTCATTGTTAAGATTTGCATGTCCCTGATTAACTGTAAAAGGGACATATCTTTTAATATCTTTATTGGGTTTTTGTTTTACTTCTTTATAGCCATTGACAATTTTTCTACTGAATTGCCTTTTTTTCTTGTTGACTAACTGTCTAACAGATTTGTGGCAGTAATTTTTTGTTACTCTATATATGACGAAAATCTTTTCTTCTAGGCTCTTGCTTATTCTTTCACTTTGGTTCTGATGTTGAAGTAATCAAATTTATCAACTTTTCCTGTAAAGCTCTTTGTGCAAGCATGAGTATGTCTTGCTTTAGAGAATTTCTCTACCCCATGGGTTACAAATATTTGTTACAAAATATATATATATATATATATTTGTCTGTATTTTTATCTAACACTTTCGTAGCTTTGGGTTTTTTTTAATCCATCTGGAATTTAATTCCAAAAGTTGTATGTGGCAAGGATATATACTAAGTTCTTATATAGAGACAGATCTATTTCTATAGTCTCCATTCTGCCTCATTAACCTATTTATCTATTTCTATGCCAAAACCACACAATTTTAATTGCTTTAGTATTATAAAATATTTTGATATTTCATATGGCAAGTCCTAATATCTGTTTCTAGCAGTATGGTGGGCCGGATAGCCTTAACAGCTTCTTTCTGCAAGACAAGTAAAAATTCTGGACAAAATAGATTTGTTTTCAGTTTTAAGAACAGGTTAGCAATAAAGTTACAAAAAGTTACATAGGCCAAATGGGTGAAAGGAGAAATCCAAGTGCAATGCCAGGTGCCTTAAAGTCATCTTTTATGACCTCAAGTTTCTATTTTGACATCCTCCCAATGTCTAGAGCATGGAAGTCCTTCCAAAGTGAGGGAGATGGATAGGAGACCCATGCACAAAGCTAAAATACCAAAAGATGAGCTAGAAAACTCCAGCATACAGAAAAGTACAGTAAGAAAACTTACCTGCTTCAATCTTGATGGTGGATGGGAGGGAAAATAAAAACATCCTCTGAAAATATAGAACCACAGTTAGGCTTCACGTAGGTGCATGGCTTAAATTCACATGGCCCGGGACTTCCCTGGTGGTGCAGTGGATAAGAATCCTCCTGCCAATGCAGGGGACACGGGTTCGATCCCTGGTCTGGGAAGATCCCACATGTCCCAGAGCAACTAAGCCCGTGCGCCACAACTACTGAGCCTGCGCTCTAGAGCCCACGTGCCACAAGCACTGAAGCCCGTGCACCTAGAGCCCGTGCTCTGCAACAAGAGAAGCCACCACGAGAAGCCCACACACTGCAACGAAGAGTAGCCCCCGCTCACCACAACTAGAGAAACCCCGTGCGCAGCAACGAAGACCCAACACAGCCAAAAATAAATGAAATTAAATTAAAAAAAAATAAAAATTCACAAGGCGCATGTTTTCTGAGAAATCTCGATCTGATTGTTTATTTCTTAATGGTTTCAGAACAAATATAACATTGATATCAAAACCTGGCAAAGATTGCACAAAGAAAGAAAATTACAGGCCAGTCTCACTTATAAATATCAACATAAAAACATTAAATAATATATTAGCAAGCAGAATCAAGGGGTACATTTAAAATAATAAAGTGTTGTTTATTCCATGAATGAAAAGATGGTTTAATATCAGTGATATTTCTATATTAATATATCTGAGGAGAAAAATTATCTCAACTGATGCTAATAAGGATTTGGAAAAAAATAAAAACCCATTCTTGATTTTAAAAAACACCCCATGAAATATAAATGGATGATTTATTTAACACGATTTATTAAGCCAGAAACAAGAAACAATCTTAATGGAGAACAACGGAAGAACTCATGCTAAGGTAAGAAACAAGCTGAAGATGCTCCCTATCACCACTGCTATTGAACATTGTCCTGAAGATATTAAATACAATTAGACAAGAGAAAGTGTAAGAATTGTAAGAGATTGTAAAACTGTCACTATTTTCAGAAGATATGATTTTATATTTAAGAGAACCAACTGAAAATCTACTACTAATAATAAGAGAATGCAGTAAATTGCAGGTTATAAAATTAATATACAGCAATGAATAGTTTTCTCATATAAAACA
The DNA here is from genome assembly GCF_965194805.1 of Balaenoptera borealis. NCBI lineage: Eukaryota > Metazoa > Chordata > Mammalia > Artiodactyla > Balaenopteridae > Balaenoptera > Balaenoptera borealis. Next base: position 76,561,377 of record NC_138869.1, read on the forward strand.
ATACTAGTTTTAAAAATACAATGGAAAAGAAAGGCACATCTGCAACAGCAAATACAACAACAAATAGATAAAACACAAGAATAAACTTAACAAGAAATATACATCTTTATGAGGAAAATTTCAAAACGCTGCTGTAGGACACAAAACTAGAACAGAACAGGGCTTCCCTGGTGGCGCAGTGGTTGAGAATCTGCCTGCTAATGCAGGACACACGGGTTCGATCCCTGGTCTGGGAAGATCCCACATGCCGCGGAGCAACTACTGAGCCTGCGCGTCTGGAGCCTGTGCTCCGCAACAAGAGAGGCCGCGATAGTGAAGAGGCCCGCGCACCGCGATGAAGAGTGGCCCCCGCTTGCCGCAACTAGAGGAAGCCCTCGCGCAGAAACGAAGACCCAACACAGCCAAAACTAAATAAAAATAAATAAATAAATAAAAGATTACTTAAAAAAAAAGTAGAACAGAACAATGGAAATACATGCCTTATTCTTTGGTAGAAAAATTCAACATGACAAAAAGTCTGTTCTCTCTGAGTCAATTTATAAATTTAACCTGATCTTAATAAAATTACCAATGGATTTTTTCCCCAAGAAATAGATAAGTTTTTTCTAAATTCATTCCAAAAAATAAATAAGCAAGAGTAACCAAAAAAACTTGAAAAATGAAGAACAATGTGGTGGAGCTATCCCAAATGGATATTAAAACATGCTAACAGGTCCCAATAATTGTGCATGACTAAACAGGCTAAAGGAGGAGAATTTAAGTTGCAGAAATAGAGCCAAATACATACAAAAATTTAGTATATAAAAAGATGGTAACTCAAATCAGAATGGCAAGAAAAAGTTTCAAATAAATGTTGAGACAACCGAGTAGCCACCTGGAAAAAATAAAGTTGAATCTATTCCTCTCATCATGTACCAGGAAAAAGGCAACTATCTTTAAAATCTTGATATTGAAAAATGAAACTATAAAACTATCAGAAGAAAACATGAGTAACTTCTTTACAAGCTAACTATGACTCAAAATGCAGAAGACACAGACACACACAAAAAATAGTAATTTTTACTACATAGAACTTTTTAAAGTACATGGAAAACTATGCCAAAGCAATGTTGAAAGACAAATGATAAATTGGGAAAGATATATTTGCAACCTGCATCTTAGACAAAGTGCTAATTATCCAAATATATGAAGAATTACAATAAATCAATACAAAAAAGACCAATAATGATCAGTCTTTTCAAAGAAAAATGAGCAAAGTACGTGAACTGAAAGTTCATAGAAAAAGAGATACAAATGGCCCCTACACATGTAAAAAGAAAGTAAACTTTCTTCAAGTCATAATATGAAAAAAGCAAATTGAAACTAAACTGAGATAACTATTAAATTAGGAAAAACCCAAAAGTTAAGCAGCAGTTTCTGTTAGCAAGGCTGTGGGGAATCAGGTAATCTCAACCATTGCCAGTGGGAGTGAAAAGTGACACAACCATAATAGGAAGCAATTGGCAATATTTCCCAAATTTGCAATACATTTACCCTTTGACCTGATATTTCCACTTCTGGAGATTTTATATGTTTCCCTCCACACTGACAAAATGATGCATGTACAGGATAATTCATCATTGCTTCATTGTCTACAATAGAAAAAGATCAGAGACAACCAAATGCCCATCAATAAAGAACTGGTTAAATAAACTATGCTCTGTTCACACACCAGAACACAATACTACTAAGGTCATAACACTTCTTTTGCAACACCATTAAATTAAAGTTCGGCAGTCCACTGTCACATGGGTTAGACATATATTTAAATTTCCTCACACATTCTGATTTTGGAAATCTGACATCTTCTCTAAATAGTTGCACATATATCTCAACTTTCACTTTCTCCAGTAACAATACATCAATCGCCTTCACACATACTAAGGGTAGTCCCTCCTTGCCCCCTCGAAGAAGTTTAATGACTGTCTCATATATACAATAGAGCTCATACCCCAGGAATTCTGAATTCATGTGCTATGAAAATTAAATGAGAAAGCACATGTGAAAGCATTCCTTGGCACTTAGCAGGCTCACAACAAGTAGATGTTGTGAGTTGGACATGTCTCTACATATGGATGGCATCTAAGGTTGATTTTTTTAAAAAATGCAAATTAAATTACCAAATGCATTTGTTTTCAAAGGCATATATATATATATTCACATATATATAATTATCTATATATATAGGTATATCATTATCTACATATCTATATATATAATTGGCCTGCCAGACTGTGAGTCTGTGTTTCCATTTCTCAGGTGAGACAGTGTAAGCTCTAGGAAGCCAGCAGTGACTTACACTCTATACTCTGAGTCCTACCCTACCAGAGGGCTTTACGCTCCATGTGGCTTCTTTCTATACCCATGATGATGTTCATAGCTGGCCTTGGCGTATGGGAGTGAACCTCCAGGGCCCTTGGGGAAAATGAAGTTGTTCCCCCTCCCTCCTCCCATGTTACATATCACAGTTAGGCTCACTCAACTCCGTTCCAACTCCCTTGTAATATGCTTCACTAAGTACTTCAGATAAAAAAAGATAGATTATGTATTTCCTAGACTCCTTGACAGCGAGAGTTCTGAGTCCATCAAGGAAACACACCTGGGGTTTTGGAAGGCAGAAATAAGGTACAGGCCACACTTCTGCTGTTTTCTGTTATTTCTGTTGGCACACATGAAAACAGAGATGGTTTGGGTTCTTCTGTGACAGCAGTGGCAGGAGTCCCAGTGTCTGTTTCTTAGCTCTGCGGGTGTCAGGAACAATGTGGTCCTAGCACTTCCTGATCCCCCAACTTACTAGTATTAGACAGAAGTAACAGCTCCCTTTGTGGGCCACTTCTACCATCTTGTTCTAGGGGTCATTCTTGGAAGCTCAACCTAGGGCTCTTCTGATAACCCTTCAAACAATTTTGTAAGCACATAATTCCCTTATTAAAGGGTTGTTGAAATTAGCCAGAGTGGTTTCTGCTATTTGCAAATGGACCCTAATTGATAGACCCTATAAATGCCACTTCCTCTCACACCCCCACCTTCCCTCAAGGCTGTGGGTGGAAAAGGTATTCCATTTGTTCAAGCGTTTTAATCCTATAAGCTTACCAAACATGGGGATATATAACCCATTGTAGGATATTCTCAACCAATTATAGGTCAGAACAATAAATGCAGAAAATTTCTCCTGGTAAAATATATTGAATGTGTGGAGAGAAAAGAATGAGAAAGGAAGAGAGAAAGAGAGGAAGGAAGGAAGGAAGGAAGGAAGGAAGGGGGAAAGAGGGAAAGAAAGGGAAAGGGAGAAAGGGAGGACGGAAGGAAGGAAGGGAGGGAGGGAGGGAGGGAGGAAGGGAGGAAGGGAGGGAGGAAGAAAGGGGAAAGGGAAAGAAAGAAAGAAAGAAAAAAAGAAAGAAAGAAAGAAAGAAAGAAAGAAAGAAAGAAAGAAAGAAAGAAAGGAAGAAAGGAAGAAAGGAAGAAAGGAAGAAAGGAAGGAAAGAGGGAGGGAGGGAGGGTGGGAGGAAAGAGAGAGGAAAGACTACAGGTATATAAAGCAGCTTTGGTGAGTTGACACTGAGCAGGGAGAACTAGATGCTGAACCAGAAGATAAATCTTGCCACCCTCACATTTTTACCCCACAGCTTCCCCTGATGATGATGAGTTTGGTTTTAGGGCAGAGTTGACCATCAGGAAAACCAAATAACTGAGAAAGTGGCTGGAGAAGTCACCCATCCCAACCGGACTCCTTGCCTGGGTCTGCATTCATGATGCAAATTTTCCAAAATGCTCTGGTTAGCAAATAAAAAGCTGGTTGTGGGATATAAAGAAAAATCTCTGATACTACGTTTATACCCATCCCAAGTACTCTTTCAGGAGGAGATTTTTTTTATTTAAGAGTAAAATGTAGTTATTTTTATTTAAGGTAGTTCCCCATCTTGAACACATTTACATTTTTCTTCCCTCATTTACAGCCTATTTCCTGAAAAATGTTGAGAAGATTTAAGAGTCTAATATTTTCCAAGGTCATCTCATGATTCATCAGTTTACTGTTTGTTAAAATATCAGCCTCAAGAAACTGGCTTAAATGGGAATGTTCATCTGGATTTTCTCTTCTGATTTACTTCATGGATGACATGAGAATTAATTAAAAGATTAAAAAGTCAACATTGCGTTGAGTCTCTTGAATAACAAAGAGGCCCTGTAAGAACCAAGTGAGGCTACAACAGGCACCCCTCATCCTATAATATAGAATCATATATTAATAGAATTTGTAACCAGGAGGGGCCTTAGACCTGTCACCTTATTTCACAGAGGAAGAAGCCAGACCCTAGAAAAAGGAAATGACTAACTCAGGATCACACCCTCAGCCAGTGGCATAGCTAGGACTAGAGTTCAGGTCTCCTGAGAGTCACCCTCCAGTGCTCTGCTCTTGCTTATTTTCAAGTGTATCCTTTTTGATCACTCTTCCCTTTCCTGTTCTGCAGCTGTTTCTACTTTAGTAGGAGTCAGACACCTTTCTGATTGTCCCTACTTAGGAGAAGTCAAAGGTCATTTAAATAGCTGAGAATTTCCTTCTCATCTAGAGCTCCATAGAAGTCAGGACCCCCATCCCCATGGTGCAGGGGAGGAAGATAAACTTCAGAGGTGAAGTTGACTTGCCCGAGGCCACACAGCTAAGGCTCAGACTCAGGCCTCCTAACACCCAAGCCAACGTCCTTCCCAGCACATTATAATAGATGGTCTGGTACCTTCCATGTGTTTTTGTTTTAAGAAGCAGATAGTAAGCAGAATTTGGTCTAATTAAAGGCCATCCAAGGGGGATTAATGAAGTCCAAAAAGGACCTTATTAAAAGGAGTTGTCCTCTACAAGGCAAGACAATGGCAGTTATCCTTCCAAAATGAACATTAGAAAGAAGTTCTTGAGTAATTTTCCAATCATTTAACTTCAAGATTTCTATCTATAGAGTACATGTGGGTCTGCATGTCCTTTTAAGATGGCCTGAATCAAGGATGACTTAGCAGAAAGCTGCTAAAGGTCAATGATCATGAGCTATTACCTTTCTTCATGCATAATTGTTACCTAATGAAAGTAATATAAGCACATTACAGATCTTTGGAAAATTTAGGAAAGAAAAATATATACCCAGAATTCTACCATCCACCATGTTATTGTTATTATTTTGCATATTTCCTTTCTGTCTTTTTCCTAGAAGTGTTTTACATAGTTTTAAGGGGTCTTGCTCTCGTTTCCATAGCATACTTACAAACTTGAACCCTGCTTTCCCCTCTGGCATTAGATCATAAATATTTTTCTTGTAATACATTGTCTTCATGAGCATCATGTTTAATGTCTGCAAAACATTCTACCTCATGAGAATCCCATAAAGTGTCTTTGACCTTTTGCAAGGTCCATGAACATTATTCCAGGGAATTCCGGGGAATGTGGAACATTATTCCACATTCAAAGTTGGCAATAGCATTTGTTTGAATTTCAAAAAGTAAAAAGTAGCTCAATTAGTTATTTAAAACATTTCCCCTTTAAAGACCAGCATGAGAGAACCTCTGGGTATGTGTTAAGTGAGCTGCACAGACAGGATTAGAGGAGGTCATGAACCGTCCCCTCAGTCCTTACCCCGCTCAACACAACACCATGGGCACTAATATCTAAGAAACCTATTGGACAGTTATAGTCTTTATTCCTTATTGCATTATTTAGTCTACACTCATAATGATTATAGACTATCAACAGAAAGAATAAGGAATACTGTTATTAAAATATAGAAAGTGAATGAGAAGCATTAAAATTATAATTCTGTACTGATACATACTGTAACATGGATGAACCTTGAAAACATCATACTAGATGAAAGAGACCAGGCACAAAAGGCCACATATTGTATGATTTCATTTATATGAGATATCCAGAATAGGTAATTCCATAGAGACAGAAAGAAGATTAGTGGTTGCCAGGGGCTGGGAGATGGGGCAATGGGGAATGACTGCTTAATAGTTATGGGATTTCCTTTTGGGTTGATGAAAATGTTCTGGAACTAGATAGTAGTGATGGTTGCACAACATTGTGAATGTGCTAAATGTCATTAATGGTAAATTTTATATTGTGTGTATTTTACCACAATAAAAAAATTATAATTCTGAAATTTTTCCTTGAGAAAGTCTTTACCAGATATGTAAGTTGTTTTTATTTTATAACTCTAATAACATGAGTTCAAACTTCAAAATATGTCTTATACTTTAAAATCTGTTTTAAAAGTGGGGAGAAGCAATCCATTTACTGGGAATAACAGTCATCCACACCCAAATTCCATTCCCAAATGTATTTGTAGAGAAGTATTTGCAAATGACAGTCTGAAATCTCTCTCAACTCTTCATTTGGAAACAAAATATGAAAACTATAAAAATAAAACCATTGATATTTTAAGTTAAAATGCAAGAATTCTAAACATTAGGCAATGAAAACAATTTTTTGTTTTCTTTAATCCATATTAAATATAGCATGTAGTTTCTTTCAATCTATATTAAATATAGATTTTGTCCCTAAACTAAGCATAATAAATGATTCCATTTAAAAATGTATATCACAAATTATGTTTTTTCTCTTGTAAGTATTTTAAAGTGTTTGTCACACGTTAATAGGAAGTTAAATTTTGTCTTAATAACATGGATATTAACAAAGGTTGCAGTGAATTAATCTTTATCATACAATTTTAATACTATTTTGTTAAAAATAAAATATTTTACGAAAAATTTAAAATATGTATCAATGAGTTAGTATTTACAAGCGCAATATTTTAAATATTTTTCAGTGCTTAAAACAATGCCTGGCACTTATTAAGCATCATATATGTTTGTTAAATAAAGACAATGCAAAAATTATGGAATGATTTTTAAAATACTATGAATTTTATGAGACTGTATATGAGTTGACAAGGGAGACTTGCGAAGTAAAAAAAAAAAAGCTATATATCTATATATATACATATGCAGGGAAAGGCAGATTTATGTAATGATTCCCTCATTGTTGGCTATTTGGGTTACTGCCAATGTCTTGTTTTTTTTCAAAAAAATTGAAACGTAATTGACATACAATATTACATTAATTTCAGGTGTACAACATAGTGATTCAATATTTTTATACATTATGAAAAGATCACCACGATAAGTCTAGTAACATCTGTCACCATACATAGTTATTACAATATTAGTGACTATATCCCCTATGCTGTTCTTATTTTTTTTATAGCTGGAAGTTTGCACCTCTCAGTCTCCTTCCCCTATTTCTCCTGTCCCCCAACACCCTCCTCTGTCTTGCTTTTATAAGGATTACTATAATGAACAGTTTTCAAGCATAAAGATGGTTCTGTAGTTTGTTGTTTTCTTCAGGTATATTCACAGAATTAGGGTTATTGGTCCAAATGTTAGGATAACATATATTACTTTCGATATGTGTCATTATTGCTAATCTTATCTGTGTGGAACTTAGCATAAGGAAAAATATAATGCCCCAATTCGTACAGACTCTTGTATCAACCTTATCTTTTTTTGATCTTCATAATGACTCTATAGAGTAGAGGAGGTATTATCATTCCTATTTTCTAGATGAGTAAACTGAGACTTGAAGAGTTGAATCATTATGACTTGATATCTAGCTAGGAGGGGACAGTGATTTCGACTGCAGAGACACCAGCAGGAAAGACTGTCTTGTGTGATAAATTTCTTTCTCTTGGTAAGGGAGCCCACTTATTGTCAAATTGGATTTAGGTTCCACCCTAATCCAGCATGGCTTCATCTTATCTTGACTACATCTGCAAAGACCCTATTTCCAAATAAGGTCTGGGCAAACATGAATTTTGGGGGACACTACTCAACCCAGTACACTTGGGTGGGAGGACACTGATAATCTGCCCCTCACCACTTCCCATTTTGTGCTGTGCAGTAGTTAGCAGAGGTATGTGCTCCTAAACAGTGAAGGGAGCTACTTGGTTCCAATAGGCAAGGCAGCATCTTGGGAGGCTCCCCATACTCAAAAGGCCAGATAATGGGTCCATCCCCATCTTCCTCCCCAATAGCTGCTGGAAGCAAGTTTCAATAAACAGCTCCCATAGCCAGGGTAATAAAGACTCTCAAAGGAAGAGATGTGTACAGAGACAAGAATTACTAATATATCATAAAAGAGAAGCCAAAATGCAACACAGGACAAATATTTAAGGAACAATTGTTTTGTTTTGTTTTGTTTTATTTTTGGCTGCATTGGGTCTTTGTTGCTGTGCGCGAGTTTCTCTAATTGTGGCGAGTGGGGGCTACTCTTCGTTGCGGTGCGCAGGCTTCTCATTGCAGTGGCTTCTCTTGCTGCAGAGCACGGGCTCTAGGTGCACGGGCTTCAGTAGTTGTGGCTCGCGGGCTCTAGAGTGCAGGCTCAGTAGTTGTGGCTCACAGGCTTAGTTGCTCCGCCGCATGTAGGATCTTCCTGGGTCAGGGCTCGAACCCGTGTCCCCTGAATTGGCAGGCACATTCTCAACCACTGCGCCACCAGGGAAGCCCAATCTAAGGAACAGTTAATGGAACTCACAGAAGGTGATTTTAAGGGAAATATAATTAAAATCTTCACAGAGATAAGAGAGATAACTGAATCCATGAGACAAAAAGGAAGTTATGAAAAGAACCAAATAGAGGACTTCCCTGGTGGCGCAGTGGTTAAGAATCCGCCTGCCAATGCAGGGGACACGGGTTCAAGACCTAGCCTGGGAAGATCCCACATGCCACAGAGAAACTAAGCCCACTTGCCACAGCTACTGAAGCCCGTGCGCCTGGAGCCTGTGCTCCGTAGCAAGAGAAGCCACCACAAGGAGAAGCCCGCATGCCACAACAAAGAGTAGCCCCCGCTCACCACAACTAGAGAAAGCCCACGCACAGCAACAAAGACCCAACGCAGCCAAAAATAAAGTTAATTAATTATTTTTTAAAAGTTTTTAAAAAAGAAGATAACTGTTTTAAAAAAAAGGAAAAAAAAAGAACCAAGTAGAGATCTTGGAAAAGAAAAGTATTCAGAAGAAGGGGAAATAGCAGAATGAGCTGGAAACAATAGCTGAGGGATTCTCCCAGAATGTGGTACAAGAAGACAGAATGTATGAAGAAATATTTATAAACATGGAGAATAGAGCCAGAGTCTCCCAACCTATTTATACATGTTCCAGAAAAAATAAAAGACATAAATGATAAAGGGGAAGAATAATTCAAAATATAATAAAAGAAAATTTTCCAGAGCTGAATAAAGACACGAATCTTCAGATTGGGAACAGAGTAAGATGAATGAGAGATAACTACACATAAATAAATAGATAGATAAGTAAATAAATACATTTTTTAAAAAAGAAGAAAGGAAGGACTACATCTAGATATACAGAGTGAAATTTTAGAACAATGGCAATAAAGAGAATTCTTAAAATCATCAAAAGATTTTAAAAAACATTTCTACAAATCAGAATTCTCACTGGAAACATGCTGGATACAAGACAGAAGAAATATATCTTCAAAATTTTGAGAGAAAAATGGTTACAAATCTAGAATTCTATACTCAGCTATTATTCAAATGTGAATGTAAAATAAATATATTTATAGATATTCAAGGATGCAGAACATTTGCCATCCACAAAGAATTAATAGAGAATGTACTTACCTAGAAAAAAAGGAAAAATAGTAATCCTAGAGAGACACATGAGCAGTATCTTATTAAAGAAATCAGTGAAACTTATTGTAAAATCCATATAAGTTAGGGTAACCACTCGAAGAAATAGCAGATACAAGTTCCAGATTTTAAGAACGATAAAATAGGACAAAGAAAAGTCAATCAATCTTACAAAAGACAAAAGGAAACAACAGAAATCCAGGCTAAGTAGAAAAGGCAAAATATGATGGGAGTTCAGATGTATCAATATCACTTTGAATGTGATTGGGCTCAGTTCATGGATGAAAAGAGAATCTTATATTGGATTTTTTAAAATCTAGCTGTTGCAAGAGACACATCTAAAACTTGTCTAGGGAATTCCCTGGCGGTCCAGTGGTTAGGACTCCCGTGCTTTCACTGCCGAAGGCCCAGGTTGGATCCCTGGTCGGGGAACTAAGATCCCACAAGCCACGTGGGAAAAAAAATGATAAAAATCATCTAAGAAGGTTGAAAATAAAGTGATGGAAAAAGATATTCAAATAAAAATTAATAAAAAGAAACTATGTGTGATTATATTTAAAGTAAATAAAATAAAATTCAAGGAAGAGCGACTTCCCTGGTAGCACAGTGGTTAAGAATCTGCCTGCCAATGCAGGGGACATGGGTTCGATCCCTAGTCCGGGAAGATCCCACATGCCGTGGAGCAACTAAGCCTGTGAGCCACAACTACTGAGCTTGTGCTCTAGAACCCGCGAGCCACAACTACTGAAGCCCGCGCGCCTAGAGCCCACACTCCACAACAAGAGAAGCCACGGCAATGAGAAGCCTGCACACCACAATGAAGAGTAGCCCCCACTCTCCGCAACTAGAGAAAGCCTGCACACAGCAATGAAGATCCAACGCAGCCAAAAATAAATAAAATAAATAAACAAAAAAAAAAAATTCAAGGAAGAGCTGGAAAATGGACCCAGTAGTAGTTAGCACCCCTGATACCTAAATAGTGGCCTCTAAACATCATTTACCACTAAAAGGAATTAGGGCTCACTTGAGAAAAGGCTGATTCCAGGTCTGGGGCAGGAAAGGTACAAGATGAGTCTGGAACAAATTGTCATATCAGAGATAAGAAAGCCAAAGGCCACAGAGAGTATCAAAACCACTTAGGAGTCCTCATATAGCTCAATAACAAAAAAGCAAACAACCCAGTTGAAAAATGGGCAGAACACCTAAATAGACTTTTCTCCGAAGAAGACATACAGATGGTCAACAGGCACATGAAAAGATGCTCAAAATCACTAATTTAGAGAAATGCAAATCAAAACTACAGTGAGGTACCACCTCATCCCAGTCAGAATGGCCATCATTAAAGAGTCTGCAAATAACGAATGCTGGAGAGGATGTGTAAGAAAGGGAACCCTCTTACACTGTTGGTGGGAATATAAATTGGTGCAACCACTGTGGAAAACAGTATGGAGGGTCCTAAAAAAACAAAAAGTAGAGTTGCCATATGATCCAGCAATCCCACTCCTGGGCATATATCCAGACAAAACTAGAATTCAAAAAGATACATGCATCCCTATGTTCATAGCAGCACTATTTACAATAGCCAGGGCATGGAAACAACCTAAATGTCCATTGACAGATGAATGGATAAAGAAGACATGGTACATATATACAATGGAATACTACTCAGCCATAGAAAAGAATGAAATAATGCCATTTGCAGCAACATGGATTCACCTAGAGATTATCATACTAAGTGAAGGAAGTCAGAAAGAGAAAGACAAATACCATATGATATCCCTTATATGTGGAACATAAAATATGACACAAATGAACTTATCTACGAAACAGACTCACAGACATAGAGAACAGACTTGTGGTTGCCAAGGGGGAAGGGGGATGGGGGAGGGATGGACCACCCCTGGTCCGTCAGAGAATTCCCTTAGTGTCTTTTTCTAACTTTTAAAAAATTTGTGAGGGAATTCCCTGGCCGTCCAGTGGTTAGGACTCCGTGCTTTCACTGCAGAGGGCCTGGGTTCAATCCCTGGTCGGGGAACTAAGATCTCACAAGGCGCACAGCACGGCCAGGAAAAAAAGACACTAAGCCTAAGAAGTTTAATGGACAAGTACTAGTAAACTTTCCAAAAAGAGATAATTTCTATGTTATATACATTATTCTAGTGTTGGAAAGGTATCTAACTCGTTTTGTGCATCCAGCAAAGCACTGACGCCAAAACTCAGCAACATTAACCTCACCTGGAACATAGATGCAAAAATTCTATTTAAATTTCAGCAAGGCAAATACAACAGTGTAGCAAGGGAATATATTATGACAAAGGGAGGTTAATTACAGAAGTCCAAGAATCTAATTTTAACTTAGAAAGTTTATATAATTCACTACATTTACAGATTAAGGCATCTGATGATACCAACAAATGCTGAAAAATAATTGGTAAAATTTAAATCTATTATTGATTTAAAAAAAACCCCAAAAACCTCTAAGCAGCTAGCTCTAGAAGGGAAATTTCTTATCTTAATAAAACAACTTATGAAAACCTACAGTTATTATAATACTTAGGGGCAATTTTAGAGGTAATCCTATTAAATCAGGAATAAAACAAGGATGCCTGCTTTCATGCTACTATACAGCATTAAACTGGGAGATCTAGTCAGTAAAATGAAATAAGAAAAATGAATGAGAAACCTATAAATGAGGATGTTTTCATCTACAAATTAGAGAAAATCTAATTTGAAATAGCTTATACAATAAATAAATTCTATTATCTCACATAATAAGAAATCCTGAGGTAGGAAGTCTCCAGAGCTGGTTAATTCAGTGGTTTGTTGACCTCATTAAGGACCCAGGTTCTTTCTATTTTTTAACTCTACCATCCCCTGGAGGTCAGATTTGTAAATCTTCCAAGCTTGCCTCTTCCAAGGCAACAAGATGGCTCCCATATTACCAAGCATCCTATATAAATCTGGGATGCAGAAGGGGTATCTATTCCTGTTTGTTTCTTTTCAAGAATGGGGAAATGTTTCCCTGAAGCACTTCAGGATATTTTGTCACCTCTCATTGGACAGAATTATGTTATATGCCCATTCCAGAACTATGTAATAGAAATCCCAGTCTGCCAGGATGGACATTTAGTCAGAGAAAGAAAGAAAATCTTGGGGGTGAAGACCACTGAGACTTTGGTGTGTTTGTAACTAGCATATAACCAAGCCTATCCTGACTTGATCAACAAAACCTGAAGTTAATCAACATCTTTATCCTCCTCTTTGAACAGTAAATCCAGTCACTCTCTTTCTTGATATGCTACCCCTACTCCCTGCTTCTCTCTGTAGTTCAGCACTTTTATTAATTTCTTTTAAATACTTCCAAAATGTGTCTATGCAGGTACAAATTCTTGCATAAAAGACAGAAAATTATATATTACTATTCTACACCTTCCTTTTGTTACTTAAAATAGATCCTGAAGTTCTCTCCATATCAGTACATAAAAAGCTTCCTGGGCTTCCCTGGTGGCGCAGTGGTTGAGAATCTGCCTGCCAATGCAGGGGACACGGGTTCGAGCCCTGGTCTGGGAAGATCCCACATGCCACGGAGCAACTAGGCCCGTGAGCCACAATTACTGAGCCTGCGCGTCTGGAGCCTGTGCTCCGCAACAGGAGAGGCCGCGATAATGGGAGGCCTGCGCACCGCGATGAAGAGTGGCCCCCACTTGCCACAACTAGAGAAAGCCCTCGCACAGAAACGAAGACCCAACACAGCCATAAATAAATAAATAAATAAAAATTAAACTTTAAAAAAAAAGTTAATCGATAACATTAAAAAAAAAAAGCTTCCTAATTTTTTTTACAGCTATACAGTAAATCCCTGTGAAGCAGCTACTATTACTTTCTGCATTTTATAGATGAGATGTTAGGACATCTGCCCATGGTCACACAGCTGTTAGAGTAGCAGAGCTGGGATTTGAACCCAAGCAGTCTAGTTCTAGAGCTGTTCATCACTATAAATCACTATAAATCAAAAGCAAAAAGACACTATTTAATAAGAACATGCAGATTTTTTAAGTCAAATTTCTAGAAATGAAAAAGAGTTGCTCTTTCATTCATTCACCAAATATTTATTGAGCCCATAGTATGTGCCAGACACAGTTCAAGGCTCTGGGGACACTGCAGTGAACAAAATAGACAAAAAAGCCTAGTCTAATAGAGTTTACATTTTACTAATGAAGATAGATAATAAATATAATATATAGTATATGAGGTAGGGGATAAGTGCTAAGGAGTAAAAATAAAGTAGGAAAAAAGGGTATGAAATGTTAAGAGGGAGCGGTTGAAGTTTTAGATAAGGTACCTGGGAAAGCTTCACTGAGCAAGTGGTGTTTATTCAAGACCTGAAGAAGTAAGACAGCAAACCATATGGATGTGTGGGGAAGAACTTTTCAGGCAGAGGAAACAGCCAGAGCAAAGGCCCTGATGGGGAACCATGCCTGGTATTTTTAAATAACAGCAAGGAACTCGGTGTGCTGGGGTGTGGAGAGAGAGAGCAGTGGGAGACGAGTCCAGGAGGTAACAACAGGCTGGATCATGCAGGGACTTGCAATCACAGTAAGAGCTTTGTTTTTGCTCTGAGTGACAAGGGAGTCACTGGTGGGTTCTGAGCAGAGGGAGGCAAGGATTTGACTAAGATTTTAACAAGGTCACTCTGCCATGTTGAGAATCGGCTGAAAGCAGACCAGTCAGCAGGCTGTTGCAATAATCCAGGCAGGAAGTGATGGTGACTTGGACCCGGGGGGAAGCAGTGAGGATTATAAGAAGTGGTCCAATTCTGGATCCATTTTTAAGGAAAATCCATAGGATTTGCAGTATTTGCAGTGTGAGACAAAGAGAGGAAATAAAGATGACTCCAAGATATTACCCTGAGTGCCTATAATAAGTTACCAATAACTGAGATAGGGAAAACTTCGGGGTTTGGGAATGAAGAACAGGGGCTCAGTTTTTAACTTTCCAAGTGGAGCTGTCTCATAGGCAGCTGGATATGTGGGTCAGGAGTTTCGGGGAGACGTCTGAGCTGGAGATATAAATTTGGAAGTTATCAGCATATCTATGGTATTTGAAGTCACAAGACTGATGATTTCATCTGGAAAGTGATTTAAACTGTGAAAAAGAGAAGAGTCTCAAGAACTGAGCCTTAGGACTTCATCATTTAGAAGTAGGAACGACGAAGAGGAATCAGCAAACAAGACTGAAACAGAACAACCAGAAATAGAGGAAGAAAACCAGATGAGTATGTGTCTTCAAAGCCAAATGAAGGAAGTTTTTAAGGTGTAAAAGTAAACAGATGGGTTAAACAGCAAATGAGACCTGCATGAAGATGAAATCAGCAAATTCAAAAATAGAGATGGAATGTTTTTCTTTAGAAGAGTGAGGGACTTCTCTGGTGGTCCAGTGGCTAAGACTCCACGCTCCTAATTCAGGGGGCCTAGGTTTGTCCCCTGAGGGAACAAGATCCCACACGCCACAACTAAGAGTTCGCATGCTGCAACTAAATATCCGCGTGCCACAACTAAAAGATCTCGCACATGGCAACAAAGATCCTGCATGCTGCAACTAAGACCCAGTGCAGCCAAATAAATAAATAAATAAATATTTTTTTAAATTAACAATTAGAAAAAGAAGAGTGATTAAGAGAAATGGAGGATAGAATGAAGAGATTCAATGTGCATTTAGTGGATGTCCCTGAAGAAAAGAATAGAGAATGTGAAAAGGCACTATAAAGAGAAATTTTCTAAGAATTTTCTATAGTTAAATTTAGAAAGACATTAATGTTGTAGGTTCGGTTCCCCGGGAAGTAGACTGAAACAGAGATTAGTGTGCAGGAGGCTTATTATGGAGAGCTCTTGAGATCAATACCAGTGGAAGGGATGGAAGCAGGACTGGGCAGAGGGAGAAGGTGAGGTGTGATGCAGCCTCAACAGAGACTTCGGCCAACTTCTTGGGAAGGATGACCAACTGTCCCTGTTTGCCCAGGATCGAGGGGTTTCCCAGGATGCAAGATTGACGGGTTTTAGAGACACGAGTCCTTGGCAAAGGACTGGTTGATTATTCTACCAGAGGGAGCTCTGACGCTAAGAAGGACCTTTAGAATTGTCCCACATTGAGACAAGAGGGCTGGCTCTTTGTACCCCTGTATTGACGAATCATTGGATGCCGGCTGCCCTTAGGAAGGGGTGTAACCTCTTGAGCAAAACAGCACTATTCAGCTGAGGGCAATTCCTGGAGAAGGCTGACATCTGAGCGTTGTCTTCTGGAAGCACCCCCAGCTCCTAGCATCTAGAGGATTAGGTCCTTCAGTCCTGACGAGGGATCCAGGTGGTGCAGGACAGTTTTGAACATAATGAGTCTTTCTAATTGAAGTAGTAAATTGTCTTGAATGGAATAAATAATACAAATCCACACCTAAACACATCATCACACCTGCAGAATAATATAGACAAGAGATAAATCCAGCCAAACTGGAAAGACAGACCGTCTACAAAAGAACAATAATTACTGAGAACAGACTTCTCATCAAATAACAAATGCCAGAAGAAAATGAAACAATATCTTCAATGTATTAAGGAAAGTAATTGTCAACCTGGAATTCTATATTCAGCAAAATCATGGTTTTACACTGAGCACAGAATAAAATAAAGACATTTTCAGACAAACAAAAGACTCAGAGTTCATGTCTCACTAACTCTCAGGGAAAGAGTTCCTGAAGGACATTCTTCAGTAAGATGGTATTATAGTTGAAAGAGTGTGATGCATGAAGCAGTGTGAGCAAATGGGTAATCTAAGCCCTAATAAACACTGGCTATTAAAAATTACTAATTTGTTGGGGATGTTTAAAAACAAGATGGAAATACATTTTAGGCCACAGTAATGTGGAATGTGGGAGACAGAGAAAGGAATTAAATCTTTATAAGACTTTGTATTTTTTTAGGGGGATGGCGATACCAATTAGCTTTGTACTTTATTATGTCAAGAATGCATATTAAAATTCAGAGTGTAGGGGCTTCCCTGGTGGCGCAGCGGTTGAGAATCTGCCTACCAATGCAGGGGACACGGGTTCAAGCCCTGGTCTGGGAAGATCCCACATGCCGCGGAGCAACTAGGCCCGTGAGCCACAACTACTGAGCCTGCGCGTCTGGAGCCTGTGCTCCGCAACAAGAGAGGCCGCGATAGTGAGAGGCCCGCGCACTGCGATGAAGAGTGACCCCCGCTTGCCGCAACTAGAGAAAGCCCTCACACAGAAACAAAGACCCAACACAGTCAAAAATAAATTAATTAATTAATTAATTTAAAAAAAAAAAATTCAGAGTGTAACTCCTAAAAGAACAAAAATAGAATACATAACTTCCAAACCTGTAGAAATAAAAAGGGGGAGCATAAGAAAAACTATATTAATACAATAGAAAGCAATAAAAGAAAAAATAAAAAGCATAATAAAGGAAAAGCACAGAAAAGGAAATAGAAATAAATCCAAATAGATTACTAACCCCTATAAATTTAAACGATTAAACCCAGTGTTTAAAGGACAAAAATTCTCAGACTAGGAGATAAAGTCCAACTGCTAAGTTCTTTTTAAAGAGACAAACCTGAGACATAATGATATAAGAAGGCTCAAAGTAAAGAGATGGACGTATAAACACCAGGCAAATACTTGTGGAAAGAAAGCTGGTGTGGCAATATCAGACAAAAATAGATATTAAGGCAAAAAGTGTTACTAGAAATTAAGTAGACCTCAGCTTCCAGCCAAGATGGAGTAATGAGAACTGGATTTACCCTCTTTGCCTGGAACAACTAAAAAACTGGACAGAATATTTGAAACAAAGGTCTTTCAGTCTTTGGACATCACACAGCACAGTGATCCCTGATAGGGGAAACACATTAGTGAGCCCTATGATTGCTCCAGTTTAGTGCTGGAGAGTTTCAAGGCCATAGCCAGGCAGGGGGAACCCAGGCAGACGCAGGGTCTCCGAGTTGAAGGGATAAATCCCGGGAGTCTAAGGAAGCCAAAGCTGTTGGAGTTTGCAGGCACAGTGGTGGAGAGGAGAAATTGCACACAGAGAAATTCAGTCCCAGAGATCTACACAGGATCCCCCTTGAGTCCTCAACTGAATGCTCATCAGCCCATGAGTGTGAGAAACCTACCCACAGCCAGAGAATGAATGACCCAAAAAGAGCAGAGATAGCAATCCGGGAAGAGGACACAGGGCTAGGAAGAATTGGGCTCCCATCAGACAGAATGGAAGACCCTGTAATTCATAGGGCACTGAGTAACCAGAAGGGTACTGCCTCAGTAGTGGGGAAAAATCAGCCCTAGACTAAAGTCTACTTGGATCCCGCCTAACAAAGCTTAAAAATAAAAAAGCCTTAAAAGGATCAAACTGTTTCCAAGTAATTTAACTGTGTCTCAGAAGAAAGCTCAAGAACATTTACAGGCATACAAAGCATCCAGCATTTAACAAGGTAAAATACACAATGTCTGGCAACCAATCAAAACTTACCAGGGATGCAAAGAAGCAGGAAACTCTGACCCACAATGAGGAGAAAAATCTATCAATAGAAACACGTCCAGAAACAGCGCAGATGACAGAATTAGTAGATAAGAACATTAAAAGTTATTGTAACTATATTCTATAAATTCAAGAACGTAGAGGAAAGATTGAGCATGGTAAGATATAAAAAGACCCAAATTGAACCTCTAGAGATGAAAATGAAAGTTTTACTGGATGGTGTGAAGATTAGACACTGCAGGAGATAAAAGAGAGAATTCATCAGCAAGTTATAAAAATCCTGAACTGGTGCATCTAACAAAGGAGACTCAAAATATATTAAGCAAAAATTAACAGATCTAACGGAGAATTTGATGACTTCACGACCATAGATTTTAACATTACTTTATTAAAAAAAATAGATAAAAAGGCAAAGCTTTAAATTAAATATACCTATAAATTAAAAATATACATTCAAAGTGAACACAAACTGGCATTGCAGGTGTTATATCCTCATACACTGAGACATTTGTCATCTACTGTGAGCTCTGTGAGGACAGGAGCTGTGTACTGATCAGGACTGAATCCTCAGAGCCTGGCATGGGACCTGATATATTTTAGGGTATCAATGAGTAAATATTATATTTATAATATTTATAATTCTAAACGAAGTAGCTAAAATATTATAAGGCTATAGAGGACATAAGTGCACAATTAAGCTTAAATTAATGGATACGTATACAATTGCACATCACAACAAATAGGGCATACATATTTTTTTCAAAAACACCTACAACGGGGCTTCCCTGGTGGCACAGGGGTTAAGAATCCGCCTGCCAACGCGGGGGACTAGCGTTCGAGCCCTGGTCTGGGAAGATCCCACATGCCGCGGAGCAACTAAGCCCGGGCGCCACAACTACTGAGCCTGCGCTCTAGAGCCTGCGTGCCTAGAGCCTGCGCTCCGCACCAAAGAGAAGCCGCCTCAATGAGAAGCCAGCGCATGGCAACTAAGAGTAGCACCCCCCGCCCCCGCCCCCACCCCCACCCCGCTCACCGCAACTAGAGAAAGCCCGCATGCAGCAACGAAGACCCGATGCAGACAAAAATAAATAAAATAAAAAGTAAATTTTAAAAAACCCACCTAAAACATCTACAAAAGTCAACCATTCAGTAGCCATTAGACAACGAAAAATGTGCTATTACGCTGCTGCAGGATAGTCTAACTGGAACTTATGTTTTCTATGTAGGTAATGAATTCAGATACTTTTGACAGTTACTGCAAATATAGTTATGAACATTGTTTTGTTTTCTGGGAAACTGAGGAGGGGGCAATACTGCCCTCATACTGACAAGCTAATATCACGTCATAATTAGAACACAGCAGGTCCCAAGAGGTGACTTAACAAACCTCACAATCAGAGAATTTAACGATTCAGACCAAATCTCTGTATTGATCTTCACCTTATTGATAAGAAGAAGCTAAGAATATAACTGTAAGTTTACACTATATTAACTGTATAATAAATTGTCATTCAGCTCTCGCTTCATATGTTGTTTCTATAAACTCCCCCATCAAAAAGCCCATTCAACTGCTGTTAGCTATCTGGGTTGATTTAGCCTTATCTGATGATAGGCAAGAGTCTGGTGCCCAAAGCAGTCAAAACAAAATGAACATCAGTCTTATAGGAGATTGACTTTCTTTTTTTGGTAACACCTTTACTGAGATACAATTCACATACCATACAAGTCACCCATTTAAAATGTGCAATTAAATGTTTCTAGTATATTCATGGAGGTTGAAATCATCAACCCATTCAATTTTAGAATATTTTCATTATACCAAAAAGTAGTTCTGTACCCATTAACAGTCACTCTCCATTGCTTTCCAGCCCTAGGCGACCACTAATATACACTCTGTCTCTACAGATTTGCCTGGACATTTCATATAAACAGAATCATACAGTATCTGGTCTTTGTGATTGTCTTCTTTCACTTAACATTTTCAAGGTTCATTCATGCTGTAGCATGTATCCGTACTTCATCCCTTTTTATTCCTTTTTATCTGTACAATTCCCTTGTATAGATAATACCACATGTTATTTATCCATTCATCAGTTGATGGACATTTGAGTTATTTCCACTTTTCAGCAATTATGAATAATGTTGCTATGCACATTTCTGTACAAGTTTTTACGGGAACATATGTTTTCATTTCTCTTGGATATATTCTTAGTAGTGGAGTTGCTGGGTCCCATGCCAGCTCTATGAGTAACATTTTGAGGAACTGCCAGGCTGCTTTCTGAGGCAGCTGCACAATTTTACATTCCCATCAGCAGTGTATGAGGGCTCCAACTTCTCCACATCCCTGTCAGCACGTGTTATTATCTGTCTTTTTGATTGTAGTCATCCTAGTGGTTATAAAGCACTATCTCATTGCGGTTAGAATACTGCTTTAATGAGGCTTATTTCTGATTGGGTGTTTTGCAAGATAAGTGAGTGTTTTTAATCACTTTACTGTAATATGCATTTTTATCAACTTTGTTTACCCATAAAAATAATCAGTTTTGCTATATGAATATGAAAAATGTTTGGTTATCTATTACTATGTAACAGACCATCCCACAACTTAGGGGCTTAAAATAACAACCAGTTTATTATCTCTCATGATTCTGTAGGTTGGCTAGGCTCAGCTGGGTGGTTCTTCTGCTCTGTGTGATATCAGCTGGGGCTGCAGTCACCTGGAAGTTCGACTACACAGAACATCCAAGATAGCTCAGATACATGTCTGGTGACTTCACAGGGATGGCTGGAAGGCTGAACTCAGATGGAATACTTGAGCAGTTGGGACTCTCTCTCTTTCCACATCATCCTGGGGCGTCTCTCTCTCTCTCTCTCTACATGGCCCCTCAAGCATGAGAGTAATTGGATTGATACATGGCAGCACAGAGCTCCCAAAAGTGCAAAAGTGGAAGCTTTGAGACCTTTCTAAGGCTGATGCTTGGAACTGGCACAGCATCACTCCCACCACACTCCACTGGGCCAGTCTAGATTCCAAGGCATGAGTCCTGGGAGGCATGGACCCTTAGTGACCATCTATGAAGACTAACTGCCCCAAAAAAGAATAGTTTACTCAGGCGATAATAATAATTTTTCTAATTTACTAACATTACTGTTAAATGCTTTCCATTTTTTAAGGCATTTAAGTCATCTATCATTGAGGACCTTTTGAGAGGCAGGAAAGAACTTGAGCTCACAAGAAACCACCAATACTCTCAGAAAGCATCCTCCACCACCTTCCAGATTTCTCATTCACTAAAGCATAAAGGAGATACATAAAGGATCATTTTTACCAAAGAAGCTAGAGAAAAAAAAGACCTCTAATGTCAGCTAATAAAGATTTTGCTGTATATGGAAACTGTCAGGTCACTCTCATTTTCAAAGCACACCTTCTGATGTCTTTGAATGATTGCCTTGTCCATCATTTCACATGTTAGATTCTTTCTTGATGTGCATGCTTGGATTTTCCAACACAGGCCACCTTCCCCCATGTGCCCCACTTTGAAGAGGGAGAGAAGCAGAGGTCTTCATGCTTCAGAATTTCAGACTCCAGTCCTGGATAGCACACCTGAAGACATTCTGCATTTCACTACATTTGAAAGCAACTTGCCAGCATCCAATCGTAAGGTAAATTGGGGTTTAATATTTGAGAAACGCTCATTAAGTTCAACAACAGAACTGATCCCTGGTGAGGTAGGAAGCTCCCATCCCCAGAAGGGTTCGGACAGAGCTGGGTCACCTGTCAGGGATGCTACCGTAAAGATTCAGGAAAGCTGGAAGAGCCCTAACAAATTCCAGATCTTATTCTTTTAAACCTGTTAAATGTAGACAAAGCATTGCCCACTAATGAGAGGCTCAGTTTCTGAAGTCAGACAGATCTGGGTTTATAACCTGGCTTTACCATTTACTAGCTGTGGGAGGTTCGACGGGTTTTTTAAACCCTGTCAGCCTGTTTCCTCATCTGTAAGGTGAGTATAATAACATTACCTATATTTCAGGTGTGGGGCTACTGCTGAACCAGAAAGCATGCAGATGTTCCAGCCTTGGAAAGGCCTTGGAACCCTCTTCCATATGAGGTCATGGACTTTTCTGAGAATCTAATGAGAGCTTTGGATCCTCCACATTACCCCAACCAATACATGTATCATGAAAGTTGCTACAAGTTCATGGGGTTCAAAAACCCCTAGTTGTCCATCCATGGTCCTCGTAGAGAGTTATATAAACCTTTGCTCTAGACTAAACACAGCAGCCACAAGCCCACAAAGAGAAGGCAGTGAGTCCCCATGAAAATCACAGCAGCTCTGAAGGCAAACACACATTTTGTCTTTTGAGAGTCTCAGTCTGCCTCTAAAGTCTCGAAGTGTAATCTGAGACTGAGCGGACCCTACAGAAATTTCCCTTATTTTGTGGTTTAAGAAATATCTTCGGGGACTTCCCTGGTGGTCCAGTGGTTAAGACTCCGCACTCCCAATGCAGGGGGCCCCGGGTTCAATCCCTGGTCAGGGAACTAGATCCCGCATGCCACAACTAAGACCCCGCGCAGCCAAGTAAATAAATAAATAAATGTTTTTAAAAATTATTTTAAAAAGAAATGTCTTCAGAGGAATAAAGCTGAATGTGCAAACCATGACCATCTTATCTTAAAGGTTTTATACATCTTTCTATAATCTAAAATTTTCATTTTTTGAGAGGTTCTCTGAGAAAAACCTAATTTTTAATTTTTCAGAATTTTCCCTGGTTCTCCCACATAAAGACTTGAAGGCCTGAAGAGATTGAGAAGCTGACCTCAGGGGCTACGTCTGTGATTCAAAAGGAGGAAGGGGAAGTTTGTTCATTTTCAGTATCTCACTCAAGCCCTGCCCTAGAGTACTACTTAGGGGTTTATAATTCCTACCAGCGTTTGATGGCGTATCGGTTGGAAACGCTGAGTACCCACTGGGTAAGAAGACCTGGTCCTATGGCAGATGAAGAGAAATATCAGGTTAACCCATCTCAGGACTAGAGTTATTTTTCTCTAAGTCTTTACCCTCCCAGAGGTGGGTTGGTAGGGTCTCTTCGTGAATGAAGAGACATTATGATATCTTTTGAGTGTATTATTGTTAATCATTGATTTTTATCAAGAACAAATGGATACCATCTCTTGTGTTTGAATAAGGAGTTTTTGTGTCCCTTACATTATTGTATGCACCTCCTCTTAAGCTGTTTTAAGCCAGAGCTTACTTTTTAATAATTCAATAATGAATCTTGTTTAATCTCTCTTAATCCTCTTGCCTAATTCTCTTTTACATTAAGGGATTAAACACAGAAAAGAAGATGTGGCCAAATGATGACTCACTCCTCTTTCAATGCTGATCCCCAAAGGCAGATAGACGAGAAGAAACGTCCCAGAAGTGAGTGAAACACACAAGTCTAAACTGAGAAATAAATCATCTGAGTCTCAGGCTATTTACTCTAACTTCCCCTTTCTTCCGTGACACAAAAATTAGTCTTAAAAGGTTTGCAATTGCTATTCACTGCTGCACCTTCCACAAGATATTCTCTAATGAAGCTGACATTACTAACTCACCGTCACAAACCATTTGCTTTGAGCTGTTTCTCTAATAACGGGGATGGGCCACACTGAGTCATCCACACTCTTGCCCAGGCCCCTAAGAACCCCGGGGACTCATTAACTTGACAATTGGCCAGGATTAGCAGCACAGGGATGGTGGCTGTGTCATGGAGCCTGGGGCTGCTGAACTGTGGACATTTGGGGCCCAGGGCGGTATTAGGCTGAGGAGGCTGACAGGAGAGGCTGAGTCTCAAACTGTCTGGAGAGAGCCTGGTCCGGTCAACCTACTCTACAGAACCCAGAAATGGTGCCCTGGTCACATTCTCAGGGCTCTGTGTTGCCCTCACCTACTTCCTGTTTCTGCCCAAGCTGGTGAAGTGTATCATGATGGCATGGGGCTGGAAGGGTCCCTGTTCTGGGACCATCTGAATTAAACCTGGAAAATTCCCCCTTTTCCACTGCATTCTTACAATCTTACACAGCCTTGTGCGGGGGAGAATAAAGTAGGAGCTTCCTATATGCCGTGATTTAGGGGTTCCAGATAAAGCCGCCTCCCTGAAGACACCTGCCACATGGCTTACCATTCCTACGGGACACCCTCCTTTCAGGCAAGACATTGAAAGTGACTGCTGAAAAGCAAATGAGGTTCCACATGTAAGCGATACCATATGATATTTGTCTTTCTCTGACTTACTACCAGGGGGGAAAGCAGGGGGAGGGATAAATTGGGAGATTGGGACTGACATATACACACTACTATATATAAAATAGATAACTAATAAGGACCTACTGTATAGCACAGGGAACTCTACTCAGTACCCTGTAATGACCTATAAGGGAAAATAATCTTGAAAAGAGCAGATATATGTATATGTATAACTGATTCACTTTGCTGTACAGTAGAAACTAACACAACATTGTAAATCAACTATACTCCAATAAAAATCAAAAAAGGAAAAGCAAATGAGGTTTGGGTGGTGTAACATATAAACCTATTCTTTCCCATTAACACTTTTCAAATTAGTTTAGCAGATTTGTCCGTTAGCATATTTGAACTCTGAAAATAGCACCCTGGTCTGGTTACTTTTACTGCAACCTGTGGCCCAAACTTTCAAATTCAGAATCCTGTGTATTTCTGCCAATGATCATTCCAGCCGTCACACTGAGACTTTGTGGAGAAAGTATCAAAATATGATGATATCAAACATGAAACAGTCCACACTCTGCCACCCACATTCCTCAGCTGGTTCGGAGGCTACTTTCTTCATATTGTAAGAAAGCAAAAGCCAAACCAAGGTTGGGGGAAATGTTTAAATACTGTGACCTCTCAATGATCCAAACCAGGAGAGGAAAGTGAAAAAGATTACAAAGAATGTGCAGCACCAGTTCTCCAGTGTAGAAGTTCATGTCGTTGTATATGCTCCCCTGGCAGGCCTGGCTTTCTGACTTCACTTTTGCTTGGGAACCTGCTCTGTGGAGTGCAGGTGTTTTCTGGTCTGTACCCCCAGCCGTGTGATAAGCCAAACAGGACAGCTTCTGTCCCAGCAGGGGTGGAGGATGGCGTTTTGGAGGGTTAAGTTCAAAACAGGAGAGTATTAGCAAACCCATTTGACTTCACAACCAAGCCACACCCTCCAATCTAACTTTGCAATGAAACCGACATTTTAATCTCCAAAAATATTTTTATAAAAAAATAAAAATAATACCTAAAAAGGATCCTAAGAACCAAATGCGAAAAGAGACACACTCTTCTGAATTGCCCCACCCCACATCTAGGATGGCTTTTGGTTCTGTCTCCCAGTTTTCAGGAGTGTGCTGTCGGGAGCTCAGGGCTGGAGGTTCTCTAGGGTATTTGTGACTCAGCCTTTCCCAACAGGCTCACCCGAGTATGTACATGGGCTGTCCACCACTGTCCCACACTCTCAAGAGACAGCGCCCTCCACGCCTCCCAGAACAGTGAACATAGGAAGTCTTGACACCTACTCAACAAATGCTTCTGCGTTGGGTACCAGGAAGGATACTGAGGTCACAAAAATGAAAGGAAAATCCATGAATTCTTTGGATGATCTCATAAACAAGTCATGTCAATGACTATTACACTATATGTTAAATTCTAGAATAGAGGTACATACACAGGGGTTGTGGACACACAGAGGAAGGGATGTTTAACTTTATCTTGGGAAGGGAGGGCTTTGAAGAGAATACATATAATTTTTGGCTTCAAGTAATAGAATACAGTGGCCTAAGTAGTAAAGATACTTATTATCTCATATAACAAGAAATACAGAGACAGGAAGTGCAGGGTTGGCCTGAATGTCTTTAAGAGCTAGGCTCGGGCTTCCCTGGTGGCGCAGTGGTTGAGAATCTGCCTGCCAATGCAGGGGACACGGGTTCGAGCCCTGGTCTGGGAAGATCCCACATGCCGCGGAGCAACTGGGCCCGTGAGCCACAACTACTGAGCCTGCGCGTCTGGATCCTGTGCTCCGCAACAAGAGAGACCGCGATAGTGAGAGGCCCGCGCACCGCGATGAAGAGTGGCCCCCGCTTGCCGCAACTAGAGAAAGCCCCCGCAGAGAAACGAAGACCCAACACAGCCATAAATAAAATTTAAAAAAAAGAATTCTTCTTTTAAAAAAAAAAAAGAAAAAGAGCTAGGCTCATTTCATCTTGGGCATGGAGAGGGAAGCTTTCGTTTTACTTTAAATCTTCTCCATTGTGGATTTAGTAGGAATATCCCATTCTTATATTCATCATTTCTGATCCAGCAGTTCTGAATTTCTCCGCTAAAGAAGATATATTACAGGATTTTAAAAGTTGTAGTAACTCACGCAGGCCAAACATGTTTTCTCTATTTATACGACATGCATGAAGAAATACCTTTCAGTTCTGCAACGGTGACTGTATAACCTCGATTGCCTCAAGCGTTGGTGAGTGTGCCTTATAACAATCATCTTAGAGCACAATCGGCCCTCCTTATCCGTGGATTCCACATCTGCATATTCAACCAAAAAATATTCAAAAATATTCAGGGGAAAAAATTCCAGAAAGTTCCCAAAAGCAAAATTTGAACTTGCTGCACACTATTTACATAGCATTTACATTGGATTAGGTATTATAAGTAATCTAGAGATGATTTAAAGTGTACAGGAGGATTGTGTAGGTTATATGCAACTACTACACCATTGTATAAAAGAGACTTGTGCATCCATGAATTTTAGTACCCATGGGGGTCCTGGCACCATTCCCCCAGGATCCTGAAGGACAACTATACTGGAATAATTTCTTTGCCACTCTAGTGAAAATGCCAAACTAGGTCAATTTCTGTTGTCTTTGAAGAGTTTTAGGGAGAAAAAGCAAGGTTGCAATTTTTATTGCATTTATTTGCTTACACAAGAGTAATACATGTGTTTTAGAAGCTGTGGGCAATGAAGGAGGTTGTATAAGCTGAAGGTGTGCAGAGGGACAAATGGGGCTCCTGGAGTTGTGCAGTGCACAACCGATGAGATCATACGTGGCAACCTATTTCTGAACACAGAGCACAGAAAGGAAAAAATTCCCCATGATTCTACCTCCCAGCAACAACATTATTATTTTGCTACGTTTCCTCCCAGTCTTTCTTCTAGGTATATTGTATTTTTAAATGATATTATAATGTACACCTGCTCTATAACCTCTTTCATTTAACAGTTAATTATAAACATTTTAAATGTTTAATTAAATATTCTTGAAAACATCATTTCCAATGGCACCATATTTTATTATTTCATTTAACACTTAATATAGTATTTTTTTACATGCCAGTCACTATCCTAAACTCGTTAAAAACATTAACTCATGTAATCCTGCACAGATATTTTTGTTTGCCTCTCCAGACCACTCTACCCTCTTCCACCTTGCTCTGTGCCCCCGAAGGCCGACCTGTACAGACTGCATCACCCGGCTTCTGTGCCCTCTCACTTCCTTGGATTTGGCCAATGACAAGTTGTCATTGGATTATCATTCCCAACTCCACTCTCTTCCTCTCTCCCTGTGTTAGGATTTGCCATGGGAGTTTGCCTTCTACTAGAGTATGTGGAATATAAATAGCTCTACTCTATTTACTTTAGTCTCAGTCATGGGACATGCTTTGACCAATGGAATGTTTGCACACTTGGTGTGAGCAGAGGCCTGAAAAGGACTTGCCTGTTTGGTTTGGCCTCTTGGTGGCTGTTCCCAAAATAAGAAGCCCAGGAAGCTGACCTGAACCCAAACAACCCAAAGCCTGAAGCAGAGCTGCTTCAGTCAACCTGGGAGTGAGAAAAACAAATGTCTGCAGTTTGTAGCCAGTGAGATTTGGGGTTGTTTATATGCACCATTATTGCAGCAGTGGCAGACTTATCACAGATGTCTCAGAAGAAGCCTGGAGGGTGAGGTTAAGGTATGAAGGGTCACTGGGCTTTTCACAAAGAGCACAGCTCCTCCTAGGAACTCTCTCTCTCTCCAGGTTCCAATACCTGCCCAACTGCTCCCTATGACTTCCTACTACTACTTGCCCAGAGTACTGCACTATCCTTGGTGGTTTCACTACATCCTGTCCACACCTCTGTAAAGAGTCCTTTTATTAAACTCTACTCAAATTATCTAATTTGAGTGTGTCATCTGTTTCCTGCATGGGCTCTGACTTCAAAATCCTCATAACCATCCAATGATGTAGGAACTATTGTTATCCTCATTTTACTAGAGGAAATTGAAACAGAGAGGTTAAGTAACTTGTGCAAAGTCACACAGCAAGTAAGTGGGGGAGCTGAGATTTGAATCTAGGCAGGCTGGATTCATGTTGACTTCACTATGCTGCTGTAGGTTCACCTAATGGGCCTGTCATAATTTATCTAGCTCTGTATTGTTTAAATGGTGCTTATATGTTTTTTATCAGGTTTTTGTTTGTTTTTTCTGTTGTAAATACTGCTATGATGAGCAATCTCTGTATAAATATTTACTCATATTCAGGGTTAAGAACGTTTCTAAAAGTTAAATTGTTGGATTAAAGAGTATGAACTTCTTTGTTCCCCAGCCATTTCTTAATTTTTTTAAATTGTTTCCTTTTGACTATAAAAATGATCAAATTCAGTAAACAAAATTCAAGCATTACAGAAGTATATATCATAGCACACAAACCATTCCATACCCTCAAAAAAAAACACTGACCCAGGATCTAAGTTCTCTTTAACAGTAATTAATAGTAATTATTAATTTTTCTTATTAAAAAGTCAATAAATGTGTACAGTAGAAATGCAAAAACGTAAAAATAAAGAACAAATCATTTGTAATGCACAAGTCATGTTCTGTGTATATGTTTACATATGTGTGTAAACAAACACAGGATCATGCTATGAATACAGCCTAGTAACATGCTTTTTTTCACTTAGCAATATACATCATCATGAATATTTTTCATGTCCTTAAATATTCTTCTACAACATTAACTGTAAAGTATATTTGTATAATTGCCTCTCATTCTACTGGAGCAATATTCTGTCATTTATGCAACCAATTCCCTAGAACTAGACATTAAGTTGTTTCCTCCTTTTAACTACAATAAATAAAATTCCCACACACATAGTTATAAAGAGGTATCTGCACTTATTTTTGATTATTACTTAAAAATATACATAGTTGTGGAATTGCTGGATCAAAATGAACACAGGTTAATAAGGCTTTAATTCCTATTACAACTGGCCTTACAGGAAGGCTGCTGATTTATTCTCCCATCAGCAAAGGATATTATGGTTTTAAATTGTTTTTTTTCAATATGATTAGGTAAGATAAAAAATGGAGGGGGAGAACTTTTTGGTTTTTATGTACTTTCATTTGCTTACTAAGGAGATAGAACTTTTAATAATTTGTACTTCTGTGGCAAATTGTGTACTTTGCCATTTTTCTATTAGTATGTTTATCTTTTTCTTAATGATTTGTAAGACTTCTTTCAAATTGTCGTATACACAGCAAAGGTTTTTCCCACATTGTCATTTCTATTAAACCTTTTAAAAATTTATTTTTCATATAGTCAAATTTAATCTGTTTTCACCCTTATGATGTCTGCCTTTCATGTTATATTTAGAAAGGTTTTCTTCTCCCAAAGATCACATCAACATTCACTGGTTCTTCTTCTGATTCTTTTGCAGCGTTATTTTTTTTACATTAAAAGTTAATTTATTTGGGTACTTTGGGAGAGATAGAGCCCTAATTTTTTTGCATTTATTTTTTAAAAATATTTATTTATTTGGTTGCACCGGGTCTTAGTTGCAGCAGGCGGGCTCCTTAGTTGCAGCTCCAGGCCTTCTTAGTTGTGGCATGCAAACTCTTAGCTGCAGCATGCATGTGGACTCTAGTTCCCTGACCAGGGATCAAACCTAGGCCCCCGCATTGGGAGCCCAGAGACCTAGCCACTGCTCCACCAGGGAAGTCCCTATTTGCATTTAAATGATCGGTCTATTTGCCCAACATCATTTACTAAATAATCATTCCCCATTGACCTGAACCAGCTTTATCATATACCAAATTTCTAAGATGCTTTGGGTTCTCTTTCTGGACTTTTTATTTCATTCCACTGATCATTCAATTCTGTGCCAACACCTCATTGCTTAAAGCACTGTGGTTTAATAACTTTTAAAACCTAGAAGTACAATTATCCCCCTTCACAACTGTTCCTTTTCAAAATTTTCTTGAACTCTTCTTCAGTGGGTATTGTACGCAGACGAACTTCAGAATAATTTTGTCACGTTCTAAGAAAAATCTTGTTGGAATTTTTGTTAAAACTGCTTTCAACTTATTAACTAATTTGGGGGAAATAATCTTCATAATATTGAATTGTTCCATTTAGAAAGATGATGATATTCCACGTTCCATTTATGCAAGCCCTTTGGATCTCAAACTACAATTTGTGTTTTTCTTCACAAAAATCTTATGCAATTATTTAAAACAATGGAAGCTCCATGGTGGGTATTTTCAAATTCCAGGGAGCCCTGAATTGGAATCAAAAGACCCAATTCATAATTCTGACTACTCACTTAATACCTGGAAAAATTTACAAAACTTTTCTCTGCCTTACTTTTCTCAGCTGGACTAATAACCCCTGTCTTTTCCTGCTTTCAGAGTTTGCCTGAAGATTATACTAACACAGCAGTAGAGAGAGCCATGTTAATACAGGGGTTATTATTTTGTCAATATACAGCTAAAAATGGGAATGCGCCCAGTAGGCATTTTACCATATAAAATAATCCAACTAATCAAGTAATAATTAGTGAGTACCCAGAAAGTACCCAGCTGTCTTGCCAGGATTAAGTAGGTTTTCCGGATATGGGACCTTCAGTGCTAAAACCAGGAAAGACCCAGGCAAACCAGGGTGCATCGGTCATCCCAGCTGTCAGGCATCCCCTTCAAACTCTAAAATGCTAGAATTCCAGAGTTCTATACATAAGAGAAAATAGGCCCATATTCCCAGGTTGTTTCCGGTCTAATAGTGGAGACATAGTGAATGCTTATGAAAAGATGAGGGAATGTGTATGTACTGAATTGTCCCATGAGGACTCGGGGTATGATAGGCATCTCAAAAGGGGACGATTGGCTTGCACTGGAGGCTCTAGTAGTGGTGCTTGAACTAGACTTTAGAACCAGAAGCATTTGCATGGGATGGGACTCCAGGTGGGGAATGAGCGGAAGGTATGAATCAGAGTTTTGTTGCAAGGAAGAGAAGATTTAGCACTCAGCCCCCAGCCTGGTACATGGCAGGTACTCAGTGAACACAAGTTCAATCAAGTTCAGGGCACTTGGTAACAGAGAATTGGGATATGCGTGGAGCATCTATTTAGGGTCGCACACTCTGAAGTTCACAAGAGTAAACAGTTAGAAATGCAGAAAACCACCTAAGAGACTCTCTCATAAAACACTAGATGAAATACTATGAAATTTATACAACCAACATGTTTCTCTTTTTCCTTTGGCTACCAGAGTTCTAGTCCTAAATTTAGTGCCCAGGACCACCTCAAAGATGCTCCCACTAACTCCTTTCACTTCCTTTAAGCAGGCATTGTTCTTTCATATCCTGAAATATCTTCGTTTGCATTGCTCTAAAAAAATTACTGCCTGAAAAGACATTATGAAAAAATTAGAATATAAGGAAAAATGTAAAGAGGAAAGTTCAAGTTCCTGATATTCCCTCGAAAAATAGCCACTGTTAATGTTTTAGTGTTCCCGCCTACACACATACCCGCTGGCTTTTTCTTTCTGGATATTGTGCTGTATATGTTTTCTAAATTGCTTTTTTAACTTAATACTTCATGAAGATTTTTTCCATTTCAATACATCACTTCTATATCAGTACTCTTAGCTGTTACATATTTTTTCATTTTATGGCGATACACTAATCTGTTTAGTCTCCTACAAGAATAGGGACATTGAGATTTTTCTAGATCTAGTTGTGTTCTGAATTGTGCTGTTGTCTGATCATTTCCTTGAGTAAAGTCCTAGGACTAAAATCACGGGGCAAAGTCTAGGTATATTTTATATGATATCATTTAGAGGTTAAGAGGCAGGTTCTAGGGACAGACTGCTTGGGTTCAAATCTTTTATTTTCCAGCTCTGTGGCCATGGGGTTTGTTCTCTAATCCCTCCAGCCGTTGTGTTTTTTTAATCTGAAATTAAGATAATAATTGTACCTGCTGCATCTGGTTGTTGTGAGGATTTCACAATGAGATAATGTGTGTGAAGGACTGAGCACAGTGTCTGACACAGAGCGAGCCCTCCATAAATATTTTCTATAATTATATTGCTAAAGTGATCTTCAGAAAGATTATATCACTTTTCATTGACACAAAGGTCAAGCCCTTTCAATTTGTAGAGATGTGGATGGATCTAGAGACTGTCATACAGAGTGAAGTAAGTCAGAAAGAGAAAAACAAATATTGTATATTAATGCACATATGTGGAATCTAGAAAAATGGTACAGATGAACCGGTTTGCAAGGCAGAATTAGAGACACAGATGTAGAGAACAAACGTATGGACACCAAGGGGGGTAAGGGGAGGTGGGAAGAATTGGGAGATTGGGATTGACATATATACACTAATATGTATAAAATAGATAACTAATGAGAACCTGCTGTATAGCACAGTGAACTCCACTTCGCTGTACAGTAGAAACTAACACAACATTGTAAAACAACTATACCCCAATTTAAAAAAAAACCAAAACAAAGGTCAAGCCCTTTCAGCTATAGGATTTAAGTCAAATAAAAGTTAAAAAGTAGCAATACAAGCTGCTCCTTTGCCTACCAGGATGACAGTGCCAATTTACCTCCACTCTAAGGAGTTTCTCCAAGGGACAAAGGCTTATCCTTCTGCAAGTGTTTTAATCCAATCCCCCTAGTGGCCAAGAGACTGAATTTTCAAGATAACTAAACCAACCCTGTTCTTTCAAGATTAATTCACAAAACAGAGATAAAGCAACCTCATTTTTTTTAATCTTAAAGAAAATATATAACGACCCAAATAACACCCCTCAATATCATCTAAGGTCTCTGCTTTCTAAAAGTTGCTAGCCTACTTTCCTAGACAGCTGTAGTTTGTTCCCAGGGAGGAAAGATTAAAAAAATCTGGCTAAAGCCGTTGTTCTCAATCTTGGCTGAACCTCGGTATCTTGGAAAATAGAGATTCTCTAGAGATTTTGATTTGATCAGACAGTAGTGTGGCTGAACATCAGGATTTTAAAAAGCTCTCCAGGAAATTCAAAAGTTCAGCTGAGGCTGAGAACCAGTATGCTAAAGAAAGTTGGCAGGGATGCCCTCAAACTGATTAACCTCTTTTCCAGCCAATCCTCAATCAGACAGGGAGACGCTGCTTCCTCTCTCACCTCTTCCTCTGCTCTTAAAAGGGTTCCAAAGAGAATAAACAACAAATAATCCCCCTGGGTCTAACTCCTAGTTGCCTCTGCCTGGCTAGAAATAAAGTATGAACCACAAAAGGCAAGCCACGTAAATAATTTTTAAATTTCGAGTAGCCACATTTAAAAGGGGAAAAAGAAATAGCTGAAACAAAGTTTAATAATATATCTTATTTATCCCCAATACATCCAAAACAATATCACTTCCATGTGTAATTAATATGAAACATTATTAATGAGCTATTTTACAGTTTTTTTCATACAAAGTCTTTGGAATCTGGTGCCTATTTTATGCTTACAGCACATATCAATTCGGGCCAGCCTTGTTTTAAGTGCTCAGTGTGTGGCCAGTGGCTGCCATATTGGCAAGGCTAGGGGTTACATGCAAATTAAGTAACCTCTGTAGGGCTCAGTCTCCCTTAAAATGGGGACATGGTAATGCTGCTCTTCGGCATTATTGCAAGGATAATGAAATGCCTATTATGATGCTGGTGGTTAGCGAGCTCTCAGCAACGTTTAGCTTCTTTTAAGGGGAAGAGATGCACCAGGTCAGGTGGCAAGTGGAATGACTTCTCTTTTTCCTCTAAAACAGGGTTTTTCAACATTTAACCCATGTTCCCTTTTGCTAAACATTAAAAGCTCATGCTTTCTTTGATCGTTTTTATTTCAAAACAGAATTTTAAAAGTTCAATATCATGACTAAAACTAAAAGAAATAGCACAACCTATTGCTTTGTTATCACTCTCCCTCCCCCAACCTGGGAGCATGTGCCCTCTACTCCCCTTTCTATGGTGAATCCTGCTCTGAAACATCTTCCTCACTTCAAGGTTGCTGTCTAAACTTCAGATGAGCCTTGCATTCATTTCGGGTTTTTTAATTTAAAATAACTTTTATTTATCACTATAAAAATAATGCACGCTTCCTAAACAAAAATCAGAAAATATAGAAAAGCAGAAAGAACAAAATCAGAAGCACGAGGTTGGCACCATCCACAGAATAAGCACTCTAATGGCTGGGGTGTAGTTTCACAGCTGCTGTTTCCGACCCTGGCTGCTCCTCGGCATCCTGAGAGTTCCAAGATATACGATGCCCAGTCCCACCCACAGAGACTGTGATTTAATTGGCCTGGGTTCTACCTGGGCATCAGGATTTTTTTTAATGCTCCCCAGGTGAATTCTGATGAGCACCCAAGACAAGAGCCAGTGTCCTAGAGCAATGAGTCTCAGACTTGACTCTGCACACCAACCAGGTGTTGATCTTGTCAAAAATGCATACTTTGATTGAGTAGGTCTGGAGTGAGGTCCCGGATTCTTCATTTCTATGAGGCTCCCAGGTAATGCTAATGCAGCAGGTCTGCCAAACATACTTTTAATATTCCATATGCTTCATTATTCATAAATACCTATACGTACCTTTTCTCTAAAAATTCCTACCCCTGTTTTATAATCTGCTCTTTTTATTCAATGATCCATCATGACCTCCTTTGCATGTTAAAAAAAAATACACGCCTGCAAGATCGTTTTGACTGGCTACATGAGATCCCATTTTAAGGATATATTACTGTAGGTCACTTAGTGCAGTGCGTTGGGGGCTGGGGTTTGCAGCTGGTATATAATCTGGGAAGTTCAATCCCTGCCTCCATTCTGGTGACATAGATCAGGGATGGGGCTCCCCAAGCATTTCTGATATACTGTTCCTCTCTCTCTTCCCAGACCTTGAAAACCACTGATTTAACAAATTCCTACGTGGGGGGCATTAGATTTCCAACTATTTTTCGTAACAAACATAGCACACAAAAAATTCTGGAAAAAAAATAGATCACATCAATCTAGTAAGTGTTATTACTGTTTCCATTTTACAGATGAGTGGCTCCTAGAAATTTGCATTTGTAAAAATTTGCCCATAAGAGTCTGCTTTCACTTGGTTTGGGAATCACTGAAATTCCAATTTAACCCTTCTGTGCTTGTGGGAAGGATAACAGCGTTTCCTGGATAAAGCCAAGTTCAGAGTGCTGGGCACAGTCATGGCCCTGCCACATCCCTGTGCAGAGGAGCAAAGCCCCAGACAGAACCACATGTCTTCCATGGCCACAGATGGATGGACCAGAGGTGGGAAACCAACACAGTGAGTGTGGCCCAGCCAGCACAGAGCTATGCTATGAAAACTCCTGCTCATCAGACAGGAGGCAGTATCACGAGGTAGTAGACGCCATAGAGGCCCAGAACTCTCAATAAGCAGAAGCTTGGAGAGAAC
The DNA here is from genome assembly GCF_965194805.1 of Balaenoptera borealis. Taxonomy (NCBI): domain Eukaryota; kingdom Metazoa; phylum Chordata; class Mammalia; order Artiodactyla; family Balaenopteridae; genus Balaenoptera; species Balaenoptera borealis. Next base: position 76,597,408 of record NC_138869.1, read on the forward strand.
AGAAGCCATGAGGCAGAGAAAAGAAGAGTGAGAGGTAGGCTGGTAGTGACAGAAGTGTGAGAAGCAGAGGCAGAAGGGGGCTGTGTCTCTGTCATGCTGGGGAGTGGGCAGTCTCCTGCCCAGGTGGGGACACATCACTGTCCTTAGAGCTCTGGGTCCTGAACCCCCTTCCGGTCTCTGAGCTGTGTTCTAATTCCAATGAAGCCCAGCTGGGAAACTACTGTAGGTGCCTGCAGAGCCCTGATTAATTACCATGTGGACTCCTTGCAATAATTGTGTACCCCACCCTCCCACTGGGGGTAAGGGAATTATTTGTGGTAAACCGAGGAAGACTCCTTATTACCAGCAAAAGAGCCCAACACGCACTCCCAGTAATTTGATTCACTTATTAAATTTTGTGAATAGAAGATATAAAATCTGATTTTAATGGGAAGAAGAATGTAAACATAGGGTAACGGAAGGAGATGGGGACTGGGGGATCCCTGGGGGAGCAAGAGGGGACATTGTAGAGAAGGTAGAGTGGGGGAAGAAGGGAACAAACTTCTTTATCTGTAGCCAGTCTAGGCTATTCCCGGGAACCTAGCTGACCAGTCAGAAAAAGGACTCAACAGTGGCTGGAGTCAAAAGGAAGGGAAGCTGAGCTGCACAGTGTTATCCAGAAGGTGTGAGAGGGCACTGTGATGACCAGAGAAAGCTCAGATGGCACAGGGAGCAGCGACTCCCCTGAGGTGGCCTTTGTTCTTTTGATGACCAATCAGAAGTAGCAACCAGATTTGCAGACCTAGAGTCCAGTCTCTAGCCAGAAACAAAAGAGTCTGGTCTACTTTCAGAGGACAGAACTTAGGCATCCAAAAAGTCGCTGCCATTTTCCCTAAGACAAAAGACTCAGGAGCAAGAAGTGGAGAGTCAGGGATCAGGGTCTTCTGATTGACCACAGGACTGACTGACAGGTCCTCAGCTCCCATCTACTCCCAGATAGGCCTGGATTTTACCAGTATCTCTCCAAAAGCTCCTATTTCGTGATATAAGTATCAGTCTCAGAAGGTTTATAGAATAATATTAGCAGCATTAACAATAGCTTCTATATAATAAGTCCTGTAATAAGACACCATGTCAGAAGTCTTATACCCAATATCTCATTCCATTTTCACATCAGCCTTATGAAGTAGGTACTAGGACGTCTCTTCTTTATAGATAAGCTGATGCTCTGAGAGGCTTATTAATTTGACCACAGTCATATAGCTAATTAGAGCAGAAATGGGATTCACACTGTGTCTATCTGAATCCAGAGTCTATGTTCTTGGTCACTTGAACTCTACTGACTCTCTCATCAATTATGACAGTTAAAGGGAGTGTAGAGATGATCTAAGTGCAAAGCCCCAATTAAAATATGAAGACATCGTCAAAACATCCCCATGTCATAGAGTTGTGGACATTAGAGAATTACAAGAGTCACCCAGACACCCTGCTCAGCCTCTAGAGGCAGCAACTTCCATTTGCAGACAGAGCCAGAAGTTTCTCACTTACAACATACTGAACTCTTTCCAGAACCTGCCACCTCAGCATTTTTCCTGGTGGTAGACAAACTTTGAAAAGCCATTAGGTCTTTAATTAGACAGCCAAGTCAAGCTGGTAGAATGTACCAAACACCATCTTTCATCACGGAAAGGGATGATCGAGTCCCTAAACCAACACAGAGCTTTTCTGTTTGTCAGCACGTGGCAACCCCAGACCTTGTTCCAGTGGTACAGAGAGGGCCTCACATGTTTCCTCTGGGAAAGTTTCTACAAAGGTGACTGGGGAGACCACAGAATAGTGGGCCAAGTCTGAGGACTGTGGAGAAAGGAGTAGTATTATTCCTTTTCCTTTGTCCTGTGTTATCAGGCCTGCTGAAGAGAAGCATGGTTCTGCTGAGCTAAATTCTCGTCCAAACAATACAATTAACTTCCTCCTCCTCCTTTTCCTTTTCCTTCTCCTCCTTTTCCGGCTCCCTGAAGCTTCCAGAAAGTAAATTTTACATCTTTCATTCAATATTACCTCTGTTGTGCCTGCTGATACGACAGCTTATAATACGCATCTGCTTAGAGGTAGGCATCACCCTACAAACTATAATTTGATTTGAAGGATGGTGCAGCGCCAATCTGTTCAAGTACTGGACACTATTATTTTTAAAATTTACTCATCAGATAGTTTCAATGTTGTTCAACTGTTCAAAAGCATAAGAGAGAAAGCAAGCTTTCAGACTGTTTTACAAAACCAGTATCACACTGATACCAAACTCTGAAAAACACAGCAGCCGAAAGAAAACTACAGACAAATTTCACTCATGAATCTGAAAGATTCAACAGTAATTTCTGATAAAAATCTCTAAATAGAAACGAGGAATATTTCCTCAACATAATAAATGTATGCAGTCATATCAAAACCAGCATCAGGCTTAATGGTGAAATTCTAAAAGGACACCCAGTAAACCTAGAAAAAGACAAAGATGCCCACATGGCCACTGCTCTTTCACGTTGTACTGAAGGTATAAGGCAATGCAATTATAGAAGGGAAAGAAATAGAAGGTATAAAAATTGTTAAGGGAAAGAAAATTTTCATTATTCGCAGATGTTGTGACTGTATACTTTGAAGACCTAAGAGTAAGAAAATGCACTACAGTGTCTAACTGCAAAATAAATGTACAAAAATGAACAGCTGTTCTATAAGTAAAGGACTCAGACCTGAGAGAATAGAATTCTAAGGTGGCAGTGGGAAAAATAAGCAAACCAATTATACCACAGAATCCCCCAAAGGCTCAGGAATTGGTGGAACTAGTTACATTTGGAGGTTGAAGGAGGGATAAAACAAAGGAAACTGATTGAAATACTGTTTAAGAGGCAGTTAGAGCCCTAAATACTCTCCCAACTACCTGTCCCACCACAGCAAAAGACTGGAGGTTTATTCTCTGTAAAGGGAAAATCTGAGGGGCAGGGGGCGGCTCTTCTGGTCTGGAGGACACTAGGCACACTTGAGGGCAGGGGTACCAGAGAGAAAACAGGGTTAGGTGTAAGTACTGGATGCTGAAACCTCTGCCCTCCTCTGCCTCTGCTCCTAGAAGATGTCAGCCTGCCTTTCACCATTCCACGAGGAGACTGGAGAATCTGACCAGCTCACAAGGAAAGACATGAAGATATATAAAGGACAGCACCCAACAAATCCTTCTCAGCACCATCAAAGCTTCCAATCAGCTTAAATAGGAGCAGATGACCAAAGATCACCAGGCACCCGAGGAAAACTTCTAACATGAAGCATAGAAACCAAAATGTGAAAACAGAAAAAGGAACTTGGAGGAAATGGATTACGGCCATTATGCAAGGAGAGGAAAACAAAAACAAACAAAACAAAAACTATCATTAATATCCTTTGAAAAATGAAAAGCTATTGTGATATTGCATCCCTAAAATAAGAATACGCTGCTATAAAGAAAATATATTCAGAGAAAAACAGTTGAGAGAGAGGTCTTGAAATTTAAAGACATGATATCAGAGATTTGTTTTTAACCTACAGAAGGTTTGGAAGATGATATTGAGAAAATCTCCCAGACTGTACAGCACAGAAAAAAAGAGATGGGAAATAAGAGAGAAAAGACAAGAAAAATTAGAAGCCTGGTCCAGGAGGCCCAATACAAAAACAATACGAGTTCCAGAAAGAATAAACAGTGAACATAAAAGGGAGGAGACCATTATAGAAGTAATTCAAGAAAATTTCCCAGAACTGGAGAGCATGAGTTTCCAAACTGAAAGCGTTCAGAACAAAGAATTAAAATAGACCTGTACTAAGGCATATCATTGTGAAATCTCAGAGCAAAGGGGACAAAGAAAAAAAAATCCTCCAAATTTCTAGAGAGGAAAACAAAAGGCCTATATAAAAGATGAGGGATAAAAATAGCTCTGACTTCTATAAGAGAAAGCTAGAAAGCAACAGAACAATGTCTTCAAAATTCTGGAGTAAAGTGGTTCTCAACCTAGAGTACCATGCCTAGCAATTCAAGCATGAGAGTAAGGTAAAGACATTTTTAGTTGTGAAAAAATTTACCTCCAAAGCATCCTTCCTTATGAAGCTATTGAAGGATATGCTTTACTAAAACATGATAGTAAACCAAGAAAAAGGAAGGTCTAATGTCCAAAAATTGGAGCTCTGTCACAGGAGAAAGGCCAAGGGAATCCCCAGGGCAAATGACAAAGACAAACAAATATGCACCAGGCATACAGACCAGCAAGTCCAGATTTTTTTTCAGGAAGCTAAAACTGATAAAATAATCAATCTTGAGAAGAGCTTTATACACTGGCAAAGAATTTGAAGTGAATTAACGATAAAGACATTAAGAAAAACAACTAAACAAATGCAGGGGGGTGGCTGGTGGCAATAATTAACTCCAGGGAAAACAAATATTGAATACTAAAACACATTGCAAATCTTCCTTATTTGAAACAATTTGGTGCTGGTTCAGGAATGCACAATTATAACAGATTAAAGAATTCAGGAAAAGTCCCATATACAAATGAGAATGTTAAATGTGATATGGGTGGCATTTCAAATCAGTGGGGGAAAAAATAGTTTCTCAATGAATCATATTGGCTAGTCATTTAGGAGAAAAGAGGTAGATGTTTTTCTTACTTTATTCCCAAGAAATCCTAGATGGATGTAAATAGATGAAATAAAGCCATAAAAGGTACTAGAAGAAAACATAGGTAGACAGCATATAAACATTGTGAGAAACAACTTAAATAAAATACAAAATCCAGTACAACAAAGAAAAATATTAATAACTTTGACTACATAAAAATGTAAAGCATTCCTACAGGGGAAAAAAAATCATTGAAAAGTCAAAAGACCAACAAAAAAAAATCAGGGATAATAGTTGCAATACATATAACAGCCAGAGTCATTTTCCTTAATATATAAAGAGTATTAACAAATCAATAATCTACTTGAAAAATGGGACCAGGGAACTTACTTACAGAAGAACATATTAATGTTTTATAAACACATAAAAAGATTTAAAGTGCTTGGTTTTGCTCATAAATAAGAACTATAAATTAAAACAAAAATGAAATACTATTTTATCTGTAAAATTAGCAAAGATTAAGAAGTGCCACAATCCTCAATGTTGTCAAGAATATGGGGAAACAGTTATTCTCACAGACTTTTAGTGGGAATGTAAATTAATACATTATCATAGGAGAGGAAATTGGTTGTATTTATCAAAACTTGTGGTGTACACACCATTTGGACTGGCAGTTCTTTATACTGTAGATATATTCTTATATGTTTACGAAACCATGTAAACAAGATTTGTCATCTTAGATCCCTTCAGGAGTGACTCCTGTTGTGTAACAGGACTCAGGATAAAGAATTGACATTTAAAGAATGCATATTTTTGCATTCAACTGAGTACACCTAGCATTCCCCCTGAATCAATCTGTAATAAGTAACATTTTTAAAACTTGAGCTTATAAAAATACATTTCTACTAAAAAAAAAAAAAAAAAAAAAAAGGAAGAAAGAAAGAAAAAGAAAAGTCAGGGCCAGCAAGGGAAGGCCTGTGATCCTCATCAACCCATTTGCCCCTGGAGAGGTGTGCTAGGACCAAGCAACCTACTGTATATGCAATGTGGGTTTGTGTTCCATAGGAGGGACCCCCTTGCCGTGAGGGGCTCCCTTCTTTTAGGGCAAGCATGAGAACCACCTTATCAATGAAGCACAAGCTTGGACATTGTGCTACCTGGATATGGTGCCAGCCAGAATCTAGACATTAGAGTGAGGCAAGTAAGGCTCTCATCTCTGGTGCAAAATTTAAGAGGGCACCAAAAAACACAGTAATCAAGATAAATTATATTTTAATAAAATATTTTAAAATAAAGATTAATGTATAATCCAAAAGGACTTGGCATAGCACTGTTACTCATCCCGTCTTCATTTAAAATTTTGATATTTTGCTCATCATGGATTTTTTTTTTTTTTTTTTGCAATTAACATTAATTTTTAAAAGTATTGCATTAAATGTTATTTTCCTTGATTACTGAGATTTGAGTACCCTCTTAATTTTGCATCCAAGCATCCTAGTCTCAGCCCTTTTGCCATTGTTTACTGTGTTCTCTGCGAAAGCCAAGTGCCAGCACCTAGATGAGGGAGACCGGTTTCCGGTTCCACCGGCAACGGCAACGAGTTCAGTTGTAGCCCCGCCCACTAGGAGAAGGAGAGTGGAGGTCAGCTCCAAGTTGTGACTGGCTCACTGCCTAGACTACCCAGAAGAAGTGCCTTTGGACAATCCTTGCAGCACAAAGATGTTCACTGAAGCAGTAATCAAATAGAAAAGGGTTGAAAATAAATGACCATCAATAGCAACTAATTAATTTTTAAAAAGGAATTCTATACATCTATGGAAAAGAATAAGTAAGATATAAAAGGTGAACAAAAGCAAGGTATAGAACAATTCATATAACATGTCTCCATTTGAATTTTTAAGAATGATATATGGTATTAATGATTAATAATTACCATAATTGATAACATATAATTCAGTGCTTTCTATGTGCCAGACTCATTTAACCCCCATTGACACTGTATAAGGCTGATACTATTATTAGCCCCATTTTACAGTTAAGGAAACTAAGATCCAGAGAAACTTAATGCTGGTTATCTCTGCCCAGTGAGATTGAGAATCTAAGTTCTGTTTTGTTTTGCTTTGCTGTGTTTTGTTTGGGCTGCGCTGCGCTGCTTGCAGGATTTTAGTTTTTAGATTGTTTGAACTTTCTTTTTACAGTTAGGGTTGCCAGATAAAATACAGGACACCCACTTAGCACTTGAATTTTAGAAAAAAAATTGATTTTCAGTGTGAGTACATCCTATGCAACATTTGGGAGATACTTACACACACACACAAAAAAATCGTTTTTTGTTTCTCTGAAATTCAAATGTAACTCGGTGTCCCGTATTTTTATTTGCTAAATCTGACAACCTACTTATAATGACCCTTCCTTTGGCAAGGGCAGCAATTCCCTTGGTCCTGCCACAGTGAAATATTAGTTCTCCAGGAGCCACATCTGATAAAGCAGGATTTCAACAGGTGGCCTAGTTCAGATATTGAAGTTACTTGATTAACTTATGACATATTAATTAGGGATAATTCAAAAACAACTGTGCCTGAAGCTCTGTCTTCCCTTGTTTTTTTGATTGAAAAGGGATGCATTATCCACCAGGAGAAAATTCAGGGGCCCTTAAAGATACAGCTTGGCTCTATCTCTGGAGCGTAGAGGCATTCACCCGGGACCAGGCAGAGGCTTTTGTTCTTCAAGCACCTTGCCACCTAAAAGCAGGCATAGATTTTAATGGTCATGTTGGACCCTGGAGACAGACGCCCCACATTTGGGTGTTGTATCAGAATTTGTATAGGATCTGAACCACACACTGCCTCGGAAGCCTTATAGACAGCTGTACCTGCTGCTCTTCCTCTGGATCCATATCATCCATCAGTATAGGAGGTGTGCCTCCTTGGCTAATGGAGGCTAGAGCCTCTTTGGGATTCCTGAGGGAGAGGAAGGAATTGGCCTCAGGCTTCCGGTCCTGAGGATGCCGGACCCCTTTCTCCCTTTGAATGTCAGTTACCAGCTGCTTATTGAATCTAAAACAACAAATGGACATCAAGTACTTCTGCGTCCCAAGCTGTGCAGTGGGAATAGGTCACGTTCAAATAAATGCAAGCTCCATTGTTAAAGAAGAGGAACCCCAGGGATAGGAAAGCCCAGCCCCACCAATGTTCGTCGCTCTTCCCGGCGCTGCAGAGGCCAACCCTGGGCAAGAGCGCCCCCTGCAGACACCGGCATCATTGCCGAGGAAGCGCTGTCTTCTTAGAGCCGCTGCCGGATGTATGGGTGGCTCTGCCACCTCACTTTAAACCTACACCTAGCCTGGGGGGGAGGGGGCTGTTTCGAGAGGAGAATGAGGGGGTCTCATCCCACTGCAAGATTAAAGGCAGTCCCATGACATGAACCTGGGCTCTAGAGACAAACACAGGAAATTCTCTCAGGTATTCAAGTTCCTGGGCAGTGATTAATGTTTAGACCATTGGCTTGGCTGCTTGATTCAACTGACTGGCAATTCCGACAAAATTAAGCTCCTGGTTCCTCTTGTGGATGCCACCAAATCCTTGGTAAGGAATCCTGTTGGAACAAAGCTGGAGACATTCTGACAAGATGAGGGAGGCCGACAAGTGGACACAAGAGTGATCACACAGTGATCAAAGGGAAACGGATGCTGCCTTGGCAAGGGCAAGGGTCTGAAGTATTTAACAACCAATGTGCTACATTCAACAGCCCTGTGAGATTGGCCTTCCCCTACCTACTTCTGTGCCTGGAGGTGACGCCCTGCCCATTGCTGAAAGGTAGATCATTTTCCCTGCTGCCCAGCCTATCAAGGCCAAAAGTATGACCTCAGAAAAATTTATGCTTAACTAGGTAAAAACGGCCATTATGGAATCAACTCTTAGGGAGCTTACTTAGAAAGTTGTGCAGAAATATGACATTCCGGATACCTTATATCTGGTGATGCCACCTATGAAGGAGCCTGATAAATACAAATAAGGAGTTTTAAACTTAGCTTTGATAAAGCACAAGTGAAGGGTTGAGGCAGAGTGGGAAAAGAATTATGAATTGGGAAAAATAACAACTAAACATATGAGTCTAAAATGAAAGTTCCCTCTCCCTTTTGGGTTTTACACAATATGGGCGACCAGTCTGATGATAATTCACTGAGTAATCTGGGACAGAAACTTATGATTTCACAATTCACCAGAAATATTAAAGTAAAATTAAAACTCCTTATAACCAAATGGTAGGTAAATAATAAACTTACTATCCGGGAATCAAATCAGAAGGTGAGAAGTAGGGAGGCCCAGGAAACCCTGAATATGATCATAATCACAAATTTAGTATCCCCCAAATCATCTGAAAAGTCTTTGATTGAATTTTTCTTTTCTAGTATAGCTCCTCTGATCTTGTATCTTTTCATGATGGCTCCTGCTGGTCAAAGACCAATCCTTGATGTATGTGGCATTATTCCCTCCGTTGGGAAGCAGCATAACCTTGCAGCATGAGGTCACTCCTTATGCATCAGCTGTGGACAAACTGAACATATAAGAATCTCCCAAACCATGGTGGGATGTATAATAGAGAACAGCCACTTACTCTAATTAATAATGTTCAATTTTACAGTCTTTGCAGACAGAAAGTTACATGGGTGTAAGCTCAGCTGTGGAAGGATTCAACTATTGTAGCCATTGGCAACAATAAGTAATGGACTGAAACAAATGCCTATAGTAACTGATGTTTACAGACCATAGATGACTGGGTGTGATTTTTAAAAATATATATATACTAGTGCCCTTTTAGCAATAAAAATGAACACATCCATCCCTTCTAGTCTACAATGAGTTTAATTGACACAACTTGGGAGGCTGGGAATTCTGTTCCTGCAAGTTCTGATATTGGATGCCATATTGAACTACTCCCTTGACAGTGGGAAAAGATAGGGCCATTTACCATCCAGGCAAGAGAATAAGTGTCTCCTATAAGAAATCTGGCAAGACTAAGAGGAAAGACCTAAAGATATTGACAGCAGAGGTTTCCCAGCAAAACATCCCAGACAGATAATCCTACAGCAAATTTCACAATTGATACACCCTACTCATGCTTTCAGAGCATCTCATCAGATTTTTAGTCTCCCACTCTTAAAAATGAGCCAACAACCACAGATTACAGCCTCTAATATGAGAAATAGAGACCAAAAGTAACAGAAAGAAGAAATCTGGATAAAACCGAAGCTATACAGGAGGGAAGAAAGCTCCAACAACAAAACAAAACCAAGCCAAAACCACACCTATAACTGATATCCTCAGAGACACACTATTGAAACCATAAAATAAGAACAAGATGTTCTTGTAGAGATGTGGATGGACCTAGAGACTGTCATACAGAGTGAAGTAAGTCAGAAAGAGAAAAACAAATATCGTATATTAACGCATACATGTGGAATCTACAAAAATAGTACAGATGAACTGGTTTGCAAGGCAGAAATAGAGACACAGATGTAGAGAACAAACATATGGACACCAAGGGAGGAAAGCGGGGCGGTGGGGGGGTGGAGGGCCGGTGGTGGGATGAATTGGGAGGTTGGGATTGACATATATACACTAATATGTATAAAATAGATAACTAATAAGAACCTGCTGTATAAAAAAATAGAATAAAATTCCAAAGAAAAAAAAAAGAACAAGATGTTCTTTAAAGGAGTCAATGAATAAAACTGAATTCCTGGAAATGAAAAATGGGAAGAAGAAATGAAAAATTCATTAAAAAGACTGAAGATAAAATTCAGGAAATCTCCCAGAAGGAAAAGCAAAGAGGCAAAGAGATGGAAATAAGAGACAAACGATAAGAGAAATAGAAGACTAGCCCAGGAATTACAGGAGGAAAGAAAAACAGGAGAGAACACTATTTTTAAAAATAAATTCTTTAAAATTTCCCAGATGGTAAGGACATGAGTTTTCATACTGAAAGGGCCCTCTTAGTGCTCAGCATTAATGAATGGAAATTGACCCACATTGAGTCACATCGTTGTGAAATTTCAGAACTCTAGGAATAAAAAGAAGCTCCTTTAGACTTCCAGAGATAGAAAAACTGATCAGAAATCAGAATGGGGACTTCCCTGGTGGTGCAGTGGTTAAGAATCCGCCTGCCAATGCAGGGGACACAGGTTCAATCCTGGCCCAAGAAGATCCCACATGCCACGGAGCAACTAAGCCCATGCACCACAACTACTGATCCTGCGCTCTAGAGCCCTCAAGCCACAACTACTGAGCCCACGTGCCACAACTACTGAAGCCTGCGCACTGCAATGAAGAGTGCAGCCCCGGCTCGCTGCAACTAGAGAAAGCCCGTGCACAGCAACGAAGACCCAACGCAGCCAGAAAAAAAAAAAAAGAAAAGAAATCAGAATACTTTAGATTTCTCAATAAACATACTGAAAGATAGAAGATAAGTGGGAACTGCCTTCAAAATTCTGGAGGAAAATTATTTCCAACCTAGAATTCTATACTCAGACAAGCTATCAGTCAACTTGGAGAATAAAATAAAGATAATGTCATAATTGCAAGGTCCCAAAAATGAATTTCTCATGCAACCTTTCTTTGGAAACTACTGGAATATATGGTCCATCAAAACGGGGGTGAATCCAAGAATGAAGACGATAAGAAGACATAGAATCCAGTAAACAGGAGCTTCAACACAGGAAGGATAAAGAGAACCTTAAGGACAATGGAGACAAGATTCCAAAGAGAATGTGAAAAGAGATTTCAGAATGTTGGCTGTGTACCAGACGGGGTGGATCCAGGCTTTGTGGAGCTTGAAGCTTATACAGTTTGGGGATCCTCTTTAAGAAAATAAAATACAAAATACAAAGTAGGGTTTGAAAATGAATATGTAGAATGAGAAAAGAAATCATAACAAACTATAAATTTTAAAGAGCTGACAAATACCACAAACATCACACAAATCCAGAAAAATAGAATATTATTTTTATGAGTCACCTACTTGATTCATGTCTCTAATACTTTTTTCTCTATATTTTTCAGCTGCATAATTTTTCCCCCAATAATTTATTATGAAACATTTTAAACCTATAGAAAAACTTACAAGAACTTTACAATAAATACCATATACCTACCACCTAAGTTCTACATTTAACATTTTACTGTACTTACTATATCACAAATCTGTCCATCTATCCAATTCTCTGTCCGTCAGTTCATCTTATTTTTTTGATGCATATCAGACCGAATAATTTGCAGATGTCAGTACATTTCCCACCAACTACCTCAGCATGCCTATCCTTAATAGGAGATCAATATTTTTTTTACAATCCTTGCCTTTTTTTCGTTTGAGGTAAAATTTATGTACAATGAAATGTAAAAATCTTAAGCATACGCTGTATACTTTTTGGTCATCTCTACATATGACAATGATTTTGTGATATTTTTCTCTAGAGAGAATATGGAGATAATTCAGTCTTTTCTCCACTGTGGTTAATCAAAATTTGTTTTTATTATCAATAGAAGAGACGTATGAAATAAGCAACATTTACATATACACAGTACTGTTTGTAATAGTGCTACAGGCTTAAGCAGAATTCTGATAAATTCTATTTATGTGTTTCCCACCAAAGAAGAAAAACTGTACAGTGCATTTATAATTGTATGTGGTGCACTATTCAGTATCTTCCTGATAGGAGAAAACTAAATTGCTGGAAACTGAATCTGTCACTTATAATCTCCTACATCTGGTGAATGGAAAAAACTGTTCTACTGACTAGTTTCTGGCTCCTTACATTCAGACCTTGTTTCTCTGCCTCTACTCACCTATTTCTGCTGTCAGGCACCATAGGACATGTTCATATCTTGCTATAACCTCTGACCCTGCACCTTCATGTTACAACCCAGGGTGAGTTAGCACAGTAGAAGGTAGGAATATGCCTATAGCAATTCCTACTGGGATGACTGACAATAACTTAACTTTATACAGATGTGACTTCAAACTACATAAATAAATCCAACTAAATCCAAGTTAAATGGATTTCCAACTTACTTCCCCTTGGTTGGATTCCAAAACTGCAATGTGAGAGAAATTGTGACAGAGGGAAAGCTGGATAGGAAAGAGACAATGTATTTAACCAAAGTTAAAATATCTTACTTTGCAAACTATACAGAACTCATCATGTGGATACATTGCTAAGGCAAATGAAAGCTCTTGAAGCTTAAGCTTCAGAGTGTCATGGGAAACCTAGGCTGACAGGGTAGCCAGTCCATTTTGGAAGAGGTCAGAAAACTCCAGCAGAGATTTCTACAAGATAAAATTTATAGACAACTGGATGTGACTCAGTATAACGAGAGACTTCGACAATTGGTAGAGAATTAGGGCTTGAACATTCTGGTGTGCTCAGAGAAAATGATGAAAATGAAAAATAAGACAATTACTAACTCCATGGAAAATAAAAAGTTGTTCAGGGAAAGAAAAGTCATCATAATTTACTGGATGGCTCAGCTGTAAATAATTTTTATCAGCATAATAATGTAAGCTCTGAAAGTTTGCCTATCTAAATTACAATATAACTGCATTAGGAGGGTGGAGGAATATGAAGGTATACGTACATGGTGCGGGCAGGGGATGAAAGAGAGTGAAATCCTCATCTTTCCTAACAGGAAGTGCATAAATGATGCCTAAAATGGAAAAAAAAATCAAGAAGCAGTACAAGGGGGACTTCCCTGGCGGTCCAGCGGTTAAGACTTTGCCTTCCAATGCAGGGGGTGCGCGTTCGATACCTGGCCGGGGAGCTAAGATCCCACATGCCTCGTGGCCAAAAAACTAAAACATAAAATAGAAGCATTATTGTAACAAATTCAATAAAGACTTTAAAAATGGTTCACATTAAAAAAAAATCTTTAAAACAAACAAAACAACAAAAAAGAAGCAATACAAGGAAGCTATTTTGAGATGTGGAAGCAGTTAAAATAATTCAGTGTTTGCCTCTGAGAAAGCAGAAGTGGGGGGAAAGGGATTAGGGACTGCTCTGCTTTCTTTCCCTTTATCTCTTCTTTCATTTTTGTTAACAAACTTTGTAGAACAATATAACTGTTGAAATTTGCATGTAAATAATTTTGACAAAAATTAAAAATTAAAATACACTCATATCCTGTAATCTAGGGATTCTAGCTCTAAGATTTTAACTATCCCACAGACATACTCACACGTGTGCATAATTACATTTTTACCAGGTCATTTATTGCCATATGGTCTGTGAGAACAAAAGATTGGAAATGATTTAAACATCATCAATAAGGGATTGTTAAATAAATGAAACATATACCCATTGGAATACTAGGTAGCCTATTTAAAAATGAGGCAACTCTATGTATCCTGATACGGAGGAATCTCCTAAATGAAAAAGCGAAATGCAGAAAATTTGCATATATGCTACCACTGGTATAAAAACAAAAATAAATACACTTGTAATGTACAGAAGCTCTCTAGAAGGACACACAAGGAATGGAAACAGTAGTTGTCTCCAGGAGAGGGAACTTAATGGTTAATGGAAGGGATAGGAGAGTGACTTACTTTTCATAACTATACCCTTTTGTACTTCTAAAACTGCAGACCATGTGACGTTATCTATTAAAAAAGTAAAATTTTAATTAAAAAACTTCAATACATGGGCTTCCCTGGTGGCACGGTGGTTGAGAATCTGCCTGCCAATGCAGGGGACACGGGTTCGGGCCCTGGTCTGGGAAGATCCCACATGCCGCGGAGCAACTGGGCCCGTGAGCCACAATTACTGACCCTGCGCGTCTGGAGCCTGTGCTCCGCAGCAAGAGAGGCCGCGACAGTGAGAGGCCCGCGCACCGCGATGAAGAGTGGCCCCCGCTCGCCGCAACTAGAGAAAGCCCTCCCACAGAAACAAAGACCCAACACAGCCAAATAAATAAATAAATAAATTTATTTTAAAAAAAAAACAAAAAACTTTAATACAAAATGGAAAAAACACAGAATTAATTAAATGAACCCAAAGACAAGGCAAATGGATATTTGCTAACTAGTAACTGTATCAGTCAGGGTTCTCCAGAGAAACAGAACCAATAGGTACATATCTCCACAACCAAGCTTGATGTCCGTAACAGCCACAGGAAGAGATAGCCTCCAATTCACTTCCAACTTCTAAATCTCACCAGAGCACATATAATTGATGAAATTTAATTTGTTTCCTGGACTCTAGCTGCAAAGGAGGGTGGGCAATATGTTTAGCTTACCACACTCTATAGTAAATGAAAGCATATCAGGAGATGACATTGTCTGGGGAAGCCAATCCACAGCATTTGCCACAGTAACTAAACTTGTGAAGGTGGTTTCTGAGAGTCTGATATAATAGTACCCATACCTGGCAGCCTTAAGCCCTTGTCCTTTTTGGGCTCAGTGTCATTAGTTTTCTAATGCCTTTGCAAAGCCAGAAAGCCACCAGAACTTTTCTTTCATTTTGCCTCCCATAATGACCAAGTACAATAATTTACATGCCTTAAAGAATATATTGCACCTGTCAAAGAAAAAAAAATGATTCCTGACACTTGTTAAAGATGGTAAGGAAGACTTTATTCAAAAGGGGCTACTACAATGGGGTTTTGCAGTTGAGGATAGAAAACGAGCTCAACTCTGAAAACAACAAGGACAAACAGGTATTTATAGCCAAGGAGCAGAGTGGGGTCAATGAATGGAAAATTACTAAGAGGAGACATCAGGGCTAGGGAGATTCTTGCTAGACCAGCTCAACAGGATTCTTGCTGAAGGCAGGCCAGGGCGATAAGACAGCAAGGATTGGGGATGAGGAATTTGATCAAATATCAACATGATCAGACCAAGGGTAGGAGTTTCTTGCTAAACTGACTCAGCAGGATTCTTGCTAAAACTGGAAGAAGAAGGCCAAGGACAGAGCCCAATTTCTAGCCAAAAAGAGGACTCAGAGGAACCTGACGAGAGATTGGTCAGGGAGAGAGTCTTTGTCACACCGCTCAGTACCCAATGGACAGAAATAATTGGGGAGGGGATAGAATGTGCTAGTTGGACAACTCTGCCTCAGAACATGCCATGTGACAATCCTTCCCACACCTGGAAGAAAGATGGCCTTGACAAGCTGACTTTAAGAAGCAGAAAACCACACTTGTAGGAGATCATTTATATCAGTGACAACAGATACAGAAAATATGAAATATTCTTCAAAATCTTTGCCTATATAATGTATTCATTTGTTTACTTTTTTTCACTGCCTGAGGACTTTTTAGAGACCAGCTGCTTTATAACTTTCCTATTAAAGATTAGAGGAAAGCTACTCTTAACCCCCAAAGAGAAAAAAAAGTTGCAATTTACTGTCATCACGGTCAATTATCTCAGTATGAAAGAGGGAGGTGGATAACCTTGTCCCCAAGAAAAGCAGAGCAGGTATCCACAGACTTAACTGTAGATGGACCTACCTTGGTGTGACTCTCCTGAGATGGGAAGATCTCAGCTCAGTGTTTTGAAACAATTCAAGAACAAAAGTTCTCAATCTTTTACCCATGGCCTTTAAGAAGGGTCAATTAATTATTTTAGGATCTGTCAAGGAAAAGGGAGACTGGATTTTGGCATACTATACTTGAGCTTGGTTATTTTAAATATTAAAAATAATAATAAATTAATTTCCCTAGAAGTAGGTCCATGGGGGAGCAAAATGGCATGGAAAGAATATGAGCCTTGGAGACCTTGGAACTCAGAAGAGACCTGAGTTCAAATGCCAGCTCTGCTACTAATCGAACTATGTATCCTGAAATGATTAGATATTTCTGCGTATAAAACCACCTCAAAATTCAGTGGCTTAAAACCACAGTCATTTAGTTCACAATTCTGCAGGTCAGTAATTTAGGCCAGTTCTACTGGTCTTCCGGGAGTCCCTCAGGTGCCTGCAGCTACCCACAGGTCAGCTAGGTGGCTCTGCTTTCAGGAGTTGGCTGGCTGTTAACCTGTGTACTGCTGCTTTCCTTCCTGTGCTCTTATTCTCCAGCAGGTCAGTCCAAATATGTTCTCACAGAGAAAGCATAGGTCCAAGAGAGATGGTGGAAGTGTGCAAGACCACATCTAGGGACCTAGGCTTGGAACTGGTATACTGTCACTTTCACCACATTCTGTTCTCTAAAGCAAGTCACAAAGCCAGCCCAGGTTCAAAGGTTGGGAAAATACACCACTCAAAGACCGGCAGAGTTACACAGCCAAGGGAGTAAGTACAGGAAGGCCATTAATTAGGGCCGTAAAACTGAATCACTACCACAGTGACTTTGGGCAAGTTATCTTATCTTCATGAGCCTCAGTTTCATCACATCTTAACTGAAAATAATAACATGTATCTGAAAGGTTTTTTTTTTTTTTAATTTTATTTTATTTTTGGCAGTGTTGGGTCTTCATTGCAGTGAGCGGGGGCTAGTCTTCATTGCAGTGCACGGGCTTCTCATTTTGGTGGCTTCTCTTCTTGCAGAGCACAGGCTCTAGGAGCCTGGACTTCAGTACTTGCAGCACACGGGCTCAGTAGTTGCTGTGCATGGGCCCAGTAGTTGCGGCACACGGGCTCTAGGGCACGTGGGCTTCAGTAGTTGTGGTGCGCGGGCTCGGTATTTGTGGCTCGTGGGCTCTAGAGCACAGGCTCAGTAGTTGCGGTGCAAGGGCTTAGTTGCTCAGCGGCATTGGGGATCTTCCTGGACCAGGGATCGAACCCATGTCCCCTGCATTGGCAAGCAGATTCTTTTTTTTTTTTTTTTAATATTTATTTATTTTTGGCTGTGTTGGGTCTTCGTTTCTGTGCGAGGGCTTTCTCTAGTTGTGGAAAGCGGGGGCCACTCTTCATCACGGTGCGCGGGCCTCTCACTATCGTGGCCTCTCTTGTTGCGGAGCACAGGCTCCAGACGCGCAGGCTCAGTAGTTGTAGCGCACGGGCTTAGTTGCTCTGCAGCATGTGGGATCGTCCCAGACCATGGATCAAACCCGTGTCCCCCGCATTGGCAGGCGGATTCTTAACCACTGAGCCACCAGGGAAGTCCCTAACTTCTTGTTATACAGACTTTCAAACAATATTCTTCTTCTCAGCATCATCCTCACCCACTTTCAGAGTAACATGGTGCTTCATTTTTCTAAGTTTTTCAGAGTTCTGGATATGAATTTGCTTGAGTCTGTGTTGCTCTACTGCTGTCTTAGGTTTCAGCATTCACTGATTGCTAAGTCAGTTAATTCTCATCCATGGGCTTTCTATCTTCCAAAAGTTTGGTGCTGTCATCTCCATACCTAGTCTACCTTTCTTTTTTTTCCCCTTTTACTGTCAGGAGGTATTCAATGTGCCATGTCTAACTGAAAGCTGGAGATTAGGGTTTAATACCCACATGGGAACAGAAGATAAGACTTTGGGCCCAAGAAACATGAATTGAAACTGAGATCCCCACATAAAGCCAGAGCTTTCAAAGGAATGGTATATCAGTGAAAGGACAGACTAGGAAAAAACTCATTGACTGGCAGAGGAAAATGACAAAGAAGCTTTTAAACTGGACTCTGAGTAGGAAAAATAACTCTCCCTTAGGAATTTATAAACAGGAACAATGCCACACAATTGAATTAATACTATTAGGGAATCACCAAGCCAAGAAACTGACGTAAAAATTGGTCCAGGGTATATGATGCTCCTAGTGTACCTGGTCCTGAGTATATGATATTCCTAGAACATCTGGCCTTGTAGAAGCAAAGGGAAAACTATTTTGAAGATACATGCTCTTAACACAGGCCTCTTAAGATTCCCACAGCTAATGTTAAGTGAAAATGATCTCAAATTTGATAATCACAAAGCACAAAGGAACAATCATTTAAATGAGGATCCACAGAGACACACAAAGTAAGATTCAATTCTCAAGGTCTTTATAAATACAACAATCTACTGAACACTACTGAATAAGCATTTTCTTAAGTATTAAAGATATAAAAGAAAGATTTAGAGCCATAAATAAATAATAAGACATTATGAAAGAACAGGAATCTTTGAAAATGAATTAAATATAATTTCTAGAAATGAGAAATGAAGTCACTGAAAATAAAAACTCAGTAGATAGTTAATATCAGATTAGACACAGTTGAAGAGAGAATTTGTATGCTAGAAGATATAACTAGAATGCAAAACAGTTAAAAATATGGGAAAATGAAAAAGAGATTGAAAGTCATGGAAAATATAAAAGGAAGTCAAACAGAATTCCAAAAAGAGGGCTTCCCTGGTGGCTCAGTGGTTAAGAATCTGCCTGCCAATGCAAGGGACACGGGTTCGAGCCCTGGCCTGGGAAGACCCCACATGCCGCAGAGCAACTAAGCCCGTGTGCCACAACTACTGAGCCTGAGCTCTAGAGCCCGCGAGCCACAACTACTGAGCCCACATGCCACAACTACTGAAGCCTGAGCACCTAGAGCCTGTGCTCTGCAACAAGAGAAGCCACCGCCATGAGAAGCCCGCGCACTGCAACGAAGAGTAGCCCCCACTCACCGCAAGTAGAGAAACCTGCGCACAGCAATGAAGACCCAACAGAGCAAAAAATAAAAATTAAAAAAAAAAAAAAAAAGAATTCCACAAAGAGGAAATAGAGAGAATGCAAGGAGGGTAATATTTGAAGAAATAATGGCTTTGTAGAGTTACTTGACCATATACCTTAGTCCACAAAGTTAATGTCATCAAATACCAAAGAACTATATCATATAGACTGTGTTCTCTGCCCACAGTACAATACAATGAGAAATCAGTAACAAAAGATAACAATGCCAGAAGTGGCCAAGATTGCAAAGAAGGAAAACCCTAAGCTCACCTCCTCCCATGGGCACACCAAAATTACAAACTCCAGAACTATGATAAAATTAAGCAAATATTGATGAAAAAGTCTGGAAGACTAACAGAATAGATCTTCTTCAACTAAAGATATAAAGAAGGAACCACAACAAGACAGGTAGGAGGGGTGGAGACGTGATATAGTCAACACCCACACCCCTGGGTAGGTGACCTACAAACAGGAAGATAACTACACTTGCAGAGGTTCTCCTCAAGGAGCAAGAGGTCCAAGCCCCACATCGTTCCCCAGCTCAGGGGTCCTGCATCAGCAAGATGAGCTCCTAGAATGTTTGGTTTTGAAGGCTAGCAGCACTTACTTTTGGGAGAACCAGAGGTCTGTGGGAAATAGAGACTCCACTCCTAAAGGGTGCATACAAAATCTCACATGCTCTGGGACCCAGGGAAGAAGCAATAATTTGAAAGAAGCCTGGGTCAGACCCACCTGCTGATCTTGGAGAGTCTCCTGGAGAGGCAGGAGGCAACTGGAGCTCACTCTGGAGACACAGACACTGGTGGTAGCCATTTTGGGGAGCTCATTCTACGAGGACACTGGTGCTGGCAAGGGCCATTTTGGAATCCTCCTTCTAGCTTATTAGAGCTGGGACCTGGCCCCTCCCACCAGCCTGTTGGCACCAGTACTGGGACACCTCAGGGTGAGCAACTAGCTGGGGGATGGGGAACACAGCCCCACCAACTAGCGGGCTGATACTAGACCCAGAACCCTCTTCCCTGCAACCACCCACCCCAGCTCCACCCATCAGTGTGCCAGCACTAGCCCTGGGGCCCCATGGGGTTCCACAGTCAGCTGCCTCATGACCCAGCCCCACCCATCAGCAGCTGGCAGCCTCCACACAATGCAGGGCCTGGCAAACAACCAGACAGGGGGACAGCCACACCTATCAGACCACCCACAGTAATCAGCCTGCCACAACAGAAGGACCCATGCAGCCCACATAGGGGGTACTCCTAAGGCATATAGCTCTAGTGACCAAAGAGGAGTGCACTGCTGGGATACATAGGATGCCTCCTAAAAAAGGCCACCTCTCCAAGGTCAGGAAACATAAGCACTTACCAAATACACAGAAATAAAAACAGCAAATGAGGCAAAAATGAGACGACAGAGGAATATATCTCAAACAAAGTACAAGATAAAACCCCAGAAGAACTAAATAAAGTGGGACTAGACAATCTACTCAATAAAGAATTCAATGTAATCATAAAGATGTTCAAAGAACTCAGGAGAGGGGCTTCCCTGGTGGCACAGTGGTTGAGAATCTGCCTGCCACTGCAGGGGACACAGGTTCGAGCCCTGGTCTGGGCAGATCCCACATGCCGTGGAGCAACTAGGCCCGTGAGCCACAACTACTGAGCCTGCGCGTCTGGAGCTTGTGCTCTGCAACAAGAGAGGCCGTGATAGTGAGAGGCCCGCGCACCGCGATGAAGAGTGGCCTCCACTTGCTGCAACTAGAGAAAACCCTTGCACAGAAACGAAGACCCAACACAGCCGAAAATAAATAAATAAATAATAAAAATAAAGGAATTCCTTTAAAAAAAAAAAAAACTCAGGAGAAAACTGGATGAAGAGAGTGAGAAGTTGGAAGTTTTTAACAAAGAATTAGAAAATATAAAGAAGAACCAGAGATGAAGAATATCGTAACTGAAATGAAAAATACACTAGAAGGAATCAACAGTAGATTAGATGATACAGAGGAACAGATTAGTGAGCTGGATGGCAGAGTAGTGGAAATCACTGAAGATGAACAACAACAATAAAAAGAATAAAAAGAAATGAGGACAGTTTAAGAGACCTCTGGGACAACATCAAGCATACTAACATTTGCATTATAGCGGTCCCAGAATGAAAATAAAGAGAGAAAGGGGCAGAGAACATATTTGAAGACATAATAGCTGAAAACTTCCCTAACTTGGGAATGGAAACAGATATCCAGGTCCAGGATTCACAGAGAGTCCCAAAGGCTATTATCAGCTGATGTTTCAGCAGAAACTCTGCAGGACAAAAGGGAGTGACATGATATACTTTAAATGATTAAAGAGGAAAACCTAAAACCAGTAACATTCTACCCAATAAGACTTTCATTCAGATTTGATGGAGAGATCAAAAGTTTTACAGACAAGCAAAAGCTAAGAGTTCAGCACCACCAAACCGGTTTTACGAGAAATGTTAAAGGGACTTCTTAAAGTGAAAGAGAAAAGGCTACAACTAGAAATATGAAAATTACAAAAGGAAAAATCTCATTAGTAAAGGCAAATATACAGTAAAGATATTAAATCAACTATGTATAAAGCTAGTAGGAACGTTAAAAGACAAAAGTAGTAAAATCAGCCATATCCATACTAAGTAGTCAAGGGATACACAAAACAAAAAGATGTAAAATATTATGTCAGAAACAGTAAACGTGGGTGGGGACAGTAAAAATGCAGGGTTCTTAAAATGCATTTGAACTTTAGAGATCAACAACTTAAAATAATCACATATATATAGATTTCTATATATAAACCTCATGGTAACCGCCAACCAAACATAACACTAAAGATAGTCATCAAATCACAAGGGAAGAGAGCAAAAGAAGAGGAAAGGAACAAAAACAAAAAAGAACTACAAAACAACCCCAAAACAAGTACATACCTATAAGTAATTACTTTAAATGTAAATGGACTATGTTCCAACCAAAAGACACAAAGTGGCTGAATGGATACGAAAACAAGACCCATTTATATGCTGCTGACAAGACACTACTTCAGATCTAAAGATGCACAGATTGAAAGTGTGAAAATAGAAAAAGTTATTCCATGCAAATGGAAATCAAAAGAAAGCTGGGGTAGCAATGCTTATATCAGACAAAATAGACTTTAAAACAAAGATTGTTACAAGAGACAAAGAAGGACATTATTATACATACATAATGATCAAGGGATCAATCCAAGAAAAAGATATAATAATTATAAATGTATATGCACCCAACAAAGGGGCACATAAATACATAAAGCAAATATTAATAGACATAAAGCAAATTGATAATAACACAATAATACTAGGGGACTTTAACACCACACTTACATCAATGGACAGATCATCCAGAAAGAAAATCCATAAGGAAACACTGACTTTAAATGACACATTACACCAAACAGACTTCACTGATATATATATAGAGCACTCCATCTGAAAGCAGCAGAATACACATTCTTTTCAAGAGCACATGGAATATTCTCCAGGATAGATCACATGGTAGTCCACAAAACCAGCCTCTGTAGATTTAAGAAAACTGAAATCATATCAAGCATCTCTTCTCACCACAACGTTATGAGACTAGAAATCAACTGCAAGAAAAAAACTGCAAAAAACACAAACACGTGGAGGCTAAAAATTATGTTACTAAACAACTAATGGATCACTGAAGAAGTCAAAGAGGAAATTAAAAAATACCTAGAGACAAATAAAAATGAAAACATGACAATCGGGCTTCCCTGGTGGCGCAGTGGTTGAGAATCTGCCTGCCAATGCAGGGGACACAGGTTCGAGCCCTGGTCTGGGAAGATCCCACATGCCGCGGAGCAACTGGGCCCGTGAGCCACAATTACTGAGCCTGCACGTCTGGAGCCTGTGCTCCGCAACAGGAGAGGCCGCGATAGTGAGAGGCCGGCGCACCACGATGAAGAGTGGCCCCCGCTAGCCACAACTAGAGAAAGCCCTTGCGCAAAAACGAAGACCCAACACAGCCATAAATAAATAAAAATAAATAAATTAAAAGCATCCAGAATCTTATAAAAAAAAAAACATGACAATCAAAAACCTATGTGACACAGCAAAAGCAGTTCTAAGAGGAAAGTGTATAGCGATACAAGTTTACCTCAGGAAACAAGACAAATCTCAAATAAGCAACCTAACCTTACACCCAAAGGAACTATAGAAAGAAGAACAAACAAAACCCAAAGTTAGTAGAAGGAAGGAAATCATAAAGATCAGAGCAGAAATAAATGAAATAGAGACTAAAAAAGACCAATAGAAAAGATCAATGAAACTAAATGCTGGTTCTTTGAAAAGATAACCAAAACTGATAAATCCTTAGCCAGACTCATCAAAAGAAAAAGCAAGAGGGACCAAATCAATAAAATCTGAAATGAAAAAGGAGAAATTAAATGAACACCACAGAAATATAAAGGATCATGAGAGACTACCATGAAAAACTATATGCCAATAAGATGGACAACCTAGAAGAAACGGACAAATTCCTAGAAATGTACAATCTCCTAAGACTGAACCAGGAAGAAATAGAAAATATGAACAGTAATGAAATTGAATGTAATAAAAAAAAACTCCCAACAAAAAGAATTTGAAAAAGACTAGATACACGTATATGTATAAATGAATCACTCTGTTGTACACCTGAAACTAACACAACATTGTTAATCAACTATACTCCAATATAAAATAAAAATTTAAAAAAAAATCTCCCAACAAACAAAGGTCCAGGACTAGATGGCTTTACAGGTGAATTATGCCAAACATTTAGAGAAGAGCTAGCACCTATCCTTCTCAAACTATTCCAAAAAACTGCAGAGGAAGGAGGGCTTCCGAACTCATTCTATGAGGCCAGCATCACCCTGATACCAAAACCAGACAAAGATATCACAACAAAACGAAAATTACATGGACTTCCCTGGTGGCGTAGTGGTTAAGAATCCGCCTGCCAATGCAGGGGACATGGGTTCAGTCCCTGGTCCAGGAAGATCCCATGTGCCACGGGGCAACTAAGACCGTGCGCCACAGCTACTAAGCCTGTGCTCTGGAGCCCGCGCACCTAGAGCCCATGCTCCAGCAACAAGGGAAGTCACTGCAGTGAGAAGCCCACGCACCGCAGCAAGGAGTAGCCCCTACTCGCCACAACTAGAGCAGCAACAAAGACCCAATGCAGCCAAAAATAAATAAATTTTTAAAAAACACTCAACAAAATTTTAGCAAACCAAAATCAACAATACATTAAAAGGACCATGATCAAGTGGGATTTATCCCAGGGATGCAAGGGTGGTTCAATACTACATCACATTAACAAATTGAAGAATAAAAACCATATGATCATCTCAATAGATGCAGAGGAACCTTTGTCAAAATTCAACATCCATTTATGATTAAAATTATCCAGAAAATGGGTATATAGGGAACATACCTCAATGTAACAAAGGCCATATGCGATAAGCCCATAACTAACATCATACTAAATGCTGAAAAGCTGAAGGAATTTCCTCTAAGATCAGGAACAAGACAAGGATGTCAACTATCACCACTTTTATTCAACATAGTATTGGAAGTCCTAGACACAGCAATCAGACAAGAAAAAGAAACAAAAGGAATCCAAACTGGAAAGGAAGAAGTAAAACTGTCACTGTTTGCAGATGACATGATACTATATGTAGAAACTCCCAAAGATGCCACAAAAAACTACTAGAACTTATCAATGAATTCAGTAAAGTTGCAGGATACAAAATTAATATACAGAAATCTGTTGCATTTCTATACACTAGCAGTGAACTATCAGAAAGAGAAATTAAGAAAACAATCCCAGTTATAATCCTGTCAAAAAGAATAAAATATCTAGGAATAAATCTAACTAAGGAGGTAAATGACCTGTCCTTGGGAAGCTATAAGACACTGATGAGAGAAATTGAAGATGACACAGACGGAAAGATACACTGTGTTCATGGATTGAAAGAATTAATTTTGTTAAAATGACCATACTACCCAAGGCAATCAACAGATTCAATACAATCCCTATCAAAATACCAATGACATTTTTCACAGAACTAGAATACATAGTTCTAAAATTTGTATGTAAACACAAAAGACTCCACATAGACAAAACAATCTTGAGAAAGAAGAACAAAGCTGGAGTTATCATGCTCCCTGATTTCAAACTAAACTATCAAACCATTGTGGTACTGGCAAAAAAACAGACACACAGATCAATGGAACAGAACAGATAGCCCAGAAATGAACCCACATTATATGGGCAATTAATCTATGACAAGGAAGGCAAGAATATACAATAGGGAAAAGACAGCCTCTTCAGTAAATGGTGTTGGGAAAACTGGACAGCTACATGCAAAAGAACCAAACTGGACTACCCTCTCACACCATGCACAAAAATAAACTCAGAATGGATTAAAGACTTAAATGTAAGACCTGAAACCATAAAACTTCTAGAAGAAAACATAGGCAGTAAGCTCCTTGACACTGATCTTAGTAATATTTTTTTGGATATGTCTCCTCAGGCAAGAGAAACAAAAGCAAAAATAAACAAATTGGACTACCTCAAACTAAAAAGCTTTTGCTCAGCAGAGGAAACTATCAACGAAGTGAAAAGGCCACTTACTGAAAGGGAGAAGACATTTGCAAACGATATATCTGATAAGGGGTTAAAATCTAAAATATAATATACAAAGAACTTATACAGCTCAACATCTGAAAAACAAACAACCTGATTAAAAAATGGGCAGAGGATCTCAACAGACATTTTTCCAAAGAGGACAAATAGATGGCCAACAGGCACATGAAAAGATGTTCAGCATCACTAATCATCAGGGAAATGCAAATCAAAACCACAATGAGTGGGGCTTCCCTGGTGGCGCAGTGGTTAAGAATCTGCCTGCCAATGCAGGGGACATGGGTTTGAGCCCTGGTCCGGGAAGATCCCACATGTCGCGGAGCAACTAAGCTCATGTGCCACAACTACTGAGCCTCTAGAACCCGTGAGCCACAACTACTGAAGCCCGCACGCCACAACTACTGAAGCCTGTGCACCTAGAGCCCATGCTCTGCAACAAGAGAAGCCACCCCAGTGAGAAGCCTGCTCACCACAACGAAGAGGAGCCCCTGCTTGCCTCAACTAGAGAAAGCCTGTGTGCAGCAATGAAGACCCAGTGCAGCCAAAAATAAAATTAAAAAAAAACAAAAACACAGTGAGACAACACCTCTCACCTGTCAGAATGGCTATTATCAAAAAGACAATAAATAACAGGAGGTGGAGAAAAGGGAACCCTCATGCACTGTTGGTGGGAAGGTAAATTGGTACAGTCACTACGGAAAACAGTATGGAGATTCCTCAAAATATTAAAAATAGAATTACCATATGATCCAGAAATTCCACTCCTCTGTATTTATCTGAAGAAAATGAAAACACTAATTAGAAAATATATATGCCCTCCTATGTTCATTGCAACATTATTTACAATAGCCAAGATATGGAAGCAACCTAAGCACCTATCGATAATGGATCAAGAAGATGTGGTACATATATACAACAGAATATTACTCAGCCGCAAAAAAAGAATGGAATCTTGCCATTTGTGACAACATGGGTGGTCCTAGAGGGTTTTATGCTATGAAAAATAGGTCAGACAGAATAAAATAAATACTGCATGATTTCACTTATATGTGAATCTAAAAAGCAAAACAAATGAACAAATATAGCAAAACAGAAACAGTGCTATAGGTACAGAGAAAAAACAGGTGGTTGCCATAGGGGAGCGGGTGGGAGGAGGAAAGAAAAAAGTGAGGGAGATTAAGAGGTATAAACTTCCAGTTGCAAAATAAATGAGTCAAGTATATGAAAAAGAAAAGAAAAGAAAAGATCACAATGCCACACACATATGAAAATTTAAAAATATACTAAAGAATGATAATGAAAACACTATATACCCAAATTTGTGTAATGTAATTAAAGCATTATATAATGGAAATGTACTGGGTTAATAAACCTGTGATTCTTGAAGTTGGTCCCCAGGCCCACAGAGTGACCGGGAACTTGACAGAAATGCAATTTCCAGTCTCCACCCAAAACCTATTGAATCAGAAA
Organism: Balaenoptera borealis; assembly: GCF_965194805.1. Classification (NCBI taxonomy): domain Eukaryota; kingdom Metazoa; phylum Chordata; class Mammalia; order Artiodactyla; family Balaenopteridae; genus Balaenoptera; species Balaenoptera borealis. Next base: position 76,624,793 of record NC_138869.1, read on the forward strand.
TTCTGAGAGTGGGGTCCAGAAACCTGTATTTTATCAAGACCTCTAGGTAATTCTGATACATGCTCAAGTTTGAAAACCACTGCCTTAGATGTACATACTGAAAAAAAAGAGAATGGTTAATGGCAAACATCCAACTCAACAATTTTGAAAAAAGTCTGTTAAAATCAATCCAAAAAGAATAAAAAATAATAAAAATTTCTTTACAATGTATTTTAATGGCTTTAATTCTATATTAGGACTCTTAAAGAGGCATTATCTTTGCTTCTGGGTTGTAACAACCCCAGTTTTCCTCCAGGTTGGCTCTGACTAGGGAGTGCATCAGTGCAAGGAAGTTGGGCAAAGAAGAAAGTAACATATAGAAGAACATTTCAAGATCTCTCATTCTAGATATCTATGCAGATAGATGCATACATTTTTTTCTGGATAGAATCATAAGAAAGTATTAAAAAGGCTTTTCTTTGGGGAGAGGGACTTGGGGTAAGAGGCATAGTTTTAATTTTTTTCCTTTAAAAATATTGAATATTTCCATTGAGCTTGAAGTTCTAACCTTATACATATATTAGTTTTATTTTTTAAAGTGATGACAAGGCTTATTTGGACTGTGGGATGATGGGTAATTTTTATTTCCTTAAAAAAAAAAAAAAAACTTGGTTAATATTATACTTTTGTTAACAACAATAACAACAACAAAAACATGTCCCAAACCTGGATTGGATCAGAATTTTTTTTGCCTAATGTAATTCACAATTTCTTTGTGGGAATAAATCAGCATGCCTAATAAAATGTTAAGCAATTTTCTGATAACTCTAAAGGAGTTGGAGACTTGTTCTAAGAAATCCACTCACCCAACTATCAGTCAAGAGCCTAATTACCTCTACCCAAACGTAATTTTCTTTTGTATCTAATCTAACAATGGTTATTTATTTCTATAAAATGTCCCTATCAAGAGTAAACCTTTGAATTGGCTTGGTAGACTCCTCCTCTGCAGCAAGATTTGTTATAAATTTTAATAAACGGTCATATCTAAATCACTTGGAAACGTTTCCTTTAACACCATTTTAACATGTTTTAAAACCTTCAAAAATCTGAGAAATGTACACCTCGGTTACCAGTCTAAAGAATGAGGGGTTGATGGATGACAGGGCCATAGAACAATAGGGATAGAACGTAATTCATTCATTCGACAAGTATTTGAGTTCCTCCATATGCCAGGCTTTGAAAAGTACTCGAGTTCTGCCACGTGCCAGGCACTGTTCTAAGCTCTGGGGATACAAAAATGAACAAAGGGTGTTAAGGGAATAAAACTCAGTACCACACATGATCTCGCGCTTCTGCCTCTTCCCTGGTGGGCGCTTCTCGCCACTTAGTCTATGATTCTTGCTGGGCACAAAAGCCCCGCCCGCCCGCTTATCTGCCGTTTGTTCAGGCTCTTAGGAGGAGATGGACTACAACTCCCACAATGCCATCCTGGGGCCTCCTTGTAAGGGCTCCACCTTTTCCCTGGCCGTGCGGAGGACGACTACAGTTCCCAGAGTGCTCTGCTTCCTCTTTTGGGTGTTGTTGCCCTTTTCCCGGTGCGGGACGCGGTAGAAGCGGGCAAGAGTGCCAGGTCCGAGGTTCTCTGTGTCCTTCCCCGGGGCAGGGACGAGGCAGTGACTTGACTCTGGGCACAGAGCCCGGGAGGGAACGCAGGAGGCGCCGTCCCTTCTGCCCGGCTCACCTCACGCTACTCTCTGTCTTTTCCACCCGCGGCCGCCTGGGCGGCTCGGGACCGACCGCCCGGGGCAGCGGTGGCGGTCTCGGCCGCCGGGGCTGTGGCGAGGTCGCGGCCCTCGGGGCGGCGGTAGCGGCGCCAGCGCTGGGGAGGCGAAGGAGGGAAGATGGCGTCGGAGCTGGAGCCCGAGGTGCAGGGCCTAGACCGGAGTTTGCTGGAATGTTCGGCTGAGGAGACCGCGGGGGTGAGTGCCGGGACCCGGGCGGGGACGTCCGGCCGTCGCAGGCCGCGCCCCGGGGGAGGAACAGATTACTGGAAATCCCGGAGCGGCCGGGCCCTGACTTGGGGTGACGACCGCGCTGGCCCCGCCGGCCTCGCCTTGTGGGTAACGGCCTGGGGAGGCCCCAGATCTTGCCCCTTTCTTTCCTCCTTTATCCACGAGTAGTCCGCAGGGCTGCTGGGTGCACCAGCCACCCTCACGTTCCCTTTCGCTCTTCCATTATTTTTGCTTTCCCCCACACTCCCAGTAAGCCCCCAGCACAGGGCCTTTGCCCTTTATGTCAGCTCTTAGAAGAGGGGAGGGAAAGACGCTTCCTGGTTTTTTGGGTACTTTGTCTTCCTGATTCCTTTGCCTCCTCCTCTGAAACTTGCTACCTTATTTTGTTTCTGGGACCGCCCTAGGCACCAAAGGATGCCAGCGACACTGTTCACCCTCTTTACCCCTTCAGTGCGTTTTCGCACCGGTTTGGTCAGTCTACAACGTTGATGAATGTGCGGAAAGTAGTGTCTTGACATGCTAACTGAGTGTGAGAAAGTGGTATTGGAGACTGGGAGATTAAAACAATAATTTGTCTAGGAGTTGGGGGTAGTTGGATGGAGAACAAACGTTATATAACTTTGAGAGAGCAGCTTTCAGTAAATGGAAGCTAATAATGTGAGGTTTGGTCACAGCGTAGTGGGAGCAGTTATGCCCCAAACTTAAAGCATTCAAACCTAGTCTTGTACTTAAACTGTAATACGAATATGCTGTATAAGTAACAGAGTTGTAAAATAATTAATAAAACTCGATGGTATCTTTCCTCAAGGACAGGGAACACCCCCTAGAACAGATTGTCCAGAATGATTCTGAATGGGCCAAAACAGCTGAGGCCCCACCTCTAGGGCCTCCAATTTAAAAATCTGATAGGAAGGGAGTGACCTTTGAGCACCAGTCAACAATCTGAATGTTAGGAACAAAATTCTAGTGGGGCGCTGTGGGGCTGTTTGTTAGTAAGGAGTTATTTTGGGTGAATTGATGAGGACACTAAAGTCATAGTGGAAATAAATGTCAGGAGTAGAGGTGAAAAGTTTAAAGAAATACATTGTTGAATGATGCATCTTTGTTTGTTTGTTTTTAAACCAACTTGTTTAGTCTAGTTCTGTTTTCATGTACTTTCCGCTTAGTATTGCAACAACCCAAGGATTTTCCCATCTGCCTTTTCATTTATCAAGAGGTTTGAAAAAGAAAACGAAAGCAGTGTTCAAAGTAAACAGTAAAATGGTAATGACAGCTATTCCCTATCCATGTGATCTTATCCATATCTAGATTGATAGCTAATCTGTTATTTACCTCAAAAAATTTTTTTTTACTCCCACCAAATTTTGTCTGTTGACCCAGTGATACAGGCTAGGTACTCTTGTTTTTCCAGTTCTAAAAGTGCAAGCTGCCGTACCTACACCTGAAACTAACACAACATTGTTAATGGACTATACTCCAATATAGAATAAAAATTAAACAAATAAAAGTGCAAGCTATCAAGTGATTAGAGCTTCTCCAGTTTGTTGAGGTTCCTGAGGAAACTAGTTATAAAACTGGTGCTAGAGAGCAATGTTCCTAGTCCTTGTGTAGTGAAATTCTCAGATGTAGTGGGGGAAATTAAGGCAAATGCAGTCAAAATTTATAAATTTCGACTTAATTCGAGTTTGTGAAGTTCACAGTCTGAGCTACATTTTAGTTTTGCTCTGTTTACTCTTCTTTTTAAAATTATTTATTTATTAGGCTGCGCCAGGTCTTTAGTTGCCATATGCTTGATCTAGTTCCCTGACCAGGGCTCAAACCCAGGCCCCCTGCATTGGGAGCACAGAGTCTTAAGCGCTGGACCACCAGAGAAGTCCCTTTGCTCTGTTTACTTTTAAATGACTTTCTGAACAATAAGATTAAAAAAAAAATTTAGTCTGAAGGCCAACAAAATTTCTTAAATAAGATTTCATTTAATATTAAAATACAGGATTCTTCCAGCAGTATAATTTGCCCTTACTTTGTGAGGGGTTTATTGTTTGTATTTGATTAAAACAGCATAACACTTTACTGTTCTTTCAGCTTAGGCCCCAGCCCAGCCATTTATCACAAATTAAAATTAATTGGGGGACTTCCCTGGTGGTCCAGTGGTTAAGATTCAGCACTGCCAATGCAGGTGGCTCAGTTTCAATCCCTGGTCAGGGAAGTAGATCCCACATGCTGCAACTAAATATCCTGCATGCTGCAACAAAGATCCCACCTGCCGCAACTAAGACCCAACGCAGCCAAAAAAATAAATAAATATTTTTTTAAAAATTAAAATTAATTAACAAAGTTTTCTCCGGTAAAAGTAAATTTTAGAGAGGGTAAACAAGCAAAGCAGTTATTACAGCCTTTAGACCTCTGTTGCTGGTCATTTGTTGGGATCATATCCATCTAAAGTTACTTAATAACGACTAGTGGCATTTTTTGCACAATTTATTTACACACTTGCTTTTCTTACTTGTATTATGAGGAGGAAGGACTTTTTGTGATCCCATCTATTCTTACTAGAACGCTTCACAAATAAAAGTATTTAAGTACTCACTTCAATAATTTTAAGTTTAGGATATTAAAGTGGCCCTCTGTTGTAGTTTTTTCTTTTCCTTGATAGAGTTGATTCTACAAGTATGACTTGCCCAACACTTCTTGAGTCTATCTACATTTCATGCTCCACAGATTTGATCATATGTTCCAGTGGATGATTATGATTTAAGAAGTACATATATTGTTTTTCCCCAAATCTGAAAGAAATACATATTCATTATAGAAGTCTTATGTAGAGTATTATACCTATATTGGTTACTTTTTGCCTTAAAATTTTCAACAGTTTTATATAAAATTCACATATCTTACAACTCAAGTCAGTGGTTTTTAGTATATGCAGAGTTGTGCAGCCCTCACCACAATCAACTTTAGAACATTTTCATCACCACAAAAAAGAAATCCTGTATCCATTAGCTATACACTCCCCATTTTCTCCTAACCTCCCAAACTATAGGCCCACTGCTAACCTATTTCTTTGTCTCCATAGATTTGCCTATTCTGGAAGTTTCATATAAATGGAATCATGTAATATGTTGTTTTTTTGTGACTGGCTTCTTTCACTTAGCATAAGTTTTTAAGGTTCGTCCACATTGCAGCATGTATCATCAATACTTCATTCCTTTTTACTGCCAAATGATAGTCCGTTACGTGGATATACCGTATTTTATTTATCCATTCATCCGTTGATGGATTTGGATTATTTCTACTTTATGAATATTATGAATTGTGCTATGATGAACATTTCTGTACAATTTTTTGTGGGGACATATGTTTTCATTTCTCTTGGGCATATACCCAGGAGTGGAATTGCTGGGTCAGGAATTGCTAGACTAAAATGGCTGCGTCATTTTACCTTCCCACTAGCAGATGTGAAGTTTTCAGTGGGTTTTTTCACATCCTTGCCAGCACTAGTTAATTGTCTGTCTTTTTGATTATAGCCATTCTGTTAGGTGTAAAGTGGGATCTCCTTGTAGTTTTGATTTGTATCAATATTTCCCTCGTGACTCATGATGTTGAACATCTTTTCATAAGCTTATTGGCTATTTGTATTTCTTCTTTGGAAGTGTCAATTCAGATCTTTTGCCTATTTTTTTCGTTTTTTTTTTTTTTTTTGCCTATTTTTAAATTAGATTCTCTTGTTTTTTATTACTGAGTTTCTATATTATTTTGATTTGTGAATGTTTTTACTTCATTTCTAGAACTCTTAATATGATTTGTTTTAAATTTTTCTTAGTTCTAATTTTTTCTTAGTAGATTCCCGAAAGCTCCATTTCGGCCCTAGCGATTGTTGTTTTAGATTGTTGTTTTGTAGTTAACTTACATGTTGGTTATCCTTGTTCGAAAGCAAAATCAAATGTGCTTAAATAGAATACAATTTTAATTTGACATAGAATAATAATTAGATACTGTGATAAAAGACTAACCCCTAGGGATTCTTTGATTTTTGTGTTTATTGTACTTGCTCTCTATCCCAAGGCTGAAATTAGCTTTCAGAAAAAGGAGAGCTCCTGCAAACATTGTCATAACATGTTTACTTTAGTGGAATGAGTTGACAGTTTCTCTACTTCCGTTATTGAGGACTTCTGATAAGATAGTGCTTATTACTCTGGTGTGCACATTAGTGTGACCGCCACAGGTGTCTGAAATAAGGACAGATTAACATGCAATCAAATTAGAAATATCAGTAATTTTTCATGTTGAAGAAACAGTTACAGTTAGCTTATGTTACTGAGAACTGATATGAAAAGCTATAGGTTTTCTTTCTTTTGAGAAATATGTGAACCATTATTCTTCAAGGCAGCCAGAAATTTTTTCCTCCTACTCATTTTCTCTTCACAACTTTTTTTTTTTTAAATCTGTAGTGTTGCTAACCACTAATTCTATATTTCTGGTATAGATTTTTTCATGTAAAGGTGTCTTGCTTTATATATTAAGTGTTTAAATTTAATAAAGTTAAAATCCCAAATCTGTTAGGTGTTTTTTTGTTTGTTTTGTTTTACGCACGGGCTTTCTCTAGTTGGTGGTGAGCGGGGTCTACTCTTCATTGTGGTTTGCGGGCTTCTCATTGCAGTGGCTTCTCTTGTTGCGGAGCATGGGCTCTAGACGTGCGTGCTTCAGTAGTTGTGGTTCCCGGGCTCTAGAGTGCAGGCTCATTAGCTGTGGTGCACTCTACTCTATGTGCTCCGTGGCACGTGGGATCTTCCCAGACCAGGGCTTGAACCCGTGTCCCCTGCATTAGCAGGCAGATTCTTAACCACTGTGCCACCAGGGAAGTCCTGTTAGGTGATTTTAAATGGAGCGTATGCCTGCCTTTCTTGAAACAGACTTTTGTGTCTTGTTAATAATTTATAATAATGTATAATAAAAGATATTTAGAGTGAAATGCTTGTTTTACTAATAATATATTTTGTATAAGGCAGCTGATTTTTTTTTTCTTAACCAGAAGCTGATATTAGTTTCTGAATTTTTTGTTTAAGAAATCTATGAACAGATTTGACCCATCAGTGTTGTTGGAGCCACAAGACAACATAATTTCTTTTAGAAAGCATCACCCTTTATCCTCCCTGGATTAAAATTCTGCAAAAGTGAAATTTTAAGAGAAAAGGGAACATAAAATATAAAACAAATAATTGCTGTTAAAATAAAACCTTTAAATGTGTTGTAAATTAAAATTGAAGCATAGTTTCCTAGGATTGTGGAGGTGAATTCTTGAATCTTAATGCTTAATTTTTCATCCATAAACAATAAATTGCTTAGGATAATTTGACTGCCTTCATTCATATTTTGAGTTAGGGTTTGCTGACAGTGGGTGAAAACCCCTTTGATGTGGCCAAAAACATGTTTTTTAGCTCAAAGAATTAGGTTTTTGTTTGCTTTTTGGTTGACTCTGTCTTTTACTATTGACTATCCTTTTTTTTTTCTCGTTTGTTTTATAATTACTGAACTTAATGTGTGTGTGTGTGTGTATAATTTTGATTTGGAGCCACTTCTCCTTGTAAGACCTTATACTCTTGTCTTACAGTGTTAGACATCACTTGAACAATCCTTAAACCTATGGGATTGTCTCCCCGGAAGTACTGTTTTAAGAGTAATTTAGTCTCTTTCCTACTTGCATAAAGCAAACACAGCAAAATTAGTAACATTTAGAAAGGATTGTTTCACTTCCAGGGTGAAAAGTTTTTCACTGTTTTAAGCTTCCATCCAGCCCCTTAACTTATGAATGAGATTTTTACATTTTTAGGAAAAGTTTTCTAAAATGTGAAATTGACTAGAAAGGTAGTCTATATCACCTCATGAATATGTAAAATCTCTCTATATATGTTATTTTTTCAAAGGAAGGAAGTGAGCTGAAGATTGTGCAAGTAATAGTTGAAAAGAAGACCTTATACTCTTGTCTTAACAGTGTTAGACATCACATAAACGTAAACTTTTTTTTTTAATTAATTTTTTTTGGAGTATAGCTGCTTTACAATGTTGTGTTCGTTTCTACTGTACAGCAAAATGAATCAGCTATATATATACATATATCCCCTCTTTTTTGGATTTCCTTCCCATTTAGGTCACCACAGTGCATTAAGTAGAGTTCCCTGTGCTATACAGTATGTTCTCATTAGTTGTCTATTTTATACATAGTATCAATAGTGTATATGTGTCAATCCCAGTCTTCATAAACTCCTTATAACAAGGATGTAATTTGAAATTTAGGTTGTAATCTATAGGTAAACATTGGACTTATGAGTTAACAGTTAACTGCATTTTTGTAGAAGTGAGTTGTTTCTTTTTTTTTTTTTTTTAAGGAACTCCTTTATTTATTTATTTATTTATTTATCTATGGCTGTGTTGGGTCTTCGTTTCTGTGCGAGGGCTTTCTCTGGTTGCGGCAAGTGGGGGCCACTCTTCATCGCGGTGCGCGGGCCTCTCACTGTCGCGGCCTCTCTTGTTGCGGAGCACAGGCTCCAGACGCGTAGGCTCAGTAGTTGTGGCTCACGGGCCTAGTTGCTCCGCGGCATGTGGGATCTTCCCAGACCAGGGCTCGAACCCGTGTCCCCTGCCTTGGCAGGCAGATTCTCAACCACTGCGCCACCAGGGAAGCCCTGTTTCATATTTTCTGATTTCAAATTTTCACTTGGTTTAGAGCCAAAATGAGCAAGTCTTAATTACATAATTTATAACTAAATAAATTATGTTTATTTGGAGGACAAATAAACACATAGATGGAATTGGCATGGGAGGCAGGAATGAATAAATGACAGAATATAGGGGAAAGTCTTAGGACTTAAGGAAATAGAAAGGGAAAAGAAAGGAGGTGGCTTGAAGGATGCCTATATAGGGCTTATTTGGTTTGGTTTTTAAGAACCTGCAGGCCTGGATCTGCTTTATTTCTGCGTCCATTGAAGCCACGTTCCATTAAAGCCAAACATCTTTCTGTAATGTCAATGTTAAATGACAGTCAGTAGTATATACATATTTATAGTCATTCAGTTAATGGATTTTACTAACTGCCCACTGGGGCTTGGTTCTGTTTTAGACATGGGGGGTAGGGGAACAGGAGATGGGGGTGAGGAATGGGCTAAGAAGACATCTTAGAGAAAGTGAAACACAAACTGAGATCTGAAGAATGAGTAGATAATAGCCCTGTAAAGCAGAGAGAGAGGAGCAATACTGATCAGGAGGAGGAAACTGGAAAGTATGATACAAGGCAAAGGACCTTGTAAACCAGGGGTCCTCAACCCCCGGGCCGAGGACCCGTAGTGGTCTGCGGCTTGTTAGGAGCCGGGCTGCACCGCAGGAGGTGAGCAGCAGGCGAGCCAGCGAAGCTTCATCTGCCGCTCCCCATCGCTCCCCATCGCTAGCATTACCGGCTGAACCACCCCCCCACCCCCCGTCTGTGGAAAAATTGTCTTCCATTAAACCAGTCCCTGGTGCCAAAACGTTTGGGGACCACTGTTATAAACCATGTCAGTGGACTTGATTTGATCCTAAATAGAAGGGGAAGCTGAATGACATGATCAGACTGGCATTTTGCAAGAAACACTCTGGTAGTGAGGTTGGAAAAATGGACTGTAGAGGGACCAGACTAGTGGGGATTACTAGTTAGGACACAGTTGCACTAATCCTTGCAGAAGACAGGAGTGGGGAATTTGGACTAGGGTAGTGGAAGTAGTGCCACCGGAGATGGAGAGAAAGAAATGAATGGATTCAACAGATACTTAGGAGGCCTAATAGACAAGACATGATGACTAATTGGATGTTGGGGTGAGGAAAAAAGATTTCTGAGTTTTTCTGGTTTGGATACCTGGGTAGATGCTGGTGTCTAAAAGAGAGAAATGGAGAAAATAGCAGGGTGTTTTTTGTGGTGTGGGAGATCATGAGTTCAATTTTGGACATATTGAGTTGGCGTCTGAAAGGAAAAACTGTTTCTTCCTTTTCTTTTTACTCTCACATCAATACTTCCGGCCGCCAAACGTTGGGGGGGGGGTGGTTTCCCACACCAGGCAATTCTCTCGTTCTCAGCAGACACCAGTTGGGTGTCCTACAACTCAGTCAGTTCTGACACTGTACACCTGCAGTTAGCATCAGATCCCACAGATGAAGGGCTCAGTCCCACAAGGCTGCCCCCCTTCACTACTGCAGATGCCAGTCACAAGCAGTGGGTCCTCAGGTTACCCACAACTTATGTTGCAAATTAGGGGGTTCCCATGACCCCCTCTTTGGGTTCGATAATTTTCTAGAATGGCTCACAGAACTCAGGGAAACAGTTTATTTACTAGATTACTTGTTTATTATAAAATGATACAACTCAGGAACAGCCAGATGGAATAGAGCAAGGTGTGTGGGAAGGGGTGCGGAGCTTCCATGCCCTCTCTGGGCATGCCAGCACCTCTGCGTGTTCATCAACCAAGGAGATCTCTGAACCCCGACATTTTTGGATTTTTATGGAGGCTTTGTCCCTCCATAGGCATGATGATCAGATGATTGGTCATTAGTGCTTAACTCCACCTCCAGCACCTCTCCCTTCCCTGAAGTTGGTTGGGATGGAGGCTGTAAGTTCCACCCTACTAATCATGTGGCTAGTTCCCCTGGCAACTAGCTTCCCATCCTTAGGGGCTTTCCAAAAGTCACCTTAGTAATATCAACTCAGGTCTGATTGAAGGGGGCTTGTTATGAATAACAAAAGACATTCCTTTCACTTTTATCTCACTTATCGCTTAGGAAATTTGAAGAGTTTTAAGAGCTCTGTGCTAGGAATGAGAAGACCAAATATGTTTTTCTTATCATAAATTACAATATCACAGTATCTATTAGATATCTAAGTGTAATTATCACAGGTAGTAGGACATGAAAGTTTGGGGACAGGGAAAAGTGACTTTTTAAAATGTTTTTAACAGGGAGAGCAAAGGAGAAAGGGCTTATAGAGAGGTTGATCAGGGAATAAAGATATAATCTATAGAACAAACTCTCTTGTGGACTGACATTCATAAGAAACTGGCGTGTCCTTTATAATCATTGAGAAATAGAATTAGTGTATTGGCTGTTCATGTTCACTGTATGCTCTTCCTGTCAGCAAACCGACAGGAGAATCCAAATCACAATCAGAATATCATTTGAGCAAAGCATTAGAAATTAGAAAGGAAGTCAGATGGGCTCAATGGCTAGTGTCTTATAAGATGACATGTTGTGGTCATTTTCCTGTATTGCCTACAGAAGGTTGCTTCAAGAGTCATTTTGAGGAGATGGGCTCGTTTCACTTTACTTTCACTTTAAGTAGAATTTTAAAATACTGGGCATTTTAGTAAAATTCTAAATTGAGTTTTATCCTTTTTTGGAAAGAAGACATGCAGTGATGAATGTCAATAAAATAATTTATAAGATTCATCATTATTTTTGCACCTAAAAGAAAGTAGAGTATGTTTATTCAAATTAGCAGTTTATTGACCTTGTTTAAAACTATTTTTTCTTTTTTCTTTTTTTAAAGAAATGGCTGCAAGCAACTGACCTCACTAGAGAAGTGAACCAACATTTGGCTTACTATGTACCCAAAATCTACTGCAGGGGTCCCAACCCTTTTCCACAGAAAGAAGACATGTTGGCACACCAAGTTTTGTTGGGACCAATGGAATGGTACCTTTGTGGTGAAGATCCTGAGTTGGGATTTTCAAAACTTGAACAAACAAACAAACCTTCTCATCTTTGTGGTCGCGTTTTTAAAGTGGGAGAACCTACATACTCCTGCAGGTAAGATATTGTCATTTTCTTTCTTTCCTTGTCTTTACTTGACTTTTTTTTTCCTGAAACCTTACGTTTTTGTTTTCAAATTATGAAATATCAGTATTATATATATGTATATATGTGTGTTAGTTTCCACAACAAATATATACGTTTTAATAAATAATTATAAACAAACATTATGTAATTATTTTCCAGGTCAAGATATAGAACATCACCAGCATTCCAGAAACCCATTGTATTCTTTCTTCCTCCCCCATAATTAGCTCCTACCTTGACTCTTGTAATAATCACTTCCTTGCTTTTCTTGATGGTTACAGTGATTCTTTTTGATGTTCGAATTATCCTACATTTGGCCTTTGAGAGCCCCATCACACTAGCTTCTTTGTCCTTTTCACATGCCTTTATTAGTTTTTGAGTGCCTCTTTGCTTTCTGGCATAAGATGTCCACACCTCACTTTGTACTTAACTCTGACCCATATGTAGAATCAGCCATTTATGCAGGGAATTTCCTTTTAGTTGGGAATGTTAGTTAGAAACCATGATCTGGGTGCTATATGTACTTACTGCTACTAGGTTGAGTTTTTTTTTTTTTTTGATTTCTTGTTGAGAATTAAGTATACAAGGGTAGAAGATGGAGAGGAAAGTGCTCTGTCTCCCTTTATGACTATCTACTCCTATTTCTCAGAACTAATCATTGTTAACATACTTTTATGTGTCCTTCCAGAAATTTTCTATGCATATACATGCCCACATATGGGGCTATCTTAAACATACACATACGTAGACATACATTGAAAAGGAAATATGTTAGCTATACTGGGCTAAATTTTCCTTTCTCTATTTAACAAAATCTTGACCTTGACATCTGTCCATATCAGCTGATATAGCTAGGTAATATTGCATTGTTTGGATATACTATTGATAGAGTCATTTTTTTTCTTAAGACTTTTTCCCATACAACTTAAATTTAATAAGCTTAATTTTGGTTAAGACCTCCGGGTGTCTATTGTAATCTTTCTTTATCAGCATGGTTAGAATACCGATAGAGATCTTTTTATATATTGAAAGGCTGTTAGATCTAGTTTTTTGTCTATACAGAAACCTCTTTGAGTCCTTTATTGGTGTTTGGAGCAATAGATCTAGTTCAACCTCATGATTTGAGAAAACTGAGATCCAACTGTTGTAGTACCATCCTTTGTAGCAAAAAGATCCAGTTCCAAAGAAGGCATTTGTATGTCATGTCTTTTAATCTTCAATCTGGAATGTTGCCTCGGTTTTTCTTTGACTTTCATGATCTTGACACTTTTGAAGATTACAGGCCATTTATTTTGTAAATGTACATCAACTTGGGTTTGTCTGATACTCTTCATGATTAGAGTCAGGTTGCCTCTTTCACAGAAATACTGCAGAAATCACGTGTTCTCATTGTATCCTATCTAGTAGTATATGATTTTGATTTGGTTCAATAACTCTTAAGTTTGATCACTTGATTAAGGGGATTTCTGCAAGGCTTCTCCACTGTAAAGTTACTCTTTTTCCCTCTTTAATCAGTAAGTATTTGGTGGGGAGATACTTTGAGACTATTAAATATCCTGTTTCTTATCAATGTTCAGTTTTTTAATTTATTTATATCAGTATATGTTCATAGAGCTCCATTATTCTTGTGGTCAGAATTGTTCTAGATTTGACCAGTGGGAGGCCCTTCAATCTGTCTTTGTTCTTTTTCATGTCCCCATCATTCTTTGAGCACTTCCTTTTTCTTTCTGACACAAGATATTTTGGACACATCTTGGGCTTTTCCCTACCCCAGCCCTGAAATCAACCATTTCTCTAAGGAGCCTAGTTCTTTTTTAGTAGAGATTAATGTTCAGAAATAAGATACTAAGTGTGCCTGTTGCCATTGGTATGTCACTAATCCCAGGCCCTGTCAGTGGATCTGTGTATCTGTAGGTCCCTCTAGTTCCAGTCCAACACCACAGGATTCTTTCTTGTTTTCTTCCTTTGCATATTTTAACTCCCTTCTCTGCTGATGTCATATGTGTCTATGTGTGGGTCCATCCCAGAGGAGAACAGGTTGGGTGCAGGTTTGAATGCTTTGTAGGAAGGCCTTGATTAAATTGACAGAGTTCTGAGAGCTTCCATTACTAGAAGAAGAAGGAGGAAGAATTGTGTTTTCAACAGTGTTCATGGACTAGGCTTTTGGAAGTTTGGAGGAATAGAGGTGGGATGATGGGAGGAGGAGTATATCTATCCCCTCAATGAAAGTGGTGCACTGAAAAGCTGTTTGCCTGTACTGGAAGATTAAGTGTGCCTAAAGGATTTGTGGATGAAACCAAGTCAGGGATGATCTCAGCGGAGTTTTCCTGTATGTGCCTGGTGGAGTTTGGACTTGGATGTGTCAGTCTGGAGTTTCTTTGAGATATAAAAATCATTTCACTAGAGCGTGGAGGTATAGGTTAATCCATTCATACCTATCCTGGGACTCTAACTGTATATTTAGAGGATGTATGGAATTAATGAAAAGGAAGGCACCTTGGGTAAGGGGATTGCCTCATGGTTTGAGGAGAGAATTTTCATTTTCATGACATCATCTAAAGGGTCACAAGGATACATTTATTAAGGATAGAGAACACCAAGAACAGCATTAGCCACTGCTTTTTAAAAATTGACTTGAAAAACTAATATAATAGACAAAACATGTATTTGGTTATGTCTCTCAAAAGGTACAAAAGTATATGCCATGAAAGGTACCCTCTCCCACTCATCCCTTAATTTCCCTGTTCCCTTATCCAGAAGTGACCACTGTTACTAGCTTCTTGTGTATTCATCTAGATATCATATGAATATCTAGATCCAAACATTTATACTTTTTTCAGTAAATGCTAGCATACCACATAAACTGTTTTCATCTTGCTTATTTCATTTAAAATTTGTCCTTCAGATTGTTATATAACATATATAGAGAGAGCTGACTTTGTCTTATCTTTTTAATGGCTGGTTATTATTCTCTTGTATGGATGTTCTGTTCTTTACCTACTTGTCTTCTATTAGTAGACATTTAGGTTGTTTCTGGGACTATAAATAATACTGCATTATTATACTTTGTGTGTGTCTTTGTGCACGTGTAGAAGTATATACACAGGATACATTCCTAGAAGTAGAATTTCTGGGTCGAAGGATGCGTGCATTTATTTTCTTTTAACAGCCAGTAGCAAAAACTTACAAAATGAAAAGGAGATACAATACGCTAGTTGGAGGAGGAAAGGCAGAGTGGAGGACAAACAACAGAAACTGCTATAGTTATGATGGAAGAGATTAGAAAATGTCTTTCAGCCAGCCTTATGAGGGGAAGAAACCGGGGAGCAGAGGATAGGCTGTGGCAGCCAGAAAAAAGAGGCAGATTGGCCAATTCCCTGAACTATTGAAGAAAGAAAGCAGTATCTGGGGACCTGCACTTGGACAGACAAGTAGCCTGGAATGGGGGAGAGGGATATAATATATGATGGCCCCACCAGGACTCAAGTTTGAACCAGACTCTTAGAGGATATTTCTAAACTTTGTTGTGACTTGAAGTTGGCCAACTCCAGGTTAAGGGCCCAGACTTCCACAAGACTGTCTAAAATACAACTGCAAGTTTGGGGATACCCAGAGCCATCCTCAATTCTCATCAGCTGGCTACAAATTTCAGGCATCTCCATAGACTACTTGAGGTTGCATAATTCACTAGAACAACTCACAACTCAGGAAAATGCTGCACTTATGATTAAAGTTTTATCATAGCAAAAAGACACAAATCAGAACCAGCCAAAGGGCAAGATTTCCAAGTGCAAAGTTTTTGTTGTCCTCAGTGACATGTTATTATCCTCCTGGCACATTAATGCTTGACAACACACAGAGTATTGCCAACCAGGGAAGCTCACCCAAGCTTAGGTGTCCAGAGTTTTTATTGGGGCTTCATTATACAGGCATGATTAATTGAATCATTGCCCACATGACTCAATATCCAGCTCCACTTCCCTTCCCAGAGGTGGGGCTAATATTATGTGCCTGAAAACCCCAGCCCTCTAATTACGTGGTTGGTTTTTCTGATATGGCCAACCTCCACTCTAAGTTATCACATTAGTATAAACTTTCAGATATGTGGGGGAGGGGTGGGAGCATGACTAGCAAAGACACTGCTATCACATGGGAAATTTCGAGGATTTACAGGTTACCTCCTAGGAACCCTAGACAAAGGTCAGCCAGATTCTTTATCACACAGTTGTTGAGAAGGTAAATGAGGTCCTTTGTGTAGTGCTTTCCACAATACTTGGTACATAGTAAACTCTTAGTAAATGGCCATGCTGGGGTCCTGAGGATGAATGTCTTATGTTAAAAGTAGGTGTTCCCATGAAACCCTAGGAACCTGATAAAATGACAATGGAGTCTATTACTTGGAAAGATGAAATATGGTTGTTGGAATTCTGGGAGAGTTTGTAAACTAGACCCTTCAGGATAAAGGTGACTTATGTCTATAGGGTGGAGGTTTTCTTTAACCAGAAAAAATGATATTCAGGAGTGTTTTATGTTTAGTACTTAGAAAAGGAATCTGTGAAGGGAATTAGGTTAATTTTTCTGTTATTTGTTCATTGTTTCTAAAATTGTGTAGGTCCCAAATTATCTCTCTGAAGCCTCTGTGATGTCAGAAAAAGCTGTGTTTTCAGGCAGTGGGCTAATGTTTATATTTGTCTGTACTTAGTTCTCTATTAGGAAAAATGTAATCAAACCTGTCACTTGTTATTTCTTTTTAAATAGAGGTGGTTGTTTTTTTGTGTTTTTTTTAACATCTTTATTGGAGTATAATTGCTTTACAATGGTGTTAGTTTCTGCTTTATATCAAAGTGAGTCAGCTATACATATACATATATCCCCATATCTCCTCTGTCTTGCCTCTCCCTATCCCACCCC
Organism: Balaenoptera borealis; assembly: GCF_965194805.1. Lineage (NCBI taxonomy): Eukaryota > Metazoa > Chordata > Mammalia > Artiodactyla > Balaenopteridae > Balaenoptera > Balaenoptera borealis. The sequence goes on from NC_138869.1 coordinate 76,641,547, forward strand.
TCTAGGTGGTTACAAAGCACTGAACTGATCTCCCTGTGCTATGCGGCTGCTTCCCACTAGCTATCTGTTCTACATTTGGTAGTATATATAAGTCCATGCCACTCTCTCACTTCGTCCCAGCTTACCCTTCCCTCTCCCCATGTCCTCAAGTCCATTCTCTACGTCTGCGTCTTTATTCCTGTCCTGCCCCTGTGAGGTGGTTGTTATTAGGGGCAATCATCTTAGTGTTGATGTTGATCATAGCTATGTATATTTTGACATCTCATAACCATTAAGAAAAATAAAATACTAGTAAAATATGAAATCATACTTTGGTGTGTGGTTTACATTTTAACTTAAACTAAGTTAGATTTAGTTCCATTGTTTTTGTTGTATAGTTAAATTAAAAACATTCTTTTTTAACATTTAAAAACTTACTGCGTGAGTGTTATAGATTACCAGAATTTGGGGTTGGGAGTTATGCTGCCATCAGTTAGGAATATTCTTAGCATATGTTTCCAGATAGTACTTTATGATGCTTTATTATAAACTTTATTAAACAGTTTTGCTTGTTTAACTTTTTTAAACTCCGATTCTGTCAATAATGATGGATGAGGTTATGCTAAAAATAGCAAACAACCCTACAATCTCAGAGACTTTAAATATCCAAAATACATTTATTATTCAGACTGTGTGACCAATTCAGATCAGTGGGGGTGATGAGTGGAGGGTTCTACTCTAGGTAGTTACTTCATACCATGTAACATCTCCATAAACTTAATGTTTTTAGGGTTCACCACAGCAAGGGAAGAGGAGGGTCTTGCACAGCAAATAAATTGCTCTGGCTCAGAAATGATGACCATGCCTACATCCCTTTAGCTAGAACTAGTTAGAAGGGCCTCTGTCCAACTGCAAAACACGGCAGGGAAGTGTAATTCTCCTATGTCTGGAAGAGATGCAAACTTGGAAGTGGATGAACATTAGAAGTGTTTTCAGTGATCTTCAGGGTTTGGAGGTTATTTTTCCTCCCTCACAGAGTTGTTAGGATAAAATGAGATAATGTGTATAAAAGCACTTGGGGAACTATAAGGAATTTTTGTATGTAAGATTTTTTAAGCCGAATACTCAGTCTTAAAATACATTACTGAGCCATGAGTAATAAATACCTTAAGCAGAGGGATAGAGATGGTTTCATTCCTTTTCTGTTTGGAAATATAAAGCTCTAATATGGAAGAACCACTTATTTCTAGTAAGAGTTGTTTGTTAGTTTCTTGCTTTTGAAAAAACTTGAACACTTGATCTCTTTTTAGGAGAGTTCTATTTTAAGACTGGTTTTTTTTTTTTGGCTGCGTTGGGTCTTCATTGCCGCGTGCGGGCTTTCTCTAGTTGAAGCGAGCAGGGGCTACTCTTCGTTGCGGTGCGCGGGCTTCTCATTGAGATGGCTTCTCGTTGCAGAGCACAGGCTCTAGGTGCGTGGGCTTCAGTAGTTGCGGCATGCGGGCTCAGTAGTTGTGGCTCGCGGGCTCTAGAGCGCAGGCTCAGTTGTGGCACACAGGCTTAGCTGCTCTGTGGCATGTGGGATCTTCCCGGACCAGGGCTCAAACCCGTGTCCCCTGCATTGGCAGGTGGATTCTTAACCACTGTGCCACCAGGGAAGTTCCTAAGACTGTTTCTTTTTAACATGAATGGTCCAGAGATTGAAATGAATGCTGTGTTAGTTTAAAAAATATTGGTTGCCTCTAATTATGGATGTGACACATGAATGAAATTATACTGTATGCATTGTAAATGTGGCTTTTTTTCATGAAACAATTTGTCTTAGAGATCTTTCCCAGTCAGTATATATAAGTCTACATCATTCTTTTAACTGCTGTATTTCCATAGTACGGACAGGCCATGATTTATTTGATTGCCCTATTAATGAAATTAGAAATCGGTAAATTTTAGGATTTTTTTTTTCTGTAGCAAACTGCACCACAAAGAACACTGTGTACCTATTTGTACACATCTCTTTTTATACCAGTTTCAGTATTTTCCAAGGGAGATACCTAGAAATAAAATTTCAATGCTGTGTATTATTACTGTGGCCTTCAATATATTGGAATTTCCCTTGTCTACCTTGCTCTCTCCAACCTAGGAAAATAACAGGGAGTGGGAAGTTGATATCTCCTAGATAGGTTGGATTCCTGTGGTTGTCTAAAATGAATCTTGTATTCTTGGTTTGGATATTTGTGATCATTTTTATTTATTTATTTTTTATGCACCAGTTTGGTGCAAGATCGAACATAGGAGTATGTGGGGTATAATATCAACTTTACACGTATGCCTTTGTCCAGATGTTAGGAAATAATAGAGGTATGAATAGATTACTGGTAATCCTTTCGGGTAAGGAGACTTGGATTTATATCACCAAAATTTTCCTATTGATACCCTATTTGAGTTCTTTATTTTTTAGGGGAAAATTTACATATTTCAAAAGGCACAAATCTTAATTGTACATTTTTGACAGTAGTTAACCTCATGTAACTCACATCCTCCCAAGATAGAGAACATTTCCATCTAACTAGAGATTTCCTTGTTAACAGCTCCAGCTCTTAGGTAACCACTATTCTGATATTTTCACCTTAGATTAGTTTTGTCCATTCTAGAACTTCATCAAAATGAAATCATACTCTTTGATGCCTGGCTTCTTTTACTCAGCATAATATATATCTGATTCATTCATGATCCTATGATTATTAGAAATTGTTTCCATTTTTATTGCTGAGTGGTTGTCCATTGTATGAGTGTATTGTAATTGCCCATAATCCATTGTACTACTGATGAACATATGAGTTGTTTCAATTTCAGGGTATCATAAATAAGGCTTCTATGACTTCTTTTTTATCAGCTCATTCTACTTTTTGGTAGATATTTTAAATATTTAAAGCTAAGGAAAATGGTTTATTTCATGAATCATATCAGCTTATGCCAACATTATATTAAATGCAACATATTAAAGTATTAGGCATTATTATTTTGTACTCAGCTATAAATCTGTGTGTTTAAAATACCAAATAAGGGAATTCCCTGGCGGTCCAGTGGTTGGGACTCCTCACTTCCACCTCAGGGGTCACAGGTTTGGTCCCTGGTTGGGGAACTAGATCCCGCATGCTGCACGGCGCAGCCAAACAATAAAAATAAGATAAGATAAAATAAAATAAAATACCAAATAATAAATCTTGCACTATTAAAAATCTTCAGCTTTTTATGAAACATTTAGGAGTATTAAGACACCATTAAGATAGGCTTTTCTAGACCGTTATCTGAGAGGACACTCTTAGCTGGCTACAACCGTTTGCAAAACAAGTCTTTTTGTGGGCATATATTTAAATATTCATGGATAAATCTCCAGGAGTAGAATTGCTGTGTCAAGGGGCAGGTATATGTGAACTTGATAAGAAACGGCCAAAACTTTTTCTAAAATATTTTTTTGTTCCCACCAGTAATGTTCCACTTGCTCCATATTCTCACCAACATTTGATGTTGTCAGTCTTTTAAATTTTAGCTGTTCTATATAGTGATATCTCAATATGGGTTTAATTTTCTCTAATGACTAATGATGTTGGTGCAATTTTGCATGTGTTCATTGGCCATTTAACTAATGAAGTTTTTGTTCAAGTCTTTTGTCTGTTTTTTATTGGCTTCTTTATATTTTTTATTACTGAGTTTTGGAGTTCTTTATATGTTCTGTTTCTTTGTGTTTGTGTGTGTGTTTTTTTTTTTTTTGCCGTGCTGTGCAGCTTATGGGATTTAGTTCCCCAACCAGGGATTGAACCCGGGGCCTTGGCAGTGAGAGGGCAGAGTCCTAACCACTGGACTGCCGGGAATTCTCTGGAGTTCTTCATGTGTTCTGGGTACGAGTCCTTTGTCAGACATGTTTTGTGAATATTTTCTCCCAGTCTGTGACTTGCCTATATGGTGTCTTTTTTTTTGCCTGCATTGTGTCTTCATTGCTGTTCGCAGGCTTTCTCTATTTGCGGCAAGTGGGGGCTACTCTTCGTTGTGGTACGGTGGCTTCTCTTGTTGCAGAGCACCAGCTCTAGGCGCGTGGGCTTCAGTAGTTGTGGCACGCGGGCTCAGTAGTTGTGGCACACGGGCTTAGTTGTTCCATGATATGTGGGATCTTCCCGAACCAGGGATCGAACCCATGTTCCCTGCATTGGCAGGCTGATTCTTAACCACTGGGCCACCAGGGAAGTCCCTGTATGGTGTCTTTTGATGGCAGGGGTTTTCAATTTTGATGGAGTTTTAACTTACCAACTTAAATTTTATGATGATTGTTTCCTGTGTTAAAGAAATGTCTGCCTTCTCCCAGGTGGCAAGGACATTCTCTCGGTTTTCTTCTATAAACTTTGAAATTTTAGATTTTATTTGTGGGTCTGTGATCTGTTTCAAAACTAATTTTTTTTTGTATGGCTTGAGGTGTAGGGGTTGAGTTTCATTTACTTACTACATGTGGGGATCCAGTTGTTCTAGCACTGTTTATTCTTTTGCCCATTGAATTGCTTTGGTACCTTATCAAAAACCATTTGCCCATATGAGTGCGGGTGTATTTCAGAACACTAATCAATTCCATTCATTGATATGGCTGTTCTTATGCCAATAACCACATTAACTTGATTACTGTAACTTTGTAGTAAACTTTGAGTTGATTCCATTTTTGTTCCTTTAAAGTTTCATTTGTCTATTTCAGATCCTTTACATTTTATAAATTTTAGAATTAGCTTGTCAATGTTTATTTTTAAGAAAGACTGCTGAGATTATGATCAGGATTGCATTGAATCTATAGATCAATTTGGGAAGAATTGACGTTTTAACAATATTGAGTTTTCCAATCCATTAACATCTTATATCTCTTCATTTATTGAGGTCTTCTTTAATCTCTTTTAACCATGTCTTTTGTTTTTATGTAGAATTTGTACATACCTCTAAGTAGTTTATGATGGTATTCTTTTTTCTTAGTTTTAGTTTCTTAGTTTTAATTTCAATTTTCTTCTGTGAATGTAAAGAAATACAGTTGGGTTCTGATATTGATCTTATGTCTTGTGACATTGCTAAATTCGCTTAGTAGTTCTAGTAGTTTTTATCTTCTGGTTTTTGTTCCTTAGGATTTTTGCATAATTGTGTCCTCTCTGAATGGACAGTTTTATTTGTTCCTTTCCAATCTTTCTGCCTTTTATTTTTTTGTGCCTTATTGCACTGGTAAAAGTAGGACATCCTTGCCTTGGATGGGAGGTATTCAGTCTTTTACCGTTAAGTATGATGTTAGGTATAGTTTTCTCATATACACCCTTATCTCATTGAGGACTTTTCCTTCTATTCCTAGTTTGCTGAGTGGTGTTTTTGTTTGTTTGTTTTTTGTTTTTTTATAAATGACTGAATGTTGTCAGGTGGTTTTATTACATCTATTGAGATTGTCATAATTTTCCTTTTTTATTCCATTAATGATTGCATTGACTGATATTTTTCCAAATGGTTTTCATTACTGAGATAAACTCTACTTGATTATTATGTATTGTAACTTTTATATATTGGATTCAGTTTGCTAGTGTTATATTAAAGTGTTTTTTGTGTCTGTACATTTCATGGATTACAGACACAAAAAAAACTTAATATAACACTGTCACTTATAACATAAACCTGTCAGAACAGCAAGTGCAGAGAATGGGGCAAGCTTTCAGGTTGCTTGATTCAGTGGCTCAGTCATATCATTCAGGGCTCAGCTTCCTTCTCCCTGTCCTCTGCCGTTGTTTTTTTTAAAAAAATATTTTAATTTCATTGGAGTATAGTTGATTTACAATGATGTGTTAGTTTCAGGTGTACAGCAAAGTGATACAGTTATACATACACATATATTTTTTAGATTCTTTTTTCATATAGATTATCACAGAATATTGAGTAGACTTCCCTGTGCTATATAGTAGGTCCTTGTTGGTTATCTGTCTTTTATATAGTCGTGTTTGTATGTTCATTCCAAGCTCCTGATTTATCATCACCACCACCCCCCTCAACACGTTTCCCCTTTGGTAACCATAAGTTTATTCTGGATATCTGTAAGTCTGTTTCTGTATTGTAAGTAAGTTCATTTATATGTTTTTTAAAAATTAAAAAAGAAAATATGTAAACCTGTCACTTTCTTGTAATGTCTTCATCTGGTTTTGGTAGAGCAGAGTTATGCTGGCCTTATAAAATGAATTGAGAAGTATTCCTTTTTCCTATATTTTTGAAGAATTTGTATAAAATTGGTATGAGTTCTTCCTTCAGCATTTGAAGAATTTTCCAGTAAAACAAACCACTAAGGCCTGGTATTTTCTTCAGATGAAGTTTTTGATAAATTTCTTTGATACTTACTAGAGTTATTTAGAACTTCATTTCATCTTGTGCAATTTTGGTACACTGTACTTTTCAAGAAATATGTTTCACTGTATAATGTCAAATTTATTGACATAGAGCTGTGCATATTTCCTTATGCTGTTGATATCTGTGGTATCTATAGTGTGGTTCCCTCTTCCATTCTGATATTAGTAATTTGTGTTTTCTCTCTTTGAAAAGATTAATAAAACTGATTAAAGAATCAGTTTTTGGCTTTGTTAGTTTTCTTTTTTATCTGTTTTGATTTCTACTTTTATTCTTCTTTCTACTTACTTTTGATTTAATGTGCTCATATTTTATTCTTTAATCCATGGGTTATTTAGAAGCGCATTGTTTAATCTTCATATATTTGAGACTTTCCTAGATATCATATTGTAACTGATTTCTAACACAATTAAAGTTCTGTAAGGTTGCAATCTTTAAATTCATTGAGACTTGTTTTATGACTTAGCAACATGGTCAGTCTTGTACATTCCATATGCACTTGAAAAGAAGGTGTATTTTGCAGTTGCTGGATGAGTAATCTATAAATGTCAATTAGGACAAGGTGGTTGATTGTGCCATTCAGGTCTTCTATACTTACTGATTTTTATGACTGGTTCTTTCAATTACTGAGAAAGGGGTATGAAAATCTCCAGATGTGATTGTGGATTTGTTTACTTCTTTTAGTTCTATCAGTTTGTTTCATGTATCTAAAAGTTCTTTTATTAACCACATACATAGATATTTATAATTGCTATATACTGATGTATTTTATCATTATGAAATGTCAGTGACCTTTATTAATTCTTGTACTAGTCCTTGTCTTAAGGTCTATTTTGTCAGATGTTGATATAGCCACTCCTTTCATAACATATCAGTGTTATATATATTTTTTACCTTTTTCAGTGGTTGCCCTAGAACTTGTGATATATTACAGCTAACCCAAGTCCACTTTGGTTGCCTGAGAAAGTTTTCCTTTCGCCTTCACTTTTGAAGGATAATTTTGCAGGTACAGAATTCTAGGTTGGTAGGCATTTTTTTTCAACACTTCAAACATTTCACTCTGCTTTCCTGTTGCTTGCATGGTTTCTGAGGAAAAATCAGATGTAATTCCTATCTTTGCTCTTCTGTAGGTAAGTTGTTTTTCTCCTCTGGCTTCTTTTAGGATTTTTTCTTTATCTTTGATTTTCTGTAGTTTGAAAATGATATGCCTAGGTACAAGATTTTTTGATGTTTATCTCACTTGATGTTCTTTGAACTTCCTGGATTTGTGGTTTGGTGCCTGCTATTCATTTAGGGAAATTCCCAATAAATATTGTTTTCAATATTCTGTTCCTTTCTCTCGTTCCTCTCTTTTTTGTATTCCTATTACACATATGTTAAACCTTTTGTAGGTGTCCCATAGTTCATGGATATTCTGTTGTGTTTTCCTTCTAGTCTTTTTTCTCTTTGCTTTTCAGCCTTAGAGCTTTCTTTTTTTCCCCCAAGATGTATATTTAAAGGTTTGGTTTTTTTTAACTTTTTATTTTATACTGGAGTATAGCAGATTAACAATGTTGTGATTGTTTCAGGTGCACAGCAAAGGGAATCAGCCATACACATACATGTATCCATTTTCCCCCCAAACTCCCCTCCCATACATCAGCCTTAGAGCTTTCTGTTGAGATATCCTTGAGCTCAGAGATTCTTTCCTCGGCTATATCCAATCTACCAATAAGTCCATCAAAGTCTTTCTTCATTTCTGTTTCAGTGTTTTTGATCTCTGGCATTTCTTTTTGGTTCTTTCTTAGGATTTCAGTCTCTGTTTATATTGCCCATCTGTTCTTGCAAGCTGTCTACTGTATCCATTAGAGCCGTTAGCATATTAATCATAATTGTTTTTAATTCCAGGTCTGGTAATTCCAATATCTGAGTCTGATTTTGATGCTTGCTCTGTCTCTTCAAACTGTATTTTTTTGTCTTTTAGTGTGTCTTATAATTTTTTCTTGATCGCTAGGCATGTGATATACTGGATAAAAGGGATCTTGTAAATAGCCCTTTAATAATGTGGTGGTACAAACATAGAGAACAGACTTGTGGTTGCCAAGGGAGACGGGGGTGTGAGGGAGGGAAGTGTTGGGAGTTTGGGCTTAGCAGATGCAATCCTATTGTATATAGGATGGATAAACAACAGGGTACTACATTATAGCACATGGAACTATATTCAATATCCTGTGATAAACCATAATGGAAAAGAATATGAAAAAGAATATATATATGTATAACTGAGTCACTTTGCTGTGCAGCAGAAATTAACACAACACTGTAAATCAACTATACTTCAATAAAATTTAAAAAAAACAAAAGCATCTGCTAGAAAATGTATAACAGAAAAAAAAACGTGGTGGTAATGGGTCAGGGAGTAGAAGCATTCTGTAGTCATGTGATTAAGTCTCAGTCTTTCAGTGTGCCTGTACCTCTGAGCTATGAACTTCACATGTGTTTCTCAATGCCCCTGCATTCCCCCTTTAGTTGGGACAGGATGGCTAGAGCGGGCTGGAATTGGGTATTTCCCTTTTTTCAGGTCAGTTTGACTGATAATACCCCAGCAGGTTAGGCTCTGATTAAATAGTTTCTTCTGCAGGCAGACTTTGTTAAGAACAGAATGCTCTGGAATATTTCAGAGTGGTTCCTTTTACCCTTCTTCTGCTGGAAGCATGAGAGAATTTTTCTCTGATATTCACTGTGAGAACCTAGTAGAACTCCAGGAAATTAAACTCACTAAAGTGTGGGACCCCCCCATGACCAGGTCGCTGGAATTTTTTTTTTTTTTTTTTTTTTTGGCTGTGTTGGGTCTTCATTGCGGTGCACAGGCTTCTCATTGCGGTGGCTTCTCTTGTTGCGGAGCGCGGGCTTCAGTGGTTGTGGCACACGGGCTTCAGTAGTTGTGGCTCACGGGCTTCAATAGTTGTGGCTCACGGGCTGTAGAGCGTAGGCTCAGTAGTTGTGGTGCACGGGCTTAGTTGCTCCACGACATGTGGGATCTTCCCAGACCAGGATCGAACCCGTGTCCCCTGCACTGGCAGGCGGATTCTTAACCACTGTGCCACCAGGGAAGTCCCCCTGGAATTTTTAATTTTTCAAACTTGATCACACTGAGCCTTCAACAGTTGGTTAATTACAGTTCGTGTTTCCCTACCTCAGCACTGGTTCCTGTGGAGGTTTGTGCTAGTGGCTTTCTGCTCTCATAAGTTGTGATTCTCTGTATTCACCTGTTGGTCTCTCCAATTTTGGGGTTAGCAGTTTGCCCTATGACTTCACTTGTCTTACAGATCTAAGAAGAGTTGTTGATATTTCAGTTTGTTCAGCTTTTTACTGTTGTTAGGACAGTGGCGACCTCCAAACTTCTTACATGCTGGGCTGGAAACTGCAAGTCTGTGCTCATTTTTTTAAAGCATATTTTCCTGAATATAGAATTTTGGGTTGATACTTTCTTTTCCTTTTCAGTTTTAAAGATCCTGTTCCACTCCTGACCTCTATAATTTCTGATGATAAGTCAGCTTTTATTAGCCTATCTATATTCCCTTATGTGAAATGTGTTGGTTTTCTCTAGCTGCCTTCAAGATTTTTACTTTATCTTTGAATTTTAACAGTTTGATTATGATACGCCTAGCTATATGTTCTTTGTATTTATCTTCTAGGGGCTCCTTGAGTTTCTTGGATCTGTAAGTTGATGTCTTTAACCAAATTTGGGAAATTTAGGTTACTATATCTTCAAATATATTTTCTGCCTTGTTTTTGCCACTCTTGGAACTCCAGTTACAGTATAATTGAGGGACTCTAATTAGTACAGCAGTGCATATGTATAACCTATCAATATAAACTTATTAATATAAATATATATGTAATATGAGTATATTTACATATAGATAGATGGTGCGTGCTCTAAACATTTTAATAAAAGGGATCCATGATCAAGAGAGTTTGGAGATGGGTGCTTTCACCAACCCCCAAGTTACCGTTAATATAATGGCATTTAACAACTGGTACAGTAACTATGCACATTTGTCTTTTCTGTTAAATGATGGGCTCCTAGAGGACAAGCCACTGGCTTTACTTTTCTTAATAATTATATAAAAATATGAAGACAGTGGTTCTCAGATTTTTAAAACTCCAAAAATGTTATCTGTGAGAGGCAAAGTAAAACAGAAAGTCGCTAAAAATAGGAATAGAAACAGTGGAGAAAAATATACCAGGCAAAAAGTACGATACAAAAGAAAGCTAAAGTAGCAGTTTTCATATTTGACAAATATAATATTTACGGTAGAAAACGTAAGGGACACAGAAAGACAGCCCGATTAAAAAATGGGCAAAGGATTTGAATAGACATTTCTCTAAATGCTCCGGTTGGTTATAGTTGCACAACCTTGTAAATATATTAAGAACCACTAAGTTGTATACTTTAAGAAGGCGAATTTTATAATACGTGAATTATATCTCAATTTTTTAAAAAGTGATCTGTATATTTGGTCTTAAAGGCCAAACCTCACTTAATTCTCAAGGCTTAGAGCCATGCAGATTGTTCTCCCACTATATATATTGCAAAAAAAAATTAGAAACAAATAACAAAAGAGTAGGTTAAACAAAGTTTGGGAACTAACATTGCTAACATTAAGTAAAAGGAAATCACTGAAATTACTGAGGAAATTTAGAAACAGAACTGAATATAAGATTACATGTTGTAATTTTGGGGACATAGCTAAAGTAGTATTTAGAAGGAAATGTATAACTTTAAAATGTTTGCCAAAAAAAAGAAAGGTTAAAAATAAACTATACAAACATACATTTCCTGGCTGTGTCTGCTGAAAGGGCCTAGAAACATGAAACTACCATAGCAGTGAGCATACCTGGTACCCAAATACTGGTTTCTAAATACCATTGTCCAATAAAAAGAATCAGAGTTCCATGGAGGAATGATTGATTCCAGGGCTGGGACAAGGAAGATAAAAAATAAGCCTGGAACATGTTATGTTGCCAGAGGTAAGAAAGTGCTCAAAAAGGAACAGGGCCTGTTGAAAGGGCATGGGGACCAAACTGAAAGAGTTCCCAATGGCCACAGCTAAAACAATTTGGGTAATAAAATAAGTAATGATAGTATTAAATTATAACCCATAGAATAAAATAAATATCCATGAGTCCATACTCTTTGAGTAAATAAACAGGAGAGAAGGGATGTTTTCAGTAGTTTTCCTGTATTGAAGAGTTACAGTTAATAAATAAAACAGAAAATCACCATTAGGCAAATAACACAGTAATAATTGTAGTCTAGATCCATTGGTAGATGCTAAAGCTAGTGGGTGAAATTTTGAGGAGAAATAGGAGGATGTTTGCATAGTCACAAAATATCTCCCCAAATATATTTAATTACAAAAGGAACAATAACAACTTTACAGTGAAGAAATCCAGCAGACACCATCTTAATGAAGTGAGCAAAGGTAACATCACCAGTAATAAAACATATCAAATCAACACGTGCCCCGTGTTATGATGCACTGAGAAAGACACAGCATCATTCCTCTGGTGTTTTTGCCAAAAATGCATAACTCAGTCTAATCATGAAAACATCAGAAACGCAAATTGTGGAACATCTGCAAGATAACTAACCAGTACTCTTCAAAAGGGTTATGGTCTCAAAGTCAGGAAAAGACTGAGGAACTGTCAATCTTTTGGAGATTAGAGGAGATTAAGGAGAAATGACATCTAATGTAATGTGGGAGCCTGTGTTGGATCCAGAAGAGAAAAAAAGAACCTTAGTGGGAAAACCAATGATATTTGAATAAGGTCTGTAGTTAATAATATTGTACCAATGTTTTTGGTACAATTTCCTTGTACAATTTCCTTGTACTATGGTTAACATTAAGGAAAGCTTGGTAAGGGTGTAAAGGAACTCTACTATTTTTGCAATTTTTCTATAAATAAAATTATTTCAAAGATAAAAAAGAAAAATAAGGTAAACATTGAGTTCAAGACGTTTGTAGAAATAGAATTGAGCACATTCAAAGGAAAAAGAAGAAAGGAAATAAAAAGATCAGAAAATGAAGCAAAAGTAAAAAGTTGAGATACTTTTTGGAATTATTAAGGTAGTTTTCTGAGAAGACTGAGTAAGAAAAGAGAAGATGCACATATGTAAAATTCAGAATGAAGATTGAGAAGTACACTCACTGCATTCCTTTTAGTGATGTCATTTCTTGCCGAAGCTGGGTCCTCTCCATTGTTGTGATTAAAAAGCAAATACCTGTGGAATAAGAAATGAGGGTGGTGGTATCCAGTCTGATTCTAAGATTTGAGAAATTGTGCGGTGCCTAACAGGTACTAAGTTCTGTGAGTCTAACTGTTTGATAAATAGAATGATTAGGTGTTTCATTTGGTCTAGTGATACCCTGAAAGAAACTGTTGAGACACTAAAGATGCTATGAGCTAAGAAAGTTTGACAACCTCTGAAATATGAGAATTACGAATAAGTAAATGCTAAAAAAAAAAAAAATTGAAAATGTAGATGAAATGGATAAATTTGTAGAAAAATGATAGGCAACTTGAATATAGTATGAAAACATTGGAATGGTAATCAAAGATCTTCCCTCCCAAAAATCGCATACCTAGATGACTGTGTATGGGTGAGTTCTATCAAATTTTGAAGGAACAGTTAATTCCTTTCTTAAACAAGTTACTGCAGAAAAGAGGGAAAGAGTGAAAACTGCCAAACTCTTTCTGCGGCTACTTAATCAGCTTGATTTGAAACCCTGATAAATTCAAGAGGAGACATTATAAAGCCATTTCCCTTACTAATGTAGATGAAAGGGATCCTAAATAAAATATTAGCTGTCTGAATCCAAGAATATACTAAAAGAGTGATGCATCATGATCAAATGGAATTTAGTTTAGGAATCCAAAGATAGTTCATCTTTAAAACAATTATTGATGTAATTCACCATTTTAATAGTTGAGAAAAGAAAAATGTTTTTCTGATTTGATTCAGAAAAGCATTTTATGTATTTCAATTATTGTTTGTGATTTAATTCTTAGCAAACAAAGAATATATAAGGGAACTTTATTGAGTATTTGTGTATTGGGTTTTTAAAAGTTTTTTATTATAGACAGTTTCAAACATAATAAAGGTAGGGTGAGTGGTACAATAGATGTGACAGGTAATAATCATTGCTCAGCTTCAGCAATTATCAATATATGGCAACTCTTTTTAATCTATATACACACACATAACACTCTCATACACTTTTTTCCTGCCCGGCTAGGTTATTTTGAAGCATATTCCAGACAACATGCTCTTTTTAATCAATACTCAGTATGTACCTTTTTTCTCTATAACCATTAATATCCTAAAATAATTAACACTAATTCCTTAATATTATCTGCTGTCTAGCAGAGTTGAAATTGTCCTGATTGACTCATAACTGTGAATTCAGAGTTCACACATTGCATTTGGCTGTTATTCTTCATTTTTTCTTTTAAACTGTAATAGCTCTTTTACCTCTTTCCTTCCTTCTTTTTTCCATTATGTTACTAAGAAACCAGGTCATTTGTCCTATGGAATTTTCCACATTCTAGATTTGGCTGATTGTGGCCCCATGGTGTTGCTTAAATGTTTCTTTTTTCCCTATCTTTCCTCAAAACAGGTAGTTAGGCTTGATTAACTTCTATTATTGGGGGGGGGTGGATAATAGTTTCATAATTATTGATGCATAACTTTTTTTTTTAAGGGAACTTTTTTATTTTTATTTATTTATTTATTTATTTTTGGCTGCATTGGGTCTTCGTTGCTGCGCGGGCTTTCTCTAGTTGCAGGGAGCAGGGACCAGTCTTTGTTGTGGTGCACGGGCTTCTCATTGCGGTGGATCCTCTTGTTGTGGAGCACAGGCTCTAGGCACGCGGGCTTCAGTAGTTGTAGCATGTGGGCTCAGTAGTTGTGGCTCAAGGTTTCTAGAGCGCAGGCTCAGTAGTTGTGGCGCACGGGCTTAGTTGCTCCATGGCATGTGGGATCTTCCCGGACCAGGGCTCGAACCTGTGTCACCTGCATTGGCAGGTAGATTCTTAAACCATTGCGCCACCAAGGAAGCCTGATGCATAACTTCTTAATTCTTGATATCAGGAGGTATATGATGCTTGGCTGCTTTTGTTAAAATTGATCAGTGGGTTTAGGTACCTGGCACATGCAACCATCGTGAAGGCCTCCAGCAGCCTCTTATTTATGTTTTTTGCCGTGCCACGTGGCACGTGGGATCTTAGTTCCCCAACCAGGGATTTAACCTGTGCCCCCTGCGTTGGAAGCACGGAGTCTTAACCACTGCCAGGGAAGTCCCTCCATCAGCCTTTTTACCTAATGTTTTAGCAGTCACTGATGCTTGCTGCCTGGGTCGTTATTCATTAGGGGGTAGCAAAATGGTGCTACTCTTTATCATCTACTAATTTATCATCTCTTCTTTGTTTATAAGCTAGTCTTCTATGAAAGAAACAGTCCCTCATCGATCCTTCGATAACCCTGAGGCACAGTTTATATAGGAAAGACAAGATAGATGCTTGATTCTTTCTAGAAGAGCACTTTCTTAGTAAACCTACAGTGAACATAATACTTAGATGTGTTTACTTTAATATCTAAAGCAAGACAAGGATGCCTACTATTACTGCTCTTGTTTAACATATTACTAGAAGTCCTTGTCAACAATACAAGGGAAGAAGAAGAACTATTGTAAGGAAAAAGATTAAATTGTCATTATGTACAGACTGTATACTCATTTACTTCAGGGGAATAAAACAGAATCAGCAAACTATTAAAACTGCCTTGAGTTCATCAAGGGTCTTAAAAATCAATACTATTTCTTTTCATCATCCTTAACCAACTAGAAAATGAAATTTTAAAAAAATGTGTATCATTTAAAGAACAAAACCTAGAAAGTGCGTAGATATTAGTCTAATCAAGAATACACAGGACTCATATTAAGAAAACTTTAAAACTTAAATAAAAGATACAGGAAATAATCGTGGACATGATAATTTACTCTTATAAGGATGTTATTACTTCTGAAGTTTATCAATAAATTCCAAGTAACCTCTGTCAAACTTTTAGCTGGGTATTTTCGAGGAACTCTGTAAACTTATTGTGTCAAAGAATAAATAATAATTCATGAATAGTTAAATCAACCTTTAAAAAAGGAGAATAAAGGGGAATTTACCCTGTCAGATATTAAGATATATCAATACTACAAAAGGCCATAGTAATACAGTGTGGTATAGTACAAGAACAAACAAATAGATAACTCTTAGAGAACTTAGATAATAGACCCAAGGATATATGGGAACTTAGTATGTTATAAAGGTGACACCACAATCAATAGGTAAAAGTTAGGTTGTTTAGTAGATGGTTTTAGAAAAAGCAGCTCATTATATATGGAGAAATAAAACAGTATCTCTATCCTATATCGTATGCAAAGGTAGATTCCAGATGGATTAAACACCTAAATGTGGAAGATAAAACCAAAAGGTTTAATAGAAGAAAATTATTTTCTTTAAAAACATATATATTTTTGTGACCTAGGGTTGGGGAAGGAACTTCTAAAACCTCAAAGCACAAACAATTTGTGTGTAAATTTAATTGCATCAAAAGAGGGAGCTCTATTTAACAAAGGACCCCATGGGCAAAACTAATACACATGTGACAAATGGGAGACAATATTTGCAATGTTTAAATTGCCAAGTGATTAATGTCCTCTAAACTAGACTATATAGGAAACTCCTGCAAATAAACAAGATAAAGAAAGCAATCCCAGCAGAAAAATGGGCAAAGGATATAAACAGGCAGTTTATAGAAAAGGAAATCCTCAAAGCAGTAAGCATATGAAGAGTTGCTCAAATGTATTAGCAGTCAGAGGAATACAAATTAAAACAGTAAGATAGGGGCTTCCCTGGTGGCTCAGTGGTTAAGAATCCACCTGCCAACGCAGGGGACACGGTTCGAGCCCTGGCCCAGGAAGATCCCACATGCTGTGGAGCAACTAAGCCCGTGCGCCACAACTGTTGAGCCTGCGCTCTAGAGCCCGCAAGCCACAACTCTTGAGCCTGCGTGCCACAACTGCTGCAGCCCGCGCACCTACAGCCCGTGCTCTGCAACAAGAGAAGCCACTGCAATGAGAAGCACATCACTGCAATGAAGAGTAGCCCCGGCTCGCTGCAACTAGAGAAAGCCCACGTGCAGCAATAAGGACCCAATGCAGCCAAAAAAAAAAAAAAAAAAAAAACCAAAAAACAAAAAAGACAGTAAGATATTTCATATATGTTAAGCTGGCACATGTTAGCAAAAGAGATAAAAACCAAATGCTGTTGAAGATGCAGGTTATAAAAACTCTTACACACTGCTGGGGCACATGTAGCCACTCTGGACAGTAGCATGGCACTCAGAATTAAAACTCTATATGTATATGACCCAGCAATTCTGCTTTTGAGTTTATATGCCGAAGAAAATCTCAATCAGATCCATAAGAAAACATTTACAGGAATATTCATTGCAGCATTATTTGTGGTAGAAAGGCATTGGAGGTAATCCAGGTGTCCGGTGCATGGATAGTAGAGAGAAAAAATGTTTTAGATACATGCCATGGCATATTATATACCAATCAGAAGCAGCAAATCAAATGTACACAGACAAAATGAATGGATTATGTTACAGAATTGAAAAAGAACAGAATGAGATATAACACAGTAAGATTTGCACACATCAAAAATACATGCACTCAGTAAACAATAAGGATTTACTGTATAGCACAGGAAACTATATTCAGCATCTTGTAATAACCTATAATGGAAAAGAATCTGAAATATATATATATACACACACACATATATATCCGAATCACTTTGCTGTACACGTGAAACTAATAAAATATTGTAAATCAACTATAATTTAAAAAATAAAAAATTTTCTAAATACATGCATTCAAAAACATTTTGCAAGAACACATACAAATTAAAGGGCACCCAATAGGCATAGTAGGGTGGTTGCCTATGAGGATACAGAAACAAGGATAAGGGGAAATTTAAAGATTTTCATGACTCCCCATCTCATTTCATAGAATCGTAGAAATTAGTTAAGATATGATCTGTAAATGTATCTAAATGGCAGTATGATAAAAGCAAATGAAATGATCGAAGGCACCACTGTCAACCCATTCACTTTGTGGAACTCCTACTCCCCCATCAGGATGTCTTATGAACCATAAGTGTTGTGTGACCATCAGATATACAGACCGAGTGTGGAGACCCACGTCAGCCTGTATATTGAACACTTAATATGTTATTGCCATTTTAATTAGTTAAAATATCTTAAGAATTTATAATATTTAAAATCTATTTCATATACATCTGTGTGTTTTAATATAAAATAGGATTTCCCCAAATCTTTAGGGAAAATTGCCATTCTAGTAATATGTGCCTTCTAAGACCCCCTAGTACACATCCAGTATGAGAAGCAGGTTCTTAAGCTGACTCCATTGATCAAAGATCTCACAGATCTTTGGGAAAAATAATTTATTTTCTTCTAACACTAAGGCATTTCACTATTCTGGCTCTTCCAAGATGGATTCCAATTTGAAATATTATGTGGTAAAATATACAGTTATTTTATGACACTCTGATTTTTTTTTTTCTTTAACTTTACAGAGACTGTGCAGTTGATCCAACTTGTGTTTTATGCATGGAGTGCTTTTTGGGAAGTATTCACAGAGACCATCGATATAGGGTTAGTAATATCCAGATAATAACCACACCTAGTATTGAATTTTATATTCAATACCTTTTCTTTTTAAAATTCCAAGATTTAACACTGAAACAGGGGAGAGTGGTTTAAGAAATGTGTTATTCAAATACCATTAAACATACGATGGCAGTGTAGAGATGAATTATGAATCCAGATTTCATGGAACACATGGTTTAAGATGAAAAGACTATAGATAGCAGCTCTTTCAGTATTGGTTTTCAACTAGTTTGTTTTGTTATTTTTTTTAATGTTTATTATCTTTATAATTCTAGGTTTATAAAGCAAGTTATCAAAAATTAGAGGATAAAGGTGAGAGTTAAAATGCAAGAGGGAGGTTCTGAAGGGAGATGAGTGAGCAATTAAGTAAAAGTGACAGGATTATACCTTTAAGAAATGGTTCTATCTATTGGTCAGCTTCTGCAGAAGATTTGTCATTTCTTAATATTAAAGAGGCATCTACTACAATGTAGAAAAGGGCCAACTTCAGAACAAAAGACTAACCAATTTTTTTTTTTTTTTAACTGCTGTAATGCAATCGTTACTTTTCCAAAAATCAAGTATGTTTGCTTTTAAGTCAGGGATACAAAATACGTAGGCAGATTATTGCTAAGCCTGTCCTGGTTCCTCTACTGGAAGCTGAAGACAGAGCTATGAACATTCAAAAATTTAGGGAACTGTTAGTAGCTGGAACTTTTCACCCTAATCTCAAATAAAGATAGAGAAGAAATATTGCAATCTTCTTATTAATTCAAGACTTTTGATTCAGGACTTTTCCTCCTGTTTGTTTTTATTTACTCTACCTGAGTATTGTTAACAGTGAACTAAAACAGCTGCAAAATTGAATTCATATTTTTATATGTTCTTTTTATTTTCATAAATCAGTAAGAGAATCCTAGTTTCCTTTAAACTGTTCTACCTATCTTTGGTTACCAGAACATGCATAAAAGCTATAGGGTGAGGTTATCATTTTCCATATGGCTGCCTGCCCATGTTTCTTGGCATATATCTTTGCAGCCCCTAAGAATAACTGTCATTTGTGAGTTTACATTAATTACCTTGTGATATGTAACACACAAATACTTACTTTGGGCAAGATATGAAAGGCTCTTTCTAAAATTTCCTTCTCATACCCATCTATAAACTCTCACAGTATTTTTTTAAAAAGCAGAATTTCCAGTCTACTAATTATTAAATAATAGGTTTTATCTTGCCAGATTCCTTGAATCATTGCCACATCTTAAGGAAGCATGAATAATTTTGAAGCCCACAAGTGGTAAAAGGTTTTATGACTAGGCACTCCATGTTTCTGTTTCCAGAGCTTCCTTCCTTTTCAAAGAATGCTATTTAGAGAGTGTTAGAAAAGAAAAATAAACTATTTCTAGTTTTTTTGGTCACTTTCTCTAATGCAGATGCACTCTTATTAGACTTTTGTAGAAGACAGCAGCTATAGGAATCTTTGTCACTCTTGAATCTGTTATGTTATACCCTGGTAGCATAGATACCAACAGTATACCAATTTAGCCAAAACCTAGCAAGAAAACCCTTGTTATTTTCCTAATTAGGAAGTCATGCAAGTGGACATATTTTACCTCTTTAAAATAGCTGTAGCTTGCTAGACACTACAGAGTAGCTTATTTTATTTTGAAATCACTTAAATTAGCCTATAGGCTTATTTAAAATCAGCTTTAAAACATTGAGAGGTTTGGCATTTTATTTAATTTTATCCCTCCAAAGAAATTAACACTTCAGCAATGTTATTTCCTTAGCACTTGATATTCCTATTTATAATCCGATAGCCCTCAGTAAATACTTATTGACAAGATACTTTACAATTTTTTTTCAAGATGACAACATCAGGAGGTGGAGGTTTCTGTGACTGTGGTGATACTGAAGCTTGGAAAGAGGGTCCTTACTGTCAGAAACATGAACTTAACACCTCTGAAATTGAGGAAGAAGAGGTAAAAACATTTTCACAAAATTGTTCCTAAGGAAGTACTGTTAACCATGTGTTTGAAATATTTTCAGACATAAGAATTAGGTTATAATATAGCAATGGATAAGTAAAATATCAATAGTCCTCTCACTATTAACAGTGACCAAGTAGATATTTCGAAAGTTTTTTGCATTTTATGGATGGCATACCATTACTAGTAGAACACACTTGAAATTATAGAAATTTAATTTAATTTGGACTTTTGCATTTGTTTGTTTTATTTTAAGCATATATGAGTTTTTTTAAGTCCTCACTTATTATTAAAGGGATTATTTTTCCTATATATGTAGATCAGTTAACTTAGTTGGTTTTTGTTTGTTTTGTGACTAAGACTTTGTAGATCAGATACCTTTCTTTTCTGTAGTCCTACATGGCAGCCAATCCTACTCATCATCTCCTGGTAAATCAATGTCATTGGATATGTGATGGGACCAAACATTGGGATGATAGCTCAGTACAAGTTATACTCGTTCCAGCTGTAAATATGTGCTTTCTAAAATTGTTGTTGATCCTTTATTATTTTTCTCTAAATGATATTTGTAATGAAATAATGGGCTCTCACTAAATAAATACTTGAAACTCTGCCGTTTGTGACAAGCTGATGTTTGATTTAAGATCCTTATTTCAGATTTTAATTTTAAATGGCAGAGAGGTGGGTACATTAAAAGAACTTATGCATTGTTAGTAAGTAGGTCTGATACCGATCTGGGGCAAGTGGACATTAATAGTCCTTCCTAGTGCACATGTCTTCCTGGTCTCAGATATTTTAACAGAATGACCGGAGAACTTATGGTGTAGGACAGTATCTTTTAGACTGTGTTTCACTGTGTTTTAGACAGATGAAAATTTGTGCAAAATGATTCAGTGCTATAGAAAACATATATATTTGTGTTTCATTTGCTTTGTGCATGTGTCCTAGGATTTGCTACAGAGAGATGCCAAGTGATCAGGGTTTCAGATTTCTCTACTGCAATTGGAGCAGCTCTGTTTTTATCTCTTACATATTGGGTTGGCATTCTGTATATAAAAATATAAGTAAGGCAAACAAAGACATATTTGGAAAAAATGGTTTTGCTTTTAAAAAATAATTGAAAGCTAGTGTAAAACTTTAGGACTCTGGGAGAAAATATTTGCAAGTCATATCTGATAAGTGTCTGGTATCCAGAATATATATCTTACAACTCAACAACAAAAAGACAACACAATTAAAAATGGCCAAAGGACCTGAATAGACATTTCTCCAAAGAAGATATAGTACAAGTGACCAACAAACACATGAAAACATGCTCAAGAGTATTAGTCATTAGGGAAATGTAAATCAAAACCACAGTGAGATACCACTTCACACCCACTAGGATGGCTGTAATCAAAAAAGTGGCAAATAGGTGTTGGCGAGGCTATAGAGAAATTGGAACTCTGTACAGTGCTAGTGGGAATGCAAAATGATTTAGCACTGTGGAAAACAGTTTGGCTATTCCTCAAATGTTAAACATTGCCATGTAAGGCTGTAATTTCACTTCTAGGTATATACCCAAAAGAATTAAAAACAAGTATTCAAATAAGTACATGCACACACATTAGTAGCAGCATTATTCATAATAGCCAAAAGGTGGAAACAGTCAAAATGTCTTATCAGTATGTGAATGGATAAACATACAGTGTAATATTACTTAGCTGTAAAAAGGAATGAAGTACTGATACATGTTGCAACGTGGATGAACTTTCAAAACATCATGCTAAGTGAAAGAAGCCAGACACGAAGGGTCACATACTGTATGATTCCATTTATGTGAAATATCCAGAATAAATAAGTCTGTAGAGAACACAGACTGGTGGTTGCCAGGGAATAGGGAAGGGAGAAATGGAGAAAAACTGCTTAATGGGTAAGGGGTTTTACTTTGTTGAAGTGATAGAAATGTTTTAGAACTAGATAGAGGTGATTGTGGCTCAACATTATGAATGTACTAGATACCACCAGATTGTTCACTTTAAATTTTCTAAGAAAAATTATGAATCCGCCTGCAGTTACTCTCTTGGCTTTATCCTCATACATTAGTGGGGTAGCTATCAAATAATGAAGACTCTGGTTAGTTTCCTGAATTTTTAGAAGATGCCAGCAAAATAACCTGCCTGGCTGAAATTGTATGGTCCTGCCTGGAGAATATATATTCCAGCAACTTGACAGAGAATCGAACCTCCAGACTTTGCCATTTAATTCCTATTTAAGAATTCAGTTAAGAGAAATGAAGTCTTCGAGAAAAGACTATAAGATATTAAAAAGATAACAAATAACATTATATTTAGCATACCTGGTCCCCACTCATTAAATCCATACATTATCTAGGGTTTTTCTATTTTATGCTTGAAATGGAAGAAGGCTATATAATATTTGAAATGAACCTTTTTAGCCTGTCATAGAATTGTTTTTATTGAATATAATTTTTTTGTTATACATTCAGCCTACATCTTAAGAAAAAGTTGGAAAAAATTTGATTATATACTTCTGTTGGGGTAGTGTTTAGAAGTTCCACAGGTCTTCTCAACTTTTGGCATTTGGGGTGGGACATTCTTCATTGTACAGGCCAGGGATCAGCAAACTCTGGCCCCACAGGCCAGATCTTGTCTGCAACCTGTTACTGGTACCGCCATAATCGAAGAATGGTTTTTATATTTTTAAATAGTTGAAGAAAAATCAACAAGGGTAGTATTTTGTGGCATGTGAAGATTATGTGAAATTCAAATTTCATTATCCATAAATAAAATTTTATTGCAACACAGCCACGCTTAATTGTTCATGTACTGTCTATAGCTGCTTTTCCACTACAACAGCAAAACTGAGTAGCTATGACAGAGACCCTGTAGCCTGCAAAAACTAAAATACTTAGTGACTCTTTACAGAAAAACTTTACTGACCCCAGGTGTACATTGTCAGAAGCACTGTGTTTATTATACCTAATTCCCACTCATGAAATGGTAATAGCATCTTCCATCACTGTGACAACAATAAATGCCCAGCTAGGTTTCCAAATGGGCCCTTGAGCACGGGGGGTGAGTACGGAGGCTGGTGGGATGGTACCTTTCCTAGTGTCTCCTTTGTTGATCTTTAGGAAAACCGTAAGAAATTTCTCTTAGGTCTCTGCATTAGGAAATGTTACGTTTCTCTTGGTGTGAGTCTGGTAACTGACTGTGTTTCCTTTTGTTGGGGCGTCTTGAAAACAGCTTGTCTGTAGTAGCTGTATGGAAATTTATATGATTGGCATTTATAAATAGATGTTATCTTGACTTCAGTTTATTTTCCTTCCTTTATTTTCATTTTACCTGCTTTGTATATCTTTTTTTTTCTTTTTTTTTTTTGGCTGTGTTGGGTCTTCGTTTCTGTGCGAGGGCTTTCTCTAGTTGTGGCAAGCGGGGGTCACTCTTCATCGCGGTGCGCGGGCCTCTCACTATCGCAGCCTCTCTTGTTGCGGAGCATAGGCTCCAGACACACAGGCTCAGTAGTTGTGGCTCACGGGCCTAGCTGCTCCGTGGCATGTGGGATCTTCCCAGACCAGGGCTCGAACCCGTGTCCCCTGCATTAGCAGGCAGATTCTCAACCACTGCGCCACCAGGGAAGCCCTGTATATCTATTTTTTTAATACTGTTTTATTACACTGGATGTATTCTAGTTGCTGAAGGGGAATTCCCTGGAGGTCCAGTGGTTAGGACTCCATGTTTTCACTGCCAAGAGCGCAGGTTCAATCCCTGGTCGGGCAACTACGATCCCGCAAGCTGCACTTGGCCAAAAAAAGTTGCTGTAAATCCTTTTTGGAATGAAATTTAATTCAATAACATATATTAACTGAATGAACAACCTCAGTGAAAAATTTTTTATCTGAAATTTTCACTTATCAATGCTGCTTTCATCCCATTTGAATATAGATCAGTGGTAACTAGTAGCTGAATATCATGCTAAATACGATTCTTGGTTTATCTCATTTAATTCTCAGAACAGCCCTGTAAGATAAATACTACTGTTACCCATATTTTATAGCTGTGGAAGCTTGAGTCTTAGATTAAGAAACTTGCCTACAGTGTCCCACACAGTAAGTGCTAGAGCTGGGCTTTAAACCTAGGTAGTATAGACAACTCTGACAGTACAGTATACTGGTTTTTGAAAACATTTTTTGGCAGTGGAATTTTTTTTTAATAAAATTTTAATTAAGAAATCCCAATAATAAAACAGATAAAAGCAATATTACTAATGAATTTATTTTTTATAAGTTGGAATTTATATTTATTTCTTGTTAGAAAGTCGATTCATAACTGGTTTCTAGTTTATTTCTAGTTTTAGTTGGGCAGTGTGGAGAAAACCCTCATTCATACCTTATTTGCATATGACAACAGTTAAACTCTATTATAATATGTGCTTACTTTTTTTTCTTTTTGTTTTTTAAGATTGATTGATTTTTTTGGCTGCATCGGGTCTAGTTGCTGCACGCAGGACCTTTCGTTGCAGCGCGCAGGCTCTTCATTGTGGTGTGTGGGCTTCTCTCTAGTTGTGGTGGCAGGTCTTCTCTAGTTGTGGCACGCAGGCTCCAGGGCGCGTGGGCTCTGTAATCGTGGCTCGCAGGTTCCAGAGCGCGTGGGCTCCGTAGTTTGCGGCACGCAGGCTCAGTAGTTGTGGCGCATAGGCTTAGTTGCCCTGCAGCATGTAGGATCTTAGTTCCCTGACCAGGGATTGAACCCGCGTCCCCTGCATCATAAGGCAGATTCTTTACCACTGGACCACCAGGGAAGTCCCAACCACAGGTAACCTTTTTAACAGCATGCTATTCTTCTAGTTTGGAAGAATAATAAATCAAAGTTGACTCACTGACAAAGGCTTGCATTCTCTAACATAAATGTCACCAAAAACAATTATTAGTCTTAGATAATACAACATAGGATAAGATGGTTATTTATTTTCTCATTCCAACTGACTTATGCTGTGATACGAGCACTTGGAACAGAAGTCTTTTCAAATAGCGTTTAATTTACCATTGTACACGAGTAGACTTGCATAGCCTAGCATCTCTTCACTTCAGAAATAATGTTTCTTCATCAGTAACCCATTCTCAAGAAGTTAACATGTGCATACAAAGATGGCAGAAGAATCTGTATCCATAGGCCATTTAAAAATATGGATAATCATATGTTTTTAAACTGGTGTGTATTTCAAATAGGAAACATCTCTACCAGGCCCTGGGATTTTTAGAACAGAGTTTGGACACTACTGGCTTGGATTCTCAAGAATTGGCGGTTGTTTCTGTCCCAACACCATTTAATTCTTCAATGCTCTAAATGTCTTGTATTATGGGACGTAATTGTAAGAAATGGAATAACTGTATAGTGAGATAGTATCACGAAGAAAACTGAGTTTTGGTTCTACTTTCTATTTTAGTACAATGTGAGTTTCGTTTTACGATTAATAGCCACTCTTTTATGAATCCCCAGAAGGTACCAGTTCCAATACCTTCTTTGTAACAGGTGGTTTTGCCATGTTAACTTCTAAAGTCTCCATAAGAAATAGTACCAAAGCTTGGTAGCGGTATAAAAAAAATTTTTTTTTTGATGGGACATATAAAGCAGTTTATTGAGGAGAGTTGTAGGTAAAAAGTGCTGTAAGACTTTGGAAAATCTTTTTCTTACTTTACTTCTTACATTCTTTAAGTCCTAGACCCATCTCCTTTAGGAATCTTTGTCTTTTTTCCTTCATCCTTGATATTATTCTCCTTCTCCATTTGTTTTATATCAGTTCCACTAAGCTGATCCTTGGTGAGGATGCACAAAAATGTTCTGTATCCTTATGTATATTTTCAAGAATGTGCTGGTTCCCATTCCATGATGTTGGAATATATTGATTTTCTTATTGAGAGATGAATATAACACTATTTAGCCATTAAGCTAAATAACATGTTTAGATTTGATAAAGCATTAAGATTAGATTGTGTAAAACATTTTGCCAACCTTGACTGAAAGATAACCTTAGAGTATGTTTATAGTAATACTTTTTTACATTAACCTTGGAATTTAGTGACTTATTCACTGTTAAGTCTAATGTACGAAGTTCTCTGTTAAATACATACACAAATTGACTCGCTGAGAGAAAGTGAGTGATTCTTAACATCGAGGAGCAGTTTTCTGACCTTGTTGACTTCTCCCCTTTAGAATCCTCAAAATCAGGCTCTCCTTTAGACCTATAAAACTAAATATTACTTGTCCATCCTTAGATAACATTCCTTTGTTTATTCTGGAAATTGGGGATTAGAGGGATGTGAAGCTGTAACCATGGTTTGATGTTAGGTTTTAAAGATCCTAGAATGCCATTCTAAAATTTTTAGATTTATTTATTAGGCATTGGAGTGCCGTGGAATATCGTGGTTCATATGATTCAGTAATATGGATTATTATGAACAGAATGTTTTAGGAAGTTTGACTTGCTGAGATGTAACATATAGGATCAAATTGAAGAGAAGCTGAAGCTGGAAGATCAGTCAGCTTTTTAGAGTAGTATTTTGAGGAGGGAGGCAGAATGGGAAAAAGGAGAATTAATGTACATTTAACATGGTTGCATTTTTTTTTTTTCTGTTCTTTCAGGATCCTCTTGTGCATTTATCAGAAGATGTGATAGCAAGAACTTATAACATTTTTGCTATTATGTTTCGGTATGCAGTAGAGATATTAACCTGGGAAAAGGAAAGTGAATTGCCACCAGATTTAGAGATGGTGTAAGTACAACCCGTTTATTCCTTGTATTTGTATTTGCTCACACTCAATTTTAAGCATTTTGATTCTAATTCCTCAAATTAACTTTAATACAGCTAGGATAGAACATAATCTTTTTTAATAATTAGTTTTCAGCATAATAATAACCTTGGTTTTATAGTTTTTAAATATGTGTGAGCCATTTAATTGGTAAAGGTTTTTCCCTGTTGTTGCTTTCGCTGATTTATAGCCATATTTTAGCCACATCAAGGCTCTACCACTGGTTTCAAGCACAGGCATTTTTCTCTTCTTTGTGTGATAAAGCTGTTAAGTTAACTCTACAGTTCTTTTTGTTTGTTTATGAGATTTGATTAGGGAATGAGTGAGTTTTCTGGTTTGATTAAATGCACAAATGCACAATGCACAAATGCACAAATTCAATTTTAACCATTTTTGATTCTAAATTTGTATAAAATTTATTCTACACTTTGTGATTCTTCTACAGTACATCTAACATTTTTACCATTTGTTCTTAGTTTATTGAGGAGATTGCAAATTTGTGACTAGAGAGCTGGATTCTGCTATAGCTGTATTAAGGTTAAGGGCTTACTTTTCTGCATGAATGTACTTGCCTCAAGCAGCCTTCTCTTCTACTTTTAATTCTAGCCAAGCTTGTTGGAATTGTATTCACAGTTAAGGTTGAATACAAGTGAGAGTCTAAAGGACATTGGTGGTGTTTCTTTTTTGCTTTCTCAACAGTGTTCCAAATAATTAGGTTATAGGTTGTTTTTTAGTAAAATGAGGAGTTAGTATTCCTTTTTTGGAAATGTTGAAAATGGCTTAGTTACCTCATAACTTTATCTTCATGTATTTCGAGTTGGGGACCAACTAAGATCTAAATCTGAGATCCAAATTTAGACCATAGAGAATAGAAGAGTTGTGTTTTTATTTTTCTGTTCCATTGTAAGTTTGGGACCACCAGCATAGAAGGGAAAAGAATCTAACTTGCGTCTCTTGTAATGTTTTCCCATCTTAGTAAATGGCATTTCATCTACCCAGAAACCTGAGTCATGCATATCCACTTAGATTTCACGTCCAGCTGGTTCTCCCTCTGTCAAATTGTTTACTTCTGTTCATCTCCATTACTACTATGCTAGTCCACATTGCGTTAATTTCATCCTTGGACAACATGACGTCCCTAACTAGACTGCCATATCCACTCGTGTCTCTCATGGTCCATTCTCCACATATAGCCAAAGTGAACTTTAAGACAAATCTGACCATAGCTCCTATTTCACTTTCAAATCTTTGATTGCCCTTAGGATGGCAAAATCGAAATCCATTACAAGGTCTTTAAGATTTCTGCCTCTCTCCAAACTAATCTCCTCCTTCCTCCCTGTGCTCCAGCTCCCAGTATTTACCTTTGCCACCTCAGGGCCTTTGCTTTCACTTTCTTCTAGCCCTTCGCACTGTTGGCTTTGGGGCCCAGATATTATGGTCTCTAACTGGTGGATTGTAGAATTTTTAGCAGCATCCTTGGCCCTTACCCACTGGATGCCAGTGGCACTCCCACCCCAGTCATGACAACCAAAAGTTTCCAGACATTGCCCAGTGGTCATCTATGGAGGGTAGAGGAGAATTGCCCCCACTTGAGCACCACTGATAGCCAATTCTGACTTCAGCTCTCAAATTACTTCTTTGGCAGTTCTCTGAACTCCCATACTGGTTTTATCCCACTCTAGCATCCTATTCTTTTTGATAAAAGCGAATTCACATAGATTATATGTATAGTATCTATCTTTCCCACCAGCCAGTAGTGTCATAGAGTGTGGGGACCACAGATGGCTTCATTACAGGTATGTGCCTAGTACCTAGCACGTTCCCTAGAACAAAGTGTGTTCTTAATAAATCATCCTGGAGCAAGGTGATATGCAAATAGATAATATATAATTAATGTTTTATCCCACAGAGAGAAGAGTGACACCTACTATTGCATGCTGTTTAATGATGAGGTTCATACCTATGAACAAGTTATTTATACTCTTCAGAAAGCTGTTAACTGTACACAAAAAGAAGCCATTGGCTTTGCAACTACAGTAGATCGAGATGTAAGTAATTTCATTATATTGATGTCACATAATAAATTAAACTTTTAATACAGATAAGTTATCCTAGAAAATTGAGTTAGAGGTATATATGTCTAGGCTATTTTCCTTTAATTTCATATGAATATTGGCCCAAATATATATTGGATATAACTGTAAGCTATTGTCAGAAAGTTTAGGAGGAAACGTAGATACAGTTGCTCTCATCCTACACAGTGGTTAGAAATATTCAGTTATGAAAATAGAAATTATAGCAGCCTAGAAGAATAAATATTGTATTGTTCAAGGATAACAACTTGAACTTATTAATGGCTTGAAAAATGTTAGGATAGCTTTGAAGGAAAATATTTTAATTTACTTTTTAATTAATGAATAGAATAAACATTGTAGATATTAAAAATTGACCAGAGTTGTTATGTGCTCAGATAACACTGTGTTTATTTGTTTACTGTTTCAAAAGTTATTAATACTGAATATAAATATTTTTACAAGTTAATTTCAAATATCTTTATTTACAGGGACGTAGGTCTGTTCGATATGGAGACTTCCAGTATTGTGAACAAGCAAAATCAGTAATTGTGGTAAGTAATATAAAAATATGTCTACACTCTTATTTTTTATTAGTATAAAACCAGTCCCACATTTTGGTGTTTATGAACACATTTTTCTGCCTTCCTGAATGTAAAGCCACATCAATCAAAAATCATGTTTAAATATATGTTACTTGAGCATTGCTTACTGCTTTATCTAGTTTTTTTTAAACTATGTAAGATTGATACAGAAAATGAATGTTTAGATGAGATATATATGTATATATTTCTGTCTTCTTATTTTTTCATCAGAGACGTCTTAGAAAGTTTTTTGCTTTCTGTTTTGTTTTTGATAGGGTTTCACATTACTTTTTAGGAATTATACTGGCCTTTAGCACCAAGATTAGAATTCAAGGGAAGTTGTTTCTTGGTACCTAATAGCAAGGTATGCTGCATATCCTAATAGCATTTAGTGTATAATTTATCTGAAAGAAAACTATTCCCCACATTTAGATTTATTTTTAAAAGTTAGAATTTATTGTTTTTAACTATTCCATGTAACTGCATTTTATGTAAATGTCCTTTTAAAATATAATTTTATATATTTTATATATTGTGAAATATTTTAAATATACAGATGAAAATGCCTGTGTGCTACATTATACCTTATTTTCTTCATACGTATTTTAAATAAATAAAATAGTATAGAAGCCCTTGTATTATCCCTTCTAAATCCCATTCCCCTTCCTCCTTCCCGAGAGATAACTACTTTCATTAATTTATCTTTCATTTTCATACATGCCTTTATATTTCATCTGTTAAATATCCATCCATATTATATGTATTGATTTGGAAGTCTTTAAACATTATATAACAAGATTCATACTGAATGTATTATATTGCAATTTGCCTTTTCATTTCAGTGTTGTTTCTAGATTTATCTGTGTTGATACATGTATCTGTAAGTATTCCATTGATGACTATACCATAATTTTTCCATTCTCCAGTTGATGGACAATTAGGATATTTCCAATTTTTTTCTATAACTATCAGTCCTGCTGTGGTCATTTTTTTGTCCTCTTGTTGCGTAGAAGCAAAAGCTTCTCTAGGGTATATACCAAGAAATGGAATTTCTGAGTTGTTAGCTTTTGGGCATTTTCAGCTATACTAGATTTTGCCAAGTTAATCTCCAAAATGGTGGTACCAATATACATCCAACCAGCACTGAAGTAGAGTTCCCATATCTCTACTGCTTTGTCAAAACTATATATTGTCAAATTTTTAAAATTTTGCCAACCTGATGTGTATGAATGGCATCTCATCAGTTAAATTTGCACTGCCTTGATTACTGAGTATCTTATTTCATATTTATTGTATTGGTCATTTAAGTTTTCTGTGAATTTCTTGTTCATACTCTTTACCCATTTTTTTGTTGTTAGGTTATTTGTCTTTTTCTTACTGATTTGTAAGGACTCTTCACATAATCTGAATCCTGATCTTTTGTTGCAGTGTCTTTTCCTAATATGTGACTTATTTTAAGCTTATTTGTGATGCTTCTCCTTGAGCAAAAGCTTTAATTTTAATGTAGCAAAATATATTTTTCTCTTCATGAGTTTGTGTCTTATTTAAGAAATTCTTTATTGATAACTGGACATACTCAATGTAATAATACATCAGAAACTATACTGTGGTTGTATAAAAAGAACATTCCCATTCTTAGGAAATGTATACTGAAGTTTTTAGGGATAAGGGGACATTATGCATATAACTTAACCTTCAGTGGTTTGTTTTTTTTTTTTTTTTAAATGCTTGTGTGTGTCTGTGTGGAGAAAGAAAGATAATGTGCAAATGATAAAGCAATTGGAATAGAATGTTTACAGTAGATGAATCCAGGTAAAGGAGAAGGTGTTTTTTTTCCCTTTACATTTGTTGCTTCATAGTGTTATTTCAGTTTTTCCCTAAAAAATCAGTACTTGTAATCTCTGGTAGTGTCTGCATAGATATACTATATGCATAATATAGAATAGAAAGTCCAGAAATAGATACTAGTATGAGGAAAATCTAGGAAACAAGTACATTCTAAGGGAGGAGGAGAGCTTCTTAACCAAGACTAGAACCCCAGGAGTTAGAAAAGAACTTTTTTTTTTTGGCTGCATAAAAAATTTGCATAGCAAAATATTATAAAAAATGTC
Source organism: Balaenoptera borealis (assembly GCF_965194805.1). Lineage (NCBI taxonomy): Eukaryota > Metazoa > Chordata > Mammalia > Artiodactyla > Balaenopteridae > Balaenoptera > Balaenoptera borealis. The sequence goes on from NC_138869.1 coordinate 76,673,265, forward strand.
AGTAGACAGTAGATTTAGAAAAATTATTTCTAACACAAAGGATAGACATTTAATGTTTATGATAAACAGAGCACTCATAGATTATCAAGTAGGGAGTGAACAACAAAATAGAAAAATGGGCATAAGATATGAAAAGACGATCACAACAGAGAAGATCTAGGTGGTAAATATATGTAAAAAGAGACTCAAACTCACTAGTTTAGTAAAGTGACGGAGATTTCATACCCAACAAGATGGAGAAATTAGAGTGATAAAGTACCTTGCTGGCAGAGATGCAGAGAACAGAAATACTCGTGTAAAAATAAATTGCTACCACATAATTGGAAAACAATCTAGTAGCATCTATTATCTCTCCTAGGAATTTATCCTGTAAAAATACAAGCACCAGTTAGTGTGTGTACAAAATGTTCAGTACTACGTTTTTTGTAGTCATAGAAGACTGAAAACAAAGAGACTATGAATGCCCTTCTCTAAAGAATGTCTAAATAAATCCACACCACAGAATTTTATGAGTCATTAACCAAAAAAAAAAACTGTTAACACAAAGATGCGACAGAATATGTGTAGTATCCCATTTTTTGTAAATCAAGTAAAAACCTTTATAAATGTGTACATATATAATACATATAGATGGATAAAGTATGCAAAGGTGTACTGTGTTAATGTGGGTTATGGAGATGGGATGAACTGGTGGGTAGAAAGATGATCCAAGCAAAAAAGGAAAAGGGGGGGAAAACATGTTAAATTAAAAGTTTTGATAGACTTAAATAGACATTTATCCAAAGATGATATGCAGATTGCCAAAGCACGGGAAAACATGCTCAGTATTACTAATCACTAGGGGAATGCAAGTAAAAACCACAATAAGATACCACCTCATGTCCATTAGGATGGCTATTAAAAACAAACAACAACAACAACAAAACAATAACAGAAAATCACAGGTATTGGCAAGGATATGGAAAAATTGGAACCCTCGTGCACTATTGGTGGGAATGTAGAATGGTGCGACCACTATGGAAAACAGTATGGTGGTTCCTCTAAAAATTAAAAATAGAATTGCCATATGATCCAGCAGTCTTGCTTCTGGGTATATACACAAAAGAATTGAAAGCAGGATCTCATGTTCATAACAACATTATTCACCGTAGACAAAAGGTAGAAGCAACTTTAGTGTCTACCAATGGATGAATGGATAAACAAAGTCTATATACATACAATAGAATATTATTCAGCCTTAAAAAGGAAGAAAATTCTGATACATGCTACAGCGTGGATGAACCTTGAGGACATTATGCTAAGTGAAATAAGCTAGTCACAAAAAGATACTACAAATAATGTATGATTCTGCTTGTATGAGGTACCTGGAGTGTTTGATGGGTACAGAGTTTTAGTTTCACAAGACAGAGAGTTCTGGAGACTGGTTATACAACAATCTGCTTTACAGAACTGCACACTTAAAAATGGTTAAGTTGGAAAGTTTTGTGTGTATTTACTACAATTTTTTTTAAAGTATTGATAACATCACATTTGTGCAGTCAAGTAAATTATTTAAATTAGTGTGTAATTACATTAAAAAATTAGTTTAAAGACATAAAGCCAATTTAAGCATTTAAATAATTTATAATTGGTGGGGCAGATTTTCAAATATAAGACCAAAAATTCAGGTTACTTAAAGCTGTAACTTCTTACTTTTTTGTAAGAATCCTAAGATTGCTTCTAGAAAATTAGAATCTGAATAAAGCAAGCCACGTGGTATTTTTCTTACACACATACATGAAAAACTCCCCTATAATGATGAGAGTGTAGCTATATTAAACAAAAATATTAACTTCTTTCTCTAAAATAGCCTTTTTAAGTTTGTTTTTTCATCCTGCCATTTCTTTTTAAGAGAAATACCAGTAGACAGACAAAGCCACTCAAAGTTCAAGTTATGCATTCGTCTATTGTCGCACATCAGAATTTTGGTTTGAAACTTTTGTCTTGGCTGGGAAGTATTATTGGATATTCAGGTAGGTTCATACTTGTGCTAATTGACTTAAAAATGAGCTCATATGCCTTTGCCAAACTGTTTTGGAAAAAATAGCAAGTGGAATCGTTTTTTTTGCTTTAGTTTCATGTTTTAAAACACCATCTCATAATATCTTTATACGTAGAAAAAAATCTGTTTCCCAATTTTGATCCATGGGATCTTTTTTATATGCATACAGAGGAGTCTGTGTTCAAATAAATGCAGGAAACAGTGGGTTAAACAATTGTAAATGACTATAATATGCTAATGAAACCTAAATCTTACCAACTTGATAAAAGAACCTATTTCTTAATGGCGTATCCTGTGGAATTCTCTTCCACAAAGCAAGCTGCATAATGCTACTGTATATAAAACCTAAATGATTAACTGTTTAAAGGATGTCTTTGTTTTGACTTCTACGACTTGTGGTTACTAATAATTTGCAACCCTGAAAATTTGCAAATTTGAAGTTACTGTGTATTTGAGTTTTTGTTTTTCCACAGTCTACAAATTAGATAATCTTTTAAAAGTAGTGATAAACAGAATTAAGAACCTTCACGTCCAATGCCAAAAATACAAGTTTGCTGTGTAACACTGAAGAGTAAACTAGGAATAGATCTAGGCTGTCATACTGTTCTTCAGGCAAGGGAGGTGGTTTGAATAAATGACATTCCAATGTTTGCTATAAAGAAAATTTCTAAAACATTTGTATTAAAAGGCTACCAGAAAGAGTATTGCCACACTGTGAATTGACAGGTGAAAATATGGAGGTGTGGAAATTTAGGAGAACGTGTTTGTTTAATCTAAATGTCTTTCCAATTATTTCTCTCCTTTTTTTTTTTTTTTTTTTTTTTTTTTTGGCTTTGGTGTTTTCCATTGGATATCTGTATGCCAAGTACTGTGCTACAGCATTAATGAATAGTATCATGGAAGCAGTTTTCTGCTGAAAATTTTCTTTGAGAAAATTTATTTATCATCAACAATTTAAAGACCTTATCTATTATTTAATTCGTATATAAAGTTTTCTCTTTAGCCTTGTAAACAATTTCTATTTGGTGACTCTTATAATTAAATTTTAAAGTTACTCTATTTTTTGTTTTTTTTTGGATTATTTTGCATGCTTGTAGAAGACTTTAAAACAGTGGATTTTAAATATGAAACTAGAAGGTATTAAAGTTGTGGTTTTGTTAATACTTATATATAGTTTTTAAGTTTAACATTTAGAATATAATGGAATTTGCCTTCCAAAGCCACTCATATAGTAGGTATACATAAGTACATAGTGTATTTTTGTTTAATGAAGAACATTTTGCATACCATTAATAAAATGGACTGGTATAAAAGTACAGAGGTAATGTATTCTTTCTTTTAAATGGTAGCACAATTTTATATTATACTTATCTTCAGTTATCATGGGATATGTAACAATTTTACTGTAACCTGGTTTAATTAGCATAGATGCTTTAAAAACCATGTTTATTTCAGTGGCTTTTGGGTTCTTTGTTGCTTATTTAAATTCTTTACAGCATAAGAGGTCATTGCCATTCTGATACACATGTATTTTGGTATTCTGGAATAAGAGTTGGTGTATAATGCAAGATTTGGAATTTTTCTCCATTTTGTGAACATGTTAATAAAATAGTATGTTTACTTTTTCTGAATAAATTTGACCTTTAGTTAAAAAAGAAAAAGTAAGACCCTATAGTGGATCCATTTGAAAATTTCTACTAATATGTCATTTTATTTTAATATTTGAAGTTACTGTTTCTTGACTACTTTTCTTCTTGTTTTAAGATGGTCTTCGCCGAATTTTATGTCAAGTTGGTTTACAAGAAGGGCCAAATGGTGAAAACTCTTCTCTAGTGGATAGGTTGATGCTTAGTGATTCCAAATTGTGGAAAGGTACATATCTTAACTACTTTTAAGGTATAGGGGAACTTACACAGGTAATTGGGATGTTAGTTTCTTTTTCATTTGGGGAGGTATTTAATAAATATATTTATGGTTTTTAGAATTAACACATGCAGTCTTATTCTTTGGGGAAAAAACAGATTTGGGGATCCATGATCCAAATTAAATCACCTTTATGTTTTGTTTGAAAAATATATTTAGAAAAACTGATTAAGGAACACATGTAGAGTGTTGCTCTTGACACTTAAAATATAGTTGATCATATGAAAACTTTGGAAATGTAATTTTTGGCTTGTTAGATATATCCTTATCTTACATCTGCTCTTTTTGTAAAAGGTGCTAGGAGTGTGTATCATCAGTTGTTCATGAGCAGTCTACTTATGGATTTGAAATACAAGAAACTGTTTGCTGTTCGATTTGCAAAGGTAAGTAGTTTCTCACTTTTGAAGATTAACAAAATAGGTTATATACAGAGTAACTGTAGTCCATGATTATATCCAGTGTTTGTAAAATTAACAGCTGATAGTAATATGTCAGTGGGTTGATTTTAAATTGTAAGAAACTTCATAAATGATCTTTTTATCTTTCATCAATAGAATAAAATTCTAGCAGTGAGGTTTTTCTTGTTTATCATCTGCCATGATAATGTGAATATCCATCTATGCAGTGTGTATGATGTGAAATGATAAATGAAGACTTTAAACCTATGTCATTGAATTATGTTACTCCTATTAAATTTTGTGTAAGAAAAGATAATTTTAGTTGAAACGACCTGTATATTTGGATGTGATTTAAGAATCATAACTCTAGGTTGTTGATATTATTGAATTATGTTCTTCTCCCTTTCAGCAGCATGTGATTAAGCTAACTGCTTGGGTTTTTTATTCACCTGAATTAGGGGTTATTAACCAAGGAAACATACAAGAATCATTTGGGGAGCTCTTTCAAAATGCATGTGTTTGGGTTCCATTCTCAAACCTACTGAAGCAGATTCACCAAGAATGGGGCCCAAGCATGTATACTTTGAAAGAGCCATCAGGTGACTCTGATAGGCATCCAGAAGTAACGAAAGTCTGGTTTCATCAGAGACAGTGTACAGCTACTGTGATTTGGCTCCACCCATGTACAGTGACGTCCCAGGATTTTAGTAGCTGTTACTCCTATTTGAGCTCACAAATTGCCATTGTGCTAAAGAAGATTGTATAGTGAATTGATATTTACACAGTTTAGTTGGTACATTCCAGTCATCATTCTCATAGAATATCTTATTGACTCCTCCAGCACTGATTTTTCATTATAATCCTTAAACATTGGTCATTGTGGATTAGAGGTGAATCTCCCCCTTGTTGTTTAGAATTACCAGCAGTTGCAGAGAGATTTTATGGAGGATGATCACGAGCGAGCAGTGTCCGTGACTGCTCTGTCTGTCCAGTTCTTCACCGCACCTACTCTGGTGAGTAGTGCTTGCCTTTTCTTTGTAACTGATAGTTGGCACTCCTTGCCTTTTTTTGCCTTCTTAATAGAACTATGAGCGTTTGCAGAGTGATTATGTGACAGATGACCACGACAGAGAGTTTTCAGTCGCAGACCTCTCGGTTCAGATTTTCACAGTCCCTTCACTTGTAAGTACTAAAAGACTAAGAAGAATTTTCTTGTTTTCCATTAGAAGAAGTAAAGCCTTAAAATAATAGAGAACTGAGATCTGTATATTCCTGAATAGAAAAATATTATTTTAGAAAAATATATATTAGAAAAATAATATTTTATTAATGGGTGATCAGACTTCACATGCCTTCAGTCATACTAGAACATGTATCTTTTTTTTTTTAATTTTATTTATTTATTTATTTACTTATCTATTCCTGGCTGTGTTGGGTCTTCGCTTCTGCTCGAGGGCCTCCCCAGTTGCGGCAAGCGGGGGCCACTCTTCATCGCGGTGCACGGGCCTCTCACTATCGTGGCCTCTCTTGTTGCGGAGCACAGGCTCCAGATGCGCAGGCTCAGTAGTTGTTGCTCACGGGCCTAGTTGCTCCGCAGCACGTGGGATCCTCCCAGACCAGGGCTCGAACCCGTGTCCCCCGCATTAGCAGGCAGATTCTCAACCACTGCGCCACCAGGGAAGCCCAGAACATGTATCTTTGAATGTGTAATCTGGAGGGGGAAAGTCATTTGAACTTAATCTGTACTTTCTCATAGTACTTCCCTGAGGTTTTGAACTGATGAGTTAAAATTAAACTCATTAGTTTAACAAATTTATCCATTAGAAACAGCATATTGTGGGAATTCCCTGGCCATCCAATGGTTAGGACTCAGTGCTTTCACTGCCTGCAAGTTCAGTTCCTGGTCGGGGAACTAAAATCCTGCAAGCTGCGTGGCGTGGCCAAAAAAAGAAGAAACAGCATACTGTATATAATCTCACATTCTAAGAAGCCTCCTTTTCCCTGCTAAGGGAAGGGGTAACTAAGGCAATTGAATCATGATGATTGGGTGATCTTGTACTAAGTTTCGCTAGTTGTTCCAGGAGGCATCACTATGTTTTAGTTCTACTGAATAATTTATTAATATTTAATTCATTAAAAAAAATTTACTGAGCACCTATTATTTATTGGGCACAATTCTAGGTTTTGGGAATGAATGGTGAACAGACATGGGCCTTGCCCTCATGAAACTTACAGTAGGGAGGGAAAGACTCACGTAAATGGTAATTAAAATTATAATAAAAACTGAAGAATTCTGTTGTTTTGGTAGAGTAGGAGAGATCTGACCTTTTCCCACAGTTCAGAAGAGGATTCTGTAGGGAAGGTAACTTTATGCAGGAGTGTGAAGAGGAATCATGCAGAGGAACCAACACTTGAAAAAATCCTGAAGTAGGGAAGGGAAGAGAAGGGAAGAGGTATGGTCGAAGATCCTTGAACACGGAGTTAAATGAGACCAGAAACATAGGCAAGGGCCTAATTGTATGGAGTTAAGAGTATTCTACAGTTATTTTATTAACAAGGTGTTATGTTCCAGCTTCTTTTTTTAATGACTGTTTTTTCCCCAGATTATTTTTATGTTCAAGGGTATATTCTAGGACAATTGAAGCTGTCTGAAGTCTATTTAGCCACTAATGAGATATTTTGGGCCAAATTAAGGATTTTGGTTTTTCTCTTAAGAACATTGGAAGGCACTGAAGAGTTTTAGGTGGCACTTATAGCATCACGTTTGTGATTTTTAAAAGATGATGCTTCTTGTAATTTGGAGAACAAATTTGCAGGAGCAGTAGTGGATGTGGGAAACCTGTGGGGATTGTGGCAGCGGGTATAGAAGTTGTGAGAGATATGTAAGTAGTGAAATCTACTGACGGGCCACATGTTGGGTTTGAGGAATATTAGGTTTGGTGAGTGATTGGTTGTTGGGTTTGAGGGGAAAATATAAAGGTGATTTCTGGGTTTCTGACTTTTGTAACCAAGAGGAGAATGAGTAGAACTTATAAAAAGGGAAAGTGTTGCTTTCAGTTTAGTCAGGGATGAGTTTGAGAAGCCTCTGAGACAATTCCATGTGTATTCAAATCTGTTTCTCTCCTCCATTGATCCTTTTGTCCATTTCCATGCCAGTACCCAGTTTTAATAATATTAGCTTACTATTCCATTTTGATATTTTATAGAGCTAAATCTTCTTTCATTATTCTTTTCAAAAAAATTCTTAATTATTTTAGGCTTTTTTTTTTAAAGAAGAACTAAAATCAGTTTGTCAATTTCAGAAACCACATTAGGGTTTTTGATTGAAAAGATGTTGTATTTATAGATAATATGGGAAGAACTGGTATCTTTGCAATATTGAGTATCCCCATCTAGGAACATAACTTGTCTTAAAAGTGTTTATGTTTTATATTTTTGACACTATTGTAAATTATTCATATTTTTAATCTCACTATGGCTAGTATGTAAGAAAACTACTGATTTTTATATATCCATCTTGTATCAGTCTGGTTTTCTTACTAACATTTTCTCTAATATTTTGTGTTGATTCCTTGGAATTTCTAGTAATCTACAAATAATAATTTTTGGTTTTTTCCGATATTTCAACCTTTTATGTTTCTTGTCTGACTCCTTTAGTTAGAAGCACTAGAAAAATAACATATGTATTCATTTATTCAGAGCATATTTATTTAGCACCTTTATTAACTAGGCACTGTTTGGGGCTCTGGAGATAAATATAGCAGTAAACAAAAAAGACAAAAGACCCTGTTCCCATGGGATTTATAGTGCAATTGGGGAGAGACAGATGTATATAATATTTACATATTTATATATTTATTATAAATCAAATGTTGAGAAGTGCTGTAAAGTAGGAAAGCAGGTTAAGGGGTTAGAGAGTGACAGTGGAAGGGTCATATTTTATGCAAGGTTATCAAAAAAGGCCTTTCAGAGAGGTGGTGTTTGAACAGAGACATGAGGGAGTGAGTGATGTGACTAACTGGTGAAAGAGCCTCCTAGGCAGAGGGAACAGCAAGTGCAAAGTTCTGAGATGAATGTGCACTTGGCATTTTGGAAGAAAGAACCCAGAACAGGCCAGTGTTGCTAGAGTGAGTGAGGAGGATAATGATCCATGAGGTCATTGAGTCTGGGGATAAGGGGAACATGGGAGTGGATTAGTGCCAGACCTTGAAGGCCATTGTAATACAAGTACTTATATATTTTGTCTAAAGAAAGTAGAAAAAGGGAAATAGTAAAGAACAGAAATTAATAAAACAAAGTAAATGTACAAAAAAGATTTTTCTTTAAAAAAAAAAAAAGGATGGGGGTAGATCTCTAGAAAGTCTAATAAGAAAAACAGAAAAATTTTTATTTAAAAAGGACTACAAAAAACTACAAACCTTACAGATTTTAAATAGAAAATAGGCAATATTAGGATCAAATTAATCAATATAATTGGAAATTTGTATGAAACGAACAAATCCCTAAGAAAAAACACAGGTCGTTAGAAGAGAAACAAGAAATAGAAAATTTTAATTAATATAAAAATCTTCTCACAAAGAAGTCCCCAGGCCCAAAGGCTATACTGGGGAATTCTTCCAGATATTCAAGAAAAAAATAATACCTGTCTTATATAACTTTTTCTAGAAAACAGAGAAAGAGAATATACTTGCCAATTTAATTAAGTCCTCTGTAATCTTGATACCAGAACCCAACAATTACAAGAAAAGAAAATTACCATTTAATCTCTCTCACAAACGAGGTTGCACAGATTGAATCAAGCAATATAGAAAAAGGATAATATATCACAACCAAGTTTGGTTTTATTTCCTTAACGCAAGAGTAGTATACCATTTGAAAAAAAAATCAACTGGCGTAATTCAACTTATTAACAGACAAAAAGGAGAGAAAAGATCATATCAGATGCTTTTCCTGAATTCATGATTTAAAACGAACGAAAAATACCTCTTAGCAAATAAAATAGGAATGAAAGAATTTATTTAATCTGATAAAATACCTGAAAACAAAGCAAAAACTAAAAACCCAAAGCAAACATTATGCTTGATGGCGAAATAGTAAAAGCTTTTTCCTGAGACCAGAGTTTTTTCTTAGGTCAGTGAAATCACATATACTCATTTAATTGTCTCAAAATTGACTAATATAGCAAACAAGAAGGAAAATCCTTTTACTTAACTTGTCAACACCTCCCCTCCTTCGAACTTGAACTTAGTCTTCACTGTCTAGGAAAATTAACAGAAATTAATCCTATTGACTTTTGAGCTTTTTGGGGCCCAAGTCCTGGCAATGGGATGATTATTTAAGAGTTTTTCAAAGGTATGTTTAACTGTATCGATTTTCTCCTTATCTGATGACTTTACAACTTAACCTCTACATTAGAATACAGTTTTACTATATTCTTAGACATCTAACTTGTGCATTGTTTTGTCTTCTTTGAGGGGTTTGGTGATAACAGTCAAAATTTATAATGTATATACACATTAACCCAGTAATTCCACTTCTAGGAAATTATCCTATAAATATCCTTGCATCTGTACATAGTAGATATTTGTTGCAGTATCTTTTGTGATAAATAGCATAAGACTGGGAAAAACCCAAATATCTCACCAGTAAGGGCCTGGCTAATAAAGTATGATAGAAAAGAGTACTGGGGATAATTAAAAAGAATGAGGGAATTTATATGAACTGGTATGGGACAATCTCCAAAATATATCAAGTGAAAAAACCAAGTGCAGAACAGTGTTTATAATATGCTATCCTTTGGGCAGGGGGGGAGATCATTATACATACCCATACTTATATCTACTTAATAACAGTTATCCATGTCCTATAAATGTATATATGTGTGTATATGTGCATACACGTATATATCATATACACACCATCTCTGGAAGTATATGCAAGAAAACTGCTAACAGAGATTGCCTTTGCAAGGGGGACTTTGGGAGCTAGGAGACTTTTTACCTGTTTTTTGCATCATTTAAGTGTATTTGCTTATTAAAAAATACATTAATATATATATCTATATAGAAAGAAAAACAAAAAAATAAATCTCAACTAAGATTAAGTGGAAGTATGGTTTCATACTGAGTTCTACAGAATCTGTGATATAAACCTGTGGATCCTAGAATAATTATACCATACTATTATAGGTGTCTAAATGTCTCAGTTAAGGAAAATTTGCAGCCTGGTTCAGATCCCCCACCCTGAATTGTCTTTGAATAATGAGCCTTGGATCTGTCTCCTTACATTCTGGCATCTTTCTCCGTGATATAATTGTTGCTTCATAAACGTGGCAATTGGAGTAAGTAATTGTTATTTAGAAATACACAAAAATGCATTTATGATATTACATAGTTGTGTTGAAAAAGGTCTAAACTGAAAGAGCTAACCAATGTTGGTGACTTTTTTTTTTAGCTTTCTGGTAAATAGTTTTTTATTACCATGTACTCTGATATACTTTGTCCTAGGCTCGGATGCTCATCACAGAAGAAAACCTAATGACCATTATCATTAAGACTTTTATGGATCATTTGAGACATCGAGATGCCCAGGGCAGGTTTCAGTTTGAACGATATACTGCTTTACAAGCCTTCAAGTTTAGGAGAGTTCAGAGCCTTATTTTAGATCTTAAGTAAGTTTTCGCTTAATTATTGAACCAGTTGCAACTTGTAAAAGGTCATTGTTTGTCCATATATTCATTGCTGTTTTTGTCTTGTTCAGGTATGTGTTAATTAGCAAACCAACTGAATGGTCAGATGATCTGAGGCAGAAGTTCCTAGAAGGATTTGATGCCTTTTTGGAATTACTCAAATGTATGCAGGTATGTATAAGCTGACACATTTCAAAAGTGAAACATTTACTTTCCCCCTTTTTCGGTTCACTGAGCTAAATACCTTTCTGTCTGTGCATTTTTTTCATACTGGGCACATTTTTAAAAGAATAATTTGGATAGCTACAGTTAGGATCAAGAAGCTCCTCTTAAATGGAAACTCTTAGAAAGGTGTAGAATGCATGAGATCCCAGCAGAGCTTCTGACATCTGCTGTACTTTTGTATCTGGTTATTCTTTTGTTTACCGTTAATGTTCTTTCCTTGGGGGTTGCAGATTGTTTTGTTTTGTTTTGTTTTGAATATGCTTACATGGAAGTATTGTCAAATTAGTTATTTAGGAAACTATAATGTTTGTCTTCTTAATGTTTCCATATTTTTCTTTCATTGATACCATATTTATATGATATAGTATAGAACTCCCCCCCCATTTAATTTTCTTTTTGGAAACACTTCTGTATACAAAATAGAATCTAGAAAGCAGAAACTGGTATAGTTAACCAGTTTTTTGTTGTTTTGGTTTTGTTTGTTTGTTTGTTTGGGGCCATGCCTCAAGGCTTGTGGGATTTTAGTTCCCCAACCAAGAATTAAATCCAGCAGTGAGAGCACAGAGTCCTAACCACTGGACTGCCAGGGAATTCCCCTAACTGTAAAAAGATAGATGACGTTGCAGAAAATCTGAGGAATATCATTATGATTCCTTTAGTAGCTTTCTGGCTTTCTTAAGAAAGGAATAAGTAAAGTTAACCTATCATTTTTAGGATATATTCTATTTCCCACGTTGGTGGTAGTTTCTGGGTGTTTTATTATAGTACTTCTATTTTTTTCCTTGTACCTATGGAAACAGTATCTACCTTGGTCATTTTGAATACTTGAAGTGTCCTGTATTTTCTATTATTTTTAATCAGTTCCAATGCACCAGGGTAGTTCGGCTAGTTTCTAAAAAAGTTATATTCTTTTGTATTAAAAGCTGTTTATCTTTTTCTTGTTTTGCTTTCTTTCAGTCTCTATGAAAACTTTATTTGTTTGTTTGTTTGTTTATAGCTGCATTGGGTCTTCGTTGCTGCACGCGGGCTTTCTCTAGTTGCGGCGAGCGGGGGCTACTCTTCGTTGCGGTGCGCGGGCTTCTCATTGTGGTGGCTTCTCTTGTTGCAGAGCACGGACTCTAGGCATGCAGGCTTCAGTAGTTGTGGCTCGCGGGCTCTAGAGCTCAGGCTCTAGAAGGCAGGCTCAGTAGTTGTGGAGCACGGGCTTTGTTGCTCCACGGCACGTGGGATCTTCCCAGATCAGTGCTCAAACCCGTGTCCCCTGCCTTGGCAGGTGGATTCTTAACCACTGTGCCACCAGGAAAGCCCTATGAAAACTTTTAGTTACAGATTACAAATAAATATAAAAATTTTATTTTAGTATATTATAGAACATATTTATAAATTCAGTAGCATTTTAGAAGTCTGTCAAGTTTCTTCTGACAGTTTTTTCTATGGATGATAGAGCTAAAAAGGGATTTGAAGGATTGTTGCAGTGAACTATATATATTTTATTGTCTAAAACATATAGAAGATTGCCTCTAAAGCAAGTTGTTCTATATTTTACTGGGATTTTTTATTTATAAAATTTTAGAGAATGTTACATAAACGTGTTATTTAAGAAGTTGGACTTCTCATACTACTTGAAACTTCCTGTTAGAACTTCTACTTTATAAGTTTTTGTAATCAATATTTCTTCTGCATTATTTCTTAAGTTTCGATGTAAAAGAACAGATGTAATTTTAGTTTATTTAAAAATCTTTTCACTTCTTTTAAGGGAATGGATCCAGTTACACGTCAAGTAGGACAGCATATTGAAATGGAACCAGAGTGGGAAGCAGCCTTCACACTACAAATGAAATTAACACATGTCATTTCAATGATGCAGGACTGGTGTGCTTTAGATGTGAGTCTCTTCTGGGGTCAGGGATAGGAGATAAATGGAGGAGAGACAGAGATAAACAATTTCCTAAGTAAAATCTGAGGCAGTTTGGAGAGGATAGTGGTGATATGTTCATAAAACAGCATATTTTTCTGCTTTCACCTGTATATTCAATAAAAGTTCAAATTCTGAAACCTTAGAAAACTCTTGGAAAATAGATAAAGGAGGATATAATCCACACTCTCTCTTCTTTTATGTTACTATCTTTTATATATATATATATAATCCCATCAAGATTTTGAGCATATAAAAAGAAGTTTATAAATTTATCCAAAAATGAAATTTTACTATTGGTACATTTGTCCTATGTCTTAAAATTATTTTGGCATTCCTTTGGCTATAAAATCTAGATGAGAGCTTGTGTAAGTTGGGAGGTCAGAGAAGGCTTCTGTGAGATCTGAACTATGTGTCAGAGTTAACTGATGAAAGAGTAAAGAATATTCCTGACTGAGGGACAGCTGCATCATGCTCTCTGATGAGAACGAGTACGTTTGTTCCAGGAGCTGTGAGAAGGCTCTGGTCGGAACAGAGGTTGAAAATAGAGAAGTAAACAGGTGCCTGGCTTTGTAGGGCCTTGGAAGCCATGGAAAGAAGTTTGAATTTTATTCTAATTAAAGTGGGACGCCATTTGAGACTCCCAAGCAGAAAAGTGACATGATCCAATTTACATGTTTTTAAAAGTTACTCTGTGTGGAGAATGGATGGAGGAGGGTAAGAGTAGAAGCAGGGAGTTCAGTGGAGACATGTTGGCTTTCCTTTGAGTTACTGGAAATAATCAGGGGTCAGGTTTGAGAGAAATTTAGATGAAATTGCCAGCTTGCCAGACTGGACAACCGGGAATGAGGAAAACAGAGAGCCCAGAAATAAACCCACACATTATGGTCAATTAGTCCACGACAAAGGAGACAAGAATATGCAATGGAAAAAAGATGGTCTCTTCAGTAAGTGGTGCTGGGAAAACTGGACAGCTAGACATAAAAGAATGAAATTAGAACATTTCCTCACACCGTATACAAAAATGAACTCAAATTAAAGACCTAAATGCAAGACTGAAAACCATAAAGCTTCTAGAAGAAAATATAGGCAGAACACTCTTTGACATAAATCATAGCAACATTTTTTTTTTGGATCTGTCCCCTAAGGCAAAGGAAACAAAAGCAAAAAAGAAACAAATGGGACCTAATTTAAACTTAAAAGCTTTTGCACAACAAAGGAAACCATCGACAAAGAGACAGCCTACTGAGTGGGAGAAAATATTTGCAAATGATATGCCCAATAAGGGGTTATTATCCAAAATATATAAATAGCTCAATATCAAAAAAACAAACAACCCAATTAAAAAATGGGCAGAAGACCTGAATGGACATTTTCCCAAAGAAGACATACAGATGATCAATAGGCACATGAAAAGATACTCAACACCGCTAATCATTGGAGAAATGCAAGTCAAAACCACAGTGAGATATCACTTCACACCTGTCAGAATGGCTGTCATCAAAAAGACCACAAATAACAAATGTTGGCGAGGATGTGGAGAAAAGGAACCCTTGTATGCTGTTAGTATGGATGTAAACTGGTGCACTGTGGAAAACAGTATGGAGTTTCTTCAAAAAACTAAAAATAGAACCACCATATAATCCAGTAATTCCACTTCTGGGTATTTATCTGTAGAAAATGGAAACACTAATTTAAAAAGATACATGTACCCCAATGTTCATAGCAGCATTATTTTCTTTGTCACTCACTTCACTCTGTATGATAGTCTCTAGGTCCATCCATGTCTCTACAAATGACCCAATTTCCTTTTTATGGCTGAGTAATATTCCATTGTGTATATGTACCACATCTTCTTTATCCATTCCTCTGTGTGAAGTAAGTCAGAAAGAGAAAAACAAATTTCGTATATTAAAGCATTGTTTACAGTTGCCGAGATATGGAAGCAGCCTAAGTGTCCATCAGTAGGTGAGTGGTTGAAGAAGATGTGGGGGTGTGTGCATGTGCAGGTGTGTGTGATGGAATATTGCTCAGCCATAAAAAGGAATGAAATTTTACCATTTGCAACAACATGGATGGACCCTGGAGGGTATTATGCTTAGTGAAATAAGTCAAACAGAGAAAGACAAATCCTGTATGTTATCACTCATATGTGGAATCTTAAAAAAAAAAACAACTAATGAATATAACAAAACAGAAACAGACTCACAGATATAGAGAACAAACTAGTAGTTACCAGCGGGGAGAAGGAAGGTGGGGAGAGGCAAGATAGGGGTTTTAAGGGGTACAAACCACTGTGTATAAAATAAATAAGCTACAAGGATTATGCTATAGCACAAGGAATATAGCTGATATTTTAAAATAGCTGTAAATGGAATATAATCTATAAAAATTTTGAATCACTATCTGTACACCTCTAACTAATGTAATATTGTAAATCAGCTATCCCTCAATTAAAAAAAAAGTAGGGAAGGAGGGAAAGGATTTTGGAATGACTTCTAGATTTCTACAGCTCTATAAAGATGTCATTTACTGAGACAGGACCCTGGAAGAGGGAGCAAGTTGGGAAGAAAAGATTGAGTTTAATTTTGCCCATATTGATATTTGAGGTACTTATACATCGTTGAATTTGAGGTGCTTGGTTAATGTTGTAGAAACCTTTGAGTAACTTACAGAAAACTGTCTTTTTTAGGAAAAAGTATTAATTGAAGCTTACAAGAAATGCCTTGCTGTATTGATGCAGTGTCACGGTGGTTTTACTGATGGTGAACAGCCAGTCACATTAAGCATTTGTGGACATTCAGTGGAAACGATCAGATACTGTGTTTCCAAAGAAAAAGTTAGCATTCACCTCCCAGTTTCTCGCTTACTTGCAGGTAAAGCATTTCTCCCTAAAAGAGAACCCTGAAATTGTCTTTTAAATTGTTGTTTGTGGTTAATATTTATTGAATACCTACAGTGCATTTTTCTGAGAGTTTCACATGCATTAACTTATTTAATCATCACAGCCTGTGAGGTGGGTATTGTTGTTAGGTTTATCACAAATGGGAAGACTGAGACATGGAGGTGGCTCACTTAGCATCACACCGCAACAAGTCAGAGTCAGGATTTTGAGGTAGTTTGCTACCAGAAACCATGTTTGTAATGACCATACCATAGTGCTTCTTCAGACTTCTTAACTACATATACCACATGTTTTATTGTTTATCTCAACCCAGCTTCTAAGTCTGTGTTGTTAGGATTCAAATTGGTCTGTCACTTAAGTGATTGCTAATAAATTGAAACCACCCTAGACTTCCTCTCTCTCTAAGCTGTTTCTTATTTATTAATAACCTTTTTAATCAGCAGGTTGGAGTGAGTCCCAAATTGGGGTGATAAGATTGTAAAAAGCATTCTCTGTTTAGACAACAACAAACAGGACAATTAATTCTTAGTTAACAGAATTAACTAAGGTTGAGCTATAAAAGAGCCCTTTGCAGTTAGGGACTAAAGAGGCTTTGATCCTAAACTGGAAGTTCTGGGGAACTGAATTCTGAGGTCAGGATCAGTGCAGACCATGAATTCCATGGCCAGTTTCTCTGTTCAGTTGCCAGGAGGATCTCTCACTACTATACTTTAAATGGAACAAACTCCATGATCCAGTGGAATATGACTCTTAAAATTGGTATACAAATTGCTTTGATAGTTATATAGCTGCTTTTGCTATGTTTGTATGTCTAACATTTACTTCTGTAAAATGTCATCTGTATGTTGGTACATGTAATTAAGACTCCAGTTCAAGTGTGCCTTTAATTCTGAGGTTCATGAGAATAACAATTGAAAAGCTTCATTTATGGATGCAATTCATTTTATATCTTAATGTGTAACATGATAGGTTCCCAAAGAGAAACAGAAAAGAAGTTAGCTATAAAGTTGAGTGAATATTTAGGGGTTTTTTTTTTTATCTGAATGATTTTCACTTATAAAAATACTTTTTTATTTGTTCTCTGTGCAGGTTTGCATGTATTGGTAAGCAAAAGTGAAGTGGCATATAAATTTCCAGAGCTCCTACCTCTAGTAAGTAGTGCTGACATTTAAAAGTAGATATCTATTACAAACCTCCAGTTAGATAATAAGTCATGGGAATATAATATCCAGCATAAGGAATATGGTCAATAATATCATAATAACTTTGTATGGAGACGGATGGTTACTAGACTTATCACGGTGATCATTTCATAATGTATACAAATATCAAATCATTATGTAGTACACCTGAAACTAACAATACTATACATCAACTATATTTCAGTAATCAACAAACAAATAAATAAAAGTAAGTATTTACTATGTTCCACGTACTTGAAATCACTTTGAAACAAAATACTAGGGTTCTCCAGAGAAACAGAGCCAATAAAGAGTGAGTGAATGAGTGAGTGAGTGTGTGTGTGTTTGTGTGTGTGTAGAAAGAAACAGAGATTGATTTATTGTAGGGAATTGACTCACATAGTCATGGGGCTTGGCAAGTTTGAAATAAGCCTGGCAACCTGGCAGGCTAAGAGTTTAAGAGTTTATGTCACAGTCTGAAGTCCAGAGGCAATCTGGAAGCAGAATTTCTTCATCCTTGGGGAAGCCTCAGTCTTTTCTCTTAAGGCCTTCAACTAATTGGATGAGGCCCACCCATATCATGGAGAGTAATCTGCTTTACTCAAAGTCTACTGATTTAAATACTGATCACATCTACAAAATGCCTTCACGGCAACATCTACATTGGTGTTAATCAAAAATTGGGTACCATGGCCCAGCCAAGTTGACACATAAAATTAACTATCACACAAACATACCTTAAAATAATTTTGACTTGTGTTTTATATAAAGCTTCCGTCCCTATAAACCAATCTTCTTTATAGAGTTGAGAGTTTTGTGGTTTTTTTGTGTACACAGAGTGAACTTAGCCCACCCATGTTGATAGAACACCCTCTTAGATGCCTTGTTTTATGTGCCCAAGTACATGCAGGAATGTGGAGAAGAAATGGTTTCTCTCTTGTAAATCAAGTAAGTGTTTTTTAATTCTACGAAGAGTTTTCAGTCCATTCTTTACCTTCTATGAAGGTTATAATTTTCAGTGTACTTAGTCACTGAAAGTCATCTACATTAAAACTGTGGCCCCTGGAAACGAACCTTAAAAGAATTTTTTTTAAAAAAACTGTTTGACAAAAGAAATGTAACCTTAAACCAAAAAGTTTTTTAGAGCTTTTATTCATATTTTGTTAAGAAACAATATCAAAAGTAGAAATGAGCTTTATTTTCACTTGCAGTCATTTTTAGAACAAAGTTGGATATCTTTAAAAACATAAAAAATCTGGATTTCACTTACTTAAATTGGGTTAAAAGATAAAAGTTCTGTTAGTATAGCTCTGAAATTGAGGTTTTAATTTTTAAACCTCACCAAGGCTTGGTATAGGATTTTTCTGTTTTTGATAGCTATAATAAATCTCACTGAAAGCACTTTGTTAGGAGACCCAGAAAGTTGGCTGCAAAATGTGAACCATAGAGTGACTACTATAATCTGGAAATTTCTAATTAATTAATCTCTACTAAGATAGCATTAACTGCTGGGGAAACCACATTATGTGTGCACATTTGCATGTTCATGCTCACATGCACAAGAGCCATGTGCTCTTTTGGTGAGTGGGGAGAGGAGGGAACTGCACAAATAAAAACCTGTTTACCCAATATAATTACTTTTTTTTTTTAGATTTATTACTACCACAATGTGAAATGCAGACGTGAAATGTTTGACAAGGATATAGTAATGCTTCAGGTAAAAAGCATTAAATTTAAAGGTTGTGGGGAGTTTTTCTTCTTGTTATTTCCACAGGACCCAATCATTTATGATCACTCTCAAATCTATAACTGCAGCCTAGCCCTTATCTACTAAGCTCCAAACTCATATGGCTAACAGCTGATAGAACATTTCCATCTAGTTTCCTGGATACATCTCACAGTTAACATATTCAAAATAACTCCTCTTGTGTCCTCCATACCTTCTTCCTATCTTTGAGGTTTCCCTACCTTAGTGAATTATTCAACAATCTGTAGTTATTAGAGTCAGAAACCTGAAAGCCATCCTTTCTTCACTGTTGTCTGATTAAAGACCCAAATCCCTCAAACTGATTTTCAAGGCCTTCAGTACTTAGCTATGTTTAAAATTCCCTGAATTTGTCATACTCTCCCTTAAGTCTTAAAATCTGCACATTAAAAAAAAAAAAAAAAAAATCTGCACATTTATTTCTTTTGCTCCCTAGATTGCCCACCCCACCCGCTTCCTTTTCTGTTTACCACGTATAATGTTTTCCTGCGTGTCTTCGTGTTTAGAGTCACTTTCTCCAGGAAGCCTTCCCTGACACACTAAAATGTGGCTTTGTGTCCCTTTTGGGAGGGCCCATAGCATGATGCTCATCCCCACCATAGCATTCATAAGTCTGGATTGTGGTTGCCTATTTACTTTTCGTCCCCTGCACTAAACTGTGGCAACTCTGTCTTGTTCCTTTTTATGTCCATTTTACATAGCACAATGCTTGTCACAAAGTAGTGTTTCCATATTATTGCTGAATGGATTTAGAAATTATAGAAAAAGTTAGAAAATGTAAATTTCAAAAAAAAAAATTATTGGTTCAAAATAAATTAAAATTCAAGTTGATTGAGAAGCTATACAGGAATTATAGGAGAATTAAAACTAATATTTAAAAGCTGTCATTTCACTTAGTATAGCATTTATCACTAAAAATTAGTTTGAGTTTTTTTTTTTTTAAAGGTAAAGCTATTATAATTTTTTATTTATTTATCTATTTATTGATGGCTGTGTCGGGTCTTCGTTTCTGTGCGAGGGCTTTCTCTAGTTGCGGCAAGCGGGGGCCACTCTTTATCGCGGTGCGCGGGCCTCTCACTATCGCGGCCTCTTTTGTTGCGGAGCACAGGCTCCAGACGCGCAGGCTCAGTAGTTGTGGCTCACGGGCCTCGTTGCTCCGCGGCATGTGGGATCTTCCCAGACCAGGGCTCGAACCCGTGTCTCCTGCATTGGCAGGCAGATTCTCAACCACTGCACCACCAGGGAAGCCCTAGTTTAAGTTCTTGATAAGAGTTTAATATGATACATATTTTTTTAAATGCTAGAATTTTTATTACCATACCACATTTCTGTCCATACACCTGGCAGTGGTAAGAGCCCTGACACAAATCTTTGAACTGAATTTATAGGGATTATGATATATGGGTTTAGGGAGTGTTTTATTTTGATTTGTTTTACCAGCGTAGATCCCTGTCCACACTTGAAGCTACCACAAGTAGAGATTGGGGCTAAATGGGTTTTCATCTTTTATTGGAATTGATGAACAAGTAAGCTGCTTTCTCTTGTGCAAGCCAAAATATCTCTCACTAGTTGTTTAGTAGCCCTTTTGACCTTCCTCTTTTCCTTTATCTCAAACATTTTAAAAAAAGACAGGTGTCTCCATGATGGATCCAAATCATTTCCTGATGATAATGCTTAGCCGCTTTGAACTTCATCAGATTTTCAGTACTCCAGACTATGGAAAAAAAATTAGTTCTGAGACTACTCATAAGGTAAGAGCATGCTTTATGAGACCACAATACACTGTTAGAGAAGCATCTTTCATTCTTTTTGGTTATTTTGATCATCTGAGGTAATACAGTATTCTTATTCTTATCTATGAACTTTCTCCCACTACCCCCGATTGTTACAGGATTTAGTTCAGCAGAACAACACTCTAATAGAAGAAATGCTATACCTCATTATAATGCTTGTTGGTAAGTTTGGATCTTTTGGAACATTTATGTATTATATTGACTTTTGTGGTAGCAAATAGTTTAGAATCTGAACTGTTTCCTCTATTTGAGCAGTTACTCAGTTTTAGGGGAAGGAGATGAGAGTGTCTATTTTTATCTCCCCTCTGGTTACTGTAATGATGAGAGAAACAGCACTGTGATCCTTTGGAAGGAGAGAGGACAACTGCTAAAGCAGGATAAACTGGAAGACTGTGTTGGGAATAAAACGGGGGACAGGAGAATTTAGCAAACAAGAATAGGATATTTGGGAGCTATTTACAGTTACTTTATATCTTAGCTATGTTTTTCTCCATGGTTTTGTGGTACAAAAGTGTCCTCTTGACTTCAGATATGAAAATTCCAAGTTAATAGAGACCTATGGCTAATAGACACAGATTTTTTTTTTCTTATTACCTAAATTTTCAGTCCTGTTGCCTCCATCTTTCCTGTTCTTTTATCCTTTACTTTCTCCCACCTCCTGTACTATTTCAGTCTCTCTACAGTCCATAGAGCAGAGAATCCTGGCTACTGTCAGGAGGTAACACCAATGAAGAAGGTCTCAGAAGGTGATATCTTATTTGCCACTAGATAAAAGGACAAAGGAAGGCTCTCCCTCCTACCTAGGCTGCTAGTACAGCTACTGCTGTACCAATTCTTGACCACTTCTAATCCTTTCCCACCTTCTGATCCCATTCTTTCAAAACAGCAGCCAGAGTTCTCGCTCTGTTGCTGAAGACTACACTCACCTGTTGTGTCAGAGACTCAGAAAGATGGTTAGGAGCTGCTCTCACCCTACCTTGTTGCCAGACCAGTCATTGCTTTCCCATTGCACAGAAAGAAAAATATATTCTGTTGCATGAACTATAAATATATATCACTTATAAGTATTATGATTGTTAAGTGTGTGTATATGTACTTATTCACTGTTGACAGGAGAGAGATTTAGTCCTGGAGTTGGACAGGTAAATGCTACAGATGAGATTAAACGAGAGATTATCCATCAGTTGAGCATCAAACCTATGGCTCATAGTGAATTGGTAAAGTCTTTACCTGAAGACGTAAGTACCTACATTTTAAGAAAAGAAAATTATGGAAATCCTTCCCTACCTACCAGTCTAGCATGTATAGATTTACTTCTCTGTACCTTTTCCATAGTTGTAAAAACTACAATTCTAGAACGTGTGTAACTCTAGTCACTGTTATTAGAAATAATTAGAAAAAGAGAATACTAGGGACTGGGAGTGGAAAGCAGCCTAGGAATAGAATCATTTACAATGAAGCCTTGAAAGAGATAAGGATGCTGAATAAAAGAAAACCTGTTCCAGGACTTCCCTGGTGGCACAGTGGTTAAGAATCCATCTGCCAATGCAGGGGACATGGGTTTGAGCCCTGGTCCAGGAAGATCCCACATGCCGTGGAGCAGCTAAGCCCCTGCACCACAACTACTGAGCCTGTGCTCTAGAGCCCGTGAGCCACACCTACTGAGCCCACGCACCGCAAGTACTGAAGCCTGCACGCCTAGAGCCCGTGCTCCGCAACAAGAGAAGCCACGGCAATGAGGAGCCTGCGCACCACAACAAAGAGTAACCCCCGCTCGCTGCAACTAGAGAAAGCCCACGCACAGCAACGAAGACCCAACGCAGCCAAAAATAAAATTAATTAATTTTTTTTAAAAAAGAAAAAAAACTTGTTCCTTAGAACGGAATTTATATATCCATTAAAGAGAGGTTTTTATAGGGTGTTTAGTACAAAGTTGCCATGGGTAGAGATAATGCTTTATAACCTAGAAATACCTACTCAGCTGTGTTGACTAAAGTTTGCTAGAGTTTTTTCCTTCTAAAGCATCCAAAGACTATGCTAAGCCATCTCTCTCATTTTAGTGAATGTAAATTAATATTCATATGGGCATTCATAGATTCAGTTGTAACTATTTTTCCTGCCAGGATCTTAAGTTCCTCTGCCACCTACTTTTCAGCCCTGGGGCTTTTCAGAGACCCAGATTACAGTTGGGAAAGGACTTTATTTTCATCGAGGCTTTTCAAAATGTTTTCCTGAATTTGAAACATAGATCAAAACTCTTAACCTTAATGTTCATTCTTCTGGGATTTAAACCTTTATTTGTTGCATTGTAATACTTCTCTTAAACTTTGTATTATTTCAAACTTGAAAAACTTCAAACATCTATAGAAATAGAAAACATAGTATAGTGAACCATCACCAGCTTCAACAGATGACCAATCTTATTTTATTTATACCCCAGCCACTGATCTCTACACCCTCACTGGGTTATTTTGTAGAGAATACCAGGTTTACCATTTCATCTATAAATAGAATTGTATATATCTAAAACAGTGGTTCTCAACCAGGGATGATTTTGCCCCCCCCCCCCGCCCGGGGGGGTGGCATTTGGCAATGTCACTACTCAGGGCAGGGTGTGTGATGCTACTGGCATCCATTCAGCAGAGGCCAGGATACTACTAAACATCCTACAGTGCACAGGACAGATTCCCACAACAAAAAACTGTTCTCGTCCAAATGTCAGTAGTGCCAACGTTGATCCAAAAGATACGAGCTTTTAGAAAAACCTATGCATATGCCAATTATCACACCTAAAAAAATAATAGTGATTTTTTAATATCACTGAATATCTAGTCAGAATAAAAATTACATGTACTTTTTTTAATAGGTCTTTGTTAATGGGCTACTTTTGCCATTTCCATTTCTAGTTGTGTATACATGTACTTTTTAATGCAGGAAATGAGGAAACAATTACAGTTTCATTTAGACCGTTGGAATAAGGAAGAAATAAAATTTAAAACAGTATTTTAAAAGTGTAACTGCCTTGTACAAAGTGATGGCATCTATATTTACCAAACATTTTTGACCAGAGAATATTTCACAGAATTCCTGTCTATGAACAGCTTGTCGTGAATGGGATATGATTTGGGAAATGATGTTTTAACAAAAATAGATAAGAAATTAGTGTAGCTATTTCACAAAATATTGCAAATATATAAATTTAAAATATAAAATTTAAACGTTATGTGTACTTTGTGTTTTTATTTTATTCCTTTTGAAAGCTGTCACCTTGATTCCATATGGTAGTAACTTGTTTTTAATTATATCAGTCTGAATGAATGTTAGCTTACCAACTCAATTTCCCCAACTACCTATTAATCATTATGTTTACTATGGAATCCTCATTTGTGAAAATCGGGAGAATAGTATATCTGCTTTATACGATTGCTGTATGAAGCTTAATGAGATAAAAGCACAATGCTCAGAGTGCTAGCAGATATTATTATTAACATGAAACACACTTATTTGTTTCCTGTACCTTTAGGAGAACAAGGAAACTGGCATGGAGAGTGTAATTGAAGCAGTTGCCCATTTCAAGTGAGTTTATTTTCTGCTTTTTCACATTCAATTTTATTTTATACATTAATTTTTCTTAGGGTGTTTCCCTTGATGGAACTGAGAATAAAATTGTTGTTTTCAGAGAGTGACAACCACTTTCAAACATACAATTCTGAACTAGATTTCTCACTGACATTTCACTTTTATGATCTAGCCCTGCACTTAGCAACTTGAAGTAGCTTTATGAGAATTTTCAGTTTTCAGGTGTTCCCTAGCTGATAGTTTCAGATAATTGAAACTAACCTGAGCAGGTGATCTGAGTAAACGCATTGTGCTTTCTTTGTTTCCATTTGAATGTGCCACCTAAGTTGTGGGATAGCCTCTGAATAATGCTTTCTTTGGTGTCCAGTGTGTTGCCCAATCAGTAAACTATCAATACTCTATCCCCTTAAGGTTGTTGAGGCAGTTTCTTAATCCTGCTTTTTCTGTGCTCTTCATTCCAATAACATTGTCTTTATTTTTGCTGATTTTAAAAACAATGCATATTTTTAGGGAAAATATAGAAAAAATTATAGAAAAGATTCTCTAAACCCTAAAATTGCATCTGCTTTTTTTCACTTGGTAGAACTTATCACAGACATCTTTACTTGTCAAAATATACAAGTTAACATCAATTTTAATAGTGTTCAGTTGTTTGGAGATGTCATAATGTGTGTAACCTGTCCCCTGTTGTTAGACTTTAAATTGTTGTCACTACAGTGACCATCACATTCACTTGTCCAGTTAGAATAAATTCAAGGTGGACATGCTAGATAAAGTGGACGCACATAAAGCTTTGGATGTAGATGATTAAATGAACCCACAGAAAGTAGTTCCAGCTTACATTCACCAACAGTATATGAGATTTAAGAATTTTTTTTTCCCCCAAAGGAAACCTGGATTAACAGGACGAGGCATGTATGAACTGAAACCAGAATGTGCCAAAGAGTTCAATTTGTATTTCTATCACTTTTCAAGGGCAGAGCAGTCCAAGGTAATTGAGAAAATTAAAAGTGTACTGAGAAAGGGTTGCTTGGAGTTTTTTTGTTTTTATTTTGTTTTTTTCCTAAACAACTTTTACTGCTTTTCACAGATTGAAAAAGGACACATTTTTATTGTAGGAAATTTGGAAAATATGAAAAGGTATAAAGAAGAAAGTACAGATTACCTATAATACCACCACGTAGCATTTGAGGTTTTCCCCTATTTTGTGCGTACATAAAAAAGATCTATATAATTATATACATACCCACACATATCTAATTGTATGTATTTTATTGGCTTTTGAAGACATCATCAACGTGTATTCTAATCAGTTAACCTATTTTACACTCATTTCAGAATTGCTAGTACTTAACAGTATGCTTTTCCATGGTGACTTAAGGAATTTTCCTGATCATTCTTAGCGGGTTAAATTTTGCCTTTTAGCAGTCTACTCTTAAAAATAAGTTTTCAATAAATGGCAGTAAACGAAACTTAAGCATGAAGCTTTTGTTTATTAGTTTTCTGGGGTTTTGTTTTTGTTTTTGCTTTTTTGAAGTATAGTTGATTTACAATGTTGTGTTAGTTTCTGGTGTACAGCACAGTGATTCAGTCGTATATATATATTCTTTTCCAGATTCTTTTCCCTTATAGGTTATTATAGGATATTGAGTATAGTTCCCTGTGCTATACAGTAGGTCCTTGTTGGTTATCTGTTTTATATATAGCAGTGTGTATTAGTGTTTGATGCATGAAATAGAGCTCAAATCTGAATAAGTTTTTGGTTTTGGTTGGTGCATGTTTCCCCTGCATTTTAAATCAAGAAAGAATCCACTTGGTGGGGATTCTCTTAGTGGCAGGGGGAAATTAACCTTGATACCAATTTCGGGGGGGGGTGTTGCAAAACTAAGGATAGAAATCTTCTAAAATCAGAAGTTAGTATGGCAAAGATTAACATATATCAGTAGTTTTGGATATTAAATTGTTTCATGTTACTAATTCCCTGTCCAAATTACATTCATTTTTATTAGGCAGAGGAAGCCCAGCGGAAATTGAAAAGACAAAATAAGGAAGATACAGGTATTTTTAATCTTTCCCAAAATCTCGTGTCAGTCTCTTTTACTTGTTAAACATTGTTTTCTATTGACTATGTTGATGATTCTTAATGAAGTGGTAGATTTAAATACAAGCTTTCTGAGTGAGCTTTTTTTTTTTTTTAATTTATTTATTTATTTGGCTGATTTGGGTCTTAGTTGCGTCACATGGGATCTTCCTTGCAGCATGCAGGAGCTTTCACTGCAGCACGTGGGCTCTTCGTTGTGGCACACAACGGGGCTTCTCTCTAGTTGTGGCACGTGGGCTCCAGAGCATGTGGGCTCAGTAGTTGTGGCGCACAGGCTCTCTAGTTGTGACGCCTGGGCTCTAGAGCACGTGGGCTCAGTAGTTGCGGCACACAAGCTTAGTTGCCCTGCAGCATGTGGGATCTTAGTTCCCCACCCAGGGATCAAACCCACGTCCTCTGCATTGGAAGGCGGATTCTTGACCACTGGACGCCAGGGAAGCCCCGTGAGTGAACTTTGAAGGGCTAATAAATATGCTAATGTAGACATAGTCTGTACTGAGTCACCTTTGGGTTAATGGTTTTATCTCGGATCCTAAGACATTTCTAGGGAAAAGAAAGGCCTTCTTTTGTACTACTGCTACTTACAGAGCTGTTTTTATGCATTTGACTGACCTGAGAAGGTAAGATACAGCTTTAAGATGTGTGTAAATGAATATTCTTTGAAGACTATCAAAAGTATGTAACAAAGGGATAGTTTTTTGGTGTTTTTTTTGTTTGTTCGTTTGTTTTTTAAAGCATGTTCTACAAAAGAAGCCAATTATAACTTTATTTTCAGCACTTCCACCTCCAGTTTTGCCCCCGTTCTGCCCTCTGTTTGCAAGTCTGGTTAACATATTGCAGTCAGATGTCATGTTGTTAATCATGAGAACAGTATTGCAATGGACTGTAGAACATAACGGACATGTCTGGTCTGAGTCCATGCTGCAGAGGGTAAGTTTGAAGACATTTATTATTTATATTTTAGTGGTCTTGTAGTAAAAACCAGAATACAAAATACTCCTGTCAATATCTGTGCACAGAAAACAGGATAAAATGTAGTGTTAACTTAATTTGAAATATAGTATTTTGTTACTATTTGTGTCTGACCATAAAAATGAGAGCCTGGCAGATTTTTTTACACCACATGGTTGTGGTTACCTTGGTCATGTTGGCAGATTTGCTCTCATTGATTGGTCCTGATATGTCTTTGTTTATACAGTACTCTGATATTTGTATAATGTGTTATCTTTGCATTTGTTTTTTACTTAATTCTCTTTAAAAACCTGTGAGTTCATTAATACTTATGTTTTGCAGTTAAAGAAATTGAAAGTCAGAGACTTAGGTTCCTATAACTAATTAGTGGCAAGTCTAGAACCTTGTTTGTATTTTACTTTATAGATTGAATGTAAGTCATTCATAAATTATTATCTCATTAAATTCACGTAATACCCCTATGAGTATCAGTAGTTTTTCCACTGTATAGATGAGGAAGGCAAGTTTCAGTGAGATAGACTTGTCTATGTTACCCAACTAGTAAGTAACATAATAATAATACTCAGTTAATACAATTAGCCTACTCTGTGCCTTATTCTATGCTAGGCACTTTTATGCACCATATTTGTAACCCTCAAAACTCTAGAGGAAAGCTTTTTTTTTTTTTTTTTTTTTTATTTTGAAGATGATGAAGTTAGGCTTAGTGGGACTTGAAAGCAGTGAAGCCAGAATTCAGATGAAGGTGAGCCATCCTCCAGAGCCTTCCTTCAAAGCTACTGTTCCTCCCATTGTCTCAGCAGGCTCAAGTATCTCATTGGCTAAGATATTTGTATATGTATACCCCCCTCCAGTTTACAAACGTACACTTAAAATGTAAAAGCATGGAGTTGCAGTATACTGGAGACCATCAGTATTATATGAGCAAAAGATGTATGTGAAATGATGGTGAAAAGAGGAATGAACATCATTTATCTTATATATACATTTGCTTTATGTCATTCAGGCTAACTTAGTTCTTCCAAGTCTGACAACCACAGTAGCCCTATGTGTAGGGAACGATACAGAGACACCACACGCGTATCTCCTTCAAAAATTGGGGAGCAGGATAAAGAACAATAAAAGTGCAAATAGATTAGTGTAGTTATATTCTTAGAAGTCTAGTAA
This sequence comes from Balaenoptera borealis, assembly GCF_965194805.1. NCBI lineage: Eukaryota > Metazoa > Chordata > Mammalia > Artiodactyla > Balaenopteridae > Balaenoptera > Balaenoptera borealis. The sequence goes on from NC_138869.1 coordinate 76,701,915, forward strand.
GGAATTTTTCATGAGGTATGCTGAGCATCTTTATAAATGATGTGGCATTAGAGATAAAAGTGTGTCTCTTAGATGATTAAGATTTTTAGTCCTTAGAGAAATTGAACTAGGAGTATTATAGATTAGATCATTGCATGATAGATGCTTTCAGGTCTAATTATTTGGCCACTGATTCTTAGAATCAGTGATTTTTAAGACTGTAGTGTAGGGATGGAATAAAACTGAAAATTATATGGATTGCTGGTCACAGCTGTTAGTAATTTTAACTTACCCTAAGAATTTGCAATTGAATTTTCTTCCTAACTGAAATAGAAATTTTTGTTTCCTTGCTGAGAATTCTTTATTAGAAAATGAACTTTAGCGTTTGGATTTCATGAAAATTCGTACTTCGAATTATTATTTACTGCACTTAGTGTTTAATAGTTTATCTTTTTTCAATAGTGAATTTTTTTATTTCTTATAAAAATATGTACTTGATTTTTGTTTCACTAAAAGTTACAAAACATTGTATTTTAGGTGTTACATTTAATTGGAATGGCACTACAAGAAGAAAAACAGCATTTAGAGAATGTCATGGAGGAGCATGTAGTAACATTTACCTTCACTCAGAAGATATCGAGTATGTATACAGTTTTTACTAAACTAACTCAACATGTCTGTGATTTTTAAATGTAGTATAACCTCTTTTATTTGATCATATAAGTTTTAAGTAGGTTATATTGATCCAAACTTCTGAGGCTGTCTGTATTCACCCGTGTATTATATCAGATCCTGTGTACTATATCAGATCCTGATACATTTTTATAAAAATACTTAGGGCCTACCCATACTTTAAAAACATAAATTTTAATTCATAAACAGGAAAAAGTAATGAGGAGTCCTTAGTTTGAAATCAGTATAGCACATACATTTAAACTCTAGTATATACTTTTAAAAACACAGAGTTTGCTATTAGGATTTCACTTTTAAATTGTTGCTATTATCTTATAAAAAGTAATGAAAATAAGAAAATTAGCTATAGAGGATTACGTTTTATATAAAGTAATGTGACTTTTTTTGAGAAGACCAAAGAAATATTTTTTCTAGCTTTTTAATATTAAAATTTCAAACATACAGACAAGTTGGAAGAGTTGTACAGTAAACATCTATATACCTGCCACCTAGATTCAGTAGTTAGTGTTTTGCTATATTTGCTTTATATTTGAACACTTTTTTTGAACCATTCGGTTTTTGTTTATTTATCTTTTGGCTGTGCTGCACAGCATGCAGGATCTTAGTTCCCCGACCAGGGATCGAACCCGGGCCCCCTGCAGTGGAAGCACAGACTCCTAATCACTGGACAGCCAGGGAAGTCCCTGAACCATTTGTTTCAGATGTCATAATATTTCATCTCTAAATAAAAACGTTTCCTTTATTAGTTTTCAGAATAAGCAGTTGTTCTAATAGTTGCCTGAAGTAGTGGCAACTGTGAATCTTTTTTGTTTGCTTACGTTTTTTTTTGTGGTTCTTTTGTTTTTTAATATTACTCATGGGTTTTTTTTCAGTGTTTATATTATAGTCAGTTATAATCAGTACTCCTTTTGATGCTCAAACTGTGCCACTTCTGGGCAGTGGGAGTCTGTTCAATTGGCTCTGTGTCCTTTTGACCCAACCCCATTAGTATCTGAGCACCACCTTGCTTTCTGGCACAAAAGGTGTCTGAGGCTCATCTTGTACTTTCCCTGCTCCAGACCTGCAATCAGTGATTTGCTGAGATGCTTAAATGAATTTGTGGTGGTATAATAGGAGTTTCTGAATTCCTTGATTGCAAGCGAGTATTTCTGTAACTTTGTTTAGTATTGTGTTCTCTGCCATTTCTTCCTAAAAGATAAGGACTGTGAGAATACTAGGCTCTACTGGGGGATGAGGAGGAATAGTCCTGGTTGCTGCTAAATCTCTATTTTTCCCTTTTTGCCCACATCCAGGTAAGTGGGAGGAAGAAGGGGAACTGTCTTTCCCCACTGAAGACTATATTCTTGGGTGCCAGCCTTTCCCAGCTCTTTTCTCTGCCAGTGTTTCTTTCTATCAATTAACATTAACATTGTATCTGTTGTACCTTCTTTATCTGCAGTTTTTTTACTTTGGGATAACCACACAGAAAACTCCCTAATTTCATTTGATCTCAGGTTCTCTTTTGCTTCTTTCTTTCTTTTTCTTTCAACAATCATCATTTTCTCTAGACAGTCCTCCTATTTCTCTTTAAACATTTTATATAATTAAAACAAACTATTGGGACTTCTGTGGTGGCACAGTGGTTAAGAATCTGCCTGCCAGTGCAGGGGACACAGGTTCAAGCCCTGGGCCAGGAAGATCCCATGTGCCGTGGAACATCTAAGCCCGCGAGCCACAACTACTTAGCCCGCGTGTCACAACTACTGAAGCCTGAGCGTCTAGAGCCTGTGCTCTGCAAGAAGAGAAGCCACCGCAATGAGAAGCCAGCGCACCGCAACGAAGAGTAGCCCCCACTCGCCGCAACTAGAGAAAGCCTGTGCACAGCAACAAAGACCTAGTGCAACCATAAATAAATAAATACATACATACATACATACATACATACAAACAAAAGACAAACTATTTAGAGTCAGATCCCTAATCCACAGCCACCAAATTTCAGATCTGGAAGAGTATTAAAGATCACATAGTTCAGGGAATTCCCTGGCGGTCCAGTTGTTAGCACTCGGAGCTTTCACTGCTGAGGAACTAGGTTCAATCCCTGGTCAGGGAACTAAGATCCCACAAGCCATGTGGTGCGGCCAAAAAATAACAATTAAATTAAATTACATTTTTTCAAAAAGATCACATAGTTCAGTCTCTTACCCTCTTAAGAGTAATATTTTGCCAGAAATGTTTCTTAAATCAAGAAAATTAATAACTGGGTATTTCCCACTATAAAACTAAATTAGCTAATATTGGATTAAATGTACTCTTGAGAGTAATGGACTTTTGTATCTTTTTCTCAAAATAAAAAAGTAATCCATAGAGGAAGAAATTTGTTTTCTTTTGAATCTAGGTTTTCATTAAAGAAAAGGTCAAAACAAATAGATACATGTTATATACACATGGACTCCTATAATCCTAATTCATTTTCTTAGACTTGTAAAATCTCAGGTAGACCTTTCAGCTGGGTTTTTATTTAATTTTGCTAGAGGCTATGTTAAAATAATCATTTTGTATAAGATGTCAGTTTTGAATGATTAAAGCATTCTAGTTGTTAACAACTTGTTTGTAGAATACAAATATATCACATTTCGAGAGGTATTGAAAATTTCTACGTAGAGCTGTAATCAAATGATGGGCAAATGATGGGCAAATGTTATAAGCAACTTCATTTATCTTCTTGTGCATAGTAATAAGCACTATGAAGTCTTAGCTGTTGTTTGTGTGCCCTTTTTTTCTTCCGCCTCAGAACCTGGTGAAGCACCAAACAACTCTCCTAGCATACTAGCTATGCTGGAAACACTACAAAATGCTCCCTACCTAGAAGTCCACAAAGATATGATTAGGTGGATATTAAAGGTAAAATTTCCTGCATCACTCTGCTTTTTGTGAGAAATATTACATGTTTATCTTTAAATTTTTATAATGTTTCATAGGTTCAGAATAACGATATTTTTTTTCATAGACTTTTAATGCTATTAAGAAGATAAGGGAGAGTTCATCCACCAGTCCTGTGGCAGAGACAGAAGGAACCATAATGGAAGAGGTATAAGATGTAAATTGTGGTAATACTGAAAAATTGTGGCAAGCTCACTATAAACAATTAAATTTATCTGCAGTAAGTTGGTAGTTGATATTATTCACAAACATGTAAATCCCAAGAAGTGTGCCACTATTTGTTTATATTTTTGTAGCTGTCTTTTTGGACTGCCTTTTTTTTTTTCTTTTAACATGTTAGGTTGATTAAGAAATCTTTTCTCTTTGTTTAGATAAGTGAGATTATAGAATAGTTTTTAATTAGTATTTACAATAAAGATGTTTCTGCTTTGGGGGAAAAGATGTGCATTTAACCTCTAATGGTCTAATTAAATGAAGCGTAATTTCAGAGTTCGAGAGACAAAGACAAAGCTGAGAGGAAGAGAAAAGCCGAGATTGCCAGACTGCGCAGAGAGAAGATCATGGCCCAGATGTCTGAGATGCAGCGGCACTTTATTGATGAGAACAAAGAACTCTTTCAGCAGACATTAGAACTGGATGCCTCTATCTCTGCTGTTCTTGATAATAGGTAAAAATTAATCACAATTTTTGAAACTCTTGACCATGGTTCTCCACTGAGGAAGATGTTTGGTTTTTTTCTTTATAAGTACACTTAATCCTAGAATAACTTAGAAGAGTTGATAGATAAACTTCGTGGCCTCGTAGTTAGAGGACTTAATTTTAGAAATCTGAGTTTATTAGCATATGATTATGAGCATGTCTCTTGACTATAGATAAGAGAATTCATATGTATGCTTAAAATGTAAGTTATACAGAAGACCCTTGAGATTCATAAAAGAATGAATACACTGGGCTCAGTTAACTTAGTGTCTGGTTTATGTGTTGCATATTGGATTGCTATGAGGATTGAAGGAGATGGTTTTGATACATATGAAAGACTTGGGTCTCTCAAATCAAGTCATCAAAACTGTGTGTTTTAGGGACTTCCCTGGTGGTCCAGTGGCTAAGACTCTGCGCTCCCAATGCAGGGGACTTGGGTTCGATCCCTGGTCAGGGAACTAGATCACACATGCTGCAACTAAGACTTCACATGCCACAACTAAAGATCCCGCACACCTCAACAAAGATCAAAGATCTCACGTGCCGCAACTAAGACCCGGCACAGCCAAATAAATAAATAAATATTTTTTTAAAAAAACAAAAAACTGCATGTTTTAAATACGTTTCTACTTACTTAGAATCTACTGTTTTATGATTCTATAGAAACTTCTTAGGCTCATTAATTATACTCCTAACCTTTTTATTGCAGCCCTATGGTTTCAGATATGACTCTTACGGCATTGGGCCCAGCACAAACTCGGGTCCCTGAACAGAGACAATTTGTTACCTGTATATTGTGTCAAGAAGAGCAAGAGGTCAAGGTGGAAAGCAGGGCAATGGTCCTGGCAGCATTTGTTCAGAGATCAACTGTATTATCAAAAAACAGAAGTAAATTCATTCAGGATCCAGGTAAGTCATAGCTATATCCTCATCCTCCCTATTAATAATGGCTGCCACATAGTATGGTAGGTGATATACAGAGATTTTATTACCCTAATAATAACTGTAGGCTTGGTGGTATCTTGAGCAGGTAACTTAGACAGGAATGAACTTGACAGATGTGGAAACACTCCAGAAGGTTAAGTATTATGCCTGAATTACACAGCTGATAAATAGCAGGGATTCAAAAGAAAGCTGTTCTTTGTTTCATTAACATACTTCGGTACTTAACAGTCTTTCCCATTCTTCACATTTGTAAAGTCCAATAATTAGTTGACACTGAAATAACAATAACTATTTTATCTCAATAATTATTTTATCTCATAGATAGATCCAGGGTGGAATCCCTTGAGAACAGTGGTGTGAGTCACCCCTGTGAGAAGCTGTCCTTGAGCCAGATTCTCATTTAGATTATTGAGATAGAGATTACCATGCAGTGCAGGATGTTATTCAAGAGAGTCTTGGGATCAACATCTATGGAATGGAGGGGAAGGAAGCAGGTTTGGGCAAAGGGAGAAGTTGAGCTATGATGCAGTCCCCAAAAGACCTTAGCCAACCCCATGGGAGGTCTGGAGCTGGATGGCCCTTCAGAGGTGTCCCAAGTTGGGGCAAGGGGGCTGGGTCTTTATACCCTGACACTGATCAGTGACTGGTTGTGACCTACCTCTGGAAAGAGGTGTGACCTTGATCAAAGTAGTGTGACCCTGAGCAAAGTCCCTTAAAGAGGGATAACAGTTGAGTGCCCTCTTCTAACAGCTGAGGGAGTAAGTCATTCATTCCTGCAGGGGCTTCTGGGCTACACCTTATTATGTCCACAGCAGATACTTTTATGTTTCTACTCTTACATTTGTTTATGTGTGCATATGCCTCAGTGATACCAGTAAACTTCTTGAGAGTAGGAACTGTGTTTTAATTTTCAAAGCACTTATTTAGCTAGTGCTTTTCACATTGTATGATTGGAAGGAGGTTTGAGAGACCACTGGTAAGTTTGCCTTTTCTCTATAATGAAAGTCTTCACAGTGTGGCTCTCAAGCACCCTAGTTACGATACATTGGTCAGCTTCACCTTAAGAAATGATCATTTGTACTAGGTGATTTACAAATTTCATTCCAGGCTGAAGATAAAGTCACCAATTATATTTAGTACTTGCCTATAAGTGGATTTTTTTAATGCTTTCACAATTTATATCATAAAAGATTTTCTTTATGCTGTGAAATTTGCACTGTTCCATTATATAAAGCAAATTGAAACTTGAGTAATTTAATGTTAGGGAATTTCTAAGATTATACTAATTTATGTAGAGAATTCCAAGAATTCCCAAAGAAGCCAGCTACCCACTTTATGTTTGTCTTCATTTTTCATCTCCTTTAAATATAAAAAATTAGTACCAGAGCGGAAGACTGTCTGAATTGCCCGTTTTTCCCTACTCTGGTCTGGGCTGCTGTCCCAGATATTTTGCTGCAGCTTTGACTCTGGTATAGTAATTGTGGCTAGTCTCTGCATGATTGCCTTTAGGCAGATTCTCCTCTACGGCCAGGACATCTTTTTTGTTAGAGATCATTGTGACCCAGCTGCCCTGAAGGTATTAAAGACCTCTCCCTGAAGAATATCCCTTTTACCTCAGGCTCAGGGCATTTTCAGGGAATAGGAGTCTCTCAGTGCCCTGAAAATGTGAAATGTTCAAAAGATTAGATGTACTTAAATATGGGATTCCAGTTTCAGTTAACAATTCAGGGATGTTTCATTAACTTGCTCAGGGTAATGAAAATTAGAGAGTCCTGTATTCTGAATAATCCGGGGTCTTGCATAAATTATTATAAATTTATTGGTATAAATATAAATTATTATAAATTTTTATAAATTTATTGGTAAAATTATTGGTATCTCAAATCAAAGGAATAAACTAGCATTTCATTTGAAGTTTACAGGCCTTTAGTAAGGATTTCACAATTTAAAGTTGTACATTTGTTACAGGAATATTAAATGCTTGGTTTTTTGCTTTGTTTTTTGTTTGTTTTATAATGCAGAAAAATATGATCCATTATTCATGCACCCTGATCTGTCTTGTGGAACACATACTGGTAGCTGTGGGCACATTATGCATGCCCATTGTTGGCAAAGGTAATTTATATTCTTAATATTAGTAAAGAGAAGCTTATCCAAAGGCTCAAAATTAAATTTTTTAATAAAGGAAATTCCATCTAGAAAAAGGGAAAAAGAACTAAAGATGTTTGAAGAAGAAAACTCCGTATTACTGCCTAATAAATAACAAAATTAATTTGCTTTGTCATTACATTTAAAGGAGTGACTTAGAAACTTCATAGTATATCAAGTGTATTTTTTAATGTGGGGATCTAACAGACTAGATGAAGTAAAGGATTTTCACAGTGGTATAAACCCTAGAAATACGTCTTTCTTTGGGTCCAGGGTGAACAACTCTTGATTCTGAAGATGCTAGCACTTGTCTGGTTAGTTCCTAAGATTGTCATGGCTCCCTGAGCTAAGATGGGATAACTTCAAACTTATTCTACTTTGGTGCTTTCTATGCTTCTGCAAAACCAACAAATTAGTGCTGTTATTCTAGTACTCTGCTCATCGAGTTGTTATGAACTGCCCCTAGTAAGTAGTCACCAGCCCTGGCTGGGGGAGTAACCACAGAGCACTGGGACCAAGAAATATGCTACATTGTGAATGATTGTTTGCAAGGCAGTCTTTTTTTCGATTCTCCTGTTTTAGAACTCTTAACCCATTTTGGTAATTACAACAACTCAAAGTATCACTGTTAAAAATAATTCAGGTCATTTCAAGATTTTAATTTTTAGATTTTTTTGTGGAAACAAATTATTTAAAATGTTGAAGCTTGTGGCTCTCATTTTTAAAAATTACCATTGTTTTTGATGCCTCATGTTTTCTAATTGTAAAGGTATTTTGATTCCGTTCAAGCTAAAGAACAGCGAAGGCAACAGAGATTACGCTTACATACAAGCTATGATGTAGAAAATGGAGAATTCCTTTGTCCCCTTTGTGAATGCTTGAGTAATACTGTTATTCCTCTGCTGCTTCCTCCAAGAAATATTTTTAATAGGTAAGTTTTGGCTCATAAAACCTTTATATCAAAGAACTAGTTTCCTTTGAAGGTAATGAAATAATAAACCACAGCTGGGTGAGGAGATCACTCTAGGTAAATGCATAATGTTTTCCAGGTACTTTCCAAACTTTTTACTTAGTTATTTCTTCTACCTGACCTATGAAATATGATTTTGGTTTTTAGAAAGGAACAAGCTAAAATATAACAGTTTCTTGGTCACCTGTAAGCACTGTAAGGGATATAAAGTTCCCATGTGTTCATGAAAACTGTCTCCTTTATTTCTAAGACCCCACTTTAAATATCTCCCTCATACTTTTTAAGAGATGCTCAGTAAATTGCTAGGGGTAGAAGGGGCAGCTCAAACTGACATTATTGAACATACTAACAATTAAATATAATTTTTTGCAATTTACTGGCCAATTCAAAAATTGGACCAAAAAGTGAAAATCTGTTAGTGTATTTAAAATACAAAGTTTAAAAAAAAAAAAAAAAAATACAAAGTTTTTGTCATTTCATAATTTTTAGTGCACTTTTAGTTAATAGGAGTATTAGACATACTCATTTCAGATATGAATTTGGTAGTGTCTCCTCTTCAGACCTGACCTTTGTTACTCAGTTATGGTATCTGTCTTACATTCACAAATACTAATTTGAGTTTTGTGAAAATGAATCATCTGTTTATTTCTGTGCTACTATTTGGGTTTAAATAAAGCAGGGTCAGTTTTTTTCTCTTCAATTTTAGGAGTTAAAACCATGGTGTCTTAGTCTATGCTACCACACAGTGTTCTTAAAATACCATTAGATATGCATGTAAGCTCATGCTTTTTAATCAAAAAAGCATATCATGGTGCTGACTTATACCTGCATTTGAACTGGTAAAGAAATTAGTCATTGTTAGATTAAGAATTCTCTGCATGTAAGGAGAAAACAATCACTTTTGTGGTTCAGGTTTTGCTTTTTTTCCTAGGAGAGTCAGTTACGGCACATTTGTTAAAAGAACACAGGCTGTGGAGTCTGATATAGCTGGGTTTGAATGCCACATGTGTCCCATATATGGCTTTAGTCAAGTAACATAGCTCTAAACCTCAGTTTCCTCATCTGTAAAATGGGGACAATAATATAACCTATTTCATTAAGAAGATTCTGAGGATTAAATATAATACTGTAAAATGCTTACAACATAAGTGCTTGCAACATAATAAGCACTCAATAAATAGTGTCCGTGGTGTGGTGATTGTGATATTTAAGAAATACTAGTAAATTCCAGTACCAAAAAAGTGAAATATTTGACAAATAATTCACTGTGTTGCTAATAATTATTAGCATCATATTGACGAATAATGTATTTTCATTTCCATTGGTAAATATCTATTCTGACTTTTTAAAAAGCAACAAATTTTCCTCTAGGTTTTTTTATTGTTTTTTTGTTTTTTTAATATTTGAAGGTGTCTAAAATATACCTGTGATCATTTAAGGAGTCTTTTTGTATCTTAAACTAAGCAGCAACAGAATACTAAACACTCTCTATAATCTTTTCTAGCAGGTTACATTTTTCAGACCAACCAAATCTGACTCAGTGGATTAGAACAATATCTCAGCAAATAAAAGCATTACAGGTTCTTAGGAAAGAAGAAAATACTCCTAGTAAGTTCTGATAACCTGCTTTCATTTTTCCCTAACATCTGAGACCATTGGGAAATATAGTTTCAGAATAAATTGTTTTAAAATATTTTAAAAGTGAAACCTCTCACTTTAAAATTTGACTCTCTAATTTTCTTTGTCTTAATGAACTAAATTTGAATCTGCTACATTACTCCTTATTCCTTGAAAACACACAAGCTCATGTGAAGTTTATGATAAATACTTCTCACTTACTCCCCCATTTTATTGAAGAGCTTCTGGGGGTGGGGGAGATGTAACTGAGTATGGAAGAGCTGGCTTTATTCTCTGTGGGCTGACTCACTATATTGTTGGCATTACCAAGGGCTTCCCAAGTTTGATAGACATGCACTGCACTTCTGACCTTGAGGGAAAGCAGTCTGAGCAGAATTTATACCATTGGTTTATAAGGAAACAAAACAGCATACTCTTCCTTTTCTTACCTTCCCTAGCTACATTCCAGTGGCTTTACTTTTCAGGAGAAGCACAGGTGACTGAAGAAGGTACCTAGGTCATCCAGAGCAATAGTGTTTCTCATGCTTTGAATATATATTATACTGGTTTTCATTAATGGGAATTTTTCCCATTGTTTTTAATTTCTTTGACCTAAATTTAGAATGAAATTTATGACTGAAATTTATAGAAATATTGTGGACTAAAGAATAATAGTATAAAATGCTTGTTTCTGTAGATACTGCCTTATCAAGGAATTTAGAAAATGTGGATGAATTGCAGCTCCCTGAAGGATTTAGGCCTGATTTTCATCCTAAGTGAGTATATTATTCCTTTTAAATTTGGCCCACTTGAAATGAAAAATTAAGTGAGCAGTTAGTAAGAATATCGTTTGTCAAGTTAGGGAGCAAAATGTTATAGGACACTGATCTTGAATTCTGAGACTTAAGAATATTTACTGCAGGTGTATTGATAAAAACCTAAGAACTACATGGCATGTTTAATTCTCACAAACCTCTCCTAGTCTATGTTCCTGACTCCCTCCTACACCCCTTTATCTGGCTCTCCTTGACAACACCTCATCAGTACATCTAAACCTAAGCTGCTCAGCTCCCCCACCAAAGCCCATGCTTCCTTCTGACTTCTGTTTTCTATTTATGGCCCCACCAACCTCTTAGTAACTCAGGACCAAAACCAGAGTGTTTTCAGCCCAATTTTACCCATAGCCAGTAAGTTACAAGGTATAACCCAGATTCTAGAGCTAGACTGCTTTTGTTCAGTTCCAGCACCACTGCTTATAAGCTGTGCAACTTTGTGCAAATTGCTTGACCTCCCTGTATCTCACTCAGTTTCCTCATTTGTAAAGGGAAGATAATAATATCTACCTCATAAGTGTTATAAAGATAAAATGACAATACATTTAACGTTACCTGGAAGCTGTGCCTGGCAAATACTAAATTACTCAGTAAAAATACTACTGGAGGGCTTAAACAGAAAGAACATCAGTCCTGTGCCTCTCAAATTCCTCCTCCCTATCCCCAGTCCTGTCATTTTGTTTCTTCTGCTACGTACTTCCATATTTCTAATTAAAATGCTTAATCAGCTGTGTCTTGATTTATTATTTTTTTAAACAGTATCTTTCTGTTGACTAGTAATTTAGGATTCAACTTTGACCTCTACCCTATTCCCTATTCCTCGCCAGTCTACCTATAGAGTTATTTCACAATTTTTGGTTAAATCATTTGTCAGTTTTTATATTATAATTGTTTCTACTGATAAGTTGTATGTTAAATTTCCTTTCTTATACAATTTTGTTTTCCTGTGGTTAATAATTACCTTATTTTTTTTCATATACTTGGTTTTCTATGTATATAATACTCTTTTTTCCCCTAAACGTTGCAATAGACCTGTCAGATGCCTAGCAGTAGCTATCAGTGCTCAGATTCATCAGATGATCTTCCTTCCTGGAGCCCTCCTCCCACAGCCTTTGCCCTCCCACGCCAATCAGGACAGGGCACAGCTGTCACCCTGAGACTTCCCCTAGCCCTGCTCCTCTTGTTTGCCGGATCTTGTATCCTTCTCTCTCTCTTTTTTTTTAGCCGCACCTGTGGCATGTGGGATTTTAGTTCCCTGACCAGTGATTGAAACCACACCCCCTGCTTTGGGAGTGCGGAATCTTAACCACTGGACCACTGGGGAAGTCCTCTCCTTCCTTTCTTAATTTACTCCCTCATGTTGCATCTCTCAGCAGATTCCTAAGAAAAGGTGCCTGGGTGTTAAATTTTCCATGTCTGAAAATACATTTATTATTGTATCCATATGCTTGATGGATGGTTTGGGTATAGAATTATAGGTTAGAAGTAACTTTACATCTAGATTTTGAAGGCAGTGTTTACTGACTTCTAGCACCCACTGAGAAATTAACACCATTCTGATTCCTGTTCCTTTGTAACTTTATTACTTCTGGAAACTGTTGTTATTGTCTCATTAATTACCAATGTTCTGAAATTTCTCTGTGATATTCCTTGACATGTGAGTCTTTTCTTCATTCATTTCGCCACGTTTTCAACAGGCTCTTTGAAGATTCATACCCTTCAGGTTGGGGACTGTTTTATTTTGTTCCTTAGATAACTTTCTCCTCTTGGTTTTTCCATTCTTTGAGGTAGTCCTACTGTTAGTTCATTCTTGGCCCTCTTGGACTGATCCCCTTATTTATTTATTTATGTATGTATGTATGTATGTATGTATGTATGTATGTAGGTGTGTATGTAGGTATGTATGTGTGGCTGCGTTGGGTCTTCACTGCTGCACACGGGCTTTCTCTAGTTGCGGCGAGCAGGGGCTGTTCTTCGTTGCGGTGTGCAGACTTCTCATTGTGGTGGTTTCTCTTGTCCCGGAGCACAGGCTTTAAGCCCATGGGCTTCAGTAGTTGTGGCACGCAGGCTTAGTAGTTGTGGCTCGTGGGCTCTAGAGCGCAGGCTAAGTATTTGTGGCGCACAGGCTTAGTTGCTCCACGGCATGTGGGATCTTCCCGGACCAGGGATCGAACCCGTGTCCCCTGCATTGGCAGGCAGATTCTTAACCACTGCGCCACCAGGGAAGTCCCCTAATTTTTTTATAAATTGGTTGTTTTCTACCCTGTCTCTGTTTTCCCTGAGTTCCTTTTTTCTGCTTATTTTGGTGTTTATGTCTTTGATGTTTCTTTTCTTAAATATTTATTGGTCCTTCGGTGACTTCAAGAACAAGGCACTAAGAAGCTCACTGGATACCTGGTGGGCAGGTTGGAGCTTGCTGACCTATGAGCCTCACAATGAGGTGATCAGACCCCCACCAGTCTTTCACTTGGGACCCCCAAATGTCAATGTGTAAAAATGACTTTTCCTGAGAATTCTTCACTGGAGAAACTAAAATCTATGGCAGTGGGTACACATTGCTGATGTTCTTGAGATGGGGAAGAGGTCCAGGATCCAATAGTTCAGTGTGTAGACCTTCACCCTAATACCTTGTTTTCAGGCCTGTGCCTCACTGCTGCCAACCCAAGTAGAGCATAACCCCTCTCAGGCAGGGACCGTTTGCATGTCTTTCATTCCCCCTTTTCATACAACTATCTTTAGGTAGTTTCAGTGGTTCAATTCCAACATAGAAAATAGCTGTTAAGAAACTGAGCCCTTTGATTGATGTGAGCACATTGTTTTGAGCTAATCCTGTACATGTTCACTTCAGGAATCCTTATTCTGAAAGCATAAAAGAAATGCTAACAACATTTGGAACTGCTACTTATAAGGTGGGACTAAAGGTTCATCCCAATGAAGAGGATCCCCGTGTCCCCATAATGTGCTGGGGTAGTTGCGCGTACACCATCCAAAGCATAGGTAAGAGATTCAGAGTTGTGTCTTTAAATCTCAAACATACATTGACATGAGTTGTGTGTAGAATCCTGTATTTAAACAGAGATGTTTAAAGTGGGCAACAATATCAAATAATATAAAGACTTTGGAGCAGGAAATGTAGTGTGCTGACAAAATATTAGATTGACAGTTTATAAATTAACCACAGCAACAGAGAACTCATTTTAGTGGTGGTTATAGCTTCTTGTCAGTTAAGGGAATGTTTCCTCATTTTTACTTCTTACTCAAAGTTAATTCTTGTGAAATGACTTAAAGATTTTAAAACCTGACAATATTGTGCTTTCGGGAGAAAGAATTTTTTTTTACTTTTTTTTAAACTTGTAATAAAATGTACAAAACATAAAATTTACCATCTTTACCATTTTTAATCCTCAGAAAGAATTTTAAGTGATGAAGATAAACCGTTGTTCAGTCCTTTGCCTTGCAGACTGGTAAGTTATCAGTTTACTCAATTCATGGAATGGTGGAGTAGAAATTAGATTGTTCTGCTTTTTTTAATCCAAAAAACCTGAAATGGTTATTTAAGCATAGGTTCACTCCTTTTGAGGTAAAACCCATTTTCTGTAACAATACTGAAGACGTAATGTTTATAATTTAATTTTTCATTATTTTTCTTTTAAATAGACTTCATCTCTTTGGTTAAACATGTGAAAAGATGGGGAGATGGGGAACTAAAAACAAAGTGCTTGTTCTTGAATTTTTAGTGCCGTAGTTGGAAATAGAGATCAGAACATACCCTCTACCACATTTGACTACCCATTATAAGCAACATGTAAATAAGTACAAATTAATGTCAAAACAGTACATTTAATGCCTAGAAAAGTGAAGGAATATACAATTAAAACTTGCTAATTTTTACAATGTAGCTAGTGTCAGCTTCTTCTTCTACTTAACCATTCAAACTTATAATCATAAAAGTGCATGTAATTTTATTCACGTAGAATCACCTGGGGAGCTTTTAAAATTGCCTAGGCCCTACTATGGGTCAGTTAAATCAGAATCTCTGGAGATAGGCCCCAGGCATTAATATTTTTTTAAAAGCTTCCCCCCACCCCGAGGCCAGGATTGAGAACCACTGATGTAAGAGCCCTAACTCTTTGGAGTTTTTTAAAAATACAGATACCTGGTCACTTTGACTTATTAAATTGGAATATGTAGGAGTAGACCCTGGTATTAAAACTGCCCTGAATTGTGTCTTTGTGGTAAATCAGCAGAATAGCAATTCCCTGTGTTCTTAACTGTGATATATGATGGATTGGGATATGACTATCAATGTTGACTGACATTCTTTTGCTACAGTAAATAAGAGTTGGTAAGTATGCTGATATTGAAAAGGCAATCACAAATGTATAGAATAGAGTTTATTTTGTCTGGTTTTTAAGGCAGTTCTTACACATTTTCTTGATTCTGTGTACTTCACTCTGCCTCTTTGGTACACTGTTGGCTCTTCATCTATTTTTCTGCTAATATGATTTTGTGTAATCTGTTTATATTGATTGTTAAAGCAACCTTGCATTCCTGAAATAATCCCAACTTGGTCATGTAGAGTATCCTTTTTGTATATGATTATATTTGATTTGCTAATATTTTATCTAAGTTTTTTTTCTACGTTCATAAGAGAAATTTAATTTTTTAAAGTATATAGCCATTAGGGACAAACTCATTCTATTTTGTTGACTTGCGCTTTTCAAATTTACGTACCTCTCCACTGACCTTTCCCTCCTATATCAGAGGATAAGGGACCTCCGGGAAAAGTAGCTTATCTTTCCATCTATTGTTTGGAATCCATCCCCTCTCCATCAGTTATCCCTTCTTCTACCTCTTTCACTCCTGGCACTTGCCCTGTTCACAAGTGTGCTCCATTATTCCTCCTCTTACTCTTGCCCTCAATATTATCTTCTATCACCCTAGCTTTTTCATTCCTTTTTATGACCAAGCAAGCCATTTTAAAGCATATTTCACTTATTTCACCATGCAATGAAAAATGTTTAAATACAGATAAATAGCACCTACAGTTTTTAATTTCACTTCACATCCTAAGAGAAATTTTATACACAGTGAAACATCTTTAAACAATAATGTATACTCTGGCTCCAATTTCTTGCTAACTCTTCACTTTTCAACTCCCTGCAGTTTGGCTTCACCACCACCACCCCTCGCCAACACTTTCTCACTTTTCGGAAACACCTCTTGCCAAGTTCACCAAATGATCTCATTATCATTGTGAGTGGGCATTTTTCAGCCCTTATTTGACATTCTATTTACTTAATTCTGATAACTACTTCTTTCTGAAACTCATTTTCTCTCTTGATTTCTGTGACATTCCTGGTTTTCTCCCTACCTTTCTGGCGGCTCCTTCTCAGTCTGCTTTCCCTCCTTTGTGCTGTAAATGTTATTTTAAACCCCCAGAGTTTGGCCCATGCCTCAGTCATCTGATACTCTTCCCTGGTCAGCCCCATCTATGTCTCTGATTCCAGTTATATCCAAATGATTCCCACCTGTTTATCTCTAAACCGGATCTATTATCTCTCAGTGCCTGTTTCATTTTTTTACCTGGATCTCCTAAGGATACCTCAAACTGAACAATCCAAATTAATTTTTCTTCCTATATTTAGAGTCTTAGGTAATGTCACCACTGTCCATCCAGGTGACCAAGCCAGAAACTTGCAAGTCCTTTTGGATGCATCATTTGGTCTGGATGTTCGTATCCAACTGATCAGCAGAGTTTGTTGAATTTCTCTCCTGCATATTTGTCCTAGTTCTTCCATTCCTACTTCTGCTGATTTGGTTCAGCCCCTATATCTTTTCTTGCCTAGATTATTGTAACTGTCTCTACCCTGAATCTCACTCTCTCCTAATATATTATCAGAGAGGTTCTCTAAAAAGTAACCCTGATCATATCTCTTAAATGTTACTTCTCCATTATCACTCACCTCCTGCCAATCCCCACATCCATGGGCCAGGATTGCAGAATCATTACTGGTCCCCAAATGCTAGTCCCAGTCTTTTGCCTCTGCTCGAGTGCCCTAAGCAGATGACTCCTCTTTAAGAAGTTCTTCAAACTTTGCCTTCACTGGAAATTTCTGAGCCATGAAGTGGGGTATACCTCATCTGTGATGCTGCCTCCTTTAGCTGTCCCCTCCCCACCTTTTCTTTTCCTTCCCACCCTCAAGGCTGTGAGCTCCTTGAGAGCAGGGGGTGGGGGAGTGAGTTTTCATTTTGAGATCTTCAAAACCAAGACTAGCGTATGGTAGGTCCTCAATATCTATTGAACCAAACAACATTACAAAAAATTTAGAAAATAGAGAATTAAGTAGGAAGAAAAAACTTAAGTCAATCACCCATCTGTCTTTTTCATTAACATGTTTATACTTTATTATAATAGATATTTACATGTAGTTTTGTTTCTACTCTATTCTTCACTTTACATTAAGAGTTTTCTCATTGTTCCACATAGTCTCCATAACAGTTTTTGATGTTTACAGGCACCCTGTTTTGTACAACCATCTTCTTGCACGTAGTTTCCCCAGTATTTGAAGTGTTTCCCACATTTTAGAGTATTTATTTAGACTAAATATAAAGAAATACTGCATCACATTCCTGGGAGTCTCTTTTGTTTGCTGTCTGTCTTGACGCATGTGTCCTTCTTAACTTTTCCACAGAGAACTAGCAGCATGGTAACAGGAGATAGCCTTGTTTTATTCAGCGTACAATTAGATATTTTCCATTCCATGTATTCCATGTTAGAGACATGCCATTAAAGATGTCATAGATTCAGTTCCATACCATCTAGAGATTTCATTGTGCATCCAGCTTTACTTCAACTAGCTGTGCTTTGAACTAACATTCCTGAAAGAGGAGAACTACTTCATATGCTGGCTTCTTTGTTAATTTTGTCGTCTCTTTATTTCAGGATGACTGTCTTAGGTCACTAACAAGATTTGCTGCAGCACATTGGACAGTGGCATCACTTTCAGTGGTACAAGGACACTTTTGTAAACTTTTTGCATGTGAGTATTAATACATGTACCATATATGTTATGATAATTTCTCATCTTCTGTAGTTTTGTTTTTAGTGGTGAAACTTCCCTCCATTTTGAAAGAAATATTTTGGTAATACTGTTTGTCTTATATACAAGTTCTAGCTCATGAATTCATATATAGCTTGCAAAAAATAAATTTAAACTAGATTATATGCATTTTAAAAATAATTTAATACTTACATTGACATATAATATGTGCTCATGTATTTTTCTTTAAACATTAGCATTGGTGCCTGATGACAGCCACGGAGACCTTCCATGCATATTAGATATCGACATGTTTCATTTATTGGTGGGTATCTTGTAATTTGTGTTTGAAATTTTTATCATATTATATAGCTTTATCTTAGACTTGATGAGTAATGCAGAGGCAGACAAGAGAAATTATCACCTATTATTCTTACTACTTCTGAGTATAATTCTTTTCTGAAGATCCTCAAAAAGAAAATGTTAAGGAATCCAGTTGAGAGACTTGACCTGGGTGTCTAATCCAATCTGTCTTATTTTTGCCTTGTGGCTGAGGTCAGTAATGTAACCTCTCTATGCTTTTCACTCTAGAGAAGTAAAAAGCACTAGTAATGTAAGGGCTGCTGCCAACCCATACGGTGCTTTGGGGCAGATACAGCCCTCTGGTAACACTGCTTAGCAACAGTCTCTCTGTGTGGTTTAGGGAAAGTCATGTCTTCTGAGCAGGTGCGGGTGGTGCCAGCTCAGCACTGGCCAGGCTGAAGTTCAGCCCCACCTCAACCAGGTCCCCTTACTCAGGACACTGAGTGTACCACCACGCACAGCAGCCCCAAGTGCTGCCCCCTTAATCTCTTTGGGCATCATATTCTATGCCTGTAAGTTGGTTAATACCTACCTGATGTAACTGTGTCAAAACTCAGTGGGATAATCAATGTAAAGAGCTTAGAGCAATGTGTCCCTAGTAAATGTTAGCCATTGTTATTGTTCCCATTGCTCCTCTGAAAACCACCACCACTGACACCACCATACAGGCAGCAGGAGGCTAACAAGAGAGCTAGCATTTATTGTATACCTGACTGCTTTCACATTCATCTTCATTTAGTCCTTACATCCTTATTACTGAGGTATTAAAAACACGTATATTATCGCCAGCTTACCGACAGGGAAACTGAGACTCAAAGGAATTGTCTAAAAGGTTCATAAGAAGATCTTGGATTCATACCTAGATCTTTGTGGGTCCAAAACGCATGCTTTTTCCATTGCTCACTACCTAGAAAGATTTCAAGTTTTATTTTTGTTATTATTAACAATAAACTATATATAGGGGAATCACTGGATAAACGAAATAATAATGCCCATCAAATGAAATAATAACGCCCTAAATAATTTTCTTTAGTCAATCCTAGTGGAATTTCTAACATGTGTACCCTTTAAGAACAGAGATTTCTTAAGGGGAGGGACTGAGCTCACAAAGAGATCACATTAAGAAAATGGAAACGTGTTCAGCTGTGAAAGGAAAGGTGCTCCGTCTGACCTTCTGTATTTGGTATCCAGGTGGGCTTGGTGCTCGCCTTCCCGGCATTGCAGTGTCAAGATTTTTCAGGGATCAGCCTTGGCACTGGGGACCTTCACATTTTCCATCTGGTTACTATGGCACACATCATACAGATCTTACTTACCTCATGTACAGGTAACTCCTTTTTGTCAGATTCTTGAAGTACTGGAGTTTTTTCAGTTTAAAAAAAAAGTACTAAAAAAAAAAAAAAAAAAGTACTAAAGGAAAAGGTGCTTGGATGAGAGTAATATATAAACTATAATTAGGCTACTTGTAGTAGTAATTAGTAAAATAAACAGTAAAATCCTGTTTATCCTCATGTGAAAATTTTTGAAACAATTTCCCTTCTGTTAAAAACCTTAGTGATGTGAATGTTTTTACTTATTTTTTTATTTCATAAGTTTAGTAATATTTGAGTACCACAGGCTGTATATTTAGCAGATTTTACTCACCGCTTGCTGCCTGGCACCCTGAGGCACTTTGGCTTCCTCTCCCTAAGGGGCTCCTTGTTAGGATGGAGATCAATACTGTGTTCTGACCTGAGGGATTAAAGTTCTGTGTGTTTTGTGAGAGTGTTTTCATATTACATGTGAGTGTATGAATATATTTGAGTGCTTAAATGGTGTGATCATCAATCCACTTAGTAGGCAAATACAGAGTACTAATAGTGCCTTATATTTCAGAAGAGAATGGCATGGATCAAGAAAATGCTTCTGGGGAAGAAGAATTAGCAGTTCTTGCTTTGTATAAAACACTTCACCAGTATACAGGAAGGTGAGGTCGTAATCTTTACATGATAGGCAGTTCCCCAAATATTAGGTGGTAGTATGAAAAACAAATTCATTTGTTAAATAAAGGAAATTGCTGTCTGTTAACATGTTTAAAATAAGAGATGGGGGAGTGACCTGCAGGACTTCTCAACTTTTAATATACTAACATGATTGGAAATCTTTGAGAGAGGAGTAATATACAGCACTTCCCACACATTTTTAAGGTATATCCAGGGCTGGCAGGAGTGCAATGACATTCTTAGAACCTCATGTTATTGGAGTCACTGTGATTTGGTTACGACAGTTTCACTTGGCTTTCTTTTTTTTATTATTTTTTTATTTTTGGCTGTGTTGGGTCTTCGTTGCTGTGTGCGGACTTTCTTTAGTTGCGGCGAGCAGGGGCTGCTCTTCCTTGTGGTGCACGGGCTTCTCGTTGCAGTGGCTTCTTTTGTTGTGGTGCACTGGCTCTAGTCAGACGGGCTTCAGTAGTTGCAGCACACAGGCTTCAGTAGTTGCGGCACGTGGGCTCAGTAGTTGCAGCGCACGGGCTCTAGGGCATGTGGGCTTCAATAGTTGTGGCGTGCCAGCTCAGTAGTTGTGGCTTGCGGGCTCTAGAGCACAGGCTCAGTAGCTGTGGCGCATGGGCCTAGTTGCTCCGTGGCATGTGGGATCTTCCCAGACCAGGGCTTGAACCCGTGTCCCCTGCATTGGCAGGCAGATTCTTAACCACTGAGCCACCAGATAAGTCCCTTCACTTGGCTTTCTAACAGTATATGTCAAGAACCATACTGTTTGTTCTATGACTAAGTTATCCCATTTCTGAGAATCCACACTAGCAGAATAATCCAACATATAGAAAAACCTATAGGCATAAAGATGTACACTGATATTATTTATATTAGCAAAGAATTTAAAGCAATCTAAGAGTTTGCTTACAGGGAAGTAATTTAGTGTAGGTTATGATTGATGGTATCCAGAATATTAAAATTCCAATAAAATTATGGTTTATGATCTGAAAATCATGTTAATTTTAAATTTTATATGTTACAAGTACAACTGTGTTAAGACACATTAGTTTGAAAATAGTTTGCTGAAGTAATACCTGCTGATATAAGGTTATAGAATAGTGGATAGTATTTTTATTTTCCAAATTTTCTCTTTATATAGCTATATAACTTTTATAAATTTTAATAACAGCATTGGAGGGTATATCACCAATTATACCTGACGTCCTGTAATAGTTAGGGCTACCCATACCTTTTAAGCCAACGTGCTATCAATTCCAAATAGTAGTTGTCTGTTTTCACACTGTGCTATAACTAGAATGACCATTTTTTAATGACATTTCCCAGTTATCATTTTTCTCTTTCACAGTGCCTTGAAAGAAATGCACTCTGGTTGGCATCTGTTGAGGAATGTCAGAGCTGGAATCATGCCTTTCCTTAGGTGTTCTGCTTTGTTTTTCCATTACTTAAATGGAGTTCCTTCCCCACCTGAAATTCAAGGTAATTTCTAATTTCTTTCAAAATGTAGGAAATGTATGTAGTCTTTCACTCTAGCAAGTTAAGAATTAAAGTGCATTGCAAAAATGAAAACTTATTAAAAGTTTAGGTCATAGCTAATTGACTATGGTGATGTACAGGTTATAGAATTAGATGCATATTTATGTAAATATCTGATTTTATTTGGATGTCAGTAAATGTACTGATTTTGTACATGTACAAAAATGTACTTGTTTTGCTTTCAGATGTTAAAATTGTTCAATTGTACATTATTCATAAACTGGGTTGTTCAGATTTTAAAAAGTGAAAAGTGACAAATTCAGGTGTGGTTTTTTGTTGCTTTTTTTTTTTTAACTTTTGATCTTATATTGGAATATAGCCGATTAACAATGTTGTGATAGTTTCAGGTGCACAACAAAGCAACTCAGCCATACATATACATATATCCAAACTCCCCTCCCATCTAGGCTGCCACATAACATTGAGCAGGGTTCCCTGTGCTATACAGTAGGTCCTTGTTGGTTATCCATTTTAATTATGGCAGTGTGTACATGTCGATCCCAAACTCCCTGACTGTCCCTTCCCTCCACCCTTCCCCCCGGTAACCGTAAGTTTGTTCTCTAAGTCTATGAGCCTCTTTCTGTTTTGTAAATAAGTTCCTTTGTATCATTTCTTTTTAGATTCCACATATAAGGGATATCATATGATATTTCTCTTTCTCTGACTGACTTCACTCAGTATGGCAATCTCTAGGTCCATCCATGTTGCTACAAATGTCATTATTTCATTCTATTTAATGGCTGAGCAATATTCCATTGTATATATGTACCACATTTGCTTTATCCATTCCTTTGTTGATGGACATTTAGGTTGCTTCCATGTCTTGGCTATCGTAAACAGTGCTGCAGTGAACATTGGGGTGCGTGTATCCTTTCGGACCATGTTTTTCTCTGGATATATGCCCAGGAGTGGGATTGCAGGGTCAAATGATAGCTCTATTTTTAGTTTTTTAAGGAACCTCCATACTGTTCTCCATAGTGGCTGTACCAATTTACATTCCCACCGACAGTGTAGGAGGGTTCCCTTTTCTCCACACTGTCTCCAGCATTTATTGTTTGTGGATTTTTTGATGATAGCCATTTTGACTGGTGTGAGGTGATATCTCATTGTAGTTTTGATTTGCATTTCTCTAATAATTAGCGATGTTGAACATCTTCTCATCTGTCTTCTTTGGAGAAATGTCTATATAATGGTCTTCTGCCCATTTTTTGATTGGGTTGTTCGTTTTAATGATATTAAGCCTCATGAGGTGTTTGTAAATTTTGGAGACTAATCCCTTGTTGGTCACATCATTTGCAAATATTTTCTCCCAATCTGTGGGTTGTCTTTTCATTTTGTTTATGGTTTCCTTTGCTGTGCAAAAGCTTTTGAGTTTAATTAGGTCCCATTTGTTTATTTTTGTTCTTATTTCCATTATTATGGGAGACAGATCGAAAAGGATATTGCTGCAATTTATGTCAGAGAGTGTTCAGCCTATGTTTTCCTCTCAGGGTTTTATAGTATCTGTTCTCACATTTAGGTCTTTAATCCATTTTGAGCTTATTTTGTGTATGGTGTTAAAGAACCATCTAATTTCATTTTTTTTACATGTAGCTGACCAGTTTTCCCAGCACCATTTGTTGAAGAGACTAGACTGTCTTTCCACTGTTGTGTAGTCTTGCCTCCTTTGTCGTAGATTAATTGACCATAGGTGTGTGGGTTTATTTCTGGGCTTTCTATCCTGTTACATTGATCTATATATCTGTTTTTGTGCCAGTACCATACTGTTTTGATGACTATAGGTAGTATAGTCTGAAGTCAGGGAGCCTGATTCCTCCAGCTCCGTTTTTCTTTCTCAAGATTGCTTTGGCTATTTGGGGTCTTTTGTGTCTCCATACAAATTTTAAGATTTTTTGTTCTACTTCTGTGAAAAATGCCATTGATAATTTTATAGGGATTCCATTGAATCCGTAGATTGCCTTGGGTAGTATAGTCATTTTGACAATATTGATTCTTCCAATCCACAAACATGGTATATCTTTCCATCTGTTTGTGTCTTCTTCGATTTCTTTCATCAGTGTCTTATAGTTTTCGAGTATAGATCTTTTGTCTCCTTAGGTAGGTTTATTCCTAGGTATTTCATTCTTTTTGATGCAGTGGTAAATGGAATTGAATTTTCTTTCTGATCTTTCATAGTTAGTGTATAGAAATGGAACAGATTTCTGTGTATTAATTCTGTAACCTGCAACTTTACCAAATTCATTGATGAGCTCTAGTAGTTTTCTGGTGGCATCTTTAGGATTTTCTATGTATATAGTATCATGTCATCTGCAAACAGTTACGGTTTTACTTCTTCTTTTCCAATTTGGATTCCTTTTATTTCTTTTTCTTCTCTGATTGCCATAGCTAGGACTTCCAAAATTATGTTGAATAAAAGTGGTGAGAGTGGACATCCTTGTCTTGTTCCTAATCTCAGAGGAAATGCTTTCAGCTTTTCACCATTGAGTATGATGTTAGCTATAGGTTTGTTGTATATGGCCTTTATTATGTTGAGGTATGTTCCCTCTGTGCCCACTTTCTGGAGAGCTTTTATCATAACTGGGTGCTGAATGTTGTCAAAAGCTTTTTCTGCATCTTTTGAGATGATCATATGGTTTTTATTCTTCAATTTGTTTATGTGGTATATCACACTGATTGATTTGCAGATACTGAAAAATCCTTGTACCCTGGGATAAATCCCACTTGATCATGGTGTATGATCCTTTTAATGTATTGTTGGATTCAGATTGCTAGTATTTTGTTGAGACTTTTTGTGTCTGTGTTCATCGGTGATATTGGCCTCTAACTTTCTTTCTTTTTTTTTCTTTTTTTTTTTTAACATTTGTTTATTTGGTTGTGCCAGGTCTTAGTTGCAGCAGGTGGGCTCCTTAGTTGCAGCTCACCAGCTCCTTAGTTGCAGCATACGGGCTTCTTAGTTGTGGCATGCAAACTCTCAGTTGCAACATGCACGTGGGATCTAGTTCCCTGACCAGGGATCAAACCCGGGCCCCCTGCATTGGGAGCGTGGAGTCTTAACCACTGCGCCACCAGGGAAGTCCCAGCATGTAATTTTCTTTTTTTTTGTGGTATCTTTGTCTGGTTTTGGTATCCAGGTGATGGTGGCCTCATAGAATGAGTTTGGGAGTTTTCCTTCCTCTGCAATTTTTTGGAACAGTTTCAGAAGGATAGGTGTTAGCTCTTCTCTAAATGTTTGGTAGAATTCTCCTGTGAAGTCATCAGGTCCTGGACGTTTGTTTGTCAGAAGATTTTTAATCACAACTTCAATTTCAGTGCTTGTGATTGGTCTGTTCATATTTTCTATTTCTTCCTGGTTCAGTCTTGGGAGACTGTACCTTTCTAAGAATTTGTCCATTTCTTCCAGGTTGTCCATTTTATTGGCATATAGCCACGTGTAGTGTCTTATGATCCTTTGTATTTCTGTGGTGTCTGTTATAACTTCTCCTTTTTCATTTCGAATTTTATTGATTTGAGTCCTCTCCCTTTTTTTCTTGATGAGTCTGGCTAAAGGTTTATCAGTTTTGCTTATCTTTTCAGAGAACCAGCTTTTAGTTTCATTGATCTTTGCTCTTACTTCCTTTGTCTCTATTTCATTTATTTCTGCTCTGATCTTTATGATTTCTTTCCTTCTACTAACTTTGGGTTTTGTTTGTTCTTCTTTCTCTAGTTGCTTTAAGTGTAAGTTTGGGTTGTTTATTTGAGATTTTTCTTGTTTCCTGAGGTAAGATTGTATTGCTATAAACTTCCCTCTTACGACTGCTTTTGCTGCATCCCATAGATTTTGGATTGTTGTGCTTTCATTTGTCTCTAGGTATTTTTTTATTTCCCCTTTTATTTCTTCAGTGATCCATTGGTTGTTCAGTAGCATATTGTTTAGCCTCCATGTGTTTGTGTTTTTTGTAGTTTTTTTCTTATAGTTTATTTTTAACCTCATAACATTGTTATCAGAAGATGCTTGATATGATTTCAGTTTTCTTAAATTTACCAAGGCTCGCCTTGTGGCCTAGCATGTGGTCAATCCTGGAGAATGTTCTGTGTGCACTTGAGAAGAAAGTGTATTCTGCTGCTTTTAGATGAAATGCTCTATAAATATCAGTTAAGTCCATCTGGTCTAATGTGTCATTTAAGACCTGTGCTTCTTTATTGATTTTCTGTCTGGATGATCTGTCCATTGATGAAAATGAGATGTTAAAGTCTCCCAGTATTATTGTGTTACTGTCGATCTCTACCTTTATGGCTGTTAGTATTTGCCTTATATATTGAGGTGCTCCTCTGTTGGGTGCATATATATTTACAGTTGTTACATCTTCGTCTTGGATTGATCCCTTGATCATTGTGAAGTGTCCTTCTTTGTCTCTTATAACAGTCTTTATTTTAAAGTTTATTTTGTCTGATATGAGTATTGCTACTCCAGCTTTCTTCTGATTTCCATTTGCGTGGAATACCTTCTTCCATCTCACTTTCAGTCTGTATAGGTCCCTAGGTCTGAGGTGGGTCTCCTGTAGACAGCATGTATATGGGTCTTGTTTTTGTATCCACTCAGCCAGTCTGTGTCTTTTGATTGGTGCATTTAATCCATTTACATGTAAGGTAATTATCAATATGTGTATTCCTATTGCCATTTTCTTAATTGTTTTGGGTTTGTTTTTGTAGGTCTTTTTTCTTCCCTTCTTTTGTTCTCTTCTCTTATGTTTTGATGATCATCTTTAGTGTTGTGTTTGGGTTGCTTTTTCTTTTTTGTATGTGTATCTATCATAGGTTTTGGTTTTGCTGTTCCCATGCACTTTTTGTGTTGTTGTTGTTGTTGTTTTACTTATTTATTTTCAGCTGCATTGGGTCTTCGTTGCTGCGTGCAGGCTTTCTCTAGTTGCAGCAAGCGGGGGCCACTCTTCATTGCAGTGTGCAGGCTTCTCATTGTGGTGGCTTCTCTTGTTGCAGAGCACGGGCTCTAGGCATGCAGGCTTTGGTAGTTGTGGCACATGGGCTCAGTAGTTGTGGCTCGCGGGCTCTAGAACACAGGCTCAGTAGTTGTGGTGTACAGGCTTAGTTGCTCCACAGCATGTGGGATCTTCCCGGATCAGGGTTCGAACCCATGTCCTCTGCATTGGCAAGCACATTCTTAACCACTGCACCACCAGGGAAGCCCTCCCATGCAGTTTTGATACAGCAGTCTATGTATCTACAAGGTTTTTTATTTTTTAAGTTGCTAGTCCCTTTCCCGCTTAGAGGAGTTCCTTTAGCATTTGTTGCAAAGCTGGTCTGGTAGTGCTGAATTCTCTTAGCTTTTGCTTGTCTGTAAAGCTTTTGATTTCTTTGTGAAATCTGAATGAGATCCTTGCTGGGTAAAGTATTCTTGGTTGTAGTTTCTTCCCTTACATCACTTTAAATATATTGTGCCACTCCCTCTGACTTGCAGAGTTTCTGCTGAGAAATCAGCTGATAACCTTATGGGAGTTCCCTTGTATGTTATTTGTCGTATTTCCCTTGTTGATTTTTTTCTTTGTCTTTAAGTTTTGTCGATTTGATTCCTGTGTGTCTCAGCGTGCTCCTCCTTGGGTTTATCCTGCCTGGGACTCTCTGCACTTCCTGGACTTTGTTGACTGTTTCCTTTCCTATGTTAGGGAAGTTTTCAGCTATTATCTCTTCAAATATTTTCTTGGGTCCTTTCTCTTCTCCTTCTGGGACCCCTATAATGCAAATGTTGGTGCATTTAATGTTGTCCCAGAGGTCTCTTAGGCTGTCTTCATTTCTTTTCTTTTTTTTTCTTTATTCTGTTCTGCGGCAGTGATTTCCACCGTTCTGTCTTCCAGGTCACTTATCCGGTCTTCTGCCTCAGTTATTCTGCTATTGATTCCTTCTAGTGTATTTTTCATTTTAATTATTGTATTGTTCATCTCTGTTTGTTTGTTCTTTAGTTCTTCTAGGTCTTTGTTAAACATTTCTTACATCTTCTCAATCTTTGCCTCCATTCTTTTTCCGAGATCTTGGGTCATCTTCACTATCATTATTCTGAATTCTTTTTCTGGAAGGTTGCCAGTCTCCACTTCATTTAGTTGTTCTTCTGGGGTTTTTATCTTGTTCCTTCATCTGCGACATAATCCTCTGCCTTTTCATTTTGTCTAACTTTGTGATTGTGGTTTTCGTTCTGCAGGCTGTAGGATTGTAGTTCTTCTTGCTTCTGCTGTCTGCCCCCTCTCAAGTATTTTTTAATGTGAAACATGTGGCCTTGAAGTTCAAAATAGCCATAATTACACATAAATCTGATTTTTTTTTAATTAATTTATTTATTTTGGCTGCGTTGGGTCTTCATTGCTGCGCGTGGGTCTCCCCTAGTTGCGGGGAGCAGGGGCTACTCTTCGTTGCGGTGCACGGCCTCTAGGTGTGCGGGCCTCAGTAGTTGTGGCACACAGGCTCAGTAGTTATGGCTCACGGGCTCTAGAGCACAGGCTCAGTAGTTGTGGCACATGGGCCTAGTTGCTGCACGGCATGTGGGGTCCTCCCAAACCAGGGTTCGAACCTGTGTCGCCTGCATTGGCAGGTGGATTCTCAACCACTGCGCCACCAGGGAAGTCCCCTGATTTTTTTTATATATATCTGTATTTTTATTTTACTTTTTTTTTTTTAAGAGCTCCTGACTTACTTATTTATTTATTTATTTATTTTTTTGGCTGTGCTGGGTCTTCGTTTCTACGCGAGGGCTTTCTCTAGTGTGGCAAGCGGGGGCCACTCTTCATCGCGGTGCGCTGGCCTTTCACTGTCGCGGCCCCTCTTGTCGCGGAGCACAGTCTCCAGACGCGCAGGCTCAGTAGCTGTGGCTCACGGGCCTAGTTGCTCCGTGGCATGTGGGATCTTCCCAGACCAGGGCTCGAACCCGTGTCCCCTGCATTGGCAGGCAGATTCTCAACCACTGCGCCACCAGGGAAGCCCCATAAATCTGATTTTAATGTAGGAATTAATTTGCTGTTTCACAGTTGTTTTTTGTGTTTTGTTTCAATTCATTTCATAAAAGTAGTGTAAAGGTAGACTTAAAGTTTACTGTACCTCATAGTGCCTGGCACATGTCATGGGGTGCCTGCATGTTATGCTGCTCTCTAAAAGTTTGTTGAATAGCATCTCAATTTAGCTAGTTGTCCAGGCACCATTGAGAGAACAATTTACCCTTCCTAATCATTTTCAGTGATGATTAAGTTAGTGTTTAACTCCATCTCTCAGTGATGAAATCATCTTATGTCTCTATACTGCCTTATACTTTTCCAGAGCTACCCATATGTTATTTTTGTCATTTAATGTTCACAAATAACCCCATGAAGTATATCACACAGGTACCCCATTTTGCAGATGGTAAAACTGAAACATCAAGAAATTGTGACCAGTTTGGTAAAAGAGTCGCCTGACTCCACTTTCAGTTATGTCATTTTCTGTGGATCCCTTCCATGTGCTATCTTATTTACTTCTTACAGGTTATGTACCTAGCAAAATTGAACTCTTTCATCTCGTGCCTTTTTTATTTTAAGCTCTGCTGTTGCTTACTGCCCTATAGGATCTACTCTTAGTTGTTATATGCAAAACTGTTTTCTTCTCTATTTGCAGCTTCTGGAACAAGCCATTTTGAACATTTATGTAACTATCTTTCCCTGCCAAACAACTTCATTTGCCTTTTTCAAGAAAATAAGGAGATAATGAAGTTACTGATTGAAAGGTAACGATTATACACTTTTCTTCCCTATATTGGAATATATATATATATATATGGAAAGAAACTTCAGTTTATCACATATTTTACAGAATTCTCAGTTAGCCTGGCAGAATTCAATCCATGTGATTTATTAGGCCTTCTTAGTTAAGGATTTACCTTTATGGTAAGATTTTTGCCAGGCCTACTGAATAGCATAAGCAGATTTGCCTGGAAGGAGAGTAGTGGTGGAAATGTTTATTTCCTCATATTAACTTACTTGTTAAGTACTGTGTTCCGTAGATTTTTGAAACTGAAAGAAGCCTTAAGGGTTATCTAGTCTAATATCCTCACTTTATTTTTATTTTTTTATTTTATTTTATTGATTGATTGATTGCTGCTTTGGGTCTTCATTGCTGTGTGCGAGCTCTCTCTAGTTGCGGTGAGCGGGGGCTACTCTTCATTGCGGTGCATGGGCTTCTAATTGTGGTGGCTTCTCTTGTTTCAGAGCACAGGCTCTAGGCGCGCAGGCTTCAGTAGTTGTGGCACAAGGGCTTCAGTAGTTGTGGCTCACGGGCTCTAGAGTGCAGGCTCAGTAGTTGTGGTACACGGGCTTAGTTGCTCCGTGGCATGTGGGATCTTCCCAGACCAGGGCTCGAACCTGTGTCACCTGCATTGGCAGGCAGATTCTTAACCACTGCGCCACCAGGGACCCCCTGTCCTCACTTTATATTTGAGAAAACTGAAGTCTAGAGAAATTGACCCGTTAATCATGTCAAGTTAGTGACTAAGTTAAGAATAAAATTTGGCTGATTTACCCACAGAATGGGAGAAAATATTTGCACATCATTTATCTGATAAGGGAGTAATAGCCAGAATATATATATCTAGATTTCCTACATCTCAGCAACAAAAAAGCAAACAACCCATTATAAAATGAGCAAAGGACTTCTCCAAAGAAGATATACAAATGGTCAATAAGCACATGAAAAAATACTGAACATCACTAGTCATCAGGGAAATGCAAATAAAAATCACAGTGAGATACCACTTCATACCCATTAGAACTGCTGTAATGAAAGAGGCAGATATTAATAACACATGTTGGTGAGGATGTCAAGAAACTGGAATCCATGTACACTGCCGGTAGGAATAGAAAATGGTACAGCTGCTCTGGAAAACAGTATGGTGATTCCTCAAAAAGTTAAACAGAATTACCCTATGATCCAGTAGTTTCACTTCTAGGTGTATATTGCAAAAGAATTGAAAGCAGGAACTCAGAGAATTTTGTACACGCATGTTCATAGCAGCATTATTCACAATAGCCAAGAGGTGGAAACAACCCAAATGTCCATAAACCAATGAATGTATAAACCAAATATGTTATATACATTCAGTGGAGTATTATTCAGCCTTAAAAGGGTAGGAAATTCTGACACATGCTACAATGTGGATGAAACTTGAAGGCAGGCTAAGTGAAATAAGCCAGTCACAAAAGAACAAACATTACGTTTCTATTTATATGAGGTACCTAGAATAGTGAAATTCATAGAGACAGAAAATAGAATGGTGGTTGCCAGGGGCTGGGGGTGGGGGGAGGAATGGGTTAGTGTTTAACAAGCACAGAATTTCATTTGAGAAAGCTGAAAAAGTTCTGGAGACAGAGGTGGTGATGATTGCCCAACAACTTCAATATACTTAATGCCACAGAACTGTACACTTAAAAATGGTTAAAATAGTAAATTTTATGTTCTGTGTATTTTACCACAATTTTAAAATTTTTATTTTATATGAGTGTTCTAGCTCTAGATTATAAGAGCTTCTCATTGATTCAGACTGTTTTGGTTTTGGTTTTGGTTTGGTTTTTTTGGCCATACTGCGTGGCTTGCGGGATCTTAGTTCCCTGACCAGGGATTGAACCTGTGCCCTTGGCAATGAGAGCACAGAGTCCTAACCATTGGACCACCAGGGAATACCCCAGACTGGTTTTTCAGAGTGTCCCATTAGTGGGGGTAATAGCAAATTTTAATATGTTAAACATTGTTGCTTTTAGAAAATCAAAGGTCATATTCTTCTGATTTTAAGATATGGTAGGCAAAATATGTGGTATTCCTCTAAGCTTCTTATGAAGAGATAAATATAATAAGCCAAGAAGACTGTTTCTCTCTTACTGGATTTAGAGAAGAAAATTTTTTAGTTCTAGCCCTTCAAAAGTAAAAATTTTTTTTTTCTCCATTTACATTAAAGTTGGTGTCATAACATTGAAGTTAAGAGGTACCTGGAAGGTGAAAGAGACGCTATAAGGTAAGCTGAAGATTGTCAAAGACTTGGTTGGAGGCAAGAAGTAGGAAGGAAGCAGGATATAAGTGTACAGTACAGTCTGTTGTCCTGATAATTCATCCTGAGTTCTTCAAGTAAAAATGTGAACCCTAAGGCCCTGTGTTATTTAAGCGTGCATTTTAAAGTTCTTACTGTGGCTTTTTGCTGCTGTGGTAGTGCCCAGTCACTCAGATTGTCTTCCTTTATTTATTTTGACTAAGTTAAGAGTTTCCCTGTCATTGTTACAATATGTCCTCATATTAACTGGGTTTTTTGTGTGGTTTTTGTTTTGTTTTAGCTATCCAAGAGAATCTAACAAATTAATAGACCTTCCAGAGGATTACAGCAGCCTCATTAATCAAGCATCTAATTTCTCGTAAGTTTTTATATTAGCTTATTGAGCACTTCCTACCACTGGAAACACTCTCTTCTCTACACAGAATTTGAAGGATTTTGTCATTGTTCTCTTTTGTTTGGGTAGGTAAATCATAACCTCAGTAGTACCACCTAACTTGTACTACCAAACTTGTAAAAAGCATGATTCCATGTTTCAGAATAAGATATGAGAAAGGGGGTGATGAGGGACAAGTTTGATTCATTAGAGGTTATCTAAACAATTTGCACTTAAAATAACACATTAACTACAAACGGTTATATTCCTAAGCAGTTATTATTATTTTGCATATATTATTATTATTTTAAGCTTTAGAATAGCATTGTACATTATCCTATAGCTTTTTTCACTCAGCATTGTTTGTAAGATTTATTTATACATTTGACACATATAATTTTTAATTCATCAGTTTTCACTATTGTGTAGTACTTCAATATATGACAGTAGCAGTAATTTTTTTTTAATTTTTTAATTTACATATTTTTTTCCTCCTATTGATAGTTTTATTTCTCTTTTCCCCACTTGTTGATTGAGTGTTTCCAGTACCTGGTGTTGGTGTGTATGTGAGATGTTACCTATTCTAGAAATAAATTTGCCTGGTCCATAGTCTGTATGCGTCTTCAGCTCTACTTGGTATTGCAGAATTTTTTTCCAGGGCAATTTTACCACCCTCAGCTCTTTAGCCAGTCTTTTAGAGCCTTGACTTGTGCTTTTTTATTTCATGGAGGTGCCCCAAATCAGGTGGTGACAAGAGCAGAGCCCCAACTCTGTGCCTTGTATGTGGAACTCTGCTGTGCTCCCAGAGCTACTGCTGTCAGACGGAGTTGGAAGGGGAGGACGTGGGAGCTTGCACCGCCCACACCTACTCCTGTGGTTCTGGGGTGGGCATCTTCCTGAGGTAAGGCCCTGGAAGGAGCTTTCTAGCTTTGGATCTGTCACAGTAGACATCTGTTGAGGAGTGGAACAAGAAACTACTACATTGCAGAGATTTGAGGCCACTCTTTTATTCATTTGAGGAAAATGGGGAGCCTTGTCTCCACACATCTTATATTTGGCTCATGCTAACTCTGTGCTGTTCTTTCATTATCATTTCCATCCCCATGACAATTCTGTTCTTTCTTTGTGCCTCATTCTAATGTGAAACTTCTAGCTGTCTTTGGTTTTCTACCCAAGCACAGTCAGAATTACTCCTTTTGTTGTATCCTCATGGTTGGATTCATACATATCACAGGCTGATGTATGTAGTTGTGTATATTTGACAACGTACAGCAAATACTTATCAGTGACTGTGTAATGGATATTGAGAATGCAGTAGTCAACAAAGCATACGAAAATCTCTGCCTTCATGGAGCTCAGTTTCTAATGAGGGAGATAGAAAATAAAATAAGAATTTAGAAAGCGATCCATGCAGAAGAGAAAAAATAAACTAGGGAGGGGAATATGAAATGGCAGCTGGAGAGTTGAATTTTAGATAGGGAACCAGGGAAGGTTCCCTGGGAAGGTGACTTGAATAAAGACCTAAAGAAGTGGGGAGAACATTCTAGGCAGGGAGCAGCAAGTGCAGAATTGCTGGGGAGTGTGCCTGCTGTGTTCAAGAAAGAGCAAGGACAAAATTCATCGAACTGTCCTGTAAAAATGGATAGGTCTTTTAAAAAAAATTATCCCTCAATAATATTTATTTAAAAAAAAAAAAGGAATTCCCTGGCAGTCCAGTGGTTAGGACTCCATGCTTTCACTGCTGAGGGTGCAGGTTAAATTTCTTGGTCGGGGAACTAAGATCCCACAAGCCACACGGCATGGCCAAAAAATAAATAAAGAAAAATAAAAAAAGAAAAGAAACGGCAAGGAGGCTGCTGCTACTGCAGTAGAGAGCACAAGGGGGAGAGTCGTGGGCCTGGTGTGTCCTAGCGAGGTCTCTGAGTGAGATGGAAGCCATCGCAGGGTCTGAAGGAGAGAAGCGACATGAGTTTGAGCTCCTCTGGGGCATAGATTATATCCACACCTTAGTCATCTTAGTACCCCCCAGTGCCTGACAATTTCTTGTATATGATAGGTTCTCAGTAAATGTTGAGATGGGCTGAATTGTTAACAGCAGAAAAAGTTAAGCAAACCTCTCAAAGGGATCAGGAGACACATTTTTTTAAAAACCCTTAGGAGAAATGTAAAAGTAGCATTTTACCTTGTTTGGCATATTTCAGAATTCTTTTAGTTGTGTAGAGTGTTGCTTTGTGTTTCAGGTCAACCTAGTTTGTAATGTTTGTGTACCTTTTCTTTTTTTTTTTTTTTTTTTTTTTTTTGATTTTTGGCTGCGTTGGGTCTTTGTTGCTGCCTGGGCTTTCTCTAGTTGCAGCGAGTGGGGGCTACTCTTCATTGCAGTGCACGGGCTTCTCATTGCGGTGGCTTCTCTTGTTGTGGAGCACGGGCTCAGTAGTTGTGGCTCGCGGGCTCTAGAGCACAGGCTCAGTAGTTGTGGTGCACGGTCTTAGTTGCTCCACAGCACGTGGGACCTTCCTAGACCAGGGATCGAACCCGTGTCCCCTGCATTGGCAGGCAGATTCTGAACCACTATGCCACCAGGAAAGCCCTGTGTACAATTTTGTAAATGAATAATTTCCTCATAATAGTGGTTGATACATAAATAACTACCTTATGTTTAGAAGTAGTTAACTTTCTCACACTTAATTTTTTAAATGCCACTATTATATGAGCTGCCGAATCCTAATCCTAAATGTCCCTCCCCCTCCTTATATTGGTTACAATACAATCCTTTTAGTTATTTTTAAACTTAGGCAGGGGTGTTGATACTTTTTCATGTGTCTCTGCTATAAACGCCATTTCTTCTCTTCCAACAGTGGTTTTGTTTGTTTATATTTATTTATTTATTGATACATAGTTGATTTATGATACTGCCCTAGTTTCAGGTGTACATCATAGTGATTCAGTGTTTTTTTGTTTTGTTTTTTGCAGGTTATATTCCATTATAGGTTATTACAAGTTATTAGGTATAATTCCCTGTGCTATACAGTAAATCCTTGTTGCTTATCTGTTTTATGTATAATAGTTTGTGTCTGTTAACCCCATATTCCCAATGGTTTTGTTTACTTCTATAAGACTTCAGTCCATTTGGAACTGAATCCAAACCTTGCTTACTAATGTATAAATGGTCTCTCTACAGAGTACGGGAATGTCAAGTGCTATTTTTAGCTGGCAAAACCAAAGGCTGTTTTTATTCTCCTCCTTACCTTGATGACTATGGGGAGACTGACCAGGGACTCAGGTAAGGCCCATCCTGGGGAACTAGGTTGACTGGCTCTGGGCCACCGGAGCCTTCAGCATGGGGTGAACACAATGAACCTTGTGGTCCTGAAGCCTGCCTGCTAACTGCCTGAAGGGTTAGCACAAGTGGCTGTTGTCTGTGGACTCTTCCAAGGAGGCTACCCTGGCTGTCTGGTGTGACATTCCCATTCCCAGCCCTCAGAGTGTCATGAAGGCCATCAAGATACATAAGGGGAAAAAATGGGACAGAGTGCAACTTTTTTCCATTTCTTACTCCAGAGAGCTGTTTGAATTGTCCTGCGGCATCCACAGCATCAGAGCACTGCAGGGATAGCTCTTTGTAACTTGTGCGGCTTTGTGGAAAAAATGGGACAGAGTGCAACCTTTTTCCATTTCTTACTCCAGAGAGCTGTTTGAATTGTCCTGTGGCATCCACAGCATCAGAGCACTGCAGGGATAGCTCTTTGTAACTTGTGCGGCTTTGTATGGGAGACCCGGTCCTCTTCAAGTGATATAAAAGAGCAAATCTTGATTGATAAGAGATGTGCTTATCTTACTACATAAGAATCTGAGAGAACAAAGATTTAGAACATATAGAGCAATACAACAGTATTTGAGGCTTAATCACTTCTACTTTGGTAGCTTCTGTTACATCAAAAGCAAAATGCTAACAGCAGTTCCTTCAAGCACTGTTAAAGAACTTTCAGACCATTTCTTTTTGCCCAAATGGGATAAAAGTCTTAACCTAGATGTAACTTCCCAGCCTTGGGGAGCAGAAGTTGAAGGCCTGGAAACCAAGGCAAGATAAGTAGATGGGCTCCTCAGGCACTTGACTGCAAGGATACGGGCTTGTGCCACCTGTTGATGGTTCTTACCGTTGCTCTGAGAAATGTGGGCTCTTAGGAGGAAGAGCTCTGGACGGAGAGTGAGAGGACCGGCGCTCTGAGCCAGGAGCCAAGGCCCCAGGCGTGAGCTCACCAGTGCCTGTGCTTTGGTTAAATTAGACCCCAAAGTTATTCACATTTGACTGCTTTGCTTAGACTTTGTAGCTGAAAGACAGTACTTAGAAGAACATTTTCACCCCTGCAATTTTTCCATCCTCTCCCCTGCCCCTCCCTGTTTTACGTTTTACCAACAAAATGGATAATAAATGCATAGTTTTAGCCTCTCAACGTAAACCCTCCTGCTCAACCCCACCCCCAATTCCTCACCCCAGTCTGAGTAGGTGTAGCTTGTGTTCATTTTCCTCTTCTTTTCAGCACTTACTCCCCTTCAGCTGCTCCTAGCAAACCGTCAGAGCTAACACATTAATAGCCACAGGCGCCTGCCAAAGAGATATTCTGCAGAGGATCTAAAACCAATAACTTGTAACTTTTCCTAAATCAGGAAAGGTTGGAGTATAATAGATGAATAAACCGAATGCATCCTGAGTGACATGTGTCTTCTTTCTAGACGGGGAAATCCTTTACATTTGTGCAGAGAGCGATTTAAGAAGATTCAGAAGCTCTGGCACCAGCACAGTATCACAGAGGAAATTGGACATGCACAGGAAGCAAATCAGACACTGGTTGGCATTGACTGGCAACATTTATAATTACTTCACTACCAAATATATAAATTTGGATTTTTGTAACCCAGTTCGCTTTTCAAGAAAGAGAATAGGAAATAGGTTCTACTGAATTTGGAAATAAATTCTTTATTTAAGCTTTTCTTCCCAGTTTTATTTTTATAGTTTTCTGGCTCCAGAGACTGATGAAAATCATCTTCTGTCAGCAGATTTTCTTGCATCGTTTGCTGTGTACTTCAAACGTAACTTCTTGAATTTTAGAATCCAGGAAGGAGCTTCTCTTCCTGGGCTGGACTCAACCCCTTTGTGGGCATCTGACTGCATTTGACTGTTCCCAGTAGTCTGAGCCGTGTCACATTACTGAACACAGGGAACTCCAGGCCTGAAGCTGATGCAACAGCAGCAGGAAACAAAGTCTCTGGTCTTTTGGGGTCACACTTCCTGATCCCTCCCAGTGACTCTCAACGTTGGGCCTGGGTCAGTGTCCCCACAGCTGATGGGACCCTACCTCTAAGCAAAACAGTGGATTTCAAAAGTGGCATTCCCTTGTCTCCACCGGCTGTGAGGGGGTTGGGGGACACTCATGCTGGAGGAACCTGTGGGAAGAAGGAGAGAAGGTGGTGTCTTTGTGTGCTGGGTGATTTTCAGGGCTATACAAGGTGGGATTCCCCCACCCCACCCCCTTTTATTTTTTGCAAGACTTTTGGCTTTGAGGAAAAAAACTCACGTTAAAGGGCTTATTGAAAACTTAAGAGTATCCTAATTTTTCAGATGATACAGTCTCTTATTTCTAAGACTAAGTTGAAAGAGTGTATACATCTAGACTCAAACACTAGCAAAAAAATGAGAATTCAGTGTTTTAAAATTCCCTCACCCCCACCCCTTCCAGCATTTCCTGGAATAGATGAATTGCTGTTTACCTGCTGACTCACTTAGTACATTTCTGGGACACCTGTGCGCCCAGGCTTTTTATTATTTTTAAACATTATTGTTCTTACTAAGAGGTGCCTTCCTAGATTGATAGCCGCTTAGTAAAATAGTTTATAACCATGACATGCCATGTACCACTCTTGTGTGATACACATGTGCTGAGAGCTTGGGTACATGGAGAGTGATGGCAGATTTGGTGGAAGAATAAATACAGAGCCTCTCTGAGGTGAGGCTAAGGGATAAATGAATAATTAGAGGCTCTTGGATTTTTTTTAGCCAATGAAAATAACCCTTTCACTCAGTTTTCTTTGAACTCTGCATCTAAAAGTTCCATCCTGCTCAGCTTTGCACACTCCACGGTACACCCAGGAGGAAGGTTGGAAATCCAGACTTTCAGCTAAAGTAAGTGGAGATGTAGACGCCACACTCACTGCTTCTCCAGGGTGGTGTGTGAAGAACCCCTTCCTCTGAAAGGATGACCTTGACCCTTCTTGCCTGGGACTGAGTCACCCATCTGAGAGGAGGCGCTTCTCACCCAAGAGGAAGAAAATCTGCGTTAGAACACAGCGCTCACCCCCCTTTTCTGGCCTTCCTTCCATTCATAAGATCTGGTGGTATGGGCTGTGGATGGCATCGTGATTTAAATGTTTATTTTGGCCTTTGTCACATCCTCATTCCTTTAGCTTTTAAGTTCAGCTTCTTTTGGCTTTTCTCCAGTTGTTAACCAAGCTTAAATTTAGAATGATAAGACCAGGTTTCTCCCTGTGTAGTTGAATTATAAACATGTTCACCAAATCATAACAATACTTCAGCTTTCAGAGCTGATTTCATATAAGCCTGTTGTTAGCAGAGGGTGTCCCTGGATTCCATTCTCTGAGAATGTCAGGGAGTCTGAGAGAAGATGAATTTACATGAGATAGCAACACATGCGCCCTTTTATCTTCTGGTGTGTGTATCATTAATCTAATTGTCTTCCCTAACTAATGAATCATCTTAGTCTTATGATTTGTTCCGCATGTATTATGTTTATTGTAGAAATGTTTATATAACATGCTTTCCGTATCAGGGAAAATCATATCTGTTTAAAAAATTGGCTATAACTTTATTATCTGTGGACAACTTGTAAAATTTGGAATGTATCATATGTAAAAAGTTTAAAGATATCCAAATAAATGCTTTAGGTGTTGACATTACTTTGCATCTGCCTACATTTTCTTTCTGTTTTGTTTCACACAGTTAAATGCAGTGGAGGTGTTCCGCATGTCACCTTGCTATAGATAAAGTGGGACACCTGTATTAGCTTGAAATTTAAGATGCTTATATTATTAGTGTCAGTTATGGCTGTTGGCCAAACGATCTTGACCTTCTGAAGAAAGCTTGATCATCATTTCAGCTGATTAAGTTTTATATTCACTGACTATGACAGCTTGTGACCTTTCTGAACCACTGTGGACCTCAAATCACTGGGAAAACAGGGCACTCGAAGTCTCTCCCAGCTCCAAGTCATTTCCTCCAAGAAGGTTTAAACTCTTCTTGCTTATCCTTACGTAGTGATCTCCAGGTCCCTGTTCTAACACACTCCCCAGACACTTTCTGCTTAGAAAAGACACATGTATGAAGGAAGCTACATCCTGTATTTGCAAGGGAGTCATTGCCTATGAAAGTTCTGCTGTGCTCTTGAAAATCCTCTTAAAAGGAAAGCATCAAACTAAAAAAAATAGGTTTCTGTGTCTCCTGGTCATTAATGCTGCTCCTAGCTAGCTTACTGCCTTCCCTGGTCCTAATGTCATCAGCTCCAGGACTCATTAATTCCCTCTGACATGCTCCTTCCTTGCTTTGTCCCTACTTTTGTTTTTTGAGTCAGGTTTATTGACGTTTATTTTCCAAATAGTAAAATTCACCCTTTCTGGTGGATGGTTTTATGCATTTTGACAAATGCATACAGTTGTTTTAACAAGCCACACTCAAGAATAGAACAATTCCATCACCCCAGGAAGTTGTCTCATGCCCTTTTGTGGGCACCTTCTCCCCGAATCCTGACCCTTGACAACCACTAATTTTTTTCTGTCCCTTTGTCTTGCCTCTTCCAGAATGTTATATAAATATATCATATATGTAGAGTTTTGAGTCTGGCTTCTCTCTAAGAAGACATGCATTTGAGAGCCGTCCACGTTCCTTTTGGTTGCTGAATCGGTTGCTGAATCGTGTTCCATTGTGCAGATGTATACCCAGTCACCAGGTAAAAGACATTTGGGCAGTTTTGGGTGGTTATGAATAGAACCATGACAAACAATCCTGTTAATAGGTTTTTGTATGGACCTAAGTTTTCATCCCCATCAGGTAAATAGCTAGGAGTTGACTCATATCTTAATCCACTCTACACCATCTTCTTTGACTTTGCACTTTGACTTTGCTGCTTACTTACTTACTTACTTACTTACTTACTTACTTACTTACTTACTTACATCCTCTGATTTGAAGGACAAGATATAATGCCATGAGGAGTTAAGGGCTGATATTTCCTCCCCTCCAGCCAATCTCATGTCCTCTGAACACCAAGAGGGCATCCGCTCTCCCCCTGAACTTCCGTGTTATTCCCCCACATTCCTAGCCCTTAACACACGGTGCTGCTGGCTTGCCACACTGACATCAGGAGCC
Organism: Balaenoptera borealis; assembly: GCF_965194805.1. Taxonomy (NCBI): domain Eukaryota; kingdom Metazoa; phylum Chordata; class Mammalia; order Artiodactyla; family Balaenopteridae; genus Balaenoptera; species Balaenoptera borealis. The sequence goes on from NC_138869.1 coordinate 76,742,503, forward strand.
TTTTTTTTTTATCTAGTAGCAGGTCAGAGACCATAATTTTCATAGTGACCCCCTCCCCCCTGGCCCCTGGCTAAGCTGCAAACCTGCTGACCTAGCATTACAGGTGCCCGGATGAGGGGAGGCGGGGGAGTGTTCAGAGCAAGCCTCTAATCTTATTAACCTGAATTGAGGTTACTAAGGGTTTATTGGCTGGTGGCTCAGTCCTGGGCTTGAAAATGTTGCAAGAGGCTATGGGCTCTTTGAGCTGAGGCTGCAGACACTAGGACACTTATTTTCCTAAATGTTGGGAATAAGTAGCTATTACTACTTCACTATGGAGTAATTGTTTCAGAAATAAAAGTTCTGAGGCACTGTCTACCTCTCACCCTTCCCCAGGGCTAGGCTGACAGGACTTGAAAAGCTGGCTGAGTCCCTTGGGAGAAATGAACCTACATTGGCCCAAAGAAAGACTGAGGTTAGACATAAGGAAAAACCTGGTCCCAGTCTTGCTGGGCACTGGTAGATGACCAAATGAGATGGGCAGCTTCCTCTAGCAACTACCTGGCTACCTGAGAAGACTATGAGGATGCAGCCCACCCTAAGTCTGTGTAATGAGAAAAGAGCTATTGTGAGTTGCTGCCTGAGCATTTACAGTGTGACAGCCCTGCTCAGGACATTTAGATAAGGACCTGAGCTCAGGTTTCCCATCCCTGGAATTCCTGCTTTGCTTTTCCCGAGGCACGTTTCAAAATAACCACTTAAGAGTGGAGCCCGTCCCAACCACCTCTTAAGTAATAGGTGCTTGCTACCCTGCTCTCTGTCTCCTGCTCTGGAATGGAGGACCACCCTTCCACTGGCTCATTGCACACACACCCCTCGCTTCTGTTCTGGGACCTGCGAGTAATAGACCTTGTGAATTTACTCCCTTTGTATGAGTGCCTTGAAACTGCCTTTGATCAGAACAACCCTGGGGTTTTCACTTCCCCAAAGTGGGAGCTGGGGTGCTGAGGGAGCTACCTGCCAACCCTGTGTGGGTGGCTTGTGCCCCCTCATTCAGCGGGTCATAATCTGCATGTTCTTAGTTCAGTATACCAGCTCCAGGCCCCCTGCACAGTCTGCTCTGAACCAACTGGTGGTGTTTATTGTGGGATCATTTTCCCCCTGATCCTCCCAACAGCTCTCAGATTCTGACCAGAGCGGGGGGGATAGAAAATGGGATTTTTGCTTAAATCACTAAATTAAGATTTCACATACTGAAATATTGAACTCAGCTCTGGTCCAAACTAGCAAATGTTGAGATTATTTGGATAACCTAATAGTCCCTGTTCTTGCAGATAAGAGATAGCAAGAGGGAGAGAGGTGACACCCACGCTGTTGAAACAGCTGCCTTGATCATTAGCAGTGCTACCTTTCAGTGTCAGGTTTGGTTTGGTTTTGTTAACAAATATTAGCAAGAATCAGGGATCCTGTGCTACATACATGTAGCACATACATTTAAGACAGGCACTTAACAAAAGTGATTTTCATACAGTATAATTTTTAATGTCTATCGTACAGCTGTCAACAGCATCGTTACACGTGTGGGCCTAGAGCAGCATTTTCTTGATGGTTCTCAGCGCTCCTGGGAGGGGAGAGCTCCGGGACCCTCATCAGAGGGGCTGAGTCCCTCAGTGTTGTCCATGTGGGTCATTCCTTGGTCTCCACACTCAGAAGTCGAATTGAATTAAACCTGGGACCACAATCTGACAGAATGTCCAAACATCTTTGATCTGGCCTTAAGCCTGGGAGAATTAGAGCCCCAGAACATACCCCAGGCAGCACCAGAAGTCTTATTTTGTCCACACTGAAAACTCATGACAGCAGTGAAATCATTCCCTCCTTCCCCTGAAAGCTTCCTTTCTCTCCTTTTCCAGAAGGAAGTAAAAACTTCTTTCGCAGTTGCTAGCATGGGAAGATGATCTGTCTCAAAGAATCTTCTTTAATGCGGAGGCATTCGGGAAATATCGTTTTGCAGGATGGGTATCTGGGGCAAGAAGCAGGACGAAGCTCACAGAGGACTCTGTCCTGCACTGTAGACAGTGTTGTCCGTGGGGCCCGTCACGGCACCTGTGTGGGCGTCCCAGGAGGTGAGGCCTGGTCTCCAAAGGGTGGACTCTTGTCTGATTGTTGCTCCTCTTCCACAGAAGGGCAGCCGTCTAACCCAGTGCTTCCACAGATGAGCCAAAGGAGGTCACCCGGCAGTTTAGCCAGAACATGCCTACAACCCGACTCCCTCAGCCCGCGGCTCACTCCTGGCTAAGTGACTGAGGGCTTGTGAAGGTGACACAAAAGCTGTGTTTTTGCTGAGGGACATAATCCCCTCTCTTTAAGTTCTCTTGCCTCATGATTGAGAATTCCTCTTTTGAGCCCTCAGTGCTCTGGAGAGACCATTACTCTTAGAAAAGTGTAACTGTCCCTCACCTTCTATAATTAAATAAAATGGCTGATGTGTCAATCTTCGCATTTGAAAAACATGACAGCATGGCCAGTACATTTTTCAGACTCTTAAGCTTATGCATCAAGTGACACTTTGGATATAGAATGAAGCAACTTGGAGCTGATCGTAATAGCCAACTCATAAAAAGGGAGCAGCCCTCAGGTGTAGCCAATAGCCTCAGGGGGGAACTGAATTCCTGTGCCATGAAGAGTCATCCACTGAGAGGCCCCGCTGAGTCCACTGTGAGGGTGCGACCTAGGGCAGTGGGCCTGAGTGGGACTCATTCACTCACATTTTGAGACAGTCATTCAACGAAAATTTTTAGGGACCCTGAATTTTAAATCCCACCATCCAGAAGAGTCCCTGTGAGACAGCCGCCCTCCTTGGGAGATTCAGATTGGATCAAGGGGGTATCCGCATTTCCTGGAGTCCACTACTTTTCAGTGTTCAGAGGGGAGGGGGTCCCGCGACCGTCAGCCAGCCTCTGGGGCCTGGCCTGCATCCACACCCTCGGCTTCCACCTGGTTACCCTTGCCCAGCTTCTTCACGCTCTCCAGAAAGGCCTTCCAGGTCTCTGGAATGCTCTTCTCCAGAAGCCAGCCCTCACTCTCGCACTCGGGGTCTTCGGGGTTGGCCACGCCTTCCAGCGCCGTGTGCAAGTAGCGCAGCCCGACGGTGATGGTCACCTGGTGTGGGGAGAGGAGACTTAGAGGAGATCTGGGAGAAGTAGCTGGGGCAGGGGTTACCAGGAAACCGTGGCAGCCACCAGCCTGCTCATCCTGGGGGCCCTTCAAACAAGGTTCTGTTGGGGCTGGGTTGGCGAGGCCCTGCCCGCCCCAGCAAGGCCTGGGTGCTTGCGATACCTGCCTGTGCTCCAGCCTCATCTCAGACCCCATTCTCCTCCCTTTCCAGTCACCCTGGGTTTCTTTGGATCCTGCCCACACCCAGCCTTTCTCCTCTCCAGTTTTACCGTTTGCTGTTTTCTCTGCTTAGAACATTATGGGTGCCCCTGCTCCTGAATTCTCCCCTCCTTGCCCTCAGGTCTCCCCCTTCCTGGGGGCATTAATCCTGGGCTGCTTCTCTCTGTGTCCACCCCCACCCCCACCTCGTTCCTGGCATGTTGCTAGGCACAAAGCGGGTGCTCAGCAACTATTTGCTGGACAGAATTAAAAAGTCATCTCCTTTTTTGCAAACAATAGTGATAATACGATTTCCCTCTACGTCTGTTATTTTGATACTAGAGGATGAGTGGGTGATTTGTCTGGATTTGTTCACTAGAAGTCACTGCAGCAGACTCTGGTGCCAAAATGCCTGGGTTCAAACCTCAGCCCTGGCACTTAGCCAGCCATGTGACCAGGAAACCTCAGTTTACTCATCTGGTTTGCAGATTTTCAGATGAAGTACCGCCTGCTCCATGGGCATGCTGTGATGCTTCAATATGTGTAGAGCATGGTACCTGGTGCACAGCAAGGATGAATAGGAATGTCAGCCGTAGTTGGTTATTAGTGAGCGTGGTAAGTACTGTTTCCACTTTTCTAACCCTGTATTGTGTTAGCCACTTGTTTCTACACAAATTCCTGGTTTGCCGTCTTACACTCTTCCTTTGATGGTATAGCAAACTCTGTGAGAGGCCTAGGCCCACTAATGGAGAACATCCACCCCCTGAGGGCAGGGGTGGCCTTGATGCATCTTGTTCACCTGCTGTCCCAGCCCCTAGAACAGCACCCAGTGGTGGTAGGGCCTCAGTAAACATCTGTTGAATGAACGCTCTGGGAGCATTTTATAGTTACAACAGTAGATGATAATAGTAACTAATAGTTTTAGGTTATTGTTATTGTTGACTGAAAGTTTAATAAGATATTTTTACAGTGGAAAGACTCACCTCCAGGAAGTCCTCCTGGTGTGCGTGTACCCACTCTGATTCCTTCCTGCTTTCCTCAAGAAGCCCCCCTGTTGCACTATGAATTTTGCACTAGGTAATGGTACTCCCTTTGGTTCATGAGTCAGATGTGGACTCATGGATTGTGAGACCCAGGAGGGCAAGGCTGAGGGCAGAATCTTATCAGCCCCCCTTGTGCCCATCACAGAGCTCTGCCCACTAAAAGCCTCAGGGGAAAAGTGAAAGGGGATTCAAACTCCCTGTTCCCAGTGAACAGTTCCTCTTCTTAAGCAGTCACTAGGTTCCTGGAAAGGTGGGTAAACTGAGAGGCAGCCAATGGAACTCCATTTTCCCACTGACTTCAGTTATCCTTTCAGTCTTCTTTTCATGCGTTTTCAAGGGATGCAAACTTCTGAACTTCTAGTAGTAAGCTTCTCTCCTTATTCTACCCACTTATTCCCAAGACTCTGCCTCAAGGAGCTGGTGACTAATAAATCATCATGAATATGCTTGCATTTGCCTTAATATGAAAAGAAGGCCTCCCTCCCCATCTCACCCCCTCAACAGGCAGTACAGTTCTTCTGGTGTGATGTGGTAAGTTAGAAGTGGTGCCTCTCAGCTGAGAGCCCAGCTGTGTGTGAATTTCCATAGCACTAAAGATTGACTTACTTAAGGGAACCTTTCAGTGAATCTTCTCTGATGGGCAAAGTTTCCCCACCTAATGTTTCTGGTTTTGTACACTTAGGTTTTGGAGTTTGGATTTCTGCTGTCAGCTCAAAGCATGAGCCCATGAGTCACTCTCTGTGCCACCTTGGTTTACCCGTCGCTGACAGTGGGCTCTCGTTCAGCACCCAGGACAGCGCCCAGCACTCGTAGGTGTTTGAGAACTATTTCTTCAATAAATGAATGAATGAGGGCTTGCTATATTCCAAGCCCTGCAGCTGCAGAGAGGAATTAAACCTAATAGATGAGGTAAGATGAACCTACAAATAATTAGAGTACCAGGTAAATTGCTACCAGAATCTCAAGAGAAGCACAAATCATTGACTGAACACTTTGATGTGCCTGTATCTCCTGTTGCCTCCCAGTAGTTCCAAAGCTAAATGCTGGCAGCCCCCTATAACAGAGATGTTAAATAACTTTCCGAGTCCTTAGACTCAAAAAGTGGAGACACAGGATAAACCTCTGAAACATGCAAAGTGAAAGAAGCCAGACCTAAAAGGTCACATAGTATATGATTCCTTTTATATGAAATGTCCAGAATAGATAAATCCACAAGGACAGAACACAGATTGGTGGTTGCCAGGGGCTTAGGGGGAGGGGAGGAGGGGGACTGACTGCTTAATGGGTATGAGGTTTTTTTGAGGGGGTGATGGAAGTATTTTGGAACAAGGTAGAGGTGGTGGTCACACAACATTGTGATTGTACCAAATGCCACCAAATTGTTCACTTTAAAATGGTTAATTTTATGTGCTGTGAATTTCAACTCAACAAATTCTTTTTTTTAAGTGACGGGACAGAAACAAAAAATAGAGGTGCTGGTATTCAAGCCTGGGCCTGCCTGCACGGCGGGCAGAGGGCTGGTTCCCAGGAGGGAGACCCAGGCCCAGCTCCACCCCATCAAATCCCAGTGGGGCAGGTGGCTCCCTCTTGCCCTGCCCCCCACTGGCCCAGGGCCTACCTCAAAAAGCCAGACAAGGAGCGTCACAGCGCCCACGGAATTCATGAGGTTGCTGTAGTAGCTCAGCAGGGCGACCCTGCAGCCGCGCACCCACAGGTTGAGCTCCTCCGTCTGGTGGTCATAGCTGTAGTGTGCAGAGTTGTTGGTGAGCTGGTACTGGATACAGGGCCGTGGCGAGCTGGGGTTGCAGCAGCTGAAGGGGACTCCATCCACCAGGTACCGCCCATCCACGTTGCTCTTGATACGACTGGAGGAGAAACAGACGGCTTACGACCAGCTTCTTGAACTTCTCGCCAGGGGCCAGCTCCTCCCATCCCCCACCTCTGAAAATCTGGAATATTCATTCATTCATTTGCTGTCTTGAGAAATATTTGCTGTACACCGACTATGCGCCAGCCACTGTTCTAGGTGCTGAAGATGGAGCAGTGACCCTAGAGAGCCAATGCCCCAGCCTTCCTGAAGCTTATGTTTAGAGGGTTGAGATAGATGATAAACCAAGAGACAAGTAAATAAGGAACATATGTATTCTAGCCCTTGTGGAGCAATAGAGATTCAACAAAACCTTACAATGATATTTCGAGAGTTCTGCGGACCTGCTGATCCTGAAACTGCCTGGCATTTACGCCCTGGAAGCCTCTGAGCAATCTTTGGTAAAACTAAGATCCAGAATGCTGTTCACTGGACTGATTTGCCAGAGGATGGCCTATTAGAGGTTCAGGATTTCTTCAAGATCCTGGATAACTAACGGTATAGATAGTAAAGAAGTCACAAGTTGGGGCATTTAGACAAGAGTGAGTCACACACATGAGAAATGTGTTCATTCTTTTATTGCCCATTGTTTTATTGTTTTTTTGTTTTTTTTTTTTAAATATGAAGTGCTGCCATCTTTTTTAATTTATTTATTTTTATGGCTGTGTTGGGTCTTCGTTTCTGTGCGAGGGCTTTCTCCAGTTGTGGCAAGTGGGGGGCCACTCTTCACTGCAGTGCGCGGGCCTACTCACTATCGCGGCCTCTCTTGTTGCGGAGCACAGGCTCCAGACGCGCAGGCTCAGTAACTGTGGCTCACGGGCCCAGCCGCTCCGCGGCATGTGGGATCCTCCCAGACCCGGGTTCGAACCCGTGTCCCCTGCATTGGCAGGCAGACTCTCAACCACTGCGCCACCAGGGAAGCCCCTTGCCCATTGTTTTAACCTGACTGAATACAAGATCGACAAGAGCACTGTACTCCTGGCAATTATTATGTGTGTTGGAACATGGATGTTGCACTGTAGACAACATTTAACACCAGTCTGTGGAGTACTGCACTGTAAAGTGCAAAATAAAGATTTATTTTTTAAAAAAATCAACCACTCTGTGTGCTGCCAGGCCCTGGCATGCAGTGATTTCTTGGGCCCATGCCAAGCTGGTAGGAAGAGTAGCAGGACAGGTGGTGACTGCTGAGACAAGACTGCCCAGTATTCATGACCACCAGCTTTAGCCCCCAGCCCCTCCCCCCCCTCATCTCCCCCTGCAGACCACTGGGGACCAAGGTCCCCCCTGGCCAGATCACTTCTGCTCAACAGACGTTTCCAGAAGGCCTGCTCTGTCCCTGGGCCTTTGCAGGAGCAGAGAATGGGTCTTTGCCGGAGCAGAGAATGGGTCTTTGCCCATGGCTTGCTCTCCATCCACACTGACCTCTGCCCCCAGCTGGGTGGGAGCTCCGTACTCACCTGAAGGATGCAACTTGCACAACTTTTGCATCTCTCTACTTATACATATATTTGGTTAGAGCACACCATAACATTCATGCAGGTTCAAACTTCAAAAGGGGCAACCATCGTTACAATGAAAATTCACTCCCTCCCCATCAGGCAGGCTGGATATGTTCCATCTGACCTGCTCATGGTTACCCAGGCAACTTTACGTGTCAGAATTAATGGAGGGAATTCCCTGGAGGTCCAGTTGTTAGGACTCCGCACTTTCACTGCCGAGGACGCAGGTTCAATCCCTGGTCAGGAAACTAAGATCCCACAAGGCACATGGCGCAGCCAAAAATTTTTTTTTTTAAAAAATTCATGGAGCTGTGCACTTAAGATTTGCGCCCTTGACTGTGTGCATGTTATCTTGAGTAGAAAAGTTTTTTTTTAAGTTGCACATGAACAATGCATTACATAATAGCAGCAGACTTTTACAGCACAAGAATAGGAAGCATGTAATTGTTCATAATAGAAATTGTTTCCAACAAAGTTCATTGAAATGGTAGTTAATTATACTCTAAAAAAAAAGGTGTTCGTGTTCAACTTCTAAATAAAATCCCCTCAATACAAAACAGTCTCCCACTCATTCTTGTCCCTTGGTCCCCAAGTTCCCTCACTGTGGCCAGCTCTGTCTATCCTTTCACAGAAGCTTCAAGCATGGATAAGCAAGCTCAGATTTTGCAGAGTTCTTATTCTTCCTGTATGTTTGTTTGTTTATCCAAATGGTAGCATTATATACACACTGTCTTGAATCTTTTTTTTTTTCCTTAGCAATACCTTAGAGATCTTTTTATATCTGTTAAATGGAGAGTGTTCTCCAGGTTTTAATGAGGTGCGTGGTGTCCCCCTTGTGCAGATGGCCCATAGGGTACTATCCATTTCCTATTGATGGACATTTGGGATTTTCCCAGTGTCTTGTTATTTTTCTTTTTTTCTTTTTTCTTTTTTTTTAAACATTTATTTATTTATTTTATTTTTGGCTGCATTGGGTCTTCATTGCTGCGCATGGGCTTTCTCTAGTTGCGGCGAGTGGGGGCTACTCTTCGTTGCGGTGCGCGAGCTTCTCATTGCGGTGGCTTCTCTTGCTGCGGAGCACGGGCTCTAGGCGCACGGGCTTCAGTAGTTGCGACGTGTGGGCTCAGTAGTTGTGGCGCACGGGCTTAGTTGCTCCATGGCATGTGGGACCTTCCTGGGCCAGGGCTCAAACCCGTGTCCCCTGCATTGGCAGGGGGATTCTTAATCACTGTGCCACCAGGGAAGTCCCCCCAGTGACTTGTTAATACAAACATGGACATGGGTCATTTTGCATATTGGGAATATATCTAGAGGATCAATTCCTAGAAGAGGCATCTCTGCATCAAAGGGTCCACCTGTGATTGCACCCGAGCTCTGCCATATTTCTCCTCTCGGGGGTTGTACAGTCACACCCCCACCAGCCACACCCACATAAGTCCTGTTTTTGATCTTTGCCAACCTGACAGATGAAAAATAGTATCTCAGAGTTGTTCTGATTTCCATCTTTCTCATTATAAGTGAAGTTAAGTATCTTTTGATGTGTTTAAGATCCATTTGTGGTTTCTTTTCAGTGAACTGTCTGCTGATCGGTATGATTAAGACCTGAGGAAGGCTCTGAAAAATGTGGCCTCCTTGGTTCCAGAACAATCCTTGCCTGGGTTATGGCGACCGTATTTCCACACACCCTATAGTCCCTGCCCTCTGCTTCATGGACAGAACCAACTGCCCAGAGAACAGCTGGCCCTGGATGCACAGGTGGTCCAGGACCAGGACCATGATAAGAGCAGGACAGCCTGAGTTTACTCCTGGTTCATCCCTCTGGAAAAATTCCTTAACCTCACCAGGCCTCAGCTTACTAATCTGTAAAATGGAGTTGACATAAGAGTTGTATGAAGGGATCCGCGTAAAAAGGCTAAGAAGAGTGCTTGGTACGTACTAAGTGTGTAAGAAATGTGGACTCCTGGGCTGGGGCTGGGAAGGGTGACAGAACAAGAGCTTTCACTTCACGTGAGCTCTGTGTGTCGTCGGGGAGCAGCTGTGACAGTGGAACAGACCACATGACACCACTGGGGAATAGTCACTTGTGAGTGGGTGGTGTGGCCTCTGCCAGCTGTGGAGAAGAGTGCCTTCTGTGACCAAGACTGCAAGGGCAGGGACTTCCCTGGTGGTGCAGTGGTTAAGAATCCACATGCCAATGCAGGGGACATGGGTTTGAGCCCTGGTCCGGGAAGATCCTACATGCCACGGAGCAACTAAGTCCATGCGCCGCAACTACTCTGAGCCCGTGCTCTAGAGCCCATGAGCCACAACTACTGAGCCCGCCTGCCACAACTACTGAAGCCTGCGCACCTAGAGCCTGTGCTCCTCAACAAAAGAAGCCACCGCAATGAGAAGCCCGCGCACCACAACAAAGAGTAGACCCCGCTCGCCACAACTAGAGAAAACCCGTGCAGCAACGAAGAATCAATGCAGCCAAAAATAAATAAAATATTTTTTTAAAATTAAAAAAAAAAAGACTGCAGGGGCAGAGCTCACTGCCAGCCCGAGGCAGGGTCTGTGAGACATTTGTCCAATGACGGAAGTGGCCGCTGCTGAAGCTCAACTGCACCGAGCGCCATGGGAGCAGCTCTCCCTGCACAGCCCCGCACGGCACCTGGTTCCGCTGGCTGGGGTGGTCCTGGTTGGCCCCAGTGGGAGGACTGGAGCAGAGGCCCTTCAGCTTGGGGCTCCCACCCCCCTCCTGAGGGACCAGCCAACCCCCCCCCCCCAGGACTGAGCAGACATAGTCTCCTACCCCTAGGACCAACCCCAGCAGGCCTGGTCCCCAAATGCAAACACTGTTCGTCCCTCTTCCTGACCTGCAGGCTGTCCCTGGAGCCCGCTTCCACCTGCACAGGGTCCCACCTGGGCCATTCCCAGCGTCCCCGTGGAGCGGAGTGGGTAGAGCACAGAGAGCTGGCCTTTGAGTCTCAAATATGCATTTGTGAGCTGTGGACTTGTGTGAGGCGGGATAATCACACCCCCTCTCAGGGGCTGTGGGAGGTTTAAATGAGGCAGTAGGAGGATGCACTTGACACAGGCCCTGGGAGAATGCTGGCTCCTCCCCACTCATGGCCATCTGGGGGGACCCTACAACCCACCAGACTGTTCTACAGAGGAGGAAGTGGGGCCCAGAGCAGGGCAGGGCCTCACCCAAAGTTACACAGTAAGTGGAAGTCCAGCCCACAGCAGTTGCCCACCCCTCCCCTCTGAGTTTCCTCAGAGCCTCTCAGGTCCTTCCTGCCTGTTGGCTTTTCTAGCTAAACTTACTAGGAAAGTGTGAGTTCTCTCCCCTGTTCCCTGTCCCAGTAGCCCTTCGTTGTCCACCATCATCTCTCCTATGCACTCTCCAGGTGTCCCTAAGGTGGGGTGAAGCCTACAGATCTGCCTCATACTACCTGAGGCAGGGCTGTGTCTTCCCTCAGACTGGGGACCCTGAGGGTAGGCCCGGCTTGGTGGACATTGGGGTTCCCCCAGACCCCCAGCCTAGGACCTCTTGGGGTCCCACATCTCTGAAACTAGCCCTCCCTCTCCATCAGAAGCATTGTCTTGTTGACTTAGCACTTGCCCTGGTTCCAGCCACAGATTAAGGCTCCACTCACCCTCTTAAGACAGAGTCAGGCAGAGGAGAGCTCCTTAGGTGGTGAGCTGGCTATTTATATCAGAGTGTTTCCCCGGCGACAAATCTCTGCTCAGGGCTCACCAAGACTTGTAAGGGTCTTAATTAAGATAAGGCTTTCTTTTAGCCCACTCTCCCATAACCAAGCTACATATGACTTGGGAAAATCATGTTGGAGTTTTCCTGGAAAAAGCAACATAATTTAGTAGGTGAATCAATAAATCAATAAGGAAAGCCATATGGAAATGAGCAGGGGAGGGGCGAGGAGGGAGCCTGGAGTGTAACTGATAATGTGTCAATCCCCAACCCGAATGCCAGCTGAGTGGCACCTGTGGAATCTTGGCAACTCACTTGACCTCTGTGAGCCTCAGTTTTCTCACCTGAGAAATGACAATATAAGTCTCTGACGGGTGTGGTGGTGATTAATTGAGATAATACACATAGAGCACCTGGTATACAACAAGTGCAGTATTAGTATTTCTTTGAAATACTAATAATATTTTATTTCTTTTTTGAGTAGTCACTGGATATAAAGAACTGCAGGTGGTGAGGGAGGACACAAGAAGGAGCGGACCCAGCCCTGCCCTAAAGAAGCCCCAGTCTGAGGGGAGACACAGCACTGCTATCAGGGAGAACCAATCCAATGGGAGATCTAGATGGCAACAGAGTCCGGTCTTGTCGGGAGAAATAGACCTGACCTGAGGGAGCCCGTCTGAGGGGAGACAGCCCCGCCCTCAGGGAGACACAGCCCCGCCCTCAGGGAGCCCCGGTCTGAAGGGAGACACGGCCCAGCCCTCGGGGAGCCCCGGTCTGAGGGGAGAGACGGCCTCGTCCTCGGGGAGACCCCGTCTGAGGGGAGACACGGCCCCGTCTTCGGGGAGCCCCAATCTTGAGACACAGCCCTGCCCTCAGGAATCTCCTAGCCAAGGTCCAGAATTCTCTAGATATCTATTAATTGTTTAGGAAGAGGGAACAGGTGTCATAGCCTGTGGGTTCCGTGGGAAGGACAGTAAAGTGAGAGAGCTTAGTGCCAGCTTCTTTCTCAGACTGAGGGCCCCAGGCCAGGCTTTCCTGGCTGACAGTTCCTTCAGGCTGACAGTGCCAAGACCTCTGAGCTGCTTCATGCTCTGCCTCTCACCCCAAGGCACTGAAGCTCAGCTCATCCTGAAAACAGGAGGGAACTTTAAAGGAATTGTTACAAACTGGCTGAAGACCTCAGGTGCCTCCTGGTGTGATGCAGTAAGGTACCCATAGCAGCACCCTAGGGGGTGCTCTTGCCAAAACTGAACCTGAATCCAGCCACACCTCAGCCCTGACTACTGGTTTACAGGGAAATACAGGAGACAGAAGAACACGTTAGAAGACAGCACTTGGCTACAATGGCCCAACCCCAGAATGTGGGAAATTCTGCAGGACAAATGGCCAACTTCCTCCAAGACACACATGGCATGAAAAAGGTAACTATTTAGAGTAAAAGAGACTTAGGAGACCAAACAACCAAATGCAAAGTCTGGTTTAGAGCCTGATTTGAATAAACCACCTGTAAAAGACATCTTGAGACAATCAGAGAATATCGAACACAGGCTGGGTATGAGACGATAGTAATGTTAGTAGGCATGATTAATATTGTGCTTCTGTTAAAAACAAAAAGACAATAAAGCAAACCCTCTTTATCTGTTAGAAATTCCTCCTAAAGTGTTTACAGGTAAGAGGAAACAATGCCCTGGATTTGCTTCTTAATACTCAGAAGGGGGAAAATGTTATGGGGGAGCGAGGGTACATGGGGATTTGTTATGTACCCATGTATGATGGGTACATGGGGATTTGTTATAATCTCTCTACTTTTGTGAATGCATGAAATCTTCTATAATAAAAGTTGAAAATGCAAAAAAAAAAAAAAAAGCAGCTCTGGTGGTTAAGAATCACAAATCTATATCCCGATATCTCGCTCTGAAGACTGAATCGCTGAGGGAGGTGGCATTCCTGGACTCCTCCCTCTGAGGGCCTCCCCCAGTTATAACAGAGTGTCCCCGCCCACCCCCACCCCAGGACCACCAGGCTGGGGAGGGAGTGAGAAGGGAAACACAGATGCAGGAGGATGGAGCACAGCATGGCCCCACGTGCCACAGCCCACGAAGAGCCTGGGCGGGGGGGCAGTTCTGGCTTCTGTGGGGCCTCATGATGATCTGAGACCCTGGCACAGAAGGACCAGAATCCCATCACGATCCACAGGTGTTTGTCGAGCTTGTATCTTATCTGCCCACACCTTCCACTGTCCCTCTGGAGGAGGAAGAAGAGAGCAAGACAGACAGAGGAAGACGGAAGACATGAGGCCCCTCCTCCCCCAACGCCCCCCAGGTTTCAGCTGTCGGAGAACAAGCACTCACCTAACACCGAATCTGTATGAGGCAGAGTGGAAGGAGCAGAATCAAAACCTGGCACTCGCTACAGTGGGATACCATCCCAAAAGAAGAAGGAATGGGTGCTGATGCATGCTGCAACATGGATGAAATTTGAAAACAGTATGCTAAACCAAAGAAGCCAGACCCCAAAGGACAAATATTATATGATTCCATTCAAAGGAAATGCCCAGAACAGGGAAGCCTATAGAGACAGAAAGTAGAGAAGTGATTACTTGGGCTTGGGGGCAAGGGAGACTGGAGTGAACACTGAAGGGTGCAGGGTTTCTCTGTGAGGTGGTGAACACATTCTAAAGTCAACCTCAGTATTGGTTGCACAACTCTGTGAATGTACTAAAAACCGTTGAATTGCACACCTGAAATGGGTGAGTTGTATGGTGTGTGGAATATATCTCCATAAAGGTGGTTGGTTGGTTTTTCCAAAAATTTGCCCCACACCCCCAACCCCAGCTTGCCACTTCCTGCTATGAGATTTTAGGAACATCCCTTAAGCTCTCTGAGGTTCAGATTTCTCATCCACAAAATAGAGCTTAACAATAACACCAACAAAAATACAAACCCCCCAGGAGAGGTTTTGTGCACACCAAATAAGGGCCTTTTTCCTCCCCAAAGACCCAGCAACTTAGCAACAGGGCAGGCTGGGGTGGGGGTGGGGTGCGGTCAAAGGCTTGTAAATTCTTGTAAAAAAAATCTTGAATTGTTCCCACCTGATCTCCATGTTTAGATCAGGAGCCTTCAGGAACCAGCTGTTGCCCTTAAATATTCCCCTGAGAAATCTCCAAAAACCAGCCGTCCCTCCATGCTTGTCCAAGCTCACAAGTGCCAGGCTCAGTTAGGGATGCTCAGTTTCTCTTAATTTTGTGACCATATTTGTATATGTGTGTGTGTGTGTGTGTGTGTGTGTAGCAGAGAAAATTTTTTTCCAAATCAATAGAGTTAAGATTGTTTCACACCAATAAGTTGGTGTGGAGCCTTGAGGTAATTTTGATCAAGTTTAACGTTTGCCTGAAAATGTGGATATGCCGACCATTGGGAGTGGAGCAGCCTGGAGCATTTCTTCACCCTGGAGCATTTCTCCACCCCAGGGGACAGAAGGGGATTTGAGGATTACACAGAGATCTTGTAAGTCTCATCAAGGACTGACTCTGTGCAGAAGATGATCAAGGAAAATGACAGAGGAGAAGATGAGAAGCCCCTTCCCGTCCATCACAAAGGCTAGTTCTACCCTCAGCTTCTGCTCCCCCCACTCTCCCCATCCCCAGGAATTCTGCTTGTCCCTCTGGCTTCACACCCTCCTAGGGCAACTCATATAAATCATGCCCCTTTGTGCTGTCCCTGAGGATCTGTCGCCTAGGAAGGGCAGAGTGATTTACAAGCCTCCTTGACAAGGGATTTGTAGCAGTAATCCCCACCCACAGAGAAAATACAATCCCAAGCAGTGACCTTCAGTCTGACTTCGCTTCCATCTGAGGAGCAGCTAAGCTAGCCATCTGGGGTTCACCGGTGTTGTCCGGGCTTCAACCATGTCCTGATGCCAGTGTGCCCAGCACCCAGGGTGCATGTCCCCTTGGACTCACCAGCCTCACTCAGGATAAACCAGCTGGATGAACAATTGAAGCCCTAGCCTCAGGCAGGGAATGGGTAGAGTTGGACAGAAGGAAGAGGTGAGGGAGAGCCACTGGCTCTGGACAGGCTGACCTTTCGCTGGAAAACGACTCAAGACCCGCAATGGTGGGTCTCTGGGAAGGGGTATGCTGGGATCAGCACAAAGGGTGAGATTCTCTTTTTCACCAACACCTCGCTACATCTGCCGCTCAGGATTTTATTTACACATGCTAAGAACACTTTAGAAACACTTGATCGAGTTGCACTATCATGATTTAAGTAGTAAACACCAGCAGGCATTTATTGAGCACCTGTTGTATGCCAGGCTCTAGACAGAGCTAGGAAGTGACCTCCAAAGTTGTGTATCCTGGTGCCTTCCTTTTAAAGATCGGCAAGCAAAGGCCCAGGGCGTCAAATGACTTATCCAAGATCTCCATCTAATTAACAACAGAGACAAAACTACAGCCTAGACCCCCTGACTGCCCCATCCTCTGCTCTTTCCACTGTATCCAAGGACAAACACCTTGAGAATGGTTGCTCAGGGTTGAAAGGTTGGAAAACAAGGGAACCAACCCAGAAATTTATGCTTTTAGGACCGAATCCATTCACTTTGAGTGAATGAGACAAGCAGCCAGATAAAGTCTCAGTATATGTGATCCATGAAATCCCTCCTCCCGAATGAAGCAGACACACAGTCCTGGCTGGGTCTCCCCCCTGGTGACCCCCATTCAAATAGTTTCTATAACTTGACACTTTCCTCTCATCTTAGCCAAACATTAGGTTGGACCATATGAAGCTGCTATTTTTATAGGTCAAAAATGATAGAATATTGACAATTACATATGGTCCAACCAAATACACCCTCACACGCAGTAGTAGGTTGCGCACACAGAGCACCCAATGGGGAGGAAAAGGCACTGGACAGGGGGAGTCACAGGCTCGTGTCTCCATGTCCCCATATCACTCTGACCCCAGGACTGGAGGCCACTCACTCTTTGACTTCTTTGGAGGAAAAGTCCAGATAGCGGTTGCTGATCCACTGAATCTCAAACCAGTCCCGAAAGCCGTTGTTGCCACAGCACTTGAACTCAATTTGCAGCATGTCGATGGTCTTCTTCATGAAACACCGGCCTGGGGTGTCTGTGTCCCGGTAGAACTTCATGCCATTCTTGAGCCCGTGGGCCAGTGTGCTCTCCAGGGAGCCCCGCAGGAGGAAGCAGCAGAGAGCCACCAGGAAGAGGACAGTGTTGAAGAGGACACACACGGCCAGGTATGGCTTCAGCCAGGGCTTCCACTTGGCATACTTGGCAGGGTCCAAGGCGTCATAGCAGATCTTGCCCGCCAGAGAATTGAAGACACAAGACAGCACCCCCATCCCTATCAAGGAATTGGGCACAAAATGGCTCTCGGAATTGTCCATCATATCGCTCCGCTTCCTGAGTTCAATCTTTAGGAACAGCCCTAAGCCGAAGATGATGATACCAGCCAACACGGAGAGCCAGTTCATGAGCCAGAGCCCTTGGGCCAACTTCACCCGCTTCTTCTGGTCAAATTTGACTTTCAGCAATGCCATACTTGCAGAGTGCAGTCCAGGCAGCCTCTCACTCCTGACCTCAGTAAGCCCGGAGCCTGAAGACTCAGGGCCTTGGGAAGGGTGCAGATGGCCCAAGCTGCAGGGAGCTGCTCTGGGGGCTGCCCATGCTGCGTCCCCTAGCCTGGGACCCCCGTAAACTCACTAGTGGGAGCAGGGGCCTCAGAGTCACAGTTCATGCAGGGGCCAGTCCTCCACGTGTCGTTTCTGCAGCTCCCTTCCCAGCAGAGGAGGGACAGCCTGAAGGCTGCAGATTAAAAGTGGGATCCACAAGACATCTTGCTAATCTCTTTAGCCAGGTTCATCCCATTAGATAAAGCCGTGCCAGTTTCAGAACATGGTCAAGAGGAGCCGCCATGGACACCCTGGAGCAGAGAGCTCTGGGTTCAGCTTGAAGAATCAGGAGTAAAAA
This sequence comes from Balaenoptera borealis, assembly GCF_965194805.1. Taxonomy (NCBI): domain Eukaryota; kingdom Metazoa; phylum Chordata; class Mammalia; order Artiodactyla; family Balaenopteridae; genus Balaenoptera; species Balaenoptera borealis. The sequence goes on from NC_138869.1 coordinate 76,759,955, forward strand.
AGACAAGGCTGGCCAGAGAAATGGGCTTTATCTGGAGGTCTGGCTCAGATCACATCACGTGTCTCCCCAGAGCATGTTTCTGGGCCAAACTCGTTCAATATTTAAAACTTTCTAATGGGACAAAAGACATCATTATCCAAGTTGAAAAACAAATGACAGATTGTGAGAAAACATTTGCAACATGTAAAAAACAGAATGAATAAGCAAAAAAAGGAAAAAAATTAACTGCCACAGTTCCACATCAAAAAAATAAAAAATCATCAACTGGAAAAACAGGCAAAGGAAAGGAACAGGTGATTTATAACAAGCAAACCTGGAAAGTCCAAGGATCTGGAAAACTTGTCAATCTGCGTAGAACAAAGGGCAATGCAATTAAAACAATAATAAAAGACCAAACTTGCACATCTGTCAAAATTCTGTCACCAATGCAAACAAAGATAGTAGAAATGAGATATACATTCTTGATGAGTCTGTAAATTTATTATTATTTTTAATTTATTTCTTGGAGTAGTTTCAGGTTTACAAAAAAAAACTGAGCAGAAAGTACAGAGTTCCTAAGTAGTCCTTTCCCCCAACCAATTTCCCTATAATTAACATCTTGCCCTTGTGTGATACATTTATTACAACTGATGAATCAATTTTGATACATTATTAACTAAAGCTCATAGTTTACATTAGGGTTAACTCTTTGTGTTGCATGGTTCTATGGGTTTTGCCAAATGCATAATGTCACGTTTCCACCATTATATCATATAGTATCATACAGAATATTCTCACTGCTCTAGTAATCCCTGTGTTCCACCTGTTCATTCCTCCTCCCCTCCCTGCCCAATCCCAGGCAGCCACTGTCTCTATAGTTTTGTCTTTTCCATGTCATATTGTTGGAATCATACAGCATGTAACATTTTCAGGCTGGGTTCTTTTCCTTTGCAATAGGCACTTAATGTTTCTCCATGTCTTTTTGTGGCTTGATAGCTCATTTCTATTTATCGCTGAATAACATTCCATTAGTGTGAATGTACCATTGTGTGTTTATCAATTCACCTATTAAAGGTCATCCTGATTGCTTCCAATTTGGGGCAATTATAAATGAAGCTGCTACCAAAACTCTACTATGCAGGTTTTTGTGTGGACATAAGTTTTCAACTCATTTGGGTAAATACCTAGGAGTGCAATTGCTGGATCATATGGTGAGATCATGTTTAGCTTTGTAAAAAACCTGCCAAATTATCTTCCAAAGTGGCTGTATTATTTTGCATTCCCACTAGCAATGAATGAGAGTTCCTGTTGCTCTACGCCCTAGCCAGCATTTGGTATTGTTAGTGCTCTGGATTTTAGCTATTTTAATAGGTGTGTAGTGGCATCTCACTTGTTTTAATTTGCATTTCCCTAATGGCATACGTTGCAGAGCATCTTTTCATATGCTTATGTGCCATCTGTGTATCTTCTTTGGTGAGATGTCTGTCCAGCACTTTTGCCCACTTTTTAATTGGATTATTTTCTTTAGATTGTAAGTTTTTACAGCCTTTTGGGAGAGTAATTTATCTATCTCTATTAAAATTTAAAATGCACATTGCCAATGATCCAGCAATTCCACTTCTCAGAACAGCCTGTGCATAAGCACAAGCCGTTTTAAGAAGAAACCGATCTTGTTCTCAAATTCATGTCCACCAAATACCAGGGAAGTCTTCATGATTAGAATAAGAGGCCCATGAGCTCAAGGCAGTAAGAGGGTCAAATCTCCAACCTGGAATCTCCATTTTTCCCTATGTGTTTGTTGGTTCCACTAGATTCACCACCTACACACTCCTCTCTAAGAACTCCAAATCACTAAGTAAAATCGAAGAAGTATTTCTCCACATATAGAGGAGGTGTGATGGGACCTGATTTTTTTGTCCTCCAGCATAGTCACCTCGGAAAACAAAACACTTATTCCATTGCTGGACCCAAGTCTAAACTCCAATTTGAGAGTGATTTCCAAGGCCAGGTCCTGAGCCATTTGGGGAAATCAGTCTTGTTATTTTATTGTCAGACCACATTTTGAGTCAAAAACAATATTACCCAGGATGATCACTCTTCTAACAGCCAAGATTCAGCTTCTAAGTAGCTTTGGACCTTCAAAGGATTTCAACTCTTCATCATCGGAGACATTGAATAGAATGTGCTGCAGTTTCTGAAGTTCCCCCTCCCCCCAAAAGAGGATGTTCAGACAAGCAGAAGTACGACCAGACTTCTACCTCATATACACAAAATCTGAGGACAAATGTCCCAAGAGAAAAGGGACATGAATGAGTGTGAAGCTGTCTCAGAGAATCTCTTAGGAGCACACATGCATGTGAGAAAATCAGAGGGAAGGAGAAGAAAGATTTGCTGTAGAAAACAGAAACAAAAGTTAAAAATAGTTCTACAGGGATAAACCAATTAGTCAAGGACCTCTTTCTCCTCAAATGACCCAGAGGTGTATATCCTGAGGAGGGGCAGGGTTGAGTCTATGGCAAGTCTGTGGATGCCCCCTGGTGGCCAAAAATATAATGACTTCAGTGGATGGGAAAGGGAGATTTCACCTCTCAGGATAGAATCTCTGAGGATGTTAAATTATGTAGAAAGGCAAAAGAGAAAGACCAGACACATCAGAAATGTCCCTGGCCAAACTTTTCAAGTAGGAAGCAAGGCAGGATATGCTGAGGAACGAGCAAAGAAAAACAGACTGCAGAGGAAGGAGTAATGCATCCCTGCTGGAGGATGGGGAAACCTGGCTACCTCCCCTGCTGGACCAATGGATGTAAGTCTAGACGCTATAAATCTATTACAAAGATAATAGAATAGATTAATTGAATTAGGGGTGATTAGTTTTTCTTCCTTAGAATTTCCTTTAATGTTATTATAATAATGGAATGAAAATAATGAAATTATACATTTAAAACAAAAAATAAAGGAACCCAAGAGATCATCTCTCTGGACTTCCCACCCAAGGAAGAATGCGGCACAGGTTGGCTCTTTGAAGAATTAACTGACTCTTGCTTTCTTAACCTCTCTCCCGTGTCATCCTGACTTCTCTTTACTCTTTTTCCTTCTTCCTTCCTTCCTTCCTCCCTTCCTCCCTCCCTCCTTCCCTCTTTCTTTCTTTCTTTTTCTTTCTTTCTTTTCTTCTTTCTTTCTTCCTTTCCTCTTGTTAAATATATTATACATAAAGAGCATAAAGAATAATGCTCATTAAATAAATAAAGGAAGGAACTGCAAAGCAACAAAAACCTTTTCTCATGAATCTTTGCCCTCCCTCTTTCAGGTATAGTCCTGGTTACTCCTCAGAATGAAAATCAAACAGAGCCAACTGGTTCTACAGTTTAAAATTGAAAATTCCATAATGAACACAAACTCCAGTTTGATAAGAACAAACAAATAAAGATCATGAGGACTGTTTATGAAAGAATATTTCAGAAAGAGTTAAAGAGCAAGAAAATATCCCTCTGAGTGTCCCTCTGCAACAGCCAGCTAACCCAAAAGCTTGACCTGGAGCTGGCTTGGAGGTATAATGTCCCCGAGCTTTACAGCCAAAATGTAAACATCTCCAAGATAGCAGAGGAGTGCAGTGTTCCTCCTACAGGTGCCAATCTGAGTGGAAGAGTGAGATTACACCACTTGATTTCACTTGACAAATATTTAATTGTTTGCTGAATTTAGACTAAAGCAGGAAGAAGACAGAAGTGAAAATAGTAACTAAACAGGTTCGTTTTTATGTATCTCAAAGGAGAGTATAAGCATTTGGAAAATAGTCATCTTAAGGAACCAATTATATACAATCTTTGACTAATTAAAATTAATATGAGTAAAAAAAGTATAATGCTCAAATGAACATTCCCCCTCCCCCATATTCCCTCCCCCAGCATAAAATATAGAATATCACCAGCACCGTGAAGCAACCTGGGTGCCCCTCCTTCCGTACTCCCAGAGGTAACCTGAATTTGGTAATTATTCTTCTCTTGATTTTCTTTAGTACCTATGCATGTGTGCTTCAACGATATATTGTTTAGTTTTGCATGATTTTGAACTTACCATAAATAAAATCATATGGTAAGTATTCTTTTTGCTTTTGTTTTTTTCACCCAAACATTACTTTTAAATCTTTTGTACCTACAGAAAATCACACATATCATAAATGTACAATCAGCATTAACATTTTATTTTGAATTTCACTGATATTAATACACACAGCTATAGTTCATTAATTTTTAATCTTTAAATATAATTTTTATGTAAGTTTCAAGTGTACATTATAATTCAACATCTGTATATACTACAAAGAGGTCGCTACAAAGCGGTCTATATAAACTACAAGTCTAGTTACCATCCATCACCATACAGTTGACCCCCTTTTCCCATTTCACCTACACCCAACCCAGTTCTTTTCTGTTAACCACTAATCTGATCTTTATATCTGTGTTTGTTGGTTTGCTCTTTTTTTTTTTATATTCCACATATGAGTCAAGTAATACAGTATTTGTCTTTCTCTGATTTATTTCACTTGGCATAATACTGTCAAGGTTCATCCTTATTGTCACAAATGGCAGGATTTCATTCTTTTTTATGGCTGAGTAGTGTTCCATTGTGTATATATACCACATCTTCTTTATCCATTCCTACATTGATGGACACTTAGGTTGTTTCCATATCTTGACTATTGTAAATAAAGCTGCAATGAACATTGGGGTGCAATATATCTTTTCAAATTAGTGTTTTTGTGTTCTTGGATAAATACCCAGAAGTGGAATAGCTGGGTCATATGGTGGTTCTATTCTTAATTTTTTTTGAGGAATCTCCATACTGTTTTCCATAGTGGCTGCACCAATTTATAGTCCCACCAACAGTGTATGAGTGTTCCCTTTTCTCCACATCTTCTCCAACGTTTGTTATTTCTTATCTTTTCGATAATATCCATTCTAACAGGTATGGGGTGCTATCTCACTGTGGTTTTGATTTGCACTTCCCTAATAATTAGTAATGTTGAACATCTTTTCATGTGCCTGTTGGCCATCTGTATGTCTTCTTTGGAAAAATGTCTGTTCAGATCCTCTGCCCATTTTTAATTGGGATGTTTGGGTTTTTTGTTGTTGAGATGTATGAGTTCTTTATATATTTTAGATATTAACCTTTATCAGATATATGATTTGCAAATATTTTCTCCCGTTCAGTAGGTTGCCTTTTTGTTTTGATGATGGTTTCCTTTGCCTTGCAGGAGCTTTTTAGTTTGATGTAGTCCTATGTGTTTACTTTTGCTTTGGTTTCCCTTGCCTTTGGAGTCAGATCCACAAAAACTTCACTAAGAGATGTTGGTGAGGTTACTGCCTATTTTTTCTTCTGAGAATTTTATGGTTTCAGGTCTTACATTCAAGTCTTTAATCCATTTTGAGTTAATTTTTGTGTATGGTGGAAGATAGGGGTCCAGTTTCATTCTTTTGCATGTGGCTGTACATTTTTCCCAACACCATTTATTGAAGAGACCATTCTTTCTCCATTGTGTTATTTGCTCCTTTGTCATAAATTAATTGTCCATATAAATGTAGGTTTCTTTCTGGTCTCTCAATTCTGTTCCATTGATCTGTGTGTTTGTTTTAGTGCTAGTACCATACTGTTTTTATTACTGTAGCTTTGTAGTATAGTTTAAAATCAGGGAGTGTGATACCTCCAGCTTCGTACTTCTTTCTCAAGATTGTTTGGCTACTCAGGATCTTTTGTGGTTCCATACAAATTTTAGAATTATTTGTTCTATTTCTGTGAAATATGCCATTGGAATTTTCATAGGATGCATTGAATCTTAAATATAATTTTTGATATAAAGAATATATGTAGCATAAGTTATAAATCATAATAATAAATTAAATATTCACTCATCACCCAACTCAAATATCACACATAACTTGTATCAATATATATGATTCTTCTCATCACATTCTCCTCTGTTCTAGACTCATTGAGTCCCTTCCAAATTCATATGTGGAAGCCCAATGTGACTGTATTTAGAGATAGGACCTATAAGGAGGTAATTAAAGTCAAATGAAGTCATAAGGATGGGGCTGTAATCCGATAGGACTGGTGTCCTTATAAGAAGAGGAGGAGAGGGAATTCCCTGGCAGTCCAGTGGTTAGGACTCTGTGCTTTCACTTCTGTGGGCCCAGGTGTTAAGATCCCGCAAGCCTCTCAGCCAAAAACAAGGGTGGGGCGGGGGAGAGACCAGGGCCCTCTCTTGGCTCACAGGCACTGAGGAAAGGACATAGCAAGAGGACATGTGAGGACATAGCAAGAAAGCAGGAAGAGAGTTCTTGCCAGAAAACCAAATCAGCCACTACCTTGATTTTGGACTTCCTGCCTCTAGAACTGTGAGAAAATAAATGTCTGTTGTTTAAGCCACAGTCTGTGGCATTTTGTTATGGCAGCCTGAGCTGACTAATACACCTTCCCTCCTGCTCAAGATGTAGCCATTATTCTAAATGCCTTAGCTTTTCCTTTTCATATAAAAAGCATGTAGTGTTTCCCTATGTATATATATTTTTGCTTGTTTTTGAGATTTACAAAATTGTATCATAGAGTAGATAGTCTCCAGGGATCTTTTTTTACCCAACATTATGTGTTAAGATTCATGCATGTTGCTGCATGCAGCTTCAGTTTATTTTCATATGTTGATCATAACACATATGATCTATTCTCCTGTAGGTGGATACAGAGGTGATTTTTAATGTTTATTTTTTAATGATTTCTAGTGTTGCTTTTATGAACAGAGCTGCTCTCAACATTCTGTACCTGTCTCCCACTGAGCAGAAGTTTCTCTGGGGTGTAGCCAAAGAGGGGAACTGCTGAGAAGTAGGGTATATAAATCTTCACCTTTATGGAGTGATGCCAAATAGTTATCTAAAGTGATCAAGCCAACTTTTACTCCCACTTGCAGTGAACATTTATCATCCACAATTTCTCCAACTATTACTATTGAGTCAAGAGTTCTTAATTTTTGTTTTCCCGGTTTCGACTGTGGTCTTAATTTGCATTTCCCTGGTTACTAATGAGTTTGTGCACATTGTCATAAATTTATTTGCCATTTGTGTTTCCTCTGCAAAATGTATGTTCTTGTCTTTTCCCCATTTTTCATATCAGTAGTTAATATTTTTCTGATTGACTTCCTTATATTTTCCATATAATATTTATTTGGTGTTTATATGTGTTACAATGATTTTCTCCCAATTTGTGACTTGACTTTTCACTTTCTTTATGGCATCTTTTGAAGATCAGAAGTGCTTACTAATATAGTAGAATTTTTCAATCTTTTCCTAGTGCTTGTTTAAGAAATTATTCCTTACCCCATGCATAGAAACAAAGGTACTATCCTCCATTGCCTCCTAAAATTTTATACTTTTTCTCTCTTTAAGATTTGAGTGTATCCGGAGTAGATTTGTGTGTATGGTGTGATGAAGGAATATGATTTAATTTTCTTCCATATGGATAACCAGTTGTCCCAGCACACAATTCATTGAATAATCTCTCCTTTTCCCAATAGTCTTAACTGCCCAGTCGTGAACTAGTTTTCCATATGTGCATGGATCTGTTTTTCAGTTCCCTATTCTGTCCCATTAGTCACTGTGTATTCCTGTGCCATCTTCATTCTGCTCTAATTAAGTAAGTCTTGCGAGTTCCCTGGTGGTCTAGTGGTTAGGATGCTGGGCTTTCGCTGTCATAGGCCTGGGTTCGATCCATAGTCAGGGAACTAAGATCTCGCAAGCCTCATGGAGTGGCCAAAAAAAAAAAAAGGTCTTCATATTTGATTAGGCAACACACTCACACATACACACACACCTTTTCCTTTTTCATAAAGAATATCTTGGATGTTTATTGCTGATGTATAAAAATGTGATGGTCTTATTAGCACTAATAATTGCTCTATAGATTATTTTGGAATTTTTATGCTTATGATCATATAATACACACGGAGTAAGTTTTGTTACATTCTTTTAAGTCCTTATAACTTTCAGATTTTCTCTCTCTTTTTAAAAAATTGATTTCTAACTCAGTTGCATTGTAGTAAAATGATGTAACAATACCAAACCTAGAAAAAAATTTTGAGATTTGCTTTATGGCCTTGTTTGTAGCCAATTGTCATGTGGTCAATATTCCATGTGTGTTTGAAAAGAATGTGTGTCTTATATAATAGTTGGATGCAATGCTCTTGTTAAAAAGTGTTAATGTTGTTTAACTCTTTCATGTTATATTTGAATTTTGTCTACTTATCTGTTAATTACTGAGAGAAGAAGGTTAAAATCCTCCCAGTTGACAATGAATTTGTTGTTTGCTCTTTGTTATTTTGCCAAATTTTGTTTTATACATTTTGAAGCTCTGTAATGGGGCATACAAGCTTAGACCTATTATATCTTCCTGTGAATTGAGCCTTTTTCATCTTATAGGGACCTTTTTTTAATCCCTATTAAAGTTATTCTTTACAGTCTGTTTTTTCTGATATTAATAGATCTGTGCCCGCTTTCTTTAAAAGTATTTGCCTGATAATTTTTAGCCTTTCACTTTCAACACTTCTCAATCCATATGTTTAAATCTATCTCTTGAAAACAGTATATAGTTGATTTTTAAAATGCAGACTGACAATCTGTGTTTTAAGTGGAAGCCTTATTCTATTTGCATTTCCTGTGATTACTGATGTATTTGGATTTACTTCTACCAACCTTATTTAGTGTTTTTTCATTGTCTAACTTTTTCTATGCTTCTCATTTTTCTTCTTCCCTTTATTTTGACTTCTTTAGGATTGGTTAAGGTATTCTTCCTCATTTAACTTTTCCCTTTTTACCAGTTACAAGTTATACACTTTATTACTATGTTTTAAATAATTATCCTGGAAATTTTTTCATGTATATTTAATAAAGTCTAAACTTAATAAGTATATTTTCCTTCTTTTAGGATAATACAAGGGTCTTAGAACATTTTTTTTAAAGATTAGTGATGCATTGGCAGAATTTTTTTTAATACAGTAGTTGTTTTTATTTATTTATTTATTTTTATTTTTGGCTGCGTCGGGTCTTGGTTGCGGCAGGTGGGAACTTTCGTTGGGGTGCGTTCGGGCTCTTCGTTGTGGCGCACAGGCTTAATTGCCCCACGGCATGTAGTATCTTAGTTCCCCGACCAGGGATCGAACCTGCCTCCCCCGCATTGGAAGTCGGATTCTTAACCACTGGACCACCATGGAAGTCCTTTGTTATACCTCTTAATCCCCTCCCCACTTTCCCTTTCCCCACCGGTAACCACTAGTTTGTTCTCTGTATCTATGAGTCACAAGCAGCACTTTTTATTAAGCCCCCTGGGGACATATCCCAGTCAGTAGGAGCTACTGTACTGAACAAGTTAATTTGTTCCTTATAGTCAGTTACAAGTCAAGCCACTTCAGGTCTCACCCATATTTCCAGTGCTGGAAACACATTTCCTACCATAAAAATGCCAAAATTGAAGATGAAAAGAAATAAAAATAAAATATGAATATACAGCAAACATAAACTAAGTATGTATAAGGTCAAAAAGCTAAGTTGTTGATGTTCTTTTTGAGGAAAATTTGTGCACAAGTTGGGTTTGCTAATGTGTCTTAAACTACAGCTTCAATGAAATGTTCTTGGTGAATGTCCATAAGCCTTCTCATTGCTCAGGGATCTTAAAAATCTTTCAACGTTCCAGGCATCTTTCTTGGAAATTTCCATAACCAACGAGATGTGTGTGAATGCCCCTCCCCCTCTCCTCCCTCCTCCCTCCTCCCTCCTCCCTCCTCCCTCCATTTCCTTCTCCTCAAAGATTACAGCTAACTTTTGTGTAAGTCTCGGTACTTTTGTATTGGCACTGGAAATTTCCCTTTTTCCTTTCCTGTAGAGGTCATTCTTTGGTCTTTCTGAGAAGTTATTCCTTTATTTTTTTTTTAATTTTATTTTTTATGTTTGGCTGCGTTGGGTCTTCATTGCTGCACGTGGGCTTTCTCTAGTTGTGGGGCTACTCTTCGTTGTGGTGTGCGGGCTTCTCATTGCCGTGGCCTCTCTTGTTGTGGAGCATGGGCTCTGGGTGCTCGGGCTTCAGTAGTTGTGGCACGCGGGCTCAGTAGTTGTGACTTGCAGGCTCTCGAGCGCAGGCTCAGTAGTTGTGGCACACGGGCTTAGTTGCTCTGCAGCATGTGGAATCTTCCCAGGCCAGGGATCGAACCTGTGTCCCCTGCATTGGCAGGCAGATTCTTAACCACTGCGCCACCAGGGAAGTCCCAAGAAGTTTTTCCTTTGATGTCTTATCTTTTCTTAAACTTCTTAAAAGACAATGACTGCTGAAATTATTGCTTGACTCAGAGGCATACCGGATTCTCTGTATCTAATCATGCTGCCAGGCCTTCTAAAGTTTTGCCATCACATGAATATCGTCTGAATTGGCCTACACTTCTCACTTTCTTCAAATTTTTTTCTTTCCCTCAAAAATTGTCTCTAATGGAGAATGCAACAACTTGGCCTCAGAGACTGGCTCATTCACTTTTCTTTCTTGCTCTTATTGTCTCAAAATATCATGCTTTGTTCTCAAAGAGACTGAGGGAAATCCCAGAAGACTTCCCAGATTGGCTTTTGCAAAATTTTGGCAAGTGCACGTGGACTCAAGCTGTGTGGGAACTGCTTGAGAAAAGGCCAGAAAGTATGGCAGAAGGTGTTTGTAGCAAATATCTTCCATTTGTTCCTCCAAATCTATTCTTTACTTTTCTCCACCCTGGAGCTGTCCTGGGAGCTGGCCCATATGGACTGCATCAACAGACTTCCTTGCCCTAAAATTGGGAAACAGACGTCCTTGCCCTAAAATTCTCATTGGGTTCAGCCAATGGAAGGCACAATTGAAGAGAGTTTTGAAATTCCTGTTGCTCTTTGGCCCACAGGTCACAACGGATTGGCTACATCCCTCTACTGAAGGCCACAGCTCCTGCCACGTAGCATGCTCTCTTTCTGGGTTCAGGTAACAGTTTTGTCCCTTCAGCCCTAGGAGTGATAAGAGGTATTGCACTATCTGTTATTACTTTTCCTAAACTCTGCCCACAGCTTTGTAAATAGCTCCTGTGTTAGGCTTTTCTCAAATTATCCATTTTAAGTGTGCCATCTGTTTCCTGCCAGGTCCCTCACTGATACAGTGTGTTTGATTAATGGGTCTTATTTCAGACGAGTTAGAGCATGAAGTGTGTGTGATGAAACAGTAAAACATCATGTAGGAACAGTAGGCTGAAAGCAGGTGGTGGAGGGACTTGTCTTCCAAGCCAGGAAGTCCAGCAGGCTATGGAAATCTCAGAAGGTTTTAGACCAGGAGTGACATGCTTTAAGAAAACTAATTTGGTAGCTGCATGCAGAACGCTTTAGAAATTGGAGGTGAGGAGACAAGTTAGGAGACAATTACCATTACAGAAAGATAACATTTTGTAACTCTCAGATTGGCAAAGATCCAAAAATTTGATAGCACAGTATGTCAATAAGGATGTGAAGAAATAGCACTCTCAGTCATTGCTAGTGAGTGTGTAAATTGATAAACCTCCTCAGAAGGCAATTTGATAACATCTATCAACATAATAAATGTTCATAACCTATTGATCCAGCAATTCCACTTCTAGGTACTTACTTAGCCTACCCCTAAGAACCCACTGCACATACGCTAAATAATTTATGTATAAGGATATTCACTGTATCATTTTTCTACTGGCTAAAGATTGGAAACAACCTAAATGTTCATCAGTTAGAGACTGGTTAAATAAGTATGGCACATTCCATATAACAGAACACTAGGCAGCAGTTAAAGAGAATGAGATGACTACATGCTTATACGGGAAGATCTCCAATATAATGTTAAGGACAAAGGCAAGGTGCCCAAGCGTACACATAGTGTGCTTCTACTGGGGTGGGAGGATAGAAGGATATATTGCACATAACTTTGTAAACGCATAGACCGGAAGAATATAAAGGGTAAAGGGTGGTTGCTCTCCAAAGAAAACTGAATCGCTGGGATCAAAGGAAGGAGGGAGATTTTATTTTAATCTTTTTGTACCTGTACATGAATTATCTGTTTTGAAAATCCATTGTGCCATCATCTCAGAATCAAACAACTACCTTGTTATCAGTTCTAAAAATTAGTTTATGTATAGCTTTCTTGGTGAAATAAACACAACTAAAAGGTATTCAACTAAAAAATATTTTTCAAAATATAATAAAGTACTTGAATGCCTGCACAGAATGTTGAGCTTGGTTACCAGGTGAGTAAATGGCCTTGAATTTTTTGCTTGGTCTTATCAGTTCTTAAAGTTCAGAGTGTACAGTATCTGAAAATTTGGAAAGCAGGCTTTTGGATAGCAACTACTTCCTTCTGTGACTGCTGCTGATCTGAGTTCAGCCAGGGAATTCAAACCCTGGATTGGTGGTTAAAATAGAAGCCTTACTTAAGGTCCCTTCTAACCAGGAGAGGTTATATTGATAATAATAGGGCACTACCCTATCAGAGCTCTCAGGGTTTCTCTCTCATGATTGTTCTTTCATTCATCTGATCTTCAACTAGGCCGTAACCTCCATCAAGGAAGAGCACACGCTTACCTTGTTTACCATTGTGCTCTTAGCACCCAACGTGGAAAAGTTGCATAGTGGATGCTCAAATATTTGTTCAGTTGAATTGAACATGGCTTTTGTGTCATATTGTCCCTGCCCTTCTTGAAACTTAAAGCTGGTAAATAATTGACCATCTAATTGTAATGGCCAACTCATTTTCTTTATAAGAGAAGAAAATTGTCAAATAGTGCGATTAAGTCTTTGAGTTGGTGGTGAAACTTTCGAATTAAATATAATTTAGCTGTCCAATTTCTGTGGTACTACAGTAATTGCCACAATGTTTATAAAACGTATTACCATGTAACATTACCCATAGAAAGTTGAATCTTTACATCTTGCTGGTTTTGTTTATTTCTGCCTGATTAACACAATTAAAACTAAATATTTTTTGTTAAATAATGACTGTTGCATTGCAATCAGAAGTTCAGCATTAAAACTTATAATTGACCATTTCTTCTATTCTTATGCGGTTGAGACTGGAGTAACAATTTTTTTTTAAATTTTGCATTATATTGTACATACTGGGTTTTTTATTTTTTAATTTTTTGGCTGCATTGGGTCTTCATTGCTGTGCACGGGTTTTCTCTAGTTGCGGTGAGCGGGGGCTACTCTTTGTTGTGGTGCGCAGGCTTCTCATTGCGGTGGCTTCTCTTGTTGCGGAGCACGGGCTTTAGGTGTGCGGGCTTCAGTAATTGTGGCATGCGGGCTCAGTAGTTGTGGCTTGCAGGCTCTAGAGTGCAGGCCCAGTAGTTGTGGCGCATGGGCTTAGTTGCTCCGCGGCATGTGGGATCTTCCCAGACCAGGGCTCGAACCCGTGTCCCCTGCATTGGCAGGCAGATTCTTAACCACTGCGCCATCAGGGAAGCCCTGAAGTGACACTTTTATAATTATACAATACTCATATAATACTGTACTAAGTTATATTTAACACACCTGATCATAAATGAAGGTTAATAAACTGATTGCTTGACTAATATGCAGTTTTATTGCTTTTCCAGAGTTGATCTTAATGAAAATGTATGGTCATTACACTTATTGGTGAATATGCCCTCACTGCAATGACCATTGTCATTAGATTTGCTTGATAAAAACTTACTAAAGTGACTTTAAGTCAATGCTTTTAATTCAGGGGTGTGACTTTAATATAGATTTGTTTTGTCTTGTTGTTGTCTTTGTAAAAAACAAACAAAAAAAATCCATTCCAGTTTAAGCGTCTGGAAACATATAGGGTCTATCTTCCTGAAACGGCAGAAAGACTTGAGAGGACAGGATGAATAGGCAAGACTTTCCAGGGAAGGAACTGACATGATATGAGCATCATTCATCACTTGGGGCATCACTTATTTTAGTTACAAGTTGGCCAGCTCGAGGACCAGACGCAGACTGCAGAAAAAGTTTTGCTTGTCTTATGCAATGTTGGGTTTTTTTGTTTTGTTTTTGTTTGTTTTTCTAAAAATATTTATTTATTTATTTATTTTTGGCTGCATTGGGTCTTCGTTGCTGCGAATGGGCTTTCTCTAGTTGCTGTGAGCTGGGGCTTCTCTTCGTTGTGGTGCACGAGCTTCTCATTGAGGTGGCTTCTCTTGTTGTGGAGCACAGGCTCTAGGCACGCAGGCTTCAGCAGTTGTGGCCCGCGGGCTCTAGAGCACAGTCTCAGTAGTGGCGCACGGGCTTACTTGCTCCGCGGCATGTGGGATCTTCCCGGACCAGGGCTCGAACCCGTGTCGCCTGCATTGGCAGGCGAATTCTTAACCACTGCGCCACCAGGGAAGTCCCCGCCAATGTTTTTTAAATGCCTGAATCTGTCTGCCAAGTTATCTGGTCCCCCACTCCCTAGCGACTTACTCTCAGCAGCCTTACTCATGGACTTCACCTGCCTGGCCCTGGTAGCACTGGGTGCCTGGAGAAGAGTGACATCCTTAAAATAAACATGGAACTTGGGAGGGAAAGAAGTGAAAATGGAGATTTTAAGAATATATGGAGGGACTTCCCTGGTGGCACAGTGGTTAAGAATCCGCCTGCCAATGCAGGGGACACGGGTTTGATCCCTGGTCCGCGAAGATCCCACACGCCGCGGAGCAACTAAGCCCGTGTGCCACAACTACTGAGTCCATGCGCCTAGAGCCCGTGCTCCACAAGAGAAGCCACCTCAACGAGAAGTCCGCACACCGCAATGAAGAGTAGCCCCCACTCGCCGCAACTAGAGAAAGCCTGCTCACAGCAACAAAGACCCAACGCAGCCAAAAATAAATAAATTAAGTAATTCATTTTAAAAAAGGATATTTGGAATTCGAGGGAATTCCCTGGCAGTCCAGTGGTTAGGACGCGGTGCTTTCACTGCTGTTTGCCCAGGTTCCATCCCTGCTTAGGAAACTAAGATCCTGCAAGCCGCGCGGCGTGGCCAAAAAAAAAAAAAAAAAAAAAGAATATATGGAATTTGAAAGGCAGGTGAGCCCAATAAGGGTGGAGGCTAGGGATACAGACACAAGACTATGCATATAGGTTGACAGTTGAGGCTCTGAGAGAATGAATACAAAGAAGCTAATGGCAAAACTTTGGGCATCACTCATATTTAAGGGCTATAAATCATCAGAATCCCAATGAAGGGAAGGAAGCTGACGTAAGCGAAACAGGTTAGAGAAAGGTTACGGCCAAGGAAAGAGAGAACTGCAAGGATGAGTAAACTGTACCTAAAACAAACAAACAAAAAAGGGTAAACAGTACCAAGAGTAAAAAAGCTAAGGAGGGGGAGGGGAGGGAGCCGGTAGATTTGGTGATTAGGCCACTAATACCATCAAAGAGCAGTTTCAGCAGAGAAGAGTTAAAATTACAAAGACTGAAAGAGGGAATAGATGTAGGTGTATGTGGACACAGCTATTCTTCTAAGATGTCTGACACACAGGGAAGGAGCTGGAACATCATTCAGTGACATGTAGGGTGGAGGATCTCAGGATCTGGTGTCTTAAAAGAAAAAAGGCCAGTGGAAAGGGAGGCCATAGGAGGTTGGAGGGGATGGGCACAAGCGGAAGAGGAATCTCTGGGCAAGAAGAGATATGCCTCTAGTAAGGAAGAAGACCAGCAAAGATGGAAATGTTTTCAAATATTGAGGGACGTCAGTCAGGGGGAGCTAGTTGGATGGCCTACAACTGGTCGGGTGGTCAGCAGAGTTACAGGTGTAAAATTGTGAGCTTTAGTAGAAAAAAGGTTGGGAATTCCCTGGCGGTCCCGTGGTTAGGACTCCGCGCTTCCAATTCCGGGGTTCGATCCCTGGTCGGGAACAAGAATCCTGCAAGCCAGGTGGCGCAACCAAAAAAAACAAGCATGGTTTATTCTTAAGTGCACTTGTGTTAAACTATCAGTCTCTAGGGGCACAGCTTTAGGATACCGGTCAGTTTCTAATGTAAAGATATGGTTGAGAATTTCATTATAAGTTATTTCTTTTTATCATCAGGATTAACTCTCCCAAGCAAACGATTTTCCCTCTTGTTTGTGGATGCTGCAAATTGTGAAACTGATTAGGATCCCTTTTCAAGTTAGCTAATAGTTGAGGGGAAAAAAATCTGGATTCACCTCCAGCTAAGGAATAGGGCTTGGCAGCCTACATTTTTTTTTTCTTTTTTTAACATCTTTATTGGAGTGTAATTGCTTTACAATTGTGTGTTTGTTAGTTTCTGCTTTATAACAAAGTGAATCAGTTATATATATACATATGTTCCCATATCTCTTCCCTCATTTTTTTTATTGGCTTCATTTCTGCCTCCAATCCGTCATTCTACCCTTGTTCCTCCTTGTCATTTGTTTTTATTATCTTGTTACATTTCACATATCCTAGAAGCCACTTTAAATCCTTTTTCAGAACAAAAGAGAACATATAATATTAAATACATAAATACTTGAGATATTTAAGCACCTTAATACTTGTGGTAATTATTAAATAAAAAGCACATCCGCAGTTACAAGGCCACTAGACCCAAAAAAGCTTTTTGAAAATCTTACAACTTTCCATTTAAGAATAATGAGTGGTAGTATATAGAGCAGAAAGCCAAATTTGTAACAGTAGCGAATTACAGCAAAATGAGTGGAAAAATTAAGACTCAGCCAGATGTTTGCCTCAATTCTTTTTGTATGAGGATAGATACGTAGAGCCATTATGCCTGAGAATTTAAGAAAAGCAATTTGCCCTCTTTACTTATGGAAGCTTTCTTTCGAACTCAATTAACACTATTCAAAAATCAGTATCTAGTAGAGGTTAAGAACGTGGGCTCTGGAGCCAGACTACATGATTTCAAATCCCAGTCCACCACTTGGGCTGTGTGCCCTTTGGGCAACTTATCTGTTTCCTCACTTGAAAAATGGAGTTAACAGAAGCTACCCTCATAATATTTTGAGGACTTAATAAGTTTACATGAGTAAGGTGCTTACAATGGTGTCGATAATATTTTAAGTGCACAAAAAATTGGTAGCTATAACTATTTTGGCTTTACAGGTGATTAAGACTCATGAGGCTCTTGGGGTCCGTGCCAAAAGTTTGGATCCAAATAAGTCGATGACTAGCTGGATGCCAAAAACCCAAGCTAACATGTAACTGAAGACCAGAGAGGAGTCCTTCCATTGCCCCACTGAAAAATACGTATGGAAGTCAAACCTGCAATTCAAAAAAGCTCTTGGTTAATGGCAGTTTGAATACGTTTGATACCTTACTTCAATATTAACTGGCTCCTACTAGCCCTACTGAATTCGTTTATTAAACAAATATTTATTGAAGACTTACTTTATTCTGCAATGTTTTAAACACCACAAATCATTAAAAACCGACACACAACCACACTCTCTTCCCCTTATGGCTTCAAATTATCACCGTCAAACAAAAGCTCCGAAACGTCACCAAAATAGCAAAAATTCTCTGAAGTGCTAGACCTGCCACAAATTTAATGGAAATCGAAAGTAGGAGCCTATCACAATCTAAAGTCTTAAAATAATGAAAATAGACAGCGTGACAAGAAGTAAATTTTGGGGTCCCATTAGCTGGAGTCAGTCCCACAAAGGAGTGTATTTGGTAGGAGTGAAGAAAAGAGTGACAACTGCTTAGTCTCACTGGATCCTTCGCTCTTCTTCAGGAAGAATACTCCAGTTTGGGGAGGCCACATCACGGGCCAGCCAGTTGAAATCGTCAACGTCGCTCCAGTTATTTTTGCTCCTGTCTAAACCAGAGCCCTCGAAGTCCTTGTCGATCCCCGGGTAGCTCCAGGTGTACGGGGCGAACTGTATCCCGGTGCAGTCCTCCACGATTGCCCTGCTGGTCACCTGCAGGAAGATGCGGGTGTCTTTCGTGGTGTGTACGCGGAGCTGCTGGCAGGCTACGGCCAGCACGCAGTCACTGCAGTTCTCCAGGAACACGGAGGTGGACACCGGGCCGCAGAGCAGCGTGCAGCCTCGAGCCTTGGTCAGCCGCAGGGTGTTGGGATTGCCATACAGTTTGATTGTGCAGTTAATCAGTTGGGTCAAAAGGACGTCCCGCTGGTGCAGCTCCTCGGCTCTCTTCTCCAAGACTTGGGACTGCAGGTTGGAGAAGCCGCAGATCCAGCTGGAGCCGAAGCCTTCCTCCTCCTTCAAGGGCGGCGGGGAGGCCAGGATGCCTTCCGCTGCCGGGGCGCCGGGAGCCGAATCTACTTTGGTGGCTGAAGCAGCATCCTTCCTGCGGGTCTTGAAAGCGAAACGCTTCTTAGGCTGCAGCTCCTGGCGCCGCTTGGCCAGGGCCTCCTGCAGCCGCGCCAGCACCTCTTGCCCCTGCCGCAAGTCGTAGGCGGCCAGGAACAAAACCGAGTCGTTTAGAAGTTTCTGCAGCCTCTGCAGCCGAGCGGCCGCCTCCTCCAGCTGCTCGACGGACTCCCCGCCTTCCAGAAGCTCTTCCACGGCCGATCGCTCCCGAGAGAAGGCGGCGGCGAAAAAGTCGCTCTTCTCCTCCTCCACCTCCTGGTTCTGCCGCTTTTGCTTCCGCCTTTCCACCTCCAGTTGCCGCTCATTTTCTCGCCTCTGAAGCCGCTCAGGCACCAGGCTCCGGTCCCTCTGGGATCCCAAGTCCCCGTTCGCCACAGCAGCGGCAGAGCCACTAGCAGTCTCCATCTTGACTTCAAGCTTCCTTTCTCCTGCCTTCCTTCCTCCGGGCGCGCCCTCCGCGAGGCCTCCCACCAACGCGCCCTGTGATTGGCCGGACATGCTGACGTCAGGCCCCGGCCTTATTTTCTTCGCCCATTGGTTCCTCAGCGTCGGAGGGGGCGGGGATATGGGGCGGGGCCGACTGACTGAGGGGGTGGGAAGACAAAGGTCCTTGTGGATGGGTAGGGTGGAAGGCAGGCGGGGGAAGCTTTTTTTCCTCTTAAAGGGGCAGGACTTATATCCGGGATTGTGGGGTGAGTTGCAGCAGCGGCAGCTGCACATGTGGGTTTGTTTATAAGAACAAGGTTAGAAACTCGCAGGCCTCCCCCTCCCCCCCAGCTCCTTCCTACTACCCCCTTACAGGCCGGAGATCCGCTACTGGTGGGGGGAATGTGTGCCTGTGGTGGGTGGGTGGGACAGGTAGTGGTGAGAAAGATGGAGGGGGGGGAATATTACACCGCCCGGCCCGCGCCGGAGGAAGCGGCAGCTGGAACAGCTGGCTACGGAGCCTTTTGCATGCCTCTGTTTTTCTCCTTCTCCCTTCCACCACCCCTTCCCCCCACCCATTCCTGCCGCCCCTAAACCCTCATCCTACCCCCCGCCCCCCCCCCCCCGCCGCTGCAGTTCCGCGTGGCCTGGGGCTCCAGGATTCCTGCAGGCACTTACGGGGGCGGGAGAAGGCGAGGGGCACCGGAATGGGAGAGACTGGGTTCCTCACTGCAGCCAGGTTCAGGGGGCCCTGGGGAAGTCTAAAAACGGCTTATTTTTTTTGCCAATTACTGCAGTCGGAGGGGTGGGGGCGGGGGGAGGTGAGATTCCACACCCCCTTCCTCTTCCTCCCACGCCCTCCCCCCCACCCCGACCTTGGCCGTCACTCCCTCCGCAGCTGGGCGCTGCTGGTCTCGCCGGGGTGAGACCCCCAGCCCCGGACTCGGCGGCTGTCTGACGGGCCGTCGGTTGTTAGGAAAGTGATGGGGGAAATGTTACATTATTTCTAGAAGTGGTGGGAGGGATTTGTCACCGGAAGTGAATGAACCTAGCCTAAAGTCGGGACCAGGCAGAGGTGTGAGTGGGCACCCCGGACGGCGCAGTCGCTGGCAAAACCCAGGACAGCTGGCCAGGCCAGAACCGGGGCGCGGCCGGCAGCAGGCGCGGGGTGACCTCGTGTGCTCGGTGCAGCCCGGCAGAGCGCCGGGGCCTCTGACCCGGCCCTCCCTTCCAGTCTTCGGTTTCACCATTATCTCCACCCCCTGTTCCCAGACTCCGTCGGGGTATTTAACTGCCCGAGAAACTCACTTGAAATTTCAATGATACACCTGCATTTTGATGCAGAGAAGGACGGGAGGAAACAGAAGAATTAAGACTCATTTCCAGTTTTTCACGCCCCACACTCTTCCTTTCCTTCCCATTGAAAGCCAAAACCACAACTAAACAAATTCCCGTGTTCCTCCGCTGAAAGTCAGCACAAGTCACACTGGCAAATTCCACGGGGTGGGGGGGGGGTGAGGGTTATTGTGTGTTTGTGTGGGTAGACGTGCACCTGATGGAAACGGGGTTGCTAAAAAAAAATCCTATGCTTGCGCTTGTAGTATATATTCTAAGTTTTCGTTCTCTTTGTTTCATGGGCGAGATAGATGGAGGCTTTTGTTTTTTTGTGAGGTATGGTTCCAAGGCTGGTGAATGAAATATAACTGGTTATCTTGTCTTTGGGTAGTCCGGGGGAATGCAGTAGCTGCTTTATTTTATGAAGGGTTGATTTACCCAAGGAAGGTTTAGAGAAGATTTATTTTTGCTAGGGAAAAAAATCTGACCTGCCTCCCTTAAATTTTTCAGCAGTTCAATGTGTCCTACTCAAATTAAGAAAGTCTGTAGCCAAACAAAGTTTATTGGACTTGAGAGTTGCAGCTGGAGTTAGGCAACATTTTTGAATTAGCTGTAGTGAACCTATGGGTAGGGGGGGGTAGTGTTGTCTGTATCAGATGTGGAATGGAAGATCGTTAAACCCTTTCAAGAACTTCATTTCTGCCCAATGAAGAGGTTTTGGCATGGAGTCCAGTAGACTTTGGAAGTTTCCGAATATTTTAAGTTGGCTAGTTCAAACTTTTATGGAAAGGGAGAAGTAAAGGACAAGAATGGACAGGCTACCCTATAGACCCAGTGTGTGGGAGGCACCTTCAAAGACTGATGTGAGACCCCATTGGGAATGGACAGGGGTCAGGAGTATGTTCATCATGAAGCATTGGTTTGACAGTTCTTGACAGACCCCAGCACAACTGCAGGCCAAGGTAGGTGGTCAAGACATGGGTTTAAAGCTGCATTTCAAAAGCAGTAGGAAGGCACTGCCAGACTGTATTTGCCTGTTCTGATGGAAGGAAAGAGGGTGATGCATTACAGTGGAAATGTGGCAAAAGGCAAGCAGCCTGTGAGTGCTGAATCCCACTTTCAAAGATGCTTTACAGAGCTCGTGAATCAAAGTACTGCTCTACTGTAGACATCTTGGAAAGTGAAAGAATTCTAAGGTGTTCCAGACTTTAAAAATTATTTAACAAAAATTTAGATACTTTAATGGTTCAGTTTGTTAGTTAGATTTCTTTTTTAACTTTTCGAAAATTTAGAAGTGGAGAGCAGAGTGTTATGTGTACCAACTTCAACAGTTCCCAACTGGCAGTCTTGCTCCTTCTACAACCCTAGCCCTTCCCCACCCCACCTCACTCTGAGTATTTTACAGCAAATCCCAAACCTTATATTATTTCATATTTTACAAACCATAAGTATGTCAATATGTATCTCAAAAAGATCAAGACTATCTTTTAAAAACATAGCTGCAATACCATTACCACACTCCAAAAAAAGTGGTGATTATTTCCTCATTATCATCAGAGTTTCAGGCTATATTCACATTTCTCTGATTATCCTATAATTTCCTTTTTTAAAAGTTACTATATTTGAATAAGGAGCCAAACAAGTTCTATTCAACATGCCTAGTTAATATGTCTCTTTAATCACTTTTAAATCCTTCCCCCATCTCCCAAGTGTTTTGTTGAAAAAAAAAACAAACGGTCATTTGTTTAATAGAGTTTCCCACAGTCTGGATTTCGCTGGTTGCATCTCCATACTTTGTTTCTAATTTTAAGTACTTGTCATATTTATTTGGTCTTTTAAAGTCCTTAAGTGAATATTTGTATAGTGATATGCCACAGGAAATCAATAACCAAGTAGTAAAAGTGTGTAACACAATAAGATAGTCTTTGGGTGTGGTTAGACAGCAAAGAATGAGGCCTTTTGTGTTCTCTGGAGTTTATCAGGGACCCTGTGCAGGTGGGACATGCCAGCCACACCTGGGCAAATGAAAAGATCCAGGCCCTGTTTTCTAGTAGCTCGATGCCAGAAGGAGGTGTCACCTATTCATCTTTCAGCAAATATTGAACATGTAGTGGTTTAAAAGGATTCATTAAGAGTTCTGCGTGTCAAGTATGAAATATTAAGCAAATTTTCCTACCTGAGTTGCTGACTTTTCTGACCCAAAGACAGTGAAGGTGTCCGCCGTGAAGGCATGTGCTGTTCTGCAAAAGGCCCCAGATTGGTCTGGGAAGCAGGACAGGAGCTGCCCCTTATTTCCACCTCTGCCCCTGGCTTTCTCCTCCCCCTCAACACCCTTCACTTTCTGGGATGTTTTTCATCATTTTACACGTAATGCCTGGCACAGGGGCTGGTGCCGATTATTTATCTAACGTCAGTTTATTAAGCACTGTGCCCAGCGCTGAGCCGGGGAGGCTCTTGGGCTGCCGAGGGGCATGAAGATAGGCAGAGTCCCCTTCCTCCTTGAGGAGGCCTAATCTGGGCAGATAATTACAAAAACATGTGAAATAGTAACAGCGACAATTGACAACTGTTAGGAAGGACAGAGGAACAGTGAGTGCCCCTAGTGGGAGGTTTGACCTTGTTGGGAGGTCAGTGAAGCCTTCCGGAGGGAGGAGGAGGGGTTGAGCCCAGGCTGGAAGAAGGAGCAGGAATGAACAAGGAGTCATGAACACTGGAAAGTGTCTTCTAGACGTGTGGGCTCAGGGGTCACTGATGACTTTGCGGAGAGCTGTGTCCCAGGAGTGCTGTGGGCAGGAGGCACACCGAAGGGGTGAGACGAAGGGGTGGGAGCATGGTATGGAGTTGATGCTGAACCCAGATAACTCTTTGGAGAAGTTTGACTGTGAGGGGGGAAGAGGGAATAAATGGGGGGTATGAGGAGGCCAGTGAGGTGTTTTTGTTTTTTACAGAGAAAGAAGACATAAGGTCCGTAATATAAGGGTCCTGGAGGGGATGGGACCCAAAACACAGGTGTGAGGATTAGCCGTAGATGGAGGGAAAGACAGCTTTCTCTATGGCAGTGTTGTTTTAACTTTTTATTGTGAAAGTTTTCAAACGTACACAAACTTTTTGACCTCAACTCATAGTAACAGATGCATCATAATTGAAACAGAAGCTTTAAGAAACAGTAAATACTCTTAGGATGTACAATAGATGCTGTTTTCTATTCTTTTTATTGTATTTTTAAATGTTGGTCAAGACCCCCTAAATTCAACGGCAGTTTTAAAATGGTGTATCAGCAGGAGAGGGTGCAGCTGTAGGTAAATTTGCATGTTTGGTAGTTGGCAGATGAGTCTGATGGTGTCTGTGTGCTCTGTAGACAGTGGGGGGTGGGAAAGGGGTGGGGGTGTCTGCAAAGGTAGGGGGAAGGTTTGGAAGCTCTGTGGGAAGAGGGAGAGCGTGTTGCCCAGAGAAATGGGGCTCATGGTGTGTATGTTCAGCAAATACTTGGAGAGTGAAAAACCTTCCAGGTGGCAGTCTAGACTGACTCAGGGGAAGGAGCTGGGTTTGGGTCAGGCCAGAGGAGAGAAGCTGGTGTGGAGAGCCTGACCCTCAGAAGGCAGGAATCCCCATAGAGCAGCTTCTGTCCAAGAGTCTAGAGGCTTGACTTCTGTTGCCCCTCATGCATTCCCTACAAAATCTTCAGAAATTTACATCACTCTTCCAAGACCTGCACTGCCTGTCAGCAGATGACCTTACCTACTCTTCTCTGAGAAAAAAAGGCCATCAGAAGTGAACCTCACCTTGCCTCCATCTCACTAATGACTTCTCCATGAAGATCCACCCCTTTGCCTCTTGTCCTTCTTCAAAGCCAAGCCCTCCACCTGAGCTGTTTCCCTCCCATTTCCTAGGACCTCGAGCCACTTCCATCCTCTCTTTCTTCGTGATCTTTAATGCCTCTTCTTTGGCATCGCCTCTGAGCAAGCAAGTTCCCTCAACTTAAAACAATTTTCCTTTTTGTCCTTTCATCTACCCAAGCGAATGCTCTTTTCTCCTTCTCTTGTCAATAGATTTTAATTTTATTTATTTTTTGAAAAAAATGTTGGGGGGAGGTAATTAGGTTTATTTTTTATAGCTTTGTTGAGCTATAAGTGACATATACCACTGTGTGAGTTTAGGGTACCCATTGTGATGATTTGACATATGTATATATTGTGAAATGATCACCATATAGTTAACACATGCATAATTTCATATAGTTACCTTTGTGTGTGTCTGTGTCTGTGTCTGTGTCTGTGTCTATGTGTGTGTGGTAAGAACTTTTAAGATTTTCTCTCTCAGCGACTTTCAGATATACATTACAGTATTGTTACCAATAGTCACCATGATGTATGTTATATCCCCAGAACTTACTCATCGTATAACTGGAAGTTTGTACCCTTTGACTGCCTTCACTCATTTCCATCCAACTCCTCACCTCCCACCCCACCCCTGGCAGCCACCAATCTACTCTCTGTTTCTATGGGTTCAGCAGCACGGCTGGCGAGATCTTAGTCCCCTGACCAGGGATCGAACCGTGCCCCCTGCAGTGGAAGCGCGGAGTCCTGACCACTGGACCGCCAGGGAAGCCCCCAGATTCAATAGACTTTTAAAAATAGTCATCTACGTTTGCTATGTTCGGATTCTCAATTTCATTCCTTCCTTAGCCATCTGACTGCTGCCTCTGCTACTTTATTTGAAAATCCCCATTCCCTCCTAACGTTCAAGTCCATTGTTCAAGTCCATTGTTCTTTGTAGCTCTAAGCACTGGATGACCCCTTCTTCTCAAAATATGGCTCCCTGGTCCTGTCAGTTCTCTGTCCATCCCTGATCACTGTTCCTTGTCTTCTTCATAAGTTTCTCTCCATCCACCCCTTAAGTATCCACAGGGCCAGATTTCTATCCTGGTACCCCTTTTCTCGTTCCTCGAACCTCCTCTGTTGAGCTCACCTTCCCCTCCCAGGGCACCAGGTCCTGTCCTTATGCTGACTGATTCTCGAATCCCTATCTCCTCCTTCCACTTCTCTCCTGAGCCCAAACTTGAACTTCCAACACCTTTTTTGATATTTCCGTGTCTCCATATTTTTACTGTACAAAATATCTCATATTTTAAGATGGCTTAAAATGAAGTCCTTATTGTCCCAATGATGTCCTTTTTCTTCTACATAAGTTTCAGTTTATTACTGTGTAGCAAACCAACCCCAAACTTACTGGCTTGAAACAGCAATAATTCATTATTTCTCACAATTCTGTGGGCTGAGCTGGGGCTGGAGTCTCCAAGACAGCCTCCCTTACATGTCTGGGGCCTTGGTGCTGCTGTCGGCCTATGTACCTCATCTCCTCCACACAGCCTCTCTCCCACTTGGTCCCCTAGCATTCAGTAATTGGGCTCCAGCTTTGCATGGTGGCTGGCTCCCAAAGGGGCAAAAGTAGGTGCCACCAGGCCTCTTAAGGCCTGGGCCAGAATTGGTACAATGTCACTTCATTTGGTCAAAGCAAATCATAAAGCTGCCCAGATTCAAGATGGGGAGAAAGAGACTCCACCTCTTGATGGGTGGAGCACAGGCATTCAGAGGGATGGAGGGAATTGTTGGCAGACGTTAACTCTTTGCAGATAATCTAGCATGCTGTATATAAATAGTTTTGCTAACTCTAATATGGCATTTACTATGTGCCAGGCAATGGCTGAGCATTTATACATATTACCCCATTGAGCCTTCACGACATCCCTGTGGTGTAGGTACTACTTGTTATCCCCACTGAACAGATGAAGAACTGAGGAGGTGAAGGTGACTTCCTCAGGACCGAAAGCTAGTAAGCAGTGGAGCCAAAATTTTAATTGAGGCAGTTGAGTTCCTGAGTCCAGGCTTTTAACACCACCTATCTGGTCTTGATACCACATCTGATCACACTCCTGACACCACATCCGTACTCTTACAAGCAGGAAATCAGAGTCATCCACAGAGCCTCATTCCTCCTCACTGGGCCACCCAGTCTGCAAATACCATTAATTCCCTCTCTCTCGCTCTCTCTCTCTCTCTCTCTCTCTCAGCTGGCTCCCTCTCTTCAGGCCTCAGCCCCCTCCTCATCTCCTCCTTGGGCTGTTGCTCTAGACCCCCATCTGGTCCCCGACCCCCGTGCGTACCTGAACTCCCCCAGTCCTCCATGCCTCAGCCACTTATTGCCCTAAAATTCAAGCTGATCGTGTCACTTTACCTAAAACTTCTGCTGGCTCCCTATTGTCTAATACTGTTCAGAGTCTTTGGTGTGGAAGCCAGGCCGTGTCCCCAGTGTGCCTCTCCAGCCTCATCTCCTACCATTGCCATTACCCCAGCTGCACCATACTGTGCTGTTACACCCATACTCGTGCTCCTTCACTTCCGTTTATTCATGCTGTGCTTATTAAATCAGAACTGACTCTATGCTAGGCGCTTTGCTAGGGGATGGAGGTGCTATACTGATGAACACACAGACAGGGCTCCCTTGGAGCTTACAGGCTACGTGAGGGATGCAGATGATTACAAGGTGGTGTGATATATACTATGATGGGAGAAATCTTGGGTGCTGAGCTCACACAGAGTCACCTAATCCAGAACAGGGGAATCAAGGGAGGGAGTGTCTTTTAGGAAATCGAAGCTGGATCTTAAAGAATTAGTGAAATCTAACCAGGTGAAGGGAGAAAGCAGAGTCATTCTAGCACTGTTCTAGGTGCTGGAAATACTGCAGTGAACAAAACAGACAGAAAGTTCCGGACCTCAAGCCTGGAGAGCTCCAGTTCCCTTGGCAGCAGAGACGGGGCATGTGCAGCAAACCTGTCAGATGTGTTGGACTAGGGCAAGCTTCTCAGCCCTGGCTGCGTGTTAATATCACACAGAGAGCTTTACAACACCCTGATGTCCAGGGCCTTCCCCTGAGTAATTCAGTCATGATGTCTGGGAGTGGGATGTGACGTTGGTATTTTTTAAAGCCCCCCAGGTGGTTCTGCTGGGCAACCAGGGTCATAAGCCACCGTGTTAGAGGAACTGAAGATCAGAGATGAGGTTAAGGAGGTGAGCAGAGGCCAGATGACCAAGGGTCTTGTAAATCCTGTTAGGAAGTTTTGTCTTAAACTTGAAGGCACTGGGATCTAGTGAAGTTTAAGCAGGATAATGACAGGATCAGGTGATTCCTACCACCCACCTTTTTTTTTTTTTTTTTTCCCCTTTAACAAAGGCTCAGTCTAGATTGTCTGTGCTGAATGGATTCACATGGAGCAAAAGTAAACTGATGTCCCTTTGGAGGCTGTTGCAGGAGCCAATGAGAAATGGTGGTACTGGGCTATGGTGAGGGGAGTGAGGATAGAGAAGGAAGAGGAAATGTCTGAGAGAGACTTAGAAGGAGACTAGACAGGACTCAGGGATTCACTGGAAGTAAGGGCTACAGGAGGGCAAAGAGTTGTGGAAGGTTCCAGCTTGGAGAGCTGGGTCTGTATTGGGCTTGGTGCCAGGACAAGCGGGTTTGGAGAAAGAACTGGTGGGTCCATGTGGGACCTGCTGCTTGCTCCCTTGTTCTGCTGCCTGCAATCTTGTGCTTTTTCTTCTCTGCATGACAGGGCACTTGTCTCCTATAAGACCTCTTTTACACATCTCTTCTTCCAGGAAGCCTATCTGGATTCTCCCCTCCATTGGCTCTGGGTGAGTGAGTGTCAGTATCCTGACTGTATTTACAGGTATCTATTCTGTAGCTTGGGCTCCTCCAAGTAGGAATGTGTTTTATTCTATGCCTAGCACAACACCTGATACACATTAATAAATGCTTGTTAAATAGATGAATAATGGATGGAGAGTTGGGCCAGAAGCAAGACTTCTCCTAGGAGTGTGAATAGAAGTGGGTCTGGGGGCTTGCTGTTCTCTTTCCTAGGGTAAAGGATGGAAGGAGTCCAGGGACAGAGAAGAGGATATTTGCTGAGCTGATCAGGAAAGAGGCCTAGTTAAAGAGGTGTCAAGCCACTGACTCTAAGATAGAGCG
Organism: Balaenoptera borealis; assembly: GCF_965194805.1. Taxonomy (NCBI): domain Eukaryota; kingdom Metazoa; phylum Chordata; class Mammalia; order Artiodactyla; family Balaenopteridae; genus Balaenoptera; species Balaenoptera borealis. The sequence continues at coordinate 76,788,094 of NC_138869.1, forward strand.
ATATGTAGTCAGCTATCTGAATTGTCTTCTTTAAATTGAGGTATAGTTATGTATAATATTATATAAATTTCAGGTCTACAACATAGCGATTCACAATTTTTAAAGATTATACTCCATTTATAGTTATTATAAAATGTTGGCTATATTCCTTGTGCTGTATAATATATCCTTGTAGCTTATTTATTTTATACATAGTATCAATAGTTTGTACCTCTTACTCCCCTACCCCTATCTTGCCCCTCCCCCCTTCCCTCTCCCCACTGGTAACCACTAGTTTGTTCTCTATATCTGTGAGTCTGTTTTGTTTTGTTATATTCACTAGTTTGTTTTATTTTTTAGATTCCACATTTAGGTGATATCATACAGTATTTGTCTTTCTCTGTCTGACTATTTCACTAAGCATAATACCTTCCAAGTCCATTCATGTTGTTGCAAAAGGCAAAATTTTATTCTTTTTTATGGCTGAGTAGTATTCCATTGTGCATGTGCACGCACACACACGTGTGTGTGTGTGTATCACATCTTCTTTATCCATTCATCTGTTGATGGACACTTAGGTTGCTTCCACATCTTAGTTATTATAAATAATGCTTCTATGAACATCATTTGGGTGCATGTATCTTTTCAAATTAATATTTTCTTTTTTTCAGATATATCCCCAGGAGTGGAATTGCCGGGTCATATAGTAGTTGTATTTTTAGTTTTTTGAGGCACCTCCATACTGTTTTCCATGGTGACTGCACCAATTTACATTCCCACCAAAAGTGTGAATTGTCTTTTGAACATAGTTTCAAATTTCTCTCAGGTCAAAAGGCACATAAATCTCTTAAAGCTTTTCTGCATCTGTTCTTTCTCTGATGTCTCTTCCTTCCAGTGAGGTGTGATGGTGGCAATAAGTAGACAGATCTGAGTTTAAATTCTGATTACTAGCTGTGTGACATTGGGCATGATATTTAACCTCTCTGAGCTCAGTTTCCTCCAACTAAAAAGTGGAGATAAAGAAAAAGATATATTTCTCATGGGATAGTTGTGATGTTAAAGTAACGTGTGGGAAAGTACCAAGTTTTGGGCCAGACCTGTAGTAGATCCTCAACGAGTGTTCCTTTCTGCCTTCCAGTCACCAGGACCTTTGTCCCTTTGCATTTCCCAGAGCTCAGGGTCAAGGATGGAGCCAGAATTTGCTGTGTATATTATGACTTTCTCAGAAAGGACCCTGTAATGATTCTCCTAGGAACAGGTCTCTGGCCTTTCTGCAATTCTGGGGGATATTTGGCCAGAATTTACATGTAAGTAGTACTGCAAAAGAAAACCAAAGAATCCTATAAAGTCAGACCTGGGCAAGCCCTGAGGGATCCTTAAATTCCAGGACAAAAACTGGCTTACATAGTAAAAGGGAAAAATAAGGCTATGTAATGATTTTTTTTTTTTTTTAGTGACAAGTCATTCAGTTTAAAGAATTGTGTTGTGAGATCATATTCTTTCTTTTTCTTTTTTCTCCTCCCCCCCTTTTTTTTCAGTTTCTTTTATGAAATCCTTTTTATCTGTGATAGCTTCAGTTTTGAGAACCATTGATCTAATCTTACCTCCCTTTACAGATAAGGGAGTGTAAAACACTTGCATGCTATGTAACATTAATGGAATGTGAAGTATTTTCACAAACTCTAAGCTGTTACTTGACTGTAGGCTCCATGAGGGCTGTGGTGTGTCTTCTATTTTTCATACCCCATAATCCCTGCACACAGGCAGATCATGCCTGGCATGGAAGGCTCACAGTAATTATCTTTTGGAGGAATAAGTGAAATACTCAACCCAGGCACTCTAGAATCCTAGTTTGTGATGATATTTATTCTTATTGATGGAGCCAGTAAACTCCTTGTGGGATCCTCTGTCCTCTGTTGCCCAGCAGGGTAGGTGTTCAGTGAATGAGACCCCAGGTCACACAGAGTTCAGGCATGTCCAGGAAAAGATAATCCAAGAACCTGAAAGATAGCAGGAGCCACCAGGCCCTTCTCTCACATTATCTCATTTAATCTTCACGGTAACCTTGCCAGGAGGGTAAAAATTTGAAGCAACACAATTTTAAGATTCTTTAAAAGATACAACCAAATTTTAATTCCCAAACAGATGTGCACTTTTAGTACACATGATTGGGGGAATACCTTTTCAACCTCAGTTTTTTTCTTCAGTGTAAGGGGAATAGTGACCCACAAAGTTTTGAGATATGCTTCTGTAGAAATGGCTCATTTATTGAGATCAAGTGCTTTTAAAATGTCCTGGCAGTTGAAAGTTAGAGAAGAAGCAAAAAAAGTATTCCTCTTCAACTTTTCTGCCTAGAAGTTGAAAGGTTCTCTTCTTTAGATAGGATTTCATTATTTTCTACAAAACACCACTTTTCTGTGAAATACTATATGTTTTCAAACCACAGGTTCCAACCCAATAAGGACATGAAATCCATTTAGTGGATGGAAGTCTGCATTTTTTTAAAAAATGACAAAAGAAATAGAATAGAAAATGTCGGAGTGCATTGTACTGCATAAGCAGGTTTATAGTGTACATATACATTTTACATATACATATACATGACTTGCAGGATAAAAATGTATTTCTTTTTATAGGTTATGGTCAAAAAAGTTTGGAAAAAAATGGTTTGGTGATTGATGCCTTGCACATTATGGTGTTCAAACATGCTCATTGACATGGATAAAGCGATGTCTTTGTGTCATTATGATGTGATAACGATAAGGAAATGTGGATGCACAGTGGGAACGCATTTGTGCTGCAGATACTTTCTCCTCCTTCATTTGTCAGGATAATGAACGCTTGCTTGCAAAAAGTGAAAGATGCCAATTTGGATGTGGGAACAATGGCACGTAAAGTTCAGGGATGTGGCTGTGTGACGGGAGCTACAGCATAAGGCACATGTGGCTCTGACATGTGTGAGTTCCACTCTCTGAGAGGGATCCAGTGGTCCGTGACCTGTCGTAATTTGAAATTTGCTGGGGCACAAATCTGAGCACATCCTAGAAGGCCTGTGGCTGGGGAGAGACAGCGATTTAGCTCATGAGTGAGCCACGGCCCCTGCCCTCCATCTGCATTTCAACAGAGCATGAGAGTTTTTCTATTCTTTGTCTTAAGAGCACAATTCTCTTAAAGTAATAAAAAGTTTGTTTCTGTGTGAAGAATGACCACAAAGTGAAAGGTGAAGTTTGAGTGAAACTTGGGATCTGAAGATAAGCTGAGAAAGATAGCCTCTTGACAAAAGTGTGATTCCCCAGAAAGCCAAAGCTGCTGCGGGTATTCCGGTGTTCTACAAGTTGGCGATTCCTGGTGCTTTGTGTAGGTAGTTCTAGAGGCTGTCAGGGGTCTATGCAATATGCTTTGCTGCCTTTTTAGAACCTGTGGGGTAAGCATTGATTTGAGGCAATATTCATTTAATATATAGCCTCTGGAAGATAGAAATTTAGAATGTAGAAATCTTCACTTTTGTTTAAAAAGAGAAAACATGTGTATGGGTCTTGGGGGGGTTGTTTTTTTGCTTATTAATTCTGATACTTCTTGATCCATTGCTTTAGGAATGACTGTGTGACTTTCTCTGCTATTTTCTTTAGGATTCTGGGTTGTCTGTCTCATGTCTTCCCAGAGCTAGTCCTTCCCACAACTCTGGGAGGGAGAGGAAGAATTGGGGGCAGGAGAAGGATTATCAGTGGACAAATCAGGACCAGAGTCTGCTTCTTCCTTCACATGTCGATGCTGACTCTTTTGAAAGAAGGGCAATAAAGTCACTTGTGGGTTGACCCACGTGCCCTTCTTCTAAAACATGTAAATTATATAACTGTGGAGGTCGCCCCCATTCCCATTCTCCAGTAGTTGTTGACCTAAAGCTTCCATTCTGTAATGTGCCTGTGAGTCATAATTGCAACTGCAGAAAGAGGGGGAAAGAGAAGAAAAGGGGAGCAGCATGTTAGTTTATCAGGAAATGAGAAATAGCGCCTTGCTTTTTATTCAAAAAAAAAAAAAAGTGAGGCTGAGATTCATTCATTCATTGCTGCACCGTGGGTGTCACGAGGAGTCTGACTCTGCTGTCTCACCTCTGCACGTGCAGAGGCTAGGTGGGCACCTCACCTGAACATCATCAGGTCCAGGGGAAACTTGTTCTTGCCACCTGACTGTCATCGATTCAGTGACCATTTGTTGAGTGCCTGCTACCTCCATCACCTGGATACAGAAAACACTCAATGAATGTTAAAGTGTTGATGCAAGATGCTTTATTCGGCCCTGCGATGAGAGAAAGATAAACATGAAAAAAGCTTAGTCCTCGTCTCCTTGAGGCTCACCATACAGGGACAGACAAGAAGACAACTAATTATAAGTCAAGTCGACTGCAGCATGTGTTATAAAGGAGAGAGGAAATTCTGTGGAAGTACAAAGGGAAGAGGGAGGAGGGGCACAGAGAGGAGTGAGGGAAAGTGAGCAGGCAGGGGAGGTACCCAGAGGAAAGGGATGCTAGCAATGGGAAGAACAGGAGCAGAGCAGCGTGGGTACCAGTTGCATTTGAGGAACTTGGATTATTGCCACGTGGCAAGAAGGAGTCAGGAGGTGTGTCGAGGGGTGTGGTGGAAGATGGGGCTGTTGCCTGCAGTCATTCCCAAGGCACCGGGGACCATCAGAGGTTTTGAGCAGAGAGCAAGGCATCGGATTCTTTGTGTTTTAGGAAGAGAAGTTGAAGAGGATGGACTGGAGCAGGGCTAGTGCCATGGGAGGCTACTGTAGTGGGTCACTGGATGAATGACAGGGCTTGACCGAGGGCAGTGGAAATGAAATGGAGGTTACTCCAGAATGATTTGCACTTGAAAGCCAATCTGTGAATTTATAATGGGCATGAACCTACCCAACCGCTCGAATGATTAATTCAGCTGGCCAGAACACAGCTTTTTAAATTGAAGTACATTAATAATCAAAGGATTATTTGGTGAAAATGGAGTTAAGGCAAAAGGAGTTGGATGGTCTGAAAGGACCTTTTACTCCATCTATAGCCATTTTTGCATAGCAGTAATAACACAGCTTAGTCTCTGGCCAGTTGTTGCTCTTCTCTGGAGAGATCCTTGGCCTGCCACAGCAGGAGGAGCCACTCCCCTTGCCAGCGCTGGAGAGAAGCTGGCCCGAGGCGTATTGGAGGATCTTTTGGTTTCAAGAAAGGGAACTCAGTCATCAATGAGCAAGTAAAATGGGAAATAATTATAAGGACGGGGAATCTTCCAACCCTAATACTAGAAAAGCAGCCAGACCTCCTGGGACTTAGAATATCTCAGGCAGTTTCCCCTCCCCACTTCCCTCCCTCTACGTCCACTGAGAAACTGCTTTCTTCTTCTTCCAGACACATTGGCCTTTCTGTTCCCATCCACTTGCATGGGCCCCATTATAACTTCTCCAAACTGGTGGCCTTGACCCCTAGTCTTTCCAGACTTACAGTCTGCTTCTCACAGCTGACCCAGTTTCTGTGTCTCAAGTACTAATAATAGAAGAGAGGTTCCCATTTGTCCAAGTTGGGTCAGGGGCCTATTCCTAATCTAGTCAGGCTGAAAATGTGACATGATAGATTCTTAGAGAGAAAAAAAAAAATGGTAGTCAACCCTGGATAACTCTAGTATACTGGTATTATTGTTCAGCTTTTCTAGACTTCATGAATAATTCACTGTACTCGTTGTCTTTTGCTGTATAACAAAGTACTCCAAAACCTAGCAGCTTAAATAATAAGCATTTATTATATACCCAGTTCTGTGAGTCCAGAACCCAGGAACGGCTTAGCTGGGTGTTTCTGCCTCAGAGTCAGTCAAGCTGTCCCTTGGGACTGCAATCATTTGAAGGGTGGGCTGGGGGATGATTTGCTTCCATGACAGGGAGAAAGCCTCCTTTCCTTATTGGCTCTTGGCTATTGGAGACCGCAGTTCCTCGCCATATGGGTGTCTCCATAGGCCGGGTATCCTTAGGACATGGCAGCTGCCTTCCCCCAGAGCGAGTGTTCCAGAAAGAGCACCTAAAATGGAAGTTGCAGCCTCTTATAACCTACCCTCAGAAGTGACAATCACCTGCCCTATTCTGTTGGTCACACAGACCAACCCTGGTACACTGTGGGAGGGGGATACACAAAGGTGGGGATGCCAGGAGATGAGGCTCTTTGGGAATCTTCTTGAATATTAGTTACCATACTCAGTCAACATTTATTTAGTGCCTTCTTGTGTGCCAGGTGCTAGGAATTGAGAGCTATGTGACATAGAGTTTCTGTCCTTGAGGAGCTCACTGTCTGGTGGGGGGATACCTTTTAAAAACACCACCATGTGTCTCCTGAGCTATCACACTTATCCTCATGAAATTCACATCTGTTCATAGCAGTCTCTTATTTAATCATCCTCAAATGGGTCCCTTTCTTGCCCAGATGTTTTGTTTTTTTAAGTTTAAATCACCACCACAGTAAGAAATACATTTTATATCACAAACCAGTATATACATAGACACATTTATATTGGGAACAAATTTCACAATAGAGTTTATACCCTCAGTGCCCGCAATATATTCAAATATTTTCTATTCTAGGCAATTTCATTTTTGTGGAAGCTGGTCACACTCTCATGGATTTCACAACCTATCGCATTGTGACCTGCAGAGTGGAAAGTGGCAGCCTAAAGGGTCATACAGACTCTCTGCCATGAGCAGCAAAGCCCCTCACCATCTACTTGTTTGCAGCTCCCCCCTCATTCATATTTAATAATGACTCCCCCACATAAAGTTCCTCTACCTGGAGCTCTCTCCTCTCCTTCCCCACATGGTTTGGAGAACTCTTATTCATCCTTTAAAACCCAGCTTTAAAGTGACCCCTCTTCCCCTCTCTCCTTGGAAAGACTGGCCTGCTCCATCCTCTGGCCCCCAGAACATTTCACTGACACTTGGTCCCTCCTGCACTTCCAGCCTGTCCTAGGGCCAGCTCCTCCAAGCCCACAATATATTTTCACTGAATCTCAGTACGTTTGGGAGGACATTGAGCAAATTAGCATCACACAAATGACGATGCTGCAAATGAGCAGTGTGCAGAGTTGGGGGGTGTTGCAGGCAGGTTTCCTGTCGATGGAGCCACGTGCTGCAGAAAAAGGATCCCTCCCCCTGCGAGTCCACTGTCTCCCCCGCGCATCCATCACAGGTACAATTCGCACCGGAACTTGCCGCTTAGGTTCATTGCTGTGGTTCATTTTAGCTGGTCTGGTTTCTTTTTGTTTTTTGGGTTTTTTCCCCTACTTTTTGCATGTGCTTGTGTCGATGGGGACAGCCTAGCGAGACATGGAGCTTTAGGCAGCACAGATAGAAAGGCCTCTATATCTGCACCCGCCCTGCGGGAGGGGGGTTTCCTTTCTGAAGTGGTACGGAAGGAGGGTTTTGAGGTTTTTGAATATTTGCTTCTAAGTATCTTAAGTAAGAGATTTGTTTGCCCACATTTGTACTATCTTGGCAAGCTAGCAACCCGACAATATTTTCTGGTTGGTTTTGCCTATACGTGGTTTTTATTTTTGAGGGGAAGAAAAATTTACACCTTGGTTAAATTGTACTGAAATACAATGGCTGTTTTTTAAAAATTGCTGTTAACTTAAAGGGTTGAAGCTAATATGATTTCCAGGCTCATGGGAATCGCTGATAGACTATGCTGTGAACCATAACCAGAAATGGAAAAAAAAAAAAATTAGACATGAGCAAAAGCAATTAAATTATTCCTTCTTCAATATTCTCATTTCTGCATTTGTCAACGGCTGGGTAACTGCCCAAGGATATGCTGACTTCCTTGTGGTGTGTGCATGTTGGGGGAAGGGAAGTGGAGGGGGAGACAGACTGTAAACAGATCATTACTGTAGAGTGTGATAAATAGTATAATAGAGTACATATCACATGCATAGGGAAGGGAGTCATTTGTTCACTTTCAGCAGTATTTTTCAAATGAGTGTTGCCTCCCTTAGTGGATCATGAAATCCATGATGTATAAAGTGGCAAACAGCATTTTTTAAAATGGGATGATAGAATGAAATAGATCAAGTTACATCCTCCATAGTAAGTTTAGATATTGTTTTCTGAAACCTTCATTTCAGTTATATATCTATTGCATTGGAATGTGAAATTTATTTCTTGAAATTGAATCTCAGACAATGTTTTGAAGCCACTGATGAAGCGGTGGAGGAAGTCTTCCCAGAGGAGGTAGCATTTGAACTGGACCTTGCAGAATGGTGGGCTTGCCCCAGAAGAAGGACATTCCAGGCAGAGGGAAAAGGATATGCCCAAATGGAGAAGAGTTTGTTCTTGTTCAGGGATAGGTATTCTCTGTGATTGGACTGCAGGGTACCAGGAGAGGAGCGGCTAGAGATGCACCTGGGAAGACAGGTGGAGCTAATAAACCACTTGTAAGTACAAATATCAGGGCCTCAGCTCTCCCCAGAAACTCCATTTTTCTAGTGATGGGTTTGGCCTTGAGAATCTGTATTTCTAATAAGCTTCCCCAGGCAGTGAGGTGCTAATGGAGGTGTGACATGAACAACTCTGGGTTTTCAAAAGGTGATTTTGGGTAGTAATTTAGATAGAAGATTAATTGGAGGGAAGTAAAATTGGGAGGCCAAGCAAGAGGTAAGGGCCTGAATTTAGGTGAGTCAGTTAGTGGCGAAAAGGGGCTGGATTTGAGGGAGATTTTGGAGGTGGGTTGCATGGGTTAAGGTAGATGAGAGAATAAGAAGGAATCATACACGATCCTAAAATATGTTGAGAGTACATGTCCTTTGCTCTGATTGCCCATCTCTGAACAACCTCCTTGCTGTCTTAGACCTGACTCAAGTTAATCTAACTCACAAGGGACTGATCAATATACCCAAACTGCTGGTTGATTAGTATGATTTACAGTGAGGGAGGTGTCTAAACCTTTTTGGGTACAAAAGTACTTGTACCTTTGTTCAGTATCAGAGTACCTGGGAAATGGCACTAGTAATTAGAAGATTTAGGAAAGAGAGAATTGTATGGTCTGAGGGGTATTTCATGGGAGCTCTACAATTGCCTTATTAACTTTACTATGCTCACATAATGTGATCGAAATACTTGTGGAGGTGATACAGTGTCTCTACTCCTTCAGTGTTTTTCTTCAGTTGTTGAGGATATATCTTGGTGCCTGCTTTGTACCGACTTATTTATTTGTATTCGACTTGTTTTTACAAGTCATCTTTTAGGGGTGGTTCTTTCTTCAGATGTCTTACCTCTTAGTTTCATTTTCAGAAAGGACACTGACATTTATTTATTGAGCAAGCCCCTTTGCATGGGTATCCTATCTTGAAGGCTGACTTTCTCACCAAATTCTGAGCTTATGAGACCTCTCTTCCACTGCCTCTACAACCCACCATCCTCCTGGGCGTGGTGGAGTGGAAGGGACGCTCTGTTGAGGAGATGTTGGGAGTTCTGGTACCACAGGGGCCTGGGAGCTGGTGAGTGACACCTCCAAGGCATGTGTGTGGCATCCTCCTAACCTGATGACTGTCCTCCCCCTCACATACTCTGTGGGGAAACAGGCTGGATGTGTAAGACAGCAAGGCCAGTGGGAGTGCCGATGCCTCTATTTTTTTAAACAGTTCTGCTATATTCCTTATCCTTGTACTAGAAGCTTGTAGGAGTTCAGATTTTTTTTTTTAAAGTCTGTCAAGGAAAATAACCAGCTTGAAATGTGTCAGGACTAGAATAGCCTTAGTCTCTACAAAAATGATTTAAAGTGTTTATACTCATGTATCAAATAAAATAATAATGTAGGCAAGTTATTGAAAACATTTGTAATTACTCCGGCAATTTGCTTGTTTACCATTGCTTTGAAAACAGTTCCACGTTACTTCCTTTTTTTTTTCTTTTATTTAATTTATTTTTGGCTGTGTTGGGTCTTCGTTGCTGTACGTGGGCTTTCTCTAGTTGCGGCAAGTGGGGGCTATTCTTCGTTGCGGTGCACGGGCTTCTCATTGCAGTGGCTCCTCTTGTTGCAGAGCACGGGCTCTAGGCACGCGGGCTTCAGTAGTTGTGGCACACGGGCTCAGTAGTTGTGGCTTGCAGGCTCTAGAGTGCAGGCTCAGTATGTGTGGTGCACGGGCTTAGTTGCTCCGCGGCATGTGGGATCTTCCCAGACCAGGGCTCGAACCTGTGTCCCCTGCACTGGCAGGCGGATTCTTAACCACTGAGCCACCAGGGAAGTCCCCATATTACTTCTAATCATAGTATTAACAACCACAACAGTAATGGCAACTAATATTGAATGTTTACTGTATACCAGGCACTAAAACAAGGGTTTTGCATCCTAATATCATTGAACTCTCCCTGCTACTGACCCGAGATATACATATTGTCACCTTCACTATACATATGAGTAAACTGAGGTGACAGAAGTTAAAAAAAAAAAATAGGCCAAGTTTACATGGCTAAAAAGTGGCAATGATAAAGGTCTACTTGATGAGAGAGGAAGAGAGAGAGGGAGAGGAAGAACTTCTAAACCGTTAGGTGATAATGCCTGTGATCAACTGGGCAATGGTTTTATGTGGTTCAGGGAGACTTACTGTATTGCCCTCTTAATATATAGGTATCTAGGTAGAAATACACTGATTTCTTGTATTCTTTTTTTTTTTAAATAAATTTATTTATTTAATTTATATTTTTGGCTGTGTTGGGTCCTCGTTGCTGCACAAGGGCTTTCTCTAGTTGCGGCGAGCAGGGGCTACTCTTTGTTGCAGTGCACAGGCTTCTCATTGCAGTGGCTTCTCTTGTTGCAGAGCCCTAGGCACACGGACTTAAGTAGTTGTGGTATATGGGCTCAGTATTTGTGGCTCGCAGGCTCTAGAGCACAGGCTCAGTAGTTGTGGCACACGGGCTTAGTTGCGCTGAAGCATATGGGATCTTCCAGGACCAGGGCTCGAACCCGTGTCCCCTGCATTGGCAGGCGGATTCTTTTTCTTTTTTTTTATAAATTTATTTATTTATTTGTTTTATTTTTGGCTGTGTTGAGTCTTCGTTGCTTCGCGCGGACTTTCTCTAGTTGCAGCGAGCGGGGGCTGCTCTTCGTTGTGGTGCACGGGCTTCTCATTGTCGTGGCTTCTCTTGTTGCAGAGCATAGGCTCTAGGCGCGCGGGCTTTAGTAGTTGTGGCGCACAGGCTTAGCTGCTCTGAGGCATGTGGGATCTTCCCGGGCCAGGGATCGAACCTGTGTCCCCTGAATTGTCAGGCGGATTCTTTACCACTGAGCCATCAGGGAAGTCCCTGATTTCTTATATTCTTATACATCTTGTGGATTGGGCCTGTTTTTCTTTTATCCCACAAGTACTGATTGAGAGCTAACTGTATACAAAGTACTCTGCTAGGCCCTTAGAAAATAAAAAGCCTTTGCGGAGCTCCCTATCCTGGACAGAACATGAGAGAGATATATTAGGTGGAATCATGTGAGATTGCCATTGGAAATTTACATGGGAAGACTTCACATGGTTCAACTCGACACATAATGAAAATGAGGCGATAGAATATTAGCTGAATATACTGACCTCTCGTTATGTTTCAGGCACCACGCTAAACATTTCATGTGTGCTAGTTCCCGAATCCTTAAAATAACTCTCTGATGTGAGTACTATAATTATCCCGGTTTTATAGATGAGGAAGTTGAAGCTCTGTGGGGTGAAGTGACTTGCCCAGAGCCACACACCTGGTGTGTGACAAAGGTGGAATTTGAACCCTGGTCAGTCTCAGTACACAGCCAGTGCCCTTAAGTCTCAGAATATAAGTACCTCAAAAGGTACAAATAAAAGTAACTACCTTATTTATGCACATTGAAAACTTTAAATTTTTTATGTCACAAACACTAACTTATCAGGTATATTTCAGATTTCTGTGATCTGGACACATCTGGTCATGCATATCACCACTTAATCTCCAGCATTTGCATTCTCCCCCTCTGAGAACAGCTAACCAACCAAGGGGAACATTTGGAGGAAGAACACAAAAAAAGAGGAACATTTCCACTTTTACTTGTTATGTGGACATTGGACCTGTTTATTTAGAGGCCCAAACACATGCTAGAATATATAAATTATAATTACAACTTCTTATTTTCTCCTGTGTCCAGTTGCCCTTCTTTCTAGGTCACATACACAGACGAGCATCATAGGAGTGAACATTTAATTGTACATAATTAAATTGTAGGCAATACAATTAAAGTTTTTTGCATATAGTCAAGCTATTTTAAGAACTTTCCTCTTTAGAGGTTTCCTAATCTTACATTCAGATACCAAAATCCTGTCTATATAAACCATAACCTAAAATTTTATGTACAAAGGGATATCACTTTTTAAAAATGTTACATTTTTTATTTACATGCAAAAAATTTAAGAAGTTGTTTTTTATTATTAAATGATATCGATTTTCGTGTTACCTGGTGAATCTGAGAGTCTCCCCACTGCTGTCCCAATATTTTTTGACCCCCCCCTGAAATATTTTAAATTAGCTTTGACAACTGGCATTCTCAAAGTAGGTCTTCCCCAATTACAGGGTGGTCCCCTCTGCCTATGCCACACCACTGAACTTGGTTTATATTGAAACATCAAGGACTGCTTGTTCCTAGGATCCTTTTTGGGCCTTGAAGAGAGGGTGAGTTGAGGAGTCAACCATGCTTGGGTTCCCCCAGCCCTTATTAGACTGATGACCTCAGGCAAATTACAGAAACCACTGGGAGACTCATCTGCAAAAATCTGGATAGTTAAACATTATTCTATCGGTTTGTGTGAAGGTTCATGCAATAATGTATAAGATAAAAATAAAGTATATAGAATAATGCCTGGCAGCACTTAGTAGGCCCTCAATAAGTGTTAGTGCTCTTATATTTGGGCATTCATGAAAAAGCCTCCCATGCCCTATCCTCTTCCTGAATTCACCTCTTTGTTAGGTGATCTCTTAAAGTCAGATTTGTGTTTCTTAGGGGTCTTGGCCTATTTGGGAGAACAGCTTTCTGAAATCCATTAATATTTCATTGGAGCTGTGGAGCAACAGCTGTATAACTTGCTTGGTGGGCCCTAATTGCAATGAATAATCTATGGACTCTTTTGAAATGTAATTCTTCAAAATGTGTATTATAATTAAACTCCAGCCAATACAAAGGCACTTTAAAACAGGTTTTAAAATTTCCCAAGCCAATTAGAAAACTGGTTGGTCCAACTGTCAAGTGTAGAGAAATATGCGAATTTATGCAAAGACTGCTGTTCCAGGAAGACCTTGGCTGAATGTGAACACAACACACATCTTCTGAGAAAACACCTCGATGTACTATGTGACACTAAATCATTGACTGTATTTATTAAGGCGGGTCTAAATACAAAGCACACATTGTGAGTGACAGAGTGGCAGTTACTAGAACAAGATATGTTTTGTTTTTTAAAAAGATCTTCTATCTTAAATATGACAACATTGTATGCCAACCTTGACATACTTTGTGCAGTAAAATAGCATAGTTACAGTATCCTTCTAAAAGCAAACAAGGTGTGCTACCATTATGATTTTTAATGCTAAGGGGATATTATATTAGAAACTAACAAATTCCACTTAAGTAATTTAAATCTAGGGATAATTTTATTTAGAACTCAACAAATATCTGGGGGATATGGGTTTGAGCTTTGCTGTTTATCAGCAGGACCCCATTGCTATATGCATTACAAACTAATTTAAAATAATTTTAGAGTATTTCTGGGGCTTACATATGTATTTTTTAAAATCTGAATCACATTTTTGTACAATTTATCTTTTACCTTGATGTTTATTTAAAATAAAAGACAACAAAACCCCCACTATATTTTTGTGGGCATTTACAGGAAAAGTAAATGTAATTAACCTAAACCACAAAGGCACCCACTCCCAATCCACAGTCATAATTAACATTTATTTAAATTCTCTGGATGCTGGATGGTTTATGGAAACGTCTCAATTTGAGATTTGAGATTAAAAATGGGTAGTAATTATACTTGGACTACAGAATGTTAAAAGTTTGGGTAGCTCTCTCTCTTTTTTAACCTATTCTATTTCACTGGATGTTTGGGAAGCTCTCTTTTTAAGACTGGGGATCACGTCATGAAAATTCCACAAATGTGGCAGTACAATTATCTGCAATAAAGAGAAAGCAGTGGGAACTGGATGTTTTGAGAGTGACTTACTTAGCTCCTCACCTTCATCTTGGCTGCTAAAGTTTTTTTGTTGTTGTTTTTTGTTTTAATGTTAACATACAGGTTTACAGATAAGGTTTCACTGCATTTTGGAATGGAAAGAGGGTGTTGCAAAGGAAAGCTTAGTAGAATTAAAAATTGGAATGAATCAGTTATTTGCCAAATAACTAAGTTAAAAGTTTTCATTTTTGTGTGTTTTTTAAAGCATATGCAAAAAGTGTGTACTGGAACATGTTCCAATTAGAGTTCTAAACAAATATTGTGTTTTTTGTTTTTAACCCCCCCATCGGCGCCCCCCCCAGCTAAAACTGGGGTGTGTGTGTGTGTGTGTGTGTGTGTGCAGGGCGCCTGCGGAGAATAGCACGCATCTTGTAGATCTTAAAAAAAAAAAAAAAAAAGCCAAGAACCCTGTTTCTTGAATAAACCACTGCATTTCTTGAAGTTAAAAAGAATCCCAAAGGAAACAGGAATTATCAGCTTTGGAGCTTGATTTTTCTAAAAAAAAAAAAAAAAAAAAAAAAAAAATTAATTGAAAAAATCCTAATCTTCACATTTTTTGCTAGGCGAGAACCGAAGTTTGGAGGTAGACGAGCAGGCGAGCGGTTTGCCCGGGCGCAGAGCATGAAGGCCGGGCGGGCGCGGGGAGCGGGCGCCCGCCGCCCGGCGCGGGGGTGAGCAAGAGAGAGAGCGGAGCGCGTGTGGCCGGCGCCGCTCGGCCGGGAGCTCCCGCGCCCGCGCCCCGCGCCCCGCGCCCGCCGCCGCCGCCGCCGCCGCCGCCGCCGCCGCCCCTGGTGCGATGGCGCAGAAACCCCGTTGACAAGGCACTGCTTTTTCATGACGGTGAGTTTCCCTTTGAGTGTATTATAATTTTGTGATAAAAATTTCAAGGAGAAAAAAAAAAAACACACACAACCTCCTTCCTCTGCCTCTTTCCTTCGGGGAGGGGAAAAGCGAGGGGGGGTGGCTGGAGATATATCTCCAGACAGAAAAGAAAGAGGAGCAAATTAAACACCGAGTTGCCAAAACCAGGATATTAGGTTTCAGCCCAGAGAGCTATTGGCTAAGGCTGTGTTTTTTTTTGGGGGGGGGGTGGGTTTGTGGGTGGGTGATGGTGGTGGTGGGTGGATGTTTAATGGACACGGAGAAAAGGGGAATCGAGTGTTTATGCCTTTCCCAGCGATGCCCGGGCCCCGGGAAGACCAAGTTCAGTGTCTCGGGCGGGGGCGCGGGCGGGCAGGGGGCGGCGGGGCCGGGCTGGGGGCGCCTAGGCGGGGTGGGGGCCCCGGCGCCTTTTTTTTTTTTTTTTTTTTCCTTTTCCGCGGATGCAAATTTCTGGAGCGGGGAGAGGGAGAGCCTGGGAAGGGGGATGGCGTGGCTGTTGGTGGTGGGGAGGAGAGGGGAGGGAAGCCGTTTAATGACTCATTGATTGAGCCGGTTTAAAATTAGTTGTGTGCGCGAGTGCGAGTGTGTTTTCCGCCCCCCCCCCCCGCCCCGAGCCGCCGGGAGCCGGGAAGGAGGGAGCGGGGCTCGGCGAGGGGAGGACGGCGCGGCGGGGCCGCGAGCAGGGGCAGGGAGGGCCAGGAGTGACGGCGAGCGAGGAAGAAAAATAAGCTTTTCCAATCTCCTCCCCTCGGTTTTCCCCCCCTCGTTTCTTCTCTCTCGGAAGCTCTTGGGTGTGAATCGCATTTTCTTTCTTCTCGGCAAAATGGACCCCGCGTCTCGAGAGGGGGAGGGGAGCTGGTGGGAGGGAGGCGGCGGCGGCGGCGGCGGCTGCACGGGGTTTATTTTTCATCCTGGCTTCCTCCTTCCCGCCGCTTGTGCGGGTGGCCGCGGCTGGGAGAGCTCGGGGCCGGCCGGCCTCCCCGGCCCGGTGCCCGGTCCGGCCCGGTTCTCGGCGCGCGCCTGCCGGCAGGACTGGCCCTTCCCCGTCGCCTCGCTGCCTGGGTCCGAAGCACCGCAGAGGACCCGCGGCCTGGCCCGGACGAGTCCTTGTGCCGCGCGGAGGACCCTCGGCCCAGCCAGGCGCCTCCTGCGGGGCCTGCGCAGCCAGTCCGAAGAGACGAGAGGCTCGGTGGCACTCTTTTGGCCGAGAGTGCGCGGGCCCGACGCGGTTCGCGCCCCCGGATCGTCCCGGACGCAGGATCTTGCGGGGGTTGTGCGGGGCGGGGTGGGGGGTGGCAGTTGGAAGGCGCTAAAATGGCGCTGGGCCTGGCCCGTCGCCAGGGCTGGTGGCGCAGTTGCTCCGCGGGCGCCATCTTCCCTGGCGGCGCGGGCGGCGCCCTTTGGGGACGCCTCGCCGCCCGCAGTTCCAGGCGGTCCGGGGCGTGGGGGCTACGCTCCGGGGGCCGAAATCTGTACTTGGGCCCGGGGCCGAGTAGCCTGGTCTTTCCCAGTGCCCCCAGACCCGAAAGGCGAGGCCGCCGGCTCGGAGCGGGAAGGGGCTGGGGCTGGCGGCATCTTGTTCCTTTTACCACTTGCGTTGAGGGAGGAAGTGGGCTGAGGGTCGGGCCTTGCAGCCGAGGGGTTCCCTCCCTGAACCCGCAGCGCCCCCCGCCCCAGTCAAAATTGGAGGTGAGGGCTTCCCGTCGTCTTCTTACGGCTTGAACCTGGACGGCTTTGCTTTCCCTGGCCCGGCTTCGGGCAGGGCATGGAGGCTTTTCGTTCATCCTCTTCCACTTCATTTTGAGAGTAAAGTCGAACCAGGTTACAAAACTGCAGAAAAAAGAGTCGAGGACAGTGTCTGTCTGCCTTCCAGTAGCGTGGTTCTGTATAGGTCCCCTATGTTAGTTTTTTTAGTTGGTTGTGTTTTCACAACCCTGGAGAGACTTTTCTTTAGTTGTCAAATTGTGGGAAGGTGATGGGTTCCAGTGATTTGAAACTTCTTTTTGGCTTTCATATCCCCTATTCCAAATGGTAGTAAATTACGATAGTTTCTTAGAACTCTGATCTGAAAAATTAAACTCGCCTTGAAACACCCCGGAGACTTTTTTCCTTTTCCTTTCTAAAAACAAAAACAAACAAAACACTGTATTTTGGTTCATCTCTTTCTGATCAGTATAAGACTTCTCAGTTCCCCCACTCATTAAAGTGTTTCCTTAGAAGCATTCATATAAGTATTTATCTGTCCTGTAGTAGCTGTTTATCAAGGTGTGTGTGGGTTTTAACTTTGTTTTCAGTTGTTACTGAAAAGATTATTGGGAGGAGGAAGAAGTCAGTAAAGCTCTGATCTCTCTAGGAGTCCACCGAGATGGAAAGTAAATAGTTAATTTCTGGTGGATAAAATAACATAGTGGCACCATTAGGTGTGTGCTTGTGTTTACAAATACTATAGTGGATGTTTTAGGCTCTTTAAGACCTACCATGTGTTGAACACTGTTGTATGCCAGGAACTGTATATATTTACCAGGGAAGGAACTAATAACGTTTGCCAAGATATTCGTATTGTTCAAGGTCTCGAAGTTTTAAGTGGTAGAATTGACAGTGGATCCCAAAAGCCATGTTCCTGGCTCTGTATCTGTGGTTTCCAAATCTGAGCATCAGAATCAACTGGGGAGATGTTTTAAAACACAGATTTGTGACATCCATTTGTTAGGGACAGTTGGGGTTTTTTCAAAAGGTCTAATGTTTTAGGCAGTCTCAGTTTTAAGATTCTGACTTTCAACTTCTCAATGCCCCTAACTCCCTCCAATTTTGAAATTCTGGCTCATCCAGGATCCCCTGAATCCAAATATGTAGGACTCTGTGTTATTCCAAAGCTCTCCAGGTGATTCCATTGTGACACAGATACACATTGAGAACATCACTGTACTACACTATGCACTGTGCTGCTGGCTCTCTTGAATTGGAACATGAGACTTAAGGTCTATATCATTTTGAGTTTCAGCACAGTTTTATTGCTCACATTATTTTAATTTTTCTCCTCTGCCATTTATCAAATCGTTGAAATGATTTTCTTACAGAAAGAAAGCTTAAGTATCACAAGCCTTTAAAATCTTAGTACATATTTAAAAGTATATAATTTCATTCTACTAGAAGTTACATAACACACTGGCTTCTAGGTCTAGCTGGGCCATCTAGTTTAGTCAAGACAGCTATGCAACAAAAATATTGATAGAACTGAATCTAGGATTGATACAGAATTTAGGAGTAGGGTAGGAAATATCCTGAAATAAAAACCTAGAGATAAATCCTTGAAAGGAAGGGTTCTTTCTGATTTTGAATTGGGAAGGTATTTTTTGGGTTTTGGGAAGTAGGATGGGGAAGTTATTCTAAACATGAGACCTGATAAGAACAGAGTATGCATTAAAGACACAGAAGGTCAGGAAGAAACATCCAGAGCAGGTAATGAATAGCCAACCAGACCAAAATGAGAGAGAACTAAGTCAGTGAGGAAATCATTAACTTCTCCGGAGCAAGGACCACGTATTTTAGTTATTTTGTGCTTTTCTTTCTTTATTCTAAAATTCTAAGATTTTCTTTATTCTAAAGTGTTTAGTGATTGCTAGGGGGAATGGTTGAAAAACTTTGATTTTTGATGCAGGTGTCAAAATTACATTATCTTTGTGTATATCCACGTTCCTCTGTCCTTCTACATTTTGAGAAGTTTTATAAGGGGCAACTGTTGGATACCTGTGTGCAGTCTGTGTCCAGTCTAGACTAGTGAGTGGGTGGAGTCCTAGTATTTGTGTCATGTGGTGTTTCTCCCCTTGTTTTTCATGGTAAATGCCAGAGTAATTATTTTCTTTGACTAAAATCCAATAAAGCTTGAAAGGAGGGGAAATCTAAAATAAACCTGCCCAGAGAGAAAGAGTAGCTTCTTTATTTTAAAGTAGCCTTTAGTGAAATTCAAGACAGACAAGATCTCTGCTCTCATGGACTTTATAGTATAGTGGGAAAAACAGGAAATAAGTAAACACAAACAAGATAATTACAGATGAAGAAAACTTATAAGAAGTTAATAAGCTGGTGGGTCTAAAAGAGTGTGTTGTAGGGAATGACTATTTTGGCTAGTAAGAGTCAAGGAGTGTCCCTTTTGAAAAGGTGACATTTGAGCCGAGACTTGACACATGAGCTTGTGCTAGCCATGTGAAAAGCTGGGGAGACATTCTTGGCCTGGGAACAAGTGCAAAGACCTGAAAGGCCCAGAAGGGCGCGGGTGTTAGAACAGAGAAAAGCAGGAGAATGCAGTGACCTAGAGAGAGAGAGAGCAGGGCCTCTTATATTAGGGCTTGTGGGAGTTTTGAGATTTTAATGAAAATGAGAAGCTATTGTAGGACTTTAATTAGGACAATGATATGTTTTTGTTTTTAAATATCACTGGCTGCTCTGTGGAGCAAGAGAGGAAGCAGAGAGGGCAGTTAGGGGACTATTGCAATGGTCAGCTCAAGGCTGATAGTATCTTAGACAAGTACAGTGGCAGTGGAGATGGAGCAGAGTAGATGGTGGGTTTCAGATATATTTTGGAGGTTGAATCAGGAGTATTTTCTTCATGGGTTGACTGTGGAGGGAGAGAAGGAGGAATCAAGGATGGCTTCAGATTCCTGGCCTGAGCTTTGGTGGCTGGTGGTGCCAATTGCTTGTAGAGAAGACTAGGAGAGGGAGAGGTGTGAAGGGTGGGTTCTATGTGGAACCTTTTAGGTTTTTGAAAAACTTGTGAGACATCCAAGTGGAAAGTCAAGTAGGCAGTGAATATTCAAGTTGAGCTGAGTGGAGTGGACATAAATTTTGGGAGTCACTATCATAGAGATAGTATGTCATGGAACTGGTTGAGATCATTTGTGATCATGGAAGACTTAAGATCAAGCCCTAAAAGTTCCAGTGTGTAAAGCTTGGTTAAAGTAGACCAAGAAGGTTCAGCATTAAAGCAGGAGAGCGAATTATCCCTTTCAAGAAAAGAAGGACTGGTCTGCTCTGCCAAATACTGTTGAGAAGTTAAACAGTGAGGATAGAGAAATTCCACTTGGATTTGGCTCTCTTGACAAGTAGTTTCAGTGGCACATGAGGATGGAAGCCAGGTTGGAATGCATTGAGAGAATGGGAGTGAAGTGAATGTAAACTGCTTGTTGGGGAAGTTTTCTCGTAAAGCGAGGACAAACTGCACAGCAGTGGTTGGAGAGAGAGATGTGATCAAGGAAGCGCATTTTAAAAAAATGATGGGAAATAGAAGAGCATTTTCAAGTAGGCTAGCGAGAATATCTAATAGGGAGAGACTAATGCAGAAGAGAAATAAGACTACCAAGGGAGCAAAATTCTTTATTTTTTTATTTATTTGTTGGCCTCGCTGCACGGCTTGTGGGATCTTAGTTCCCCAACCAGGGGTTGAACCCAGGCCCCAGCAATGAAAACGCCGAGTCCTAACCACTGGACCACCAGGGAATTCCTGCCAAAGGAGCAAAATTCTTCAGAAGGAGAAAAGGAATTCAAAACACAAGAAGAGGGTTTGCCTTTGGTGGGAGCAAGATGACTTGCAGTCATCTTGCAGTGTAGCAGGAGAGAAGGCAAAAAATTGGCACAAGTGCAAGGAGGTTTAGGAACTGGAGATAGAATATAGGGCTTTCAGTTCTGGTGGCTTCTGTTTTCTCAGTGAAGTCTGAGGCAGGGCCAGCAACTTAAAGTAAAGGAGGAAAGGGTGTGGATGGTTTGAGATGCGGAGGACACCTCACCTTGGACAGCAAGAAGTGAACTCACTGGGACACCAGATAGAGTGGCTGGGCATTATTGAATGCCTGGATGTGGCTGGAGGTGGGGGGAGGTCTGAATTTAAGGTGAAACCAATCGACCCAGTTAGTTGTGTGGTTTTCTGCCACCAATGTTCAGCTATAACAAGGGAAGCAAAAGCAGCCAGGTGATCAGTTCAACCAAGATTGGAGTTTGGCCCCCCAGGTGTGATAGGAAGAGAGGAGCTAGGGAATTGAGGGTGGTTGCAAGGGTGTGATTAGTGATGAACCTTGGGATGTTATCTGGGTAGGAAAGCAAGAGAGGATAATGGGGGTGGGGGGCGAAGAATTTAACCATGAAAATCAGTTTTGGTTAATAAAAAGTGACTTAATGGGTAGAAAATTTCAGCCGGGGATGATGAAAAAGTTCTGGAGCTGGATAGTGACAACAGTTGTACAACAATGTGAATGTACTTAAAGCTAATGAACTGTACACTTAAATGGTGAATCTTATGTATGTTTTACCACAATTAAAAAAAATGAATTCGGGAGTTCCCTGGCAGAGCAGTGGTTAGGACTCTGCGCTCTCGCTGAGGAGGGCCCAGGTTCAATCCCTGGTCGGGGAACTAACATCCCACAAGCCACATGGCACGGCCAAAAAAAAGAAAGAAAGAAAAAGAATTAACATTTAAAGGTTTGTGGCAGGTACAGATGTTACTTGCACACTGCCTTGGACTATTTGCAAAGTACTATATTTTCTATGGAAGAAAGGTTTAGAAAGCATATCTCAAATTATTGAGGCTAAAGAGACAGTATCCCCTCTTATCATGGTCCCAAACTTGAGTAGGCATAACAGTCACCTGTAGACACAGAGGTTCTGGAGTGGGACCATGAAATCTTATGTTTCCCTGTTCACGCACTTATTCTAAGCCTTTAGCATAGCATTTAAAACAAGCTGGGCACTCAGTAAACATTTTCTGGCTAAATACTTAGACAGCCCAGGTAGAGTAGAATGATGGGAACCAAAGAAAAAACCATTTTTTGAGATAGGTAGAAATCAGCAAGGCCTTATAGTACATTGTGATCTCTGTGGGTAAGAGAAAAATCAGATTAAAGGGAGACAAATAAGGGAAAGTCATTTTTTAAAAATTCAGATAATACCAAGTGGAACTTTGTAGCACTCTCCCTAACCTCCCTTTCTCTATTCTTTCCTCAGACTGCTGTCATTCATCTTTTCATAAGGTTCCTCTGTTCCCCAAATGGTCTACAGAATAAGTAACATTAAAGTAAAGGAGAGCAGGGTAGATGATAGGATTCAAAATAGAGGTCTGTGGTCTTTCCTGAGAAAATAGCAAGGTCATTTGTCAGGGGCAGAGGCAAAAGGTTTTGAGTTTGAGGGAGTAAATTTGTGGAAAGTGTCAGATGTGGGGAAGATGGATGAAAGGAATGGTACTTAGCTGCAGTGAGGCAACATGAATTAAGCAACATACCAGTTCCATCTGCATGTCATGGTTCTCTCATGATCAATAATGTTCTAGGGTAGAAGTGGAAACTACAGTGGGTGAGGGGGCTGGCAGAAAGCGGGGGGCGGGGGGGATGTTAAATGAATGTGAAGTGGGAGAGCTGACAGAGAAGGAAGGAGGTGTGGACTTTAAAGGAAAGCCCTAAAAGGGAAACCTTGTAAGTGGTCCCTCGCTGAATGGAGGTGGGCCCAGTAGGCGGCTCTGCTGGGGTGGCTTGCCCGTGTGTAGTGCAGTTCACAAGTTCTCAGGGCTGGCAACATACCCAGTATGGGGACGTGGAAGAAAGAGGTCTTGGGGAGAGGCAGCTTGATCTTTTTTCCCGCTTACCTCATATGTGCTTCCGCTCAGGAAAAGGTCCTGAGACCTCACTGTACCAAATCTGAAACCCAGGTTCCCCTTCCCTGTAATCCTCATCAACTTTAATTTATATAGTTGTTATTTAATTACAAATTTCTTTTTAATAAAGTTGGAAAATTGAGCATTTTCTGTTTTTGTGGGTTCTTTGGCTTATCTTGCAAACACATTGAACATTAGTATTACCTGAAATAAAAATCCTAAATGTGAGGGAATGAGGTATGAACGGTATTGCCTTTCTAGGAAAGGCTTATTTCAGTTCAACTAAAATCCAGGGTGCTTCCTTGTAGCATCAGAAATTAAACATGTGTCACAGGTGTCCCAACCTGTGACTGTAACATTTTCACAAGAAAGAAAATGGGGGAAAGGAGAAAGAATATTGTTAAACCTTAACATTATTTCGGGCCCTGACGGGTGTTTAGTATTATTAAATTCTGACAACACCCTGTAGGTAGGTTTGTCTCCGTTTTATAGATAATGAAACTGAGGTTTAGAAAAGATAAATAATATGCCCAAGGTTACATTACTAAGCGGCAGAGCTGGGATTTGAATATATACTGCATGTCCATGAATCATACATTTTGCCATTGGTGTTAAGCCCATGTATAAGATTTTATCTACAAATGACTGCCTACTAGTTAAACATTTTGAAGTTTTAAAATTAAAATTGGATGACCTTTGTTTCAATAGGAGGAATAGGGAAAAGTAGTGTTTTATTGATAAATAAAAGTGGTGATCAAAAAACCCAGAATCTTACGTCGATAGTCAAATTTTAGGTCAGAGCAGTTATTCTGCTCCTACAGATAATTCAGTTTTTTATTTGCGTAGTATGGTGAGTCAGACATGCGTAGTATTGCTCCCAAGCTCTATACTTGGGAGCAATCAGGGATTATGAATCATATCCTTCACTTAGCAAAAATCCTAATTGGAAAAAAGAACACCTAGAACCTTAATTAAACATGATATGGTACAGCTCAAGTTGTTCCCTTGCTTGGAATGTTGTCAGTGTTATAAAAGTACAGATTTGGATCTAAAATGTACAAAGTGTGATTCGCTTTAAAGAAACATTCTTTTAAAGAGGCCATACTGTAGGTTGAATATAAGGCCAGTAAAATAACGTGTCAGAAGGATTTTATCCTTTTCTTTTTGACCCTATGAGAAAGCTGAGCCCTGATGGACAACAGTAATAAAAGATGATGAAACATTCTTACTGTGGATTTTTTAGTTCACTGGGGCTGACCTACAGCTCTTGATCGTTAAGTTGGTCCCTGAACAGTCTGAGGTAGTGCATGAGTTCTTCCTGCAAGGCTGCCAGAACTAACCTGAATTTTCCTTCTTTCCCAGTGAGAACCAGCCCTCTCACTACTTACTAGTGGTAAGCCTAATTTGGGGAGATGAAGAATTTCAAAATCTTGTGGTAAATGTCATATGGGAGAGACTTTCAAAATTTGTTATGTAGACTAAATATTTCAAACATAACTAAGGAGTGTTAAGACTGCTATTGTATGTATTAAAATCACCCATCTTTAACAGTTGCCTGCAGTGATTTCAGATTTTTATTGTAATTTTTTTAAAAAGATAATCAGTTTATTTATCTGATTTCTTGGGTTTTATTGTAGAGTTGGTATTCAGCTCTCCTTAGAATAATATTTTACAGTGTTAGGGCCACCACCATCAGTTGATTTTTAGCAATAATTTTTAAAGCCCTAAGCATTTCCCCTGAATTAAAAAAAAAAAAAAATGCCGTAGTTGTTGAATGTTTAGCTTTAGTGTAATATACCTGAAAGTTTTATGAATATTAAATAACTTAGGGTAGTTTATAATTCTTTTCAGTAGTCATTTCTCAATAAGTAGTAGAGCTGGAGAAACTTGGATGCCATATTGAGAGATTAAATTTAAAATCTTTATATTTGTGTTTGGCAAACAAAGGTATTACATACAAAATTTAAATTACTGTCAAAGTTTTCTAGGACAAAGTTTAGTTTTTTAAACTGGACTTAACCTGGGAAGTAGAATAATAGATTTTTTTTTTTTAATGTGGAGAAATGTCTTCAGATTTAGAAGTAACTCATTCCATGTGTAGAGACTGTTATCCACACACACAAAAAAAAATCAGATTTTTTTCTCCTGATTACTGAGAGTAAAAGTTTTTGATTGTGTGGTTTTAACTTGGAAGTATTTCTCCTAGGATTTAAAATAAAAATGAATGCTGCTACATTTAGATTTTTTAACTCTGATACTTCCTAGAAGTGCAAAGAAATATATTTAGGAATAGGAAGTAAGAATAAACTGACCTATTTGTATTCTGATTCTCCAGATCTGTGAGAATCAGGATTGGAAAGATCACGAGAGTCCAGCCCCTTTTCTCTAGGTGTGATCACACTTAAAAGATGCAGATTTACACCTAGAGATGTTTGGAGCTACTTCTATCCATAAACCTCAAGATCGCTTGCTTGCTTATTTATTTATTTTAGGTATTTTTTTTCACTTTACTGGTCTAATTTACAAGGTAAACAATAACTGATTTTTTTTTTCTTTTAACATCTTTATTGGAGTATAATTGCTTTGCAATGGTGTGTTAGTTTCTGCTTTATAACAAAGTGAATCAGTTATACATATACATATGTTCCCATATCTCTTCCCTCTTGCATCTCCCTCCCTCCCACCTTCCCTATCCCACCCCTCTAGGTGGTCACAAAGCACAGAGCTGATCTCCCTGTGCTATGGGGTTGCTTCCCACTAGCTATCTATTTTACGTTTGGTAGTGTATATATGTCCATGCCACTCTCTCACTTTGTCACATCTTACCCTTCCCCCTCCCCTTATCCTCAAGTCCATTCTCTAGTAGGTCTGTGTCTTTATTCCCGTCTTGCCACTAGGTTCTTCATGACCTTTTTTTTTTTTTTTTCCCCTTAGATTCCATATATATGTGTTAGCATACTGTATTTGTTTTTCTCTTTCTGACTTACTTCACTCTGTATGACAGACTCTAACTCCATCCACCTCACTACATGATTTCTTTTTTTTGAGCTCACTTCTCCCTCCAGCTACTGCCCTAATTCTTTGCTCCTCTAGGTTTGTTGGGTTTTTTTTTCCCCAAATTTTTAAAACTATTTTCCTTGTTTCTCTTCATCAGTCTGATTTTTATGTCACATGGTATACTTAGAATTATTTTCTGTTACAGCATATATTACGTAGGTAAAACAATCTGAAAGTAAATGTCCAAAGAGAATAATCAAAGAAAAATGAAATTTGGGGAACTGTGTTTGAAAAAGAGGAGTGGGGAGGGCCTTAACTTACCTAGAAATGTAAAATGGACATTGTGCCATGTGAAAACCTGTGCATACCAGAGAAGATTTCCTTATCTTTTTAATATATTTTATGAGTACCAAATTATTACTGTACATTCTTTTTTCATTTGCACTGTCATGTTAAGGTTCTAAGGTTAAATGAGATAAATAATCAATTAAGAAATCACCATAAGTCTTGCCAGGGGTCTGTTTACGTGTCTTCCCCACCAATACTCACAAAGAGAATAATGCATGTGCTACAGTCAAGATGACTGAAAAGATCTGCATCTAATGTTAAAAAGTTGTGTAAACTGTTTTTCAAAAATATGCACATTGGATATGCAGTACAAAATGAACAATATAGAGAAATATGTTAAAGTCTTCATGTAAATGAATACTTTAGTTCTATACATACATGTAAACTTAAATTGTTTTATAGAACACATTTTCCTTACAATTAGATGCTCCCCAACTAAAACTGATATTACATCAAAAAATGTGACATAAAACCTATTTGACATTAACCTTTTATTTTTGTCATACATTACATAAATTCTCAACTCATTATTTAAAATATGTTCTATGTTCCAAATTACCCTGCTATCCAAATGTTACCTTGAGCTTGACTCTCAAGTATGTCTTCAGGATATAATATACATGAAAGTCACAAAGCAAATAATTTATTTTCAGAGCATGACATGGATTTGGTATATGTACATGCATTGTATGTATATACCTTCAAAATATTTTCCATCCTTTTAAGATTAATTTAAAGTTAAAAATATTCTGGGAATTTTCTGGCAGTCCAGAGGTTAGGACTCGGCGCTCTCACTGCCGAGGGCCTGGGTTCAATCCCTGTTTGGGGAACTAAAATCCCATAAGCCACGTGGCGCAGCCAAAAATAAATAAATAAATAAAAATATTCTGTTTTTTTCCTTCCTTTCCAGAATGTTTCTTTTCTAAATGGAATGTCATGTTTTGAAAAGTTATTACTGTAACTATCTATTCGGAAAGAAAAAGCCACTGCACTGATAATTCATCATCAAATATTTATTAAATGCTGATTTTGTACAGGGCACTTGGAGGGTACAGGAACATGTGATCTAGCTGGGTAGATAATAGGTACATGCAGAAAAGTACACAGCAGTATGTGATAAGTGCCAAATGAGAGCAAAGGAGAGAGAGCCTTTGACCGAAGTGTGTGAGCGCGTCCATCCATTCACTCATTTAGCAAATATTATTGAGTACCTAATATGTGCCAGGTGCCATTCTAGGCTCCAAGATGCCTCAATGAGCAGGACTCTCATGAGAAGACAGACAGCATACCTAGGTAAACTTGTAAGTTATAGGGAGAAAAATAAAGCAAGACAAGGAAGATGTGGAATGCTGGGGGATGGGAAGGTGGTCACTGGTAGGTCATGATCCTTGGGGCAGAGAGGTGAAAGAAGTAAGGAGTGAGCCTTATCTTAAGGAATGACATTCCAGGCAGAGAGCAGCCAGTGCAAAGGGCCTGAGGCATGAGCATGCCTGGTGAGTTCTAGGCCTGGGAAGTCAGCAAGGGCTAGAATCAGAAATAAGTCAGAGAGGTTTGGGGCTGGGGGTGGGGGCCGTTGTTTAGCCAATGGTTATTCACAGTTGAACATAGAAAAGGAGTTTGGTTTTTACAATGAGAAAAATGGGGATTCATTGGAGGGTTTTTATTTATGTTTTAAAGGCATTGCTCAGGAGGCTGGGGTGAGAATAGATGCAGGGGGTAAAAGAGGGAGAGCAGAGAGGCCAGATGAGAGGCGATGACAGCTCGGACTAGGGAGGTAGCAGTGGAGGTGGTGTGTGGTTGGATTCTGGATCTGTTTTGAAGGTATAGCTGATGGGATTTCTTGATGGATGGGATGTGGGGCGTGAGAGAATGAGCAGTGAAGGGTTACATATAAAAAATGAAATTTGAACTGGAACCTAAGGAATTCGTTGACCAGGAGAAGATGGCAAAGCAGAGGAATTTAGGTGGGAAAGAAAGAAATTAAGTGAGAAGTATATAAGAGGGGCAAGACAGTGGGGAATCTTCTTTGGATGAAGTGAGAAGTTTCTCAAAGAGGAGAGAGAAAAGAAGGAAGGCTGGAATGGTACATTGGGATAACAGTTTGTGAAATGCACTCAATGCAAGGCCAAAGTATTTGAATTTTTCTTTACGTACAAAAAAATCATAAAGTTTTTCAAGCAAGGCAGTTATTTGACTAAGAGAGAAAGAATCCTTGTAGTTAATAACAGCCTTGGAACCAGACAGATCTGTGTTCCAATCCTGGCTCTTTTCCTTTCTGTGCTGTCTCCAGTAAATTATGTAACCTCTCTGGGGGCATGTGCCTTAGTTTCTCTGGATTGAGGATTCACCTTGCAGAGGAAGTTTGCCAGGATTAAGTGAGACCATGCATACAAAGAGTTAACAGTGCCTCACTAATTTGGAGCTTAACTATCACTACTTTTTAAAATTATTGTTATAAAAAAATGTTAAAGCAGTGTTTAATTAGACTGGTCTGCTAATAGTGAATGAATGAGTGAATGGCTCCTTTAGAAAATGAAATTGACTTTTTGTCTTAAGTGAATTATTTCTGTCAGTCAGTATTGCCTTCCAAGACTAGGCAATGCCCCTTGAAATTCCTGTTAGTTGTCCAGTGGTATACTTTTATCAGAACAGCAGGGGATGTAATACAGAGTTCTCCCCCCAAACAGTTAGAGATCAAATATAAAAAATTCCCATCTTGACAGTCTCAGTTTAGTATAGAAAAGACTGAGAAATTTAGCAGTAGAAACCTGACGTCACTTTAAAACCCACTTTCCAAAAATCAGTGTCCTGCTGAACACTGGTCTGCAGAATGGAGGTTTAGAAAATGCTGGGAAAGTGAAAAAAGGCATATGGGCTTTGATTTCGTTTAAATATAAAACATACTTTAAAAAATAAAAATACACTAAAGAAAAAGATTGAAAAAGTATGTTCCAAAGTATTAGCTCGGGCTGCCATAACAGAATACAGATGACCCTTGAACAACATGGGTTTGAACTGCATGGGTCCACTTATGCACGGATTTTTTTTTTTTCACGGAATACCTACTACAGTACTCACGATCCACAGTTGACTGAGTCTGCAGATGCAGAGTAACTGCCTATGTAGAGGACTGACTCTAAAGTTATATGCGGATTTTCGACTGCTCAGTTGGTCAGAGCTCCAACCCTTGAGTTGTTCAAGGGTCAACTGTACCATAGACTGTGTGGCTTAAACAGCAGAAACTTATTTTCTCACAGTTCTGGAGGCTGGGCAGTCCAAGATTGGGGTGCCAGGCAATTCGCTTGCTGGGGAAGGCCCTCTTCCTGGTTTGCAGATTGCCTCCTTCTTGCTGTCCTCACAGGAGCTCTGGACTCTCTTCCTCTTCTTATAAGAGCGCCAGCCCTATTGGATTACGGCTCTACCCTTGTGAACTCATCTAACCTTAATTATTTCCTAGAGACCCTGTCTCTAAATCCAGTCACATTAGAGCTTAGGGTTTCAACATGAGTTTTGTGGGGGACACAATTCAGTCCACAGCAGTTACTGCTAGGCAGTGGAATCATAAGTGATCTTCATTTTCTTCTTTATTCATTTCTGTACTTTCCAAACTTTCTGCAGTTGAGGGTGTTGGGTGAAACTGGGTTCCACTTATATGAGTTACCTACAGTAGTCAAACTCATAGGGACAGAAAGTAGAATGGTGGTTGCCAAGCGCTGGGGGGAGGGGAAAGGGAGAGTTAGCATATAATGGGTACAGAGTTTCAGTTTTGCAAGATGAAAAGACTTCTGGAGATGGATGGTGGTGATGGTTGCACAACAGTGTAAAGGTACTTAATACCACTGAACTGTACAGTTAAAAATGGTTAAGATGCTGAATTTTATGTTATGTGTATTTTACCACACATACACACAAAAATTCTCAGCCCCCTCTCCAAAAAAGGCCCCAAAAAACTTCTAAAAAATATATAGCTTTTGGAGTTGGACAGATTGGGTTTAAATACTAGTTCTGTGTTGATATAGTGGTTCTCAAACATGAGTGTGCATCAGGATTACCTGGATGGCTTGTTTAACACCCCCTGAGTTCCTGGTCCAGTAGGCCTGGGATGGGCCTGAGAATTTGGATTTTTAACAGGCTCCCAGGTGATTGAGAGCCTACAGCAAGTTCCCTGTTTGTAAAAGTGGGTCTGTTTGTCAGCTGTGAGGCTTATGTGGGAGTACCTGGTTCAGGAGCTCTCAGCATCAGTTTTAGTTTCTTTTTAGCAAATTGTTTGTTTGCTTTTTCCTCAAATAATTTACTGTTGGATTTTTTTCTCATGTATTTAAGATCATTTTACACAAACATGAAGAAATAACTTATTTTTTAAATTTATTTTATTCAAGTATAGTTGATTTACAATATTGTTAATTTCTGCTGTACAGCAAAGTGATTCAGTTATACATATATATATTCTTTTTCATATTCTTTATCACAGGATATTGAATAGAGTTCCCTGCGCTATAGAAGAAACTTATTTTTAGAAATATATATTAAAGTCTTTAAATATGTAAGAAGCATGTAAAATTAACTTTGCTTCTTAGAAGATTAGGATTATTTCAGTCCAGTGGCTAGACTAGGGTTATCTTTGGAACTGATACTTAATATTCAACTTTTTTCCTTTTCCAAATTATATCTGTGTGTGTGTGTGTGTGTGTGTGTGTGTGTGTGTGTGTGTGTGTAGGGGGTTATAATCTGGTGAAAACAAGGGTTATGGCAACTCCCTTCCCTTCATCCCCCCCTTCCATAAAAAAAATCCCACAAACAAAACCTCTTGGAAACCATATGTAAATAATTAGGGTAAATATTATTCATACCTCTTTAACTGTTCTTAAATCTTAAAGACTTCCACCTTGTGGCTGTCCATAAAGGCTAACAAGGGGAAAATGAGCCTCTAGGCCAGTGTGTTTCCTAAAGTAAGTTCTATAAAAGTCTCTAGATGGGAACTGTCCAATTTGGGGGGCACTAACCACATATGGCTGTTAGTGCCTGAAATGCACCAATTGTGATGTGCTCTAAGTATAAAGTCCACACCAGGTTTTGAAGACTTTGTATGAGAAAAAGGATGTAAAATATCTCATTAATTTTATATTAATTACATGTTGAAATGATTAAATAAATACTAAATAAATTTTTTTTTAAATTTCGTCCAAAATATTTTTTGGGTATTCTGGACAAAATAAAATGCAGTTCACCCTTGAACAATGTGAGGGTTAGGAGCACCAACCCCCTATGCAGTTAAAAATCCACATATAACTTTTTATCCCCCCAAAAATTAAATAATAGCCTACTGTTGAAGAGAGCCTCACTGATAACATACAGTCAATTAACATATATTTGGTATGTTATACTTATTATATACTGAATTCTTACAAAAAAAGTAAGCAAGAAAAAAGAAAATGTTATTAGGAAAATCATACACAGGGGAATTCTCTGGCGGTCCAGTGGTTAGGACTCCGTACTTCCACTGCGGAGGGCTCAGGTTCAATCCCTGATCAGGTAACTAAGATCCTGCATGCCACACAGCGAGGCCAAAAAAAAAAAAAAGAAAGAAAATCATACAGAAGAGAAAATACATTATTTAGAGTACTATACTGCATATATCCATACCGTTAAGTTTATGACATCTGTTTACAAGATGAATTGTCTTGTCAGTACCTACATCAATATTGTCTTATATAATACAAAACACTATAGATGTTACATGTATTTCTAACACTAGACATCAAAAATGAAAAGATAATGTGAAAAAGAAATTTATATTTATGTATAGGTATAGTGGTTCATGCATTGGTAAAGAAAAAGCATCAATATGATTGCTTTATGGTGGCCTACTGTCATCCATACTATTGCTTCACAGAAGCCCAGCCTCTGTGGGCTGAATGAATCATTATATGAATGAATCATTATAAAATGAATGAATGAATGAATGAATCATTATAAAATGAATGAATGAATGAATGAATCATTATAAAATGAATGAATGAATGAACCATTCATTATAAAATGTTTATGGCATATAGTATTATAGTCATTCATAATACAGTATTGGAAACACTTATATTTTTCTAAAAAACCACTTACCTATTATGATAGGCTGATGTGCAGGTTCTCCAGTTACGAGAGAAAGAGGCATACTTTATAGTAATGTAATTCCTTTTTTTTTTTTTTTTTTAATTTTTAAAAAAAATTTTTTGGCCGTGCCGCACGGCATGTGGGATCTTAGTTCCCTGACCAGGGATCAAACCTGCACCCTCTGCATTGGAAGCACGGAGCCTTAACCACTGGACCACCAGGGAAGTCCCACAGTAATGTAATTCTTTGAAAGCAAAGTTATAAAACAGTAAGAAAACAAGCACTGTTAATTTTGTATTAAATATCACTCACCTTATGCCTATGTAAGGATAGGCTATCCACTTCTGTACAAGTCTTGCTCATGATGTTCTACATGTATATATTTATAAATGTATTGGAAAAAAAATCTGTGTATAAGTGGACCCTCGCAGTTCAAACCTATATTGTTCAAGGATCAACTGTATATTACAACAAATTACACTTTAAAAAGTTTAGCTACTAGAACATTTTGAATCTCATGTGTGGCTCTCACTTGTGACTCATGGTGTTTCTATTGGACAGCTGTGCTGCTCTAGACCCACGGGAGTTAATAGGTGTTGGGAGTGGAGTTGGGAGAGAATGGAGGGTTCTGTGGCAAAGTCAGTGTGGGAAACAGTGACTTTTAAAAAGCAGGAGGTCTGGGGACTTCCCTGGTGGTCCAGTGGTAAAGAATCCGCCTTCCAATGCAGGGGACGCGGGTTAAATCCCTGGTCGGGGAACTAAGATCCCACATGACACGGGGCAGCTAAGCCCGCGCGCACCACAACTACTGAGCTGGCGTGCCTCAACGAGAGAGCCTACGTGCTGCAAACTACAGAACCCACGCGCCCTGGAGCCCGCGCGCCACAACTACAGAGAGAAAACCCACATGCCACATCTAGAGAGAGGCCTGCACACCACAACGAAGAGCCCATACAGAAAGAAAGAAAAAAAGAAAGAAGACTTTAGGGCTTCCCTGGTGGCACAGTGGTTAAGAATCCGCCTGCCAAAGCAGGGGACACGGGTTCGAGCCCTGGTCCAGGAAGATCCCACATGCCTCGCAGCAGCTAAGCCTGTGCGCCACAACTACTGAGCACGCGTGCCACAACTACTGAAGCCTGCATGCCTAGACCCCATGCTCCACAACAAGAGAAGCCCCGCTTACTGCAACTAGAGAAAGCCCATGCACAGCAACGAAGATCCAACACAGCCAAAAATAATACATAAATAAAATAAATAAATTTTTAAAAAAAAAGAGGGCTTCCCTGGTGGCGCAGTGGTTGAGAGTCTGCCTGCCAATGCAGGGGACACGGGTTCGAGCCCTGGTCTGGGAGGATCCCACATGCCGCGGAGCAGCTAGGCCCGTGAGCCACAACTGCTGAGCCTGCGCGTCTGGAGCCTGTGCCCCGCAACAAGAGAGGCCGTGATAGTGAAAGGCCCGCGCACCGCGCTGAAGGGTGGCCCCCGCTTGCCGCAACTGGAGAAAGCCCTCGCACAGAAACGAAGACCCAACACAGCCAAAAATAAATAAATTAATTAATTAAAAATCGTTCCCTCTGCTTTTAAAAAAAAAGACTTTATAAATAAATAAATAAATAAAAAGCAGGAGGTCTGATGTATATCATGAATTACTGAGACGGGTATGTGATATGTAACGTTTCCCAAAGTTATTTCATTATGGAACCTCTGCCAGCCTTTTTTGTTTAAAGGACTCCTTTCCCTGAAGTCTTACATGGAAAAGACTAAAATGCTGCTCTCAGCTATGATGTTCCCACAGCTCCTTTTCTTTTTTTTAAATTTATTTATTTATTTATTTATTTTTGGCTGTGTTGGGTCTTCGTTTCTGTGCGAGGGCTTTCTCCAGTTGCGGCGAGCGGGGGCCACTCTTCATCGCGGTGCGCGGGCCTCTCACTGTCGCGGCCTCTCGTTGCAGAGCACAGGCTCCAGACGCACAGGCTCAGTAGTTGTGGCTCACGGGCCCAGTTGCTCCGCGGCATGTGGGACCTTCCCAGACCAGGGCTCGAACCCGTGTCCCCTGCATTAGCAGGCAGATTCTCAACCACTGCGCCACCAGGGAAGCCCCCAGCTCCTTTTCTTGAAGCCGGTGCCAATGTATTTCTCCTTACTTATATTTCTCCCTACTTTTTTAATATAATTATTTACTTATTTTATTTTATTTTGGCCGCACTGGGTCTTAGCTGTGGCATGCGGGATCTTCGTTGCATTATGCGGACTTCTTAGTTGCGGCATGCATGCGTTCCCCAACCAGGGATCGAACCCCGGGCCCCCTGCATTGGGAGCCGGAGTCTTACCCACTGGACCACCAGGGAAATCCCTCCCTACTTTTTATAGTGATAGATTTACAATAATGTGCTTCACTTTTCTCAGCAAAAATACCTTATAATAAGTTGATTTAAAATTTTAGAATTGTAATTGATAGAATAATGAGGTTTTTTGCTGTGGGAGAAAGTGTTTTAAGATTCTCAACTGCTGTTTTTTGGCATGGGATACATTTACAGAAATCAGACCTTCCAAAAATCTTGTTTCCACGCACAGAGATGAGAAGCATGGGCTTGGGAATTAGAGATTTGAATTCAAACTTCTGTCTCACTGCTTACAAACTGCAATGTTGGGCAAGTGTCTTACATTCTCTCTAAAAACAGGGATAATAATACATACCTGGCAGGATTGTGTTAGAAAGATTAGGACTGTGTAAAGTGTGTGGCAGAGGGAAGGCACTTAATGAATGTTAGCTGCTACTACAGTTTTTATCATATCATATGCTTTGGTATATTAACAATTAATATTAATTTAATTTATATTTTATAATAGTTAATAGTAATAATAATAGCAATAATCATTAATTGTAAAAGGGGCTTAATGTTACTGTAAATATCCATGCTAGTATATGTTTATTTTCATGCACATTGATAATGCTTACTACAGTTTGGAAGATTATTTCAGATGTAGGTGTCTTGCCTTTCCAATAAGATTATCAGCTGCTTGAGAGCTGGGACATATTATACACTTGTGTGGGGCTTTTTTTGTGTTTCTTTAATCCTCTACCCTGCCCTTCCATCACAGGCTTATTTTAATAAATAAATGATCATTGAATCAAGCCCTCATTATCATTAGTATGATAAATTACAGTTGTTTAATATATCATGCTATTTTAATGTAATCTGTTAAAGAAAAATTATGATATTAATGATATGAGAATCATTAACAAAATTTGCAAGCTTTCATTAGAAGTTTAAGAAAAAGTTAAATAATGACAAACCTTCATAGAAAAATAATTTTACTAAGTGAAGCAAAACCAAAGAACTTAAATATTTAGAGAGGTAAATAAGGTGTTCTAAAGGCAAGACTATGAAGACATAATGAAGCAAGAAAAATTTATTCTAATTTGTCCAAAAGAACGATAAGTGAAAAGAAGTGATAGAAGAGGGTCAAACTAAATGAAAAGTCTTCACCTCTTTCCTAAGGAAAAGGGTTGTTGTGTTGTGGCACAAATCTCTCAGAAGATGGGACTGCGTTCGAAACCAGTTACGCAGTTTCCCGACACCACTTGCTTCTAGCACATGTGACTGCCACTTCAGAATGATGTGGTTTTAAGTAAAAATAAAATTTTTTTTTAATTACACTGAGCTGGGCTTAAAAACGAAACACAGTGTTTTATTCTTAGATCACCAGAGGCTGTTTCTAAGTTACTTGACTCTTATATGAAAGTTCAATAACCTATAGCAGGATAGCCCAGAAGTGAGTATAGAAAAAGGTGTTAATTTACATGTCTATTCAATTCCAAGCATTCATGTAAAAACTAGAAAAGTAAATGATTATGTGGCTATTTTCTACAGTGGACATTTGGGAGAATAAAGATGTGAATTTTGACTAAGCTTTCCAGAAAGGACTGCTGCATGTTTATCAGATGAAACTTGCCTTTGTATCTCACTCCGGTCCAAGGTGCAGAATGTTGATGGGCTTTTCCACTGCAGTGTCAGGTTTTTTAAATTGTAAAATTCATTTCTATTGTCCTCTACTAAGCTTGCAGAAAACTAGGTTATACTTCACCTTCCTCCCTCAGGGCATTCTTTGATAACTTTGATGATAGTGAAGAGTATCCTTTCTGCACTGTTGAAATTGACAGCTTGCTGCTACCATCCTGTGCATCTGGCAGCACCTTCAGCATCTTTGCATTGCAAGAAAGTACAAAGTGTGTAGAAATGGCCACTGTGTGCTTAGCAAGTTTAAAAATATATTGTGAATTATATTCAGATGTTCAGAATCCCTTTGTTATTTGTTACTGGATTGAGTTTGTTTCACATGTTGAACAACTGTCCTGGACCCCAACAGTACAAGGGCTCCATGGACTGACCCCTAAAGGATCTGTGGATAGAATTGGGGAGAACTGGGGAGAGGGAGGCCCGTGAGCTTGGATACAAAAAAAATTGCATGTTATTTTCACTAGACTCCAATTGAAATTTATTATTTCCTAAATCTATGAGTGAAGGCCACCAACCACAGTAGTATTAACAGTGCCTGGGAAATGTTACCAGTAGAAATATTGTTTATCACATTACATTTGCAGGTATCTTGAAAGATTACTATCTCCTAAATGATAGTAGTTACTAGACTCACCACTACATCTAGTATATTAATGCATTGATGAAGAACCACATATATAACTATATTACAATTTTTAAATATTTTTATAACTGTATTTTAAAAAATCTTCCATATAGTCTGCATCTTGAAATATTACTCTGAGAAGGGATCCATAAGCCTCACCAGACAGACAGAAGGCACACCAGGGTTAAGAACCCGCCTCCTTCCTTTGTGGGATGATTTCTTCCTACATCTGTGCATGTTGGTGGTTGTGGGGTGATCTGCCTCAACTTCTTTCACCCCACTGTTTGCTGGGGTTAATTTTAACTGATGTGCCATAGGTCCCTCATTTTCCCTCAATGAGCATGTGTCCTGAAGCTGCCAGCTTGAGGGAGAGAATACTTTTCCAGAAATAGAAAGATTTTTTTTTGGGGGGGGGGAGGATTTTTTTCTTTTTTATTCAAACAGAAAGTCACAAAAATTATAATCATCCTCATCAGTTCACTCAGTCCCATGTAATTAACTTTTTTTTATCTTGATCTTTTTTTAGCACTTTTATGAATTCATCAGTTTTCCATTAGAGTTCTGAAAATGCTTATTCATTCAGTTCAGCAGTATAGTCAGTTACCAGAAACCTGTACTTGTCAGTCTTTTCCATGAATTCCTTGAAGATGAAACCCTTTTATAGGAACATTTTTGCGAAAGCATCAGAGTACACCCAGAACTGTCTGTAAATGACAAAAGACTTAAAAATGACCACGGTTAAAGATTTGATGAAAGTTCATAATAATGCAATTGACAAGGAAATTTAGTTATTTCTGAGTTACATATTTTAAAGTAATAACTAGAATTATGACTTATAACATTATACAAGAACATATAAGATTTTCAGAAATTTCATGTAATGTCTGAAACATTTATATTAACATATTTCCATACAAATAACCCAAAGAAAGTTTAGTATTAGTTGTTTTTTTGTTTGTTTGTTTTATACTGCAGGTTCTTATTAGTCATCAATTTTATACACATCAGTGTATACATGTCAATCCCAATCGCCCAATTCAGCACACCACCATCCCCACCCCACCGCGGTTTTCCCCCCTTGGTGTCCATATATTTGTTCTCTACATCTGTGTCTCAACTTCTGCCCTGCAAACCAGTTCACCTGTACCATTTTTCTAGGTTCCACATACATGCGTTAATATACGATATTTGTTTTTCTCTTTCTGACTTACTTCACTCTGTATGACAGTCTCTAGATCCATCCACGTCTCAACAAATGACTCAATTTCATTCCTTTTTATGGCTGAGTAATATTCCATTGTATATATGTACCACTTCTTCTTTATCCATTCGTCTGTCGATGGGCATTTAGGTTGCTTCCATGACCTGGCTATTGTAAATAGTGCTGCAATGAACATTGGGGTGCATGTGTCTTTTTGAATTATGGTTTTCTCAGGGTATATGCCCAGTGGTGGGATTGCTGGATCATATGGTAATTCTATTTTTAGTTTTTTAAGGAACCTCCATACTGTTCTCCATAGTGGCTGTATCAGTTTACATTCCCACCAACAGTGCAAGAGGGTTCCCTTTTCTCCACACCCTCTCCAACATTTGTTGTTTGTAGATTTTCTGATGATGCCCATTCTAACTGGTGTGAGGTGATACCTCATTGTAGTTTTGATTTGCATTTCTCTAATAATTAGTGATGTTGAGCAGCTTTTCATGTGCTTCTTGGCCATCTGTATGTCTTCTTTGGAGAAATGTCTATTTAGTTCT
The DNA here is from genome assembly GCF_965194805.1 of Balaenoptera borealis. Classification (NCBI taxonomy): domain Eukaryota; kingdom Metazoa; phylum Chordata; class Mammalia; order Artiodactyla; family Balaenopteridae; genus Balaenoptera; species Balaenoptera borealis. The sequence continues at coordinate 76,826,704 of NC_138869.1, forward strand.
TCTGCCCATTTTTGGATTGGGTTGTTTGTTTCTTTAATATTGAGCTGCATGAGCTGTTTATACATTTTGGAGATTAATCCTTTGTCCGTTGATTCGTTTGCGAATATTTTCTCCCATTCTGAGGGTTGTCTTTTTGTCTTGTTTATGGTTTCCTTTGCTGTGCAAAAGCTTTGAAGTTTCATTAGGTCCCATTTGTTTATTTTTGTTTTTATTTCCATTACTCTAGGAGGTGGATCAAAAAAGATCTTGCTGTGATTTATGTCAAAGAGTGTTCCTCCTATGTTTCCCTCTAAGAGTTTTATAGTGTCTGGTCTTACATTTAGGTCTCGAATCCATTTTGAGTTTATTTTTGTGTATGGTGTTAGGGAGTGTTCTAATTTCATTCTTTTACATGTAGCTATCCAGTTTTCCCAGCACCACTTATTGAAGAGACTGTCTTTTCTCCATTGTATATCCTTGCCTCCTTTGTCATAGATTAGTTGACCGTATGTGCGTGGGTTTATCTCTGGGCTTTCTATCTTGTTCCATTGATCTATGTTTCTGTTTTTGTGCCAGTACCATATTGTCTTGATTACTGTAGCTTTGTAGTATAGTCTGAAATCAGGAAGTCTGATTCCTCCAGCTCCGTTTTTTTCCCTCAAGACTGCTTTGGCTATTCGGGGTCTTTTGTGTCTCCATACAAATTTTAAGATGATTTGTTCTAGCTCTGTAATAAATGCCACTGGTAATTTGATAGGGATGCATTGAATCTGTAGATTGCTTTGGGTAGTATAGTCATTTTCACAATATTGATTCTTCCAGTCCAAGAACATGGTATATCTCTCCCTCTGTTGGTATCATCTTTAATTTCTTTCATCAGTGTCTTATAGCTTTCTGCATACAGGTCTTTTGCTTCCCTAGGTAGGTTTATTCCTAGGTATTTTATTCTTTTTGTTGCAGTGGTAAATGGGAGTGTTTCCTTAATTTCTCTTTCAGATTTTTCATCATTAGTGTATAGGAATGCAAGAGATTTCTGTGCATTAATTTTGTATCCTGCAACTTTACCAAATTCATTGATTAGCTCTAGTAGTTTTCTGGTGGCATTTTTAGGATTCTCTATGTATAGTATCATGTCATCTGCAAACAGTGACAGTTTTACTTGTTCTTTTCCAATTTGTATTCCTTTTATTTCTTTTTCTTCTCTGATTGCCGTGGCTAGGACTTCCAAAACTATGTTGAATAATAGCGGTGAGAGTGGACATCCTTGTCTCGTTCCTGATCTTAGAGGAAATGCTTTCAGTTTTTCACCATTGAGAATGATGTTTGCTGTGGGTTTGTCATATATGGCCTTTATTATGTTGAGGTAGGTTCCCTCTATGCCCACTTTCTGGAGAGTTTTTATCATAAATGGGTGTTGAATTTTGTCAAAAGCTTTTTCTGCATCTATTGAGATGATCATATGGTTTTTATTCTTTAGTTTGTTAATATGGAGTATCACATTGATTGATTTGCGTATATCGAAGAATCCTTGCATCCCTGGGATAAATCCCACTTGATCACGGTGTATGATCCTTTTAATGTGTTGTTGGATTCTGTTTGCTAATATTTTGTTGAGGATTTTTGCATCTATATTCATCAGTGATATTGGTCTGTAATTTTCTTTTTTTGTAGTATCTTTTTCTGGTTTTGGTATCAGGGTGATGGTGGCCTCATAGAATGAGTTTGGGAGTGTTCCTTCCTCTGCAATTTTTTAAGATTTTTAATCATAGATGTACAGCTAGTTATTTTCAAATAAACCCTTTTGGGTATTTTTTTAAGTAGGAATATTCAGAAATGCTTTATTCTTTTTTTGTGGTAAAATATACATAACATGAAATTTACCATTTTAGCCATTTTATGTATTTGTTTGTTTGTTTATTTATTTAAAAATTTTAGCTGTGTTGGGTCCTCGTTGCTGCGCGAGGCCTTTCTCTAGTTGTGGCGAGCAGGGGCTACTCTTCGTTGCAGTGCGTGGGCTTCTCATTGTGGTGGCTTCTCTTGTTGCGGAGCATGGGCTCTAGATGTGCAGGCTTCAGTAGTTGTGGTGCACGGGCTCAGTAGTTGTGGTATGCGGGCTCAGTAATTGTGGCTCGTGGGCTCTACAGTGCAGATTCAGTAGTTGTGGCACACGGGTTTAGTTGCTCTGCTGTCTGTGGGATCTTCTTGGACCAGGGCTCGAACCCGTGTCCCCTGCATTGGTGGGCGGATTCTCAACCATTGCAGCACCAGGGAAGCCCTTTAGACATTTTAAGTACAGTTCTGTGGCATTAAGTACATTCACATTGTTGTATAACCATCACCACCGTTTTTCCCCAGAACTTTTTCATCTTCCTCAACTGAAACTCTGTATCTTATGGTCTTTTGATAGAAAAAACTAAATTTAAATTCCAGTTCACATGGCATTTCTTAAAGTTTGTAAAAAATTTCACACTAGATAGAAGTTTATGTTTCTTAAACGGAGTTTAGAAGAGTGAGATTAATTCAGCTTCTTTAAAATTTTTGTAGAAACTGGGAAATCTTTCTTGGAGTAATATGCTACATATATATTTGCCCATATTCTTTCTTAAATCGTTTTTAAGCTTTAAAAGTTTCCTTTTATTTTCTTCTCCTTAAAAAATTGACTCATGCACACATCTTCCTTTTGAGCCTGCTTTTATAAAAGAGAATCCTCAGCATCTCTTCCTTGTAACATCATTGACTTTGTAAAATGGAATTTTGTTTAATATTGTTAGTTGTTTTTATAGGGCTTGTTTTTCTTGGAACATACCGTAAAACCAAAATATTTTGAATGTTACTCATTGACAGAGAGCAATGAGAGTCAAGAGTTTGCATGATAACTTTAACCAGATTGCTAATACTAAAGCTCAATAAAAGAAAAAGATTTTTTGTTTATAATTACTGCCATTTCAAAGTATTTTTTAAAGCAGTTCCATACATACAAACAATAACATGTAAAAACTACACTAACACAGAGCAATGGTGTCCTATTGTATTTGAGGAAATATAGAGAAAGATCAGGCAGTTTTTATTTTTTAATAGCTTAATTATTACCGTACTGTACTCTAGTAAATTTTGTGATTGTAAGATGGAAATGCAAACAGCAGTCCTTTTTCTATTTATGACCAGTATTGTGCAATAATATCCATTGTTTTTAGAAGCAGGAAAAAAACGCATTGGGAGGATTTTTCTTTTACTTCATTTAAAATGCTCTCTAAAAGAAATCCCTTTCAATTAGAAAAAAACACAAATGACTCAGTAACTCTCCATTTAATAAAAGATATCTTTTTTCTGAATGAAACTAAAAATTTAAAAAGTGTCAAGAGCCGTTTGTGTTTAATATTTAGGTAGTTTGTTTTTATGGAGAGGATGCAAGTAAGACTTACTGTTGGCTTTCTAGTTTTTAATTCCTATTCGTAAAATTTTGGCTTAATGTGTTTTTGGTTGATGCATGACCAGGTTCATTTTCATGAGTGTTTATTTCAATGTTGGCATTGCTTCCTTTTGCTAAGTCAGCTTGTCATTGGAGCCGATTCTCTGAATGATTGATTTTTTTAGTGGAAGAAAGTAATAAATATGGCAATCAATGATTAAAACAGAAACTCACCTTTTATTTGGAAGTATAATACAAGAGTTCTTTGAAATTTAGTAGTGTAACTGAAAAGAACTGACTCATCTTTTTAGTACTTATTATTCTATGTAGTGCAGTATTGTGAATTATCACAAAGATAGTTTCAAGTTAATTTTATTTAACATTTAATAGCAATCAGGACAGCAGTATTTCTTGGTCATTTCTCAGTCATTTCCTGTTTACTGTTTTCCATAGTCATTAAAATCTTGTCTCTTATAAAATACAGTAAAGAAATTATGAAAACATTTTTGGCAGAGCATCTGTTTTTCCTATACTGCAGAGTTTTTTTCTTTCCTTTAAAGGTCTAGTGTTGATGCCCTCAAAAAGCCATACATGGCTGTGCCGGAGACTTCATCTTAGACTTTTACTTCTGAGTCTTTTAATGAAGACAACTTTTTTTTTTTTTTTTTTTTTTTTTGGCTGTGTCAGGTCTTAGTTGCAGCACATGGGATCTTTTCATTAGGGCGTGCAGGCTTCTGTCTAGTTGTGGCGGGCGGGCTCAGTAGTTGCAGTGCGTGGGCTTAGTTGCCCCACAGCATGTTGGATCTTAGTTCCCCAACCAGGGATCAAACCCGCGTCCCCCTGCATTGGAAGGCGCATTCTTAACCACTGGACCACCAGGGAAGTCCCTGAACACAACTATTATTAATATAATAAATTACTACTCAAGATTTCGGGACTCCAGGAGTTATTTTATGTTTATGTTCAGTGCATAAATCCCTGTTTTAAGGAGGTTTATTAAATATTAAGTGGGTTATTATGGAAGGATATACAATTATTTTGTCATATGGATCTTAAAAAATGACATTTTCATATGCCTCAGAGAGTTGAACTGTCTGATCAGATGGGGAATCAGTTGACCTCGAAAGCCTTTTTCTCCCTGGCAGGAATGCCTGGCTAAATACATAAGGGCCCAGCATAAGCTGGTGGATCCCGGACGATGGATGACCAGCCTGCATCCGAATCCTGTGTTTTATGATTGTGCTAAAGTGCTCCTGTTTAGCCTAGCTGAATATTCTTGGAAACCAAATGATAAGGAACTGACATCACTCCTGAAAAAGTTAGTTTTTAAGACCAAAATTTTACTTAAGTACTGAGTAAAACATGTTTATTGGGCACATTTGTATCGGGCATTGCACTAAACTCTGGTAACATGAAGATGGAACAAAATTGACCCAGCTTTCATGGAACTTGTAAGCTAATGAGGGAGTCAGAAAAGCAAAGTTTTGTCACACACATGTCAGATCTAGTAACATGTCAGACGTGCTCTAGGGATACAAATGAGCAATTAATTTTGCTTCAGGATTTTCTTAAAATTAGTTAATTTTATTTTTGGCTGCATGGGGTCTTCATTGCTGCACGTGGGCTTTCTCTAGTTGTGGCGAGCGGGGGCTACTCTTCGTTGCGGTGCGCGGGCTTCTCATTAAGGTGGCTTCTGTTGTTGCGGAGCACGGGCTCTAGGCACGCGGGCTCAGTAGTTGTGGCTCATGGGCTCTGGAGCGCAGGCTCAGTAGTTGTGGCTCACAGGCTCTAGGGTGCCCGGACTTCAGTAGTTGTGGGCTCTAGAGCGCAGGCTCAGTAGTTGTGGTGCACGGGCTTAGTTGCTCCGCCACATGTGGGATCTTCCTGGACCAGGGCTCGAACCTGTGTCCCCTGCATTGGCAGGTGGATTATTAACCACCGTGCCACCAGGGAAGTCCCAGGATTTTTTTTAAAAAAAGAAGGGCAAAATCATTTTACTCAAAGCCTTAAAAGATAAGGAGGTATTGTCAGTTGACCACTTGGAGATGGGCGGGAAGGTCTTTTGTCTTCTAAGTAAAGGGACAAGTGCAAAGCCAAAGAATTGAAAAAGTGGCATGATAAGTTTGGGGGACATCAAATGGTCAAGATGGTGAAGAAACAAGGGTTCCATATAGGGGAGGGTGAGGTGGGTTAAGGTGCAAAATGAGGCCAGAGCCTATTGTAATGGGCCAGAATTTTAAGTTCACTAATGCCAAAAAGCCATGCAGTCTAAAAGTTGCTTGGCTTTAGGATGGGAGAATTCATTGTACTCTTGTAGCACTTTATACTGTTTTTGTTTAAATTTGGGCTCTGCTTTAGTTGGGTACAGAAGATAGGCATAATGAAGCTAATCACACAGAACAGTGGCTGATCATGTCAAAAGACATGGTTGGTGCTTTTAGAATTCTGGGTAGCAAATCCAAAAGACAGCCCAGGGTTGTCAGAGAAAGACTCAGAGAGGTAGATTCAAACTAAGTTTTGAATAACGGATGGAATTTCAGTAGATGTAGAAGAGAAAGAAGAGCATTTCAGATAAGAAAATTGTCACCTGAACCAGGGCAGATGCTGGCAAAGTGTGCATTGTGTTTGGGGGCTAGGAGAGTGGCAGTTTGGCTAGAATGGTGTGCAGGGGAATAGTGGGAAGTAACTTTAGCCCCACTGTGTGTTCTAGGTTTAAATATAATTCTTTGTTTTCCACTTTAGATTGCTCTCCCATAGGAATAACCTGGTGTCCAAAGTAAGCATGCTTTCTTGGAAAACTGAAGTAAGTTTCAAGAAAAAGGGAATAAGCACACTTTCCCTGGTATGCCTGATCCTGTTGCAGGTCTTGCCATCGTGTGACCAACATATTGGAAAGGGTGATAAATTCATTTCAAAAAATGTTCATTGACCACAGTGAGATACCACCTCGCACCTGTTAGAATGGCTATCATCAAAAAGACAAGAGATGACAAGTGTTGGCAAGGATATGGACAAAAGGGAACCCTTGTGCACTGTTGGTTGGAATGTAAATTGATGCAACCACTATGGAAAACAGTACGGAGGGTCCTCAAAAAATTAAAAATAGAGCTACCATATGATCCAGTAACCCCACTTCTATATGTATATTTGAAGGAAATGAAATCACTATCTTGAAGAGATATCTGCACCCTCATATTCATTGCAGCATTATTCACAATAGCCAAGATATGGAAACAACCTAAATGTCTGTTGTTGGATGAATGGATAAAGAAATTTTTATATATAAATAGAAATATATAGATAGTTGGATATACACATACATACAGTGGAATAGTATTCAACCATAAAAAAGAAGGAAATCCTGCTATTTGTGACTAAATGGATGAAACATAAGCTAAGTGAAATAAGTTGGACAAAGATAAACAAATACTGTATGATCTCATTTATATGTGGAATCTAAAAAAGTTGAACTTGTAGAAGCAGAGTAGATTGGTGGTTGCCAGGGACCGGGGGGTGGGGGAAATGGGGAGATGTTGGTCAAGGGGTACAAACTTTCAGTTATAAGATGAATATCTTCTGGGGATCTAATGTATAACATGGTGACTATAGTTACCAATACTATATTGTATACCCGGAATTTCTTGAGAGAGTAGATTTTAAATGTACTCACTACACCAAAAAAAAAAAAATTAACTATATGAGGTGATGGATGTGTTTGTCGTAATCATTTCACAATATAGATATATATCAAATCATCAGATTGTACACCTTAAGCTTACACAATCTTATTTGTCAATTATATCTCAATAAAACTGGCGGGCATGTTCATTGAGCTCCTGTGACGTGCCAGGCACTATTCTGAGGTTCATCGGTGAACAGACAAAGCTCTGCCCTGGTGGAGCTGACATCCTAATGTAAATATGAGTAAATACAGTAAAGAGGGGAAGGGAGAAATAAATTATTTGAGGGGAAGTAGTGGAAACGGACTGGTACTGAAGGTGGTTGAGAGTGATGAATCCTCAAATAAGGTTTCGCCTACAGCATTTCCTTTAGTCAGATTACCAAGAAGCTACCCTTCCCCTGAGTTTGGAAAGTTGGCAGCCTAGATTTGGGTCTCTGAGCTGACCAGAGGCCCTTGTTTGCAGGTCCCATCTGCCTGCAGTTGGGGGCAGTTTCCCCAGTTTGCCTGAAATGTGCCCAAGTGTGTGCTGTAACATTGGGGGGGGGGGAAAGAGTGACCAACCTCAGGGGGTCAGGGCGAAAACCCCATAGTAACCCCAGATTCCTGGTGAATCAGAATCTCTGGAGGGGGCAGGGGAGACAGATTTCCATGTTTTTAATAACTAAGTCCAGTCCATATTATTATATTATTATTATATTTTATTATATTATTATATAATTTTTATTATATTATAATTATATTATTATATTATTATATATTTTATTTTATTATATTTTATTTTATATTATTATATTATTATATTTTAATTTTATTATTATATTTAATTTAATTTATTTATTTGCCGTGTCATGCAGCTTGCAGAATCTTAGTTCCCCAACCAGGGATCGAACCCGTGCCCTTGGCAGTGAAAGCGTGGAGTCCTAACACTGGCCCACCAGGGAATTCCCCAGTCCATATTATTTTGAAGCAAATCCCAGACATCGTATTACTTCATTCATACCTATTTCAATATGGGATCTCTAAAAGATATGAGTTATTTTTAAAAATATAACCCAAGTTTCATTGTTATACCTTAAAAATTTTTTTAACAGAATGTAATTGCAAATTTTCAATGCTGATGGACTTTGGGAAATTATAAATTTCTTTTTCAGGATTAAACTAGAAATATGTGAGTTTTAAAGGCAAGGCCTTTGGGAACACAATATTTGTATAAAATGCAGCTGCCCCACATTTATTTATTTATTTATTTATTTATTTATTTTGAATAGCAAATAGTTTATTAGCAAGTATATGGTTTTAGTGACAATAATAAATTGACTTGAACAGAAGACAATAATCAAATCAAAAGAATAAATGCTTGCCAATCATCAGAAAATCTGTGGCCATTAGGACTGTCATGTAGAAATCCAAAATCATTGAGTCCAAATCTTAAAGAAGATACGTCCTCTTATTAGTCCATATGGAACAGGTCCACAGTACCTGGGATCTGTAGAATTCTATAGATTATCACCTTCTAACCAAACATGACCCGTTGGCACATAACTGTGGCTTTTAAATAAACCTGATGGACTATTGATAAGAATTTTGTCTCCTTCCAAACCAGTTACTCTTTTACAAATATTTGATTTTGGATCACTCGGGCTTTTTGCAATCACAATGTCACCTCTTTGGATACCATAAAAATGTCGACTAAAATTTTCTGCAAAGACGATATCTGAATTTTGAATTTTAGGCTCTATTGATGGTTCAGGACATATGACAACACCACCGAAGTATTCAAAAACATAACAAGTTATACAGCCAGACTGAATAGTATAACCAACAAGCCGAAAGGTTTTTCCCAGAACACCACGAAGCATGGTTCTGTGTAGACTCTGCCACCATTGGCCATATGTCTTTTCAACAATACATTCAATTTTTCAGGTAGTTGCAGGGCTTCCAGAAAAAAACATCTAAAGCATGTCTCAAAACATATATAGGTGATCCATGGTTTCAAGATTCCTCTAGCCCCAAAGAACTCTGGTAGGCTCTTGCCCAGCACTCAGGTGGCTCTTTCTCCACAGCTGCCCTACATCTAAACCCTGGATATTTATTCAGTATTTATTATACCTGTTCATGTGCTATTTGCTGGGGATATGAAGATGAATGTGACAAGATTCCTGCTTTTTTGTTTGTTTGTTTTTATTTATGGCTGTGTTGGGTCTTCGTTTCTGTGCGAGGGCTTTCTCTAGTTGTGGCAAGCGGGGGCCACTCTTCATCGCGGTGCGCGGGCCTCTCACTATCGTGGCCTCTCTTGTTGCAGAGCACAGGCTCCAGACGCGGAGGCTCAGTAATTGTGGCTCACGGGCCCAGTTGCTCCGCGGCATGTGGGATCTTCCCAGACCAGGGCTCGAACCCGTGTCCCCTGCATTGGCAGGCAAATTCTCAACCACTGCGCCACCAGGGAAGCCCAAGATTCCTGCTTTTGATGGTAGCACTGTAATATGTTTTTTACTGTAAGCTTCTAGAAGGTAGTCTGTTAGTAACATTTAGATTTGAAGTCAGTCTTTTAGTCCACTATACTTGAGCCATAACTTAATACCCAGAGTTCTTCACCACCACTAGCTGTGCAATGGGAGAGAGTAGGCAGTTAAGAGCATCCTCCCATGCTGCAGGGCTTTGTTACTTGCAGAGTTTGGTATCTCTTGAACCACCTCAAAGACTTTTGAGACCCAACCCACAGTCTCTTTTGATGTCATCCTTTGTTTAGACCTACTCTACCCAGCCTGGCACAGCATTGGCAGTTGAGATTAAAGGAGGTTAAAGAGACACCTGGAAATGTTTTCCCCAGGACCATCTTTGCATCAGTCAGACAATGCATACACAGGTCTTCTGTCAGTAGATTCCCATTAGATCTCAAGATTTTGAGAGGCTTTTAGCAAACATGTTAAGCAGAAATTTTATCAGCCCTGAAAACTTTCAGCATGTGTATTTCTGGCTGGTTTTAAAATCTGTTGATGTTTCTCCAACTTGAGAACTCAGACCACCCAAGATTACTTCTGCAGATCCCAGTTTGAGAAATACCGATCTGTGTATGATTAATGGTTCTATAGTCAGTAAACTTAAGATCATTATCACTATGTTGGAATTTATCTTAAAGAAGTTTGATATATTTATCAAACAATATTTATCACTATTCTCTTGCTTGCTAAAATAATCATGAATGTCTTGCTTTCTGTGGATCCTTGTGTTTCCATTTTCAGTTTGACCACCATTAAAAGTCATTCCTTTGCAACACACAACAAATCACTGTGTTCTGGAGTTGGATAAGTTAAATGATTTTCAAACTTTTTTCTCCCAGTTAAGAGTTCTATCACTGAGTTAAAGGGGAGAAGTGGAGCATTACAGTGCCTCTACCACCAACCTTTAGGCCTCCAAGACAGCTCCTGGACCCCTCGGAGAATCCTAGGTCCCCAGGGATCAAAGTTTTTAAATCACTGATGTGGCTGTTAATTTCATTTAAAGATGAGAAAACAGGCCCTGAGAGATTGGAATTTGTCAGTAATCACAAGCCTAGTCAATGTCAGTATCCAGAACAAGCCCTTTCCAAATTCAGTGTCCCCCCTGCCCCGACCTGTACGTGTCCCCAGCCCCTGTAAAGCCTTGCCAGACTTCTCCCTGACCCCCCAAGGTTGGTCACTCTTTCCCCCCATGTTATAGTGCATTGTTTAGCCAGCTGGATTGCTTAATATATTAGGTTTATTTCTATTCCACCTCATTCCAAGTTGGAATTAAAGCAGCTTTAAGGCCTGGAATTTTTTTTTTTTGATTCCTAAGTTTTTCTCCTAATAATGTTTCTTAGTTTTATCCACCTTTCTTCCTTGCTGTTAGTATGCTCTAGCTAGTTACAAAAAGAATGAAGGTCTTGGTTGAATAACGAAGGAAAAACTCAGAGCCCATCGTGTTGAGTTTGACAGCTTCTTTTTATTACAAATGGGCATAATTGTGAAAATATAGTAGTGTTTTCTCCTAGTAAAATGTCATATTATTTCACAAAAAAAAATGACCAGTGACTTCACCTGAAAAAGCTTGGGAACCCCCACCAAAAACCCTAGCACTTCTTACCTTGTGTTGTGATGAATTGTTGCATCTCTCTTCCAAAAGAAAGGGAGTTCCTTACAATCAGGAACTGTGCCAGGAAGTTTGACACAGCCTTGCAATTACAAAATTTAACAGTCCAGGGACTTCCCTGGGGGCCCAGTGGTTAAGACTCTGTGCTTGCACTGCAGGGGGCACAAGTTCGATCCCTGGCTGGGGAACTAAGATTCTGTGTGCTGCACGGTGCAGCCAAAAAATAAGAAAAATAAAATTTAACAGTCCATAACAATGACAATATAGTAAAAGGAATAAGATGAGAATACTTTATATCCTACGTGACATAAACAGTTACTTGCCCTGGGTAAGTGACTGTTTTATGGTGTAACTTTTTGATCATGACACTTATCAGAATATTGTTTGCTTAAACATAATAATTTACTTCTTGGCCTTGCTTTTACAGTGCTACAAAAATGTTAAGGGTATTTACATTTATTATTGCATTTTATGTCATACTCATGTGATATTCCCACTCCTTAACAGAGGACCTGGCACATAGTGGGTGCTAAATGTTGGTTAAGTGCTTATTCTTTTCACCCACTGAACAAGTTCATTAAAGGTAGTAATTAAAGAAGCGGCTTTCCCCATTCCCTAAGCTATTCTTCAGGGTAGAAAACAGAAGGAGGCAGGGGATAAAACTACAATTTACTGTCCTCCCTTTCTCCTTTCCTCCTTTGAGGATGTTCTGATTCTATAATTTATGCTAATGAACTCATATAAGCTGTTCTTACCTCCTAAAGTGATTTCTTCCAAAACCTTAAAAATCGCTATAGGACCAAGATGCAATAACAGGGACTGGATTGACCTTCCTGCATAAAACAGTTAAAAATTAGATAAAATATATTAAACAATGGTTTTTAGACATTGAATATCAGGCAGCACAGGACAGGGATTCATGAGAAATAGAAAACAGATAAGGTAAGCCCTGTAACTGCCCCAGCTTCTGTCTGTGGAGTTTTCAGGCCATAGCGCAGGGAAGGGGATCCCAGATGGAGTCTGGTAATCTTCCTGAGTTGAGCTGATGCAGCTGGGGGGTAAAAATGGCTAAAACTCATTGGGCAGAGCACCAGAGGAGAGAGCTACATGGAGATAAAACCCTGGAGAGCTGCAGAGAGTCTCCCTTGAGTCTTCAGCTGGTACCTGATCGGTACATGTGTGTGGGGAAACTACCCAAGTCCTGGGAAAGAATCAACCAAAAGGATTAGAGGAAATAACACTTGGAGCTCACACAGGGCAGAGAAGAGTTTGTGTTCCCACCTGCAAGACTGCAAAAATCCTTGTAATTCATGGGACATCAAGTGAACTACTCAGAAGGGTATTGCCTCACTATAGGGCAAAATTAGCCCTAGACTAAAGACTGACAAAGCTTAAAAGCAGACCTCAAGAGAATCAAACCATTTACAAGTAACTTAATTGTGTCCTAGACAAAGTTCAAAAATATCTATAGGAATACAAAAATATCCAGTACTCAATAATGTAAAATTAGCAATGTCCGGAATCCAATAAAAAAGTACCAGGCATACAAAGAAAGAGAAAAATACCACCCACTATGAGAGGAAAAAAATCAATCCGTAGAAAAAGACCCAGAAATTATATAAATGATAGAATTAGTAGAGAAGGACATTAAAAAGCTGTCACTATTCTGCATAATTTCAAGAAGGTAGAGGAAAGATTGATCATATTAAATAAAGAAATGGAAGATATTAAAAACCCCAACTTCTAGAAATGAAACTATAATGTTTGAAAATAAAAAATACATTGGATGGGATTAACAAGCAGATTAGACACTGCAGAAGAAAAAATTAGTGTGCTTGAAGACATAGCAATAGAAACTATCCTAAATGAAAGCCAGAGAGATAAAAGGACACTTAAAAAATTTTTTTAAAAAGAGCACCAGTGAGCTGTGGAACCACTTCAGGCAGCATAATCGTAGGTAATTGGAGTCCCTGAAGGAGGGGTAGGGACACAAAATATCTGAAGGAATGGCTGAAATTGTTCTAAATTGGAGGAAAACTATAAACCTACAGATCCTAGAAGTTTAATGAACCCCAAGCACAAGAAGCATGAAGAAAATGATGCCAAGGCATATCAGAATCAGATTGCTTAAAACCAGTGATAAAGAGAAAAATCTTTAAAGCATTGGAGTGGGGGTGGGGTGGGGAGGGGAGACCTATCATGTACAAAAGGACAAAAGTAAGAATGACAGCAGAATTCTATTTGGAAACAATGCAAGCAAGAAACAGTGTAGCAATATCTTTAAAGATCCAAAAGAGAAGAAAAAAACTCAATCTAGAACTATATGTCCAGTGAAATACATTTCAAAAATGAAGGCAGAATAAACACTTTTTTTAAAGACATAGGAAAACTGAAAGAATTCATCACCAGATCTGTACTACAAAAATATTAAAACAAATCCTCCAGGGGCTTCCCTCGTGGTACAGTGGTTAAGAATCCGCCTGCCAATGCAGGGGACACGGGTTTGAGCCCTGGTCTGGGAAGATCCCACATGCCGTGGAGCAGCTAAACCCATGCACCACAACTACTGAACCTGTGCTCTAGAGCCTGCGAGCCACAACTACTGAGCCCGCGTGCCACAACTACTGAAGCCTGCATGCCTAGAACCTGTGCTCTGCAGCAAAGAGAAGCTACCGCAGTGAGAAGCCTGCGCACCACAACGAAGGGTAGCCCCCGCTTGCCGCAACTAGAGAAAGCCTGCACACAGCAACGAAGACCCAACCCAGCCAAAAATAAATAAATTAAATAAATAAATTTTTTTAAAAAAAGAAATCCTTCAGAAGGGGGAAAATGATACCAGATGAAAATTGGATTTACTCAAAGGAATGAACAGCACTGGAACTGGTAAATATGTGGGTAAAAATAAAAGTGACTACAGCTCATTATACCTTCAGTAGCTCAGGCACAGATCACATGAGAACACTGCAACCATTCCATAGCTCATGATTGCTTAAATAAAGTTTCCCAGTGATCCCTCTGCTAACCTCAGCACCTTTTAGAGGTAAATTTGTTTGTAAATGATTGGGAAATTATGGCATATACTGATGCTATACCAAATTAATGCAAATAAAGCAAATGTCAGTAATTTTTTGTATGTTGGTAAGATAGCCTATTATATTGACTCTTGGTGATCTTTTAAAGTTTTAGCTTCCTAGTCATTTTCACTATGTAATGTTTTTGGAAGAAGAAAAAGAACAGAGAGGCATATAAGGAAGAGAAGAGAATCATTTGTTATAGCAGTCACATACCAAATTTCATTTTGTGAAGTATTTGAAATCCTGTGTTATGACTTTAAAAGTTTTCTTCTACTGCTGCTAGGTTATAATATCTTAAATCGGTAGAATTGATTTGCTTAGCTAGCTTTCCTGAAATAGCTGTTCTTGAAACCACTACATTTCTTGATATGAGAGCTGAGACTTTTCCCACTGTATGAAAAATTTTTAAATAGCCTGTCATCTTCCTTTTTATCTCTGTCTTAGAGGTCTTTAAAATCTTTCTGTGATCTTAATGAAAATCAAACCGTCTGGAAGATATTTCTTACAGATAGCTGATGTAGGTTATTCCTGAGGCCACTAGGCTGCTTGAAAATTTTCCAGGTATTTGATCTCTGGTATGCTTACCTAGAGTGAGACTGACTTGAGATTCTTGTGTTTCATGGGTCTCCCCCATCCTCTTTGTTTTATTAATTGTATTTGGTGTCAGGGGCACCGTGTAGCTTGCAGGACCTTAGTTCCCCAACCAGGAATCAAACCCCAGGCCCCAGGCAGTGAAAACCCAGAATCCTAACCACTGGACTGCCAGGAAATTCCCATATTAATTGTATTTATTTTTAAAAATAGGCCTTACATGCATGTGGCATAACATTCAAGAGGTACAAAAGGACATACAAGTGAAGTGTATACCTTCCTCTGTGTTTCCAGCCACCCAGATTCCCTCACAGAAGCAGCTGGTGTTGCTGGTTATTTGTGCCTCATTTCAGGGTCTGAATATTTACAAACACATGTATATATTCTCCCTCCACCCAGCACTTGGGAGCATAAATCATGATTCATCCACACTGGACTATTACACAGCCATTAAAAATAATGAGACAGACAATTCTGCAGCCTGTGGAACGAAAACCACGTTCACAGAAAGATAGACAAAATGAAAAGGCAGAGGACTATGTACCAGATGAAGGAAAAAGATAAAACCCTAGAAAAACAACTAAGTGAAGTGGAGGTAGGCAACCTTCCAGAAAAAGAATTCAGAATAATGACAGTGAAGATGATGCAGGACCTCAGAAAAAGAATGGAGGCAAAGATCGAGAAGGTGCAATAAATGTTTAACAAAGACCTAGAAGAATTAAAGAACAAACACCTAGAAGAATTAAAGAACAAACAAACAGAGATGAACAATACAATAACTGAAATGAAAAATACACTAGAAGGAATCAATAGCAGAATAACTGAGGCAGAACAACGGATAGGTGACGTGGAAGACAGAATGGTGGAATTCACTGCCACAGAACAGAATAAAGAAAAAAGAATGAAAAGAAATGAAGACAGCCTAAGAGACCTCTGGGACAACATTAAACACAACAACATTTGCATTATAGGGGTCCCAGAAGGAGAAGAGAGAGAGAAAGGACCCAAGAAAATATTTGAAGAGATTATAGTCGAAGACTTCCCTAACATGGGAAAGGAAATAGCCACCCAAGTCCAGGAAGTGCAGAGAGTCCCAGGCAGGATAAACCCAAGGAGAAACATGCTGAGACACATAGTAATCAAACTGACAAAAATTGAAGACAAAGAAAAATTATTGAAAGCAGCAAGGGAAAAATGACAAATAACATACAAGGGAACTCCCATAAGGTTAACAGCTGATTTCTCAGCAGAAACTCTACAAGCCAGAAGGGAGTGGCACGATATATTTAAAGCGATGAAAGGGAAGAACTTACAACCAAGATTACTCTGCCTGGCAAGGATCTCATTCAGATTTGATGGAGAAATTAAAAGCTTTACAGACAAGCAAAAGCTGAGAGAATTCAGCACCACCAAACCAGCTCTACAACAAATGCTAAAGTAACTTCTCTAAGTGGGAAACACAAGAGAAGAAAAGAACCTACAAACACAAACCCATAACAATGAAGAAAATGGTCATAGGAACATATATATCAATAATTACCTTAAACGTGAATGGATTAAATGCTCCAACCAAAAGACACAGGCTTGCTGAATGGATACAAAAACAAGACCCATATATATGCTGTCTATAAGAGACCCACTTCAGACCTAGGGACACATACAGACTGAAAGTGAGGGGATGGAAAGAGATATTCAATGCAAATGGAAATCAAAAGAAAGCTGGAGTAGCAATACTCATATCAGATAAAATAGACTTTAAAATAAAGAATGTTACAAGAGACAAGGAAGGACACTACATAATGATCAAGGGATCAGTCCAAGAAGAAGATATAACAATTATAAATATATACGCACCCAACATAGGAGCACCTCAATACATAAGGCAACTGCTAACAACTATAAAAGAGGAAATTGACAGTAACACAATAATAGCGGGGGAATTTAATACCTCACTTACACCAATGGACAGATCATCCAGACAGAAAATTAATAAGGAAACACAAGCTTTAAATGACACAATAGACCAGTTAGATTTAATTGATATTTATAGGACATTCCATCCAAAAACAGCAGATTACACTTTCTTCTCAAGTGCGCACGGAACATTCTCCAGGATAGATCACATCTTGGGTCACAAATCAAGCCTCAGTAAATTTAAGAAAATTGAAATCATATCAAGCATCTTTTCTGACCACAACGCTATGAGATTAGAAATGAATTACAGGGAAGAAAATGTAAAAAACACAAACACATGGAGGCTAAACAATACGTTACTAAATAACCAAGAGATCACTGAAGAAATCAAAGAGGAAATCAAAAAATACCTAGAGACAAATGACAATGAAAACATGACAATCCAAAACCTATGGGATGCAGCAAAAGCAGTTCTAAGAGGGAAGTTTATAGCTATACAAGCCTACCTCAAGAAACAAGAAAAATCTCAAATAAACAATCTAACCTTACACCTAAACAAACTAGAGAAAGAAGAACAAACAAAACCCAAAGTTAGTAGAAGGAAAGAAATCATAAAGATCAGAGCAGAAATAAATGAAATAGAAACAAAGAAAACGATAGCAAAGATCAATAAAACTAAAAGCTGGTTCTTTGAGAAGATAAACAAAATTGATAAACCATTAGCCAGACTCATCAAGAAAAAGAGGGAGAGGACTCAAATCAATAAAATTAGAAATGAAAAAGGAGAAGTTACAACAGACACCGTAGAAATACAAAGCATCCTAAGAGACTACTACAAGCAACTCTATGCCAATAAAATGGACAACCTGGAAGAAATGGACAAATTCTTAGAAAGGTATAACCTTCCAAGACTGAACCAGGAAGAAATAGAAAATATGAACAGACCAATCACAAGTAATGAAATTGAAACTGTGATTAAAAATCTTCCAACAAACAAAAGTCCAGGACCAGATGGCTTCACAGGTGAATTCTATCAAACATTTATAGAAGTGCTAACACCCATCCTTCTCAAACTCTTCCCAAAAATTGCAGAGGAAGGAACACTCCCAAACTCATTCTATGAGGCCACCATCACCCTGATACCAAAACCAGAAAAAGATACTACAAAAAAAAAGAAAATTACAGACCAATATCACTGATGAATATAGATGCAAAAATCCTCAACAAAATACTAGCAAACAGAATCCAACAACACATTAAAAGGATCATACACCGTGATCAAGTGGGATTTATCCCAGGGATGCAAGGATTCTTCAATATACGCAAATCAATTAATGTGATACTCCATATTAACAAACTAAAGAATAAAAACCATATGATCATCTCAATAGATGCAGAAAAAGCTTTTGACAAAATTCAACACCCATTTATGATAAAAACTCTCCAGAAAGTGGGCATAGAGGGAACCTACCTCAACATAATAAAGGCCATATACGACAAACCCACAGCAAACATCATTCTCAATGGTGAAAAACTGAAAGCATTTCCTCTAAGATCAGGAACGAGACAAGGATGTCCACTCTCACCGCTATTATTCAACATAGTTTTGGAAGCCCTAGCCACGGCAATCAGAGAAGAAAAAGAAATAAAAGGAATACAAATTGGAAAAGAACAAGTAAAACTCACTGTTTGCAGATGACATGATACTATACATAGAGAATCCTAAAAATGCCACCAGAAAACTACTAGAGCTAATCAAT
Source organism: Balaenoptera borealis (assembly GCF_965194805.1). Classification (NCBI taxonomy): domain Eukaryota; kingdom Metazoa; phylum Chordata; class Mammalia; order Artiodactyla; family Balaenopteridae; genus Balaenoptera; species Balaenoptera borealis. The sequence goes on from NC_138869.1 coordinate 76,845,223, forward strand.
GAATTTGGTAAAGTTGCAGGATACAAAATTAATGCACAGAAATCTCCTGCATTCCTATACACTAATGATGAAAAATCTGAAAGAGAAATTAAGGAAACACTCCCATTTACCATTGCAACAAAAAGAATAAAATACCTAGGAATAAACCTACCTAGGGAAACAAAAGACCTGTATGCAGAAAGCTGTAAGACACTGATGAAAGAAATTAAAGATGATACCAACAGATGGAGAGATATACCATGTTCTTGGATTGAAAGAATCAATATTATGAAAATGACTATACTACCCAAAGCAATCTACAGATTCAATGCAATCCCTATCAAACTACCAATGGCATGTTTTACGGCACTAGAACAAAAAATCTTAAAATTTGTATGGAGACACAAAAGACCCCGAATAGCCAAAGCAGTCTTGAGGGAAAACAACGGAGCTGGAGGAATCAGACTCCCTGACTTCAGACTATACTACAAAGCTACAGTAATCAAGACAATATGGTACTGACACAAAAACAGAAACATAGATCAATGGAACGAGATGGAAAGCCCAGAGATAAACCCACACACCTATGGTCAACTAATCTATGACAAAGGAGGCAAGGATATACAATGGAGAAAAGACAGTCTCTTCAATAAGTGGTGCTGGGAAAACTGGATAGCTACATGTAAAAGAATGAAATTAGAACACTCCCTAACACCACACACAAAAATAAACTCAGAATGGATTCGAGACCTAAATGTAAGACCGGACACTATAAAACTCTTAGAGGAAAACATAGGAAGAACACTCTTTGACATAAATCACAGCAAGATCTTTTTTGATCCACCTCCTAGAGTAATGGAAATAAAAACAAAAATAAACAAATGGGACCTAATGAAACTTCAAAGCTTTTGCACAGCAAAGGAAACCATAAACAAGACAAAAAGACAACCCTCAGAATGGGAGAAAATATTTGCAAACGAATCAACGGACAAAGGATTAATCTCCAAAATGTATAAACAGCTCATGCAGCTCAATATTAAAGAAACAAACAACCCAATCCAAAAATGGGCAGAAGAACTAAATAGACATTTCTCCAAAGAAGACATACAGATGGCCAAAAAGCACATGAAAAGCTGCTCAACATCACTAATTATTAGAGAAATGCAAATCAAAACTACAATGAAGGGGCTTCCCTGGTGGCGCAGTGGTTGAGAATCTTCCTGCCAATGCAGGGGACACGGGTTCGAGCCCTGGTCCGGGAAGATCCCACATGCCACGGAGCAACTAGGCCCGTGAGCCACAATAACTGAGCCTGCGCGTCTGGAGCCTGTTCTCCGCAACAAGAGAGGCCGCGATAGTGAGAGGCCCGTGCACCGCGATGAAGACTAGCCCCCACTTGCCGCAACTAGAGAAAGCCCTCACACAGAAACAAAGACCCAACACAGCCAAAAATAAATAAATAAATATTTTTAAAAAAAAAACTACAATGAAGTATCACTTCACACCAGTTAGAATGGGCATCATCAGAAAATCTACAAACAACAAATGTTGGAGAGGGTGTGGAGAAAAGGGAACCCTCTTGCACTGTTGGTGGGAATGTAAATTGACATAGCCACTGTGGAGAACAGTATGGAGGTTCCTTAAAAAACTAAAAATAGAATTACCATATGATCCAGCAATCCCACTACTGAGCATATACCCAGAGAAAACCATAATTCAAAAGGACACATGCACCCCAGTGTTCATTGCAGCACTATTTACAATAGCCAGGTCATGGAAGCAACCTAAATGCCCATTGACAGATGAATGGATAAAGAAGAAGTGGTACATATATACAATGGAATATTACTCAACCATAAAAAGGAATGAAATTGAGTCATTTGTTGAGACGTGGATGGATCTAGAGACTGTCATACAGAGTGAAGTAAGTCAGAAAGAAAAACAAATATCGTATATTAATGCATATATGTGGAACCTAGAAAAATGGTACAGATGAACTGGTTTGCAGGGCAGAAATAGAGACACAGGTGTAGAGAACAAACGTATGGACACCAAGGGGGGAAAGTGGCAGGGGTGTAGGGTGGTGGTGTGCTGAATTGGGAGATTGGGATTGACATGTATACACTAATATGTATAAAACAGATAACTAATAAGAACCTTCAGCATAAAAAATAAAAAAATAAAATTCAGAAATACAAAGAAAAGTGAGGCATATTTATACAGACTGACTTAGAAAGATATATGATCAAAGGAACAAGAAAGGTATACAGACTGACTTAGAAAGATATATGATCAAAGGAACAAGAAAGGTACACACCTCTTTCATTATGGACATAGAGTTTTTTAAAATGCTTTAAATAGAATTTAAATACCATAAAATGCACCCTTTAAAGTGTACAATTCAGTGGTTTAATTACACAACATTTCCATCACCTTAAGAAGAAATCCCATACCCCTGACATCGAGGTTTTTACAGTCTTTTGCTAAAACCAATCATGCTGCACTGGATATTCTTATACACATATCATTTCACACGTGTGCAAGAATATCTGCGGGACGAGTACCTGGAAATATTTGCTAGGTGAAATGATTTGTGCACTTAAAACTTTGAAAGCGACTGCTAAATTGCCCTCTCCAGAGGTTACATGAGTTTACACTCTCACTACCAAGGTATAAAAGTCCCTATTTCCCATTTCCTGACTAGCATAGTCCTTAACCAAACTTTTTTATCTTTGCCAATCTGACAAATAATAGTATCTCATTGTAACTTTAATTTCATTTCTCTTATTCTAAGTGAGGGTGATTACTTTTACATGTTTAGGAGCTACTTGTCTTTCCTTTTTTTATGAACTGATTTTTTTCATACCCTTTGATTTTCTGCAGAGTAGCTGACTTTTTAAAAATAGGAGTTCGTTATGTATTAAGGAGAAAAGCTGTTTGTGATATGAATTGAAAGTATTTTCCTGACGTATGTTTTGTGGGGGTTTTTTAGTCTTTGACTTTATTCATGTTTTTTTTTCTTTTATCATGCAGAATTTTAAAATGTTTTGTCATCAAATTTGGCAATCTTCTTTTATGACTTCTGCGTCTTGTGACGTACTTAGCCTTTCCCTATTCCAAGATTATAAAAACAAAATTCTCCCGTATGTTATTCTAGTACTTTAAGCTCTCCTCCTCCCTCCCATTTAACTCTTAGATCCACCTGGAATTTATTTTTGTGTAAGATGTGAGGTATGGATCCACCTTCTTTTCTCTAGAAGGCTAACATCTTTCCCCCACTGATTTGAAATGTCAATTTCATAGTGCCTCTTGACTAAGAATAGTAAGAGCAATTTTAAATATTAGCTTTAACTTTTTGAGAGTGGTAGTCAGGTGTCTGGGGCAGTGATTTCTGATCTCTTGGGGTGCCTATGAGGATTCTGTAAGAACTGCAATCCCCTTCTCTCCCTGACAAATTCTACTGCTGTAAACTGCTATTACTTAGGGGATGTGTCTTGCTCAAGTGTGCTGAACCAAGAAGTAGTTTTGAACCCCTTAGAGGAGGGACTTATCTTTCATACAGCCTTATAGGTTTCACCTGTGGCCAGAGGCCCATCTAGTGAATCCAGGGTTGTTACTTTAATGAGAAAAGAGCCTCAACAGGAGTCCAGAAGTAATGGGAGAATGTTTTCAAAAAAAACTAAGCTCTTCACTTTTGAGTCAGTTTCTGATCCTCAGGTTGTCTTCCCACTTTAGAATCATAGTCAATTTCTACAGTTTTACTTTGGTAGATTTGCTTTGGTGGGCCGTGTGTCCTCCTGGGAAAGGACTACTGGCTCGGGCTGTAATATGACTGTGTTTTGGCACCATGTAGAGCTGAGCATGTAGGGATAAGAGTCATCTCTTCTAATTTGAAACCGTTTATAGTCAGAAAAGAGTGCGGCCCTTTAAAAAGTAGAATTCTCGGGGTACCCATGACTATAAAGGCTCGTAGAGTTCTACCCAAGGGGGCCTGGAGGAGGAGGTCTGTCTGTTAGGACTGATGCCCCTGAGTAGGACGGATGTCCCCAAGGAGCGTTTCGTCAAGCGTTTGAGCGGCCTGCTTGGTTTGCTGGGGGTGATGTGCAATGGCTTTTAATTTCATCCAATATTATAAAATTGTTCTTTTATTTGGGCTACTCAAGGAGTAGCTTGTCACTTTGAACTTAGGGGTAACAAATGTTCTCTGTGCTTGAAAGTCCCAGTGGCAGTGACACCTTGGAGGAGTGACTGGTGCTGCCTTCCTCTCTCAGTGCATGTTAACCCTTGGGCATCTCATCCACTGGAGGAGCTGGGTACAGGTGTAAAGTAATGAGGGAAGCTGGGAGAGGCATGAAAGCGTTCTGCTTTGGTGTAAGCTATTTTTCACGTATGTTTTTATTAATTAGTTTGTTCCAGAGACTGTTAGACACTTAAATAAAATAAATTTACAAAGGATACAGTGGAGCTCCATTTAAATGGTCATGTTGAAGTAAAGAAATAATATCCACTTTATAGGCTTAATTATACATCATATTTGGCTAATTTAGTCCATGTGATTGTGATGTCTGGGAGACAAGCCCAGGATACGGTAATGAGCAACAGCTAGTGCAGTTCTACATATTAAATATCATGATTTAAGGGAAGATCTTCACACTGATTTCTACATATCTACTTAATGATAGTTTTCCTGTTTCTCTTTCCTGTCCCTTTTCACTCCTCAAAAGTCGTATTAGTAGAGTTGTCCTAGCATGCCCCTGAGCACCTGGACATCTGAGTGCTAGATGCAGATTTCACTTAGCCTGCGGTGCCTTTCACAGTTTTGGCCATAGATGTCACCTTTTGATAAGATTTCCCCACTCTGACTTCCTCCTGTCTCACCCATCATCTCTCCTCTCCACTGATGATCCACTCAAATGGATTGTAATCGTCCGGATCATTCAGCAGCTGAACCAATTCTCCCATCAACGGGAAGGTCCCACATGGGGGGATACTTACCCCTTCCAGACCCTTCCTGAGGAGAGCAAGTTTCCTTCCATGTGGCAGGAGTACATTTTATATTTGTTTGGCCTTGTGACCGATAGGATGGGAAGCTGAGGGGAAGTGGAGAGGAGATGGCAGTTTTAACCGAGAAAAAAAGCTTAGTAGAAACTCTGCCTCTGCCTTCTTCGGGCGTGTCCCTCTTCTGGGCATCTCTTCAGGATTTCATTCCTCCGTCCAACTGCCGTTCACAACTGCCCTTTCCAACGGCTCCAGAACTCTTGGCCTTGGCATTCCGTGATGTAAATTATTCCACGCATGGCTCGAAATGGGTGCGAAGCAGTGTTGCCAGGTGTCGGATCACTAGTGTAAGTTTCCTGGATCTCGGGGGAGGGAGGAGAAAGAAAGGGGGAGAACTGCTCTTGGAATTTATACAGTTGTTATTGTTTCAGCCAGAGCACAGTGATTGCGCTGGTTAAGCTGGATGCTATCGATGGCTGGGGAGAGAGGGAGATTTGGGCTTGGAGCTGGGGTGAATTTGGGGTTGAGGGTTTCTACTTTAAAGATTCCAGTGTTGGGATGCAGATTGTTTGGAACTGAACAGTTGGCGTTACTGCTGCAGAGGGAGGAACTTGGGACCTTCAGGGCAGAGCCTGTCGCAGTACTGTCTGGGGCGATGGTGCCTCTTCTGTCTCAAAAAGTAGGGACAACTGACTTTTCTGTTTTCCTAAAGATGGCCAAAATATGGCTAGAAATCCAGATTGCTCACCAGGTTTGGAAATATCCAGTCACAAAATTCAAAGACCTCTGTATGCACGAGATTTTTTTCTAAAACAAAAATACGATTTCTCCTCTTGTTCACTGTGTACATTTTGAGGAAGTTACTGTTCATGGTTTACCGCCCCTTTGAGGAATCTGTGTGTGAGTGGTTGCTGCCAACTATCCTTGATTTGTCTAGATTGCTTTTTGACTTGTAAGTTAAGGATTTGTGTTCAATAAAAACAATTTAAATTGAACACTTCATCTCTTGAATGATCACAAAAATTTAAAAATCATATTCATAATAAGCAATTAGAGGGAAAACTCACATGAATTAATTATTTGTCTAGGAAAGTATAAGGTATATTTTTGTGTTGCATTGATGCTACTGGCTTTAATCTGCTTTGCTGAAACAGTGCTTTCTTATTCCTTTTCTTTATAGTTGTCATGGATGATGATGATGACTCGTGTCTCCTTGATCTTATTGGGTAAGATGCTCATTCCAAAATAAGGGTAAATCAAATGTGTGAGGTTTACTGTACTAAAACAACCTAATAAGCATATTAAAACCAAGTGGGTTTTTTAAATAAAGATTAAATAATCATCATAGATATAGTAGGGAGACAAAGTGACATGGATTAACATAGGGGTCATAATTAGGTAATCCTTTATTAAATTTATTTTATAAAAAATCCTAGGAGGCAGAAATGAGTGATAATAGGAAATGGAACATCAAAATGAAACAAAACAAAACAACAAAAAAACTACTAATAGTTTTAAAACAGGGAGAGGATTTTACTCAAACTAATACATCATTTTCTTTTTCCCCTGTAAAAATGAACCCTAAATATAAGTAATGTATTTATTTGCTGTTTTCTCTTTTTGGCTGTTGTTTTCTAGAGACCCACAGGCATTGAACTATTTTCTACATGGACCTAGTAATAAATCGGTAAGTAATACTCAGACCATCATAGGCATACATTTTGTTTCTTCTTTAGAGTCAAAGTGATCACTTTTTTGAATTTGTACTTTTGCAGAGCAATGAGGACTTGACTAATGCAGGATATTCTGCAGCCAATTCAAATTCAATTTTCGCCAACTCTAGTGTGAGTATTGGAAACTGAATGCAATGATCAGATGTTTCTGTCTCATTGATGCCTAGTGAATTGAAGCTTTGATTGACTTTGTATCATGATGGGAATCCCTACTTTGTCTTTTGTAATTGACACAAGAGGAAAATCTATTGAATTTTGTTGACATTTTCTACTTTTAACTTAGTCTATTAAGATTTTTACTTTGCCATTTTCCTAAGCTTTCAACTTTCTTTCTAAAATGCCTCAGAAACGTTATAGCCTGAGAAACTTATATTAGGGTCTTTTGAATGTTGTTACATAAGCTTTAAAAAAAATCATTCTGTATTGTGGTTACTTTCTAATCATTTTCATCTTAAACAAGGAGAAAGATCATAGTAGCTGACACCTATTGAGCGTTCAGTATGTTCTTGGCACTAAGAGCTTAACATATATTAACCTCGTTAACCCTTACAATAATTCCGTGAAGTAGGTTCTATTATTATCCATATTTAAAGATGAGAGAACTAAAGGTTGGTATTTACCCAGTGTTACACAGCCAGGAGTCGCAAGCTAGGAATCGAACCCAGGCCACCAGGTTCCAGGGCGCAGATTCTTAAGCTCTAGGAACATCTAGACAAGAAATCTGCCTGGAAACTATATCTGGATTGCTGTGTTTAAGCCTATGTTACTTTAATCTTTTCAACTGCTTTGTTCTACCATGGATGGTAGTCCAGAGTCCGACCACCCAAGTTTGAATCCTTGCTCTGCCACTTACTAGCTTTATAACCTTGCATCTATCACTAAATCTCTAAGACTCAGTTTCCTTATTTGTGAATCCAGGAGAATGATAAATCTACCTCATAGGGTGGTTAAGATGAATGGACTAGTCCATGGAAATCAGTTGGTACAGTGCTCAGTTAATGTCAACTGATCGTCATCATCAGGGTCTTTATTTTCTTCATCCATAAAATGGAATAGTATTCAGAAAGTCCTTGGGAATGCACAATTCTTTAAAGTATTTGAGTGTGTGTAAAGTATGTCAGATCATAACATGCAAGACTCCTCCACATGCTAGGGGTGGCTTTAAAGTCACAACACTGATTTCCTGTAAACCTTATGAATCAGTAGCAATTCTGAAATTCATTTTGAGTGGGCAATAACTACATGTGATGCCATTAAACCCATAAAGTAGATATTGAGCCTGTTTCCCAACACTAATGATTTTTACTTACCAGCTCTCCCACTTCCACGTAAGTATTAATTCTAACTCTTCAGGCTGCTTCATTCAGGGTGTATTTATTGTAAACCTGAGTTGCATCATGTCAGTAAAACATTTTAAAAGCTTTTAAAATATGGAATTTTAAACCTATGGTCTGTTAATTTGTGCATTGTAAAAACATTAAACTGTGTACCACCACTCAGGAGATAATCCACTGTTGCCTTGATATTTCTCTGCAAAAGCAAACAAACCTCCTTGCTTTCATTTGCTTTTTCCCACTTCCTTTCAAATGACTGTTCAAGTCCTAAGGTGGTGTCCACCTAACTGAGGCCACATTAGTCTCGTTTCAACTGTTGATTGGGTGTCAAGTGAACTAGTCTTGGCTTTTCTACCTGGGTCTTCCCATCATCTAGCCCCCAACACACCTTATTAGCCTAGGGCTGAGAATCTCTATAGTTTTGAAAGTTGGACTATTCATTCTTTTTTTTTTTTTTTGGCTGCGCCATGCAGCTTATGGATCTTAGTTCCCCAACCAGGGATTGAACCCAGGCCCTGGCAGCTAAAACGCCAAGTTCTAACCACTGGACCCCCAAGGAATTCCCTGGACTGTTTTCTTTTTTTTTTTTAATTTTTATTTATTTATTACTTTTGGCTGCGTTGGGTCTTCGTTGCTGCGCACGGGTTTTCTCTAGTTGTGGCAAGTGGGGGCTACTCTTCGTTGCGGTGCGCGGGCTTCTCATTGCAGTGGCTTCTCTTTTCGCGGAGCATGAGCTCTAGGTGTGTGGGCTTCAGTAGTTGCAGCGCGTGGGCTCAGTAGTTGTGGCGTACGGTCTTAGTTGCTCCACGGCATGTGAGATCTTCCCAGACCAGGGATCAAACTTGTGTCCCCTGCATTGGCAGGCAGATTCTTAACCACTGCACCACCAGGGAAGTCCTGGACTGTTTATACTTGATTGATCTATTTTTAATTTTTTTCTTCATCTTTTTAAAATTTTTAATTGTGTTAAAAATATATATAACAACAAATTTAGCATCTTAACCATTTTAAGTGTACAGTTCAGTAGTGTTAAGGATATTCACATTGTCTTCACCTTATGTTAAATAACTATTGATTCCATTTTTTTTTTCTTTTATAATTTTGACATATCCCATGATAAACTGCTGGCCAGCAGCGTGTCTCTTATTTATCAGTGACTGTGTTCAGTTCCCTTCATTTGCCTGTGTTGTTGTCTCTAGTTGGAATGCCCAGTCTTTGAGGACTCGTTATGGACAGACACAAACGCACAAGTGCGCGCTTGACAAATGTTGACCAACTTTTACTCTTGAATAGGACATTGAAATGGTTTTTAAAGCATCATAATAAGCTGATAACTTCTAAGAAATCAAATAACTATTCACTCATTTCATATGGGAAGCTTGTTTTTATCCAGGCCGATTTTGCCTGGAGTGGGGCAGGTTAGAACTAGGGGAGTTCCGAGAAACCTTAAAAGTCAAGGCTGGATCTGGGATACCTTCTGGACCTCTAGTAGAACCACACTCGGAACTCTCAAAACTCACATCTACTCCTGTGGTACAAAAAACTAGACACCGCTGTGTCCTGGATACGCACATACCCTAGGCTGAGTCCCACTCAAGCTTTGGACTTGGGAGCAATCCTGAAAAAATTAAACCATGCCACTATCTAAAACATAAAGCTAAACTCCAGGTAGTCATGAGTATATTGGCATTATTGATCTGTTTCCTATAAAATAATTTATCAGAGCAGTGAATGCATATACTTACAAAAACAACATTAAACATCATTACTAAGGAAATCAAGTATCAGAATAAGGTGAGCAGTTTGGAGAGTTGTGCCTGAAAAGCAGACTGTTATGCGTTATTCATATTCAAAAGTGAGATTAGTTTTTTGTTTAAGAATCTCTTTCCAAGGTTAGATATGCCATGTAACATCCTGCTTATTTTTTTAGAATGCTGATCCTAAGTCATCCCTCAAAGCTGTAAGCAGCCAGCTTGGAGAAGGGCCCAGTGATGGACTGCCACTTTCAAGTAGCCTTCAGTTTCTTGAAGATGAACTTGAGTCTTCTCCTCTTCCTGATCTCAGTGAGGACCAACCTTTCGACATTCTTCAGAAATCCTTGCAGGAGGCCAATATCACTGAACAGACATTGGCAGAAGAGGCATATCTGGACGCCAGTATAGGTTCAAGCCAACAGTTTGCACAAGCTCAGCTTCATCCCTCTTCATCAGCATCCTTTACTCAGGCTTCTAATATTTCTAATTACTCAGGTCAGACGCTGCAGCCTATAGGGGTGACTCATGTGCCTGTTGGCACATCGTTTGCAAGCAATACAGTGGGTGTGCACCATGGCTTTATGCACCACGTGGGGATCAGTGTGCCCAGCCAGCATTTGTCTAATAGCAGTCAGATTAGTGGTTCTGGTCAAATACAGTTAATTGGGTCATTTGGTAATCAACCTTCCATGATGACTATTAATAACTTAGATGGATCTCAAATCATACTAAAGGGTAGTGGGCAACAAGCCCCATCAAATGTGAGTGGAGGGCTTCTGGTTCACAGACAGACTCCTAATGGCAACTCCTTGTTTGGGAACTCCAGTTCCAGTCCAGTAGCACAGCCTGTTACCGTTCCGTTTAATAGCACAAATTTCCAAACATCTTTACCTGTGCATAACATCATCATACAAAGGGGTCTTGCACCAAATTCAAATAAAGTCCCAATTAATATCCAGCCAAAGCCTATCCAGATGGGTCAGCAAAACACATACAATGTGAACAATTTGGGAATACAGCAGCACCATGTTCAGCCAGGGATCTCGTTCGCCTCTGCGAGCTCACCCCAGGGCTCAGTGGTTGGTCCGCACATGTCGGTGAACATTGTAAACCAACAGAACACAAGGAAGCCAGTCACCTCGCAGGCCGTGAGCAGCGCTGGGGGCAGTATCGTTATTCATTCTCCCATGGGCCAGCCTCACACACCCCAGAGTCAGTTCCTCATACCTACAAGCCTTTCCGTCAGTTCCAACTCGGTACACCACGTCCAGACCATAAATGGGCAACTTCTTCAGACTCAACCCTCTCAGCTCATTTCTGGCCAAGTGACCTCAGAGCATGTCATGTTGAACAGAAACTCTTCCAACATGCTCAGGACCAACCAACCATATTCTGGACAGATGCTGAACAACCAGAATACCGCCGTCCAGTTAGTGTCTGGGCAGACGTTCGCCGCCTCTGGAAGTCCAGTAATAGTCAATCATGCCTCTCCTCAGATCGTTGGTGGGCAGATGCCCTTGCAGCAGGCATCGCCAACCGTCTTGCACCTGTCCCCTGGGCAGAGCAGCGTCTCCCAAGGAAGACCTGGCTTCGCCACCATGCCCTCGGTGACAAGCATGTCAGGACCTAGTCGGTTCCCTGTTGTCAGCTCATCCAGCACTGCCCATCCTAGTCTTGGGGCTGCGGTTCAGTCTGGTGCATCAGGATCAAACTTTACGGGAGATCAGCTGACCCAGCCAAACAGGACTCCAGTACCGGTCAGTGTGTCCCATCGTCTTCCAGTTCCTTCTTCCAAATCTACTAGCACCTTCAGTAACACACCTGGAGCAGGAAGCCAGCAACAGTTCTTCTGTCAGGTAATATTAAAAAACAAATGATAACATCAAACAGATGTTTGGATGATTATGGAATGGAAGAGTGGAATGAGTATCTGATAGAATATAATTTTCATCCTAGGCTCCCAATTTATTATCTTAAGATGTTCAATTTACGATTGATTGCCTTTTTTCTTCTTAACTAAAATGTTTTATCCAGGATAGTGTTGTGGTTTAGAGTGGAGACTCAGGGGTTTGAATCTAAGCTTAATGACATGGAGCAAGTCTTACCTTAACTAACCTCTCTAGAGGTTAAGTTTTTTCATCAGTAAAGTGGACATAATAATACTACCATCCCATGGAATTATTGGGAGAATTAAATGAGATAATCTATATAAAGCACTTAGCATAGTCCCTGGCAAATGACAAATACTTAATAAGAGCCAATATTAAGACATATACTTGATGGAATGTATTATAGGCATTTAAAAGGAAAGCTTGTTTTGGATGGACTGGGTAGAGAAGTCACGGCTGTTTCTTGGGTGCCAACTGGAAAGGTTCAGGGACCCAGTGAGACTCAGCAGTGGGTAACTGGCCTGCACAGAGGGATGCATATGGAGGGAGGGATCCAGGGCAATGGATTTGACCAAGTACCTGAGCCTACTCTTACCAGAGCATTGTGCCGGTAAATGACTGTGGGCAATCTGTAAAACCATGTAAGGATTATGTTTCTGAAAAGCATTTCAAAGGGTCATCAGCTTTGGTCCTTCACCCCATCTGCCGATCTTTGAACTCCTCTGGCTTTTGGTTCTCACTCATTCTTAGCATGTTCTGTAGTTCCAGCTCCATTCCACTCCCCCACCAACCCCCCGCCGGTGGTCTACCCTCCTTACTCCTCCATTTTCCCTGCCTTTCTTCTCCACATTTAGAAGAATTCAAAAACTTCTCTCTACCATGTATATCAATATTTTTAAAACTGTATACCTTTGACTTAGTAATTCCACCTAGAATCCTAAGGAAACAAAGATTATTTATGATCAAGGCTGTCCATTGTATTACTTTTGGTGTCAAAGGTGTGTGTGTGTCTTTGTGTTTTGAAATAATGTCAGGCTTATAGAAAAGTTAAAGTTTCAAGACTAGTGTAAAGAATTCTCATATACCCTTCCCCAAGATTCCCCAGATGTTAACTTTTTACCCCATTTGTTTTATCCTTCTCTCTCTCTTTCACACACACACACATACACACACACACACATAGTTTTGAGAGTAAATTGCAGGCATGATGCCTCTTGACTCCTACATACTTCAGACTTCAGTGTGTATCTCTTAAGAACAGGGACATTCCACTACATAACCACAGTACAGTCATCAAAACCAAGAAAAACAGCATTATTACAATATTATCATCTAATCTACAGACCTTATTCTGATTTAGTCCATTTTCCCAATAATGTCCCTTACAGCAAGAGAGAATACATTATATTTTGTTTTGTTTTTATGGTCTAGGATCCAACCCAGGATCACTGCCTAATTCTGTTGTCATGTCTTTAAATCAGAAACAGGTTTTTTCTTTCTTTCTTTCTTTTTTTTAATTTTTGGCCACACCGCGCGGCATGCAGGATCTTATTTCCTCAACCAGGGATTGAACCCGCGCCCCCTGCGGTGGAAGCGTGGAGTCTTAACCACTGGACCGCCAGGGAAGTCCTGGAAACAGTTTCTTCATCTTGCTGTCTTTCATGACCTTGATTTTTTTAAATTAATTAATTAATTTATTTATTTATTTATTTTTGGCTGTGTTGGGTCTTCGTTGCTGCGCGCGGGCTTTCTCTAGTTGCGGCAAGTGGGGGGCTACTCTTCGTTGCGGTGCACAGGCTTCTCATTACGGTGGCTTCTCTTGCTGTGGAGCACGGGCTCTAGGCGTGTGGGCTTCAGTAGTTGTGGCACGTGGGCTCAGTAGTTGTGGCTCTCGGGCTCTAGAGCACAGGCTCAGTAGTTGTGGCGCACGGGCTTAGTTGCTCTGCGGCATGTGGGATCTTCCCGGACCAGGGCTCGAACCCGTGACCCCTGCCTTGGCAGGCGGATTCTTAACCACTGTGCCACCAGGGAAGCCCAACCTTGATTTTTTTGAAGAGTCAAACCAATTGTTTTGTAGAGTGTCCCTCAATTTGGGTTTCTCTGATGTTTCCTCATGATTAGATTCAGATTATACATTTTTGGTAGGATTGCCACAGAGGTGACGGATGTGTCCTCACGATGTGAACTTGTCGCATTCCTGGTGATGTTAACTTTGAACACTTGCTTAAGATGGTGTCTGCTTCATGTGGTGTCTGATGCATAGTTATTAAGTTTCTTTAGGGAGTTACATTGAGATTATGTCGATATCCAATTTCTTGTCAAACTTGAACACACTAGTTTAAGCTTTCATTGATAATTCCTGACTGAATCAGTTATTACTAAATCAGCTGTTACTGTGACAGTCACCAAATAGAGACTTTCTAATTCCATTGTTTATTCTACATTAATTGTTGGCATTATACTCTAAGGAAGAGTTTTTCTGTCTCCCCCTTTTACTTATGCCAATATGGACTCATAGATTCTTATTTTATTTAATGGGTTAAAAATTGTTACAATCATTTATTTTGATGCTCAAATTGATTTGATGCCATTGGGCACCCCTCCAAATTGGCTGCTGGTCCTTCTGACATGTTTCCATCGTGCTTTGAGCACTTCCTTTAATTTCTGGCAAAACATGATGTTCCACGTTCGTCTTTCACTTTCCCTGCCCCTGCCCTGGAATCAACCACTTAAGGGACCTTGTTCCTTCTAGTGGAGAACCATATTTAGAAGCCAAGATCTGAGCACTACATATTCATTGCTACTGAGGTTGTCTCAGCTGGGACTTATATGTATTTACACATACACAACATCTATAACTGTCTGTCTATCTATATTAAAAACCATGAGTTCATACTGATACTTTCAATTCTAATCCAGTACCACCAGGTTCATTATTCAAGTCTCCTTTTCCATATTTGTAGCTCTCTTTTCTAACAGTGAGAAAGCCTGCCCCACAATATATTTGCTTATTTGCCCAATCCTACAAAACAAAGAAAATAGTTTTAGAATTGCTAATTCATAGCACTGTGAAAAACAAACCTACTTCAGACTTCAGTATTGGTTTACATTCTGTCTTTAGCCTAAAGGTGTATAGTCGAAATACTGTGTTCAACACCTGAAAATACCACAACATTGTAAATCAACTATACTCCAATAAAAATTAAAAAAAAAAAAATACTGTGTTCAAAAGTTACTAGAGTTAGTACTTTTTTTTTCCTCCCTTGGTATGGTTATGCTATTCTTTTGAACTATACTTTTGCTTGTTTCTGTTTGTGTTTCATTTTAGAATTATTCTCCCACTACCCTTGTTGATTTTATCTATTTGGTTTCTTTTGAATGAGTGAGCCGTTAGCATGGTCCCAAAGGTCAGGGCTGTGCAGAACGTGTGCCGGGCGGTCTCCCTCCTCGCTGGCCTTTCTCCCTGCTCCCACCCCTCCCTCCATCCTTCCTGCCAGTTCTCACCCATCCCCTATTTTCAGCAATCTCATTAGTTTCTCCTTTATTTATCCTCTGTTTTTTTTCACACAGATAAGCAGATACATGTATATTTTCTTATTTCCTTACATGTATATTTTGTTATTTCCCCTCCTTTCTTACTCAAATATCGCATACTATAGATAGATATTCTTCTATACTTTGGTTGCAAAAAAGTTTTCTAAACCCAATATAATAATTCTCCAATAGTAGGAGGATTATTGGACATAATGAAGTATTATGTAGCCATTTTAAATGTTCTTGAAAAATAATTAAAGATTTGGGGGAAGGCTTACAAAGTCATTTTAAGTGTACATTTAAATGTGAAATATTTAAAATGTACATTTAACTGTAAAATATTTAATAAGCAATTTGTTTTCTCTTTTAGAAAAATGATGAAAGACAATATGGTAAACTAGAAAATAGAAAACCCTCTTGCTTACAAAACATCCAGAAACTTGATTAGGAGAAAATGCACTGCTCCCTTAACAGCAGTTCTCTGGGTGGTGGAATTACAGATACTCTTGTTTTCTTCTAGTTTTAAAAACTTACCCCACATAGAGGAGGTGATACCTGGACAGCATTTATCAACATATTGATGCATTTTTCAAAAATAAGTAAAACATGCTATTGGTAATCATTAGAAACAGTTCCAAAATAGTTTAGAATGAAAAGTAAGTCTTCCTCTTCCAGAGGCCGCCACTGTTTCTAGGTTCTTTCTCTTCCCCCAGATATGTCCTCTGCGTATACACACAAACGTCACATATATACTTATCTCTGCAACACACCATACCTGTTTTTACTTAATAATAGAACTTGAGGATTACTTTATATCTATATATATTGATCTGCTTTATGTTTATTATAATCAATTATACATAATCAGCCACAGCATGGTCATTTCCTTTCTTTTTCTTTTTTTTTTTTTTCAATAATGCTTCAGTGAGGGGAAAAAAAAAATCTGTCTTTCTGACTCCCCAAAGTTTCAACTATCCAAAGGTAACAAGAAGCCTATACCGGCAGCTCCAAAGTAATTTTTGTGACTTTTAATGCCAAAGAGTATTGGGAACTAGATCAGTTGCATTATGTCCCGTGTGTTCTGCTGCAGGTTTTCCAGAGCAATTAAAGCATCAGGTATTTTGGAGTAGGGAAGACACAACCTTGGAGGCAACACAAGTTGGAAAAATAGTGTTGAGGTGTCATCTAACATTTAAACTCCTAGGACATCCAGAGACATTTACAGTGACTCTTTTACTTTATAATTTCTGTATAAATTACTTTATAGAACATTGTAATGAACAAAAATACCATTATCAGGGGCCTTCAGTGTTTATCTATTTGGAGAAATTTAATATGTCAAGTTTTGATACTATAAAGCATTAATATTAGAGAACAATGAGTTTTAAATATAAACTTTATTTTTGGTATAGATAATACACTTATTTGGTTCAGAATTCAAAAGGTACAGAAAGGTGTATACTACAGTGAAAAATTTCCTTTCTCCTGTTGCCCAGGCACGCAGTTGCCTGCAGCTTCTTGAAGAGTGAACTTAAGTCCCCGCCCCACATTTTCCATTATGAAAACTTTCAGAACCACAGAAAAGTTGGAAGAGCACCGTGAACCTATTCACCTAGATTCACCAGTTGTTTATGTTTTGCAACATTTGCTCTGTGTGTGTCTCTGTGTGTCTCTCTCTCTCTCTACACACACACACACACACACACACACACACACACACACACTCTTTTCTCTGAACCTTTTGAAAGTAAGTTGCAAATGGTATGACCCTTGACCCCTAAATTCTTCAGCAGGTATTTCCCAAGAACAAAGACCTTCTTCAACACAATCTCAGCATTACTATCACCCCCAAGAAATTTAACATTAACATAATAACATTATATCAAATTTCTTCCAGTTGACCCAGTAATGTCCTTTATGACAATGCCTCACTCTAGAAAGCAGAGAACACTGATTTCATTTATTGTCACATCTCTTTAGGCTACAGCAGCCTGGATCAGTTGTCTCGTAGGGTGGCCCTCAGTGTGTCGTCTGATTGTTTCCTCATGATTAGATTCTGGCTGAATGGTTGGCACATAATGTTGATTTTTCCCATTATGGGTGATTCTGATGTGATCACTTGGTTACGGTGGCCCCCTGCCAGGTTTCTCCTTGAGGTATTCAAAGGTATCTTGTTCCCATATAAGGAAGACATGATCTCTAGGATGGTGCTTTGGGACCACGTGACCCTCCTGTTTCCCGGCCTCTCACCCAGTGATTTGACTCCATTGGTATATATTGCATTAGTGGTTGCAAAATGATTTTCTAGTTATATTATCCTATCTACTGTTATTGACTGGGATTTTTCCATAAAAAAGAGCTTTTTCTTCTCACATTGTGTGTGTGTGTAACACTATGAAATCATAGGGTTTTTTTGCATTAATTTAAAAACTTTATTACAGGGAATTTTAAACATGAACAAAAGTAGACAAGTTAGTGTAATGAGCCCCCATGCTCAATCAGCTCCAGTGCTTACCAGCTCATGGCTATTCCCATTTCATCCATACCCCACTCAGTCTCCCCTGCCCAGTATTACTCTGCAACTAAACCAGACATATAAGTTCATCTGTAATTTTTTAGTGTATATCTCCAAAAGGCCATGTATTCTCTTTAAAGTTAACGTTGCAATTTATTGCTTTCATTATTCTTTTTGATGCTTATATTGTCCCAAGTTTGGTCAGTGGAGGGCTACTTAAGCTGACTTATACACTTCTGACACATCCCCACCTCCTTTTTTTTTTTTTTTTTTAACATCTTTATTGGAGTATAATTGCTTTACCCCACCTCCTTTGAGCACTTTGAAGCACAAGATATTGTAGGCATGTCTTGTGATTACCTTGCCACAGACCTAGAATCAGCCATTTCTCTAAGGAGCCCTGTGAATTTAAATCTCTTAATGCAGAGAGTCAGTTACAGGATTTAAACTTTCTTTTAAATGGATTAATATTTCAAAAGTTAGTGATAAAGAAGGCAGTTTGCAAGAGTTTAGCCTATCAAACAAAAGTAAACAAATTATTTTAAGTGCAAATCTCTTCAGATCACTAAAAGTTTTAGTAGATTTTAAATTCCTTGAGAGCAGCACCTACCAGGTGCTCTGCGGCGCTTTGCAGTGTGAGATTTCCAAAGCGATTACCACTGAAGTCTCCAGCCTGCCCTGCCCCTCCCTAATTCCTTTCCCCATCCAGCTCAGCCCGCCTACCTTACTGTGGAGCCACTGTATTTTCAGACGCCCAGACTTCATAATCTAGACGTTCTTGTTTTTTTCTCTTCCTCTGTACCTTTAATAAGTTACCAAATCCTACAAATTCTTCTTTGAATGTCTTATATCCATTCTTCCCGATAATAATGAAAATAATGATCATATTATTAACAACTGGTACATGCAGGGGCTAGCTGTATTATTTCTAATCCTTACCTTGGGGCTACAAGTAGCATTACTGTTCCCATTTCACAGTCAAGGAGATGGAGGTTCAGAGCATGGGCAAATTGCTGTAAAGGCAGACTTCACCAACTAGCTGTCTCTACCACACTGCTTCCCATTTCTCTCTTTTCTACATCTATACCCTGAGCTAGACTTTAAGAGGGACAGCAGTATAATGGGGAAAACAAGAGTTGGAACAGGAGTCAGAGCTCACTTGCAGGTCCTCCTCTGCCAGTGACTGGTTTTGTGATCTAAGTTCATATCTTACATTCTGAGCCCTAGTTTTCTCTTGAAAATGAGGAACCCTAGCAATGCAATAGAACCATCTGGGGAGCTTTGTAAAAATACGGATGCTTGGGCCTCACCTTCATAAATTTTGATTTAAATCGTCTAGATTAAAGGTT
The DNA here is from genome assembly GCF_965194805.1 of Balaenoptera borealis. Taxonomy (NCBI): domain Eukaryota; kingdom Metazoa; phylum Chordata; class Mammalia; order Artiodactyla; family Balaenopteridae; genus Balaenoptera; species Balaenoptera borealis. The sequence continues at coordinate 76,864,308 of NC_138869.1, forward strand.
CTAGGCAGCAGCATTTTTCAAAAGCTCCCCAAGTGATTCTAAAGTGCAAACAAGGAAGAATGGACCACTGGGTAGATGTTTTCCAAGACCCATTTGTACTGTAATTAGACAGCTGTAACAGTTGTCTGGGTGATTAATCTGCCTTTAGACTCTCCCTAAAGTCTGGCTTCCACCACATTTATCTTCCTAAAACATTTGCTTGGTGACCTGAACCAAATCATCTGGGAGCTTCCCATTGCACAGGAGAAAGTACCAACCCCCAGCCTGGCCGCTAAGGTTCTCAAGCTGAACTGCTCCAGGTTAGCCAGGCAGGACCCCTCATGGCTCCCTGAACAGGCCAGACTCATCATGAGCCTCAAGCCTTTGCTGATGGGTATTCGCTGAATGTCCTTTCCTATCTGGCCTAGATGCTTCTCCTCCCTCAGGGCACCCAAAGCCCCTAAAAGAATGAAGCCTTTTTCGGACCCTCCACTGATCTCCCCTCTGCACTTTTTATTTATACTGCCCACCAGGTACAATATTTCCTTCATTGATTCATTCATTCAACAGTGTATCAGTAGCTGCCGGGGCCAGCCCTGGGCCAAGTCCCAGGGATGCAACAGTCTTCTGCAGGGCAGGAGGCAGCAGATAAGCCGACAGCCACAAGACAGCATTCTAAGTGCTCTGGTGTGGAGGCAGCCCAGGGCACCAGGCTCCGAAAAGGAGCCTCTCACCAAGATGGGATGGTTTGAGCAGGTTTCCACGAAATAGTGGTTTCTGACTGAGCCCTACTATGGGAGAAGGAAGTTATCCAGCAAGAGAGGGTCTGAGTAAAGAATGTTCAGGCAGTGGAATCAGCAAGTGCAAAGCCTTGCAGAGAGAAGAGAACGTGGTTCTGCAGGGGAAGGAAAACAAGTTCAAGTGAGATGTGAAGATTTAGGTGGGAAAGGTAAGCGAGCCCTAAATGCTACAGGACCCTGATGCCGGGCTCAGGAGCCAGTGTCGTAACGTAAGCATGAAATAGTGCAGACCCACTTGAGCCTAGTGGCAGAAGAAATGGCAAGAAGTGAATGGATTTGAGGCAGGTTAGATAGAACTTCTGATTGATTGGCTATAGTGGAGGAATAAGGGTGACACAGAAGTTTCTGGCAGTGACACCCAGGTTCACCGAAATAGAGAACATGGGAAGAAATGGTTTGAAGGGAAGTTCTGAGTTCAATTTAGGTTGTTTGTCAAGGGTGAGGTACCTTTGGGACAACCAAGTTGTATGGGCAACAGCTACATGTGCTGAAGCAGAGAGTGAAATGTGAGCTGAAGTGGGATTGACCAGCATGTATATCGTGATGGAAGCGGTGGGAGTGGATGAAATGGATCAGGAAGAGTGTGTCAGTAGAGAGGAGGAGCAGCCAGGAGAGAGCCCCAAAACACCAAAACACTTAGGGGATGGACACAGAAAGAGGGGTCCGCAGGTAAGACTCAGAATATTCCAGAGAGGAGGCATAAAACCCATAAGGCTCAGCATTTTGGAAGCTAAGAAAGGAAAATGAGGCAGGCGGGAGGGATGGTGTGCACAGAGTGGAGTGTTGCTGGGAAGTGGGTGGAAGTCAGGATGGGAATGTTTCTGACACATGTAGCAACAAGGAGGCAGTTGTTGACTTTGGTAAGATTTGTTTCCATGGAGTGATATGTGCAGAAGCCAGACTGCAATAGATTAAGGGGAGTAGGGGGGTGTGGTGATAAGCACAGACAACTTCCAGAAAAATGACAGTAACTGACACTGCAGTAGTAGCTCCACGGATGTGTGGAGTCAGGGTGTGGTTTTTATAAGCTATGGGAAAGGCTTGAGCTCTTTTCCAAGCTCATGGGAAGGAGAAGGACATGAATTCCAGAACGTTGGTGGGATTCTTTGTATAAAAGCATTGGGGGATGCTTCTTCCACTGTAACAGAGAAGCGGGAAGGGATGAATGGGGTTGCAGGTGATGTCGTAGCTTTGGTGGTAGAAAGTTGAATGAATTCTCACCTGGCTTACAGGTTTGAAGGTAATGAAATAGACTTCAGTGGAAAATAAGCAAGGAGCTGGCCAGGGGAAAAAGAGGATTGCTGGTCATGCATGAGGGCCTGAGGTCGGACACCATAATATGGTACACTGTGTTTGGGTGGGCCTGGTTGTTTTCTGGATGGTGAACTTTCAGAGGGCAAAGACTGTGTGTGGTATCCTTCAGCTGCCTTCTCTGTGATTACCATGGTGCTGTGTATACAGTGAACACCCAAATGTCTTAGTCAAGGTACTTCGGGCTGCAACTGTCTAGAAACTCACCCTAACACATTTAGCAAAAAGGAGAGCGTCTCGTGTAGTGTAGCTTCTTTATAAGAGTCAAAACCAGGCTCTCTGCTCTTCCCTTGGCCTCTTCAAGATAGCATGGCCTCACCTCTCTCCTTCATGGTCCTCTCTCACTCTTCCAAGCATTTAACAGAAACTGGCAAAAACAAAACAAAAACAAAACAAACAAACAAAAAAACAAAAACAGACTGGCAAGTGCAGTGGTTTCCAAAACTTAGCAATGCATCAGAATTAACTAGAGAGCTTTTTTAATTTATAGATTCCTAAGCCCCACATTGGATTTCTGAATCGATCTTTGTGGATGGAACCCAGAAACTTTGTCTTTCAGATGCTCCCCCACGTGATCTTGATGCAGTTAGGCTATAAACCTGCATTTGAGAACCGCGGCCCTTAGGTATCCCTCCCCCTCCCCCAATTCTCAGTTCCAAGGAGAGAGAGTCTGATTGGCCCACCCGTGGTTCAGTCATCCTTGACCAGAGGAGCCAGTTGTGGGCAACATGAGGAAGTGGCCACACGGGGCCTCTTTATGGAGCTCTATACGTATAGAGCTGATGATCTATATGGAGCCTTTGTTCAACTTAGGAAAAAGTGCCCCTCTCAGCCAAAATAGTAAAAAGCACCCCTCTGGGTAGAGAAGCTGCTCACTGGCAGGCTTGGCACTTTTCCATGGGAAGAAAAGGTGCTCGTTCCCTGGATTCTAGCTCTTAATGCCCTCTAGCAGGTAACAGACCTTTGTGTGTCCAACTGTGCTGGCTCCAACCCATTTCTATGGCAATGGGGCAATTCCCAGAGGAGACTGTGGGCTGGGAAGATCACAGATGGCCTCCCTCACTCAGCAAATGCCTGTCGGTTGATGAATATCATCTTGCTAGTTTGTCGTTGGCTTCTTACAAAGTGTACCACAGAGGGGGATAGGGATATATTGAGTATTCTGATTCATTGGTGGATTTCTGTATATTCACGTGGTATCAAGATAATGCAGGGTCTAAAGAGTTAAAATTGTACATTGATATGAGCAGAGTTCTTGGAGCCAAGTTCTCAAGAAAATATCCTTAAATAGCTTCTCTATTTGTGAAGAAAATATATTTCAAGAGCAAGTCTTCTCTAAGAGGGACTTCCCTGGTGGCGCAGTGGATACGACTCCATGCTCCCAATGCAGGGGGCCCAGGTTCGATCCCTGGTCAGGGAACTAGATCCCACATGCATGCCGCAACCAAGAGTTCAAATGCCGCAACTAAGAAGCCTGCCTGCCTCAACTAAGACTCGGCGCAATAAATAAATAAAAATTTTAAAAAGTCTTCTCTAAGAGTTCAGAAAAAAAAAACCCTGAATGATATATTTTATTTCTGGAAAAGATTGTCATTTCGGGGGCAACCGAAATTTGGGGGGAATGAGAGAAAGTTGCTGGCTCCTGGGCAGGGGCATTGGATTAGGAAGAAGTACAGACCCCTATGACTTAATGCTGCAGTGGAATTCACTCACTTATTTTCATTTAACAATGATTTACTGTGTGCTCACTATGGTGTCAGGCCCTCTTCTGGTGCTGGGGATACAGCAGTGAACCAGACACACAAAAGTCCTGCCCTGAAATCAGGGGACTGGGAGTGACCAGTGACCAGCTAACATCTGGGAACAGAGGAGATCCCTCGGGCAGCAGAGCTTTCCAAACATACAGACCTAGTGAATGGAGGAGATTCCGGTGGGGACACCAAACCAAGTTCCCAGTGGATTACAATTCTACCACCACCCTGGCCCTACCCGCCCCGCCCAACCTCTGTGTTACCCTCACAGCATAAGAGGTGGGGAGATCATTCCAGTCCCAAGGGGAGGGACACAGTGAGGGGTACTGGCAGTAGCTGAAAGATGAAAATGCACTGATGCCAGTGTTCATCCCCCACATGGGTGGGCAAGGGGACTGTAAAACACTTACACCAAAACCTGCTCAGGACTTCCCTGGTGGCGCAGTGGTTAAGAATCCGCCTGCCAACGCAGGGGACACGGGTTCGAGCCCTGGTCCGGGAAGATCCCACATGCCTCGGAGCAACTAAGCGTGTGCACCACAACTACTGAGCCTGCACTCTAGAGCCCACGAGCCACAACTACTGAGCCCACGTGCCACAACTACTGAAGCCCACACGCCTAGAGCCCGTGCTTCGCAACAAGAGAAGCCACCACGATGAGAAGCCCGCACACCACAATAGAGTAGCCCCCGCTCGCTGCACCTAGAGAAAGACCACCTTGCAGCCAAAAAAAACAAAAAACAAAAAACCTGTTCAAACAAGAGGTGTCAAAAAAAAAAAAAAAAGGTGTCCCTACAGTTAGTAACCTTGTTTTCAGACACAACAGTACTTTATACCCTTAAATGATGGCAATTTTTCAAGCTTTGACGTTAGATTAGATTATTCAGAGTATTTTTTTTTTCCTCTTTACTCTTATGTATTATGAAAAAACACATAGAAAAATACAGAAAACATAAATGTACAGTTAACAAATAATTATAAAGCAAATACCCATGCATGTAACCACTCAAGAAATAGATTATCAGTACCCCAGAAAGTACCCCCTTCATGTACCTTCCTAACCTAGCCCCTCTCCTGACTTTTATGGTGATTTCTTCCTTGCTGTTCTTATAGTTTTACTACTTATGTATGCATGGATTTTGTTTTATTTGTCTGTTCAATAGCTAGGAATCATTCAAGGTGATATCTGATAAATAAGGTGGGAGATCAGGATGGGTAATGACATTTATTTATTTAAAAAAAAAACAAAAAAAACTTGTGTGCTCTTAAGCAATTAGGATGATATTCTTCTGTTTCATGTGAACTAGGCATATTGAAAGAAATTCCAAAAATGTTGTGTCCCGGCAACACTGCTATGAGGATTTTGGTCATTTGAACATATTCATTCTGGTTCATCTATTCATCTGTTGATCTCGTTATTTCAGAGTCCCATCTAGAATATAGCCTTGCCCTGTTAGACCACGTTTTTCCAACTTTTATCTGTTTGTTTTTTTATTCAAGGTGGCCCTTATTTTTATTTTTATTTATTTACTTTTTGGCTGCACTGAGCGGCTTGCAGGATCTCAGTTCCCCAACCAGAGATTGAACCCGGGCCATGGCAGTGAAAGCCCGGAATGCTAACCACTAGGTCAAGGTGGCCCTTAGTGTTCGTCCCTTGGAAATATTTGTGAGGAAGACCTGTGCTCACTGTTCATCCCAGGCCTCCTCACAACATGGGTGTCCTTCTTGTGAAGAGCTTCCCTACAGTAGGAAAGTGTGGGGTTATGTTCTAGGGCAAATGCTGTGAAGACTGGGAGGTTTTCCCCCATGGTGTTCTCACTAAGAGATGCAGGTCCGACCTTCCCTGCTAATGGAAGGATGAGCAAAGTGACTGTTTCCAACTTTGTAATGACCTCCTCCAGTCTTTCTTGGATGATGTCAAATCCATCTCCATTTCTGTATTAGAAAAAAAGGACCAAATAGATAATTAATTGTTTAGAATAATTCATTGTTTAGAACAGAAATATTAACATGAGTTTAGTTGGCCAATGGCCAAGTATTGCCAAGGTCTGTGTGAGTGGCCACATGTGAATGGTTGTTGGGAACATTTTGCTTAGGCCAAGGTCACAGGTCATCACGCATGGAGATGGTTAGACTAAACTCTAAATCATCTGCTGGTATACAAAATATAAAACTAAAGGAAAAAGTGAAAACTTACTGCACTGTGAAGTAGTAATGACATTAAGGATTAAAATTTGGGAGTAGTTTAGAAACGCTTTATCATCTTACTTTAAATGCATTATAGAGATAACAGATTTTTTTAGAGCTAAAAGGAATTTGTTAGTCCTTAAACGTCATCCAGTTCATCTTCCTTATTTATAGAAAAGAAGCACACAACAGTTTAAACATTAGATTAATTTTTCTAATAATATTTTGCTCAGACTAATATTCAGTTGAATTTACATTTCCCAATTACATGCCACCTGAGGTTATCATGACACGAACTAGAGACATCCCAGACGGCAGGGGTGAGATGTCCTTTAGATCATCCACACAGTGGACAGCGAACGTTGACAGTAGATGTGGGGTTGGTGCTTGGCCCTGACTGGGTGCTCAGTGTCCCTGCAGACCCCACACAGGAACTGATACTCAGGGTCATAATCCTTGCAGGCGTGACATCGCATTACTGATAGAAACTGTTGGGGGTAGAGACTGCGTTTCAGGCTCAGCTTTGCATCTGAGCACCATGAACACAGGAGTTCCAGGAGCGAGAAAGCAGCTGCTATCAATCAGCTCAGCTGGGATCAATCATCCCTCCTGAATGGCATCAGCAGGCTTGTAGACTTTAAAGGGTACTCTTGGCAGTTCTCCCAATGTGATAGGAGAATAATGTTTTTAAACTTTTGTTTTGTAAGCTAAACCGAAGGTGATGTGGGAGACTCATTAACAGACTTGGTTGGCCCTTTAAGTGATCTATTAAAGCTTTTATCATGAAATTAATTTTTCCATCTTGGCAATGTTTTTTCACAGGCTCAGAAAAAAAGTTTGAATCAGACTTCCCCCATTTCTGCTTCCAAGACTGCAGATGGCCTGAGGCAAGCGCCCATCCCAGGCCTCTTGAGCACCGCACTGCCAGGTCAGGATCCTCTGTTGTGAGCTCTCCTTAGTCCGTCCCCGTCCTCCTAGCACCCAGGGAACACTCTTCATGCATCCCTCATCCTGCATCTCTTCCACTCAGCCTCACCTCCGCTCTGATCCTTCCTTCTTTCCGTATCCTTTCCACCCAAATAATGTACCATGTTGCATCTGTAGTATCTTATATACTAATGAGGAAAAGAAAAGCACTTCTATTTAAATTACAACACATTAAATTATGTGAAAAAAATGTGCTGCTTAGAAACAATGAAACCTAGTATTATATGGCACATGCGACTTTGTAACTATCCTGTATTTGTATATTTAGAATCTCCCCCCCAACTCCCCCTGACCCAGACAAAAACAAAAAATTTCGTGGGCCATGTCTTCCATTTCTTCTAAAGCTTTGAACACCCGCACTGCTCAATAAGTACTAGAAAAGATGACAGCATGAACACTCCTAGCCAGTCCCCTATTTGGGCCTCCCTTTCTTAAGTTGTGAGTATTTGGGGGTTCGGTAGTACTGACAGATCACTGGCTTGAGGCCTATTCCTTAGACCTTAGATAATTTGAAACTGTAGCATTGACAGCTTTTATTTATTACCATTTATTTATGTGTTTATTTCTATTTATTACCTAAATAAGCTTTAATAATCCTTACCTCTGTCTTTAGAGCTTTGGTAGATAAATGTACTTCCTGCTCTCCTTCCTCACAGCCAGCACCCATGATAAACAAATCCCTTTCAGAATGTTCAGTAATCTGTGTACATTGGACTCTAGGGGTTACACAGTGGGCCTGATTTACTGTTTCTGTTGAACGTTGTCTCATGTGTTCATTCTAATAGGACAGGATTCTGGAAGCAAAGTTATACCAGTGCCCTTAGGAACCACACAACCACAGCAGGAAAAAGTCGTTGGATCATCTCCTGGCCAGCCAGCTGTGCAGGTAGAAAACAGTTTGCACAGCTTCTTCTCAATGTTCAGCATGATTGACAGAAAATGTGGTCACATCACCTTCTGCTTGCTAGTGGCTGTCTGGCATCATCTGCACAGTCAGCCTCGTCGCCCTGTGTGCCCACAGAAGTGCTCACTGAAGACCTTCCCCGAGAGCCATGCCTTGTAATGTTAATGTTTATAGGATGAATGTGTCTGTTCTATTTCTCACATATTTACAGTTCTTTCATTTCCTCATGAATTAATAGTATACCAGCAGCCAACACATCGTAGGCACTCAAAAAATGTAGTTTACTGTTGAATGATAATGATTATTATCCTATCAAAAGTGGATCTGTTCCTCTTATTTATACTAGAGATTTTTTTTTCCTGCAGGAGTATATGAAGTAGTCAGTCGCTATGGTCTTTTAACCGATACTGGTCTGAAAAGGAAGAAAAAAAATTCTGTTTTCAGTTTTCTAAGGCCTTAGTCTCTTCTCCATCAAACTTATAATAGCTTAATGAAATCTGTGGTAGTCTGGGCCTGCCTGGAATACTCAGTGAAGGATCTTGGTTCAGTTCTCAGGTTCTGATGTAAGGCGTATTTGTTCCTTACCGTGATCTAAGAAATGCCCTACTAGGTCACACGCCTGGACTGTATGTGACAGGAGCTCAGACGTGTTTGCTCCCTTATTTACCACTGAGAGGATGAATTAAGGACCGTCTACCGAATTTTCAGATGTTTATGGAGTTGTTACTTAAAATATATTTCTTCAAAAATATAATGAAGCTTTGTAGAGGGAGTTGGGAATTCTGGCTTTAAGGTACAAGCTAAGTCCTTCCAAGGAACTGATAGTACAGCTTTCTGTAATCTTGACACAGTGCAACTTTGCTACATGGGTCTATGGATTTCCTTGTTTCATTTTTCAACACTGGCAAATTACAGCATGCTTCGAGTCTGCTCTTGATAAGGATTTGAAAATATTGGAAACATAGTGACCTTTATGTATAACTGTATTTTGCTTATTTTTTCTACAAAAGGGAATAATAAGAGGTGTGTTTTGTCTTTAGGTGGATAGTCACTCGGGAGGACAAAAGAGGCCTGCTGCAAAACAGCTAACTAAAGGAGCTTTGTGAGTTACCTTCGGAAATGACCCATTTTGAACATTTTTCTAGGTTCCTAACCTTCAACAAATATACAACAACAGTCAGGTTATGATACTACATATTTTCTAAAGTATACTTTGGAAATCTTTCCCTATAGTTTATTTCTGTTAGGAGATATATATATATCTCAAATGTAGTTTGAGCCTACCGGTCACCCTTTTGTTCATAAGGAGAATAGTTCTTTGTCTTTTTAGCAACCACATACCCTTTGATTGGCCTAAGGGTCTCTGAGGAGAAGCAAGGTTTAATAAAGTCCTATGTCCAACCAAGCCACGCAGTTGGTGCTCACACTGCTGAAGTGAACTGCCTTTCTTTCAGTCCTTGTAGTGAGTTCCTTCTTGCCACAGGATCAGCTGACAAGACTGTTGCCTTGTGGGATCTGAGAAATCTGAAACTTAGGTTGCATTCCTTTGAATCACATAAGGATGAAATATTCCAGGTTCAGTGGTCGCCTTACAATGAGACTATTTTGGCTTCCAGTGGTACTGATCACAGACTGAATGTCTGGGATTTAAGTAAAATTGGAGAGGAACAATCCCTGGAAGATGCAGAAGATGGGCCATCAGAGTTGTTGTTTATTCATGGTGGTCACACTGCCAAGATATCTGATTTCTCCTCAAATCCCAGTGAACCTTGGGTGATTTGTTCTGTATCAGAAGACAATATCATGCAAGCTTGTCAAATGGCAGAGAACATTTATAATGTTGAAGACCCTGATGGGAGCGTGGATCCAGAAGGACAAGGATCCTAGAGAATGTCTGCACTTCTTGTGATTTTAGATTCCCCTTTTCTTCCTCTCAACACTGAGATTGATTTAACACTGGTTTTGAGACACAGACTTTGTTTGGTTATCCGTCTATAATAAGTTCTATCAATGATGTTATTAGTCCAAAAAATAAAAAATATAAACTACTATGTTCAGAACAGAAATACTACCATAAGCTTAGCTGGCCAATGGTCAGGCATTGCCAAGGTCTGTGTGAGCGCCCACACTTGAATGGCTGGTGGGAACACCATGCTTTTGAGGCCAGGGTCATAGTTTGAGTCCCCTGTGTTGATGGTTAGACTAAACTCTAAACCCACCGTGATGTATGAAGTATAAAACTGAGGGAAAAAAAGACCTGCTATACTATGGATAATAACATTCCTGTGTCTCTCATTGTCTTTGCATGCAAATAACCATCATGATTAGATTTCTTAACATGACTCGACACTGCCATTGGCAATTTCTCTTTAACAGCATTCTCCAGCAGTTACAGAGGGACCAAACCCACACGGTGACACCTGATAAAAGTCAGTTCCGATCACTCAGTGACGCAGTGCAAAGGCTGCTCTCCTACCATGTGTGCCAGGGCTCCATGCCCACGGAGGAAGACCTAAAGAAAGGTAAGCAGGCTGGACCCCCAGAGTGCCGCCTTGACACCAGACACCCTCCTAGGGACGCCCTCCTGGGGACTCACGCCACAGGAGAACCAGAGCCTCGTCACCCCCAGATGGTAGCCAGGTTACTGTTTTTCATTGCAGACCTACCTTCTTCCCAATTTACTTGATTTCCCAGTCCATGTTTAGGGTTGTGACTTATTCTTCTCAACATTCTGTGGAGGGATACCCAAATGTCCGAATATTTTATGGACACATTTGAGGGCAGTGAATCCAGAGCACTGTTTGGACTCTGGCTGCAGACAGGATGGCGCTGGACGAGGTGCTCTGCACGGTGATTCAGGCACAGTCCTTGCGTTTAGACAGAATGCATACATACCCTGAGCTGCTACTATCACTTTTATGAATTAGATAGATACTGTAGCTCCCAAAAAGCATTCTTTGAGGTTCCAAAGTGAGTCCAGGGCAGGGTCTCTGAGGGGAGTGCAGCAGTCAATCCACTGTGAGCTTCCCCGGGAGGACCAGGGAAGAGCGTCCACATCCAGCATTAAACAGGGATGTGGAGGCTCTGAGAAGAGTGAAGTGGAAAATGTGAGACCTTTGGAGACAGACAGACAAAGGACAGAGCCACAGGACCATGACCTGCGAGATGCCATGGACGAGTTGGTGTCGTTACATGAAACTGGTCTGCCCACCCCGGACAGTAGGACTTCATTGTCTCAGCAGTTTCAGTTTTTCATGCTGTTGGAAGGAAGTGGAGGCTTAGGTCACCTAAACTAGTAGATCATTCTCTGTTCATTGATATTTGCTGCTGGTCTGTGTTACGTGGTTTTCTTTTATAAATGATCTTAATCAACGGCATTATGTTTTTGGTTTCCTAATTAGAGTGAAAATAAGCTAGTATTAAAATGAGTTTCTGTGATCACATTCCAGTGAACAGTGAGGGACAGGAGTGCAGAAGGATGATGTTTAACCAAGGAAGAACTAAACTAAAAAGAGAAAATGGAGGAATAATTCATTTCAGTCCTAAGGAAAAAAGGACCTAGTGGGTGAATTGCACTCTCTTACTTTTTTTTTTTCTCTCTCTCTCTTTTTAAAGTTGACAATGAATTTGAAACAGTTGCCACTCAGCTCCTAAAAAGGACCCAAGCTATGCTTAACAAGTACAGATGCCTGCTCCTGGAAGATGCCATGGTAAAGTTCCACTACCAAGCATGTTTGTTTCTTAAACTCCGCAGGTCACAGCTACTAATTCAGAGAGAAAAACTTCAAGAAATTACATTTTCCCAACATAGTTTAAAAGGCACAGATACTTAAAATTGTAGAAAAACTTACCTTTGACTGAATCTTCTACTAACAGCAGCTATATTTGCTATGCTTTCCATGGTTGATGACACTCAATCAGTGCTATTGATTTCCTGGTTCCAAATGAGGAACTAGGGCTTTGGTTACGTAATTTGCCCAACATCATACAGCCAGTAAGTTTGCAATGTAATTAGCAGAGCTAGAATACAGACCAGGACCACCTGACCCCCATCCACACTCCGATGCTGTCCACTGCCTCTCACCAACCAGAAGACGTGGGAGAGGACCAGCAACACTTCTGCTGAATATTGTTCAGAATAATATCTGAAAAGATGAGGTGGTGACAGATGTTAAAATTAGTTTTGTCTTGGGAATTCCCTGGCGGTCCAGTGGTTAGGACTGTGTGCTCTCACTGCCGAGGGCTCGGGTTTTCGCCCCGGTCAGGGAACTAAGATCCTGCAAGCCACGTGGTGCAGCCAAATAAAAAAAAAGTTAGTTTTGTCTTGTTTTCAATTGAGAGATCACTAGCATGTCATAAAAATCATGCTTAACAGGGAGATCAGCTCGATGCTTTGTGACCACCTAGAGGGGTGGGATAGGGAGGGTGGGAGGGAGGTTCAAGAGGGAGGGGATATGGGGATATATGTATACATATAGCTGATTCACTTCGTAGTACAGCAGAAACTAACACAACATTGTAAAGCAATTATACTCCAATAAAGATGTAAAATAAATAAATAAATAAATATGAATCTTTTGTCATATATTACAATAATAATTTCCCCCCAAAATTAATTTTAAAACGTACAAACTGATGGATTTTAGTATATTCACAAGGCTGCGCAAGCATCACCACTCGCTAATTCCAGAGCATTTTCAGCACCCCAAATAGAAACTAAAATTAGTTGTTTTTTTTTTCCCTTTGGCCGCACCTCATGGCTTGTGGGATCTTAGTTCCCCGACCAGGGACTCAACCCCGGCCCACAGCAGTGAAAGCACTGAGTCCTAACCAGTGGACCACCGAAGAACTCCCCTAAAATTAATTTTAAAGCACCAGATAATTAGAGAAAGGAGTAAGGTATCTCAGAAAATGATGGAAAGACCAAACCTATCTGAGATTTTAGAAGCAGTTCTAAAATCATATAGACTTTAATAAATTGGTCTCTTACAAGTGGCTTTTAATTTGAGATCAGCTTTGAAAATGTACCTTGAGATATTAGCTGAACTACATTATACACATATGCAATATAGTATAAATATGTATGTGTGTGTTTGTGTTTACTAAAGCGTATATATTTACAGGCATACCTCAGAAACATTGTGGGTTCAGTTCTAGACCACCTCAATAAAGTGAATATCGCAATAAATTGATTCACATGAACTTTTTCGTTTTCTGGTGCAAATAAAAGTTATGTTTACACTATACTGCAGTCTATTAAGTGTGCAGTAACGTTGTGTCTAAAACAACAATGTGCATACCTTAATTTAAAAATACTTCATTGCTAAAAAATGCTAACCATCATCTGAGCCTCCAGTGAGTTGTAATCTTTTTGCTGGTGGAGGGTTTGAAATATTGGGAGAATTACCAAAACGTGACACAGAGACATGAAGTGAGCAAATGTTGTTGGAAAAGTGGTGCCAATAGACTTTCTCGATGCAGGGTTGCTACAACCTTCAATTTGTAAAAAAACGCAATACCTGCAAAGTGCAATGAAATGAGATATGCCTATACTTATGTATATTAAAACTGTGCCACCAAAGTCTGAAATAGTTGTTCTTATATTGACGATCATTTCTGAAACAAAACTCTGAGATATCAAAAAGACTAACTATCATTTGTGAGAAAAGGACCATTTGGACAGACTTGGACAAATGGACTAATTACTTGGACAAATTATATCTGCCATGAATTTTTATGTTAAATAAGACCCAGAAATATAATTTAAGATTTGATTCTGTACAGGAAAAAATAATTCTAAGGAAAGCCTTAATACAAAACATAATTATAGGGAATTCCCTGGAGGTCCAATGGTTAGGTCTCTTGTGCTTTCACTGCCCAGGGCACGGGTTCAGTCCCTGGTTGGGGAACTAAGATCCCGCAAGCCATGCAGCACGGCCAAAAACAAAACACAACACAATTATAGCATAGCAGAATATAAAGTAAAAGGTCATCCTAATGAAAAGATTTCCCACGTATTAAGCAGAGGAGGAAATAAGAAAAGTACAGAACAGTGTGTATAGTTGCTGCCGTTTGTGTGCAAAAATAAAGAACGAAGAACGTAAATTTGTGTGTGTGCATAAAATATCTCTGGAAGAGTTTACTAAACTGCTTGGCACGAGGGTTCCTGCAGGGAGGGCCCTGGGTGGGTGGGGAAGGCAGTGCACAGGGGAGGCGAAGAAGGAAGGCTGACTTTCCACATCCCCTTTAGTACCTTCTGAAGTTTGTACCAATGTGGTAAATTACCTTTCCCCAAAAAACACGATTCAAAAAAGTATGTCAAGGATAAACATATTCTCCTTTCTGATTGCTTCCTTTGTCCCCAAAACACAGCGAGCTGTTTGCACTTGTTAAAGGGCATCTGAAATGACTAGGCTCTCTCATTTTCAGCGGATCAATCCCTCCGCTGAGATGGTGATGATCGACAGAATGTTCAACCAAGAGGAAAGAGCTTCTCTGTCCCGGGACAAGCGTCTGGCACTTGTAGACCCCGGTAAGAAACGCCAGAGTAAAAGCAGAGGAGAGCTACCGCCAGGGTTCAGGGACTATGGCTTTGCGGAGACTGTCTGAAGTGACCTTGGAGTATGAAACCTGAAGGTAGATCCTGAATTCTGGGGAGAAAAAAATCCAGAGTTGAGAGCAGGATATGAATACTCTGAAAAGGTTGTTCTGCAAAATCCAAACTGGAATTTTACATTCAGTTAAGTGATTCTTCTTCCCCATTGTAAACTCAAACTTCTCAATCTTTCCCTAGTTTTTGAGAACTAAAGTAAGTCAGAAGCCTTCCCAGAAGCAACTAAACCTCAGCAAATGATTGAGTTTTCTTACTATGTGCAGTGCATTGTTGGGGGGGAATCAGTGAAACATGGTCCCTGCCCACAGGCTCTAGTAGATTGTAGTGCTCCTTGTTGGTACTCTTCCCGCACCCCATCAGCTTCCTGCCATTTGCATCTGTGCTAGACTCGACCCACATTCTGCCTTTTAAAAATGAATTATCTGTACTTCTTTCTAGCGTCTAAAATTTTTAAAATCGAATAACATAATAATTTGTGGAATATCAATTTTTACCCATACTTTTACCATCCTAGAAAAGGAATGTTTTTATTTCTCCAAGTTTTCTTCCAGTTATGGTTCCCATTTGCATACATCACTTAAAATATAATTAGAATCATATGTCATGTGCTAGATATGATTTTGTTATTCTAATTTTCTTCCATTTAACACATCTGAAGTTTTTATCCTGTTGCTATAGTCTTCAAAATAATATTTAATAAATTTTTAACATGCTAATTTGATAATTTGGTTAATCCATTCCCCTCCTATTGGAATATTATTTTCCTCTGGCTTTACTTCTATCTTTCTAACATCTTTTCTGATACCTAAATATTAAGGTTCAGCCTTGTGTTTGATGTGGCGTAAGAAATTTTCAAAGAGAATACATGATCCTTATACTCAGTGTAAAGGGAGAGTCCTAAAGAATTGCTGTATACCTAGGAGAATCCTCAGATCTTTCAAAAAAAAAAGAGAATAATGTGAGATATATTTCTGCCCCTTTTTCTTAGAACCTGAAATCCCCTATTGCCATTTGGTGAATTGGGCTTTGGGGATAAACCCTCCTCTTTTGTCACAGCCCCTCAGGCCTGGTGTCATGTGGGCAGGGGCATGCTCTGTTCTCCTCTGTATTGTACCTGCACAGTGTTTGTTGGGTGGAATCACCTTTTTTGATTTCAAGGCTGTATCCCCTAGATCTCATATTTTGGGATTTAGTGAACAAATTCATGCTTGTGGCTTTATAAGTATCATCAAAGCTCTATTTCACTTTCATTACTTCCAGAGTGAACACTTTCTTTGCCCTTGCATAACAGCAACGTGCTTCCCTCCCTCCATACCCTCAACCCCTTAAATCCTCACTAACATTTCTCTCGCCATCCTTGGCTCTTGAAGCCTGGCACAGGTCAGCACTCACCCTCAGACCCGGTTCCTCCATACCCCACTGTCCTTCCAAGCAGATACCATTTAAGGTGCATGTTGACCGTTCGTTTTGTGTTCCTGGCAAAGTGCCACTAGTTATGCCAGGTCCCCTGCCACGTGTTTAGAGGGACTGAAGTGCCATCACCCACAGACAAGTGGTTGTGTCCTCCCCAGCCCCCTGCCAGAGCCTCTGTTCAGGGCCTTCTGCTCCAAGGAAGAAACGAGGCTGATACTAACATCTGATTTCTGTTTTCAGACTGTTTCAAAGCAGTCATTAATACAAAACTGATCATAAACTACAGTAAGAGACCAAGACAAAGTGGAGCTTTTTGCCCATTGGGTTTTCCCATCTGTCATCCAGCAACTCCTTTTTCAAAGAGGTTTAAGCTCCTCTGGAAGCTGCAGCCCCGCAGCCTCAGTTCCTTTTAAAGGACGCCCCCCAAGTACTGTGCTTCTGCACATTCCTGGACATGAACAGCTGACTCGGTGTGGTGGGGTAGGGTGGGGTGGGTTTGCACCTGACCCACTGAGGGGCTACTGTCTAGTCCTGTCTCATTCTTTCATTAATGTTCTTTTTGTTCCCATTTCCAGAGGGCTTTCAGGCTGATTTCTGTTGTTCCTTCAAACTTGATAAAGCTGCCCATGAGACACAGTTTGGCAGGAGTGACCAGCATGGCAGTAAAACAACCAGTTCTGTGCATCTGACGGCCAAGGCCCAGAGCAGAGACAGAGCCAAACCAGGCATGGCAGAACCAACGAATCATGACCAATTTCATCTAGTGCCTAATCACATCGTGGTCTCCGCAGAAGGAAACATTGCTAAAAAAACCGAATGCCTCGGCAGAGCACTGAAATTTGACAAAATGGGCTCAGTTCAGTACCGGAGTGCGTCTGAAGAGAAGACCAGCCGGAAAGACTCCGTGAAAGGCAGTGAGTGCTCTCCCGGCCCTGAAGGGCACCGGAAAAACTCGTCCAGACCAGATCACGGTCCTGAGAGCAAACTCTCAAGTCTCCTAGTAGATTCGCACCTGGAGATGACGTGTAATAGCTCCTTCCAGGACAAGACTCTGCGGAATTCTCCAAAGAATGAAGTTTTACACACAGACATCATGAAAGGGTCAGCCGAGCCCCAGCCTGATCTCCAGCTCACTAAGAGTTTAGAAACAACATTTAAGAACATCTTGGAACTCAAAAAGGCGGGGCGGCAGCCCCAGAGTGACCCCACGGTTAGCGGCTCTGTTGAGTTAGATTTCCCCAACTTTTCTCCAATGGCTTCGCAGGAAAACTGCCTGGAAAAGTTCATCCCGGACCACAGTGAAGGCATTGTAGAAACTGACTCCATTTTAGAAGCAGCTGTAAATAGTATCCTAGAGTGTTAATAGCGGCAGTCCTCCCCCACCTGCCCCCGAGACCCCGCCCCGGACAAGTTACATTCTTTCCTGGCAAAAGCAATGGAAATGGTCTCCTGTCTCCAGCCTGCCTGATCTTTCATCACAGTTTATTCTTTCTAATCTCAATCCCATTCTTTGTTTAAGAGCAATACTCGTCGTGGTTACAGGGAGATCCTTTAGTAAAACTGATCCTTGTTAGAAAGCAGTCTGTTAGGCCCTACACATTTCAAGTGTTTTGAAAGTGCTTATAGTCATTCTTTTGTTTGTTTTTGTTTATTTGTTTTATTTTTTTTAAACACTGTAACTCAATGAGATCACAGTACACTAGGCCCTGGGTAAAATTCTGACAATCATAAGTCATTTGAAAAGAACAGACTTATTAAAGAAAATCAAACAGGACTGATAGAAGATACTTTTTAAAGAATATCCCACTGCATCTCCAAATTTTGGCTTTGGGGGGGTCTTGGGGTGTCATGGGCCGGGAGACCACGTGGCTCTCCCCTTGGCCGTCTCTGAGCAGTTAGTCCTGGCTGCTCTGCCAGGACCCACGGCCCTGGCGTGAGCACCTGTAGCGCACAAGCAGGGCTTCCTGTTCATCGTTCAAGTGCTTTTCTGATGCTCCCGGAGCAAAACCTCACCTCTTCAGCATATCCGCGTTGAGTTTCATCTAGGGAATACTTTGTTTTGAGTTGCGACAGCACGACTTGAGATAATCTCACCAGGCGAAATAAAAGAAAATGGAAACCAGTTAAGTGGCACAGTGTACAGGGGAGGCCGGGATAGAGCCATGAGGAATATAATATGTATATATGTAAAAGCATATATATATTAACTATTGAGAAAAAACAAGCATTTTGCATTCTATAATTGGATCTAGGCAGCATACGATGTATGTTTTTGTTGGTTGCTGGGTTTTGTTCCATTTAACCTCTCTTTGCACCCCTCCCACAACAAATAGGCAAGCGTCAAAAGTATTTTCATTTGAAAACTATGTTGTAATTTTTCAGTTTAAACGTTAAGGGGACTTTGGCCTTGTTTCTGCTTCTTGTTGTCTGAGAACAGTAGTCACCCCTGGCAGCAATCATTACCAAAACACAGACAAACCAAAGGTAACCAGCCAGCCCACCACTGAGAGGAAAGATCTGAGACCCGGGATTCCCACTTGAGAGCCAAAGGACATTCCCTGCCATAGTTTGTGTTTGGCCCATGTTCATGTTCGTGAACGTGACTTATTGCTTTATTTATTTATATTTCTTTTCAGGGCGCTTTCCCCAGTTTCCTTTCTTGTATACCTGCCCCAGGTCATCCTGTTTCTGTTGGCACTTTCATTCTCAATGTCATTGTAACCATCAGTATCTCCTAGCATTGGGAAAGCTACATATGGTATTTTGTATGTACCCTCTTACATACATGTGTGCGTGCGTGTGTCTGGGCTGTTCAGATCCAGAGGTCATTTTGGTGACAGTGTGTACACACTCACCCTCCCTGTTATGTGCACGGGCTCTCATTTATTCTGTCCATCTCTCTGGCTTTAGAGGCGCACCCACTGGTCTTCACTCTAACATGTTGCCAAGATCCACTTCTGGCCATCCCCAGAATGGGGATGACCCCACTGTCATCATGTTGGGCATTTCTCTTCCAGGTTGGCCTGCAATGGAAAGGAAGGCTTCTGATTACTAGAAAACACAGTAACAGAAGACCTAGACTCTCCCTGCCCCTTAGTCCCCCCAAACAAAGAAACCCTGTGAGACAGCCAGTCTTCACAAAAACAAAATACCTTCTCCCCACTCCCACCCCTGAGCCAATAGAAATTGGAAAATCTGGGCCATTTTACGGTTACCATGTTTTCCTTATTTGTGCCAATGTCCAAGTTGCAGATTTCCCCTTCTTCCTGTATTGTAACATATTAGAAAGATAAGTTGGTATTGCCAGTTGGAACTTTCTGTTTGGGTAGCCCTGGGGTAACACCCTGCCCTGAACCCCATGATTTCATAGGCTCTTCTCTTAGGGCTCATGCTCCCCTAATTCCTAGCAAGACTTAAAGATGGTCCCTCCTGATCAAATTCTTCTCATTGTGGAAATTTATACCTAGAAGCCTTCACGGAGGCTACTAACGAGTTACATTAATTACTGAATCAGTGGAATTCTTAAGAGACAAGATAAGCTCCATGTACATTTGTCACCTCTCTTTCTTCCCTACCCTGCCCTGCTACCCCAGTCCCAACTTTTCGCTATACCATCTTAAAGGGTTTTTTAAGCCTTGACACTTGTCTAGAAAACGGAGAGCCTAATTTACCAAAATTAAACTTGTAAATTTTTGTGTCCTTGTATGTAAGTTTACTTTTCATGGAGGAAAGATTCTAGATAATGACAAATGACGATTACGAAATGTATTTTACTCCTGTGATTAGGTCATAACTCGCATGTCGAGGCCCCTCTGGTGGAGGGTGAGAGCTCAGCCTCGGATGGCCAACATTCAGTTGTTCAGATTCATTAGTCAAAGTTAAGTTTTAGAGCTACTCATACTCAGTAACAAAAATCATTTTCTTTCTTTTTTTTTTTTTTTTTCTGTTGTTGTTGTGGAAAAGTGTGAATTTGTTATTAAGCATTTGATTTTCTGTGTCCGTAAGTACTGCCTAAAGATAAAGCAAATTTTAAACTGGCAATTACGAAAAAGAACTATTTTAGCGCTGAAGAATTTAGCAGACTTTGTTAGATTAGGGAGGCCTTACAGACTGACTTGACTTAAAGAGGACGCGTCACTCACTGTCAGTGTGGTGTGGGCTTTATTTGCTTAAATACCTTCATTTGTATAGTATGTCTCACTTGAAATTGCTTTGTATACATTTTGTAAAAATATTTATAAAATGTTTTGTAAAAAAAAGTATAACAAATTGCAGTTTATTTTGTTATGTTGGATAAATACTGTTAAAAGAAACCAGTCAGTAACTATATTGTTAATCCATGGTTAGGAAATGTTTAGTTGGAGATTACAAAATGAAACAACCATTGCAATACAGCCAAAGATTTGGGAAAATGTGCAACTGTGATTGTCTTGATTTTGCAAAGAGGAATGACTGCTTTTCCCAGAAGAAAAGGGTAAGTAAATGTCCAGTGGGAGTTCTGTTATTAAATACCATTACCAAAGAATACCCCTGCCAGTGAGGGGGTAGGATTTTAATTGATCAGCCTTTCTAAACAGTTACAAATTAAACAAAATTGGTCAAGGAGAAAGTTTAGTCGTGAACATCTCTGGCCTCCCTCCCTGCTCCCTTCACATGGGCCCTTAACTAAGGAAGGAAAAATGAGGTCATTTAAAAGTTAGATAAATATGCCTCAATCTGCAGGAAGTTTTCTTTAATCGTTACATTTCTTTTGTTTCTGCAGGAAGGAGAAGGCTAAGGGATAGGTAAAAAATGAAAAAAAAAACCTATTTTACATTAAACTTGTTCCAGAATTAACATGTTTCTCTTTGGATTCACACGTTTGACCAAATTGTAACCTTATCTGTAAAATCAGCCCCACTAAGCCCTTTTGAGTTCCTGCCCTCACAAGTGTGACTCAACCCAAATTGTTAGGGAAACTAACAGAGGGGAAACTTCCTGGGGTAAGGGTATAAGACTCCTTAAATTTTCCTTTGGGGCCTAGAATTTATACTTAGGCTCCCCTACTTTACGGTTTAATTGCTCTCCACCACCACCACTAGGTAGTAGCAGTCAGGATATCAGGATTCTTCAGTAATCGATATATAAAGTGGAAGTTGTCCTCATATAACCAACAGAAGTTAGAATAATTATGGCTAGAATAATTACATCAGTGGATGGATCCCTTAATGTCTTTTACAGTGGTGTCCTGCTGTCAAGCTTCTCTCCTTGCTAAGGACAAGTGTGTCCAACATGACGCTCTTGCCCCTCTTCAGGCCATTTGCGATGGGTGTGCCCCATGAATAAAGAGTTAGAAGGATCATCTCTGGCTGCTTGATTAGGATCGGAGTCTGTGTGTTCCGCAGAGGCACGCCCAGAGGAAAGACCAGGCACCTTCTCCTAGGATGGTTAAAGCCCTCAGGCCTGTGTACAGGAGGCCATGTCCCAGGAGAGCGGCCCTAGCACTGCCTGGTGTGGAGAGAGTAGCCAGGGTTTTACTGGGGGGAAGGGAATGGGAAAAGAAAAACTCCAGTGTCTGGGGGCACTGAAACAGCATTGCTCAGGCAGGACTCGAGCTCTGCTGTCCTCAGGGGGGCTGAGCCCTGGATCTGGGCTCTGGCTCTGCTTCAGCCTTTGTGCTCTGAGACGGAGGATTCCTGGGTGTCTGGCATTAAGCACTAAACTATTGAGCAGTTTACAGGCGCTGTGCTAGACACTAGGAGTCTACAGATCATTCAGGTATGATTTCTACTCTCAGGGAGCTCAGTCTAGAGAGGAAACAAGCACATAACTAACTACATTTCAAGAGAGAAGAAACTGGGGCTAAAATTCTTCCAGATTGCCACTTGGTAGAGAGCTGCGACCTATATTCTCGTGCCCCGCTTATTTCCATGGTTCTTAGTGAAATTTCCTGAGGTATGTTTGAGAAAAAAAAGTATGACACTTTTTGCAGGAATGAAGATAGAGGAATTTTATAGTGTTAACTACGTGGAGAAAACTGGTTCAGCGGACACAAATTGTAGAAGCACATTTGCAGTATAAAGTGGATTCTGTAATGTAAACAGCCTGTATGTACACTGCTGCAGGTAAAAGGCCTGTATGAGTCCCTCATCTATATTCCTTTTAGGCATGTGCTGGAGCCTGGCCTTTGAAAACACTTTCAAAGGTGAGATCCTTAGGGAAAAATCGTGTCTGTGAAGGTCAAGGAAAGCAGTACAATGGGGGGTGGGAGGCGGGCGGGTGCAGAAGGTGCCTTTGGCAGCAGAATCTGGAAACAGGTCCCAGGACTTCACCTAACCCATCATCAGACACCTTTGTGCAAGTTACTATCAGCCTCAGCTTCCTTGCCGATAAACTAGGAAGACTTGTCCCGACCCTCCACTTCTTAGGGTGTAAAATGAAGTCTTACTGAAGAAGTGTGGAAGGTAGGAAAAGCTAATGTTCCATTATCCCCGAAATAATTCAGAAGAGGTTTGGGTTTTTCCGTTTTGCATTTATTCTTACCTACTGCACACTGTCTCCTTCCTACCCTAGCTCTCCTGTGTCTACCCTCGACCCTCAGAAGGCTGCTGCCCTCCACCTATTCTCTCCTTTTTCCTTCTCATTTTTGCTCCCTTTGCTCGTTTTTCATCAGGATAAAAAGCTGTTGTCCATGTTGTCTTCCCTAACTCCAGGCTCATCTGGCTGCTCTTTCCCACCTACCTCCTGGTAACCCATGTCACTCTCTGAGGAAGCAACAAGGAAAACTTGAAGCAAAACGAAGTCAACTGCAAGAAGAGTCATAATCCAAGAAAGAGGTTTGGGGCAGATGGGAAATTGCAAATTGAGCTCCCTTTTGGGTGTGTGGGGTGTGGTGGTTTTGCCTTACCGAGAAGGCGTGGATTCCAAATAATCCCAAAATGCAGACAATACTGAAATAACTTATTGTGGGATACGTTAGGAAAGGGATCCTGGAGTCAATTCAGAGAACCACAAAATGTTGGTCCTGAAAGGAGTCTTTAAAAAAAAAGTATAGTCAAGTGGTTTCTAAAACAGGCAAATCACAAGAACCTAATTACCCAGAGAGCACTTTCTTAAACTAATACGTAAGTGATAAACAAAGGCAAAGCACAACTGTAAGTCTTCCTCCCATTCCAGGCCCCACTCCCATTTCCCAAAAATAACCCCCATCAACTCTTTCTTGTACATCCTTCCAAAACTGTTACATACAAGTACATCTATAGCCAAGAAACAAAAGCAACAAAACAACTGGGAACTATTCTCTTACACTCTATTCTGTATCTTGCGTTTTCAAATGTAACCAAATATCTGGGAGTTTTATAGTCAGGATTCTTTGGTTTTAAGCATCAGAAACCAATCTGCTTGGTTAACCAGCATAAAGGAGTTTTATAGGAAGGATAAAAATTAAAGGGAAGATTGAAGAACTTAAAGGCTTGAGAGGGACTTCCCTGGTGGTCCAGTGGGTAAGACTCCAAGCTCTCAATACAGGGTACCCGGGTTTGATCCCTGGTCAGGGAACTAGATCCTGCATGCATGCTGCAACTAAAGATCCCACATGCCACAACGAAGATCCTGCGTGCCGCATCTAAGACCCAGCACAGCCTAAATAAATAAATAAATATTAAAAAAAAAAAAAAAAGGCTTGAGAAAGATAGGAATAAGAAAACTCCAAGAGGTCTTAGCAGGTGGAAATTCTTAAAAGTCTCCTCCTTTTCTTCCATCATCACTCTACTGAAGATTCAAAACCTGGAAGAGAGGGTCTTATGGAGAAGTGGGAGGAGTTGAAAAGATCTTCCAGAGACCCCTTCAGTTTATGTATTGGGAGGGCAAGTGTGTTTGGATTAGATACCCCACCCTCCAAAGACTGTATGCAATGAGGGAGCGATCAGTCCACAAGAGAAATGGGGATGGATGTCAGTGGGCAAAAAAATAAAAAATACTCCCCATCGAGATTTCGGGACATAAAGACCTACCTCACTGCGTATAATTGCATAGTCTTCCATAAATTGCGTAACCATTCCCTAATGATGGACAACTGAAATGGTCAAGAAAAAAGAGAACAGAGGCCTATGAGGACAGGCTAAAAAGAATAAGATTCTTGAGGCTGTAAATGGCCCTGCCCCATTCTCATTCAGGAATGTCAGTTAAAAATCTCATGTCTTGCCCAGGGCCCAGGGCATATGCTCAATGGTCAGTAAGCATGTTTTCAGTTAGTGAACATGTTTGGGTTCAAGAGGACTCCGTCTCTCTTCTCTCTGGATCAGTCTGGTGGAACGATGGCTTTCACGCTGAGAATAAGTGCTCTTCTAGCACCATCTGCTGGCATTGGAAAGCCTTTCCTGAATTCCCGCCTCTGAGTCTTTCAGCCAGGAGTATTGTATTGTTAATACCTCTGAAATACCTTCAGTACCACAGAACCTACCTTTTATCTGTAGACAGGGGAAGTTACAAAATGTTTACTTTTTTTGTTTCTTGTTTACTATTTAATGGACACTTTACAGTTTGCCAACCTTTCTGTTTTTGCCTTTCCACAAAGTAAGACACATGGTGAGGTGCTGAAAGAGTGAGCAAAAATGAGGCTCACGCCATAGCCTGTGACTCTGAAGACTATGTAGACCTTTGACATTTATTCATCAGCTACTGAGCTCTGCGCAAGGCACTGTCTTTCTGGTTGAACTAATTACATAGCACATACCAATACGATGCCTTGAGCTTAAGATGGTTAACAAGCCCCTGCAGGTGCCCATTGTTGTGAGAGGTGCTGTAGAAGATTCAGAGAAGTATGTGACAAGTTCTCGGCCTCCAGAGAAGCCAGTCTAATCAGGAAAACAAGCCAAACCATACAGGATAAAGTCTGTGGATATGCCTGTAAGCACTGTCAAAAAATGACATTGCCTTAGACCTTAAGAGAAATATACATACTGTGCTAGACATTTGGCAATGTCTGGAAACATTTTTCTTGTCACCACTGGGGTGGGGATGCTACTGGCATGCAGTGGGTATAAGCCTGGGATGCCGCTAGACATCCTACAATGCACAGGACAGCCTCCATTAAAAAGAATTGTCTCGCCCCAAATGCCAAGTGCCGAGACTGAAAAACCTGTGCTAGACTCTTAGGATCAGTGATGAGCAAGGCAGGCATGAACTCTGCTCTCCTAGTATCATGGCGAAGAAATGTTAAAAATATAACAACTTGCTGAAGGAATTCAGGATAGAGCCTACTCAAGAGCCCTGCTGGTCACAGACATGAAGCATCCCCATCACTTTGAAGCATGTTTAAAGTGCAGAATATCGACCCCCGCCCCCTCTTGAATAAAAAATGTGCATTTTAACAAGATGCTCAGGTTACTCCTATGCACATTAATGCTTGAGACGCGCTGCTCTAGAGGTTTCAGAAAAGACAGGACGGGACTCACATTGTTTTATGAAGACCGGAAAAGAAGGAAGCATATGGCAGGTGGTAAGAGCTGTATGAGGGAAGGTCCTGATTTGGTAAGTTGAAATTTCAGTTTTCGGTTCAGCACCAATAATAATTAACAAAGTGTTAACTGCTTACTGCCAGACTTTGTGCTAAACGCTTTATATGGAGTAGTTCATATAACTCGCCTAAGGCTATGGCAAGATCCATCATTATGTCCATTTAATGGGTAAAGGAAACTAAGGGACAGACGGATTAAAGAACCCTCAGGGACCCACTGACGGAGCCAGGCCGACAGAATCAGAGTTGCCTTTTTTCACCGTCCTAAGTAGTCCATATACACCTCCACCCACACGTGGGAGCCAAAACCATAACCCGAGCTGTCCCCACCCAGCCAAGAAAACGTGCAGCCCAGCGAGCGGAAACTGGAGGAGCAGCTCCCACCCCCCACCGGAAGTCGGTGCATTGTCGGAAGCGTTTCGTTGTTTGTTTACACCCCGGTCTCCAGCATTATGAGAGTACAGCTGGAATAAAAAGGGCTGTGTTTTGAAGATAACATGGCTCTAAAAAGCTTCGAAGCGGTGCGAAGGAAGCTTTGTGCAACTTTTGGCGGGAATCGGGGTTAGCAAAACCTCAGCTGTTCACGGCCACTAAAACGGCCCGGGCCGCCCCTCCATGAGCTAGAGTAGACGTCTCTATGGTCGAGTAAACAGAGAAGTTTCTCTCTTCCCCACGCGGTGGGGCTGCGCATGAGCAGTAGCCGCAGAGTTGGAAAGATGGCGGAGGAAGAGTAAGTCTTGGGGGCTGCGAGTCTCTGGCTTGGCGTCTCGAGCATCCGGTGCCATCCACAGTGTTTATTTCTCGGTGGCGGAAAATAAGGATAATTGTGGACTGAAGGGAGAGAAGAGGAAAGACTTCAGATTACAGAGGGAGGAGTAAGGAGCCGTAGGGGTTGGCTGGGCGGGCGGAGGGGGCTGCAGTCGAGTTCGGGTTACCTCAAGGGGAGAGGATTGACTTTTAGGCAGCGGGGCTGGAGAGTGGGTTCCTCCAGCCTGGTGTAAGTGTTACCCCTACAGATGGGTCTGCACCCGTCCCAGACCCACGGGGCGGAATCTCATTGCTGATGGTGTCTATAAAGCTGTGGATGTAAAAGCTCCGTTGACGTATATGAGGACCAGTGGCTAAGGGGTTCATGACTTCTTAAAAGGTTTTGGAGACGAGGGAATGTGAGGGGTCCATTTTGAAGACTGGAGCCAGAAACCACAGATTTCAGAGGCGCCTCAGTCCTTAGGAATTTGAAGACAGTAATGTTTCCCGAAGCCCAGGATATCTTCTGGAAATCCACTGAAGATTTGTTTACTTAATACTATCGTTCGTCTCCATTTTCTGTGTCAGGCCAAGAAAAAAGATCCCTTTGGTTCCAGAAAATCTCCTGAAGAAGAGGAAGGCTTATCAGGCCCTGAAAGCCACCCAGGCAAAGCAGGCGCTTTTGCAAAGGAAGGAGGTAATGGTGGGGAACCAGGTGAAGGGAATTAGAATTTGTATTTGATGAGTTTTATCCAGCATGTGTTGAACTAGATTTGGTACTGACAGTCTCTTCTCCCATCGGTTGGATTATACAACGTATAGGGTTCTTGTCTTTGCTTAGCAAATATGTATCACTTTCCGCGAACAAAATACTGGCGTAAAGTTAAGGAAAAAGTGAATGGCGGGTTCCAGGTTCATACCAAGTGACTTGAGAGACCAAACATGCTTGTGTACCTGAAAGAAAACTTTTTTAATATACCAAACGATTTTTGCTATTTGCTAAATGTTTTTGGAGAAATACGTATTTCAGAGGCAGGTAACAAAACAAGTGTGAGCTTTATGATGCCTGACACAGTGTTAGGTTCCATAAACACTTGTTGGTAAACATTGGCTGACAGCATGTAAATTAATTGGGTTATTGTTTATTTAGCAGGGACTTTTCTCAATAAGTTCCCAAGTTTTCTCAACTCCACCTTCACTCGGGTATTTTGATTTTTCCACTATATAAGAATAGAGGATGTTTGTCTGCGCCCTTTTCCAGAACATAGGGGGAAATAAGCTTTATCAGTAGTGACTAATGAATTACTGTTGTGGAAGTAAAGATGACTAGAGGCATAAAATGGTGATGGTTTGCCTTCTCTGTAGCAGAGGAAAGGAAAAGAGATCAAGTTTAAGCGACTAGAATGGTTCCTACATGATTCCTGGCGGCAACTACGTGACAGGGTGCGACTCAGACGACTAGAAGTGAAACCTCATGGCTTGGAAGTGCCAGATAAACATTCCTTGGCCTTTGTTTTACGCATCGAAAGGTAGGGAACTTGCTGGATTTCATGAGGCTGGGGCAAACTATTGGTTCAGCTTTAGGCCCTTTTTAGGGAGATGAGATAGTAGGCCTTAAGCCATTAATGCAAGTTGTGCTAGGAATTCAGGGGTGAGCAAAACATCGATTTTGTCTTCAAGATTAGGGCGACTGAGCTTAAGCAAACAGACATGAGAATACACTGACTGCTTTGAGGGTAAAGTGCTGGATGTGGGGACAAGGGGCCCTCAGTGTGGTGTGTCGTGGTTTGGGACACTGAAGCAGGAACTTGAATGTGAGACCTGCAAACATGAAAGGGTTGAGGGAAGGCTTTCCAGGCACAGATGGAAAAAGTCCTGAAGTGGGGGATCAAGGCATCTTTTAGGAACTGAACCAGGGTCGAGTGGATGGAGCATATTCAGTGCTGGGGAGAGTACAGAAAGCTTTTTCCACGTTTAGTGATACCTTACCTATTCCTATCAGCACATAAAGCTCTGCCTCTGTTTCCCTACCTAGGCACCCAAATCAGTAACCTGTGGGTTTTAAATATGTATGAGCCTCCTACCACTGCCGTAATCTCTTTCCTGGACTATCACATCAGCTTTTTAGCTGGGTTTACCGGACTCTGGTGTCATGCTCTACTCTCTGTTTTATATGCTCCCTCAGTGATTGTCAAACAAATCTGATCATGTCTCCTTTATTTAAAATATTCCGTAGTTTGGTTTTTTATGGTTTTTTTTTTTTTGGCCCTGCTGCGTGATTTGTAGGATCTTAGTTCCCCGACCAGGACTGAACCCAGACCCACAGCAGTGAGAGCTCGGAGTCCTAACCACTGGACCACCAGGGAAGTCCTTAAAATCTTCCATAGCTTTTAATGCTCACAGAAGCAAGCCCGGCTTCCTTAGCTTGATGTGTTCAACCCCCCACACACAAATTCAGGGACCGTTTCTGTTCCCTTAGCACCTCAGGCATTGCTCCACATAGCATGGAAATGATGTGTTTACATAGCTGCTTCCCACTCAATTGCACTTTGTAAGTCACAGTCTGTGTCCTACCCTCTGGGTGCCCAGTAGTGGCAGACATTTCATGGGTGCTTGCTGGACAGAGCCTGACTTCCTCTGGTGTTCATTTCAGGATTAATGGGGTGAGTTTACTGGTGCAGAGGACCATTGCAAGACTTCGCCTGAAAAAGATTTTCAGTGGTGTCTTTATGCAAGTAACTCCTCAAACCATAAAAACGCTTCGTATAGTGGAACCTTATGTGACCTGGGGGTGAGTACGGATTTTTGTGTGAATTCACATGTTTGAGAAGGTTGAGAACATTAGGAGGCACAGGGTACTGTCCTCCAGTGCTCATGTTGCCGTGTCCAGGGGACATTTTGCTGCGACCACAGTCATCAGGAATCAACTGCCAGCCTTAAGATTCTCAGAACATGGGGCGGGTAGAGCAGGGGTTCTCAGAGCAGCTGATAATGGTCTGAACAGGGCTGTGGCAGGGCTTGGTCAGTTGTAGGCTAAGGCTGAGTAAGACGAGTAGAGGACAGATTAATTCTTGGAATCTTGAAGCAGAGCTAGGTAGTATTCCTTCAAACAGTAAAACCCGAAAAAGGCTTGGATTTCATTTCAAACTCTTGAATAGGGTCACTTAAGGCCAAAGTCCTAGACTATAAGCCAGGACGTATTTTTGCCTGGAAAATAAATATTTTTATTTGGTGAGCGTTTGTATGCATAAATTTTAATTTCTAATTACATAGGGCCGCTTGGGTTTTTCACCTCCTTCAGGTGAATTTCCGAGCATCCCAGCTGCAGCATGTTGCAGGACACTTTGGGGAGGGGGGTTGGGAGAATCCTTAGCCAGGCTGCTGGACTGCGTGGCCAGTGTAATGCAGTGTGCCCCGTGGCCGTGAGGGGGTGGCTGAGGTTGTATTTTACTCTGCCACACGTAGATTTCCAAATTTGAAGTCAGTTCGGGAACTCATCTTGAAACGTGGACAAGCCAAGGTCAAGAATAAAATCATCCCTTTGACAGACAACACAGTGATTGAGGAGCACCTGGGTGAGTGAACACCTTAGGAGCCGGAGCAGAAAGGGTCCCAAGAAACTGCCAGAGTGCCGAGCTCTGGCATATAAGAGCCTCACTGTGTGTGCTGGGAAAATGTTGAATAAAGGAATCTGAACCTTATGTTTCTTAGGGAAGTTTGGTGTCATTTGCTTGGAAGACCTCATTCACGAAATTGCCTTTCCGGGGAAGAATTTTCAGGTGATCTCAGGGTTCTTGCGCCCTTTTCAACTCTCAGTGGCCCGTCACGCTACCAAGAATAGAGTGGGCTTCCTCAAGGAAGTGGGCTCACCTGGCTATCGAGGTGAACGCATCAATCAGCTCATCCGGCAGCTGAACTAAACCCAGGTAAGGTAGGGCTGAAAACTGCCCTTGGGCTGACTTTGGATGGGCTATGCCTTGCCTCTTAAAAGATCTTTTTGCATTTACGAGGGTATGAGAATAACTCCGGGTAGGGGAGCTGGTATTCCCAAGTCTAATGGATGGAGATACTTGGAACAGTGAATGCCTGGTTAGGGCATGGGGCTTTGTGTACCCCAAGAGCTACAGGATAGAAAACACTGACTAACCAAAAAACCTGTGTTGCTGTGGTCATTTAGCTGGAGATGGAGAGAGAATAATATTGAAAACTAATTTCAAAAAGGACCTGAAGATCTAAATCGTCACTTCTGTTGAAGGAATGTTAATTCTTTGAAATTGCTCTTTATTGTGATTACTCTTAGGTGCCAAGCTGCATTTGAATTAATGAAGTTGTGTTCTTCTTCCTCAGCCTATCTGAAAGCACAGTGCATTGGAAGCATATGTTTTTGTTTTATGGAATTGTTACCCAGTATCTTCAAGCAAGATTATTTTCTGCTGTATCATCTTCAGAAACTGGAGGGGAAGGGTCAGGGAAAAGATGGTGATGTTCAGGGCAGGCACTTTTCATCCCACTTCAGTTCCAAGAAAAGTTCCTGTGTGTTTTCTGCAAAGACCGCCGTCCACCTCTGAAACCAGCAAAGGACTTGTGCCATGGAGGAGGGAGTCCTGTTTTATCACACCTATCCTGGGATTTAATGTTGGTGAACGAACGAATACCCACATACCAATACAAGACAGCAGTGGACCAGGCCCAGGGGCATATTGAACCTGGGGTATCCAAGGGCCTTGTTTTGGAAAGAACTTGAAATAAATACAATTAGAAAGAAGCACACAAAAACAATGCCCTGTTGTCTGCTGTTGAGTCTGTGTTCTAACTTCCGTGACAGCTTAGTGAGCTCTCTGACTGGCTGGCTCTAGGTGTATCTGGTAGCTTCCTTATCATCTTTGCAACTGGCTTAGTGCTTTTCTCTAGCTCAGGATTTTAACCGACTCTTGGATCTATGCGAAGGGAAGGACCCTTTCCCCAGGAAAACATGCATACACTCCAGTTTTTTTCTTGGAAGTTTAGGGTGCTTGTAGATCTTTCTCAGGGACCCAGGCACCTTATGTGAAGAAGTCCTGCACTACCAGGATAGGTCACACAGGCTCTGACCTTGCTAGTGTCCTCTGGTTCTGTGCCCTGTGGAAGACCAAGGCTTACCAAGGTGGCTTTTTTTCCCTTCAAGCCACTGGGTGTTTCCTATTAACATGGTGGTAGATTGCTGAGCCCCTGTGCCTTTAATCAGTTGATCTAAAAAAGAAATGGAAAATTTTATTCGAGCCAAATTTGAGGATTATAACCCAGGAGGAGCATCTCACAAAACCCTGAGAACTGTTCCGCCCATTAGAAGTCAAGACACAGTTGTATAAGCTTTTTGAGACAGAGGAGGGTTGTACATCAAATGACATATAATTGACAATTTACATAATCCAGACCTGAGCACCATGTAACCCCTTACCAAGAAGGAATTTTACCCTTAAGGAATTGTTGTCTTAGGAGAACGTTTCTCTTTATGGTTGAGTGGAAATTTCTGCCGATGGGGAAGGTTTGGTCAATGCATAACGCAGAGAACACAGTGCACAGTGGTGGGAGAGAGGAGGCCAAAGGGCACAGATTTTTTGTTTAAATTTTTCTTGTCTTGCCATAAAATATGTATTTCATAATTTCCCCCTGTTGATCATTAATCTTTTGACAGAAAGCATTAGGTGAGCAAATGTTTGGTCCCTCAAAGCTAGGGGGCTGCTTGCCCGCCTCAGTGTCCATCATGTCCCTTGATGCCGGGTCCTAGTAGCCCGGTTCTTTTAGAGGGTTATACTGGCAGAATATTTGTCAAGGATTGACAGCCAATTCCAAGTTGTCCAAAAAGGGACTTAAGCCAGTTTTCCTTGCATGTACATTGTGTATGTCCATAATTTTATAGAAAACTATAGATGTGATCTATAGTTTCAAGTCGTTCAAACATCATTATCTTAGTAGGAGCAAATGACACAGTGTGAAAGTCAAGAAACTATCACCTTGTAAGTTCCACAAACTTATTTAAATTGGTAGTAGGAGGAACAATGTTATTAGCAAAAGTTCAAGCCAAAATTCTCCTGAACCAAACCATTTTCATAGTACCAATATTTCCTCTAAACTGGGAGAAAGGATTGTTCAGAGCAAAAGTTTGACTCTTCGTGGGGCATGAGGTGAATTAAATATCACGGCCAAATGGCAGTACCATTGGAAAGCTGATGATAGAAACCAGTGTGCCTGCACTAAAGGCAGACTGACAGCTTGGCAGGAACTGTTTCCAAGGCTGCCTGTAAGTAAGTGACCAAGGGAAACCAATTGTGAATCTCCCTACTGGGGAGAGCCAAGGTCATAAACTTGTTCCATAAAT
This sequence comes from Balaenoptera borealis, assembly GCF_965194805.1. Lineage (NCBI taxonomy): Eukaryota > Metazoa > Chordata > Mammalia > Artiodactyla > Balaenopteridae > Balaenoptera > Balaenoptera borealis. The sequence goes on from NC_138869.1 coordinate 76,896,854, forward strand.
CCACTGGTTCCCGTTAGGAGCTACCTGATACTCAACATCTAATATAAAGGATTATTTGTGGCCAGAACAGGCAGCATTAATTGCTGGTTAAAAGGGGTCTCACTGGGCTTCCCTGGTGACGCAGTGGTTAAGAATCTGCCTGCCAGGGCTTCCCTGGTGGCACAGTGGTTAAGAATCCGCCTGCCAATGCAGGGGACTCGGGTTCGAGCCCTGGTCCAGGAAGATCCCACATGCTGTGGAGCAACTAAGCCCACGAGCCACAACTACTGAGCCTGTGCGCCACAACTACTGAGGCTGTGCGCCACAACTACTGAGCCTGTGCGCCACAACTACTGAGCCTGTGCTGTAGAGCCTGTGCTCTGCAACGAGAAGCCACCGCAATGACAAGCCCGCGCACCGCAACGAAGAGTAGCCCCTGCTCGCCGCAACTAGAGAAAGCCCGCGTGTAGCAACGAAGACCCAACGCAGCCAAAAATAAATAAGTAAATTTATTAAAAAACAAAAACGAGTTTCAGTTCATTCAGGAGAGGCCTGATATGGTCCCTTCCAACATGGCTGCAAGGAGTCCTTTATCTGATGTCTTTTCCAATATGAATAATGTCCTGGTTGCAGGTCATGGTGAATCTGATCTTCATCCAAAGTTAAGAGTACTGTGATAGCCTTCAGAAACAGTGTCCTTTTAATTAAACTTTGCAAGGAGCTATCTGAGAAGTGAGTCTTAGTCAGTAAATACCTGAATTAACAAAACTAGAATATTCACTGAAACATAATCTTTTTCTTTCTAAAGTTAACCTCATTTCTACCAAATACCTGGTTAACTGACCATATAGCTAGCTATAAATGACAAAAGACTTTAAGAGTCAAGGTTAAAGAACTTGATTACAATGCAATTGAAAAGAAACTTGGTTACTGCTGTGACATACACTAAAATTATGACTGATATCACTTACCAGGACATACCAGAATTTTGGGAGTTCCACTTAATTTCTAGAATGTATATATTAATAATGTTTACACATATGACATAAACTAATAAGTTTTATCACCATCTGTTTAACTGCTCCTCATTTAATATACCAAATAAGCCTAATTAGTTTAATATTCCTCTCTCTGAGATGGAGAGAAAAATATTTTGAGGTGCTCCAGGGACCCTTTGGAAAACCTCAAAGTTAGAGGTCAAATGACCTTCATTTAGTATTTGATCTTTGGAAACTTTGTCAAAAATATCAAAAAGTTTTAAAACACTTGGTCAAATAGAATCACAGGTCACTGTGAAACAATACCAATTCACTTAACCAGCGTGACGATAAACGATCTCAATAGCAGGGAATTTCCTCGTGGTTCAGTGGTTAGGACTCGGTGTGCACACTGCCAGGGCCCCAGGTTTGATCCCTGGTCAGGGAACTAAAATCCCATGAGCCAAAAACATGGCCAAAAAAATTAAAAACTTACTTAAAAAAAAAATCTCAATGGCAAATACAGATCACTTAAACACAAAGAAACTCACAATCTATTACCAAAAGCAGTTCAATATTTTAAGAAAACTTTGTCCTCTTAGAGAGAAGACCAAATTCAGGTTTTGTACCACTTTACCTTTAAAACATTTCCTTAATTAAGTTCAATCTTATCTCAGCCAATTTTGACCATGCACAAAACTCTCACACTGTTCCTTTTCCACAAACTTTCCACAACTTTCTGTATCTATTCAGAAACAACCAGGTCTAGGACAAAACCTTTTTTCCTTTAACCAAATGCATTTTCAATCCTCATACCTTCTTTGCTGAAAACACACATCCTACTTCCTTGCATACTGAAATGTTTCCCTTATAATTCTTAACCTTAAAACCTTAATTTTTTTCTGGAATTCCCTGGTGGTCCAGTGGTTAGGACTCTGAGCTTCCACTGCAGGGGCCACGAGTTCAATCCCTGGTCAGGGAACTAAGATCCTGCATGCCGCACATGGTGTAGCCAAAAAAAATAAGAATGCTGTTTGTCATATCAGCATTTCCTGATTGACAAACTTATGCTTATGCTTTAGTTTTCCTCTTCTAAGAACTTAGACCTCCCCAGCAATTAATGTTCCAGAATTTTATCCTGTTTGAAATGACCCGGATAGTGAATGAATTCTCGTAATTTACCTTGGTTTAGTTTCAAGTTACCAAAATCTGCAGATACTAACCTTTTCTTTCTGGCTGCACCATGTGGCTTGCTGGATCTTAGTTCCCTGACCAGGGATTGAACCTGGGCCTCCGGCAGTGAAAGCACAGAGTCCTAACCACTGGACTACCAGAGAATTCCCTGGTTCGACTTCTTTTAGGTGGCTCAGTTTCTCGCAATGACAGCCTAAAACCATCTTGGGTGCTCGGAACACTAGGTGATCAGCCTCTGTCACGCCGCCTGGATGAGCAGTACTTACTTAATGACTGTAATGGGATTTCCCTATGGAACCGCTACACGTCATGAAAATTGATCCTCAGACACTTCCCAAAGATCCTCAGTCATCTGAGGATGGCTTGTGGCTGGAAGGAGCAAAATGTCCCTTTATTCTTTGGCACTGAATAATTCAGTCTCTGATTTCACTAGCAAAAGTTTTGTTCAGGGCTTCCCTGGTGGCGCAGTGGTTAAGAATCTGCCTGCCAATGCAGGGGACACGGGTTCGAGCCCTTGTCTGGGAAGATCCCACATGCCACGGAGCAACTAAGCCTGTGCGCCACAACTACTGAGCCTGTGTTCTAGAGCCCGTGAGCCACAACTACTGAGCCCATGTGCCATACCTATTGAAGCCCTCGTGCCTAGAGCCCGTGCTCCGCAATGGGAGAGGCCACTGCAATGAGAAGCCCTCGCACGGCAACAAAGAGTAGCCCCCGCTCGCCACAACTAGAGAAAGCCCACGCGCAGCAATGAAGACCCAACGCAGCCAAAAATAATAAATAAATAAATTTTAAAAAAACAAAAAAACAACCACCACAGTGATGCTCCCAGGAGGCTTAAGTCCAGCTGATAGGTGGTGGTGAATGCACAAAAGAGAAACAGCAGAGTGGCCAGTATCCAGGGTCCTAGTCTATGCAGGACACAGTCACACCATCCAGATCTCAGTGCATCGACTGAAAGATGCACAACCTAAAAGTTGAGAATTATGTTTTATTTGGTGGACTTTCTGAGCACTCAAGCCTGGGAGGCAGCTTCTCAAGATAGTTCTGAGAGGCCGCTCCAAAGAGGTAAGGGAGGAGCCTTTACAGGATATACAGGAGTTCTGCAGCAAAAACCAGGTAGTCAGAACATCAAAAGATGACTGTTAATTAAAGAAAAACAAACATCTCAAGTTAACGAATTAACACTTTTCTATGTATGAGAAGATGCAAGAGTCTGGGCTTATTGAAATCATTCCTTTGCTATGCACCTTAGTTGTCCAAGGCCAGTATCCTGTCTTTTCCCTTCCTGTGTCCCCTCAGGGTACGCCCTTCGGGTGGCTGCAGTGGCTGAGGGCTTGGCAGTGGCAGCCCATTTGTCTCTCCTGAGTTCCCTCAGGGCTCACCGTCAGGGGCGTTTGTAGTGGCTCATGGTGTGATGGCCACAGCATCCTTTGTTTGTTGATATGGCAGGCAACATTTTTCACCCACAGTGCTTCCCCTTAGTAATAAAATTCAACCAACGTTTGGGAGACGTTTCATGACCAATTTTGTCCCATGGTGCTAGGAAGGCTCATTCCTAGATCAGGCAAAGATTCTGTTGATAGCCTACTCAGTGTGTTAACTTTTTTTGGATTAGGCCCTGTTGATAATCTAAAATTCTCTGGATCACCTGTCTTACTAGTCTATTATGATCCAGGAAATGTTTTCCCTTGTTGCTTCTTCTCATATCTAGAATCACACTGTTACAATTATTGATCTATTTCCTCAAGATGTTTAGCCATCATTAATTTTGTTGGAGACCTGGTTACACATTGAGTAATGCAAGAGACAGTCTTATAAACTAGATGGGATAAGTAATAAAGCTAGTAACATTAATAAGGTTATAGTACAGCAGAGAGAGACACAAAGCATTAACTATCTGGAAACAAAGAGAACAAATTAAAACAATGATTAGGATAACTAGTTGTAATTTGGTTATAATAAACCATCAAGTCCACAGGAGACCCAGCTGGAGAAGCCAAATTCTGTAAGGATTAGGCAGAGTGAAAAAGATAAATGTTTCATCTTTGTTTATAAAGGTATACTTTATCAACTTTTTGTAGGTCATAGCATAAGAGGAAAGGTTTTTCTAGAAAACAAAGATTAAAAGCCAGGATATTACAGAAAAAGTCATAAAATTATAAATCATGTTGATCAGTTCATTCAGTCCCATGTAATTAATTTCTGATGATCTGGATGAAGTGTTCAGGTTTTCCATTAGAGTTTTGTAATTTCTTACCCAGTTCAGTGGTATGATCCAAAAGTTATCAGAAACTTATATTTGTCAGAAATCCTTTCTATGAATTTTCTTGGAAGATTTTCATTTTATAAAAGCATCAGAGTAAACCAATGATTGTCTATAAATGACAAGACTTAAATGGCATGGTTAAAGATCTGATTACAAGGCAATTGGCAAGAAACTTGGATATTTCTGTGACATGTAACATTTTAAGATAATAACTAGAATTATGACTGATAACACTATACCAGAGCATATCAGAATTTTAGGAATTTCACATAAATTTTGGAATATCTATAACATTTATCCATACAGTAAACTAAGGTTCATCTCCAATCATTTGACAATGTTTCTCAAGTAATTTAACATACCAAATAGGCCTAATTAGTTTAATATTCCTCTCTGAGATGTCTTAGGGTTCCTTTGAAGCATCCCAGAGTTAGCCAGAGGTCAAAAGAACTTTTGTTGGGCTTCCCTGGTGGCGCAGTGGTTGAGAATCTGCCTGCCAATGCAGGGGACACGGGTTCGAGCCCTGGTCTGGGAGGATCCCGCATGCCGCGGAGCGGCTGGGCCTGTGAGCCACAATTGCTGAGTTTGCACATCTGGAGCCTGTGCTCTGCAGTGGGAGAGGCCGCGATGGTGAGAGGCCCGCGCACCGCAATGAAGAGTGGTCCCTGCTTGCCGCAACTAGAGAAAGCCCTCGCACAGAAACGAAGACCCAACACAGCCATAAATAAATAAATAAAATTTTTAAAAAAAAAGCAGTATTTCAAGAAAACTTTATTCTCTTAACAGAGAGAACCAAATCCAGTCTTGCACCAGTCTACTTTTAATAACAAAATCCATTTACGAAATTAAATTGAATCTAATCTGAGCTTGACCATGTATAAAACTCCTTTTTCAGGGCTCCCTTTTTACAAATCTTCTACAAGTTTCTGTATTCATATCAATTTGTCCCTTATTTTTTTTAATACAGAAATAACCAGCTCTAGGACAAAATCATTCTTTCCTCTTAACAAAATGTACTTCCATTCCTCATACCTTCTTTTGCTGAAAACACACATCCTACTTTCCTTGCATACTGAAATATTTCCCTTATTATCTTTAGTAGTTCTAATTACATACTACAATTTTAACTGTTAAAAACCTTAATCTCTAGCACAAACCAACAAGCAGCAAGCAATTATAAGCTCTTTGTCATACCAGCATTCCCTGATTAGGAGTATCCCATAACCTCTAGAAACATATAAAATAATTTCTTTCCTCAATGTGGTACAAGGTATGTTTGTAATAAACCCAGACATCTTTAGTTTTCCTTTCCTAAGAAGAATGAAGTGATTAACTTTAGACCTGTTTAGCAATTAATGTTTCAGCATTTTATCTCATTTGAAACGACCTGGACATTCAATAAATTCCCATCATTTAACTTAACTTAGCAAAACTCAAGTTACCAAAAATCTAGAGAAACTATTTTAGACAGACATACCCGGCATAATTATTTCTAAAAGAGTTCACCTGGGGCTTCCTTGGTGGCGCAGTGGTGGAGAGTCTGCCTGCCAATGCAGGGGACACGGGTTCGAGCCCTGGTCTGGGAAGATCCCACATGCCGTGGAGCGGCTGGGCCCGTGAGCCACAACTACTGAGCCTGCGCGTCTGGAGCCTGTGCTCCGCAACGAGAGGCTGCAATAGTGAGAGACCCGCGCACCGCGATGAAGAGTGGCCCCCACTTGCCGCAACTGGAGAAAGCCCTCACACAGAAACGAAGACCCAACACAGCCATAAATAAATAAATTAAAAATAAATAAATAAAATAAAATAAAAAGGAACGTTTAAAAAAAAAAAAAAAGAGTTCACCTGAAAACTCTTATCTCATTTACCTTCATTTTATAACTTATGAAAATATTATCCTACCACGTTAATTTGTTGCTGTTGTTGTTGTTGACAAAGTCTGTAACAGAAATAACATGAATGCGGGGCTTCCCTGGTGGCACAGTGGTTAAGAATCCACCTGCCAATGCAGAGGACACGGGTTCAAGCCCTGGTCTGGGAAGATCCCACATGCCGCGGAGCAACTAAGCCTGTGCGCCACAACTACTGAGCCTGCGCTCTAGAGCCCACGAGCCACAACTACTGAGCCTGTGCTCTAGAGCCCACGAGCCACAACTACCGAACCCCGTGTGCCTAGAGCCCGTGCTCCACAAGAGAAGCCACCACAATGAGAAGCCCGCACACCACCAAGAAGAGTAGCCCCAGCTCACCACAACTAGAGAAAGCCCGCACACAGCAACGAAGACCCAACACAGCCAAAAAAAAAGACGTGAATGTATTGACCTTTAGTAAACCTAGGTACAATACAGTAAGACATGTCTGTATTAAGTCAGCAAGCTTAAGCTAGCTTTAATACCAGATGTTATACTATATATAAAATAACCAACAAGGACCTACTGTATGGCACAGAGAACTATACTCAATATTTTCTTTTCCTTTATAGGAAAAGAATCTGAAAAAGAAAAAAAGTATATATATAAAACTGAGCCACTTTGCTGTACACCTGACACTAATACATTGTAAATCAACTATACGTCAATAAAAAAATATTTTTAAAAACGAGATGTTAATTTAATATTGAATATTTCTTAGATCACATAAACCTGAAATTCATTCCAACCACTTTCTTTTATATTTAGAAATATTTAGTTTGTAACACCTTACTTTTAAGTCAATTATATAGAGCTCTTTTTAAATTTTAATTTTGATAATATTTCTAGGGGTAGATACATCTCATAATAATGTCTCATAATAATGTACACACAGACACATAAATAGACAAAACTAGAGATCTCATAGCTTCACTTTAAAACTTAGTTATTGGGAGAACTGCGCAGAAGGGGAGAGGCAGCATGTGGAAAGGAGGGCCTCTGCAGTGTGGATTTCGGCAGTTTGGAGCACAATTATTGAAGACAGCTGTGAAGCCACACACTCCTCTGGGTTCTCTGGATCTTCTGCCTCAGTTACAAGCACCTCCTCCATCAAATGTCTTCAAATTCCTGAGAAACTGGAGCTCACTAGTGAGACTACAGACAGCCCTACTCAGTCACCCTGGTGTTCACAGTATCGCAGACAACTACTAAAATCCCAACCAGAGCTGAGTACCTCTGCAGAGTTTTTTGTAGACGATAGACCAATGCCTAATTTGGAAATAGAGAAGGAAATTGAATTAGATAATGAGGATTATTGCATTAAACAAGAATACCTGTTATGCGAAGACTACAAATTATTCTGGGTGTCGCCAAGAAACTGCAGAGTTAACCATAATAAAGGTATCTTCTCAACCTGGCCCATGGGATTTTTTTTTTCTTTTATAAATTTATTTATTTATTTTTGGCTGTGTTGGGTCTTCTTTTCTGTGCGAGGGCTTTCTCCAGTTGCGGCGAGCGGGGGCCACTCTTCATCGCAGTGCACGGGCCTCTCACTGTAGTGGCCTCTCCCGTTGCGGAGCACAGGCTCCAGACATGCAGGCTCAGTAGTTGTGGCTCACGGGCCTAGCCGCTCCACGGCATGTGGGATCTTCCCGGACCGGGACACGAACCCGTGTCCCCTTCATTGGCAGGCGGATTCTTAACCACTGCGCCACCAGGAAAGCCCCCATGGGACTTTTATATCAACTTCAAGTTAAAGGAACGTTTAAATGAGGAGTGTGATAATTTGTGTAGCTGGTATCAATACCAAGATGGCTCTATCATTTGGCACCAATATATAAACTGCTTCACCCTTCAGGATCTTCTTCAATACAGTGAATTTATTACCCATGAAATAACAGTGTTGATTATTTATAACCTCTTGACAATGGTGGAGAAACTACACAAAGCAGAAATAGTCCATGGTGACTTGAGTCCAAGGAGTCTGATTCTTAGAAACAGAATCCACGATCCCTATGATTGTAATAAAAACAATCAAGCTTTGAAGAGAGTGGACTTTTCCTACAGTGTTGACCTTAGGGCAGAGCTAGACGTTTTTAACCTCAGCAGATTTCAGACTGTACAGATCCTGGAAGGACAAAAGATCCTGGCTAACTGTTCTTCTCCCTACCAGGTAGATCTGTTTGGTATAGCAGATTTAGCACATTTACTATTGTTCAAGAAACACCTGCAGGTCTTCTGGGATGGGTCCCTCTGGAAACTTAGCCAAAATATTTCTGAGCTAAAAGGTGGTGAACTATAGAATAAATTCTTTGTGCGGATTCTGAATGCCAGTGATGAGTCCACAGTGTCTGTTCTGCGGGACCTTGTGGCAGAAATGAATGGGGTGTTTGACACCACATTCCAAAGTCACCTGAACAAAGCTTCACGGAAGGTAGGGAAGTTAATCAGTCCTGGGGCTTTCCTCTTCCAGCAAGATAGGCAGTCAAGTCTCTCGCAGATTCCTGCCTAAAACCAACGGTTGTACTGTGGAACACTGGACCTGTATATGCTATGATTTAATTTAGGTATACTACTAACACTTCTCTACTTTTTGGTAGAAGTATATTTCTAGGTAACTGGCATTTTCTACTCAACAAGGTACCTCCTCTTGGCCTTGTCTAACTTTAACAAAGAACTGTTTTATTCTAAATAGATTCTGTATTAATGGGTACCTTGTTGTCATTTTTTTAAACATCTTTATTGGAGTATAATTGCTTTACAATGGTTAGTTTCTGCTGTATAACAAAGTGAATTAGCTATACATACACATACATCCCCATATCTCCTCCCTCTTGCGTCTCCCTCCCACTCTCCCTATCCCATCCCTCTAGGTGAACACAACCTTGTTGTCATTTAACGCATTTGTCTCAACTTTTCCCGTTTGTAATTTGTGACCTGTACCCTTATGATCACTATGTATTTTGTAAAGAATAAAATAGTATTTGTTAAAAAAAAAAAAAAAAAAAAACTTAGTTATTGGGACTCCCCTGGCGGTCCAGTGGTTTAAGACTCCAAGCTTCCACTGCAAGGGACGCGGGTTTGATCCCTGGTTGGGGAATTAAGATCCCACATGCTGTGTGGGACAGCCCAAAAAAAAAAAAAAAAACTTAGTTATGAATCAGTTATCACAATATAAACTTACTAGTTTATAAATAACACTTGGAATGAATTAAATTTGCTTGCTCAGATGACTAAGCCTTTACTATTTGTGGAAAAGACTTTTAAGATTTGTATTTGTCCTTGATAAACCCTTAAGGAGGCTATTAATTAGATTTTGGCTGAGGGAGACTTTCCAGCTGTTTGAGTTTAAAAAGGCCACTTTTTCCTTTTTTTCTTCCTTGGTTTCAGGTTCTTTCTGATTGAGTTAATTAGGCTCAGTCTCAGGTTTCTGTGGGCTGTATTTACATTTCTGTTGTCAAGATTTGCAAGACATGGACTCCCCTGGTGGTCCAGTGGGCACGAAGGAATTCAGGCGCTTTTGTCAATCTTTTAAGTTGATTAATTGGCCTGTTGCCCCAAGTAACTGTTGGTCAAGTATCTCAGTGTAATTTTTTCCAGCCCTTTAAATATATTTTTTTAAACTGGGGTAAATAGAGCAGACTTGTTTGGGGCCCTTTAATGTTGGGAACCAATAGTGGGTCCCTTTGGCCCATCCAACCTTAGGTAGTTTTGTATCAAACCTTTAATTTAATCCCATTAACGTCTGTTTTATTTATTCCATTTTTAAGTAACCACCTTAAAATTTCCAACTTGTTGGGAAAAAGTCCCTAGACTTTCCCTTCAGTTTTTTCTTGTTTTCCTGTTAATCAACCTAATTAAAATTAATTATTCTAATGTTTTTATTGTTATCCATAAGACCCATTGAGGGGAAGCAGAGACCACAATAAGGCTTCCCAAACCATTTTTTGGGGGGTGGGGGATTGTTTTAAACTAAGGGAGTTCTTAGGTTAACCATTATATATATTTTTCCCACCTTTTTTTTTTCCTCATAGGTACCAATAAAACAGCTAGTTATAATGAGAGCTCCCTAAAACTTTACCAACTCAGAGTTTTTCCAATTTAAAGGCTCCATCATCTGGCCATTAATGAGATGTATCTTAATAGTGACTCAAACCAATAAGATGCAAGAGGCATTCCCCACAAGAGAGTGTGAAGGCTGCTGCCTAAACAAGATCCAGAAAGTTTATTCCCAAAAATAGTCTAAGGAAGTAAAGGCCTTTGTTGTACAGGCTGACGCAATGAAGGTTAAGACGGCAAAAAATCCCCGAGAGTTGGTACAGCCAGACAAAAGACTGCTCAGAATCCCAGTCTATTTAATTGGCTGCCAAATGTACACCATATGTGCACCTTTTGGATGGCAGAGACCAAGTTCTCAAAAGCCATACACACAAAAGGCTGTTAGAAGATCGAGTAGAACATTTACATCTCAAAGACACAGGAAGAGAAATGAAACTTCCCCCAGAAGGGCTTTTGTTTTTGTTTTTTTAAGGTCAGAATTTTGAAAAGATGTTTTTATCAAGCCGGCTTTTTCTAACTTAACTGCGTATTCAATAAATGAGCCCAATCTGAGTCATTTTCAGGATGAGATTTCCTTTGACTCCCAATTAAGTAGGTACTTGCAAGTATGAGCTCCGTACATTCATGAATCTGGCTAGAGTGTTAATCGGAGGTTGGTTTTCTGAAGCCCTTCGTTTTTGTTTGAGATAATCTATTTCCCGTTTTAAAGTTGAATTCGTCGGGGATAAAACTTACTAGTGCACTTTTATCCTGACAAATTCTTATTAAGGTAGCCAATTTGAGGAAAACATCAGGTTTATCTAAACATTCAGCCCAGACTGCTCAGTACTTTTTTCTTTGGCCCCGCGGTGTGGCATCTTAGTTCCCTGACCAGGGATGGAACCCGTGCCCCCTGCAGCGGAAGCGCAGAGGCTTAACCACTGGACCACCAGGGAAGTCCCCAGATATCTTTTCAACTGAGCAAATCCAAGTGTCTTTCAACCGGGTTCCCCCAGTATCTTTCAGCTGGGGGGCATTTTCTTCCAATGTCTTTCAACTGGGCTCCCCTAGTATCTTTCAACTAGGAGGTCACTCCCCAATGTCTTTCAACTGGGGAGCCAGGAATCTGTTAGACACTGCCAAATAAAACTCAGGATAATCAACCAATAATCAGGAGATCCAAGAACCAGGAGAGACTCACCCAAGTTCGTATGAACTCTCCAAGGAGGCGGATGGGCACAAGAGGCCTCTTCCAGTACCAAGGGTCCGGTTCCTCATAGAGTTCAGGCGAAGAGGAGAAGTTTGCTCTGGTTCCCTCCATGGTCACCAAAACTGTTGACTGAAAAAAAAAAAAAGCAAAACCTCAAAGTTGAGAATTATTTTATTTGGCAGACTTTCTGAGGACGCAAGCCCAGGAGGCAGCCTCTCAGATAGCTCTGAGGGACTGCTCTGAAGGATAGATAGGAGTTCTGCGACAAAATCAGGTAGTCAGAACATCAAAAGATTACTGTTAATTAAAGAAAACCCGACATCTCACGTTAATGAATTGAGCTTTTTTCTGTGAACAGATAGATGCAAGAGTCTGGGCTCACTGACACTTTGCCTTTGATATGCGCCTTAGCTATCCAAGGCCAGTATCCTGTTCTTTCCCATCTTGAGCCCCCTCAGGGTGCGCCGTTGACAGTGTCTGCAGTGGCTAAGGGCTTGGCAGCGGCAGCCCATTTGTCTCCATCCTGGGTTCCCTAGGGCTCACCGACGGGGCCGCAGTACTGGCTGATGGCTAGATGGCTGCAGCGTCCTTTGCTGATAGGGCAGCAACATTTTTCATTCACAGTTGCAAAGGACCTCGAGCCTCAGGAACCCACTATGTTCCATCTAGGAAGGCGCTGTCGCAGCCTCCCCGGAGCCAGGTTCTTCCAGGAGGGTCCTCTGCCCATAGGGAGGGTCGTCGGGCCTGTGGCCCCGGGTCTGGAAGGGCGGCGCGGGGGCGTCGGCGGAGCCCGAGGCCTCCCAGGGCTTGGGCCTCCGCGGGAGCCGGGACGCCGTGGGTTCGCCGAGGGTCGCCACGACGTGGCGCCTCTCCAGGCCGGGGAGTCCCCGGCCCTGCTGGACCAGTTGCAGGAGCTGCGCCAGGGTCACCGAGGCCGACGCTGAGTCCGCGGGTGCAGAAGCCGCGCCAGTCCCGCTCTGACTGCCGGAGGGCTCCATGGCTAGCTTGGAGCCTGAGCACTTCCGGGAGGGGTGGGTGCAACCACCGTCGGAGGAAGTGAAGGGGGGCGTAGACCGTACCAAGCGGCCCAGAGAGCGGGGAGCACTGGAAAACATGCTCCGCGCGGAAACGCTTCACCCACACATACACCACTTAGCCCGCCCCAGAGCCTCCAACATGGATGGCTTTAGAACACGGGAAGGCTTGTACAGAATGGAACGTGCCTGCCGACACGCCGATGCAGGGAAAAAGACCTGAGTTTGCACACTCGCCCGGGCACCGCGCACACACCTGCCTTCATGCATGCGCTGAGACTACTGCATAGACACGTGGTGGGGGGGGGCGGGGGAGATAACCTCCATCCCAGGCTCCAGAGCACCAGACAGAAAATAATGGAGGAGATGTCTCCAGTGGTCTCAGGAGAACTGGGAACAAAGGACACCACTGCAGAGCCTCGCCACTCTCTCCCCATTTCCTGCCATCAGGACTATTCCAGGCTTTCCCAGAGGGGAGGAGAGAAGATGAAGGCAAGCCAGGAGTGCTACATTCCCTCCAGCTGTTTGGGAAGCCAATGCCAATAAAACCCAGGTTTCTAAGTTTATCGAAAGCTAGCCTGATCTGGCACAGACCGCCTTAATCAAGTAAGCAAAGCTTAATTACTACTAAGCGGACAAACTGGCATCATCTGCCTCCTGAAGTGATGCACTGCAGGGACACTACAGGTGCAGGGACACTGCATCTCCTCTGTAGTGTTCCTGCCAAAAGTGTTCACTCTGAATCTAAACTGGAGGAAATGAGCAGACAAACCAAAATGAGAGACATTCTGCAAAATGACTGGCCTGGATGCTTTATAGATGTTGATACATAAAAGACAAAGAAAGAAAAAGACAAGATTGAGGAACTATGTCAGACTAAAGGAAATGTGAAAAATGCAAAATGTGATCCTGTGTTGGAGCAAAATGAGGGGAAAATCAGTTACAAAGGACATTTTACCCTTGGGAAAATTTGAATATGCTCTGTATATTAGATGACAGTGTTACATCAGTGTTAAATTAGGTGCAGTAACTGTGCTTTGGTTACATGGGAGAATGACCTTGTTCATAGGAGATACATGCTGAAGTATTTATGGGTGAAATGTCATGAGAGAGAGAGAAAGAGAAAGCAAGCAAGCAAATGTGGCAAAATTGCTAAGAACTGGTGAATCTAAATGGTTTGAAATTTCTCAAGATACTTCAAAAACAAACGTATGGTTACCAAAGGGTGGGGGGGAGGGATAAATTAGGAGTTTGGGATTAACATATACACAGTACTATATATAAAATAATCAACAAGGACCTACTGTATAGCACAGGGAACTATAGTCAATATTCTGTAATAACCTATATGGGAAAAGAATCTGAAAAAGAATGGATATATGTATATGTATAACTGAATCACTTAGCTGTACACCTGAAACTAACACAACATTGTAAATCAACTATACTCCAATATAAAAGAAAAATAAAAAATAACTTTAAAAAATTTGTCAAGACGAAAAGTTGGAAGGGGTGAGCTTGAGAAGCCAGTCGGGAGGAAACTGATCAAACTAAGTGTTGTATAACAAAGAATTTGACTGGCCTTTGTCCCTGGTTCCTTATGGGGAGACTAAATCCTTGGAATTTCCCAAGTATTAGAAGAGATATTCATGGTGGGCCTTGATAGTTTATGCCAAGGAGGTGACTCATGGTGGTCCCTAAATGGTTTCAGGACTGGGGCTGGCCAGTTATGGGAAGAGGGTTGGGGCTTTGAGCCATGGGGGGTCCAGGAAGGGGGCCTGGAGATTGAGTTCAGCCTCCAGCCAATGATTTAATCACCCATGCCGGCATAATGAAACCCCTATAACAACTCTGGACACAAAGCTCAATGGAGCTTCCTGGCTGGTGAACTCATCAGTGTGTCAGGAGGGTGATGTGCCATGGTTCCACGAGCAGATAACACAGAAGCCCTGCATGCCGGACCTTCTCAGACCTTCCCCTGTGCGCCTCTTCATTTGGCTGGTCCTGCTGATTTGTATCTTCTCTAATAAAACTGTAATCCTAAGAATAGCACTTTCCTGAGCTGTGTGTTCTGTGAGTTGTTCTAATGAATTATTGAAACTGAAGGGGATTGTGGGATCCCCCAAACTGTACCCAGTGAATCAGAAGTGCCTGTGGCCTGGGACCCCTCTGAACTTGCAGCTGGCACCTGAACTAAGAGCAGTCTTGTTGGGGATTGTGCTCTTGAACTTGTGGGATCTGCGCTAACTACGGGTGCTTAGCACTAGAGCTGAATGGCAGTACTCCATTTGGGGTTTTTAACCCAACACTGAATGAAGGAAGAACTCACCTTTCTCTCTGTGGCCTGCATCAGTTTCTGGACTCCCTCCTAAGTCACCAGGTTCCCTTTCTTTCTCAGATGTCCTTGGCCCCAGTTCCACTCCCAACATCCTATCTGGGGGGCTCTGGTTTTCTGCTCCACCATTCCGACCAGCGAAGGGCAAGATGAAGACATCTTTATGAGATTAAGACCAACCTTGGGTGTCCTCCCAGGCTCAGTAAGGACCAAATTTCCTCAGAATTAGGGACAGTAATATGTATGTGTTTGGGAAGTGGGGAGTTGTCTCAGTGTCATCTTTTTTCTTCCCTCACATTCTTTCATCTCCTGAGCACAAGTCTGTAGTATGGACAGGACAAGTCTAGGAATCAGGGGTTGTCAGGAGGGACCTCACACATCACTGAGAATAACCCTCTTATATACAGAGAGGTAAACCGAGCCTGTGAAAAGGAGTAACAGGGCTGGGATGGGAACCTGAGCCCACTGACTCGTAACCCAGCCTGCCTCCCCTTGATGGGGCACAGAGGCCCCTGCCCCTGTGGACAGCCATTCTGAGTCTGTGCCCTGCCACACATGTGCATGCAGAACGCAGGGAGGCAAAAGAAGGAAAACCAAGTAAGCCCACAGGCAGGGAAAGACACTTCCCATCCAGGCCCATCTACAGCCTTTCCCTCCATCTGCGAGGACCCCAGAAGCCAAGAGGTCACGTCGGCAGGGTGTGGCAAGGCCAGATGTCAACCTCTAGGTGTAGAGACAGGCTCCAAACACCCCTGAACTCATTTATAACCCATTAGACATCTTTCACCCATGATTTTCAACATTGCATCTCAACAGGAAACACCCTCCCCCCCATTTATTGGAGCCCAATTCATCCTTCAAAGGCTTCTCAGTGGGCCCACCCCTCCCATCGTTGCCATCAGAATGAACCGATCCTTATTCTACGCTCCCACAGTCCCTTGCTCATCCACATACTCTTAGGCCATGAGTCCTACTCACCTAGTATCCCTATGTGCCCAGACCAGCACCTGCAGAGACCTAGTGCTCAGAAAATGTTAACTAGGGACTTCCCTGGTGGCGCAGTGGTTAAGAATCTGCCTGCCAACTCAGGGGACACAGGTCCGGGAAGATCCTACGTGTCATGGAGCAACTAGGCCCGTGCGCCACAACTACTGAGCCTGCACTCTAGAGCCCACGAGCCACAACTACCGAAGCCCACGTGCCTAGAGCCCGTGCTCTGCAACAAGAGAAGCCTGCGCACCGCAACAAAGAGTAACCTCCTCTTGCTGCAACTAGAGAAAGCCCAAGTGCAGCAATGAAGACCCAACACCTCCAAAAATAAATAAACAAATAAATAAATTTATTTAAAAAAATTTTTGACTACCCTCAAGGAATGTACACTGTTACAATTATAAGTTAACGTACAATAGTATGTTAAAGTTTTATATTAGTATTACTGGGATGGGGCTGGAAAAAAAAAAGAAATAAAATGTTAACTAAATGCCTGCCTGACTGAATCTATTATTATAAACTCAAGGAGAAAAGACTGAATTCAACTCAATGCAAGCATTGGCTGAGAGCCTGCCATGTGCTGTGCACAGCGCCAAGTGCTTAGTATACAGACCCCTGTCCTCAAGGGGCTCACAGTCTACCGAAAAGTCACAGAAGTAAATTATTATGATAATTATGATATACATGTATCACAGAATTTATTATATAAGTAATGCAGTATGGTGCCTGATGTGGTAACAATGTAATGTGCCAACTGAAATAAGCAGCCCAGGACTTCCCTGGTGGTGCAGTGGTTAAGAATCCGCCTGCCATTGCAGGGGACACGGGTTCGAGCCCTGGTCTGGGAAGATCCCACATGCTGCGGAGCAACTAAGCCCGTGAGCCACAACTACTGAGCCTGCGCTCTGGAGTCCACGAGCCAGAACTACTGAAGCCCGCACGCCTAGAGCCTGTGCTCTGCAACAAGAGAAGCCACCGCAATGAGAAGCCTGCGCACTGCAATGAAGAGTAGCCCCCGCTCGCCACAACTAAAGAAAGCCCATATACAGCAACAAAGACCCAATGCAGCCAAAAATAATAAAAAGTAAATTAAAAAAAAAATTCAGGGAGTAAAGGAAACCTCCTTGCAGTGGGGGAAATGCACCCAGGTAATGCACTGCATGCAGAGGTATCACTATTACTTGAATTATCATTGGGAAAAAAAAAGAAAAACAAAAATTATCATTGGGGGTGGCATGGGATGAAGTGTAGGGTACTGCATTGCTGAGGTGGGGAGATGGGAGATGGAATGGCTGTGGCCCTTCTTCACTATGGTGGGGAGTTATTTGGCTTCTGATGGCCTCCGGGAACATGTGCAGGGGAAAGGAGAACTGGGAGTTACCAGTGCCTGATGAGGAATGTGAGTGAGCAATTAGGACTCCTTGATGGGACCTTGAAGGAGTCCCTCACCTCCTACAGAGAGGGTTCATATGGCTGACTCAATACTCAGCCCTCTAGGGAATTCCTGACGGTCCAGTGGTTGGGACTCCGAGCTTTCTCTGCCGATCAGGGAACTAAGACCCCACAAGCCACATGGCCCCGCCAAACCAAACCAAACAAAACAAAACAAAAAACCTCAGCCCTCTAGGTCTCTTATGCTAAGGGAAAGGCATTGATGGGGAAGGGGTGGGACCCTGAGATGGGGACATTTGGACAGACATGGATAAGGCTAATTCTGAACTCCTAAATTCTTTTGAAGTGTCTTATCTGTAGAGACAATCTCCTCTTGTTGTGATCCTGTCTCCTGGGATATCAGCCTCAGAACCCTTCCTGCCTCCATCCCTCCTGGCCCCAGGCCCTTCATGAGTTAGATCCCAGCACAGCCTGGGTGGAGAAGCACAAGGCCCACGCTAAGAGGAGAATGCCCCCAGACAGAAAGAGTCACAGGCCCTGGCAAACTGCCTTGGCAGGAGCCACAGGAGCGTGTGTGGAAGAGGGTTCGAAAGGAAACAGACCCAGGAGCGTGGAATGTAAGATCCAGTTTGGCCAAACTCATGGCCATGGATGCTCATCCAGGATTTGGGACTTCATGTATTGGCTCGAGCACCTGGGAGAGGAATTCATAGTCTGCTAGCTTGCTTAACGAAAGCCTGGACTTAATGGTAACCTAGAGTTAATCAACTTGAAATGCCAGAATTTCCCTGGCATACTATAGAGGAAGGAATCCAAAATCTCAGAGAGATGGGAATGCTGGATTGGATTTATTATGTGCAATCTGCTTAGCCACCCCTAGCCATGTATTTTAAGGGAGTCTGGAAAACACTCCCTTCACCAACGCATTAAGAAATGCATTGGTGGGCTTCCCTGGTGGCGCAGTGGTTGAGAATCTGCCTGCCAATGCAGGGGACACGGGTTCGAGCCCTGGTCTGGGAAGATCCCACATGCCGCGGAGCAACTGGGCCCGTGAGCCACAACTACTGAGCCTGCGCATCTGGAGCCTGTGCTCCGCAACGGGAGAGGCCGCGATGGTGAGAGGCCTGCGCACCGCGATGAAGAGTGGCCCCCACTCGCCGCAACTAGAGAAAGCCCTCGCACAGAAACAAAGACCCAACACAGCCAAAAATAATTAAATAAATAAATTAAAAAAAAAAAAGAGTAGCGATTAAAATACAGATTTAAAAAAAAAAAAAAGAAAAGAAATGCATTGGTAAGGGCCACCAGCATCCTTGGCTAGCTCTGATGGCTGTCCTCTGTAGGCTGGAGATGCTAATGGGGGATGCTGGATTGTGAAACTTAATTCCTTGATCTTGATGAGAATAATGGTATCCTGGTGCGGTAAAGAGCAGATGGCAGTGCTTAACAGCCAAAGGCAAGGTAACTACAATGACCCAGAATAAAGCATGGGAAAGAATGGTCATCAGGTGGACAAAGTGACAGGCGCTGTACCGCGGTCAGCCGTTCCCCCAGGCACTCCAGGGCTTGTTCAGTGGACCCATGATGGCAGGGATGGAAGCTATGCTTTGGCTTAATAACATGGTCTTCCCCTCTCTGAGGCTAATCTGGCTGTAGCCAGTGCTGAGTGACCATCCTCCTTACAGCCTGATTGGGTACCGTTCTCACCTGGTGTAGACTGATTTGATTGGGAGCCGCCCCCCCCCCCAGTGTGGATGGACTGTGCTTTATCCTCAAGAGAACAGACACAGGGGACTTCCCTGGCGGTCCAGTGGTTAAGACTCCACGCTTCCAATGCACAGGGCACGGGATTGGTTCCCGGTCAGGGAACTAAGATCCCACATGCCGCTAGGTGCAGCCAATAAATAAATAAATAAATAAATCAAGTAACGTATATAAAAAAAAGAGAGAACAGACACATATTCTAGGTATGAATTCACCACTGCCTACAGTACTTCTGTCAGTGCCACCATTTACGGACGTACAGAATACCTTATCCATCACCATGGCATGCCACATAACATGGCCTCCAACGTGGGCACACATTTTATAGCCAAGGAAATGTACAAATGAGCTCACACCCAAGGCGTCCACTGGTCTTACCATGTGCCCCATGACCCAGGAGCAGCTGGCTTGACAGAATGGAGGATTGGCCAGCTGAAGGCACAGTTAGAACAGAGCTAAGAAACTACACCCTACAAGGAGGAAGTGCTTTCCTGCAGGATGCGGTGTATTCTTTAAACCAAAACCGGAATCGTATTATATGTAACTGAGAGGTGGGGGTAGCAGTAGCCTTTTCACTATTATAGCTAAAGTCTATAACCTACTGGAAGAACTTTTGCTACCCATCCCCAGAACCTTGCCCTCAGGGAATTTGGCGATCCTTAGCATTCAAGGGAGAAACATTTGCACTGTGGAATGATCACAGTATTGATGACTTGGAAGCTGAGATGGCCCCTGGCCATTTTGGTTTCTCATGCTACTGAACCAACAGGCAGAGAAAGGGGTTACTGTAATGCCTGGGTTGACTAATCCCAATTATCAGAGAAAATTAGCTTGCTACCATGTAACAGAGGTAGGCACTAGAACTGGAATCCAGGGGATTCACAAAGTGCCTCTTAATAATTCTCTGCTCGGTTGTCCTGGTTAGCAGAAAACTTCAGCAACCCACAGTGTCAAGACTACCAAGGACTCAGACCCCACAGGAATAAAGCTTTGAGTCACCAGCAGGTAAAGAACCCAGTCCCTGGTGGCGCAATGGTTGAGAATCCGCCCACCAATGCAGGGGACACAGGTTCGAGCCCTGGTCTGGGAAGATCCCACATGCCACGGAGCAACTAAGCCCGTGCGCCACAACTACTGAGCCTGCGCTCCAGAGCGCGTGAGCCACAACTACTGAAGACCGCACGCCTAGAGCCCGTGCTCTGCAACAAGAGAAGCCACCACAATGAGAAGCCCTCGCACCCACTCACTGCAACTAGAGAAAGCTCGCATGCAGCAACAAAGACCCAATGCAGCCAAAAAATTAATTAATTGATTGATTAAAAAATAAAAACTGCCCAGCCAAGGTGCTGGTAAAGGATAAGAAGAATACATCATTGGAGGAAAAAGTAGGCAGCTCTGAATATGAACTTAGGCCTCATAACCCCCATTGTCCCCTGCTAACTTATGGGAGCTAGTATTTTAGGTTTCAGTGGACATATGACATCACCTCCCAATGATATAGTAGCCAATGTGACCCAGTGTGTCCTCTGTGCTGAGGACATGGGTTTTTCTTCTGGAAAAGGCTAAGAGGAGCTTCCTGCGGATGCTCCAGATTCCCCCTCCCCCTCCTCACCCCACCAGCCCTGTGCCCTGGAAAGCTGAGCGGCATCAGAGGACTCCCACACACCCCCACTTGGATTCAGCCAGTGAGGGACCAGTCAGGCGTCTGAAGATGGGAGGATAGCGAAGTCAGGGAATTTATTCTCCTGCTTCCTTCCCTGAAGAATCAACACTACCTACAATGATTGAAGGTCACAGCTATTGTCAGGCACCCTCTCCACACAGCTCTCTCTGGCTCTGGGTTCCTGTCAATTGCTCCCTCCCCTCTTCAGACCTCAGGTGCTGACACCCCACTGTTACTAACCATGAGGTACTGTAGCAGCCCCAGGGATTTCTCCATACCCCGCCCACACCTTTATAAACAATCACTTTATTAAACTCTCTTCAAAATTACCCATCAGTGTTCCTGCTAGGACCCTGGCACATACAGCATGTATTTTAATTAGGATTAGTTTTGGCAATGAGCAACAGAAAACCTAAAGTAACAATAGTGTATGCAAGATAAAAGTTTACGTCTTTCTTATATAAATTAAACTTGGTGTTAAGCAACCCAAAGCTGGTATGGTGGCTCCATGAACATCAGATCATACTATTTTTTGTATCCTTTTAAAATTAACATCATAACAAAAGTTTTCCATAGCATTACAAACTCTTTAGAAAGAATCAAGACTTGGCTCAAGTACCATCGTCTAAAGCACTTGTCCTGATGCTTATTCCAGCTCTAGAAGAATAATCTCCCTGTCTCAGAACCCCAGTCTCTACCCCTAAACACACACACACATGCACACACACACACACACACACGCTTCAGTCACGGCATCTGTCACACTAGAGTCCCTCTGTTTATGAGTCTGTCTCCTTCCTTGACTGCAGGGAGCTTCTCTTTTTGTCTTATTATCTCCAACCCCAATCTCTGGCATAAAACAGAGACCAATAAATGGGTCTGAATGAAAGGACATTTTAAGGCCTACATAATATTTCATCATGTAGACTCACCCTAGATTATTCCTTTATTACTTTAACATTGAACATTTACGTGATTTTAATTTTTCATTTTAAATATTATTGTAGGATTTTCATTTGATCAATGGAATATGTGTTCCTGGAAGAGACTTATACTTGCTATTTCATCAGACACACACATGCTGACCCCCTGTTTGCCCCTCTGGCTACAGTCTAATCAGATAGGTCAGATTTACACTCAGTAATTATCTGGTAATATCAGCAATCTTCTCTAAGAAGCCCTGCTACTTGTCCTTAATTTTCTTTTTCACATTCTATGTGGCTCATCTCAGTTTAACCACAGCCCTGGTTTTCTACCTGTGCATGTGAAAAAAGAGAGGAGAGGGATAATCTGCTGTGTACCAGGTACTCAGGTGTGTCCTCATATTTAATTGAATTCTCTCCAAAACCTTGTGAAAAGAGTTTTGGAGAGACAGACCTGTAAATACAACCTTGTAATGAAAGCACAGTTCCACCACTTGCCTGCTAGAGAATCTTCCTCGAAGTAACTTCGTTTTTCAGAGCCTCAGTTTCCTCGACTGCAAAACTGGGATGAAAATACCTGATGCGTGGTTGTGAGGATTAAATGAGATGTCTGTGAACATGGCCTGGCTCTAGGTAGCGGGTCTGCAAATGGCAGGTTCAGTCCCAAGTGAGGAGCTCAGAGCAGGGTTTCAGCTCGCGGATCTAAAGCCAGCATGTCGGGGCATCCTCACCGCCCTGGGGGGTGGGCATCCTCACCGCCCTGGGGGAGGGCATCTTTAGGACCAGCAAGACTGTGGGGTCAGGGGGAGATTCCTGGGGCTCCTGGAAGGAGGGAACCGATGTAAGAGAGGGCAAAGAAAACTTCCAGGCCGACCTGTGTCCAGGGAGCTGGGAGTGGGCCAGGGGAAGGGTAGCGCAAGGGGGCCCAAGCGGGCAGCCAGCGAGGCAGGCGGCTGGCTGCGCGGGGTGGGGGTCTTCGGCTTTCTCGTCCTGGGAAGATCTTGAAACTCAAAAAAACGAAGCAAGCCCGAGGGCTCTTCCCCATCTGTATTGTGGTAACTGAGCCCGAGCTAGCACCTCCCCAGGATGGAAGGCGGGAGAGTCGTTAGGGACACCTGCCTCTCTCCCTCCCCCGCCCGGCGGGAACCCACCGAGACTGCGCGCACCTGGGCACCCGCTGCGCCTGGGAACACTTGGCGCCGAAGGCCGCCAGGCTACCCCGCGGGAAAAGGGGCGGGAGCGCAGCCCTGGCTGCAGGGAGTCCCTTAGGACACCGGAGAGTGCTATTGACATGATTATTAAAATAACCATCCAGAAGGAAACGGAGTGAGGCTGGCACCGAAATAAAGGAATCCGGGAGCCAGGAAGTAAACCCGCCAATGTAAAAGACATTAACACGTAATAGAGAATGTTTTGCAAATAGTGGGGACAGAAAGGATTACTTATGAATAATCCTGGGATAACTGATTAGCTCTTTGGGGAAAAAAAAAGAAATTTAGATGCACATCTTCCATAATATACCAAAATTAATTCAATTCCTGATGGAGTTAAATTGGGAGCGGGAGATTAAACTACAAGTGCACAAAAAGACAATAGAAGTAGGAATGTATCCATCCTTTGGAGGAGAGAGGACTTTCTAGGCTTGAAGGAATGAGATAAATCCCAGTAGGCAAGATGGATATGTTGGTTCATACAAAACAAAACAAAAACAAAAAAACCGTAGACTTAAAAAAAAAGTGAAATTAGAAGTAGTCAGTGAGGAGCTTCCCTGGTGGCGCAGTGGTTAAGAATCCGCCTGCCAAAGCATGGGATGGGTTCGAACCCTGGTCCAGGAAGATCTTACATGCTGCAGAGCAACTAAGTCCGTGCACCAAAACTACTGAGCCCTGTCGCCTAGAGCCGGTGCTCCACAACAAGAGAAGCCACCGCAATGAGAAGCCTGGCACCACAGCGAATACCCAATGCAGCCAAAAATCAAATTAAATTTTAAAAAATACATTAAAAAAAAAAAGAATGGGGTTTCCCTGGTGGCGCAGTGGTTAAGAATCCGCCTGCCAATGCAGGGGACACGGGTTCAAGCCCTGGTCCAGGAAGATCCCACATGCTGCAGAGCAACTAAGCCCGTGCGCCACAACTACTGAGCCTGTGCTCTAGAGCCCACGAGCCACAACTACTGAGCCCACGTGTCACAACTACTGAAGCCCGTGCACCTAGAGGCCGTGCTCCACAACAAGAGAAGCCACCACAATGAGAAGCCCGCGCACCGCAACGAAGAGTAGCCCCCTCCTCCCTGCCTTGCTGCAACTAGAGAAAGCCGGCGCACAGCAACGAAGACCCAACACAGCCAAAAATAAGTAAATAAATAAATTAAAAAAAAAAAAAACTAGTAAGACACTAAGACTACAAGCAGACAACAAACAGACAATACAGTGAAGGAAACAATTAAGATGGGAAAATAATGTTATCAGAGAAATGAATACCATTTTAACTGAAGAAATTAAGATTTTTAATTTTTTATTTTATTTTATTTTTTAAAGAAATGTTAAATGCTGATGGGGATGAAGTGGACCTTTCATACATTGTGGTGGTTTTATACTAACATAAATTAGTACAACAGGTGTATCAGGGAGACTTAAAACACAGAGGCCTCTGATGCTCAACATCACTAATCATTAGGGAAATGCAAATTGAATCCACCATGAGATAACACTTCACACTATCAATTATGATGGCCACTATCAAAATTAAAATTAAAATAAATTACCATATGATCCAGCAATGTCACTTTTGGGTATATACACAAAAGAACTGAAAGTAGGATCTTTTTGTTTATTTGTTTGTTTTTGGCCATGCCATGTGGCTTGCTGGGATCTTAGTTCCCTCACCAGGGATTGAACCTGGGTCCAGTGAGTGAAAGCATGGAGTCCTAACCACTGCACTGCCAGGGAATTCCCTGAAAGTAGGATCTTGAAGAGAGATTTGTATGCCCATGTTCACAACAGTTAAAACAGGGAAACAAACGTTGAGGGATGTCCACTGAGAGATGAATGGATAAGAAGCAAAATGTAGAATGTACATACAGTGGAATATTATTCAGACTTTAAAAATTTTTTTAATTTATTTATTTTGGGCTGCGTTGGGTCTTCGTTGATGCGTGCGGACTTTAGTTGCCGTGAGCTGGGGCTACTCTTCGTTGCGGTGCGCGGGCTTCTCATTGCGATGGTTTCTCTTGTTGTGGAGCACGAGCTCTAGAGCGCAGGCTCAGTAGTTGTGGTGCACGGCCTTAGTTGCTCCGCGGCATGTGCGATCTTCTCGGACCAGGGCTCGAACCCATGTCCCCTGCATTGGCAGGTAGATTCTTAACCACTGCACCACCAGAGAAGCCCCAGCCTTTTTTTTTTAATGTATTTTTATTTTATTTTATTTTTGGCTGCGTTGGGTCTTCGCTGTGGTGCGCAGGCTTCTCACTGTGGTGGCTTCTCTTGTCGTGGAGCACCGGCTCTAGGTGACAGGGCTCAGTAGTTGTGGTGCATGGGCTTAATTACTCCGCAGCATGTGAGATCTTCCTGGACCAGGGCTCAAACCTGTGTGCCGTGCATTGGCAGGGGGATTCTTAACCACTGCGCCATCAGGGAGGTCCCTATACAGCCTTTAAAAAGGAAGGAGGTTCTCACAAGTTACAACATGGATGATGAACTTTGAGGATATAGTGCTAAATGAAATAAGCCAAGCACAAAAAGACAAATACTGTATGATTCCACTTTAATGATGTAGTCAAAATTACAGAAACAGAAAATAGAATTGTGGTTGCCTGGGGCTGAAGGGAGGAGGAATGGAGTGTTTAGTTTTGCAAGAATTCTGGAGATGGATGATGGTGGTGGTTGCACAAGAATCGGAATGTACTTAATGCCACTGAACTTGAAATGGTTAAGATGGTAAATTTTGTTATATGTGCTTTACTACAATTTAAAATTTTTTAAGTTAAACAAATCCCCTCCCAAAATCACAGAGGCCTTTAAGCCAATTTTAAGGAAATAAGTATGAATTTGGAAAATACTTTATGACCAAAGATATTTATTGCCCCAAACTGGAAAACCCAAATGTCTGAAAGCAAAGGAATGGCTAAATAAACTATGGTACATCTGTAGTTTTATGTTTTAATAATGTTTATTTTCCTGATTTTAAAAATAATACAGATTCATCATAGAAAATTTAA
This sequence comes from Balaenoptera borealis, assembly GCF_965194805.1. Lineage (NCBI taxonomy): Eukaryota > Metazoa > Chordata > Mammalia > Artiodactyla > Balaenopteridae > Balaenoptera > Balaenoptera borealis. The sequence goes on from NC_138869.1 coordinate 76,922,748, forward strand.
TAAATGAACAATTATAAAGATGAAAATAAAAACTATCCAAAAGCCTAACATGCAGAGATAACCATTGTTAACGTTTGGTCTTCATCCTTCTAGGAATAGTTATATATTTCTTATACAAAATTGGGTATATATTGTGCATTTAAATTTGCATCCTGTTTGTTTAGACTTTCTGTGTATGTAATTATGTATACACATATATAAAGAAAGGGAGAACATTTATTGACTTCTTACTATGTATAGAGAATAATGCTAGAGCTGCTTCATGGATGATCTTGTTAAATATCACAGAACCCCTTTGAGGTATTATCATTCCCGTTTTACAGATGAGGAAATGGAGGATTAGGGAAGTAAGTAATTTGGTGAAAGTCACACAACTCCTGAATGATATAGTCAGGATTGAAAGCCAGGTATTCTGGCTTCACAGCCCACACTCTGAACCAAACTCTCTTCTACATCCCATGTCATTAAACATTCTTTTGAAAACACGTTTTTAAAAGCTGCTGCATAGGGACTTCCCTGGTGATCCAGTGGTTAAGACTGCAGGGGGCCCAGGTTTGATCCCTGGTCAAGGAGCTAGATCCCGCATGCCGCAACTAAGAGCCCACGCAGCCAAATAAATATTTTTTTTAAAAGCTGCTGCATGGGGACTTTCCTGGTGGCACAGGGGTTAAGAATCCGCCTGCCAATGCAGGTGACACGGGTTCGAGCCCTGATCCAGGAAGATCCCACATGCCGCGGAGCAACTAAGCCTGTGTGCCACAACTACTGAAGCCCGCACGCCTAGAGCCAGTGCTCTGCAACAAGAGAAGCCACTGCAATGAGAAGCATTCGCACTGCAACAAAGAGTAGGCCCCACTCACCGCAGCAAGAGAAAGCCAGAGTACCGCAACATAGACCAACACAGCCAAAAATTAATTAATTAATTAATTAATTATTTTAAAAAGCTGCTGCGTAATATTCACTAATATAAATACACCAAACGTCATTGAACCCTCTCCTAGCATTGAACAATTAGGTTGTTTCCAATTTCTCTTGTTTTTTTTTTTTTTTTTAAACAAGAGGTCAGGGTTCCTGTGCTCTCTTTTTTTTTTTTTTAATTTTTATTTATTTATTTATTTATTTATGGCTGTATTGGGTCTTCGTTTCTGTGCGAGGGCGTTCTCCAGTTGCGGCAAGCGGGGGCCACTCTTCATCGCGGTGCGCGGACCTCCTCTTCATCGCAGTGCGCGGACCTCTCACTATCGCGGCCTCTCTTCTTGCGGAGCACAGGCTCCAGACGCGCAGGCTCAGTAGTTGTGGCTCACGGGCCCAGCCGCTCCGCGGCATGTGGGATCTTCCCAGACCAGGGCTCGAACCCGTGTCCCCTGCATTGGCAGGCAGATTCTCAACCACTGCGCCACCAGGGAAGCCCATCTCTTGTTTTTTAATATAATACTTCAAAGAATATTTTTGTGCATAAATCTTTGTCTTATAATGACTGAATCTCTTATTATTCCCTTAGGGTATATACTTAGATGTAAAGTTTCAGGGTCAAAATAACAGCTACAGATAAAATTTAGTGGAGTCACTGAAAATAAAATTTATAAAGTTTTTTGCGGGGAGGGGGCGGGAACTTAGTTCCCCGACCAGGGACTAAACCCAGACCCACGGCAGTGAAAGCGCCAAGTCCTAACCACTGGACCACCAGGGAATTCCCTAAAAAGTTTATTTTTAAGAAGAGGTTTGATATGACGGGGCAGGGAGTATGTGGGAAATCTCTGAAATTTCTGGTCACCTTTGCTATAAACCTGATATGGCGCTAAAAAATAAATTCTATTTAAAAGGGTTGTAACTACATGGAAATAAGTTTATTGGGCTTTTTGGCTATAGTAAGGCCAGCCATCAGAAAACAGTTCAAGCCCTGGCTCTGCCACCTGCCAGCTGTGTGGCCTTGGGAAGGTCACTCAATCTCTCTGAGCCTCAGTTGCCTCACCTGTGAAATGGAACTCACAGTTGTTGGCTGGATGGAATGAAGTGCTGTATGTTAAGCCCCTGACCTACCCGTCAAGTGCTCTGGATCCTGTAGATGGCAGGGGCAGTGACTGGGAAAAGGCTTTGCACACTGTGAAGTGCTCTTCAGATGGGAGGGGGTGTGGCATCTGACTCCTGGTGTGGTAGTGGCACTCTGAGTTCCCTGGACCCGTGAGAGAGTGAGAGAAGGCTGGGTTTGGGGGCCAGGGTGAGGGTGGGAGGGGCCCCTCACCTGGGGAAACGGCTCCGTGGTGGAGCAGCTGAGATGCAGCTGGGCCTGTGGCCTGTGAGGCAGTCCTGTGGCCGCCTCCTCCGCCAGCCCACAGCCCAGGTCTGCAGTTGGGTCCTGCCTCCTCTCAGGTGGGCCATGCCTGGGACTTGGCTGCTGCTTCTCCTGGCCCTCGGGTGTCCAGCCCTGCCCACAGGTGAGCGCCCTGCCTGCATCCCTCTCTGTGCCCCATTAGTCTGCCCAAGCCTACTCCCTCACTCTGGGCGTCCCTAGGTGTGGGAGGGATTCAGGGAGGCAGGACAGAGGTACCTGGGTCCCCTGGGGAGGGTCTCACCAGAAGCCCATCATCCCCTTCCCCATTATATTCTACCTCCCAGCTACCTTGCTCTGGGGCCCCCAAGTCCTGCTCCCCTGGAGTCCACAGTGTTGGGAGGAAGGGTACTCACCTCTCAGAGCAAGCTGGACAGGTGTGTATGATGGGGGGGGGGGTACCCTGGCTGTGTTGTGTTATATGGGGTGATGGGGCACGAGCAACATGGTGAGGTCCCACCCTCCTTACTGTCCAGTCTCCTACCCTCAGGGCTCAGGGTGTCTCACGTTCACTCCCAGCTTCCCCTACAAATGGGCTCTCAGAAGTCTCAAGGCCTCAGCGACTTCCCAGTGTATTGACCCCCGACCCCGATCCCAGTCCTCCAAAGATCAAGGCTGGAGACAAAGGAGTCAAATTCTGAGAATTCCAGCTTCATTTAGAAGCTTGTGCATGTTCGCATGTGTGTGGTGGGGACAGGTCCTTGACTTTGAGTTGGGGCATCTCCTTGTTCTAAAGCTGGCCCCCAGTATGTCACCAGCTCACCCTCGCTAGGGAGATAAACCACACCCATGTGGATCGGGGAGAGCCCATGTCGGGAGGCCTGAGCTCTGGGAAAGAAGCAGCTAGGGTGAGGAGGAGCAATCCTGGGAGGCTTCACGGAGGAGGTAGATGCTGAACTCAGCTAGGGGAGGGTGTCTCTCTGTACAGCTGAAAAGGCTCAGGAGGTTGAGGGTCCTGGAGCTCACTGCCAGCCTTCTCTCCTCCCTTTGTTTGTGATGCCTTATCAATATTAGTATTGATGATACTTATCTGCCAAGGTGTTTTATATTCATGATTTTTATTCTTCACAGCAATTTTACTGGGCTGGTGTTATTAACCCCATTCTATCAATGGGACAATTAAGACTCTAAATTAAGTGGACAACTCAGGAGTCAAACCAACTCTGTCTGAGGCCATGTCCCAGGCTTGATCCACTGCGTCATGTAGCAAATCTTAGTCATCCTTCCAAGTGGGGTGGTCTGTGGGATTTGGAGTCACAGAGGTCTGAATTCAAATCCTGAGCGGGCTACTTACCATCCTCCTGCTTCTAGGTCAGTTATTTGACCTTCAAGAAATCTTTTGTGAGGGAATTCCCTGGCAGTCCAGTGGTTAGGATTCCTCTGCAGGGGGCACAGGTTCGATCCCTGGTCGGGGAACTAAGATCCCACATGCCACGTGATGCAGCCAAAAAAAAGAAATCTTTTGTGAGCACCCCCCCCCACCTCTAAGTCCCCATGAGATTCTCTGGCTTCCCTTCCCGGCACCCTGGGGCATTTCTTTACCTTGGCTGCACCTAACTCATGGTGTGAATTTGTAGGTTTTAACCTTTGAGATTTTATTTATATGGAAAGATATCCAACTGTTCTTTTTTTTTTTGGCCGCACCAAGTGGCTTGTGGTATCTCAGTTTCCCTACCAGGAAGTGAGCCCAGGCCATGTCAGTGAAAACACCGAGTCCTAACCACTAGCCTGCCAGGGAATTCCCGATATCCAACTATTCAAAAATAAGATTTTGTTACATATTAAATGAGTCATCTTTACCAAAAAGAATAAGTTTTTGGAAAATCAAGACTATTCTGAAAAATATAGGACAAATGTTTGCAGTACCCACATGACTTATTTTTGTTTTTTTAATTATAAAATAATACAGATATACACTTTATTTTATTTATTTATTTGGCTGTGTCGGGTCTTAGTTGCGGCACTCGGATCTCCGTTGTGGCATGCGGGATCTTTAGTTGCCGCATGTCAACTCTTAGTTGCGGCATGTGGGCTCTAGTTTCCTGACCAGGGATCAAACCCGGGCCCCCTGAATTGGGAGCGCAGACTCTTAGTCACTGGACCACCAGGGAAGTCCCCAGACATACACTTTAAATGGGTGAATTGTATGGTATGTGAATTATATCTAAACAAAGCTGTTGAAAAATACTACAGACCTACAGAAAAGAAGGAAGAATAATACAACAAACACCCACGCATACTCCACTCAGATTAGCAAATAGTTAAAATGTTGCCATATTTGAATCAAATATTTTTTAAAAGAAACAAAAACACACAGATACATTTGAGGCCCCTTTTGATCTCATTCCAGATTCTATTTCCTTCCCTTCCTCCTCAGAGGTAACCACTCTCCTGAGGCTGGCACAACAAGGTACTATAAATATTTGTTTGCATCTGCTGTCTTTCTCATGGGACTGAGATCATTGAGAGCAGGGACAATATTTTAATTAATGTTGTATCCCCAGTGCCTGGCACAGAGAGATTCACGTATGATAGGTAGGTGACAGAAGGATGGAAGAATGGATGGATGAATGGAAGGAAGGAAAGATGGATAAATGGATGGATGGATGGATGGATGGATGGATGGATGGATAGAAATATAGATGGAAAGTAGAAAGAAGAGATGTAGGGAAGATGGATGATGGAAGAAAGGATGGATGAGGGACTTCCCTGGTGGCGCAGTGGTGAAGAATCTGCTTACCAGTGCAGGGGACACAGGTTCGAGCCCTGGTCCGGGAAGATCCCACATGCCGCGGAGCAACTAAGTCCGTGTGCCACAACTACTGAGCCCACGTGCCACAACTACTGCAGCCCGCATGCCTAGAGCCTGTGCTCCGCAACAAAGAGAAGCCACTGCAATGAGAAGCCCGCACACCGCCACAAAGAGTAGCCCCTGCTCGCCGCAACTAGAGAAAGCCTGCGCACAGCAAGGAAGACCCAATGCAGCCAAAAATAAATAATTAATTAATTTAAAAAAAAAAGAAAGGATGGATGAATAGATGGGAAAATGAAAGGATGGAGGGAAGGAAGGTGGTTAGATAGGTAAATGCAAGGAGAGAGGGATGGATGAGTGCGTAGAAGGATAGATTGATGGTTGGTGGAAGGATAGATGGAAGGAGAGAAATCCAGAAGGAAGGATATGAGATGCTGACCTGGGAGGGCATGGACAGATCTAGCCCCCTACAAGTGCGTGCTCTCTTGCAGGTGTGGGCAGCACACCCTTCCCCTCTCTGGCCCCACCAATCACACTGCTGGTGGATGGGAAGCAGCAGACTCTGGTGGTTTGCCTGGTCCTCGACGTTGCACCCCCTGACCTTGAGAGTCCCATCTGGTTCTCAGCTGGGAATGGCAGCTCACTGGATGCCTTCACCTATGGCCCTTCCCCAGCAGCTGATGGCACCTGGACTAGCTTGGCTCAGCTTTCCCTGCCCTCTGAGGAACTGGCAGCCTGGGAGACCTTGGTCTGCCACACTGGGCCTGGGACTGGGGACCACAGCCAGAGCACACAGCCTCTACAGCTGTCAGGTGGGGACAGAGCCTGGGCCCCTGTGGTTGCTCCCTGCCCCTTTCACACCCCTGAAACCAGGATATGGTGGCAGGGAGGGCAGAATCCAGGCCAAGGGGGCATGAAGGGAATCTAAGTGCCAACCATCTAGGTGATGAGATGTCTGAGGTCAAAGGAGGGTGGCCTCAGGGCCCTGAGTTCTGGGATTTGAAACAGTGATATCTCATTCAAATCCAGGCTCTGATGCATGACTTCCAAGAGGTAATAATGTCTCCTCCCTTCTAGGTTAATATCTTTCTATGTATACCCAGGGTTAATATCTATATCTATTATCACCCTAAATATGACACCCTACCTATTAGAATCAAACAATAATTAAATATTAAGTTGCTATCACTTACTTATTGTTTATTCTGTGCCAGGCACTGTTGTAAACACTTTACACTTCTGAAGTAGGTCATATTATTCTCCTCATTTTATAGGCACAGAAAGGTTAAGTAACATGTCCAAAGCCAGCTATTATTATTATTGACCAGATGACTTACTTCCTCTTTTTGAATTATGTTTGTTTTCTCATCCTCCAAATAGGAATGTTTGTTGAATAAATGTACTGCCTTCCAAAGAAGGCTGCTAAGAAAATTGATTCCTTGTCTAAAAGTGCTGAGGCATCTCTAGGGGCAGGAGGACAGCCAGGAGAGAGGGAGATCTGGGCCCCTCAGAGGACTTGCTGCAGATGGGCTCAGGGTTCCCACTACTGGTTCATTTGTCCATTTATCCAGTGCTCCAAGAAGAGCTGCCCTGAGCAGGGCCAGGGCATAGCACTGGGGTGGAGGGCACAGCCCATCCCAATGACTTACTCCTTTCTCCTTGACTGGCAGGAGAGGCTTCCTCAACCAGGACCTGCCTCTGGGAGCCTCTCAGGGGTGAGTACCAGGAACCAGGACCTCAGGCCCTGTTGGGCTCTGGGCCTGATGGGTCCCCTCAAGAGGCTGCCTTGCTGGGTTGGGGCACTGGCTAGCCTGGGCCTCTGTCTACCCCTGGGTCAGGTGGGGATAGATCCTCTGACCCCAGCATAATTCCTGGACGCCAGCTGAGAAGCACAGGTGAGAGCTAGCAGAAGGGTCCTTGAAGCTCTCCTTGGGCAGCCCAGAGGGATGGTCTCAGCATCAGAGCCTTGGGAGACTCTTGGGAGTCTAGGGAGCCTCGGGAGACTGAGTGGAGGAAAGTCCCACCCGCCGCTGGATGCAGTCATGAGCCAGGTTCTACTTCCCTACCAAACAGAGAAACCTGAGCTGGTGTCTCTCCTCCGCACCAAATGCTAATTCCTGCCTGGCTTGCATCCCCTTGGTTGCTGGGGAATAAAATTAAATGAAGGCTAGGAAGGTGTTTGTTATTATCACCAGTCAGAGCTGAGGTTAGACACCAGGAAGGACGTCCCCTGGGTTCCCTCTCCTCTGGTGAACCTTCTCGCGTGCGTGGGGCTGAGCGCCAGCCTCTAGGCAGCTCACCGGCTCCTTCTCTCCCGCAGGGACCCGGGGCCAGGCGCTGCGGCTCGGGGCGCTGCGGCTGCTGCTCTTCAAGCTGCTGCTGTTGGATGTGCTTCTGACCTGCAGCCGCTTCCGCGCCCCGCCCGCCGCGCGGGGGGACCCGGCCCGGGCGCCTCGCCCTGGGGACCCCGGGCTCCCCGCGACCCCGCTGGCGGACCACCTTCTCCTCCCGCAGCCTCCGCCACCGGGAGGATCGCCCGCAACCCCCACCGACTGGATTCGCCGCAGTGATGGGTGGACCACAGGCCGAGGGCTCAGCCTGTCCACCCCGCCGGCGCTGCAACCCCGGGACGGCCGCTGGGTTCACACCCGCCATCCGGGTCGGGATCCCAGGAGCCCTGTCTGGGAGGAGGGGCCGCTGGTGCTCAGGGCGTGGCGCTCGGGACCCGCCCTCAGTATTCCTGCCTCCAGCCTTGGAGCATTTCTCTGCGGTCTGCCTCCTCCAGCTGACCCGAGCTTCCCCGGGGGCTAGGTTCCGTCTCGCCCCCTCAGACTGACGGCTTTCTGAGGGAAAAGGCTTTGTCTCTCCCATCAGACTGGAAGCCCCTTGAGGGTGGTGATCGACCCAGACACTGGGACATTTGAGGTGCTGATAACTGAGAACAATTAAAGGAGAACTTATATGACACAAGCAAATGAAAAATATTTTAACACTTGTCTGCTCTGGGAGGAGGGAATTTGGCAGATTTACAGGAGGCAGAAAGCTGGGAAGGCTTCCTGAGGGTGAGAGCCTGGAAACTGCAGAGTGGAGCTGGGGGTGGGGGTGGATGTGGTCCCAACTCTGTCTCCTTTCCTCATCACCAGGCATGGGGCAAGGCCGCCTCTCTGTCTCCTCACCCTCGCCCAACCTCTCTGAGAGGTCAGGGTGAGGAGCCCAGGAACCCAGGACGATGGGGCACTGGGCCTGAAGTCTTGCACAGACTTGACAGAAAAGAATAGGGCCAGGATTCCAGAGTAACAGGATCATAACCAATGCCAAGAACACAGATAGTAATTCCAAACTTACATATTATTAATCAATTAAGGGTCATTATTCGTGTGACAAATATTCACTGAGCTTCAACTCTGAGCCAGGCACTAAAGAGGTTTTTGTTTCGTTTTGTTTTCTTTCCTAAAGAGAGTTCTTGCACTGATAGAATATGAGGCTCCCACAATGAAGTGTAACCTGTGTGTCCTCCGTTAGTCCAGCTCTTGCAGGAAACCCAGCCTTTTCCAGAGTTTCCTCTCCAGTAATCACCCCAAGAATCTCTGGGTGCATTCATGTGAATCCAGATGTCCCCTGGGGCAGTGCAGGACAGTTCCCTGGATCAATGGCCCTACTTCAGTCTTCCTTCCCCCAAGGTGGCGGTGAGGAACTGTACTCTAACACTCCCCACACACATGGCGTCAGTGACTCCCAGCTTGCCAGAGCCCCTCTGCCCTTTTAGCTACTCTTCCACGAAAACCCTGACCTCTCCTCCACTGTTCATCTCTCACCAGCCTGTAAGGAGATTCTCCCAGCTCTTTTTTGGATCCTTCAAGGAGGGAGAGGGCACAACTTCTGGGGAATCAACCTGTCCACCATCCCTACAGAGCCGGCTCCTTCCCTAACACACAGAATGAGGGAGGGGTAGGCTGGGTGGGGGTGGGGGTGTATCCAGCCATAATCTCAGAATTTCTCCAGCTACTGTCCCTTCCCAGCTCTCAGCCCAGATGTTGAGCCCAGGGCTCCTGCTAAACTAATCTGTGTCTCAGTAAATGTCCTCTCAGAGGCCCTTTTGTTTATTCTGGAAGCAGGCTTCCCTTAGCTTCAGTGCTCCTACCCATCTTGCCCCCCTTCCCCCAATCCTGCCCTGCCCCAGACTCTGAATCCCCACTGTGGCTGGCTTAATGTTATTTCCCAAGAGGGTTCCTGGCCAGACTCTTGAGCCTCCTCAAGTCTTTTGAAGCCTAGAGAGCATGGAGGACCTCAGGACAATGTCCTGACCCTCTACACTGTGGAATTCTACATACACAGCTCCTGCCTATCCAAAGTGCCTTGTCACCCACACAACTGTTTTGAGCAAGAAACTAAGATCAGGGGCTTCCCTGGTGGCACAGTGGTTAAGAATCCGCCTGCCAATGCAGGGGACACGGGTTTGAGCCCTGGTCCGGGAAGATCCCACATGCCTGGAAGCAACTAAGCCCGTGCGCCACAACTACTGAGCCTGTGCTCTAGAGCCCGCGAGCCACAACTACTGAAGCCCGCGTGCCGAGAGCCTGTGCTCCGCAACAAGAGAAGCCAGCGCAATGAGAAGCCCGTGCACCACAACAAAGAGTAGCCCCCGCTCGCCACAACTAGAGAAAGCCCACACGCAGCCAAAAATAAATAAATAAAATAAATAAATTTAAAAAAAAGAAAAGAAACTAAGATCAGGAAATGACAAGTCAATGGACTGAGCATCAGTCCTTTAAAGTCTTTATAAAATAGCATAAATATCCAACCTCTAGGAAGGAAACATGAGGCACTGGGAAACACGGATTTATGGACAAAAATGGAATTTTCAGACAACCTCCCAGAGAAGCAGCCGTGGTCTGTGCGTGTCCATAGGACACTGAGCTCAGGAGCAGCCTGAAGCAGCCCCAAAGACCCAGAGAGTCCTCCTCTTGATGACACAGCACAAGGGGGTTTCACTGAGCAACTCCTTGTGCTAGGCGCCCTGTTGCTGGGGAGGTAGAAGGGAAATCAATCATTCATTAGCCAAGTCCCTGCCTTGTGGGAGCTCAGAATCCAAAGAAATAAACAATAGGCCAGAAAAGGGAGCCAGATTACACACTAAAAAGAAAATTATTGCATGAACTTTTTACAATCTGCTCAATAAGTTTAATTCTATTAACCCGTTTGAGCGTCGCAGGAACAGGCAAGTCTTGAACAGCAGCTAGGAGGATCACTTTGTCATCATACAGATAAAAATTGAGGCTCAGAGAGGAAATGATTTGTTCTAGTTCTCACTGGGACAAATCTAGGGTTCCTGGGCCCTAAGAAAGCTGCTTGAGGGCTGGGGACTCTTTGAATCGTCCAGGTCTCATCCACAGCGCCTACTAGAGTGACTGGCGATTAGAACAATAACAACAGCAGCAATAATAATAATAAAATTTTAACACTGGTGCTCAGTAAGTACTAACTTCATAATGACCCCAGGGGAGAAGCGACGTGCAAGGAGACGGAGAAGGCAGTGAAGACTGTCTTTCCCATACCTTTCAGGACCAGGGCGCTGCTTCCTCTCCCCTAGCCCTGGTCCTCCAGCCCCTCCCAGAGCCTCCGTTATGGGATGGGAAAAGATGTTGCCATAGGTCACTGAGGGCACCATCCGCTCTCTCATTGGCCGAGGCCGAAAAAAGATCGTCCTCCCTTTAGCTAGAAGCAAACCCCGAAAAGCCCATTGGCTGCCTAGTCCGCGGGCCTCCGTCGGCTCTGGGGGCCGGACGAGGCGGCCTGAAGCGGGAGCAGGCGGGGGGGGGGGGGGGCTCCCCGTTGCCCTGGTTACGCCGAGGCACGTGTGCAGTCCCGGAAGCGGCTCCGGGAAGCTGCCTAGCTCGCGCAGCCGGAGGAAGCGCAGCCGGGTCCGCTCGGGTCGGGTCCGGCTGGGCCATGGAGCTGTTACCTGAGCCCGCGTCCCGGCCCCGGCCCGGGCCCAGGCCCCGCTGTCTTTTGCTTCTCCCCTTGCTATTGCTGCTGCTGCTTCTCCTGGCGGCACCGGAGCTGGGCCCGAGGCAGGCCCGAGCAGAGGACACCGACTGGGTTCGACTGCCCAGCAAATGCGAAGGTGAGGGGGCGGGGCTTGCGGAGAAGCGTCGGGGGATCGAAGGTCCTGGGCTCTCCAGCGGGTCTCCACTCCCTGAACCTGCTATGTGCCTGGCCCTGTGCTGGACTTTGGGGACACAGAGGCGGGCGAGAGTTCAGGTCTCGGTGCACTTGGAGCTCAGAAATCGGTGAAAACAAGCGCTTATAATCGGGGTAGTAGATGCCGTGATAGGGGAGGCACAGAACTTTGGGGGCTGGTTGAGGAGCATCTAAATCTAGCCCAGAGATGGGGGGAAGGGCTTCGTCCAGGAAGCCCTGATTGATTAGGAGTTAGCTGGGTGAAGAGAAGTGAAGCCACAGATGCAGAGGTCTACAAGCAAAGGACAAGTTTGAGGAACTGAAAAGATCCATATGACTGGTCTTGGGGGAAGAAGAGCTTGAGACGCTCCCCTTGTGCCCTCACCGCAACCTACTTTGTGTCATTGGCTGTCTCCCCCACTAGCTGTGAGCTCCTTGAGGGCAGCGACCTTGACTCAGATAGCTATTCACACAGTGCCTAGTAGGCACCCAGTAGTTATATTTGGAATAAGTATGAGTGAAGGGGGGAGGGGGCGCTGTGGGTGTGTGTGGAGGGGGGAGGAGGGTCTGAGGCCGAAGGGGTCACTTTAGGAGAAGAAAGCCTGGGGGAACTTCGTGAGGGAGGAAGATTTTAGGAATATGAGAAAAGAGTGAATCCCAAAGGCCTCCCAAGGTGGAGGTGTGGCACTTGAGAGAGAGAGAAGGAGAGGGAGTGGGAAAGAGAGAAAAGAGCACCAGCACACAAACCAGCGATTCAGGACTGGGAAGGGCCTACCTTTTTTTTCCTCCCCTCCATTTCTCAGTTTCCTCCTCAGGCCTTTACACCCACTCCTTCCTTCTTCCCTCCCTAACCCCAGCCCCCCACGAAAGGTGGCTATAAATCTGTTGCATCCTAATACAAAGCGTACAGTCGGCCAGAGGTTCCCCAAGCACTGGGAAGTGGGGGTAGTTTGGAAGGCATAATCTTTTTGTTTGAGAGATTAAAGGTGAGATGCTTCAGAGATGAGCTGACCTCATTGGTCTGCCTCCCAATATGGATTCTAGCCTCTACTTTCTCCCTCACTGCCTTGAATAGACAGTCAGAGGGTTTTGATGCCTTCCTTTCACTCTTCTTTTAGTCATAGCCAACATCTTTTGGGGGTTTCAGTTCCCCTTCTCATTTCCTATCTTATTCTAATACCAAAGAGCCCTTACTGTTTCTCTTATTATTCTCATAGCCTAAGAAGCTCACATTTCTTTTCCTTAGACTCAATAGCACAGAGCTGGCAAAGATCTTTAGATCATTCTAGTCCAACCTGATTTTGTAGGTAATTAATAAAAATAATTTTAAAGGGATTTTCAGTCATAGGATGGCTTGGTAAACTCCAACCCTTAGGCTCCTCTTAATCATGTATATTTACTTTTACTTATCACTGTGACATCTTTGGTATTAAATGCTGACTATCTGGCCAACAAATCCTGCCTCCTGGCTCAGTAGCCTGAGTGGAAGAGGCCTTGGCACAGAGGAAGGAGAACCTGCCCAGAAAAAAGTGGGTGGGTGTCCATGAGGATCTGGGGTCTGTGCCATCAGTCTCCTCCAAGTCTGGCTCTGGGTGGAACCCCCAGAGGGGGTCTTGAAGAGGCAAGGTTTGGAAGAGTTGGGAACCAAGGTTGTGGTTGATGGGTACAAGAGAGATGAGTTGATGGGTTCCAACCTCCGGGGCCTGGCATACTGCATGTTGAGGGTGTGGAAGAGGGGGGCACAGGAGCCAGAAAAATGATGAACTTGCACAGAGTACAGGACAGAAGAGGGGAGGGAGCCCAGATGGTCCTGGATGGAGAGCCAGGGAGGAGAGACACCCTCAATTCATTGCAGACTCTGAGGTCACTGGCTTACATTTTGGAATTTTCATGTGTTCCAAGTTCTCCAAGCCATCTATTAATGCATATATTATAAAATTTCACCAAACAAGCCTGCAGGGGATTTATTTGTTTCAGTAGTAAGTTGGTTTTCTACCCAACTCTGCTGTTGGTGTTATAACAACGCTGATGGCATTTAACCTGCAGACCATGTTCCACTCGGAGACATCAGAAGCTGCTCGAGCACCAGCACAGTCTCTCTGAGCAATATTTATCAAGTATCCAACACATACAAAGTCCAAGACTAGAGGAATAAAGAAAAATATCCAGTACATGATCCTCCTTTTGAATGCCCTTGTAGTCGAATCAGAGAGACACATGAGATGACGGAGGCCCTTAGTGAGAGCATGGATCCTGCAGACTCTCAGAATGAAATCAAGAGCAGGTGGGATTCATCCAGAAGGGCTTCCTGGGGGAGGAGGTTTTTAAGGTGAGGTTAAGAGAATGGACAGACAACCCCTGAAGGGGGGCATCATGCACTTTCCTGAAGCCCCAGGCACTGCTCACTTTCAGTGGTATCACTCCTTATGCAATGGTAATTATTTGTTTACACTTCTCTCTGCTCCATTAGACTGAGTATCTGGAAGGGAGGGACCTTGTTTCCGTCTGTGTATCCCCAGGCAGTGCCTGACACACAGGAGTTGCTTAATAACTGTTCGAGGAAGCGTAAGAGGAAATGAGAAAATAAATGAACAAAAACAGTAGAAACAGGCCTGTGGGGGGAATGGAGCAAATTAACTTGGTAGGAATAGAGAGCTGGTGTTGGAACAACATATGAAATCAAGAAATAAAACAGCCATGAAAGACATTTTGGGGGGCTTCCCTGGTGGTGCAGTGGTTAAGAATCCGCCTGCCAATGCAGGGGACACGGGTTCGAGCCCTGGTCCAGGAAGGTCCCGCATGCCGTGGAGCAGCTAAGCCTGTGCACCACAACTACTGAGCCTGCGCTCTAGAGCCTGCGAGCCACAACTACTGAGCCCGCATGCCACAACTACTGAAGCCCGTGAGCCTAGAGCCCGTGCTCTGCAACAAGAGAAGCCGCCGCAATGAGAAGCCCGCGCACCGCAACAAAGAGTAGCCCCTGCTCACCGCAACTAGAGAAAGCCCACGCGCAGCAAAGAAGACCCAACACAGCCAAAAATAAATAAATAAAATTGAAAAAATTTTTAATAAATAAAAAATTTAAAAAAGGCATTTGGGGAACAACTGGGGAAATTTGAATATGGACTGAGTATTAGATGATATTGGAATTGTTGTTAATCTTCCGAGTATGGTGATTTTTATGGTTAAGTAGGAGAAGGTCCTTGTTCTCAAGAGATGCATGATGACTTGTTTAGGAGTGAAGTAAGTCTACTTACTTTCAAAATGGCTTAGCAAAAACAATGTGTATATTGTTGATATCTATTATTATCACATTGCTTTATATTATATATTGGGGAGCGAGTGTGATAAATCACTAACGACTGTTTTTTTGTTTGTTTGTTTTTACTAACAACTGTTGACCGTGAATGGAACATATGTAGTTATTCATTGTACTCTTTTCTGTATGTTTGAAAATTTTTAAAGTAAAATAAATGATTGTGGGGGTGGGGAGCAGGAGGGAGCTGGGAGAAGTGAAGCCAGTAGGAATAAGGGCCAAGAGTGGACAGGGGGCAGTGGATCTTGGAGCCCACTTTCACCTGCTGAGCTCCATTTGGTGGTCTGGTGCTAACTCCTTTCTCTGCCCCAAGCATTGACTCAACCCAGTCCGGGAGAGGCGTCCACTTGGGTCTGTTTTGCTGGAAGCCAGCTCCTGTCAAAGGCTCAGATGCACTCAGTAGTTTGTGCTGTGTCTCCTTCCCCCAGTGTGTAAATACGTCGCAGTGGAGCTGAAGTCAGCCTTTGAGGAAACTGGCAAGACCAAGGAGGTGATTGACATGGGCTATGGCATCCTGGACCGGAAGACCTCAGGAGTCAAATACACCAAGTCGTAAGTGAAGTGGTAGGGAGTGGGGCACTGGCCTGGTCTGCTTTGTTCCTCGAGGCATCAGCAGCTTGAAGTTCCCTTCTCCCTTCTGGCTAGGCAGACCCACCAAAGGGAGGCAGCTCTAACTGAGACCTAAGTTTGCCCACTGGTTCTATCCCCAACTAATTGTGTGGCCTTCATAAATCCCTGAATGCCTCTGGGCTTCACATTCCTCATCTGTAAAAGCAAGACTGTTGGACCTTATCAGTGATTCCCAGGCTCTTGGATTTTATGGATTAATTTTTTTAAATATAGGGTTACTGGGGAATTCCCTGGCGGTCCAGTGGTTAGGACTGGGCGCTTTTACTGCCATGGCCCAGGTTCAGTCCCTGGTCAGGGAACCAAGATCCCGCAAGCCTCGCAGCGTGGCCTAAGAAAAAAAAAAAAAGATTACCAACTTTTAATTTTGCCAGGTATAAATATTAAAAACAAACCAAAAAACACTTCCATCAACTATGATCATCCTTTCAAAATGAAGTGATACCTTAACATCAAACTTTAATACATTTTGCTTTATTTTTTAAAAATCTACTGAATCACTTAGCTTTATTAAAAAAACAAAACAAAACAAAACTTCCTTCCCGTAGAGCTGTTAAAATTGTGTCTCTCTGGTCTGTGTTCCAGCATTTCAGAGCCCCCCAGATGACCTATCTTCCTTCCAGCTCTGCCTTCCCGTTGGTGAGATGTGCAGGTGTTGGGGTAGCAGGGCTGGAGGGACGGACCACTAATCCACGGGGGTGAGGAGGGGAACTCAGGCCCTCTCGTGCTGCTGTCTCGGCAGGGACTTACGGTTAATCGAAGTCACTGAGACCATTTGCAAGCGGCTCCTGGACTACAGCCTACACAAGGAGAGGACCGGCAGCAACCGATTTGCCAAGGTTGGGTTTGTGCTGGCCCTTCATCCCCACCGGGGCCGGGCTGCATGTTTAAGTGTGTCTGCTGGTCTGGGTGCCACTGGAAGATCGTGCCCTGGGAGCATCCCTCCTCGGTCTTTCCCCGTTCTTCATCCGTTGCTGTTGGCACCCCTCCCCTCCTGAGTGGCCTGACTTTTCAGTGGCAGTGGGCACATCCCTGATGGTCTGGGCCTGCCCACTGGGGTCCTGCCTCAGCCCCAGACAGAAACGCTCCCGGGTGGCAGCCCCCTCGGAGGCCTAAGCACTTGCGCAGGGAGAACTCAGGCTGTGCCGAATTGTGAGGGTTTAGAGGAGATGTCAGAAGACTCTTGGGGGGCGGTGACTGCCACGTCCCTCCTCTGGGCCCACAGGGCCCCTACCTGGACCTCCATCATGGTGCCTTTGTGACATTTATTGTACTTGCTGCGTACACGAATGCTTCTCTCCCTGGAGAATGAGCTTTCTTGCAACAAGGCCCATATTTCTTTGTCTCTGCATCTTCCATGTTTGGTAGGAGAGTTGTCTCCCACATTTCTCCACCTAAGTACCCTTATAACAAAGGAGATCCATCAGAAACCCCTGGGAAACCTAGAGGAATAGTATCAAACCACAGAAGTCTTAGGTTTTATCTTTATAATTTGTGTTAATGTTGTGCTTGGTAATAAATCCATGTTTAATGTAAAAATGTTTAACATTATTTTCCATAGCAAAAAATCAGTGTGGCCATTCAGTAGACCATTTTGCAAAGTGTAAAACGAAGAATGAGATAGCTTTTTATGAACTGAACTAAAATCATCTCCAAAGTATATTATTAAGTAAAAAAGGCAAGGTGCCGAATGGTGTGTATGATACATACTGCTGCTTGTGTAAAAAGTGGGGGTGGAAGAGAGGATATATTTGTGTGTATATTTGCTTCTAGTCGCGTGCATGATCTCTGGAAAGATAGAGGAGAAATAGACAATGTGTTGTCTCCATGGAGAAGAATATTTTTTACGCAACCAAGAGTCCTCCCTGCTTCGCCTGTGCCTCTTCCCCTCAAGGAAAGACACAAGCCATAGGAAGAACCCGAAGCAGGGAGTGGGCCTGGATATGGGGGAGGCCACAGTGAGGGGAAAGAGCCAAGACCAACTTACTTCCTGGAAAAGGAGTATTTGTCCAAAGGGCCTGAGGGCAACAGCAGACTTTTTTGTTTTTTGGGTTTTTTTATAAATTTATTTATTTTTGTCTGTGTTGGGTCTTCGTTGATGCGCACGGGCTTTCTTTAGTTGCAGTGAGCGGGGGCTACTCTTCGTTGCGGCTTCTCATTGCGGTGGCTTCTCTTGTTGCAGAGCACAGGCTCTAGAGCGCAGGCTCAGTAGTTGTGGCACATGGGCTTAGTTGCTCCGCGGCATGTGGGATCTTCCCAGACCAGGACTCGAACCCATGTCCCCTGCATTGGCAGGCAGATTCCCAACCACTGCGCCACCAGGGAAGCCCCAGCAGACCTTTTGGAAAGGAGTGTGGGGAGGCAGGACAGGGCGTGTGTGTGGAGGGGTTGTGGGATGCAGGCCTCAAAGAGGGGAGGGGAAAGTGAGGACAAATGTGAGAAGCTATAGGGGGTCTTGACTTCCAGCTGGGTCCTTGGGCCTCCAGCTCCACCGGGAGAGGAGGGGGCAGGGAGAGGAAGGGTCTCTGCCTCTCATGTCCGGTCGCCTCTTCCAGGGCATGTCGGAGACCTTTGAGACGCTACACAACCTGGTGCACAAAGGGGTCAAGGTGGTGATGGACATCCCCTACGAGCTGTGGAACGAGACCTCTGCAGAGGTGGCTGACCTCAAGAAGCAGGTACGGGCCCCTCGGCCCTCAGAGGCGGCTGTGCCCCACAGAGCTGGGTGGGGGCGGGGCCTCGGCCGAGGAAGGCCACGAGGAGCCGGGGGGACCGTGGTCAAGTCGTTTCACCCCTCTGGCTTCAGCCTCCTCGGGAATCAGCCACCAGCCTGGTGGGCGGCGGGGCTCGGCGGGGCTCCTCTGGGAGAAGTCAGCGCTGGGCTTTGCCAACACGAGGCGTTGTGGTTAACAGTGCGACGTGCTGGTGGAGGAGTTTGAGGAGGTGATCGAGGACTGGTACAGGAACCACCAGGAAGAGGACCTGACTCAGTTCCTCTGCGCCAATCACGTGCTGAAGGGCAAGGATACCAGTGAGTCTGAGGGCACGTCAGCCCTCGATTGTGTTGTTTGCCTCCCCCTCAGGGGAGGTGGGTAGGGGGAGGACGGAAAAGAAATAAGAAATGGGGGCATCGTAGCATCTTTCCTCAGGGAGCTGGATGGGACAGGGTGGGGTCAAGGCCTGACGCGCCCGGTGCAGAGTAACCGTTCAGATGCCTCAGATGCCCCAGGACGGGCCTGGGGCCGCAGCGAGGCAGAGCTGGGACCCGTTCCAGTCGCCGCCCCCCGTGGCTCCGCAGCCAGTGCTCCTCACCCAGCAAAGCAGTCTGTTGACCGTGTCTCTCCTCCTTGCCCCAGGCTGCCTGGCAGAGCGGTGGTCTGGCAAGAAGGGGGACACAGCCGCCCTGGGGGGGAAGAAATCCAAGAAGAAGAGCGGCAGGGCCAAGGCCTCGGGTGGCAGCAGCAGTGGCAGCAAACAGAGGAAGGAGCTGGGTGGCCTCGAGGGAGACCCCAGCCCCGAGGAGGACGAGGGCATCCAGAAGGCTTCCCCCCTCACCCGCGGCCCCCCTGAGGAGCTCTGAGCCTAACCCAGCACTCCTGCTGACCCACAGCCCTGACCTGGGAGCTGAAGGATCTGGGCCCCGGCTCTGGCAGACAGAGCGGCACCGGGCTTCAGCTGTGCCTGCTTGGGCTGTGCCTCTTCCTGCTGCAGACAGACTCCAGCCCTGGAAGAACTCAGATCAGCTGCGGGCAGCCCAGGCCGGCCTTTTCCCTCTGCCCAGCGTTCCTCTCCTGACCCAGACTTCAGGCGGGCTCTGCGCTCTCAGGACTGCCCAAGGACTCCGGTGTGAACTCGGGCAGGCAGGTGTCGAGCTGGGCCCCGGGACTGGGGCTCCAGAGCCCCGTACCCCCTCGCTCCTCCGGCACTGACACCGGGAAGCAAGACTGAGGCCGCAGCTCCTCCTCTCTGTACCCACCCCTCCTGTGGACACCTTGTACTCTGCCTGGCCCTCCCCAGGGCTCACAGAGTAAAAACCTTTTGGCCTTTTTCGTTTGGATTTCTGAGTCCTTTTCAGCCCCTCAGAGGGGCCTGGAGCCCCCTGTGGCTCTTCCCTGCCCTTCACCTGCCAGCCTTGGGGGCTGAGGATGGGAGGCTGTTACCATCCTTCCATCACTGAGGCCGAACCTGCTGACTGTGGGGAAAGCAAGTGCAGGGAGGGCCCCGGGGGTGCTGGGGCGAGGGGTGGGCCTTGGGTATGCGGTGGGGCCAGGCACAGTGCTCCGGTGCTGCCCCTCAGCTGCTCTTGGTCTCCCCGAACCCGCCCCAGGCCGGGAGGGGCCTCACTTGTGCCCTGGCACCTGGCTGCCCTCATTCCTTCCCTCCCTCCCGCCTCTCCTCTCCCCGCCACCAAGGCCTTCCTGTTGGTTGTGTAAAGTGTATGCCAGTGACCCCACCAGCTCCCGCCCCTCGTCTCCACCTCCGCCTGGCCCTGCCTGTTGGTCTTGAACCTTGTTCCCTGATGACCACACCTGACCACTCCATGCTTCCTAGCTGTGGTGCCCGGAGCCCGCAGGGGAGGACACCCCAGTCCCCCCAAAACAGCTGGTTGCACCATGTTCTCTGGGAGTAGGGGAGAAACAGGAAGGCTGGCCTCTGGGGAGAAGGGGTGGGCGGCTCCGGCACCTCCCTGTCTGTCCTGAAGGCAGAGATCTGTGGCGGCTCAGAAGCAATAGTGGTGACAGCTGCGAGTAGTCAGTGCTTTAACCCTACAGTGCACTCGGGTGGCTGCTGTTAGCCCTATTTTGTAGAAGAAGGAACTGAGGCTCAAGTCACAGGACGCGCCCGAAGTCCTGTTGGCAGTGGCACAGCTGCACGCGGACTCTGGCTTTGAGACCCCAGCCCACTGTATTCCCGCAGCCCCAGGGCCCCTCTCCCAACACCTGGCACTGGCCATGTGATTTGCATTGAACTGGTTTGGTTTCTTGCCCGTAACCCACGCCCACCAACAAGTCTCTTTTAGAAGGAAAATAGGACGCAGCCCCTGCTTCTAGAAAGGAGAGAAGGGTGGAAGGTCCTGCCAGCACTGCGCCCACACCGGATCCCCTGAGCACCCGCACCCAGGCTCCCTCACACTCCAGGCTGGGCCCAGCAGGTAGGAGGGGCCACTGCCGAGGTGCCCCAGAAGGATTTTCCCAGCTTCTGGCAAAAAGGCTCTGGGGTCCCCCCAACTCGGGCTCAGCCCCTCCCCCCTTCCCAGGCCTGGGAACACCAAGGCCATAGAGAGTGGAGCAAATTGGAAGCTGCTTCTCCTCTGGCCCATGAGGCTTAGAACAGGCCCTTGGAGGATGATACTTTTTGGTCTAGCGTCCCCCTCCCCATCTCCAGCGCTGATACTGGTGCCTGTTGAAGGGGGCTATGGGCAGAGATTCCAGCCTAGACTGTGATCCCATCCTGGACTCTGGTCTGAGCATAGGAGGTGACTGCGGGGGTCCGGGATTGGAACCCAGGGCTGGGGAACCATTTGCAGGCCCCTGGACTGTCTAGGATTTGGTGGCCAGTCTCTGACCACCCCCATCCTGTCACTAACCCACAGCACTTCAGTACTTGGCTTAGGTCTGTCCCCAGAGCTTCATTGTCCTTAGAATAGGATGAGACAAAGACCTATCCCCTTACTGGGGTGTTGGCCCAGGGGCCCAATCCCAGGCCCAGACCAGAGGGAGGGCAGCGCTGTGACTGCTTTGCTCTTTGACCTGTGGCTGCTGCAGGATGAGTGCCCTCACCTGCCCCCCATTCCCCACAAGGCCAGGCGTGTTGCACACTCACTAGCTCTCCACGCACTCACCCCAGCAGGCAGTTTTCTCCCTGGCCCAGCCTAGAAAAGAAAGAAGGCAGGATCTGGCTTCCCAGGTTTTTCTTTTCCTCTCCCCACCACACACACAAGCCTTTCTGAACTGGAGTACTGCCTCCCACTTTCCCACACCCATTGCCTCCATAAGGTGAGGGGTCTGGCTGAGCTCAAGTGAACCTGATTTCAGTCCCCTTGTTAGAAACCCAATTAGAACGGGGTCTCTTACCCTCACCTGGACATGAGAGTCACTTGGATGCTTGTTAAACGTACAGATGGGCCCCCCTCAGACTTGCTGGGTTGGGGATCTAGGAGTCTGTGTAGGTCCTAAGATGAGGCCAGCTGGAACCCACTCCACCAGGAGAAATTTGGGTGTTGTGCTAAGAGGGGCCAAGACCTCAATGAAGCCACATTGGAAGGAAGTCTTGTCCTCAGAAACATGAATTATCAGAACCCCAGAGAGGATCTGTCTCTCTGTTGGAGACTTTCATCATCCAGAACCACAAAGGCTGATGGACAAACCACAAGGCCAGTTCCGGTTCAATGACAGTCAAGTCTCAGGGTTTGGGGTTCTGTAGTCTCAGAAGTGGCTGCATCGGGACCTCTGTGTATTCGTTTTAAGGAACAGCTCCTAGGAGGCAGGCTCCTCTCTTTATTTCCAAGTTCCTGGGTGGTATTTTCATGCAACATCTTTTCGCAAGTTAGAAAGTGGTGCTTTTCACACCTTTGACTCCCATCTGTCAGAAAGTTGTTTTAATAAAAGTTTTGTTAGAATAAGACACTTGACTGCCAGAATTCCTGCCAGAAAATGATAATAAATATATAAGCCCATGAGGTTTGCAGTTTGAATGGAAGCCCTTTAAATAAGGACACCTTGTACAGTTCACAACTTGTCCACATGTTCACAGCAGCCCTAAATCACTTTAGTTCACAAGTATGAACAAAATTCTTCTTCATATCTTTGATCTTGAAAGAAAAACACATTTTTTCGTGACAGATGCACGGTCCATGCCTAACTGGTTTGTGGAAGGACTCTGTGTACTAATCCTAGCAGCAGAGCCAGCTGAATCCCTCGTGAACATCCCCTGATGGCCTGGTTTGCACTATTAAGAAATTTCACTGGAATAATAATAGTAGCCACTGTTTTTTGAGTGCATATTACTATGTGGCAAGCACAGCTCTACATGCTTTAATTAACTCATTTAATACAGCTGTGATCCACACGAGGCCATGGATTTTTTTTTTTTTTTAAGTTTAATTTTTATTTATTTATTTATTTATGGCTGTGTTGGGTCCTCGTTTCTGTGCGAGGGCTTTCTCTAGTTGTGGCAAGTGGGGGCCACTCTTCATCGCGGTGCGCAGGCCTCCCATTATCGCGGCCTCTCCTGTTGCGGAGCACAGGCTCCAGACGCGCAGGCTCAGTAATTGTGGCTCACAGGCCTAGTTGCTCCGTGGCGTGTGGGATCTTCCCAGACCAGGGCTCGATCCCGTGTCCCCTGCATTGGCAGGCAGATTCTCAACCACTGCGCCACCAGGGAAGCCCAAGGCCATGGATTTTTAAACACGTTATCAAAGTAAATACACATACAGAAAAGTACACATATAAGTGTAAGCTCAATTAATTTTTACAAACTGAACACCAAAGTCACCAGCATGCAGATTGTGAAACATTATTACCATCACTCCAGAAACGTCCCACACACACCCTACAAAAAGAACAGGGATTTTTGTCTACTTTGTTCACTGCTATATTCCCAGTGCTTACTACAGCGGTGCCTGGCACAGAGTAGCTGCTTTCCCCCCACCCCCGCCAGCCGCACCACAGGGCTTGTGGGATCTTAGTTCCCAGACCAGGGATTGAACCCGGGCCCTCGGCAGTGAAAGCTCAGAGTCCTAACCCCTGGACCGCCAGGAAATTCCAAGAGTAGCTGCTTAATAAATATCTGTTGAATGAACGGAGCACAGAAAGGTTACATAACTTGCCCAGGTCACACATTTAGGAAGTGGCCCAGTCAGGTTTTGAACCCAGATGGAATGGCTTCAGTGTCGCGGGGCATAGCCTCCATGCCATAGAATCTTGCAGCCATAGCTGGTTGGCTCGTCCACCATCCTCCCCTTAGACATGGCTCTCTCTTCTAGAAAGCAGACCAGCTTCTGTCCACTAGTCTATTTATGTCTTCAGAGTTTAAGGTTGGACATGCAGTTAGGAGTGAATTAACCTTCAAGTTTTTCTCCCTTTTCAAAGTTTACAGTTGTGTATAGCTTAAAGGCAGCTTGACCTTTAACGCTGCCCTCCAGAGCTGGCTTCTCTTTACAATTTCTTTAAGAGGAATCCGATTTTACTCATTCTTTCTTTAAAAGCGTACTCTTCATCTATCAAGTTTATACAGGCCAACAGAGCTTAAACTTCCGCTAAAATGGGTGCGATTCTCTACAGGAGGTGTAGCTGCACATTGATATGGGAGAAGTGGGCCAACCCCATCACCAGCTCCAGGGGTGGCAACATCTCCTACCATCATTACTTTTCTAAAATAGAAAAGGTTCTCTGTCCAAAAAACAAAACAAAACAAGACACTCAAAAAGCCAGGTGTGGGAATTCCCTGGCGGTCCAGTGGTTAAGACTCCGTGCTTCCACCACAGGGGGCGCGGGTTCCATCCCTGGTCCAGGAACTAAGATCCCACATGCCACGTGGCCAAAAATGTAAAAAAAAAAAAAGAAAGAAAGAAAGTAATGTAGCCACCATTAATTAGTGTTATAACCCACCAATATAGGGACCAATTTTATACTCAGTTGATGGGGCTTTATTAAAGCAGAGTGAGTCATATCGTATATTGAAAAGGCTAAAAAAGGATCCATTGTAATAAATCTGCTAGCAGAGTTCATGTGGGTGGGTGGCATCCCAATGGTCAATCTGGACAGATAGTCAGCAGAGAAGAGTTTTTTCCAGCGGCTTGGACTAGAGTTTGGAAATTGGCATCCCTCCTCTGAGCAATGTATTCAGAACACCTGTTCTGAATCAAAACAAAACCAGCCAGAATGTCTTCCATTTGTAGTTACTGTATATACATAATTCACAATTCTAAGATTTTAATGTGTCCTCAAATAGGTATAGCCTTGGAGTTTGTCCAGTTGCAGCCATGTTCCCAACCTAAAATCTCTTTGCAAACATATTATACATTTGGGGATGAAGAATTTAGTCTTTTCAGCCAGTTGCAAATAATAAGCATTGCATATTAAAAATATCACCTGTTCTTATTTTCAGCTAAGTCAAACTGTAAATTGATTTATATTCTGTGACCTTCTCTTCCATGGCCCAGGGTTATCTAAATTTGGGTTTGGGTTATCTAAAATTCACATAGAGTAACCAAGTGAAACAAAAGGTGGTTTTGATATATTTCAGTGGGTAGAAGACATGGACAAACAATTTAGCAATGAAGGACTGCAATTATTTGGTACATTTTGGTGGTAATTAAAGAAGATTAAAACAATTAAATACAATTTTCTACCCAATGAAGTATCAATGAATAATATCTTCATGTAGAGAAGGTTGAAACAAACATTTGTTTTGGGTGACAGCATCAATTAATAGAAAAATTTCATTTGGAAAATAATTTCATCATAACCATCCACATGTTCACTCTTTTGAAAAATTCTGAGAGCATTTTAAATGTTCAGAGCTTGGGGAGTGAGTAAACAAGTTGCAGCACATCCTCTCAGTGTAGCCAAAAAATGCTTAAGGCAAGTAATTTATGGTCAAGAGAAGAAAATATGCTTTTGATAGTTAAAAGCAAAAAAAAAAAAAAAAAAGGTCCATGCAATTCCATGTGTACTGTGATCTCGACTTTTTTTTTAAATGCCTCTGAATGAGAAAGAAATCAAATAATTACTAACTTCGGGACAAAAATCTTGTCTTTGAAATGAAAAGTACGTTTAGAAGCTATTCACAACCTATATATTTTTTTAAAAAGCCAAGTTTACCATCAGCATTCATATTATTTTAAAAAATCATATTATAAACTCCCCAGTACAGTGTCTTTCTAAGCCTGTAGCCAAAGACCTGTCTGTAGGGTCAGTGTGAGCACAGACTCCACTGCTTGGGCATGGGCAGGCCCATTTGAGGTCGTCTGTGTGCTAAAAATAGAAAGGTAAGAATGATTACATATCTTTGGGGTTCCTCCAGCTCCCGGATTCTATAGATGGTAAAAGGAGGAGGGGATGGGGAGGCTCCTTTGTTCTAAATTCCATACCTCCGCTTTTTCTGAAGCCAGAAGAACAAAGACAGGTGGGGGAAGGCTGTTCTTGCTGTCTTGGGCTTCCCTGGGTGGCATCATTTTCCTGAATCCACCTCAGTCCAGGGTCTTGTCCCAGGAAGAGACCTTCTGCTTTGGGGAGGAAGGATGGATGTACACTAACCAAACCAAACGACGAATTTATGAAGTGACAGTGAGCAATATGACAGCAAGAGCACCAAGCACTCCCAGTCCTGACCCTGGACTTCGCACTCTGTGGGCACCTCCATGGAAAGCAGTTGATCTTTAGAAGGGCGCTTGGTTGGAGAGGAATTGGAACCAGACTTCACCTTAGGCAGCTCAAAAAAAAGCTTGATGCCTCACCTACAGGACAGAGCAACACTTGCCCCCAGGTGGGTGGAATGATTCCTTGGGCCAGAACTGCTCCTGGACTTGAATGGCCACAGCATTTACCCAGATACTCCCCATTCCTTCCTTCCCTGGCTGACCAGACCCTCCTTCAGCTGGACAGGGTTTTTTTTTTAAGATTTATTTATTATTTATTCATTTTTAAAATTTTTTTGTCTGCTTCCGGTCTTAGTTGCAGCACGCGGGATCTTTGTTGAGGCATGCAGGGTCTTTCATTGTGGCGTGCGGGCTTCTCTCTGGTTGTGGTGTGCGGGTTTTCTCTTCTCTAGC
This sequence comes from Balaenoptera borealis, assembly GCF_965194805.1. Taxonomy (NCBI): domain Eukaryota; kingdom Metazoa; phylum Chordata; class Mammalia; order Artiodactyla; family Balaenopteridae; genus Balaenoptera; species Balaenoptera borealis. The sequence goes on from NC_138869.1 coordinate 76,948,726, forward strand.
TGTGGCGCGCGGGTTCCAGAACGTGTGGGCTCTGTAGTTTGCGGCAAGCGGTCTCTAGTTGAGGCCCGCGAGCTCAGTAGTTGTGGGCTTAGTTGCCCCGAAGCATGTGGGATCTTATTTCCCTGACCAGGGATCGAACCCGCGTCCCCTGAATTGTAAGGGGGATTCTTCACCACTGGGCCACCAGGGAAGTCCCTGGACAGTCCTTCTTTAGATACTGGAATACCTTTTTTCCCCTGCTAGGGAGGGTCCAGCCCTGGGCGCCCATCTCTGTGGACTGAAAGTTTCTTTCCAGCTTGGGGCGGGGGTGGAGCGGGCACTCTCACGTCTCCCCTTTCTCCTGGACCTTCCTGGGCCCTCCTGCGACCTGGGTTAAGTGGGCGGGGGTCTGGGAGGGTCCTTCCCGCCGAGGGATCGGCCAGAGGGCCGGTTCTTCAGGCGGGCGAGAAGGGCTTGTCCAGGACTGCCAGGCAGCGCCCTCCCCGCGGCCCGGGCAGCCTCGGCCCCGGGCCAGGAGCCCAGCAGGGGCGTGTCCCCGCGCTCACCTGCCATTGGGCAGGTGGGGCAGCCGGCGCTTTGGCAGGGGCCGTATTATAAACGCGGAGCCGGTGGCAGCGGAGCCAGGCACGTCGCAGGATGGTGGACAGCGTGTACCGGACCCGCTCCCTGGGGGTGGCGGCTGAAGGGCTCCCGGACCAGTACGCGGACGGAGAGGCGGCGCGCGTGTGGCAGCTCTACATCGGGGACACCCGCAGCCGCACCGACGAGTACAAGGCCTGGCTGCTCGGGCTGCTGCGCCAGCACGGCTGCCAGCGGGTGCTCGACGTGGCCTGCGGCACTGGGTGAGCCCGGGCAGGGGCCAGGGGACCGGAGTGAGCGGGAGCGGGGAGCGGGTGGCGGGTGGGGACCCGGCTGAGCGGGCGCCGGGGGATCGGGGTGAGTGGGGACCCGGGGCATTGGGGCGACGGAGTCGGCTCGGCCCGGGCAGCTTGATCGCAGGACCACGGCCGGGCACGTCAGGGCAGCCTCCTCCGCCGACCCTGAGCCGGGCGGGGGCGCGACGCCAGGGCCAGGAATGAGTGTTTGCCCAGGCAGAACAGGCAGGGCGAGGCCGACGATGGCAGGACGGGGCCCAGGAGACCCAGGGTGAGAGCGAGGGTGTGGGCACATCGGGTGGGGAAGGCGGGTTCCGGAGGGCGGCGCAAGGGCCAGGCTTTGGGGCCACACCGACGTAAGCTCTGCTCGGGCTCCAGCGCGGCAGCGTTAACACTTGTTCGACATGTGCCTCGGCCAAAGTACTGTGCCAGGTGCTTTTGATACATCAGTTTTTAAAATCCTCACAAAACCCCATGAGGTAAGAAGTGATATCCATTTACAGCTGTAGAAATTTGGCCTCAGAGAGGTAAAGGTGGAGAGAAGATGCGGACCCAGGTTGTTTAGGGTTTGGCCTGTGCTCTGAACCACCATGCTGGGAGTTCCCTGGTGGCCTAGTGGTTAGGATTTTGCACTTTCACTGGCGAGGGCCCGGGGTTCAACCCCTGCTGGGGGAACTAAGATCTCACAAGCCTCGTGGTGCGGCCAAAAACAAAAACAAAAAAATCATGCTATACTACCTCCTGTGTTCAAGTTACTTAACTTCCAGGAGCCTCAGTTTGCCCCATCTCTCAAATGGGGATAACACCATCTACCTTACTGGATTGCCATGAGGATTAATGCACATTTGCAGAATACCTGACTCGGTGCTAAAACAAAAAGGAAAAGTTGCTACCAGTTTCTCAGAAACAGATTTGCCAGGTCAATTGAGCTCAGTGGAGAGAGGCTGGGGACAGGATATAGAGGAGACAGAAGTGTCCAGCACAGGGTCTCCTCCTTGCCTTCCCAGGCCCCCCTGACTGCCCCTCTCTGCCTGTCATCCCTGGTCCTGCCCAGGGTGGACTCCATCATGCTGGTGGAAGAGGGCTTCAATGTGACAAGCGTGGATGCCAGTGACAAGATGCTGAAGTATGCGCTTAAAGAGCGCTGGAACCGGCGGCACGAGCCTGCCTTTGACAAGTGGGGTACGTGGGTCCAGCCAGGTGCCCTCAGCCCAGCCACCAAGGACACGGTTCTCTCTGCCCTGGGCTCCTTTAGCTCCTGTGGTGGGGTGTTTTGTTTTCCTCAAGGGAGACAGTAAAACCACTGTCATTTCCCTGAAAAGGGAGGCTTAGGCACCAGAATGAGGTATTGAGTATGAGGGGCTAGTTTTAATTATGTTTATAGTGTCTTGTCTTTCCCCCAGATAAAAACCCATAAGCACAGAGCCTTCCTTCCCAACCATGGCTTCCTCCTCCCTGGGCCCCTCTTCCCCTTCACCCTCCATGTCCATAATGATCCCCTCCCCCTGACTGGATGGGGAGTCCCTGTGTGTGTCTTGAAGGGGAAACTGAGGCAGGACTCCACTTGGTGGAGGTGGGTACTGCTGGTACCACGGTGCCACCCTGATCCCTCTTCCCCTTTCCGGCCCTCAGTCATTGAAGAAGCCAACTGGATGACTCTGGACAAAGATGTGCCTCAGCCACCAGGGGGTGGCTTCGATGCCGTCATCTGCCTTGGGAACAGTTTTGCCCACTTGCCAGACTGCAAAGGTGAGAGAGGATGTGGCCTTGGGCATGGACACTGCTTTGAACTATATCCTTTCCAGGCCCCTGGGGAGGAGAAAGATGGGAGGGAGACTGGTGCTGGGGTCCCTGAGCAGACACAGCCTCTCTGTCCCTGGCCGGTGGAGTTCAGGGGACCAGAGCGAGCACCGGCTGGCCCTGAAGAACATCGCGAGCATGGTGAGGTCAGGGGGCGTGCTGATCATCGATCATCGCAACTACGACCACATCCTCAGCACAGGCTGCGCACCCCCAGGAAAGAACATCTACTATAAGGTGGGGCCCCTGGGGGAGGGGGCGCCCAGAGAGGGAGGTGTGGTACTGGGGTCCAGGTCCCATGGGTAGTTGCAGAGGCTAACGCAGCTGGCACCACCACCTGCAGAGTGACCTGACCAAGGACATCACAACGTCAGTGCTGACGGTGAACAACAAGGCCCACATGGTGACCCTGGATTACACGGTGCAGGTGCCAGGGACTGGCCAGAGAGGTTCTCCTGACTTGAGGTACCCACTTGGCAAGGCAGGGGGGGCGGGGGGGGGGCGGGGGGGGGCGGGGTGAGGGTGCTGAGACCACCAGTCCTCACGGTTGGTCGGGGGCTCTGTTGCAGTAAGTTCCGGCTCTCCTACTACCCTCACTGTCTGGCATCCTTTACGGAGTTGCTTCAAACAGCCTTCGGGGGCAAGTGCCAGCACAGCGTCCTGGGTGACTTCAAGCCTTACAAGATGGGCCAGGCCTACATTCCCTGCTATTTCATCCACGTGCTCAAGAAGACGGACTGAACAAGCCCTCAGCTCCCACAGCCCTCTGCCCAGGCACTGCCAGGCTGTGTCTGGGGAGGAGGGGACCAGTAGCCCCACACCAAGCCCAGCCCTCTCCAGTGCAGATCTTGGGGGTATGGGGAGGGGCAGACTGCAGCTGGGGGGCAGGGATTTGGGTTCAGGCAGATGGAAGGCTGAACAATATAGTTTATGCCTTTCTCAGGTCCTGTATACCTTGTGTTTGTATCAGAAGGATCAGGCTCCTGCGGTGCCCACCCTGCCCTCCCCTGAGTTTACTCCGCCACCGGCTTGCTCTTCTCCACGCCAACCTTTTAGACCACAACACCAGCAGGGGGCGGCATACGCTTTATTTTCAGCCACAGATGGGGCTCCCTCAGGACCTGATCCTTCCTCCTGAGCAGAGGGGCCTTAGTCTTGGAGCTGGCCTGGAGGGCGGACAGGTGGGAAGAGGGTGCCTCCTGAGCTCTCTCGGGGCTCCTGATGCCACTCGGCACTCAAGGGAGTGCCTGGAGGTAGGCAGCGTTCAGGTGGGTCGGTGGCACTGGCCTGAGAAAGAGCCTTTGCTCTCTCAGGTCTCTGTGGAGATACCTTTAGCCCCTGCGGGCAGGGTCCCAGGCTGCAGGAGGCTCCTAGCAGGCAGCAAACTTGCGCTGGATGCTCTTGTACCGGAGCAGCTCGTGCTCGCTGACCGAGGGCTGTAGCCGGGCCGCAGCCTGCAGCAGGTCCTCCATGGTGAGCAGCAGTGCCGAGCTCCCGGGCTCCAGGCCTGGGGGTGACAAGGGGAGGTGAGGCCAGCTGGGGCACAGAGGCTGTGGTCTCTGCCCAAGCAGGGGAGCACCCTGGTAGGCACCTTCTTGCCCAGAGTCCCCCAGTGGTCAACAGTCCCTCCTCTGAAATCCAGAACCAGGCCTGGTGCCCACTAGGTCCTTGGCTGACCTCTGGGGCTGGTGAGTGGCTCACCTTCCTCCAGGTCCCGAACCCTGCGTTTGAGGGCAGCTGTCATGGCATCGGAGCATAGGGAGTAGAGGTCTGCGCCCGTCAGCTGGGGTGGGCAGTGGTCCAGCACGTCCACCAGGCTCACAGAGGGCTCGAGCCTGAATCTGTTGTGGGGATACAGGAAAGAAAGAGACTTACCTGGCATCCCCTACTCTGTCAGAAGGCATCCCTGACCAGCTTATTGTGCACTCTGCACTTATCCCCTAACCATCCCAAGGCCCAAGCCCTGTGGGGGTCTCCCTCTAACAGGGCATACTTGCGCGTGATGGCGCTCAGAACACGCAGCTGGGAGGCGCGGTCCTCGCTCACTCCCACAAACACCAGCTTGTCAAACCTTTAGGGAGACAGGTGGGCGTGAGTGCCAGGGTGCCTGGCATGAGGGTGGAGAGGCACCGGATGGGGGTCAAGGGACAGGCCCAAATGGGCCTGGCGGAGGTGAAAGGTACGGGGTGCACACCTGCCGGGCCTCAGAAGGGCAGGGTCCAGGAGGTCTGGTCTGTTGGTGGCTCCAATCACAAACACATCCTGAGTGCTGTGAAGCCCATCCAGCTCGGCCAGGAGCTGAGACACCACCCTGTAAAGGAGGAAGTGAAGGTGAGAGAGTGCTGGGGGCATCCTCAGCCTCTGCCCTGCTTGTGGTGCTCCTTGCAGGCTGTCTCCATAGGGCCCCCTGCCCGGTTGTGCCCTGTGTACTCCTCCACACAGGCCCCCATCTCCTCAATGCCCCACACCCAATTCCACGGCCCCTTTTAGCTTCCGTTATACTATCGCAGAACCAGAAGGGCAGGAACTCTTTGGGCTCCAAAGACTAGTGCAACCTGTCTCACACCCCTCTGTCCTGGACCCCAGACTCCATTCTGGCTCAGAACCCCACCTGTCCATCACACCTCCAGAGTCTCCACTTCGCCCCCGGCTTGGGGCCAAGGAGTCCAGTTCATCAAAGAAGATGATGCATGGAGCTGCGGCCCTGGCCCTGGCAAACACTTAGGAGAGAGAAGGGCCCACAGGACGGGGAAGCCCAGGGGGATTTGAAGTCAGGAGACGGGGAGGGAAAACCATGTTGACAATTCATCACTAGCACTTCAGGTAAGAGGCCCCACCCAGCAGGAACCTGACCTGGGGAGAGGAAGACTAGCAGTGACCGCGAGCAGCCTGAGGGTAGGGGTGGCTCAGGGGCGAGAAGCCCTGCCCCTACCCCCCACTCACCTTCCCGTACATTCTCCTCGCTTTGGCCCACGTACATGTTGATCAGCTCAGGCCCCTTCACGCTGAGGGAGGGGATGGGAGAGGGTGAGACTCCTCAGACGCAGAAACACACAACACACCTCCTGCCGCTGCCCCCAATCCACCCGCCCTCCCTGCCAGGCCCCCTCGCCACCTGAGGAAGGTAAGGCTGCACTCAGTGGCTACTGCCTTGGCCAGGAGGGTCTTGCCCGTGCCAGGGGGCCCGTGGAGCAGAAGGCCGGAGCGCCTCAGGCCCAGGCTCAGCAGCTCAGGGTGCTCTAGAGGGAGCTGAATAGTCTCCAGAATCTCCTTCTTCACCTCCTGCAGCCCACCCACATCGTGCCAGGACACCAGAGGGATCTAGGAGATGGAAAGGGCACAGTTGGGCACGTGCTGGTGGAGGGAGCTCCGGTCCCACCTCCAAGGACCTGGAGTGTCTACCTTGGGGGCTCCGACGGCCTGGGAGTGAGCTGACTGCAGCTGCTCCAGCGCCTGCCCGAAGTCCTCAGCCAGGAGAGGAAAGCCAGCAGCACACAGCTCCCCCTCATCCTCCTCACTCAAGCCACCTGCCCAGCTGCAAAGGAAAATCCAGGGAGGCCTCTGGAGGACCTAACCTGAGGCCTCCTCCCCATCAGGGCCCTCACCCTCCTCCCTTCCTCACCAGCCCCTACCCACCCATACCGCCTCTTGCCACCTTGCCCCTCCTGTGCCCAATTTCTTTACCCCAAGTTCTTGATCCTGGTGCAGGCTGCCCGGCTGCTGTGGGTCAAAAGGGCATAGAGATCCCCTACCACAAAGCCCTGGGGAACCACAGGAGAGGACACGTGAGCAGGGCACAGTAGGCAGGAACCCTTGCGGGGCTGGACCCCTGGCTGGAGCAGAGGCCCATCACTGATGCCTCGGGTTTTCTACCCTCACTTGCACACTTGCATGGCAGCAGGACTAAGTCCCCCCGGCAAAGAGTGCAGGGCGGCCCGTATCCTGCCTGGGTACTCACTGCACACCGCCGTGCCAGCTGCGCCAGGTTCACCTCTTGGCCCAGCGGGAGGTGGGCAGTGAGGGCCCGCAGGATGCTGAACCGCTGCCCCTCTGACAGCACGGGTACCTCCAGCTCGTGAGTAAACGCTGTCTGCACATCCACAGGCAGGTCCTGGGCCCGGCTTGTGGTGGCCACGACCATCAGGGGAGGGCAGCTGCAGACAGGGAGTGGGCAGCACTCAGGGCAAGAAGGTGGCCGGCAGCCCCTGAGCACTGCCTCGTCCTGAGGCTGGTGCAGGAGGGCAGGGAGGAGGGTAGGGCTGGGATGGGACAGGGAGATGGGCGCCCCAAAGTCTCCTGGATGGGGCATCCCCCCCACACAGGGCGCTCAGTGAGGGCAGAGGCTGTGCTTTAGTGTCCCCCAAGAAATACCAGGGACTGCATCCTCCTCCCTCTGGGTAACCCCGTGCCCCTCAGCTCAGGGCTGCCTGGAGAGCAGCCAGATGGGCGGTAGACGTCTAAGAAGCCACTGAGGGGGTGGGGAAGAGAGGGCTGGACCCCCCTTCCAGGCCCAGCGCTGGATGATACCTGGTGAGGGGGTCTTCATCCAGGAGGAGGCGACGCAGTGTGGCCACCACACGGGCGTCCTCGCCTAGCCCATCACGGTCCCAGCCCAGCAGGTCCACAGCTGTCAGCAACAGAACCACAGGCCGGCAGCGCCCGGCCCGCGAGAAAGTGGCCTGCAGTTTTGTCTCCACAGCCCCGCTACTGTCTGCACAGAGGCTGGAGCAGGGCACCTGGGGAGGGGGTCCCGATGGGCCTGTGAGCAAGGGGGCAGGGGTGACTGGGGCAGAAGAATGGGGGGAGGAGCCACAAGAAGGTACAGGCCATCTCTTTTTGGAGGGCAGGGATGGGGGAGGAAGGTAACACTGGCCGAGCCCTAACGCTTCTTTACCCTAACCTCATTTCCCGGACTGTCCACCAAAACCTTGGCGCATCCTCCTTCTTGAAAGCATCTCTCAGTAGCTCAGCATCATGGGACTCTGCCTGACCCACTGGCCCACTAGGCTGAGGTGGCGGGGTCAGGCTTGTAGCCAGGGGGAGAGGGAGAATCCGGGCTGGGAAGGAGACGTGGTTGGGATCTACTCTCCAGGGACCCTCACCTTCAGGAAGTGGAGCCCGAGGCAGTTGCAGGCGGCAGCGACTGCAGTGGTCTTCCCACTGCCCGGGGGGCCCCGTAGAAGGACACTGCCTGTTCCTGTCAGCAGGGCACCCCTGCAACCAGAGAAGAGACGTTTGTTTCCTCCACTCTGCCCAAATGTGAGAGTCCCCAGTGACACAGGGCCCCCTGGATCCAGAAAGCAGACACCGTCCTTGAAGCAAACCCCCTCCCCAACCCCCGGGGCTGTCGCCACATGGTGAGGCCATATTTCCCACACCACCTTGGTACCCTGGCAGGGGCATGGAGCATATCCAGCAGCTGAGACTAATTCTCTTTTTGTCATCAAGAAAGCCTTGGCTATTCTGTCTGGTTTGGATTGTACTAGGCGGAATTAGGGAGGCGTGTAATTAGGGAGGCGTGTGTGGCTACACTTAGGCCAGTGGTATGAGGACCTGTGTCTTTCAGGTACAGGATGGTGAAGGTCAGGATGGCTAGTGGGCTCCCCAAGGGGAATGGCAGTCTCAGAGACAGTTGTCCCCGGTGGAGATTATTCCTCCATAGCTGACCTTGGAGGATAGTGGTTATCCCAGGAAAGGAGGCTGGGAATTTGCTTACAGAAAGGACATGGGCTAGTGGCCTGGGCCTAACAGTTGGAGGGAGGTCCATCTAATTCCACTCTGAACAGGGCATTAGGAACTACTTGTCTGGCCTGCCGCTCCTCCAGGGTTGTTCTGAGCAGGCTTTTCTCACACTGAGGCCTCACTCACCCTGGCTGAAGGCGGGGCTTCAGGGCAGCACAGAGCTCGGTCACCAAGCCCTCCAGGCCTGGAGGAGACAAGTTGCTCCAGGGAGTGGATTCACCTGAAGGGAGCCTCGGAACAAGGCTCAGGGTAGAACCCACCTGTGAAAGGTGGGAGGAAGCTTTAGTTTCTAGAAGTTTTTTTTTTTTTTTAATTTATTTTATGGTTAATTTACAATGTTGTGTTAATTTCTACTGTACAGCAAAGTGATTCAGTTATATAAACATATACATTATTTTTCATATTCTTTTCCATTATGGTTTATCCCAGGATACTGAATATAGTTCCCTATGCTATATAGTAGGACTTTGTTGTTTATCCATTCTATACATAATAGTTTGCATCTGCTAATCCCAAACTCCCAGTCCGTTCCTCCCCCACCCTCCTTCCCCCTTGGCAACCACAAGTCTGTTCTCTAGAAGTTCTTTCTGCTCCTTTCCCCAAGTCTACCCCCACCGCTAGGGCCTCACCAAGTACAAGGAGGTGTGGGTGGTGTCAGCTACGTAGGCCCTGGCTGGCCCATCCGGAGCTTCCCCAACTGTTTTCTTCACTTTAAAAAACATCTCCCGCCACCTGCAGGAAAGAGGCCCAATGAACCCCAGACCCAGAGCCCACACATACCCCTCCCCAAGGGCAAGGTGGCTGTCTCAGTCAGAGGTCCACTGCAGGGACAAACTCAAGAGCAGCACAAATAAATGTCCCTAGACATGGCGGAGGTGGGGAGGAAGGAGGGGACGTGGAGGAAAAGGAAAGCAGATGGTCTTTCTTATCTCCCTGACTGGATCATATGCATTTTGAGAGCAGGAACCGTGCTTGTGCTCCGCATCCCTCATGACAACATCACCTGAGGGTGTGTTTCTTCAGGTAAATGGCCTGCCCACCCACTCCAATGGGAGAAGCCACTGCTGCACCAAGCAGTGACCATCTGTTTTCACTGGCTTCAGAACACAGTCTCTCCCTCAAATACGTACCCACCAAGGCCACCCAAAACCTCAGAGGAAAGAGTCCCTTGGCTCTTATTCAAGCATCCACAAAATCTAATTGCAGGCAGATTCCTTCATAATGACATTTAATGATTAATGATTCTCTATTTTGGCTGCACATTAGAATTATCTGTGAAACTTAAAAAAAAAAGAATCAACATCTCTCAAATATTGTATGATTCCATTTAGGAGATTAGTGGCTGCCAGGAGCTGAGGGAAGGAGGGAACAGGGAGTGACTGCTAATGGGGAGGGGTTTCTTTCTGGGGTGATGAACATGTTCTGGAATTAGTGATGTTGATGGCACAACCTTGAGAATATACTAAAAGCCACCGAATTGTACACTTTAAAAGCATGAATTTTATGGTATGTGAATTATATCTCAATTTAAAAATTAACATTTTCCTTCCTTTGGAAAAAAATAAAGACTGCACAGGTCTCAGCCTCACCCTGCTGCTCCAGTAGGTCTGGGGTGGGACTCACGCATTTGTATTTTTCGAAAGCTCCCAGCTATAACCAGGGCTGTGCAGTCACTGGCTAGTGTCAGAGTGAGTTAGGGTTACTCAGCCTACTAAGGGGGTGGGTAGCAGATAGCAGTCACTAGTCCAGTTTTCCAGATAAAGAAATGAACTACTCCCATCTTTAATCCTCAGGCAGCAGAGCAATGACAGAACCTGGGCCTCTTTAAGGTCCAATCAGGGTGCAGATTCCTTTGCTCAGTGTCGCACAGTCACAAAACTGCTCCCTCTGGCAGCAGAGGAGGGTGGGGGTGGGAATGCTTTCAGGTGGAGGGGGAAGCATACCAGGTTAGTATTATGAAACTCTTGTAACTATAACCATAGGCAGTGATTGCGGTAAAAACTAGAACATAAGGAAAACTGTCCTACTGTTATTATAAATAAATGATGGAAATAAATAAATAAATAAATGATGGGTGGGTCCATAACCTAGACTCTCAATCAAGCTGAACATCCTGAGTCAGAGTGCATATGGCAGGCAGCGGAATCCAAGGAGGAACAGCACTGGGGAGGGGACGGGGGAGGGAGACATGCTCACCCCCCTTCCACGGAGAGTGGAGGGACCATCTCAGTGAGTACACAGGCCAGACCTCTGGAACATATCTGGACACTGCTGGGGAACACCGGGTTGCGTTCCCGAGAGCCAGACGGGAAACAGTGGAGCTGGAACCCATAGGCCTGGTGCGGGAAAGCGGAACGCTGGGGGGTCTGAAGGGGCGATAGTGGACTTCCTTGCCAGGGATCACAGAAGCCTCCCTGCAGGGCTTCCCTTACCAAGTCCAAGAAGTGGGGCTAAAGCACTCACCTCTGTCCTTGGACCCACCTGTCCACCCCAACCCTGCTTTCCAGGACCTGCTCAGGGGGGAAGAACCGTGTGCTCAGCACCCAGAGGAGGGAGACAGGTCTCCAGGGGGCTGGAACAGCAGAGGTCCAGGAACAGGACGGGCTTGCCAGTCTGTCTCAGGAAGGCCTAGTGCCTGTTTTCCTTTCAAAGTACAAAGGGTGGGCATTCTGCAGTTTTCCTACAGAAAGCTAGCTCACACACATTTGCTATATTTAAGATGGGATACAGAGGAGGAAGTGACGGATAGCAGCCTGGCATTCTCCACCAGGCCCCAGTTGCAGATTTGAACTGGGAAAGCTCAAAGAGGTGTCCTGCAGCGCCAAGTGGGATTACATGGGGCACTACCAGCCCCTTCCTCTGGGTACCATAGCCCTGAGACTGGGGAGACAGAGTGCTGGCCAGAACCCAGCTCTGAATACTGACCAAGGACGAATCAGGCGCTCCAGACAAGGCGTCCCTCTCTTGGCAGAGGGCCCAGGCTGACTCGGCCCGGGACCTTGGGCACTATGGCTCTTATGCCCAAGTTCCTGCAGGCGGGTCCCACCACCTCAATGACATTTCCTGGAAGGTTGGGTTAGTGTGCCTACCAGCTGTTTTCTCCTTCTAGTAAATCTCTACAGGAAATCAGTCCTGGGGTGTGGAGCTACACATTCTTCCCCCTTCACATAAGGCCAAGTGGTCTCTGAATTCTTCGCCTCACCATTTTACATGCAACCTCTGTAGTCAGAGTCAACAGGAGGTGGAGAAAGGTTGGACTCCTTGTTTTGCGTCCCTAGCTCAGTTATGCTCTATTTCTCATTCTGTTGAGGATAAGGAAAGAGGGAAGGCCTCCCAAGGAGAGCAGAAATCCCTCCCTCCCCTGCCTTGGGAGACAGTGAAAGCAGCATGTGCACATTCCATCCATTAGGGTAGAAATCAGGGCCTGGGTCTCCTCCTGCTGAGTGTATGGGAGGTGTGGCCTAAAAAACATTGGTTAAGAATGGAAAGCAAGGAATCACACCTTGGTCTAGGCCATGAAACTGTTCTAAATGCTTTACTTTATCTAGGACCACCAATCGATTTGAGGATAAACACCCCCAAAAGCTAGTAGGCTGTGGTTCTTAATTCTTTTTTCAGTCACACGCCTATTTGAGAACCTGAAGAAGGTATGTGCCTTCTGTCCAGAAATATGTGTGACAACAACAAAATGTTCTTATGCACAAAATTATTCCATTCAACTTGAGGACTCCTGCACCCAGGTTAAGAATCCCATCTGTAGGAAAGGAGGCAGCTGCGTACCTGGGCAGTTTCTCTGGGCTTCCTTCCAGGATCTCTACTTGCCCGACTGTTGGCACACACAGAACATCCCCTTCCTGGACTGCCCTGTAACACAGCAGTGGCCCTGGTCAGCTCACGATGGGAGTCAACAGCATGGGCCTGGCACATGCCCGCACAGCCAACCCCAACATGCAGACTATTTCTTAGGGGCCTACTGCCCAGCCAGAGATCCCAAGCAGTTGTACAGAGAACAAGTCTGACCTAGAAAGAGCTGCAGGAAATGGCAGAGAGGCTAGAGAGGGGATCAGAGACCAGAGAAGGGCAAAGCAGGATCCCGGCTGCTTTGGGGTCCTCCCAAATCAAAGTGGTTTCTCAGTTTAGGAGGTCTGGATTCACCTCCTGGTCCAGATTACTCTTCTATTGTCCGCCTGACACAGCAACAGGCTTCTAGCCACAATATTGCCTTAAACTGTGGCTTTTTAAAATCAGATGCTCTGTGGTACCTGAATCTAAGGCATGGGATAGGAGGAGAGCAATGAGGATAAGGTTCTATCCTCCTGAAAGGGGGACGCAGCTAACCTGGGTGTCTGAAAGTGCCGGTAAAGAACATGGTCATAAGTTCCATTAGTGCTGTAGTGAGGAGAGGACACAATTTCGATGTGTAACTCTTTGGCAAACGGAGGCCCAGACAGCACTGAGCAGCTTCCTTTGTCTTCAGGGGTGCTGGAGCCCTCCAAGTATCTCTATTAGAGAAATAACCACCACCTTATAACCTTCTCCCAAGGAATCAGGCTCTACCCAATCCCTTAGCAATTAATATTTCTGCTTCCATCCTTTATCCTTCCCATAACCATAAGGCTTGTGGGAGAGGAGACCTAAGGTAGCAGAGCTGAATACCTATATCTTCCTGAGAAAAGAGAAACCTCTCCTTCTAATGGGCACCAGGAAGAGATTTCTGACTCTGACTTTTCTGAGTCTCCCTCCAAAAAGTTCACCAGGAAAGATAACCATTCTGTAATACCTTTATACTGGCCCAGAGCCAGTGAAATAGTAAAGACATTTAATGCCCACAAGTCATTTGAGTGACACCAGGCAGCCACTGGGAATATGAATTGGACATTAGTGGGGACACTCTGAATTCAGGCTGTAGTTAAAGGATATGATCACAATGAAGCTGAAAGGGCTGCATTAGCTGAATGAGCTCCAGTCTGAGTACTCCAGTATTTTTCCTCCATTCAGAAGGAAATCCACATCTGACTCCCATTCGTGCATATATCTCTTCTTGACATCCCATAGCACTAACTGGCTATGCCAGCATTACCTAATATAACTTTCTACAGTGATAGAAATGTTCTATATTAACATGTGGCTGTTGAACACTCAACATATGACTAAAGCAATCAACGAACTGAATTTTTTACTTCATTTACTTTCAGTTGATTTAAAGCGCCACCAAGGGGCTAGTGGGTTCCATACTGGACAGCGCAGGCCTAAACCATACATCCAGGTGCTTAATTAAACAGTAGACTATATTTGTACCCCCAAAATAATTACCTTCTTGAAGTAAGCTTCTTAAAGGCAGAAACCAAAAACTCCTCCTGGATATATTTAATAAAATATTAAACTTAAACACCAAGCACTAAAGATAATAAAGAGCCCTTCCCTTCAAGGAATTTACAATGTACAACTGAGGATTAGACAGATTACATGATCATAACAAAACAATAAAATAAATGCTCTCTGAAAAGTACAATACGAAATGCTATAGTAAGAAGAAGTAATGTTAAATTTGTGGTGGTGAGATTATATAAGGCTTTGAGAAGATAGTGCCACCTTTAGATGGGCCTTCAAGGAAAGGATGGTAGGATTTTAACCGAGGAGGCTAAAAGAATAGGAAGGAACTTGAAGTCAAGGATAGCATGAGCAAAAGCTGGAGGTATCATCCTCCATACTACCCAGTACAATACTGGATACACTGCAGCAATTCAACAAACAACTGAGTAGATTTAGTAGATTAATATATACATGTGGTAATTTGACCATAATTTTCACCTTTCACCCAAATCGTGAAAGCCCTTCCCATGCACCACCAACATGTTTTAATTGTAGAGAATGGTTAAACAAGGCTAAGAGGCATTAAGTGAAAAGTCCAAGATCTAAGGAGTAAGGGACCTAAATTCTACAGCTCTGATCTTCCAATTAAGTTAAGACAAAGAAGAGGGGATAAAGATGAGGAAGAATTCCTGACCTCAGTCTGGTATCCTACCTGAATTTTAAGCTCTCCCACCTCCAGGGGATCACAGCCGAGATTAAAAACCAGAGTAGCAGGCACGAGGGCCAGTCCGTCAGCGAGGGGCTCTCCCAGCTGCCCAGAGCTGGGTCCCAGCCTTTCACAGAGGTCCCAGCGAGGCTCTAGGACCTGCACCGTGGCCAAGTGTGGCTGGGAAGTGTTCGATGACTCTTCAGCCCGGGTCACCCACACCCATTCGCCCTGGAAGAGGCTGAGGTTACGGAGACAGCTCCGGCTCACCCCCAGTGCATCTCCAGTCCCTCCCAGAACTCCCCGGAGTCGCCGGACTGTGCCAGAGGCGGCGAAGGAGGACACCACCGGCGGGGGTGGGGGCCGGCTGCTGTCCTCAGTCTCCGGACCCAGTTTGGCCCGCCCACGGAGCTCAGTCACAGCTAGTCGCGTCCCTGGGCCCAGTAGCCCTTGTAACGCCGGCCGCGTCTCCAGCACCCGCGGTCCGGGTACTGGCAGGGTCTCTCCGCGCCTCACCAGCAACGGTCCGACTCTCGGTCCGAGCCCGGGCCCAGACGAGGTGCCGAGCAGCGCCCAGCCCAGCGCCGGGGGCCGCCGCACCGGCCGCGCCCGCACCCATGCCCCGGAGCCCAGGGCCAGGAGCCGCAGCAGCGCGCGGCTAACCAGCAGCTGCGGAGGCCCCGGCCCCTGCTCTTCGGTGCCCGCGCCCGGTCCCTCCAGGGCGGCCACTAGCAGCGCCGGCCCTGCCGGGCTCTCCCCAGCAGGCCGCAGCGCCAGCACCAGGCCCAGCCCCGCCGCAGGCCACGGGCCCCCGGGCGGCAGCAGCACCGCCAACGGGGGTGTCTCCGTCGGGAAGGGCTCCAGGACCCGCAAGACTGCCAGGGCCATGGTGACAGGAAACCAACAAGCACAGAGCACAGCGAAGGAAGGCGCCTTCCGGAGCCGGAGAGCCAGACGTCCAGACGGCTCACACGCCGCTTCCGCTTCCGTCAGGGGAGGTGCGAGGGAAGTGGGCGGGGCGTCGGGTGCAGGAGCTTGCTCCAGGAGGGCGAGCTGCGCCTTGGATCGATCCGGGTGGTGCCTCGGTGGTAGTAACACAGTCACTGTGGTCGGATAGTCTACGCAAGCACCACTTGAGAAGTGTTTACAGGGATTTACCTTCCGCGCCTGCTTGGGGAGTAACATCCTGTCAATTACCCTTCCCATAGCATGTACTTAACAGTTTATTGAATGATCAATGAACGGTCATTGTGTTCTGCACCAAACTCGGCCCACTACTGGGAGCTGTGGGTGGAGTGTTTAGGAAGGAGTCCACTCTGTGAAACTGTAGGCACTGAGGTTTGAGGGTTGTGGGGAAGGTTGCAGGAGGGAGTGGTAGGATTATAAAACTGTCTCAGACGGGCTTATGGGGATATGTAGTGGCTGCTGGCTGAATTACTACATGTGATTCATGTAGCCCTGGAGTGCTTGGTGCTGCCACACCTGTTCCAACACATCCTACACAAAACCCACGTTCCATTGTTTTTTGTCCTGTTTATTGTCCTGTTCGTTCTAGTCCCACCAAGCTTGAGGCAACGACAAAGTAGCCTCACTTTTTCATCTCTCCAAAACCAGATGCTCTCCCCCCACCAATCCTTGCAGACTGGAGATCCATTCCTACTTTCACCCTACAGAGGAGTGGGCAGCAGAGCAGACAGAAGAGAGAGGTTCAAGGCTTCAGTCATGAGTACCAAACCAACAGCTTGCTTCCCATGTGCTGTTACTTAGAGTTCATCCTTGTCTCCACCTCCACTGCTGTGCATAAAACACTTGGACACTGGCTTGCCACACTTCCAGTTATTAACAATATTCTTGCATTTAGAATCAATGGATTGGGGAATTCCCTGGTGGTTCAGTGGTTAGGACTCCGTGCTTCCACTGCAGGGGGCACAGGTTTGATCCCTTGTTGGGGAACTAAGATCCCACATGCCATGCGGTGTGGCCAGAAAGAAAAAAAGAAAAAAGAAAAAAAAAAGAATCAGTGAATTGGTTGGTGGCAATCTCCTCTTTCTGGACCTTACATTCTCTTCCTTGCATTCCCTGCCTAACTTTCTCCTTTCCTTCATCTTGAGGCAGTCTTCTACTTTGTACATTCTACATTCCTGAAAATCTGAGCGGTGAATATTAGATTTACATGTTATAAGGTATTTTTTTTTGATGTGGACCATTGTTTTTAAATTAATTAATTAATTTATTTATGTTTGGCTGCGTTGGGTCTTCATTGCTGTGTGCAGGCTTTCTCTAGCTGTAGCCAGCGGGGGCTACTCTTCGTTGCGGTGTGCGGGCTTCTCATTGTGGTGGCTTCTCTTGTTGCGGAGCATGGGCTCTAGGCATGCGGGCTTCAGTAGTTGTGGCTCACAGGTTCTAGAGCGCGGGCTCAGTAGTTGTGGCGCACGGGCTTAGTTGCTCTGCAGCATGTGGGATCTTCCTGGACCAGGGCTCGAACCCATGTCCCCTGCATTGGCAGGCGGATTCTTAACCACTGAGCCACTAGGGAAGTCTGATGTGGACCATTTTTAAAGTCTTTATTGAATTTGTTACAATATTGCTCCTGTTTTATGCTTCGGTTTTTCGGCCGTGAGGCATGTGGGATCCTAGCTCCCTGACCAGGGATCGAACCCATACCCCCTGCACTGGAAAGTGAAATCTTAACCACTGGACCACCAAGGAAGTCCCTATAAGGTATTTCTATTCCCTAGAGAGACAAGAAAATATTTTTTAAATGTTTGATTATACTTCCTAGTCCTAAACGTGAAATTGCCCAGTTCTACATCTTTAATACAGCTTGCAAGAGTGTACTAGGGTAACTTCCCTGGTGGTCCAGTGGCTAAGACTCCATGCTCCCAATGCAGGGGGCCTGGGTTCGATCCCTGGTTGGGGAAATATATCCCACATGCTGCAACTAAGAGTTCACATGCTAGTTCACATGCCACAACTAGAGATCCTGCACGCGGCAACGAAGATCCCCTGTGCCGCAACTAAGACCTGGCACAGCCAAATAAATAAGTATTAAAAAAAAAAAAAAAGACGGACTTCCCTGGTGGTGCAGTGGTTAAGAATCCGCCTGCCAATGGCAGGGGACACAGGTTTGAGCCCTGGTCCAGGAAGTTCCCACATGCCGCAACTAAGCCCGTGCACCACAACTACTGAGACTGCGCAAAGAACCCCTGCTCTGCAACAAGAGAAGCCACCGCAATGAGAAGTCCGAGCACCGCAATGAAGGTAGTCCCCACTCGCTGCAACTAGAGAAAGCCTGCGCGCAGCAACGAAGACCTAACACAGCCAAAAAAAAAAAAAAGAAAAGAATGTACTAGGTACCTGAATTCACAAGGATTGAAGTTCCCATTTGATAGTTCTAAATTATGTGGCTCTGTCCCCTGCCTCTCACAGGAACCAAGGACTGGGAGGATGGTGGGGTGAGTCCGAAGAGGATATGCCTCCTTTACACAGTAGCAGGCAAGCTCCAGGCCTCAGGGCTATCGTGCTCCTTGAGGTCTTGGGAATGGGTAAATACATCTGGTATCCTGCCTGGGTCAGCATCCATACAGACACAAATATCCATCCACAAATAAACGTGCTTTCCTCCTAGGCTTTTCCCCTAGCAAATAATGGTTGGCATGCCGTCCACTCTGCATTATCTTGAAATCGTCATTTGTCATTGAACGCCAAATATTACTTCTGTAAGATAGCCAGGAGCCTAGATTTGTTGCCTTTACTTCCATACCTCTTGCTCGCTCTTCAACCTGCTATAATATTCCTTCCATTCTTCTGAAACTTTCCTGCAAAGATCATCTGTAACCTCTTAACTGCAGACTATAGGTGAGGTTGTTTGATCTTTTTTTTTTTTTTTGACAAAAAATGTATTTGTTTATTTGAAATTTAAATTTCACTGGTTTTCCTATATTTTATCTGGCTGCCATGCCAGGAGCATCCTATTTTACAATGAAATCATGCCTAAAAGGAAGACAATCAGCAGCAGCCTAAGTTTCATGATGAAGTACTTAAAACCACTACGACATGCACTGTTGAAAGAAGAACACAAACAAAAACTTATTTTAAAAAACATAGGCTATACTAAAGTAGAAAACAAAATCCAAAGGGAAAGATAAGTTATCACTCAAAGATCCTTTTAATACACGTGGATGGAACACCATTGGGTTCCAGTATCCTCCTAAGTTCTTCACATGTCATCCATCCTTTGTATCATGGAGGGGACAAATCATCCTGAATTCCCTTCTTGGAGCAGAAGGGACTTGGACCTGAGTGCGGGGTCCTGGGAAAGTCATTTGGAATGTGTTTTCTGGTGGCGTTTGAAAGTCCCCAGCTGACGGAAGGCACTGTGGCACTCGGGACACAAGTAGGGTTTGAGCACAGAGTGAGTGTGTCAGTGAATGTTGAGGTTCCCGCTGTGGCTAAAGACTTTGTCACAGTGCTCACATCGGAAAGGCTTCTCCTTGGTGTGGGTCCTCTTGTGAGCATGCAGCATGGAGTCGTGGGTGAACTTCTTGGGGCAGAGATCACAGCAGTATGGCTTCTCTCCTGTGTGGATTCGCTGGTGAACCCACAGGTCCAAAGGCTGCATAAACCCTTTGGAACAGATATTTCATTTAAAGGGTCTCTCTCCCGTGTGTATCCTCTGGTGAAGGGTAAGCTGAGATGGATAAGGAAATCTCTTCTTGCATACCATATTCACAGGGTGCCCATCCCCAGGCTTCTTTTCCCTCGGGAAGACTGGTTGGTTCCACTGTGCTAGGTGAACCAACACAATGGGACCCAAGTTGTCCTGAGAATTCTCCTTTGTCCAAAGATGTGGCTTCTTCCTGATGCACTTCTTGGGAAGTGGGACTGTTGGCCTGTTTCCATTTGAAACATCTTAGACTCCTCGGAGAACCTCTTCTGTAGCCACTCTTAGTGGAAATTTCTCCCTCAGGACCCTTGAGAATTTCAGGCTCTTGACATGCTGTTTGATCTTGATCTTACTCAACCTTTCTCCGGAATCTGACACTATTGACCAATCCTTTTATACTTCCTTTGCCATTATGACACCAGTTTATCTCCTACATCTCTGATGGCTTCCAGAATTCGTCCTCAACTCCTCCTTTCCCTTACCATCCCCCCCACAGTCCTGTGAATCAACAAATCCTGAGCAACCACAGGCTTATTCTTAAGCCTTCTCCAGTAGTCAACCTGCTACTGGAGTTGACTTTCTGAAACATATTCCTCCAGCCACCTCTAGGTTTGTGTAATTTATTACCTTGTATCTTTTTAAAAATAAATTTATTTTATTTATTTTTGTTTGCGTTGGGTCTTTGTTGCTGCTGGCGGGCTTTCGGAGAGCGGGGGCTACTCTTCGTTGCAGTGCGCGAGCTTCTCATTGACGTGGCTTCTCTTGCTGCAGAGCATGGGCTCTAGAGCGCAGTCTCAGTAGTTGTGGCCCATGGGCTTAGCTGCTCCGCGGCACGTGGAATCTTCCTGGACAAGAGCTCTAACCCGTGTCCCCTGCATTGGCAGGTGGATTCTTAACCACTGCGCCACCAGGGAAGCCCTGCTACATTGTTTCTTAATCATCTATTTATACACGGCTGTGAACTTCACCAGACTCTGAACTCCTTGAGGGCAGGAACTGATCTTATCCATTAGGACACTGGCTTTAGCAGGGTGGGGAGTAAGGGATGTATTTCCGAGACACTCAACAACGAGGTAGCATTTCCACTGCGTTCCCAAGTGCTCAGGTCTTGCCGGTTCCCCAACCCTAGGGCATATGCAATAGGAACGGGGATCCTCTTCCCAAAGTTGCAACAAACCCTAGATTCTCAACTCATTTCACCCCGGTCCCGGCCTGCCAGGCTTCCCCTTTGATCCTCCTCAAGCCTTGTCTTGGAAAGGATGCCCTCGAGGGCTCCTGGTAGCTCTCTCCACCAATTTTGCGTAGGCAATTAGCGTTACGTTACCCTGACGAAGAAAGGCACCCTTCATTTTAGGGCTTCTTTCCTTCAATTCGGACTGGGCGGAGTCGCAGTGGGGAAAGAGTGAGAACCACTTTAGAATTGAACGGGCCGCGAAGTACGGCCGAGGCCGAGGCACACCAGATGCCGAAGTGCAGCACTGGGTGCAAAGCCCGGGCGTCCCCTGACCCGCGCCTCTCACGCTAAGCTCAACCCCCTTTAGGGCGGGACCTCCCATTTCAGCCAATTCTGGGAGCCGAACCCTGGCGGTTTGTACTCTTCCTTTCCAATGAGAAAAAAAGGAAGCCTCTTGGTTCCAATGACCAATCGGAGAAGACGGCGCCTGGTTGTCAGGCAGGTTTGTAAGAGTTCGGGCCAATTGGAGGCACAGACACCGCTCGACCCGGGCGCAGCGCGCAGGCGGTGGCGAAGAGAAGCCGAGCGGGCCGAGTGCGGCCGAGCAAAGCCGGAGCCGGAGCGGGGCCGCAAGAGCCGGACCGGGTCCGGACGGGCCGAGATGCCCTATAAACTGAAGAAGGAGAAGGTGAGCGTGGCCCTTTTCTCCGCGCCTCCGCCTCGGGGCCTGCGCGGAGCTCTGGGAGGGGCCCGAGCCAGGCCCGGGACAGCCCCAGACTGACCCTCCCGTCCGGCCCCCGCAGGACTCCCGGGGCCGGCCCTCCGCCCCTGCTGCTGGTCGCACCCCCAGCCTGTACCGCAGCTGAGAAAGCTTCCTCCCTTGTCCGGGGTAGAGTCCCCCCACATGCACCTCCCTCCACCGACCCCCGGCCCAGGGTAACCTCCTCCCTCCAGATCCTGCCCCACTCCCAGGTTACTCCCCTGCCTTTTCTGCCCCCATCACATCCCCATCCCCTCCCCATCCCCCACCCGTTTGCCGTTTGGGACAGCCGCTTATCTGAGACCGCACCTCCCTCCAGAACTAACCCCCCTCTCCAACCCCGCGCAACCCCTTCTCTTCCCTCCTCTTCCCACCCGCCTGGGCCTGGACCTGGGCCTGGGCCTGCCTTCTCCACCGTCCCCTACAGCCCCTTCTCCCTCCCTGCCAGGCTCCTTGACCTAGAACGGCTCTGCTTTCTCTCTCCTCCACCGAATCTGGCCTAGGCCCCTCCCTCTAGTTCTTCCTTCACACACAAACTTGTAAACCAGGACTGAGCCCTTCCTTCTGCCGATGGAACCTCGGAACGTCAGGGTGTCTGAGCGCATTCAGTGCAATCCCTAGTGATACAGATGAGGAGACTGAGGCCCCGACAGGGGGACAGGGGAAGGGACTTGGCCAAGGTCACACAGCCTGCTGGAGGCCCAGCTGTAATATCAGGTCTCCTGACTTAAAGGCCTCCTCTGTACCAAAGCCCCTCTAACAGGCATCAACCCACTCCCAGGTTCATCCTCAACCAGTCACCTTTCCTAATCTGGGCAGGCTACTCCCCTTATTCCTAATTGAAGATAACCTTTGCATTTTTCCTTTTTTGTACCAGTGCTGGGTTTCTGTCTTTCCTGGGCCACACTGTCCTCAAATTGGGAATCTGCCCTCAGTATCAGATTAGCTATCCTTCTTACTCCACAGGGCAGCCACCTCTGGACACCCTTGCCTTTGTCTTGGTGTCTTGACACAGACCGTTTCTTGATGCTGCCTTCTTTCACCTTCCTCTTCTACCTCCGAACTGCCTTCCCCTCTTCTTCATCCCTGTCTTTCCCTACCCTCTGTTTCCTGCTGTTGCTGATGTCTGACTCAGAGGTGTGGTTCCTTTGAGGTACAGACTCACACAGAGGATGCTAGGATACCAGTTCCAGCCTCCCCCAGCTTCTTCTTTCCTGGGGCTGGCCCTTCATGGTGGGCGCTAGCTCTGGCCTGGTGTTCTGCTCACCCACTTTATGACCCCAGAGGTGTCTTGCTTTCATTTGCCCTCTGATTGGCTGGGTTGCTGGGCTGCCATCTCTGACCTTATCAGTTAAACTCCCTATCCTGGGGCTGTTGGAGATTTGCCAGGCAGCTCTGATTCTGGATTGTCCCCATAACCTCTCAGGACCTGAGATTCTGAGTGTTGAGTTGGTGATGGTATAGCAGGCATTGAACCTCCTTGGGTGCTGAGCTGGGCAGGTTTGGGTTCCCCACCCAGGCCCTGTGTCCTTGGGGAGCAGTCATGCTGAGGTGGTTTGGGCAGCTTAGCTGTAGGTGATGCACACAGAAGTAAGCCACACCAGGGGCTGAAGGGCTCCTACAAGGAGTGTGGAGAGCAGTGCAATTCAGGGGAAGCTGGTGAGGTCCTCACTGATCTGTAGTTGTTAGTCTGATGGAACAGATACTGCCCCATCCACAGAAAGCCTTTATCTACTAGAGGATTGAGAAGAAGAAGAAAAATTCTTAAGACTTGCTAGGACCACAGGTGTTAAGTGTTTGGTTGGGAAAGAGTATGGGAAGGATTGGTGTGCATGGGGCCAGGCATCTCTGATCCCCTTTAAGGTTTAACTTTCCACTTTTGATTTCTAGTTGCATTTGGCCTCCTTCAATGGTTGACAAGTCCTGACGATGTCACTGGGGTTTGCCTAAAAGAGGTGGGGGCAGAGAGGAGGGGGGGATGGAGGGTCTGTATTGCTCATCCATCACCTCTCCCCTTTCTCCTTCATCTCTGCTGGTCCCATGCCTGGCCTAACCTCACGGCCTCCTCCCT
The DNA here is from genome assembly GCF_965194805.1 of Balaenoptera borealis. Taxonomy (NCBI): domain Eukaryota; kingdom Metazoa; phylum Chordata; class Mammalia; order Artiodactyla; family Balaenopteridae; genus Balaenoptera; species Balaenoptera borealis. The sequence goes on from NC_138869.1 coordinate 76,971,833, forward strand.
GAAGCCCGTCCTGAACCCTTAGTTGGGGGTGAGCTCTCCCTCCTCCCCTGGATTTGCAGAGTACTCGGTAGGTCACTTATGGCCCTTTTGTGTTCCCTTGGACTGGAATTAATTGTAGACAAGTCTTTTCTTCCCCCTTGAGATAATAACTAAGCTCCATTTTGGTTTGGCATCTCCTTGTACACAGTAGGTGCTCAATGGATGAGTGCTGAGTCAATCCTTGGGGAGATTTGCGTCCTTCCTCTTCCCTGATGTTCTGATCTAGGACTTTTCTCTTTTAGGTTCCTGGGTGGTGGCGTGCCTCTGCTCCCTCCCACTTTCTTCTTGTTCATAATAATCGTAATAACATTGACTAACATTTCATTTTTCATGTGCCAGACACTGTGCTAAAGGGGATTAGGGGTACTTCCCTGGCGGTCCAGTCGTCCCGTGCTTCTGCTGCAGGGGGCACGGGTTCGATCCCTGGTCGGGGAACTAAGATCCCGCATGCTGTGCGGCACAGACAAAAAAGAAAAAAATTAAAAATTTAAAAATTAAAAAAAAAATAAAGGGAATTAGGTACTTTGATTGTCAGCACTTAATAGGTGAGGAAACAGGCTCAGCGAGGCTAGTTAACTTGCCCATGATTGTATAGCCAGTAAGAGCTGGGCCTGGAACACAGGGTTGGCTCTAAACCACATTGCCATGCAGCACTGGACAGCTGGACTGGGCTGAAGTGTGTGCATTTCACCTGCTCTGCAGGAGCCAGGGAGCAAGGGTGGTGGCCTGGTTCCCATGCCCAACCCCCAACACCACCCCCCAGGCAGCCGGGATCTTTCTTCCGCACATTCCCTGAGAGATATGTCTGAGTGCTGCAGGGTGGGTGGAGGGGTACAAAAAGGAACAAGGAGCTCACGATCAAGGAGAGAGGTGAGACGTGGGTGCAGATGGGCCAGCTTTGTCCGAGAGGCCCACGTCTGGGCTGTGTGCAGACGGTCACCTCAGTGTTGCGTCCTGCCTGCACCCCCCTCATCCTTTTCCTCTCCACCTCATGCTCTGCACCACTCCCTGGCCCCTCGGCAAGGGGTGAGTGTGCCCCACCTGGTCAGTGGGCACTGGGAGAGCGCCTAGCCACCCAGAGCACAGGGCTCCTTCCCACTGGTATAGTCATACCAGGAGCTGCTCCACACCTGGGAACGGCTTCCTGCCTCCCCACCCCCACGAAGCCTTCCCCCTGCTCCAGCCTACGCGGAGCTCTCTTCTCCCTGAAATCCTTTTGCCCCCGTGGGCATAATCACTGATTTAACACTTCTCACTGAAGGGGCTCAGGTGCTATCAAGTCGCAGAATCTCAGAGCTAGAAGTGATTTCCAAGGTCCTCCAATCCGATGTGCATTTAAGGCTCGGGACCCTGTTGCATCATGCCTTGGAGGAGGCATGAATGCACCTCTGCTTGAATGCTCTTGGGTTTGGGAGCTTACAGCCTCACTAGGCAGCCGGTTTCTGTGCAGCTGCTCCAGGAGAAAAGTCTTCCTTGTTTGGAGCCTCAGCCTGTCTTCCTGCCACTTCTGCCCGTGGCTCATGGGCCTCTGGATCCACATAAAACAAGTTGCATCTTTAGTCCACATGGCAGCCCTTCATTTATTCGTAAAGATCCCTCTTGCTCCCCCACCCGCCATGACTCCTCCCTTCCATTGTTAACTATCCCAGTTCCTGCAGCTGTTGCTCTCAGGACCTGCTTTTGAATCTACTCCCAGTACGGGTTGTATTTTCCCCAAAGAAAACCTAGCATTTTTCTTTGTCCCTTCCAAAGTGTGATGCTCTCAACTGAACCAGATCCTCCAGAATGGCCCCATCAGTGCCAAGGACGGGGCGCTTCCACGTCCCCCGGTGCCAGGCACCCTGCACAGGTCTGTTAACTGGATGGCAGGTCACATGAGCTGCCGTGGCAGCCACAGCACATGGATGATTTGTGTTGAGCTTGCAGTCAGACCTAAATCCCCAAGTCTTTTTCACATTTTCCTCATCCTGTCCCTGGGCAGTTGCTTTTTTTTGGCCCAAAGCATAGGAAGAGATGCTGGGCAGGCCAGGGCTCTGAGCCAGCAGCTAGGTTCCCAAGGAAGACTTTGGACTAGTGCTCATTCTTTGTAGCAATTCTGGGCCTTATCCCCATCCCTGTCCTTGTGCTTGTCTACCGAGGCGTTCTTGGGACGATTCCTATACCTGTTAGCATCCTTGGGCCCCACTGATTATGCCAGTAGCAGTTTCTAGTCTGGGTGCTGTTTGTGATATCCAAAAAAGGCTTCCAGGTCTTTCCAGATGGCCTCGGGGGTAGAGTGGTGACTCCCTTCCCTGCAGCTTGAGAGCCTCAGGCCCCCTCTGCCCGCTTTAGCCGGTAGCCAGTCTGAGCAGCTTCTTCCATGTTGCTTTTCCCTTGAGCCTCGTCACCCTGGTTCTTACTTGGCAGAGGCCCTAACTCATACAACAGCCTTGTGAGGTGAAGGGGCATGGTCATGCTGAATTATTGTGTGTTAGAGTTGTCTTCCTAACCAGATTCTGAACTCGTTGGTGCCTTTGAGGGACTGAATCTCCCTTTGTGTACCCCAACCTGCCACCCCACCGCCCCAGGTTTAAGGTAGGTGCTCAGTGGTAATGATTGACTGATTGATTCAATTGGACAGAGGAGAATTACAACAGAGACCTGAGGGATGAGGATGAGGCCTCTCCCTTCCTCGGCATCTGTTAACTCTACCTCCGTCTTCTCCCTTCAGGAGCCCCCCAAGCTTGCCAAAGGCGCAGCCAAGCCCAGCAGCTCGAGCAAGGATGGTGGAGGCGAGAGCACTGAGGAGGTAATGAACGTGGGCACAGCCCTAGTTATGGTGCAGGCACCAGTTCCACCTGCTTGATGGCCAGTGGGGTGAGGGATCTCAGGGGGCCGGAGATTATTGGGGCAGAAGGGAAGGAGACTTTCATAGCCAGGGAGGGGCCTGGACAGCCCATCCAGACTGCCCTCAGGCAGGCTTTCCCTTTGGCGGCTATGGACCAAATAAGCCCTCCAGTTTTTCCGATTCCGCAGGGATTCCTGTGAAAGTCAACTCTCTGTCTATCAAAGTGTTGAGAATTCCTTTTCTCTTAGGGCAAAAAGCTAGGGGTAGAGTCCTGGGGAGGAGGGAAAAGTACACGGGTGCACATGGGTGCTCAGTGGGGTGACTTCAGTGTAGCTCTGGGTGGGGCAGGGGTGGGGAGTGGCTGATGTTCCTGAGTCGGGCAGGGCTGGGCCCACCTCTCTTGGTCCCGATCAGATGGGAGCTGCTGAAGGACAGGCATGAGCAGAGGTCAGCGCAGCTTGGCAATCTAGGGCTGTAAAGCAATAAATGGCAAGCAGAGAGCACACAGGAGGGTGGAGGGACTTAAGGAAGTCCAGAGTGTGTCCATGGAAGTTTGGGAGTGTGCTCAGTGGGATGCTTGGATGCTGAACGGTCCTGGGAGCACGCTGAGCAAGCGCCTGTGTTACCCGGAAGCTGGTGCTCCTTGGTTTCTGTGCTTCCTCCCTCCTGTGCTAAACTGTTCAGAGGGATGGAGGTGAACAGGAAATGGAGCTGTCTAATTCTGGGCAGGTCTTGTGGGTTGGGGGTGGGTCATGGAGAGGAGATCGATTAAAAAGTGTTTGGTTGGGGTTAAGTCTGGATTTGGATTTTTCTGGATACTTCTGGTCCCTATCACCTCCAAAGAGAGCCAAGCACTTTCCACACCTGCGACCATCATTTTGCCCTCACTTGAGTGATGGGAGGAAGCAGGGTAGGTTTTCTCCATCTTACAGACATGCGAGTTGAGGACCACAGAAGAGAAATTCCTCCTTCCTCTGCACGTACACTGGCATCTGAACATGTCTCTAGGCCAGTCCTTGTCACTCAGTGCTGGCACTGTTGGTTCCCAGATGTGTTTCTCCCCACCAGACTGTGAACTCTGAGGGAAGGAGCTTGCTTCTTCCCCACACCTGTGTGCTGACGCCCTTGGTTCACAGGAGATCACCAGGAGATGCTTCTGGAGGGCACACCCTCTGGGCTCAGTCTCCCCTTCAGGAGCCGTGACATGTGTGGGACCCACAGGGAAGGTGGTCGGGAGCCGGCAACTGATACTCAAAGCAGCAAGAGACTTGGAAACAGGATTTAAAGGGACAGAAAGGAATAGCGTGGGGGGCCACTCCTGCCTTCTGCCTGACTCCCTCCTCCTTGTTCAGTTACTAGACAGATTGGCTGTCATTTCCTGGAAGCAGCCCTCGTTGACCACCTGCCCCCATCCCCATGCCCAGGACGCAGTCAGGGCCCTTGGTACCCAGCATCACTCCACGCCAGTGCTTAACCACAGCTGTAATGAAACAATTCCGTGGGAATTCATTGTGTGTCAGTTGTCTCCTGTGTTAACACTTAGCTCCTGAGAGGCTCTCGCTCACACCGAAGGGCGTGGCCCACTGGAAGCACCAGCATTTGAATGCATTAGTCAATGGATGAGCAAACAAACCAACTTCAAATTAGACCTGGAAGGAACCCTCTCCTTTCATAGGTAGGAAAACGAAGGCTCAAGCAGCTTAAGAAATAAGCTGAGACCAGCTGCTGTGATTTCTCCACCGCCCTCTGGAAAAGGAGAGTGTCGTGTTCACCTTGGGCTCTGTTTTATGAAATGCCGCTCAGGGCTCACCTGTCTGAGGCAGCTGCAGGAATTCTGCTCCATGATTTTGCAGAAATGCACCCAGGTGGCCCCAGGCAGTGGGACATGGAATAGTTGGGGGCCAGGCTGTGAGGCCCAGGTCATCAAAAGCTGTTTGTCACAGTCATTCTCTTGCCCTTTTTCTTTCTTTCTTTTTGTTTTTAAGTGTTTTTTTTTTTTTTGATGTGGACCATTTTTAAAGTCTTTATTGAATTTGTTACAATATTGCTTCTGTTTTATGTTTTTTTTTTTTTTTGTCTGCGAAGCATGTGGGATCTGAGCTCCCAACCAGGGATCGAACTCGCACCCCCTGCATTGGAAGGCAAAGTCTTAACCACTGGACCGCCAAGGAAATCCCTCCCTTACCCTTTTTCTAGTCCAGAATTTTGGGTTCTTACAGCCAAACTTACCCCGTGTCAAGCATTTGCCAGTCTTTCCAACTGATCTTAATAATTTATAGCAGCCAACATTTATTTTATTGAGCAGTTACTTGTGTATTAGTTTCCTAGGACAGCCATAACCAATTACCATGAATTGGGTGGCTTAAAATACCAGAAATTTATTCTCTCACAGCTGTGGAGGTCAGAAGTCTGAAATCAAGGTGTCAGCAGGCCATGTTCCTCTGAGGTTCTAGGGAAGAATCTCTTCCACGCCTCTCTCCCAGCTTCGGTGGCTTTCTGCGATCTGCTCCTTGGCTTGTAGAAGCATCGTTCCAATCTCTGCCTCCGTCTTCACTCAGCGTTCTCCCCTGTGCCTCTGTCTCTGTGTCCAAATTTCCCTCTTCTTATAAGAACACCAGTCATGTTGGATTTAGGGCCCACCCTAATCCAGTATGACCTCATTTTAACTTGATTACATCTGCAAAGACCCTGTTTCCAAATAACGATCACATTCATAGATGTTGGGTTAATGTGAATTTTGGGGGAACACTGTTCAACCCAGTACACTCTGTCCCAGGCACTGTGCTAAGTACTTTGCATGCATTTAATCTTATAATCTTCTCATTTAATCTCTACAGCAGTCCCTGAGGTCATCTGTTATCATCATCAGCCCCATTTTACAGACGGAACTGAGGCTTAGTGATGTTAAGTAGCTTTTACTCGGCAGTAAAACAGCAGAGCTGGAATTCAGCCCAGGTCTGTGGCCAGTCCTCCCTTGTTCTTAATGACCTAATAGGCTGGTTCTAAGATTCTAGAAGAGTCTTAGAATGGAAAGGAGCCTTGAGAGATTAGGTCAGACTCTGCTGCAAGGCAGGGGTCTTTCCTGGCCTGTCTTTGGAAAAAGCATTTCAGTGCTGTGGACTTTTCTATGTGCTGTGCCCTGTCCTGAGTTCTGGGAGCAGGGACAGAGGGAGGAAGAAACGATCCTGGTCTCCCCCACGTCAGCCTGACATCACTGTAGCCAGAGTTGTTACCCTAAAAACATTTTTGGTCCTATCAGTCCTTTACTTAAAAGCCCCTCTTGGCATCTCATTGCTCACAAATTCAAATACTCAGCCTCAGGCCTCCTGGGCTGGCCCCGCCCTGTTCTTCCAGCCCCTCTGGACTTTCCATCTTCCAACCCGACAAGCCTTTTATGGCTCAGGGCTCTTATTGATGTCATCCCATTGGCCTGGACTGCTTTATCTCTCTCTTTTCATTCTTTGCCTAAACCCGTGTTTATCCTTTAAGAGCCAAATCAAAAGTCACCTCTTCAGGAAGGGCTTCCCTAATTCTTCAGGCAGAGTTTGTCACTCAGCCCTCTGAGTTCCTGAATCCTTTGCGGCGCTCTGGTTTTGCATTGCCCTGTACTAATGGCCGCTTTCGTGTCTGTCTTGCTCACCCCACTGGACTGTGAGCTCTTCGAGGGCAAGGGCCATGTCTTCGTCACCTTTTAATCTCTAATGTGTAGCATGATGTTTATTGAATAAATGAATTAAGAACGGGTATTGGGTTGGCCAAAAAGTTTGTTTGGGTTTTTTGTAAGCTGTTACGACAAACCCAAACGAACTTTTTGGCCAACCCAACAGCGCTCTAGGTGTCAATACAGGAGAGAATGCCTCTCTGATTTTCAGGGTTTGAAACTAAAATGATCTTCACTCAGCTAGTTAATTCATTATGCAAAAGCTATAACATTAATCTTTGCGTTTTTCACTGATAATTTTATCTTTCGTCTTTCTACTACAGTACCTTCTATAGTGCTTAAATTATATTTCTACGTCCTACTTTATGTTTAAATATATGGGTTTAATGATTACCGGTGTCTGTGTTAGGGTCAGGTTGGAATGGAATTGGTTCAGAGTGGGCAAGTATAGTTGCAGTCTCCTGAGTGTGAGGGTGGTGTATAAATTCAAAGCCCCACTGGAGGGGCTTCCCTGGTGGCGCAGTGGTTGAGAATCCACCTGCCAGTGCAGGGGACACAGGTTCAAGCCCTGGTCCGGGAAGATCCCACATGTGGCGGAGCAACTAAGCCCGTGCGCCACAACTACAGAGCTTGCGCTCTAGAGCCCACGAGCCACAACGAAGAGTAGCCCCCACTCACCGCAACTAGAGAAAAGCCTGCGTGCAGCAGCTAAGACCCAATGCAGCCAAAAATAAATAAGTAAATTTATATTTTAAAAAAAGCGCCACTGGATTGCAGGAGGCCTGAATCTAGGAAGGCTTCTTGGAGTTTGGATCCTGTTGCAAGTTTAGAAGTGGGAGGAGACAGTTGTTCAGGCAGAGGAGACAGCCACTATGGAGTCTCAGAAGCGGGAGCAGGCAGGTCACCAGCTTGCCTTTGGGCCGTGTCCACCCATGCTCTGATGGCTGCAGAAGGTTCTCCTGGGGATGCAGCTGCCTTTCATCTCCAGCCCAGGTCAATAAAGGAGAAGTTGGAAGCTAGAGCTTTTAGGAGAAAGGGTTGAACGTGAGGTGAGTTGCTGGCACACACCTATACTCCCTTCTGACAAGTATGTTTCCAGGGCTTTGCTGGCCAGCCCAGCTGTCTCTCAGCTGCTCCTTGTATCTGGTGCCTGGGAGCCAATGGTCCTTATAAAACCAGGGTGGCCCAGTGGGCTGGGGGCGGGGCAGACTAAGCCAGCTCAGCTGCTCTCCGGCCACCCCAGCCTTCAATAATGCCATCCTGATGGGGAAGGGACCTTAGGCATCAACTCATTGGGTGGCTTTTTAAACTATGATTTTCAGCCATGCAATCTCTGTTGTCTTAAAACCTTACTTGGAGAGTGTTTGGACTACTGATCTAGTCCAACCCTCTGCTTGTTAGCAGAGAAAATTGAGGTCTTGCTTTTCCCTTTTTGGGAAGAAGGCCTCCTTTCTCTGGATGTCCCCTCAGTGCGAGGTTCATGGAGATGCAGGGTTTCTGCATCTTATCTGGGAGGATGAAGAGAGACATATTCTTCCCGAGTCTTGTTCCTCAGTTGCCACTGAGCCCCTCAGCCTAGTATCTCTGATGTTTCTCCTTCCCAGTCTGCTCCCACCACTGTGCAGGGCTTTGTTCTGAAGGTCCCCCGTCGGGACAGGAGGGACCTATGGGGATGGGCCTGGGCTTGGCGTCCCCCGCCCCCCCCCCCCAATCAATCAAATGACCAGTCATTCGCTGAATGCCTGTTAGGTGCCAGTGTCAGTGCTGAGGAGACCCAGAGGGGCACAAACCAGGGTCCTGGCTTTAAAGGGACTTGCTTTCTAGTGGGGAGATGACACATGAGCAAAGTGATCAAGAGGTGTCACTGGGGATGATCACAGAGCCAATGGAACAGATAAGCAGTGTCAGAAGGTTGAGAGTGGAGGGTGGACATGCAAGGCCTGGAGTGATTGGAGAAGGCTTTTTGGAAGAAGGTGGGTCTTGAAAGATGCAATGCCTTCTTGGGTTCTCCCATTTTATTTTATTATTTTTTTGGCCACGCCACGTGGCTTGTGAGATCTTAGTTCCCCACCAGGGATTGAACCCGGGCCCACAGCAGTGAAAGCATGGAGTCCTAACCACTGGACTACCAGGGGATTCCCTGGGTTCCCCCATTTTAAAACAAGAAGGATAATGAACTCTAAGGAACATTTGAGGTGTGCTAGTTTCAGGAATTTCCAGGCTGTATTCCTAAAATCCAGGGATGGGAAATAATAATAATAATAACAACAATAGTAGAAGATACTGCTTATAAGACACTTCTGTGTGCCATATACTGTTCATTTAAATCCTTATTACAACCCTGTGAGGTAGGTACTATTGCCATCCCCACTTTACAAATGAGGCACAGAGAGGCTATATGACCTCCTGGAGGTTATTCAGCTAATAAATGGCAGAGCCAGTAGTCAAACCCAGGCAGTCAGGCTCAAGTCTGTGCCCTTGACTGTTAAGCTCCACAGATAAGGATTGGGTTGTTCCTGCGACAGGGAAATGGGGGAGAGTCTGATGCACACCAGGCTCTGGTCCCCTGGCCTTTTGCCTCTCTCCTTCATCCTCTACCAAGGTGTGATCCATCCTCCGTGTACAGGAAGAGAGACCCCAGACTTCAGGGTGCCTTGCACTGTCTAACCAAAAAAATCACACTGGTTGAGTGTAGTCATGGCAAGCGAGGTGTGATGACTGCTCTTGCCCGACTCCTTTGCATTCCCCTAGTCAAATTGGTGTCTGGGGCTCATTTCAGGAGGAGGAGAGGGCCAGATGGCTAAAGCAGTAACGAGCTACATTGGACCCAAGGCCTGCCCTGGGCTGGACCCAGCGCTCCTCTCCTGCCTCTGACCCCCAGATAGGTCACAAGCTTGACATAATTGTTTCTATGAAAAATTCAAGAGCATACAAAGCATAACATTTGTCTTCCTCCTTGCCCCTTATCCCAGAGAGTTTCATATTCTCCCATTCTTATTTTATGAAGTAAGAGTTTGTGGAGGGGGCTGGAGAGGAGGCGGGGATGGCAGGTGTGAGCACAGGAGGACAGTTTTCCTGTGGTGTGGGGACCCAGCTGGACGTGACCTCACTCCTCTGGTCCTGCTGCAGTCTCTTCTCTGGTTGTGGGGAAGGGCTGTCCTGTGGCTCAGCCTCTCCCCTCTCCCAGCAAGGGGTTACCTGGACAGTACCTATGAGTGGACAGCCCTGCAAACACCTGTTTGTGTGCTTCTGAAAATGGGCTTCGTGGGGCTCTGACACCCGTGTCTGGGAGGAATTAAAGAAATAACTTTTGGGGGCTTCCCTGGTGGCGCAGTGGTTGAGAGTCTGCCTGCCAATGCAGGGGACACGGGTTCGAGCCCTGGTCTGGGAAGATCCCACATGCCGCGGAGCAACTGGGCCCGTGAGCCACAACTACTGAGCCTGAGCGTCTGGAGCCTCTGCTCCGCAACAAGAGAGGCCACAATAGTGAGAGGCCCACGCACCGCGATGAAGAGTGGCCCCCACTCGCCGCAACTGGAGAAAGCCCTCACACAGAAACGAAGACCCAACACAGCCAAAAATAAAAATAATAAATAAATAATAAATTAAAAAATTAAAAAAAAAAAAAAAGAAAGAACTTTTGGAAATTAGCTGTATTTCTCCCATTATATTGCCTTTTTTTTTTGGCCATGCTGCGTGGCTTGCAGGATCTTAGTTCCCTGACCAGGGATCGAACCCAGGCCCCATGCAGTGGAAGCACAGAGTCCTAACCACTGGACCGCCAGGACATTCCCTCTTTCTCCATTATAAAAGCAGTGTCAGCTTGTAAAAAATTTAGGAAAATAGGAAAAAGTCATGTCTCATTCTGCCATTACGGGAGATAGTCATGAACACAGTGCACTTGTTCTTTCTTTTTCTTAACTGTATTTTGGGTTCTGTGCCTGTTTTAATGTGGGTGAGCTCATTTTGTATATACAGGTTTGTGTTATCCTTATTTAACTTAGCATATAGGAAGCAATTTTCTCTCATTCCATAGTTTTAGGCTTTTCGTTTTGTTTTTAATTTTTATCAGCGTGGTAATAGGTGCATTGTTCAGAAGGTCAGATAATACTCTTGGGCTTGTAATGAGCAGGGCAGCCCCTGTCGCCGGCCACTCTTCTCCTGTTGTTTCGTGGCAACCACATTCAACTCCTAACTCTTTCCTTGCAGATTGACTTTTATACCTCCAAATAAGATCCTTTTACTGCTTTTTTTTTTTCCCTTTAATTTGTGAGCTTTAGATATCTCTTGACTTCCTAACGTGGAAAATTAAGGCCCCAGTGTCTTATTCCTCCGTGCAGACTTTTCCCCTCCTCTCAGAATACTTATCACCCGTTTTGGGTAAATTACTATGACTGTGTAAATATTTTTCACAGCTGAACCACGTATGATTACATTTAGTACATAGTTTTCATAAACATAATTTTAACTCCATGATTTCCATGTATTTATATATTTGCTATTATAAATAAGACCATAAAAAGTGTTTTTGCACAAAGCCTTTTTTTATATTTAGGATTTTTCTTAATCTATATTTCTAGTAGTTAAACTGCTGAGATATGGGAAGGAATTTCTTTCTTTTAACTGAAGACTGTCACACGTTCAGTAAATGATAAAATAGAGTAATCTTCGGTGTACTGCTCGATGAATTTTTACATATGTTTATGCTATGAACCACCTCCCAGACCCAGTCAAGATACGGAATGTTTCCATTAGTCAGAAAGGTCCTCGTGCCCCTTCTCAGTCACCACCCGCATCTCCCCAACCCACACCGCTGCCACCCCCTCCCCGGCAGGAGAGCCACTTGTCTGACTTCTGTCACCGTCAGTCTATCAATTAGCTTTGCCTGTTCAGGAATGGGAGTGAGCATTTTGAAGGCTCTTGATGCACAGGCAGTGGGCATCACTTTGGGAGACACGCCTTCTAGACCGCTCCCTTCCAGGGCCACATCCCGCAGTTATGTCTGACCCTGGTCTTGGCTCCTTCAGGGCAGGAGGCAGCTGCTTGCTGCCCAGGCCCATAGAGGCATAAACGGACCGGGGGCTGGGCGGTGGGCCAGGCCTGGGGTGGGAAGCGTAGCTTGGCGAGTGCACTCCAGTGACTCGCTCCTTTGACCAGGCCCAGCCCCAGCCACAGCCACAGCCGCCACCGCAGCCGCCGTCATCCAACAAGCGTCCCAGCAACAGCACGCCGCCCCCCACACAGCTCAGCAAAATCAAGTACTCAGGGGGGCCCCAGATTGTCAAGAAGGAGCGACGGCAAAGCTCCTCCCGCTTCAACCTCAGCAAGAACCGGGAGCTGCAGAAGCTTCCTGCCCTGAAAGGTACTTGGGAAAGGTCAAGGGGGCTGGGGCATCAGACCTAGGGGACAGTGGGTGTTGGCGGAATGGAGGTTTGGGGGTGTTTGGGGGAGGGTGGAAGCTCTAGAGGATGTGAGGGGGAGTTGCGCTGGGTCTGGGGGTGGGCGTCAGGGGAGCAGGATGGTGGGAGGAAGGGATCGGGGAACGCCCTGCGAGGTGAGCAGGGCATAGCAGTGAAGGACCACAGAGGAGACCTGACCATGGCCCATCCGCCCCTAGACTCACCAACCCAGGAGCGGGAGGAGCTGTTTATCCAGAAGCTACGCCAGTGCTGCGTCCTCTTTGACTTTGTGTCAGACCCACTCAGTGACCTCAAATTCAAGGAGGTGAAGCGGGCGGGGCTCAACGAAATGGTGGAGTACATCACCCACAGCCGCGATGTTGTCACTGAGGCCATTTACCCTGAGGCCGTCACTATGGTAGGCACAGGGAAAGGGGAAAGCGGGCAGGGACGGGGGCCCCGGAAAAGCCCAGACTTGCCCAGAGAGCTCTCACCTGGGCCCTCCCTACCCCTCAGTTTTCAGTGAACCTCTTCCGGACGCTGCCACCTTCATCAAATCCCACTGGGGCTGAGTTTGACCCCGAGGAAGATGAGCCCACCCTGGAGGCTGCCTGGCCGCATCTCCAGGTACCAGAGCAAAGGGGGCAGGGGCCTGGCTGTGGGCAGTGGGGCACTCTGAGCCCTGCAGCAAGGGGGCTCTCCCAGTCCTTGGGGAATGCCCCAAGTGATGCTCCTTTCCCCCCGCAGCTCGTGTACGAGTTCTTCTTACGTTTCCTTGAGTCTCCCGATTTCCAGCCAAACATAGCCAAGAAGTACATTGACCAGAAGTTTGTCCTTGCTGTGAGTCCCCTCCTTCCAGTCTGTGAACTCTAGCCCCACGTCCCCTGACTCCAGTCCAAGCTGCTCTTTTTGCTTCTGCTGAATATAGGTACTGTATTGGGTTTCAGCTGTGTCTGGTGCAAATTGACCATGGGGGTTAAACAAACCTACTCTGTCCATAAGAAGCTTCCAGCACAATGGAAGGAAACAAAAAAGCAACACTGTTACCCTCCCCCCCCACCCCACCCAATGGGGAATGCAGCATGTATTCCCAGACATCACCTGGGGTAGAGCAGTACAATAATTGAATCACTCTTCCCAGAGACTCGTCTCCACGCACCCTCTTCAGAGGGCTTCCTCTGGCCAGGACCCAAGTCACCCCAGCCCTGGCTTTCCCCGGCTCCTGCCTCACTGCCGCTTCTCCTCCTGCTTGCTCCCAGCTCCTGGACCTGTTTGACAGTGAGGACCCTCGAGAGCGGGACTTCCTCAAGACCATCTTGCATCGCATCTATGGCAAGTTTTTGGGGCTCCGGGCTTATATCCGTAGGCAGATCAACCACATCTTCTACAGGTGAGGCCAGGAGCCTGGGCTCCGGAGCAAAGCAAGCCCCTCACTAAGGTGGGGTGGGAGAAGGGTGGTAGGCGGGACTCCACAGAATGCTGGAGGGGCATCAGGGGTTATCAAGAGAGTCTTTGTTCTTCCCTCAGGTTCATCTATGAGACAGAGCATCACAATGGGATTGCCGAGCTCCTGGAGATCCTGGGCAGGTGAGAGGTGGGGCGGGGGCACACATGCCTAGAAAAGGTCGGGGGGGTTGGTGCATTGAGCTTGGACCTGGCCCTTTGGTCCTGACAACCCTCCCTTAACTCCCAGCATCATCAATGGCTTTGCCTTGCCCCTGAAAGAAGAGCACAAGATGTTCCTCATCCGCGTCCTGCTTCCCCTTCACAAGGTCAAGTCTCTGAGTGTCTACCACCCTCAGGTGAGCTGCCTTCCTCCTGATGATCCCCGGCCCTGGCCGCAGAGAAAAGAGGGAAGGGGAAGCATTCCAGCCGTGATGGGGCGGCAGAGGGAGCAGGGGGCGGAATTCCTCTCTACGCCGCCCCTTCTGTTCTGGGGTCTGGTTTCTGTCACCGACCTCTCTGCGACCTTCTGAGCCCTGCACCTCACCTCCTTTCTGTCTCAACCTTCTGCAGCTGGCGTACTGCGTGGTACAGTTCCTGGAGAAGGAAAGCAGCCTCACTGAGCCGGTAACTCCCCTGCTGGGCCCCAGGGTTCACCTCTCCCTGTCAGTAGCACTTGCCAGTTGGTACCTATCGAGCAGTGCCATAAGCACTCAGGGGGGATGTAACCCGACAGGTGACATGGTTTCCTCTCTAAAGGAGAAGTAAAACCTTTGTACACCTAGGAAGCATCCAAGCCGGAGAAACATGAGCACTTAACTGAGGCCACCCAAGCTGTGCCCACCGGGGTTGTGGGGGGAGAGGGCAGGATGGCTTCCTGGAGACCCAGACAGGTGTTGAGTGAGAATTTTATTCCTGTGTCCTCCTCTTCTCGCAGGTGATCGTGGGCCTTCTCAAGTTCTGGCCCAAGACCCACAGCCCCAAGGAGGTGATGTTCCTGAATGAGCTAGAGGAGATTCTGGATGTCATTGAACCTTCAGAGTTCAGCAAAGTGATGGAACCACTCTTCCGCCAGCTTGCCAAGTGCGTCTCCAGCCCCCATTTCCAGGTGAGACCCAGACCCAGAACATCCCAGCCCCTGCCTCCCAGAAAACTGAGGAGGGTCTTCAGCATAGTGAGCCATATCCCCACTGAGTCTCGCCTGTCCCCACCAGGTGGCAGAGCGTGCCCTCTATTACTGGAACAATGAGTACATCATGAGCCTGATAAGTGACAATGCTGCCCGAGTCCTTCCCATCATGTTCCCTGCACTCTACAGGAACTCCAAGAGCCACTGGAACAAGTAGGGAACTGGGGTGGCACTGGGCACTGAGGATCTGGTTTTGGAATGTGGGAGGGTGTGGATGGACTCAAGAGCCAGTGGTCTCATCTGGTCCCTCAGCAAGCGGGGCTGGTGCCCACTGCATATTAATAGGGCCTTGAGGAACTGACCGGGGAGAAAAGATACCCATGTGAGAGATCTGTGCTACCCAGCAGCAGAGCAGTGGCCTCTGTCACATCTCTTCTTGAGGTCAGATATTCTGCAGCTTTGGAGATGTAATTCCATGTTGTGAGAAGCTGATGTGATCCTCTTAGTATGTATTAAATCCCAGCGTTGTAAAAAGGCTTTCCTGCTAAAAGCAAGTGCGCTGGGAGGCCATTAGTGTGGGCTAGAAGAGTAGGAAGTAGCGGGGAAAAGGGAGCTCTTGGAGCACGGGGTGCGGGAAGGATGGACAGGCAGACTCATATTTGTAAAGGGCCTGAACTGCCAATCTCAAGTCACATGATTTGGCCAGAGCGATGAGCTTACACTGTACAGAGGCTGGTGGGATGGGAGTAGTACATGAGAAAGCTCTTAGCAGAGACACCTTGTGGGAGAGAGCAAATTGAGGTCCCGGCACTGAGGGCAGGCTCTGGCCTCTTATACCTTGTCTTTCTTCCTGGTGGCAGGACAATCCACGGCCTGATCTACAATGCCCTGAAGCTGTTTATGGAGATGAATCAGAAGCTGTTTGATGACTGTACACAACAATACAAGGCAGAGAAGCAGAAGTGAGTCTCTCTCTCCTTGGGGGTGTTCCTCTTCCACACCAGCCCCCTGTGCTTCTCTCTCAAGCCCACCCCAATCCTGTCTTTGCTCCCTCAGGGGCCGGTTCCGAATGAAGGAGAGAGAAGAGATGTGGCAAAGGATTGAGGAGCTGGCTCGCCTTAACCCCCAGGTGAGGTGCTTCTGCCCTTGCCCTGAACTGAGAGGTCCAGCCTGGGTGGGGGGAGGGTTTGTCTGAGGAGGGGCAGGGAGCAAACAGGGTCCCCAGACTTCCCAAGTGGCTCTCGCCACTTGTCTGCCTCCTTTCCTCTCAGTATCCCATGTTCCGAGCGCCTCCACCACTGCCTCCTGTGTACTCGATGGAGACGGAGACCCCCACGGCAGAGGACATCCAGCTTCTGAAGAGGACGGTGGAGACAGAGGCCGTGCAGGTGGGAGGGCACGGGGAGCAGAAAGACAAGACAGCCCTGGGAGGGAGAGGAGACAGGAGCCGCAGAGCCAAGGAATCAGGGCAGGAAACAATGGGATTTCTCGGGACTTGGTCACCATTCCTCACCTTCTGCACATCCACACACAGATGCTAAAGGACATCAAGAAGGAGAAAGTGCTGCTTCGGCGGAAGTCAGAGCTGCCTCAGGACGTGTACACCATCAAGGCACTGGAGGCGCACAAGCGGGCGGAAGAGTTTCTAACTGCCAGCCAGGAGGCTCTCTGACCTCCTCACCCTCCCACCACAGGGCCACAGCCCACTCAGCCCTGGGACACTGCCCCAGCCCTCCACCTTCTGCTCCCCACTGGCTGACTTGGGGCAAGGCAGGGCCTCTCTGCTCTAGGGAGGGGGATGAGGCACTTGAAGCGGGGACACCCACAGAGTGGTCCCTCTTCTCCCCCCAAATGTGTTCATGCCTCCCTGCGGCTAGTACAGACAGGCTGAGCGCAGCAATGCTCGGCGCTCAGACAACTTGGGGATGCCTGGCCCCCTCCTGCTCCTTATCCCACAGCTACCTGAGGCTGCTCTGAGAGATACACATGGGAATAATATGCTCCTCTCCTCTCCCCTTCAGCCCCATTTGAACTCCAGGTGTCTCCGCCTCGTCTCCCTCCCCTGCAGGCATACAGGGAGCAGCAGGAGATGATTCTCACCAAAGTTATGTCAAACCCCATTGGCCCCTGGAGTGAATTAGCTGGAGGGGAGCCAACCCCCAACAGCACAAATAGGCCCCCAGCCCCCGCAGTGTGCAGGCTGATGGGGTTGCATTATTTCCTCTTACCCCTGCCTGATCAAGACAACATGGGAGAGAAGGAGAAAAGCATAGGCTTTGGACAGTAGGTGATAAATATAGGGCCCAGATGGACCAAGAGAAGGGGACGAACAAACACCCTACCCTGTACCCCCTCTTTGGTGAGCAGCAGCCCTGGGATCACTGACATGGAAGGGACCATCCTGGGGCTGACTGCTTTCCTGTGCTGTTGGTCCCCAAAGCTAGGAAGAAGGAAGCAGGGGGCAGTGCCCTAAGCATGGCTCCCCCCAACACCTATTTATTTCCCTGTTTGTGCTGATGCTGGGCAGGCTCTCACTTGTCCCTTTCAGGAACCTTGGAGGGGCGAGGGGCTGGGGGGGGCCGGACCCAGGTTCCAGGGGCACAGGCAGTGCAGCTTTTGGCTGTGTACATAGGGTGCTTTATTCTCCACAGAGTGATACATGCTAAGGTGGGTTGGGCTTGGACCGTTGTCCCCATATGTACAGAACTGAATAAAGTGGGTCTCTGAGAAGAAGTCTGATTTGCCTTGACGTGGAAGGGAGACGGGGAGGATGGAGATGGCCATTACAACCAGGATGTGTTCAGTCCTGTGCTGGTTCTGGCCTGGAATGCAGGGAGATAAGGCACCTCTCAGGGTGATCACTTCCAGGAAGGGGCAGCCTGCCGGGCTTGGAGGGCCTTCTGTACCACATCTTCCCACTGGGCATCTGATATCTCCCGAGCCCAGGCAGGAACCCCTGGCGCAGGCAGGCTTACACCAGCCATCGTCCTTTTCACCAGCTCCACGTGTTCTGAAATCACAGGCAGACCAGTTAGGGGGTAGAAACAATAAGACCAGCTCCCCTCCCTGTTCGTTGAATTAACCCAGAGCTTTTGGGTTAGTGAGGTCACTGAATCTGTCCTGTTATTCCTAGGCAAGCCTGCCCATCCCACCCCCCCCAGCCTAGAAGAATAGCATTTCACCTGGATTCTGAAGTCTGCAAAATCTTAGATTACAAACTTGTTTTAGGAACAGGGTGTTCCTGTGACTTCCCTCTACTGGCACTAACCAGTTCCCTTCCTCCATTATTATTCCAAAATAAAAGAATGATCTCTTTTACCTGGGTCCATGGGAATAGAGCCGTGGTTGCTCGATGCTGTAGCTCCCTCCTCATCTTCATCCTCGCTTTCTAACGGTGGGTCTGGCAAATGAAGCCCCAGGGCCTGCAGAGCCAGAGACGACAGTTCAGGGCCAGTCCTTCAAGGACTCCAGCTTCACCTGCTCAGGAACAATGCCTCCTCCACCATACCTGGATCCGATCCTGGATATCACCAACTACATCTTCTCCATCCCCCACTGGTGCCAGCTCCACCTCCTCTTGTTCAGGATCTTGGTTCAGGGGCTGGTAGGAGTAGCCAGCTGGTCCTGCCCCCGTTTCCTCTTGCTCTTCCTCTGGTTCCTCACTGCTCCAATCCCCAGTGCCTTCTGTAGGGCCCTGGTGTGGCCCGAGTTCCTCAGTCTGATTGGGGAAGATACGTTCAGGACCCATGGTGTCTCCCCCTAGAACTACTGCTGCCATCGGGCAGGGGCTGCAAGAACAGGGCGGCAGGAGAATAGTGGTCGGATGAAATTAAGTCCACCTTCAGCTTCTCATCCAGCTCCTTGTGGTCTCCTCCTACGTCACGAAACATTTAAACGCCCCGTTTCCTGCCCCTCTCCCCACCATCCAGCCTCTCCCGGGCCCTTCACCTCTTAAGCCGACTTATCTCCAACGGAAGCCCACCCGCCTTACGCCGCCAATTCTTAACAGCCCAGCCGGAGGCCATGCCACCTCCCAAAAGACACCCCTTCGAGAACGCCCCTCCCCCCCCGTCCATTTAGGAACTCCGGGTCGCCAAATAAGCTCCCCTAGACAAGGCGTACCCGCCCCCTTCTCTCCAAGGGGTTCCCCTCTGTACCGCCTGACGAACACCCTTCGGGTCCCAGAGGCTTCCTTCAAATGGCCCCAGCTGCGGCGTCCCCAGCCGCCCCACCGATACTCGGCGCTGGCGTTTCCGCGCGCCTTACCCGCTCAGAGCCCGCTGCCAAACTCGCACCTTCACTTCCGGCGCGGCAGGACGTGCCGGGGTGCCTAGTCCTCCAACCCTGCCGCGCGCTCATGATTGACGCGAGCGAGGACGAAGAGTCCGCCCCTTGCCCCGCCTCCACCGTCTTTTTCCCCGACAACCAAGGACTACATTACCCAGTAACTCCCGCGATTTTTGACACGTATCTGCACATGCACAGAATCTCCTCAGGCTCCTACCCACTCTTGAGCCCCTGACGTCCCTCCGGAACTCCGTGAACTACAAGTCCCGGTAGGCTTCGGGCACTTAGCTCTGACTGCACGTGCGCAGACAGCTGCCCGCCGGAAGGACAGAGCCTGGTTGTGTTTATCTCGTTGGGGACCGAGTTGTCGGTTGGCGTGCAACGGTTTCTAGGCTGCAGGCAGCGCGAGGACCCGCGGCCCCGCCCCGGCCCGGCCTGGCAGGTAGCCCGGGGTGGGTTGAGGGACAAGGAGAATTATAGGGGCTGGGGACGCCCATGCTTAGCGCTGGAGTCGTGGGGGAGGGGCCTGAGAGTGAAGAGGTGGGGGTGGGGAGGGAGCTAGGGGGATGATGGGAAAGGAGAGTGTTAATGGGGAAAGAAGGGCTCCGGGAGGATGGTGAGGAAACCAGTGGGAGAGACCTGGTAGGCAGCCGGAGGAGGCACTAAAGGAAATTGGAAAGAAGACCGGGTTATGAGGAGAACAGGGAAGCTGAGGATAATGGAAGAAAAGGGCGGGGGTGTCTGGAGTTGTGCGGGAGGGGAGGTTGGGATGACTGGGAGACGACAGGGATAGCGTCATATACAGGGAGGAATATCTCTGGCGGAGAGGGGGTCAATGGATATTAGCTTTTTTCCCCTTAGTGGAAGAGGGAAAATGGAGGGCTATCGGGGTGGAGCTTGGAGTCGTGGGAGAAGGAAGAAGGGGAAAACGGCAAAGCTCTCAGGAGATCAAGAAGGGCCAGAAACGGGGAGTGAAAATTGCAAGAGAATAGGAAGGGGGGGTAGGTACATGAAGGGAATTGAAGAAGCTTGAGAATGCGGCAGTGATAGAGGATGGGAGAGACCCAGGGATAAGAGGAGACTCTGAGACCCTGGGGGCTTGTTCTCCACGAGCTTGAGTTGTGGTTTTTTTTGGAGAAGAAGCTAAGGTTTTTTTCTCCACCTTTGGATGGAATTGCTTCTCTCTTGTCCTCTGAATTCTTTGCTTTACCTTGATATAGCTGAAGTGGGGAGTGGAAGCTATGAGGGAAGATGAAGGACTCCGGTTCTTAAGCTCTTCAACCTCCTTCCTATCTGTCCTTACAAGCCCAGATCCAAGAGCTTTTGGATTGAGGACAGGAGTAATGAAGTGAGAGTGGTTTCCTGAGGGTCTATTTCAGGTTTGGCAGAGTGGCTATTTAAAGCATGGGGTTGGGGGTTGAGGGAGGTTGGGCAGGGGCAGGAGGGCTGGCAAGCCAGCTGAAACCTGTGTGTCTTTCTTGTGAGGGGTCTCCCTTACTTGAGCTTTTTCTTTGCCTGAAATTCTGCCTGGCTCTTCCCTCTGCCAGGGCTTCTTTTTTTTTTTTCCCGTTCTGCCAGGGCTTCTTGAACAGGGAGCAGATGATCTACCCAAACCCAGCAGGTGCCTGCCAGAGCAGGCAGTGCCAGCTGCAGGATTTGCCTGACAGAGCCTTCAGATGTACCCGTTATCACTAGGTTAGCAGGTTGTCTTTAAGAGACCATGATCTCTCATGCCTGGGTCTTTTTCTTGTCCTGCCCAAGGGTATTTTGCTTTCCTTTCCCTTTCCAGTGCACACCCCCACCCCTGTCCCCTTTCAGAGACCCAAGTGGGAGAAGAGCTGCTGGAAATAGCTTGTTCTCTACCACAATGGCTAGGTTGGGCAAGTGGCAAGAGGAGAAAACCCTACCCCCTCAACCCCCAGCACCACACATACCTTTCTGGCTTAAGTTCTTGGCAGCATGCCAGGCACAGCTGTCAAAGGAACTCCTCATGCCCGTGAGGGGCCCTGGGTGACCCCGATGACAACAGCTCTGCTTGACAAGAGCCCCCTGTGAGGGGCTAATCGTCCATGGATGTTCCTGTCCGGGGTCAATCCCACCCCATCCTGGATAGAGGAACTGTTCCACTCTAAAAGCCTAAAAGCTTTTATGCTTGGAGGCACTCATGCCAGCTTTCAGTGGACTGTCTGGGGTTGGCTGGGCTATTAATAGCTCTGAGTATTTTGAGATCCCTCTCCCCACCTCAAAGAGCACAGAGATTCTTAGAGAGGTGGCAGTAGGCAGAGCAGAGCCAGAAAGACAAGAGAACTCACTGACCTTTGAAGGGGGCTTGGAGCTTGGGCCAGGCCAGTGACAGGGTGCAGCCGCCATGAGTAGGGGACGACCACGTTGAGCCCTTGATCAGCAGTCTGAGCTGGCAGTCAGGTCAGAGTGGCTCCACCCTTTGCTGTTGGAGAACACAGGGCCAGGGCTAGCTTCCTGACCTCAGCAGCTCCCCTGGAGCAGAGCCAGCCACCTGAGCTGTGGAGGGGTGGTGTGGGAGGGCCACCAGGTGCCACTTAGAGGCAAGGCTAGTCCTGGGCAGAGTCACGGTGACCCAGGCAAAGGCTTTGCCTGAGGAGCCCGTGGCCCTAACTTGTGTGCAGGTATAGCAGAGGCAGCAGGCCGTGCCGGGGGGGCATGTTGCTGTAACCAGTGGCCCAGGGGATGTTACGGTGGACGGTGCACCTGGAGGGCGGGCCCCGCAGGGTGAACCATGCTGCAGTGGCTGTCGGGCACCGGGTGTACTCCTTCGGGGGTTACTGCTCTGGTGAAGACTATGAGACGCTGCGTCAGATTGATGTGCACATTTTCAATGCAGGTAAGCTAACTTGGGGACCATCCCTGGGTGCCCACATCAGGGAGGGCAGTGGGTGGCTGAGTGAGCTTTGTTGGTGGCCCCCATGGCCAGAGGGGGTGGAGGAAACTAACATGTGGTTTGGGAAAATGTGGATGGCCTGAAGGGAGGTTCCCAGGGCTGAGCAGAGCTGTGCCCACAGTGTCCTTGCGTTGGACAAAGCTGCCCCCAGTGAGGCCCGCCACCCGCGGGCAGGCTCCCGTGGTACCCTACATGCGGTATGGACACTCCACCGTCCTCATCGACGACACAGTCTTCCTTTGGGGCGGGCGGAATGACACCGAAGGGGCCTGCAATGTGCTCTATGCCTTTGACGTCAGTGAGTATGAGTCTCTGGAGGCTGTGTTCTGCCAAATGGTGCCTCGCGGGGCCGGGGAAGGTGTGGGCTGAGGGGGGCTGGGAATAAGGCGCCCCTGAGTCGAGGAGGGAGCGCCAGCTTGCTTACTGGGCCCACCCTCTCCCCTCCTTCAGATACTCACAAATGGTCCACACCCCGAGTGGCAGGAACAGTTCCTGGGGCCCGGGATGGACATTCGGCTTGTGTCCTGGGCAAGACCATGTACATTTTCGGGGGCTACGAGCAGCTGGTAGGTCTGGGAAGAAACTAGAGGTTTCCCGAGGGTGGGAATGAGAAGGAGGAAGGGAAATTGAAAGTAGTGGAATGGGAGGCTTTGGTTTGCTTGCAGGTTCTGAGGTGGGAGGGACGGAGGGTCGGAGAGTGACCCCTGCTCCTCTCTTTTATTCCTTCCTTCACTTCCTTTCTCTTTCTTGTCAGGCGGACTGCTTTTCCAATGACATTCACAAGCTGGATACCAGCACCATGACATGGACCCTGATCTGTACAAAGGTTGGCCCTTCTTCCTCTCTCCCAGCTCCCCACCCTCAATTTAAGGAACCATAGGGAGCTCAAACAGTGAAAGCTGACCCCTCCCCCTCCCATCTCTGCTCCTGCCCAGGGCAACCCTGCACGCTGGAGGGACTTCCACTCGGCCACAATGCTGGGCAGTCACATGTATGTCTTTGGGGGCCGTGCAGACCGTTTTGGGCCATTCCATTCCAACAATGAGATTTACTGCAACCGCATCCGTGTCTTTGACACGAGGACTGAGGCCTGGCTGGACTGTCCACCCACCCCAGTGCTGCCCGAGGGGCGCCGGAGCCACTCAGCCTGTGAGTGTCTGTTAGGTCCCTGCCAAGTCCCCGTCCCCCTATTGCCCCTACATTCTTGACATTCCTCTCTCCTTCCAGTTGGCTACAATGGGGAGCTGTACATTTTTGGTGGCTATAATGCAAGGCTGAACCGGCACTTCCATGATCTCTGGAAGTTTAACCCTGGTAAAGAGCACTGCCTTTAAGGGAGGAACAGGGAGCAATTGAGGGGGCGTGGAAAAGAAAAGAATAATCCTGAGTGGGTGAGGGGCGGGGGTGGAGAGGATATCTGGGCTAGGCAGGTGTTGAACCTCCATTTAAACTTCTCTTTAGTGTCGTTTACCTGGAAAAAGATTGAACCGAAGGGGAAGGGGCCATGTCCCCGCCGGCGCCAGTGCTGCTGTATTGTTGGTGACAAGATTGTCCTCTTTGGGGGTACCAGGTTAGGAGGAGAGAGGGGAGGGCTCCAGGAAGGGCCTAAGCCTGTGACTAACATGGGAGACATTTGAGCAAGAGGGTCTCGTGGGTAGTCTTCACTCCTTCCTTCATCTCTCTTTTGATCCGTATAGTCCATCTCCTGAGGAAGGCCTGGGAGATGAATTTGACCTCATAGATCATTCTGACTTACACATTTTGGACTTTAGTAAGTACACTTATTCCCTAAGTGCTTTTGCCATCAGGGTCCCTGTCTTTGGGAGGTGATATCCAGGACTGGACCCTTTCCTCGGCTTTGACCATCTCCCTCTCCCCCACTCCTCCTTTAAAGGCCCTAGTCTGAAGACTCTGTGCAAACTGGCTGTGATTCAGTATAACCTGGACCAGTCCTGTTTGCCCCATGACATCAGGTACAGTGAATGGTTGGAAAGGAGGGACTGGTTGAGGGTGAGTGGGCAGCACAGGCATGACCTGATTGGCTTGGTCTCAGTGTGCAGGAGAGAGAAGATTTTGTTCTGTAGCATACTTGTGGAGAGGGAGCAAGAAGGAAATATAAAACTGTCATCTGGGTGAGTTTTATGGAAAAAATGTCCAGTTTTCAAACCAAGCTCAGAGGCATCACTTCCTAATTCCTGAGCTGATACAGTTATTTTTGTTAATATGCTGAGAAAGTTTGATTAAATCTAGAACCTAGCTGCAGAGAAAAAACAAGTTTTGGAGCCTCTGGATCACATTAATTCCAGAATTAAGGGAGGTCCTTCCTAGCTCCTTCCCTTTGAATTCCATTCTTAGGTCTAAATCAAGCACTGAAAGTTATCTTGTATATAATTGTGCCCTTCTGGGTCATTCTGCGACACTTTCCTCTCCTTGATTCAGTTCAGCTTAATTCTTACTTGCTGAGGGTCTGTGTGTTCAGTATTTGGTGATAGAGTATACAAGGCTGAACAGATGGATCCCAGGCTGGCCCAAGATGAACACATGTGCAAGTGCCTAGTACCAAGTAGAGTAGAGCCTTGGCATAAGGAGGTACTTTGTAGAATGACAGTTGTCAAAAAGAGAGGAATTTAATTTTAATATGGTGGGATGGCTGGGGAAGGCCTCAGGGAGGATAGGAGAGCTGAATCAGGGCCTTAAAAGGATGGGAGTTGAGAGCAAAAACCGACATTCCTGGTGGGGGGAGGGGCATCCTGGTTGGATCTGAGCATAGGAGGAAAGGTAGGTTGGGAAGTTTATTGAGATGTATACACAGATGTTTTATTGCAGGTGTTGGGCACAAGAATATCAATATGTAAACATAAACAGGAAGTCCACATGAGCTTGCAGGTGGACTAGTGGGTGGTAGTGGATTTGGTGGTGGGTGGAGCCCTGATTGTTAACCCTCATAGGGCTGTAAGGAAGAGGTGGCCGTGGGTGGTTGAGCTTTAGGAAGTTGAAGGCACTGGTGTGTTCATTGCTTTGTTTGAGCAATTCTGGACTTGGGGGCGGAGGCTCCCCCTTCTGTCCTTTCTGCCTGTCATTTTTGGCCTTCCAGGTGGGAGCTGAATGCCATGACCACCAACAGCAATATCAGTCGCCCCATTGTCTCCTCCCATGGGTAGGAGGAAGTTTCTGCCGCCTCCCTTCCTGAGCCTGCTGGTGTCTTCACTGCCCTTGCCCATCTCTCCCCCGCCTGCCCCTTTGGACCCTGGACTTGGTATACCTCCACATGGAGTTGTTGGACTAGAGGTGTTTTCTGTGCTGTGAACTTAGTGGGGAGCTGCAGGGGGGAAGGCTAGGTCCCTTCCTCCTTGGGCCGAGGGCCCCTTCCCCTTGGTGCTCTGTCCCATTCACCTCCCTCCAACTGCTCCTGGGCCTCTGCTCTGCCCCAGGTCGGCCATGCTCTGCTGGGAAGCGAAGGGAATGGGGAGGAGGGAGAAGCAAGCAGTGTCAGCCTCAGGAGCTTCCCCTCCCCACCCTTCTTTCCACCTCTTCCCGCTGCTTGAGCCCTGAGCATTGATTGGGAGCTGAGAGGAGTTGCAGCTGTTGGCATGAAATCTCCTTCTCCCTAACCTGGGGAGGGGAGGACCAGCAGATAATCCCACCCTTCCTTGAGCTGTTGCTGTACCCTGACGCTCTCAGCCAGCTCAGATTTTATAAAAATGATTTGAAAGTCTCCAAACGTGTGATCTCTTTTGTGTGGAATAGGCAAGGGACGGCAGGAGTTTGCGGTGGGGCCAGGGTGCTGAGGTTCTGGCTTCTCAGCCAAGAGCATTAGGAAACCAAATACCACCACAGCCTAGCCGGAGTTTCTCTTCGGCGCGGAGTGCAGCGCCAAGCGACAAAAGGGAGGGGGTAACGTTATTTACAGCGGGCGCCCTTTTCCGCCCAGGGAGGGCTCCCCGGCCGCCCACCAGCGGCCCGTGCGGCGGTGGGCGGGATCTGCTCTATTGACATCAAGCCTCGCGGACTCGGCCTGCCAGAGATGCCGGAAGGGGCGGGGCGGCGGCCGCCGGAGCGGAAGTAGCGCCATTAGTCTTCGGCAGGCCGCGCGAGCCGATGCTGAGAGTGAACTCCCGGGAATGGGCGGCCTTCGGGTCTCGTCGCGGGGCTCGGGACGGCGGGGGCCTGGGGCCCGGGAAGCTGCAGAAGGGTGAGGGGACGGCGCCGGGCCGAGGGGCAGCCGTGGAGGCGGGGTGAGGGGCCAGTGGCACCGTGTGTGGTGCGGGCTCGGAGCCTGGAGACGCCGTGACCGTGAGACTTAAGTTACCTGAAAGATGCAAACACCGGGAGCGCCCCCCAACGCACTGGAAAGTGGGGAGTGAGAGAGGATGCTTCCTGGATTAGGACATCCTGAGCAGTTTTTTAGAGGGCGAAGAGGGTTTTTCGCAGGGAGGAAACGTTATGTTCAAAAGCAGAGTCAGGAAAGGGGATGGATTGTTGGGGAAGGCTTAGTAGGTGAGGATTCAACAAATTTTGCCAACATTATTGAGCATCTGTTGTGTGCAGGCACAGTTCTAGATGCTGGAGATACAGTAGTGAATAAAGCAGCACAACACTGTCCTCATGAAGCTTACCTTTTAGGGGTTAAAAAAAACCAAGCAAATTAATAAAAGCCAATAAAACACGGAATTGCAGACTTTTAAAGGGTAAATTTTTTGAAAAAGGTGATAAGAGCTTTGAAGAGAAAGCAGGGGAGGAGTTACAGTTTTAAGTAATCACAGAAGGCCTCACTGGGTAGGTGACATTTGAGAAACCGTTTGAAGGAGGTGAGGGAGCAAGCAGTACAGCGGGAGGAAGTGTTCCAAGCAAAGTCAGGTGCAAAGGAACTGAGGTGGGAGCATACCTTCCTGCTTAGGAACTGCTTGGAGGCCAGTTGACTGGAGAGTAGTAGGAAGGAGGAGATGGTAGGAGATGAGATTAGAGCCAAAACCCGGGCTAGATCACATGGGGTCTTCAGGCTATTACAAAGCCTAGAGCTTTTCCTCTGAGCAAGATGGAAGCCACTGGGGAGTTGTGAGTTCTGGAGTGACATGATGTGTAGGATATGTATGTGGAAATGAGGTGGGAGTGATAAGATCAGGTTTGCCTTTTTTTTTTTTTTTTTTGGAAAGAGAAAGTTATTAAAGAACTGAAAGTGAAAACTTCAGGTCTGAAGTAGTTTCCTTTTTTAAAAAAATTTTTATTGGAGTATGGTTGATTTACAATGTGTTAGTTTCAAGCGTACAGCAAAGTGAATCAGTTACACATATACATATATCCACTCTTATTTTTTTATTTTATATTATTTTTGGCTGTGTTGGGTCTTCGTTGCTGTACGTGGGCTTTTCTCTAGTTGCAGTGAGTGGGGGCTACTCTTCGTTACGGTGCGCGGGCTTCTCATTGCGGTGGCTTCTCTTTTTTTTTTAATCAGTCATCAATTTTATACACATCAGTGTATACACGTCAATCCCAATCGCCCAATTCAGCACACCACCAGCAGTGGCTTCTCTTGTTGCGGAGCACGGGCTCCAGGCGCGGGCTTCAGTAGTTATGGCACACGGACTTAGTTGCTCCGCAGCATGTGGGATCTTCCCAGACCAGGATCAAACCCGTGTTCCCTGCATTGGCAGGCGGATTCTTAACCACTGTGCCACCAGGGAAGTCCTATCCACTCTTTTTTAGATTCTTTTCCCATATAGGTCATTATAGAGTATTGAGTAGAGTTCCCTGTGCTACAGTAGGTCCTTATTAGTTATCTATTTTATATATATCAATAGTAGTGTGTATATGTCAATCCCAATCTCCCAATTTACCCCCTCCCCAGGTTTTGCTTTTTAGATGCCTCTCCCAGGCTGAAGCGGGGAGCATAGCTTTGAGAGGAGTGAGACTGGAGGTTGGGAGAGCAGTGAGGAGGCTAGAGTACTGATTGAGGTGAGAGGTGCTGAGCATATCCTGAACCAGAATAATGGCGATGGTAGCTGAGCAAGGGAGACAGAGGTCCTTATGGGGAAACCTGTGAAGGAGTGATTTAAAAGAGCCTTACATATACACCTTCTTTAGCAAGGTGAGGCCCCAGGTAGCTGGAACCGATGGGGAGTTAGGTGTCAGTGTAGCGCCATTACAACCTGTGCTGCCCAGGACCTGCAGTGATCGGTCTGAAGGGGATGTTGGAAAGGATCAGTTACCTAAGGAATGAAGATGGCATGGCGTCTTTGCAGCAATGGCAGATGCTGAGCTGAGTTGCGGTTCCCTCCCACCCCCACCTACCTTTCACAGGCACATCTCACATGTCATTTGAGGAGCTGTTGGAATTGCAGAGCCAAGTGGGGACTAAGACGTACAAACAATTGGTAACTGGAAACAGCACTAAGAAGCAAAGTTCCAGACCACCTGTCCAAAAAGCATGTGTTGCAGATAAGCACAGGTGAGGAGCAAGGCCTGCCCCAGGAGTTGGAGGATAGCTGGTCCCTTGAGTAGGTGTCTGCTTTCTTGGGTGGCAGGTGGGAGGCCTTTGACAAGACTGGAGTTCCCTTGACCTGTTTAATTTCTCCATAGGCCTCTGGAAATGTCAGCCAAGGCCCGGGTGCCATTTTTGCGTCAAGTTGTTCCCATCAGTAAGAAGGTGAGGAGGAGGCAGTAAGCTCTTTCTCAGTGAAAGGAGACTGAACGGTTCTTTTATATTCTCTCTGTTTGCTCCAAAGGTAGCCCGGGACCCCCGCTTTGACGATCTGTCAGGGGAATATAATCCTGAGGTGTTTGATAAAACGTATCAATTCCTAAATGACATCCGAGCCAGAGAGAAAGATGTGAGTAACATGAGATTGGTCTGTGGGGATTCCGAGTGGTGAGACAAGAGCACAGGTCAGAGAGTCGGGCAGAGGGGAGCAGGGTGCGTCAATTTACTAGCTGTGTGATCACTGACAAGTTACTTAACCTCTTTTTGCTTCAGTTTCCTTATCACAGAAAGAGAATAATTTCTATCTCATAGTGTTTATGTGAGTTAACATATGCGAACCTCTTAGAATAATGCTTGGCACAGAGTTTCCCCTAACATTTACAGAATGCTAACTGTCATACTCATTTTCCAATGTGGAGCTTGTGAAAAAGCAGCTGAAGAAGCACCGTTCAGGGGAGGAGCGCGAGAAACTGCAGCAGCTGCTTCAGCAAATGGTGAGTAAGTCAGAATACGGGGGAGGGAGGTGAGAGCAGGTCGAGGCAGGAGGTGATTCACAGTCCCTACTATTCACCTGTCTCACCAATCTCATCTTTGCTCCTCAGGAGCAGCAAGAAATGGCACAGCAGGAACGGAAGCGGCAGCAGGAGCTGCACCTGGCCCTGAAGCAGGAGCGGCGGGCTCAGGCCCAGCAGGGCCATCGGCCATACTTCCTGAAGAAATGTGAGTGGGGCACAGCTATGACAGGCTAGTTACAGGAACAGGGGTTGGGTGGCCATAGAGGCAGGATACTGTGTTGGGGGTCCATGAGCTCCCTAAGGGAGGCATGAAGGCTGGATCCCATGGTAAGTTGGAGGAAAGTAGAAATAGTAGGGAGCTGTTGTTTGTAACCATTCTTGTATCCCTAATGACTGTGGGCAGGGAGTGTCGTTTTTATCTCTGTCTCACCCCCACATATGTGGGTAGGGCACAGAGAAGGAGCTCATAGTTGGTTGAATTGAGAAAGAGTAGAATCATAGAAGTCAGCTTGCTTACACACACCAGTGAACTCCAGATGAGCCACATATCCCTGCAAAGTGGTTGAGAATTACTGACCTGGAGAAAGGGAAAGAGGCGGGCTTCCTCCTTTGCTTACCGGCTTTCTTTCTACTTGTCTTCTAGCTGAGCAGCGCCAGTTGGTCCTAGCTGAGAAGTTCAAGGAGCTGAAACGAAGCAAGAAGCTAGAGAGCTTCTTGAGTCGAAAGAGGCGCCGAAATGCAGGCAAGGACAGAAGACATCTCCCTTTGAGCAAAGAGTAGTAAGGAGCTGTCCTCAGCTCTGCCACTGCCCCAGTGAGAAATGCATCTGTGGGGACACATTTGGGCTTGGCCCCTTCTGGTCTTTCCCATTCAAGGGCAAGGGTCACAGCTGCCTGGGAACCCGACTGGCTCAGAGATGACTAGAGGGCTCTTGGACTGCCTGAGGGCTGGACACGAAGAGCAGCTCAGCCTTCTGCCATTCCACACTTCTTCTGCTTGGGTCTGGGTCATCATGTCCTCAAGTCCTTCTCCCATTCTTGCCTTAAAGTAATGATTCTGGTATAGAAGGAAAAGGACTGGTGAGTGACCTTGAGGCCAGTTGAAGGCCATAGAGTCTGAGTGGCTCCCGGGACTGGGACTTTATGTAGGAGCCAGTTCATAAACACTCGTGTCACTCATCTTTTTATTCTGCTGCTTTTGTGGGTGGCCTAGAATTACCATTTCAGGGGCCACGTGTTGGGTGGGCAATAAACCTAATGCTCCTACAAAGTGGGAAGTCAGATCAGAGACCCTTCCTATTTAAACTGAACAGATGACACGATCATTCAAAGAGGGAACCAATCCCACAACTCATCTACTTAGCTTTGGTCTTGGATGCAAGGGGAGGTAGAAGGTGGGGTCAAAAATATGATAATATGTAAGCACAGCTGGCTCTCAGTACTGTTTGGGTGGAGAATTCATATTGCCTGTGTGGACTGGAAAATCCTCAAGCTGACAATTCAGTTTAAAGTGATCTCAGGTTGATAGTGCCTTCAGGCACCTGGCAGAAGCAAATGCATTCCTCTCTTGAGGATTGTACTTTAAACCCAGGCCTCAAGGAATTCCTTCAGATAAAATTTCAAGGAATCTAAGCTTACAGTGAAAACAAAGCAAACAAGGAAAAAAAAAACCCATAAGCAAGAGTCATTAGGAACAACAGGCAAGAGAATCAGACCAGCAAAGACTGAGATGTTAGAAGTATAAAATACAAAATATAAAATTTCTTACTTACGTTTAAAGAAAAGCTATGACTGATGAAAAAATATCAAAAAGCACCAGATTGATTAAAAAAAATTTTTTAATGAAAAATATACTATTTGAAGTTAGAAACTTTATGGTTAAGCTGCAAATTAGACACACCTAGAAGGAGAATGAACTGGAAGTAGATGTGAAGAAGTTACACAGATGGAGCCCAGAGACAGAAATGGAAACTGAGGAAAAGAGGTTAAACAACACGGAGGATAGAGTGAGGAGATGTGAGACAAATCAGAGTTCCAGAAGGAGAGAGTATGTTAAAGGGGATGAGAATTATAATTAATAATTTATAAACCCTAAGAATCAGGAACACCAGTTAATCACAGACGGTGGGGTTGGGGACCTAGATAAATCACAAAAAATACAGAACATTAGAAAGATTAACGTCTAAAAAGCAGCTATAGGGAATTCCCTGGCAGTCCAATGTTTAGGACCCAGCTTCCGCTGCAGGGGGCCCCCTGGTTGGGGAACTAAAATCCTGTGTGCTGTGTGGCGCAGCCAAAATAATAATAATTTAAAAAATAAAAAGCAGCTGTAAGGGAAAAGAAGAGGTAGAATTAGAAGCTAAGACATCTGTTATTGCTTGATGCTTCTGGGATGGGGGAAAAGATGTAGTTCTGATGACAGAAATGCATAAAATGCGCTTCTCCCAATGGTTGTTAGATGAGGGCTCTAGCTACCAGGATAGTTCGCCTGTCCCAGGGGGAGTGAAGGAGCCAGTGCTACAGGGTCCCCAGTGTCACGTGTGTCAAGCCTAGCTGAAAGCCAAAAGACCGATTCTGGCTGATAAAAGCAGAAATAGACTATTGAACTACTGGGCTCACAGAAACACTAAGAAGGCTGGAGAGAAGCTCCAAAAAAGGAGTGGGGGATAAAGTCAGAGCAGTTAAAAGCACTGTAAGTCCTACCTGGGAACCAGTGTTGACGTGAAGATGTCAGTGCCGACATCAAAGGTGCTCCACTTCCCCCTGCTCTGCTCTAGACTGAGGCATTCCTGGCAGAGGCATCGAGTCACCTGGCTGCAAAGGCGATGCTGGGAAAGCCAAGTGTCTGGTCTTTCATATGGTGGGAGGTGGGCCCTA
The DNA here is from genome assembly GCF_965194805.1 of Balaenoptera borealis. Lineage (NCBI taxonomy): Eukaryota > Metazoa > Chordata > Mammalia > Artiodactyla > Balaenopteridae > Balaenoptera > Balaenoptera borealis. The sequence goes on from NC_138869.1 coordinate 77,003,623, forward strand.
CCTTCTCCCTAGGTTTGTGGTAGGGAGTTTCTAAGCACAAGAAGGGGGTTCAGGTGAAGGGCAGTCAAGAAACCGTAATGTATGTCCACCACACAGCTGTATTGGTCCCCAAGCCTCCAAACTGCTACTTTTCCCCTTCAACGAGGAGCCAGAGGAGATGGAGAGCTCTGAGCTTCAGCTGTGGGTTGGTCTGGTTGGTTTTGGTTTTTATTGTTAACAGCTTTGTTGAGATATCATTCACATACCATACTATGTATCCGTTTAGTGTACAATTCAGTGGTTTTTAGTATATTCACAGAATTGTGTGACCATCACCACAATTTTGTAACATTTGTGACACCCCAAAAAGAAACCCCGTACCTTCTAGCAGTCACTCCTCAGTTCTTCCCAATCCCCCCAACTCTAGGCAACCACTAAACCACCTTCCGTCTCTAGATTTGCCAATTTGGGGACATTTCATATAAATGGGATCATTATGTGGTCCTTGGTGTGCAAACCAGCTAAAGGGATATAAGGAATTGAGGCTGTGAGGATGGTATCACAAGGGGATCAGGGAAGCAAACTTTGATCCCCTGAGTCAGCCAGGAAGTGTTTGCCCTTGTAGAGATGGAAGGTCCTGAGGGCAGGGAAGGAGGCTCAGATCTTTACTGGTGCTGGTGAGAGAAGGGCAATCAGGACTGCTCGCCTGGGTGGCTGGACCTGGGTACCAGATCAGGCAGATCAGAGTCAAAGTGGGGTTAGACTCTGTGTGGAGGACAGTGGGCAATGTAGGAGCTGGACTGCAGACAGGAATGTGCAGGGTTCTGGCGTCATGGCTGGTGCGCTCTTCCTTTAAGGACTGTTGGAGGTTTGTTCATTGCAGATGAGCAGGTGGGTACCTTGTGGGAGACTTTGGGGCAGGGTGACTGAGTGGGATGAATAAGGGGGTTGAGTGAACGCCATGGATGAGACTAGTGGTCTGGAGCTCAGCCCACACCAGAGCCCGTGGGGGCAGCAGCAGCCCAGGAGGTGGTAGTGGGAGAAAGTCCCATCTGGTCCCCGCATGTGGTGCATGCTGGCCTGGCTACTAGAGTCCGGGGGCTCTCTGGGTTTCTGTGGGAAAGGATAGGCTCATAAAGAGCATGAGAACCCAGAGAGGCAAAAGGTGCTGGCCCCACAGAGCTTGCTCAAAAAGGAGGACATGGCCTGGGCCAGTGAAAGACAGGCCATGATCTCTGGCACAAAGGTGGAGGAGCAACCAAGTGACAAAGTGCAGCAACCCCAGTGTGCCCACTGCTGCTCCAGCCTGCTGCCGCCTGTCTGTATGCTGCCTCAGAATAGCACGGACCAACAGGACGGTTCTGCTGTGAGAACCACGAACGGCACCATAGGGCCACCACAGTGCAAAGCAAGCAGGGGCCCGCTGTGTCCACACTTTGCTTTGCTGCCTCATCCTGGGCATCCTGACTCCCAAGCCCTGGCTGCTTTTCCCCTTACAGATTCTATTCCAAATATCAGTCCTGGGTGGCACCCAGTTCCCTCCGGCCTCTGTGCCCTCTCCCACCACCTGACTCTTCTGTAGCTTTCTCCTAGTCACCTAGTCATGGATTCAGGACGCCTGGGTCACTCCTTCCCTCCTGCGCTAAGAGCCCTGCCCAGACACACAGCTCCACCCCGCAGCACAGAGCAACGGGCCTGCCTCTGGAGCTAGCTGGGGTCCAGCTCTGGCGACAGTGTGCAGCTCTGCACAGCCAGAGGAGGGCAGAGGCAGGGGAGCAGAGAGGGGCAAAGAGGAGGAGCCCGTGGGAGCTGCAGATCCTTCTAGGTTGGCTTCTAACCCAGACCATAGAGGGTCCGTGGGGAACACATTAAGGTCCTGGGTGCCTGTAGTGGCCACAAGGGTCCTTTACCTCACAGTCCCCTTGTCAGCCTTACCTCGGGACGGCGCCGTGCACCACACTGCTGAGTGTGGTGGCCAGAAGAGGGACTTGGTGGCAAAGCCTTCACCGTGTCAAAGGCTCCCACACATCAGAGTCCCACAGTGACTGTCCAATTCCACAAACAAGTGAAATGGAGCCCTGCTGGATGATCTGCCGAAGTTGCAAGCCATCCAGCGCGTGGCAATATGGGCTTGAATCTCCACCCTGCCAAGGTGAAAGCACTTCTGACCACATACCCTCCGAGAAGACCCATCTCCGGAGTCCACTTAGTCCCCCGGCCAGGAGGGGGATGCTCAGTCACACCCGACTCCCTCTCCCCCTCTCCCCAGCCTGCCATCCTCACCCAAAGAGAGACTCCTGGCACAGCACAAGACTGCCTCAGAGCGGAGGGCTCTTCTCCCCTTTCAGCCAGGAAAGCCCCTGTCCCTGTCAGCTCCCTAGCAGTCGCCACACACGTCAAGTAATCAAACTGCTGCATTTTATTCTGTAGAAAGCGCCGCCCTACATAACCGTGAGCCCGTGTCCAGGGCTACCGGAAGGTAGAGAAGCTCTGGGTGCTTGTGCAGGAGGCATAGGGCACGCCCCGGGAGCGAATCTGCAGGGTGTGGAAGGTGAGGGGTGGGTTTGGGCCTGAGGAGCCGGGGTTCAGGGACTCGGTGTGAGGCTCCATCACAGTCACGGGGACAGCATAGGACACCATCTGGGGCCGGTCATCCTGGCGTCTCACTGTGCCCTTGCCCAGGAGGTGCAAGACACAGGAGAGGACATCAGCACTGCTGCAGGTGGACCCCCTGCCAAGGCTGCTGACCAAGCCCCTGGGAGGACATGGGCCCTTCTGCCAAGCCTCCAGCACCTGGTATGGAGCGGGGAGGGGAAACGATACGTCAGAGACGCCCAGCTTACCGCACCTCTAGCTCCCAGCCCCAGGACAGTGAAGCCATGAGGGGCACCCCAACCCCACTCCTCACCCACTACAGGCTCTACAGTGAGCCAGAAACTTCAAATGTGGATCCATCTCCTCCTGTGGACTGCCCCCTGCCCCCGGCAAAGCCTCCTCACCCAACGCCCACTCCCGCCTACCCGGCAGACAAGCTGGTCAATGTGCAGGCCCTCGTCCCCGTGGGCCTTGAGGATTCGGACAATGAGGCAGTTGAGAAGGTTCCGTCTCTTCTCCAAGTTCCGGCCCTCTTCGTCCTCAGCTTTCAGGTATGTCTGAGCTGGGATGAGCCACACGTTGCCCCTCCGAGGCCTGGGTTCCTCGCTACCATCTCGAATCTTGAGCACCCCTGAAATAAGCGCTGGTCACTTGTGGGGGGCCCTCGAGGAGGCTGGCCCCAGCTCAGGGCAGAGGCCCCGGGGCCCTAAGTACAGACCTCCTGGGGCATCCTTTGTCTCGTGAAGGTCCAGGGGGCCCCTTGAAGAGGTAAGAGGCCCAAATGCCTGATTCAGCACATCTGGAGAGAGCCCCGAGAGCGCCAGCAAACTCTCCACGGAGACCGCCTTAGGAAGAGGAGGGAAGCGTCAGGGCCTCCCCAGGAGGTGGAGCAGAGAGGGTGGAGGGAAGGAAAAGGAGGGACAGGTGGGAGAGCGCAGGGAGGCGTGAGGGGCTGGGCCACCTTCAGCTCGTTGAGATGCAGCAGCAGCCACATCTGCACGGTGGACACATGCAGCGTCTGGTCCCCAAACTGCAGTTCAGCCCGGCCCAGCCATGTCCACTGCAGTCGCCTCTGCGGGGCCTGCTCTAGGGCAGGGTAGCTCTGACCTGAGTGTCAGGGAGGAGGAGGGAGTCAGGGGGGCTGGTGAGGACGCACCATCGGTGGAGCTTTGTCCCCGTTAATCTCTGCAGAGTCTGGGGCCCAGTGTTTCTGGACACTGTGGTTCCTGGTCTGAGCTTCCAGAGCTCGGTCCTCTCTGTGTCTGCCTCCTGGGTAAGGGGAGCCCACCTGTGTCAGGCTGGCTGTGATCAGTGCCTTCGAGGAGTTCCCCAATTTTTAAGGGAGACAAAACCACGAAGTGAGGAAGGATTGGGGCTCTCATCAAACTAGAAATGTCTCCCCCAGTAGTGTAGGAGCTCCCTGAGGGCAGGGTCTAAGTCTCACCCCCCGCTCCTTTGTCGCTGCCCAGCCCAGGATCAGCCCCCACTGGGGAGCTTAGGTTACGATGACTGACCAGGAACGAGACACCCACCACTCTCTGGTGGTCTCAGGTGCCTCCTGCCTCCATCCTCCCCACCACCCACAAAGGGAGTCCTGGGTCTTATTTTAAAGACAGAAAAGACAACAGGCTGGGGATCTGGCACCTGTAGCCCCATCCCAAACCTAAGCTCCTGCCCTTTTCCTCAAATCTACTCCGTGAAGGCTGCCAGCCCCAGGGGCCACCCCCAAGCCCAGGTTCTTTCCCAGTGTCCCAGCCCCCAGTTCTCTCGGCCAGCTGCTCACTCTTGTTGTAGAAGTTGGAGTATCGGTTCAAGGTGCCCCTCAGGTAGGCAGGCAGGCAGGTTCTGGGGTTGAGCGTGTGGCAGATGGAGGCAGTGGGCCAGCAGCGTGGTGACAGGACGAGCACAGACACTTCTGGCATCGCCCCTTCATAGTAAAGGTCCTCGTTCTCATCCTCCTCCTCAGCCGCCTCCTCTCCCGCCCCGCCGGCCGCCGATGCTGCCCCAGCTTCCAGCTCAGCTTCCTCTCCGGTCCCTCTCTCGTGCCCCCTGCCACTGGCCTCGTGGCTCACCTGAAGACGACGGAACACAGGGCGCCCCAAAGCCAGCGGCTCCTCTGGTCTGCCCCATGCCTCTCTCTGTGCCTCCCACCCTCGCACTTGCTAATTCCCTTCCCCAGTGCCCACCTGTATTTTCTTCTCTGTGTCCTCCAGCTTCAGGAGTTCCTGATCAAGCCGCTGGAGCTGGTACACGTGGAACTGGCGCTGCAGCTCCTCCGAGGTGCTCAGGCTCCGCAACATCTGCTGGGGGAGGCGGTTGGGGAAGCAGGGGCCGATCTGCTCCAGCACGGCCCCCTCCAGCCAGCTCGAGCCCACGCTCAGGAGACGGTCCGCCATGTAGTGCCTGCAGCGCGCACAGCCCAGGCCGAGCCTCAGTGTGGGTGCTCGGCATGGCCCCCGCCGCCGCTCCGGGACTCCAGCCTGCCGGGACCCCGGCCTCCCAGCCCCGAGGGCTGGCCCTGCCCGTCATCCTGCCTCCCCCCACCTCCCACTCCCTTGGTCCACACTCACTGGTAGTAATGCTCGAAAGTGGTGGCAATCTCCAGGCCAGAGAAGATCAGGACGGTTTCCAGGCATCGCTGCAGTTGGGCCAGCATCTCCATCCCCCGGGCCCCACCGATCCGGCTGCCCTGGACCCGCTGGTCGATGTGCCGTGCAAACTGCTCGCTTACCTGGGAAGTGGGGAGAGCACAGGAAAACTATGAAGGAGAGAACGGAGGAGGTGAGTGGGAGCAGGGGGAGGGTCTGAGGAAGGAGATATGAATGGCCAGCAGGTTCATCAACTGGTCAGGGATTTTATAAAACTCTTATAAAATCATTAACTGTGTACGTTAACAATACTAAAATGGTGAAAACTGTTTTTTTCACATTTATCATGTCTAGAATCAATCAAACTAACAATAGTAACTCAATGCAAGGAGACACAAGCACACCTCAGAGATATGGCGGGTTTGCCATCATAATAAAGCAAGTCACGCAAATTTTCTGGTTTCCCAGCGCATACAAAAGGATGTTTACGTTATACCATAGTCTATTAAGTGTGCAATAGCATTATGCCTAAAAAACAGTGTACATACCTTAATTAAACAATACTTTATTGCTAAGAAATGCTGACCATCACCTGACAACACAGGGTTGCCACAAACCTTCAATTTGCAAAAAATGCATTATTTGTGAAGCACAGTAAAGCGAAGAGCAATAAAAGGAGGTATGCCTGTAAGTTATGTGCACAAAGATGGTCACACCACGTTGTTACAGCCATGCTTCTGGCTCCCACTTCGCTGTTCTCTGCTTACCAGGGCACTCAGCTTAATTGTCCATCTTCTCTAGCAGACTGTAAACTTTGAGGGAAGGGATTTCGTCTATCTTCAGCTCTTATCTCAGTGCCTGACACATTTTAAGTGCTTATTAAATATTTGTGGAATGATAGGAATGGTGGAGTAAATTATAGTATCGATATATCTATTGGATGGAATTTATACAAAAGTTTGAAGACAAACAGCAACACTGAAAATGGCTTTTCATGTAAGGGTCAAAAGAAAACAGAATAAAGCATTTTAGCTACTTGTGAGTAAACTATGTGAAATGAAGCACACAAGTAGAAGAAAGTATGCTGAGATATATTAGGATGGTACAAAGTGGGTCATTTCTTTCTTTTATCTTACCTTTTATTTTTTTGGAGGGGGGTGCTGTGGGCATGGCTTATGGGATCTTAGTTCCCCGACCAGGGATGGAACCTGGGCCCACAGCAGTGAAAGCGCAGAGTCCTAACCACTGGACCACCAGGGTATTCCTGTTTTTTTGAATTTTTGATAACATGGTTCTATATTAGTATTGTACATGCTCCTTGTTGAATGGGAATGGAAGGGTGGGCCATTCTGAGGAGGGAAAGGGAGAGTTTAGGGGGAGAGGCCCCAGGGGAGGAGAGGATGGGAGGCTTACGTGGGCAGCTCTGAGGAAAGGGAGCTTCAGCAGGGCACTGGCACAGCCGTTCTGCAGCGCCAGCAAGAAGGCTGCCCGTGGCCCAAACAGCTCGGAGCTTGACTTCTGCAGATTACTAAAGTGTTCACAGTAGCGGGGCACAAAGTCATCATCCCGCCAGTGTGAGGTCAGAAAACTGTTGACCTGGAAGGTGGGAAGGGGCGGCAGTGTGAAGGGCAACCCAACAAACCAACGGCACAGTTCTGCCCTCCCTCCCCGCCCCCCCTCCACCACTCCTGCCCACCTGCTCCTCCACCACTGCCCGCCAGCAGCGGGTCAGGTTTCTCATGATGCTGCTGGGAAGCCCCCGGGTGGCCAGGGAGCTCCAGTCATGGCTTCTGTTTCTGCCCTCTGTGGAGACAGGGGAAGGGGCAGAGGCAAGGCGGTGGCAGCCCTCAGCTCCTGGGTCCCCATTCGAGGGTGAGCCTGGGGTTCTTTCCTGACATTCTGCCACCCAAAATGATGCTCCCAGGTGGGGGTGACACAAACCAGAAGATGAACAGGCTGAGCATGCAGGGAGGGGAGACTGAGGAGGGAAAGACGCCTGTAGTATGTGAGTTGGGGGAGGGAAGGCCCCCAACCGAGCTCCCGCCTGAGCCCCCAGCACTCACTGGGCCGAGGAGCGGCCACCACTGGAGGGGCTGCCTCGCAGGGCTCCACGTGCACCAGCAGGTGGGTGAGGCGGCGCACCCGTGAGGAGAAAGCTGCTGCGCGGCTCTGCGGGTTGTGGGCAGCCTCCCGACACTCCAGGTACTGGTCCAGCAACCAGCCCAGCGGGCTGACACCATCCTCATCTGGAGGCAGGGGAAAAACAAGCCAAGGCAGGGCATGTCTCCAGGGCAGTGGGGAAGCTGGGCTGGACAGGAGTGCCAAGAAAGAGCAGCAGGACAGAACGATACGGCAAGGGAGGTAGCAAGGTCCCGCCTGACCATGTGGTGTCAGCTGGCAGCCAGGAGACACGGGAAACGAGGCGGCCCCTGGGCTGTGAAAAGGGGGCTTGGGGGTACTGAATGAACGCAGGTATCCAAAGGGCCAAGAGCATAACCCAGGTGGCTCTAGGTTAGAGCAAGAAGGGGCTGATGAGCAGGGCCGACCAACGGGACAGTAAAGGGGCCAAGGGCAGGGACAGTTACCGGGGGAGGTGATGTTCTGCACCAGGGGGCTGACCAGGGCCTCCCAGCAGGTCTTGCCCAGGGCTCGGGCAGCTTCACTGTCTGGGAGGAAGCGATCGGCAAAATTCTGCTCCTGACGTAGAGCCCCGTTGAGTCTGGGGAGAAGGGTGGGGAGGAAGGTGTTGGGGGCTGGAGGCCTAAGTGACTCCCGTGTCCACCAGCCCAAGATCGCCAGCTACCCCTCTCATGCACACAGGTACACACGCACTCACACACACCTAGAGCTCAGGGACAGGAGGCTCCTGCGGTCCTCCGCGATGTCTTGGCTCCAAGCCTGCGCCCTGACCATGTAGAAGAGGCGTGTGTGGCGACACAGCTGCTCCCGGAACACCGGCCAGAACGTGGGTTTGGGGCCCAGGACCTCTAATCCCCGAATGCGCGTGTCGATGCCGCCCTGCAACGTGCAAAGGCCCATTTCCACCGGCCCCATACCCTCCTCAGGAGGGGCTGGAGAGGCGGCCCAAGACCTGCAACAGTTACAGGCCGCAGAACCTCGTGCCCACGGCTGCCCCTCTCCCCCGGCCCCACCTGTTGGCAGCGCTTTATGCGGATCTGGATGACTGGCCAGAAGCGGTTCAGGTTCTCCAGGAGGACCACCCGGCTGGCAGAGGGCATCACGTTCACCTGGTGGCAAGGGGGTGGCAGGCAGAGAGCGCCGTCACGTGTGTGGATGGGAGTGCTGAAAGAACCCTAGTCTGCTCCCGTTGCCTGCTGTGTCCCTCCCTCCCCCAGCTCTGAGGTGTGCGGGGTCCTGACCGAGGGGTCCTAATGCCACCCTCACTGCTCAGGGCCTGATGCTGTCACACGGGCACAGGGATGGACTTCATCTACTACGGGGCTCAAAGCAGGGAGGAATATAGGCATTTAGGGGTCTGGGCAGGAGGGTGGATCCCATGAGGGGTGGCCTAATGGCACAGGGGTCCCTACCGAGTTGAGTTCCGTGTTAAGGGAGGTGGCGCTGTCGCCCCCGAACACCACCACCCTGGCCGGCATGTAGCTTGAGTCTTCGCCAGCCACCAGCAGAGCCAGCTGCCTGGGAGCGGGGCAGAGGGACCAATCGGAACCGGATCCAGTCGTGTCCTCACAGACACAGCCAAGGGGACGCTGGTCACCTTCAGGGGGATGTGGGTGCTTCCCCAAGACAAACGGCAGGGAAGTCACAGGACAGCGTGGGTGTGTGTCTAGGCACAGGCATGGAGCACGTTACCTGACGAGGACGCCCTGGTGCATGTGCAGGGTGATGTAGTGGGAGCCGGCACTGCCGCTGGACTCCCAGTAGGTCTTGGGGTTGCGGTCTGTCAGTTTGCTGGCCCGGTGCGGGTTGGAGGACACCTCCACCTTCTCCCAGCACTTGTCCTCCTTCACCTCCACGCTGGAGCCTGCGGGCAAGCGGGAAGGGGTGGCGGTCACAGCCCTGGCAGGTGTGGAGGGAAAACAGACTGAGGTGTGGGGACGCGGGGTGACGAGGGGACAGACACGAACCCTGGCACAGGTATCTGAGGAACACGTCAAAGAAGGGGATGTTGATGGGGCGGTGCGTTCGTCTGTGGTCTTCGATCTGGCCCAGCACCATCTGCAGCCCAGACATCAGAGAGAAGAGGTACGGGGAGGGGGCAGGGACATGGAAACACACGTGGAGGAAAAACCCCAGCAGCAGCGGGACTAACTCCGTAACACTGGCAGAGCAGGACCAGCTGGGAAAGCGGGGCCAGGAACAAACGGCCCCAGATTCCCTAGATTCACCTGCCTTCCAACTTCAGGAACACACCCCCTTCCCCTGCCACTGCTTGGGTTTCATACGCTTACCCAGCTGTGAACCCAAAGGCTTCCCCCTGCCCTTCCTCCTGACCTGGATACAGCCTCCTAGGATGTTGGTGGTGAGTTTCCGGTAGAGGTGGGCATGCTTCTCACACTTGAACACCATGTCCCGCAGCTCCTGAGCCAGCTCCAGCTTTCCCAGGTGCTTTTCCAGGGCTTTGGAGATGGCATCTCGGGCTCCCAGCTGATTCAGCACCACGGCATAGTCCCTGCTCACCGAGGCCAGGTGGTGCAGAAAGAGGATCAGCTCCTGGAGCACCTGGGAAGGAGGCAGGGGGAGGTGAATAAAGGGGACAGACCACAAGCATCTTCAGTAGTACTGACTACACACCTACTGTGTGCTGGGTGCCAGGGCTACTGCAGTTAACAGAGTGAGGAAGTAAAAAGACAAGGATGAGGAGACACGAGGGCTCGGTGGAATTAGAGAACCAAACAAACCGCAATGGAAAAGCCAAGAGGTGCCCTGGACCCTGGGGTTCTTGACTACTGATTACACTGGCAATAGGCGCAGGGGGCATCCCGGTGGTTTCTTTTCAGGCCCAGATGTCCCAAGAACCAGCTGTGGGGCTGTGTTATGAGATGCTCAGCCCCCAAGCACAGACACCTGACGGCAAAGAGGGGGCCGAGAAGGACCAGATATATATGTGGACACTCAGTAAGCCCACCACAGAGCTAAAATCTGGGTAGCCGCCAAAGGTGTGTGCTGCAGACACCCGCTGCCTCCATGACCCTAGTTCTCTGACCGCTTCCCAAGTCTTCTGTGCCCAGGAGCGCTCTGTGGCAGGGGACTCTGGGATGTGATGGTCCCCTCTGCCTCCTTCACCCCTCTTCCCTTCACAGGCCCAGCCAAACAGGAGCCACTGAGGCTCTTAATGTAATATAGATATCCTTTATGTAACAAAGGAGATGGCAAATAGGATCACACATTTGGGTTATATTTGCATAATGAAACACAGAAAAGATACATAAATTAATACAAATGGTTACCAATAAGGGGCATGTGGGTGGCATTGGGAGGACAGGGACTCAGGTGGGAGTGAGAATTTTGTTTCTACCTTGTTATATTGTTTTGATTTGTGAACTGTGTGAACGTACGACCTATTTTTAAAAATACAATTCAATTTTAAAAACGAAACCCAAACCAAGAGCACAAAGGCTCCATGGTGCCCTCTCGAGCCGCGCCCAGGGGGTCTGCCTTGCCAGAAGCTGCCTGGCGTCCTCCCCCTCTCAGCATCTCCCCAGGGCAGGGCAGGGGTACCTCTCGGTCAGTGTCTGGGGACCGCAGGCAGGCCATGCAGGCGTCCATGGCCTCATGCCAGGGGAGCAGCAATGCCTCGGGAAAGTCCACCAGCCGCATCAGGATTCTGGGGAGCAGGGGGCAGGAGGAGAGAGATATGCAGCCAGCCTCAGAGACCCCTCTGCCCAGCCCCGCTGCTCACCACCCCCTCACCTCAGAACGGCCAGGTGCAGGGCCTTGTTGGCCACGGGAGTATCGAGGCTCCGCATCAGCGTGAGGAAGGGCTGGGGCTGCCGCTGCAGTTGCAGCAGGAGTGGCTTGACCTCGCTTTCCCGGGGCCCCTCTGAGCTGAGGGCTCGCTCCAGATCCAGGAAGATTTTCCCAGCCAGACCGTAACCCTCCACCAGACGCTGCAGGGGAGTGTTGGGCCACTGAGTCGGGGCTTCTTTTGCTACAAGAAAGGAGAAGTCACAAGAGTTGGCCATTGTTTGTGACGTGAAGGATCAGAAAAGGAGAGACATTCGTAACTCTCAACTCTTGTTTCCTCATTTCTCCTAAAAATATTTTTAATTTTTTTCCCCCTAAACGCTAGGTTTTGGGGATCTCATAGCATCTCTTAATGTACTTTTAAGACAGCTTCATGACAAACTTTTTATTTTGTATTCTTAAAATAGCAAAGGAGCTTCCTATCTGCAAATAGCAGAGCATTTCCCTATATCTGGAAGCATGCAATAATCTGTTTCTCTCTACAATAGAAAAAATTCAATGTGAGGGCTTTCAAGGCTTCAAATTTCTTGCAATGTTCTAACTTGACACTCTCCTTCATACTTTGGAGGGAGGACAATGTCTGCTTCTCCATTCACTGCTCATCTCGAAATTTCAGATTCTTCCTAAAGTGCCATCTTTTCCAGAGAGGATTGCACAAAAACCAGCACAGACATCCCTCCCGGGCTAATGCCCTCCCAGAGGCCAGTGTGCAGAGCTGCTGTCTGTTTGGCACCCCACCTTCCACTGTGGCTGCGTCTGCTGATTCCTGAGGCTGGGCCTGGGCTTCCAGCAGGGATGGGTAGGCCAGCTGCCCTGCCAGGGCCTCGGGCCCGTATTTCCTGTAGACACGGCAGTTGAGCAGGTCCCTGAGAGTGCTGTCATCGAGTCGCTGTGGCAGAGCCAGCAGCAGGTCCTGGGCCAACTCCATGGGCACGGCCAGCTCAGCCAGGATCTCGTCATCCAGAATCTGTCATCGGGGAGAAGCTCTCACTGCAGGCAGCTCTGTTGGTGCAGAGGCTCCAGAGGCACTTGCCAGGGGACAGGAGTTCTGCATACGCCTTCTCCACCCCAAATCTCTCATGGGGGCTCCTCCCAAACAGCTCGCCAACATCTCCAAACATCCTAGACCCCTCCCCTGCAGCCCTTATGCTATCACCCTCCACTTCCCGTCCCGAGCCTTCCAAATGCTCTATCACAGTCCAGCCCTCCAACCTCTGTGTGTCTCTGGGCGGCTCTACCTCCCCATCCAGGTTCTCCTGGAGGATCTGGAGAACCTCCTGATGGTCAGGTCCATCCAGCTTCTTGATGAAGAAGAGGAGCTCCCACCACTCGGCCTGGCTCAGGTGTTCACTCTCCTCAGCGTCCTCATCCTCAGGCAGCACGTAGGGCACGGTGTAGAGCTCTGCCATGGGCTTCCACCGCCAGGAGGGCAGGGCTGTGGAAATGAGAGGGGCACAGGGACGTCACTGCCCGCCCAGCCAGACCACCGCTCCTCTGCTCAGAGCTGATCCCTGCTTCCCCTCTGGGCTCACCTACACCTACAGCTCCACTGACCGCTGCCCCCTGGTACTCATCAGCCTCAACCACATCCTCGATGTCTTCTTCAAAGCCCAGAATCTCCAACATGTGCCAGTGTACCCAATAGGTGCGGCCTGTCGACTCCCACAACACCTGGGGCATATGGGAAAAAAGAGAGGGAAGGGGAAGAGAGCTCACCTAATGACCGGCTGTGGCCCAATGATGAGGACACACAGCCCTCACAGCCCTCAGGCTGACCACCTGGCCAGGTTTGGAAAAACCTCTAAAGAACAAAACCTGTGGTATATGGAGAACACGTACACGCACACAAAGGATGCCTTCCCCAAATGAGAACAGGCTCTCTCCTCTCACCTATCCTTGGTGGCTTATGCCCCCACACTTCCTCCTGGCCTTAACCACACTGCATTCCTGAACTTGACCTTTGGGATGGTCTTGCTGTATCAGTCTTCTTCCTGGGAGTGAGTCCTCCTGACCTCAGAGTCTCCTAAAGGCAGATTTTCTCAGCCCTCCAAACGGCCCCCCTCTCAATTGCTGACCCCCTTTTACCATACCCAGCTTACTGAGGGTTTTCGCTTTGAATGGCCTGCCAGAGGCCCCAGCTTGAAGCCCCAGCTATGCCCCACCCAAGACAGACCCCCAACGGCGGCCCGCCACCGCGCTCTTGCTCACCTGCACAGGGGGCACGCCATTGTTGCTCTGCCGGAACTCGCCCTCGTCCCCGGCACTGATCTCCTCGTAATCGTCCAGCATCCGCACTCGCATCCCCGGCTGCAGTGCGTCCCGCACGTACAAGGCGTAGGTATTGCCACTTGCGAACTCAGAGCGAGGGCGAAACCGCCTTGACCTCCTAAGGGAGGGCAGGGCCTGGGCGGGTGGGTGCCCTGGGCCTGCATCTGCCAGCTGGGGCTGGAAGATGGAACAGGAGGGCCGTGCCGAGGGCCCCTGTCTGCTCGAGGCCCAGTCCCAGCGCATGGCCTGTACCAGCTCCGAGATCAGGGTGCCCATGGCCATGCTGAACTCCAGCTCCAGCCGACCCCTCTCCCCACTCAACTCCTCGGGAGTGGAGCTCTGGGCTCCTGGTTCCACAGCACTGTCATTCAACTGATCCAGGAGGGAGGCGACGTGCAAATAGCGCTTCACCAGGGAGAAGAGCAGCCTTCCTGGGACCTGTAGGACACAATCTTTGGCCTATGTCCCCCTTGCTCCAGCTTTAGTGCCTCTCTCCACACTGTCCTCTGTGGACAGGTGCAAAGGCCTGATCCCCAGATTTTGTCCACAGCTCCCTCCCAACACTCCCCACAGAATACCTGTGGCAGCTGAATGCCCTCGAAAGACATGGGATGTTCAGAGAGCGTGGCCTGTGCAAACAGTGCCAGCAGAGCACAGCGGCTGTCAAAATCCAGGTGTTTCTCAATGGCCTCCTGCTGGCTCAGTGACAGAAGGATCTGGGTCCGGGTCCCTGTAACCCACACCCCCATCAGTAACGGCTCCCTAACCTTGCCCTTCCCAGGCATCTCTCTTAGATGCTCTACTCTCTCACTCCTTTTGCTGCCACACACTAAGAATGACATGATTTGCTGATTTGCTTCAAAAGCCAAAACTTACTATCTTATCCTATGCTATCACTGTCTCATGTGCAATAATCTAATAGTCTAAACTCTTCCTCTGCATAGAAAGACAGTTAATAGGAAGTTCTTGAGGATTCAGTCTCCCCTTTCTGCCGAGATGCCCACACTCACCTTCCCGCCTCCTTTTCTTCCAATCCTAAGACAAGGGCAACAGAATCATTTACGTACTGATGAGATCAGTGGCTTCTGTCACAGGGACCTGTGAGACGCTAAGCTGACCCAGTCCCTCTCCTGCTCCCCTTTCCTCCCCACACTGCCCCTCACCAGCATCATGGGAAGCCAGGGCTTGTATCATCCGGCCTGCGCTCCAGCGAATTTGATAATCGGGACTACTGAGCATGTGCATGAGCAAGTCCAGGACCCTTGGGTCTTTGAAGACCCCCGTGAGGGGCTCAATGCTTGCGTAGGCGCTGAGCACATGGACAGTGTGAAGCAGAGGGGCGGGAGGGATGGTGCCCTCACATTCCTCCAGCTGCCGAAGGGCCCTCTGAATCAGAGACTTCACATCGGTTTCCATCTCCCCCAGCACAGATTTGTCCAGGGCTCCAGCCTCCCCTGCTGTCTCCTGGGAGGGCCCGATGACCTGGCCATCTTCGCCCAGCATCTTGTGGCAGTTGGCATAGATTTCGTCATTGGACATCCACAGCAGGATGTGCTCAGCCTTGCAGTCCACTTGGTTAGAACTGCCTTCCCCGTCATCCCCACGCCGGAGGATGAGCCAGCGGATCTGGTACTCAGGATGCCCATCATGGCCCACTCGCTGGCGTATCAGCTCATCAGGATAGGCGTGCAAGCCGGGCCCCAGGGGCACCCTGAATTCCCTGTAGCGGAGCTCCCCCACCATCCTGGCACCTGGCAACATAAGGAAAAGAGAATAGGCAAGCTAGAGTGAGAGGGGAGGTCAGAAAATCAAGGACACCCAGAAGTTGGGACAGCAAATGTGGCAACAGCTGTCGGGCTGGGTGGGGTAAAGCAGGGCCCAGGAGTTGCCTGCTGCAGGCTGGGTGGGGCCAGGCCTAAGCAGAGGAACACTGGGGTGTTTGTTCTGAAGGAACTCAAAATTTGGGGGCTAAAAGGAGGGTCCGAGGCCCTGCGTGCAGCATGGAGCGAGCTGGTTTGGAGCAGAGGAAAGGGGACAGTGGAGGCAGGGCAGCCTTAGAATTAAAGTGAATCCCAGGGCCCTGGGACAGGCGGCAGCAGACCTGAGAAGGGTGTATGCGAAGCCCAGAGGGGTGTGTGTTTTGGGGAGTTGGGGATCGAGACCCCGAGTGAGTATGGGAAGGGGTGCTAGCTCCAATGATTGAAGCATCAGAGAGTGAGTCTGCAGGGGCAAAAGACCCAGAGACCTGGTGGTGGAGTGAGGGCGCAGGGCGCGACGGGCTGGGAGAAGGGGCTGGTAGGCTGGAGGCGCCGGAGATTGGAGGCGCTTAAGCAGCAAGGCCAATGGGGGCGGCGTGAGGCTCCGAACAGGGTGCACAGGAGACCCGATGGGTGAGGGGCGCGAGGCTTGTAGGACCGGGGTCGAAGACCGGAGAAGCCAGGGGCGCGCGGCAAGGTGCGGGGGAGGGGGCTAGGCCAGATAAACAAGAATCCCGAGGCGCGGCAGAATCGGGGGCGCGAGGCCCGGTGGACGAGTGGGCGGAGGAAAACCCGGGCTCGGGGCGGGGGGCCGCGGCGGGGCTGTGGCCACCTCAGAAGTCGATGGGGGTCCCGGCGTGAGGCCTGTCCTTCGCCGAGCTAAGGACGCGGCGCAGACTATGGCGGCGGCGCTGACGGAGATTTGGGCCCCGCCTGGGCCCCCCGAAGGGGTCGAGGCGGAGAGGCGAAAGGGGGCGTGTTTCCGCAGGACAGGCGGCCGCAGGGGGCGTGGCGCGCGGGATCGAACGCCCTGGGGGCGTGGCGCTGTCTGCTCCCGGCCTGCGCGCAGGTCTGCGGCCTCCGGGGCCTGGCAGGGCGGGGCCTGTCCCCAACCAGCGGCGCCGCCCGCCTAGCGCTGGGGGCCCGTCGCCCGCCCGGAGCCGCCGCTCATTTCCGCCAGGCCAAGCGGAAAGCTAGGGGCCCTGCGAGAGCGCCGGGGCGGAGCCGCCGGTGCCACCTCGGCGACGCGCGGCACCTCCTCCTCCGCCCTTTCCTTTTCCTTTTCATCCCCCTCCTCCTGTCACCGGAAGCGCCTTCCCCGCTTCCCAAAGTCAGAATTGGAAAAGACTTTGGAGGTCATTTATTCCCCCCTCCTCCATTACACATAAAGGCGCGGAGCAACGAGGGGGAGTGGGGGGGCGACTGGAAATGAGAGGGGAACGGCCCGTTTTTGCCCCATACTTTTCTTTTCTTTCTCCTCCCGCCAACGGTTGTTTGCTTCTGTCCCCGCGGCCCCCCCCATCCAGTAAGTACCTCCTCCCTTAAAAAAAACCCAGAAACAGATAAAAATGGGGGCCATTTTATTAGAGTCCAGGGATATCAGCTTTGGGCAGCAGCTGAGGGCAGCTTCACGTAACTCTTCATGGGGGGCAGTGGCCGGATCTTTCGGCCAGCCCAGCCCCCCTTGCGGTGCCATCGCCCACTGTTGGGCCTCTTTCCCAGCCAGCGGTTCCGCCCGGCCTTGCCGATGACCCGTTTGTTATGATCAACGTTGGATACTCGGCCCACTGTTGCTATGCACGTTTCCAGCACCTGACAGAGAAAGCAGATGGAGACGAATGCACCATGGGGGGAAAGAGCCTGACATTGTTGAGGGCATGGACTCTTGGGAGACTTCTTAACACTCAAGGAGAGAAGGGAGAGGAGAGGGGGAAAGCACAACATAATTGAACCTGAGTGCAGGTCCTACAGTAGTTGAAAACAAAAGGCACTGTTCCCTACTCCATCATGGTGCCAGCCTGAAAAGGCACGCCTAGTCACAAGGCAGAAAAGGACAGACCCAGCTCGAGGCAGTTCTCAACATAAAACACCTGGGAGCTATCCTGCACAGGTTAGGTACATTCCAAAAATTCCTCCCTCGCTGATCCCTCGAACCTGCACCCCACACACACACCTGCATCTGCCTCTTAGAGGGCAGCTGGATGATGGCTGTCCCATTCACCTTCCGTAGCAGCACACCACAGGTCCCTGGGAAAGGGAGAAACAGCTTTGCGACCCTCCACAGAGCAGGAGGTGGAGGGCAGATTTCCAAGGGACCACACTCCACACGCTTTGAGGAGGAGAAACACTGAAGCGGGATGCATGTAAGGTTTTAGGTCAAAACACAAGCACCTCTTCAGCCTTGTTTTTCCTTCTTTTCCTCTGCCAGTGGACCAGATGTGGGCCCATGGGTTCAGGGAGTTGCAACCTCAGGTCCCCCTTGGCCTTCCAAACTGTAAGATCCCAAGCAGCTCCTTTCTTCATACCTGCAGCTCGGATATACTGGGCCCCCCGGCCTGGCTCACTCTCCACATTGTTGATGAGGGTCCCCACTGGCAAGGCCCCAAGAGGGTGTGCATCCCCTTCCCGAGCAGCAACTAAAAGACAGTATTTCATCAGCACCAGAACCCTTGCAGCCTCCCAGCCCACACACATCTGGCGGCCATCTCTCACCTGCCATTCGGCCTATGTGGTCAGAGTTCAGGATTGTATCTCCAGCTTGCATGTTTTCTGTGGCAATGATCCAGCGTTTCCGGTTGCCCCCAGCAACCAGAGCTATGTCTGCTGACCTGTTCAGAGTGAGGCACAGGTAAGCAGACCATCTAGGCAGCCTCACATCTCCTGAAAAGCCACAGAGTAGTCATTCAGCCATACCACCACCTCACATCCCAAACTTGCCTACAGGGATCATAGCGGACAGTGATGACCTTCTCCTCAAAGGGTCCTGGCTTGGATTCCTGCTCGGGCCGGAACCTCAGAAAGTCAATCATTCGATAACGTTGCTTGTGGCCCCCACCGATACCGTGCACTTGGATTCGGCCTGTGGTCAGGACAGTGCAGGGACATGACCCTGGTCAGACGAGTCAGTTCCCAGCATTGAGAACAGACCCATCCTAGGCAGAGAGCAGCGCTCCCCAACATTATGACACAAGCAGAAAATGATAAAAATTTGCACAGCACAATGGGGGTGAGGGTGAACACCTACATGGAGCTTGGTAAAAACATAATTATGATATTGAAATTGTATAGAACATCCAGATAAAATCTCTACAAATTACTGAATTCAGTAAGTTTACTGAGAGCCATGTAACTTGTGTTCAATTTCAACTATTGTCAATTTTTGAAGGGTGTGAAGAGGAATGTCATATAACTTCCTGAGTACGTCCAGTTTTCTTCAACTACCTAGATTATCTTTAGGAGCACAGACCACTTGTTTGTTGCTTTGTATTCTACTCTCTCACTCTTACACACATACTACATGCAGAAGGAGTCCAATAAATGCTTTTTAATTACATTCCTCTGCCTGTATCAAAATACAGGCCTAGGATCCTACCATGTTTTTGCCCTTTACTGCTGAAATCTTCTTGTCCTTGCTCCCACCTGTGTGGTTTCGGCCCCCGGACTTCCTCATCTTCACTGGCATAACGGTATACTTGGTACGACTCTTCCAGGACACAAACTTAGCACTAAGGGCCACAGAGGTAAGGACTGGGCGGCAGGGAAGCAACATCGAGGGAGAGGGCAGCGGAAGGAGG
This sequence comes from Balaenoptera borealis, assembly GCF_965194805.1. Classification (NCBI taxonomy): domain Eukaryota; kingdom Metazoa; phylum Chordata; class Mammalia; order Artiodactyla; family Balaenopteridae; genus Balaenoptera; species Balaenoptera borealis. The sequence goes on from NC_138869.1 coordinate 77,022,550, forward strand.
ACATTGTTTGTCACCTAGAGATAAACAGAAATCTCTTTCACTTGAAAGCTAATTGAAAGAAAAGCTTCACAGAACCAAGGGAGAGGGCACAAAGTTTAGCTTGTAACCTCCTTCCTCCTGGAAGTCCCAGACCAGCTATCCAAAAACTCCACCCATCACAGCTTGCACAAATACCAGTTCGGAATGTTTATCCAGGTGTATGTGTGTTGATTACCTCTCCTCATCTGATCCTCTCACCTCTGAAGTATTTCTTCAATGGAATGTTCTCCCCTTGGTGCATCTTCTTCCAAATTTGGCTCAAAACTCTCCTTCTCCAAGAAACTTTTCCTTCCCTAAACAACTCCCTTCTCCAGGGCTGGTAACTTCCATACACCCATGTACCACCATTGGCATCAGCACCTTTTGCCCATTTTGCTGCATGTTTCTGAGAGTTTTTCAGATATGAATGGAGGGGAGAGATCATTTATGTCTTGTTCCCTGCTGAATTCCCAGCACTTCACAAAGTAGGCTGGTTTGGTTTTGAATTTTAAGTATGCATCTGCCAAACTCTACCATAAGTCTGAAAGGTCCAGGGGAGGTAAGACTTAACTTCTCTTTTCTGTAACTCACCAGTCGCCCACTAGGAACCTTGAGATATCTTCATGTTAGGCTCCTATTCTTGGTATCTTGCCCTGAATTCTCTAATCTCAGTAGTAACTCATCCTTAATGGTTATAATAATGGTTAAGAGCCCAGGCTTTGAAGCCAGATTACCTAGCTCCAATGGTTGGTGTATGACCTTCGACTACTTATGTTTTCTCATATGTAAAATGGGAATATAATAACTAATTTATAAAGTGATTAAAAGGAATTCATTTATTTAAAACGTCTATTACTTATGCTTGGCTTATGAGAGACAATAAATGTTAGTTATTATTGAAACCTGTACATTTGTCTGTAAAGCACTTTCACCTCCAGTATCTTGTCTGAGGAATCCAAGGACCCTGTGAGATAGCAACACTTACAGAGGAGAAAGCTGAGGCTGAGAGTGACTTATCCAAGGTCACAGGCCGGCGTGACTCCTAACCAGACTCGCATCCCCCACCTCGCTTCTCCTGGAGCCCCCTCTCCGGCTGCCCGAACGGAAACAGCCACATTCCCGGGTAAGGTCGATTACCTGGGCGGCCAGGAGCAGGCTTGGGCCGGGGACGGCGGCAATCCGGGGCTTCAGGCTCAGAGAGCCAAGAGCGCGGGTCAGTGCCCGCAAGGCCATGAGTTGGGCCAGGCTCGACTGGGCTCAGCACGCCACCATTACCTTTAGCCAGGCCGCCTGGTGCTACTGGATGACGCTAACAGGTACCCGTTCCGTCGCTCCTTCATGACGTAGAAAGAGGCGGTCAGAGAACCCGAGACAAAGCGGGACACACACCTCTTATGCTCCCTGCTCGTGGTAGAGCCAATCCCCGGGTGGCTCTTAGGTCGCGTGACTGTGGAACAGGCCCCGCCCCTTGGAGCCGTCAAAACAATTGCCTCGAGCGGCAGCCATGATGGATTTAAAGGCGCAGTACCGGCAAGAGCGGCAGCCAGACCGACGGACTGCGGGTGAGTCTTTGAGGGTACCTCTGGGGCTAAGAGTTGAAGTCCCGCTACCTCTTTCCTGCACTCCCAGACAAACGAACAAATGAGCCCCTCCGACCGAACTTACACAACTCCAGTCAGCCTTAAAAACTCCACCCCTCCCCGCGATTCTTCCCGCCCCTCGGCGTCCAGACAGAGGGACAGACGGCCTGCCCCGCCCCCTGCGCTACAGACTGACTCAGTGACCTCGGGATTGTCAGGCCCGGGTCCTCGTCCGTGACGCGGACCTCGGCCGTCCACCCGCACCACCTCCCGTCACCCCTGCCCATCTCACTCTATCCCCACCCTGGGCCTCAGGGCAGGTCGACAGCCTGGGACACTTCTCCACCGCATTCCCAGGCCCGGGAGACCAGCTCCCAGCGCCGCGTTTCCCTGTGATCCCGCAGCCGCTCAGAAGACTTGCCATTCTTCCCTGCATCATCGGGCGTCTGGGAGGCACCCTAAGGTGACTCCTCTCAGAGACAGTTAGTATGTGATCGTGATAGACACAAAACCATAGAAATGACTGGGCTAGGAGTGACCAGGTCTTCCTCCTCACCCTTTCCCAGGCACGCCCCTTGCCGCAGGTCTCAGATCAAATCTCACTCCCTTCTTGGGAGAAAATAGCTCCCCAGGCTTGGGGTGGGAGGTTGGCTTGGGGAAGGAGGAGGGACATTGGTCGTCTTTGAAGACCTGTAGGCAGGGGAGGGAGGGCGTTTGTCCTGGGTGGGGCTCCATGCCAGGTCCTCTGGGTGGCTGTGAAGTGGTGAGAGAAGGGGTGGGAACTCTGGGCTTCTGGACTTTGGGCAGGGCAGATCCTTCTGAGTTCCTGGCTGTTTGAACAGAGTTTCTTCTGAGCTCCCACCTGAACACCACAACCAAGGGCTATATACAGGTAAGAAAACTTCAAAGATGAGAAACAAGGCCCTTTTGAGGAAGCAGGAAGACAGCCTGAGACCTGGGGTTTCAGGCTAGTGGGGAAAGAGGCAGAGCTGACCAGGTTTGGAGATGCTAGGCTTAGTTAGCCCCATGGGTGACGCAACCTGAAGACTTTGAGCCTCTAGGCCCCTCTTATCTGGGTCTTGTGATGAAGGCTCCTCTCTTTTTCTGTCCCTCTCTTTCTTGGTTTAACTTTGAAACCTATTCCTTCCCCTGTTTTGAAAACTTTGCACTATTTTCTGCATACCTCTGGTCTGCTTTAACTCCATTCCCTTTGCAGCTCTCTCGGACACCCTCTGTGTTCCCTATAGTGCTGTCTTTCCTGATTCCTTTTGCTAACCCAAGCTCTCTCTCCAGCTCCTTTTCTATTGTGTTCCTTAGTTCTAAATCCCTCTGCTACTTCTCAGCACCTTTGTTCTTTCTACAGTTTTTCATTCACGTCAATTTGCCTCCCTCTCTCTGTCTCATGACCTTAGCTTTGTGTCTGGTGTCATCACAGGCTACCCCCCCACTGGTCACTCTCTCTCTCCAATTAAACCACAGGGTCCCCCCCCTACTGGTTCTCGTCCCTTCATTTGGATCCCTCCCGCCCAAGGCGCTCAGCCACTCTTTCCAATCTTTACCCCGCCTGAGCTCTGTTGTTTCTCTGTAGCCCAGGCAAGGTCCCCCAGCCAGGATGTCGGGCCTGGTATTGGGACAGCGGGATGAGCCTGCAGGGCACCGGCTCAGCCAGGAGGAGATCCTGGGGAGCACTCGTCTGGTGAGCCAAGGGCTGGAGGCCCTCCACAGTGAACACCAGGCTGTGCTGCAAAGCCTCTCCCAAACCATCGAGTGTCTGCAGCAGGGAGGCCATGAAGAAGGGCTGGTGCATGAGAAGGCCCGGCAGCTGCGCCGTTCCATGGAAAACATCGAGCTGGGGCTGAGTGAGGCCCAGGTGAGGGGGAGGAGGTGGTGCCAAGTGGCCCAGGGTAGATGGAGGAGCAGTTGTCTGATTAGGGCTTTGAGGTCACTTGGGATCCCCTTGTCCTAATTGCTTGCATTCATTCACCCAGTAAATATGTATTAAGCCTCTACCATGTGCTAGGCACTACTCTCCTGGACACTAGAGACACATCACTGAACAAGAACAGCCATAAACCTTGCCATCTTGGAGCTTACATTCTAGCTGGGGGAGGCAGACAATACACGAATAAATAAGTGATTCAGTATGCCGCAATGATAACTGTTAAGGATGAAAGGATAAAAATAAAGCAAGGAAGGGGACTGGGGCGTATGGGGAGAGGATACAGTTTGAGATAGGGTGGTCAATAAAAGCCTCATTGAAAAGGCGCCATTTGAGCAAAGATTTGAAGATGAGGGAATGAGTCATACAGTAAACGGGGGAAGAGCATCCTAAACAGAGTGGACAGCAAGTGCAAAGGCCCCGACCTGGAGCCTTCCCGATGAGTTCACTGAGGGGCCAGTGTGGCTACAGGACAGTGAATGAGGACAAGCAAAATAGAAAATGAAGTTGGAGAGGTGGTGGAGGCAGGGGACAGATCCTGTGATACCGTAGGCCCTCGTAAGGACTTGGCTTCTACTTTGAGTGAGACGGAAGCTATTGGAATGTTTTGAGTGGAGAAGTGATGTGGTTTAACATTTTAAAAGGATCATTTGGCTGCAGAGTTGAGACCAGACTCTAGGGGAACAAGGGCAGAAACAGGGAGGCCAGTGAGGAGGCAATTCTCATAATCCAGGTGGGACTTGATGGTGGCTTGGCCCAGGGCGGTAGCTCTAGAGGTGGTGAGAAATTGGATTCAGGGTATGTTTTGAAGGTAGAGTCATCACTACCCAACCCTTCCTCCTGGCCCCTGCCAGTCTTGCCGGCTTCTCTCCCGCCTATCCCTCAACACTCCTATCCAGAGCCCAGCGCTCACAGGATTGCCCACCTAGGTGATGCTGGCTTTGGCCAACCACCTGAGCACAGTGGAGTCGGAGAAACAGAAGCTGCGGGCTCAGGTCCGGCGGCTGTGCCAGGAGAACCAGTGGCTCCGGGACGAGCTGGCAGGCACCCAGCAGCGGCTGCAGCGCAGCGAACAGGCCGTGGCTCAGCTGGAGGAGGAAAAGAAGCACCTAGAGTTCCTGGGACAGCTGCGTCAGTATGACGAGGATGGGCACACCGCGGTGAGCATGTGCAGGCGAGGCTGGCTCGGGGGCGGACAGCTGGGAGTCACCACAAACGTGGGGGCAATTGCTCCATCATCCACAAGGGCCAGCAGCCCTGCCCAGCCTGCCCCCACCTGGCAGAATTCAGGTCCTGACACCAACTCCAGATGGCAGCAAGGGAGAAACAAGGGTCACTCATTCAGTCAACATTTGATCAAATGACTACTATAAGTCAGGCGCAGTGCACTCTGCTGGGGATGCAAAGTAAACAAGGCAGAGTTCCTGCTGTGACAATAATAGGTTTTTTTGCGGGGGACAGATAAGCATTTGGACAATTCCAATTCAGAATCCTAAGCTCTGCAATTAGGGAAAGCACAGCCCCGTTGAGCAAGTCCTAAAATTTGCTCTCAAAATGTGTGGAATTTAACCCTCACTCAACAGGCATTTATATATCTCTGTGCCTTAGGCAATGCAAGAAGATGTGTGGCAGGTAGATGTAAGGAACTACAAAAGAGAGTTTCTGCCTTCTTGAGCTTATCGTGTAGCTGTAGGAACAAGGCTTACATGTGAGAACACGTATGTGACAACACAAACAGCAAGTGCCCAGTGCTGGAGGAGTGGTTCAGTCAGTGTGGGAGGGATCCCAAGGAGATAGGTTCCTGGGGGCTGGAATGGTCTGAAAGATTCACAGAGGAGGTGGGAAGCAGGGATGGGCAAGATTTAGGTTGGATTTTTAAATTTTTATTTTATTTATTTTTTTCTTTGGTTTAGGAATTGGGATGGATTTTGGTCGTCTATGAGGGAGAGGGAGGAGCTTTCTAGACCGGGGTGTGTGTGTGTGTGTGTGTGTGAGATAGATTCATAGATAACGCTCCAGGGCTGGAAAGGTTGTCTGACCCAGGGAAAGTGGGATGATTTGTATGGGACACACTGGTGAATCTGGGCGGGAGAGTTGAAAGTGTTTGTACAAGGCTGCAGTGCCTGGTGGGGTGAAGCATTTTTGCCTGGTGTGAAAGTAGGTTATTCAGTGAGGATTGGGCACTACATTCAGAGTGAGTGGTGGCAGATGAAGGGTGTCAGGCTGAGCTAGACACTTTGGGTACGTGTCAATAAGATAGGACATACCTCTGCCCCCAGGAGAGACAGGACAGACATGTAATCAGTGTAAACACACAGGGATCAACACGGGACTATAATTACAAGAGTTGAGGGGGAGAGAGGTGGAGGATGAGGGTGCTTAGGAAGGAAGGAAGGAAGCCCTCTGGATGTGAAGGAAGGGAAAGTCATGAGATTTTGGCTGAAGCATCTCGTTTTTGTTTTGTTGTTGTTATTTTTTGTTTTTTTTGGCCGTGCCGTGCGGCATGCGGGATCTTAGTTCCCGGACCAGGGATCGAACCTGTGCCCCCTGCAGTGGAAGCATGGTGTCTTAAACACTGGACCGCCAGGGAAGTCCCCATCTCTCATTTTTTATGAACAAGAGAGGCCTAAGCTTGGCGGGACAGATGCTGGCCTTCCCAGGGGCAGGGACATGAACAAGGGACTTGTCCTAGGCCCCACCTGTCAATGATTTCATGGTTTAGAGGGGGCTTGAAGAGGCTATTGAGGCTATCTTGGCCCAGACATGCTGCTTCTTCCCTTCCAGGAGGAGAAGGAAGGTGATGCCTCCAAGGATTCCCTGGATGACCTCTTCCCCAATGAGGAGGAAGAGGACCCCAGCAATGGCTGTGAGTCTGCCTCTGGAGTTGGAAGGTGAAGGGGGGCATCAGGAGGCTGGTCGCAGCTGTGGCCCACCCTGAACACAGGATGCTCACCATCCAGGAATAGGTTTTCCACTTCCTCTGGAGATGGGCCAGGGACCAGTACTTTGATTTCCTCAGCTTCCCCCTTATTCATCAACATGTATTAAGCACTTAGCCTGTGTCAGGCACTGTGCTGGGCACCAGGGAGACGAAGATGAGCACGACACAGGTCTCGCCAGTAAGGAGCTCACAGTCGAGTGGAAGAGTGGCCCCAGAGGGGAAGAGCATGAGCTCCTCAAGGGAAAGGACCAGGTCTTTCTTATCTTTGTATCCCTGGCACAGCCCGTGCCTCATGCTTATTGAGTAGTTTGTTGAATGAACGAATGACTGGGTGAACAAATGGGATTGTGATGGGCACGGGGCAAGGGAGTGGGCAAAAGAGTAGCAGTTGAGGCAGGTCTATGTCGGGAGCCTGGTGGGGGGTAGGCACAGGCACGGAACAAGTCTTAGAGTGGGGTGGGGAGGGCAGACAGCAAAGGGAGAGGCAGCGTCATCTGAGGAAGTCTCCTGTCTTTTTCTGCGATGGTGTAGTGTCCCGTGGCCCGGGTGCCCAGCACAGCGGCTATGAGATCCCGGCGAGGTTGCGGACACTGCACAACCTGGTGATCCAGTATGCAGCCCAGGGTCGCTATGAGGTAGCTGTGCCACTCTGCAAGCAGGCACTGGAGGACCTGGAGCGCACGTCCGGCCGCGGCCACCCCGACGTGGCCACCATGCTCAACATCCTAGCTCTGGTGTATCGGTAAGTACGGCCTCCTCCTCGCACGAACCTGCCTCCACGTTCCCGCCTTGATCCGCCTTTGGCTCTCATGCCTCCTCTCCACAGGGAACCTCTTCTCCCTCCCACCTGGGGGCTTTCGTCTATACCAGACTCTTATTCTTTCATACCTGAGCCCCTGACCTCAGAGAATACTCATCCCTCAGGTTTTTTGCTTCTCTCATCTCTCCTCTGGGGAGGGTCTCCTTCTCTGTTTCTGCCTCTTGCATCTTATGCCTTATGGCCTTCTCTGGGCATGGCAACTCTCAGCGTGTGTCAGTGAACCCCTCTCACTGCTCCCACCAGGCTTCCTGTCTCCTCATGGGGGGGCCCAATCCCTAAATGTACCTCAGTTGTCCCAAAGGGAAGGAAGTAAGGAGATGGCTTAGGGCCAGAGTTCGGGCTAACCCCTTGCCCCTTTTGTCCTCTTACAGGGACCAGAATAAGTATAAGGAAGCTGCCCTCCTGCTGAATGATGCCCTCAGCATCCGGGAGAGCACCTTGGGCCGGGACCACCCTGCTGTCAGTATTCCTTGCCCTCCTTCCCCTGTGCTCTCTCAGCTTGTTCATCTGCTTCCCTCAGCCTGCTCCCTGGGGGTTCTCAGGAGGGAGGCATGAAGACTCATTTCTCCCAGGCACTGTCTGCTGATCCCAGTGGTTCTCAACTCTCTGAGACCCAATGAATCCTTCTTATAATGAACATTTTCCTAAAACTTAACTCGTAGATAATGTAACCAACCTACCTGTATAATTTCCTCAAAAGTTGAATGGTACCCTATTAATATAAAAGAGAAACGAGGAAAGTAATTTATAATAAAATAATATGTATAATACATTACAGTAAAATGAAAATGCAAAACAATAACAGTTGTGTTGAGTACAACAATGCTAGAAGACATAATATAGTAGTCTGATATATAATGACTGAATAACTTTAGATTTAGAAGAAGTAAAACCAGTAAGTCATTCTACATAAAAGTACGTATTAGAAAAATGACAGAGCAGAAGAATTGGCGCGTGCAAGATTAAAATCCAGTGTTAGAATAAGTGATAATGGACCAGATTTACTTGTCTGTGATAAGAGAGAGAGAAATAACCTTAAGTAGGGATAGCATGCCAAGACAAATGCTAGATTTGTCAAAGTGGAGACAATGAGAAATAAGATATTTTTGAAAATGAGCTGACTGTGGAAAAAGAATTCCCTGTGTTATGATGCATGATAGACAGGGAGGGATGATGTAACTCAGAAAACATAACTCTTGTCTTGATATCCCACCAAGTATCAAAGCTTATATTCAGTGTTTGAAAGTCTGGCAGGACCTTCAAAAGATGCCTGAGCTGACTTTGGGAAAAGAATTCCCTGTATTTTGACGTGTGATAGGCAGGGATGATGTAACTCAGAAAACATAACTCCTGTCTTGATATCCCCCACCAAGTATCAAAGCTTATATTCAGTGTTTGAAAGTCTGGCAGGACATTCAAAAGTTGCCTGAGCTGTCCCACACAGGCAGTACATCTGTAGCATCCTTGCCTCCCCAAAGGCTCCTAATATTTATGGCAACCAAAAAAAACCCTGCCTCCAGAAATGTCCACAAATCTATTTAGAGGGTGATACCACCCCCATGGAGAACCTCAGAGCCACGGGGGTCAGTACTTTCCCCTCCGCCGCCTCTGGTTCGGGTGGCAGAGTCCATTTGTCTGGGCGTTGTGCAGCGTGGCACCCTGCTGTTCAAGGTCCTTTGCAGCACCAGTTTCTGATGGGGGCAGGCCTGTCTTCCTAGGTGGCTGCCACACTCAACAATCTGGCTGTGCTTTATGGCAAGAGGGGCAAATACAAGGAGGCGGAGCCGCTGTGCCAGAGGGCCCTGGAGATTCGAGAAAAGGTGCCTGTGCCCTCTGCCTGTTCTTCCCTGTTGTGGTGACCCCTCCTCCACCATCTCTCTTCTGATCTACCCTTGCCCCTCACTTCTTTTCGTCTCACCCCCCATCTCTGCCTTATCCCCTGTTCTATCATTCCCTTCCCCCTGCTCCCTGCATGGGCACGTGCACACACACACACGCACACGCACAGACACACACACACACACAAGCACACGCATAATCACAGCCATCTGTCTGTCCTTTGTACTCCTCCAGGTCCTGGGCACCAACCACCCAGATGTGGCAAAGCAGCTGAACAACCTGGCCCTGTTGTGCCAAAACCAGGGCAAGTATGAGGCTGTGGAGCGCTATTACCGGCGGGCACTGGCCATCTATGAGGGGCAGCTGGGGCCGGACAACCCTAATGTAGCCCGGACCAAGAACAACCTGGTGAGGGCAAAGGTGGTGGGAGGAGGGAAGGGGAAGCATCATAGTCTGGTACACTGACCTCATCGCCTTTGTGCCCTGCTCTGGGGCTGCCTTTGGGGCTGAGGGGTCTGCTTCCTTCCCGTGGGAAGGCAGAAGTTCCGTAGCCTCTTGGGAGTTGAGTGGAGTGGGAACACCCTGGACCCTGCAGCTAGACAAAGAGGTGTGAGGTGGATCTCTGGGGAAAGTCATAAAGAGACCAAGAAGTGGAAATCCCAGGCCTGGCCGAGACCTTATCTCTACCTCTTGCTCCTGTGTTTTTGCCTTCCTGCCCCCAGGCTTCCTGTTACCTGAAACAAGGGAAGTATGCTGAGGCTGAGACACTCTACAAAGAGATCCTGACCCGTGCCCATGTGCAGGAGTTTGGGTCTGTGGATGGTGAGTGGTGAGGGCCTGGGCAGGGAGCTGCAGGGAGGAAAGGAAATGCAGACCAAAGGTTGGGGGGTTGACCACAATGGTTCCCAAGGGGGAGCCAGACCCCTTTAGTCCAGCCCTGTCGGCCTCTGGGTCCTGGCTCCCCCCGTACTGTCCAGCTCCGTTCTCTAACCTCGCCACCCCATCCCATGTATCACCCTCAGACGACCACAAGCCCATCTGGATGCATGCAGAGGAGCGGGAGGAAATGAGCAAAGTGAGTGGGGGGCCCAGCCTGGGGCGCCCGAGGCTACCAGGGCCTCTGACTTACTCCTGCCCCAGCCCAGCTCCTCATTTCCCATCCAAGCACCAGCCCCAGGTGCATGGTGCCTTCCCCAGCCCAGCCTGCACCCCAGCCCTGCGCCAGCTTGTACCCCAGCGTCTCGGTACTCTCATCTCTGGCTTCACCTCCCGCTCTGTCCTCCTGCAGAGCCGGCACCGTGAGGGCAGCACGCCCTACGCCGAGTATGGAGGCTGGTACAAGGCCTGCAAAGTGAGCAGGTGAGCTGCGGGTGAGCAGCCGGCTTGGCCTCCGATGCCCTCCATCCAAGCCCGGCTTCCAGCTTCCTGGACCTTCCCCTTCTTCACTTGGACCTTCCCTCGGCCTTAGCTCTGCTCCCTCTCTCCTGCTTGTTTTCTGAGTCCGTCTTCTTTTCCTTCCCTGGTCTCCCCCGTCACAGCCCCACAGTAAACACAACCCTGAGAAACCTCGGAGCTCTGTACAGGCGCCAGGGAAAGCTGGAGGCAGCTGAGACCCTGGAGGAATGTGCCCTGCGTTCCCGGAAACAGGTCAGAGACCAGGAGGGGAAGGAGGTCTGCAAGGTAGGGCCCTGGGGACAGGATGGAGGACCACTGAGGCTGCTTGTGACTCTCTGAAGGGTAAGAGGAGAGGCTGAGGAGGAAGACAGGACAGGCAGGTGAGACTCTTTTGTGACTGTGGTTGTTTTTTAAGTGTGTTCTTACCCCCTACCTGCCCTTTGTGGTCAGGACTCCAAGTTCAAGGTTCACTTCACTAAATGGGACTATTATAGGAAGCCCTGCCTTTTAATAACGTGAAGAATCTTCTGAGGTGGGGCACGGGCAGTGTGGGTGAGAGGGTTGTGGTTGAGGGGAATCAGAGTTTCTCAAATTGAGGGTCTTGACTCAGTGGGTCCTGAAATCAATTCAGTGTGGGCCTCAGCTAAAGATCGATGTGTATCTATATGTGGGAACGCATTGCAAATAGAAAAGGTGCGTGTACTGGGAAGTCTCAAAGAAAAATGTTTTCTTTGTTGCGGCTGATGGTGAGAAAAAGTTTGGAAGCCCCATCCTGAGGAGTTCAGAAGTGGGAAGTCCCAGCTCCTTCCTTTTCCTTCCAGGGCACTGACCCTATCAGCCAGACCAAGGTGGCTGAGCTGCTTGGGGAGGGTGACAGTGGAAGGACCTCCCAGGAGGGCCTTGGGGGCAGTGTGAAATTCGAGGGAGGTGAAGATGCCTCAGTGGCTGTGGAGTGGTCAGGGGTAAGTCTGATCGTCGCCCCTTGATCTCTCCTGCCTCTCCTGCTGGTGGTGGTGAGAGGCTCTGAGCCTGTAGGATGCGTGTAGGATGTGCGTGTCGGAGGGGGCGTTGTCCCCATCCCAGTTTAGTTAGCCCATCCCTCTCAGGGGTCTCTCTGCAAGCCAGCTGTTGACCAGGCTCTTGTTTTCAGTCGCTGGGCTTTGGTGGGGAGGGGGAGGTGTGCAGAATAAATGGCAGGAGTAGACTCAGAGGCCAGTCTGCCTGGGATCCCTTTAGCTTCTGTTCCCCATCCCTCTCTGCCAGGATGGCAGCGGGGCCCTGCAGAGGAGTGGCTCTCTGGGCAAGATCCGAGATGTGCTTCGTAGAAGCAGTGAACTCCTGGTGAGGAAGCTCCAGGGGACCGAGCCCCGGCCCTCCAGGTACACCCTGAGACTGAGATATGGCAGAGTAGGCAGGTGAACCCTGGCCTCCAACTCCGCTTGGCCCCTCATCTCTGGAGGAGAAGAATCTTGGAGAGAAACGTGGAGGAGGTCACTGGGGTGGCCGTGGAGAGAGAGTGTGGGAAAAATGGGTGCCCCAGCGCGGGGACAACAGTACCTGAGCAGATGCTGGTAACTGATGAAGACAAGAGAGTGCGTGTATGTATTTGTGGGGTGAGGTCAGATGGTGGGGAGGCAATGATCTGAGTGTGTGTGGTGGTGCCCAAGAGTCCCAAGCGTTAGGGCCACCCATGGGACGAGAAGAGGCCTCGATTCTTTCTTTTCCATTGTAGCGGCAACATGAAGCGGGCGGCCTCCTTGAACTATCTGAACCAACCCAGTGCAGCACCCCTCCAGGTGAGAGCAGTGCTCATGAGTGTATTGGTGGGTGAGAAAGAAAGGATAAGCCCAGTGGGGAGAGGGGAGAGTCATCTGGGATGAAGGCTCTGCCAGGGAATTGGAGGTGGGCAGACAGGAATCAAGCAGCTTGTTGGGGGTGGTGACCGCCAAGGGACAGTTTTGGGCCAGAGATAGTAGCAAATAAATTAATCAGGAGGGGAACAGGAATGAATGTTCTCTAAATGGGTACTTTGGAATTATGAATAATTCAGGAATGATTTGGGGATACTAATTGCTCTCCCCCTATAGCCACCATACTCCTCACCTTGGGGACTCAGCAGTAGATGAGAAGGGAGAAAGAAAAAAAAAGCATTAACTCATCTCCATTTGAGAAAACAGCAATGACATTTTTTTTTTTTTTTTGGAGAAGAGTTCTCTGCTTTATTTCATTAGCGATGTCAGTGAGAAATTATGCAAAGGATGTATTGATGAGAATTAGTCTCTATAAGGTTACCCCAAAGCACTTTTACATCATGATATTGTAGAGATCGTATAAAGACTGTACAAGTTATATAACAAGAAATGAGTCTCTGTTAAAGAAGTAGCAATGACATTTTAATGGGAAACGACCACCTGTATCAACACATTCAAAGTGTATGCCAATATTCATGTGGTTCTTCCAGGTATTTTCTCCACCAGATTGTGGCCTTCTGGGAAATCATAGCAAAGACTAAACAAAGCCCAGAGCTTGGGGTTGAGGTTACAGGCTCCATCCTAGGTCCAGAGAGAGACTGCAGCCGTGAGATGGATAAGACTCCAGGGGACAGTCTTTGGGAGGCTGAGGTCCCTGGGCTGATGGCATGCTATTGTCTATTTCAGGTCTCCCGAGGCCTCAGTGCCAGCAGTATGGACCTCTCTTCAAGCAGCTGACATTCAACCCACCCCCCCTAGGTCTGCTGGGTCCCCCACACAGCCCTCACAGCATTCCCTATTGCTCCTGGCTCTTCCAGCCCCAAGGTGGGACAGTGAAGGGGGAGCGGTTAACCAGAAGATTGCTGCTGCCCTTAGGGTCTCAGCTCCCTCCTCAGGAATCCCCCTCAGGAAGGACCCTCAGGACATCCTCTCCCCACCCTGTGGTCCTCTAGAGTAGCTAGCTCTACTACTAGGGCCCCCAGAGTGGGTAAGGAGCAGGTGTGCACCTCAGAGATGCAGCCTGCTGCTGGCTTTTCTGTCAGAGGGTTTGGGGCTGGCCAGCGAACCTGCCTTGCCCTGGCCTCTCTTGTTCCCTCTGCTGCCTCACTTCAGGTCCATGTATTTCACTTTTCCTAAATAAAAGAATCAGGTAACCATTCAGCCACTTGAGTCCTAACTGAAGAGGGTAGGAAGCAAGGGTGGTGTTGGGGCCCCTCACAGAAGGGTGAGGGGCAGTGATGGATGGGGCAATAGGAGGAATGTTGCTTCTTGGATCTCTCCTCTCTTCCTTCCCCTGTTCGTATCCTCTCCAGCAGGGCCTGCAGGCAGGCGTCTGGGGGATGGGGGGAGGCCTACAACCCAAGGAGAAGGTGCTGTGGACTGGGTTGTCAGGGACATGTGGCGGCCATGTGGCAGGACCCTGGAGTCCTGGCGCCACTGCTCCTGGCCTGTGAGGCCCTCTGTGGTGGCCCCTCCTCCTCCCAGCTGCTTGGGGGAAGGGAGGTCTAAGCAGGCCTGGGGGGCCCTCCGGAGCCAGAGGGGGATGAGGCACTTACTATCCATACCCTCTCGGCATATCCTGGAGGCCCAGCAGCAGCTGGGGCCCATCTTCCAAAGCTTGACTCCTCCTGACCCGCCTCCTACACCCCTTGCTGCTTTCACAACAAAGAAAGAATGTGGGGGTGGTGGCGCTGGGGGTGGGGGGCGCCTGGAACAAGGGCTGTACTGGGCCTCCCCACAGCTGGAGACTTGGCCATGCCCTGACACAGCCCAGACTGCCTGGAGATGGACTTGGGATGAATTTGTCAGTTTAACAGCCTTCAGCCTGGTGTTCAGAGAGCCCAGTCTCTCTCTACCTTTGGGTTCAGATTGGTCCAGAGCCAAACCAGACCCTAGCCATGCACTGGTCCTCCTCTTCTCCAGGCTACTTCTCTCCTGGGGCTCCACAGTATCTCCAGGTTACCTTGCTTGGGGACACCAAGGACACCCTTCTGTTCTGGATCTCCCTCCGGATTTCAGGTTGCTGAGAAGTGAGCCAGAGCCCACCCTTTCCCCTCCCGCCCGGAGAATTTGGGGGGAACTGTTGGTCACAGCCCTCAGGAAAGCCCAGAAACCACGGTCTTCCCCAGGAGCCACGAAATTACAAAAGTCACTTTAGGTCCCTGCACACTAGGTGGTAGGCACAGCATCCGCTCCCCTATCTCGCTCAGGTCCCCACACTCCCCCGGGGCCTCCTCTCTGTCCCCCATCCGTCTCCAGACCCCTCCCCCAACTAGGAGCTCCTCCCCACAACGGCGGGGAGGGGGGCGTCGAGGGGGCGTCGCGGGGCGGGGCTTGGCGGTGGCGGTGGCGGCGGCGGCGGCGGCGGCGGCGGCGGCGGCGGCGCGCGACGGCTCGGAGGTACCGGGCGCGCGCGGCTCCGGCTCGGGACGCCTCGGGCTCTGACTCTGGCTGCGGCTGCTGCAGCGGCACTCGCGCTCCGGTGCGCTCGGCCTCCTGGGCCCGCCGGGGAGCGCTGACCGTGAGCCCGCCGTGCGCCCGCCCGCCCCCTTCCCCGGGCCCGCCGGGATGGGAGCCGCGCGCGGAACTCCGAGCAGCCCTCGCTGGCTGCCCCTGCTCAGCGTCCTGCTGCTGCCGCTGCTGGGCGGTGAGTCCCGGCGAGCTGGGGGAGCGCGGGAGCCCCTAGGGCCAAAGGGGGCGCCGTGGAGGTGGGCTTGGACAACTGGAGCGGGGGAGACACCCGGGCGTGGGGCAGGGGCTCGCTGGGCGGGGGACGAGGTCCCGGCGGCCGGGAGATGGCGAAGCCCCCGCTTACTCGGCCTGGCCCCTCTCGCCCCCGCGCCCGCGAGGACGCGTTTCCAGCCTCCCGGGAGTTTTCCCGGCCCGAGCCGAGAGTTTGGCTCGGGAACTGACGGGAGTTGCTGGCTCCCGGGCTCCAGTGGGGCGTTTCTTTGCGGGGGAGAAACGGCGCCCCCCCACACTTAGGGGGTGCAGCGCGGTGGCTGAGGGTGGGGGAGATGGAGTCCCCCCGGCAGGCTCAGCCTAGGTGAGGGAGGCCGGCCTGTGGCCGGATGCGGGACCGACCGGCGCGCGGGGCGCGGAGCTTTGTTACCTATGCCGGCTCGACGCTCCCGGCTTCCCTCCTCCAAGTTCCTGGGCCAGGCTGGGGACCCAGACGGCCCTGCTGGTGAGGGCGGAAGAAGGGAAAGAAGAGTGAGGGTCCGTCCCATCTCCTCCAGCTCCCGGCCCGAGCCCTGAGCCCACTCCCTCCCAGGGTCGGATCTGGGAGCTGAGAGTCCCAGGCTGTCTCGGTGACTCATGTGTGAAGGCCGCTGCCAAAATCGGGCATGGCTGGCCTGCAAAGGTGCGGACGGGGTTGGTTCTGCTCCTTCCTGGATTTCCATGCTCTCTCTCCCCAGCAAGGAAAGAAAATCTCTCTTTTTACGGACAAAAAGGCAAAAAGAGTTCATTCTGTCTTCTTGGAGGGCCTCAGCATTTTGATGAGGGTGTGGCCCCTATCTCTAGGGCAGACTGGACCCGAACCCTCCCCCCGCTTTATTTCCTGGCTTGATCACACCTGAGAGTCACCACCGAGGTGTTGAAGTGCTTTAGAGGAAAGCGCCAAGCTACCCGCACACCCCAAACACTCTGGACTGGAAGTATGCCCCTCCCACCCCGTGCCCCCTTCCAAAACCCAAGATCTTTGGTGATGATCCTGGCAGCAGCCCTCTCTGGGGGAACTGTGCCCAAGAGACCTGGTCCGAGCTTATCACTTTCCTCCTCTTTTGAAGAGTGGCCATGGGGAGGGTGGGGGTAGAGAATTGCCTTTTCTGACATCTCCCTGGCCTGCCAGCTGTTGAGGGGTTTGGTGCTGATGGAATGGAACATCTCCCCCACCCCTAGTTGTAAAAGCAGAGGTAATTGTAACCCAGGACCGAGAGGTAAGACCAAGTTCCCGGGATTCGGAGGAGGTGTTTCTGGAGCTGCCCTGTGTTCCTTCTGATGTGTGGGGTGGTAATGCTCACGGCAGAACCCACATCTGCTCCCGGAGGCAGTATGGAAGTTTTTTGCACAGCCAGCATAGGGGGCCCAGCCATATGGGCCGGTGGCCCAAGCTCACAGGCTTCCTAGGTCTGCAAGCTGTTTGGGTTTTGGTGTATGGGGTGCCAGACATGGCTACCTTCACTGCTGATGTTTAGAGTTCTGGGGAAGATTCTGGTGGAGACGGGGCTCTTGTTCAACAAATGCTAAATTCCTAAATTCCTTCCATGAGAAGACGACTCTGACGTTAAGCGATGTTAATCCGGTGACTGGTGTTTAGCGAAGGGGTGGGTTCTGGTGGGGGGAGTTAGGGCAGGCTGAGGGCTGGGGACTGGAGGTCTGGAATCTCCTCTGGGGGTGGGGAGATGTCTTGTGCTCAACAAAGGAACATTTTAATGAGAGCCTTAAATCAGTTCCATCAAATGTGTCTTAGTGTGGAACCTGCCCATGCGCTGTAAACAGTTTCAGTCGAGGCTGAGGCGCCTGCTGTCTGTCTTCTGGTGAAATCCGGGGGCTCAGCCCACCCCTGGACGGCATGACTTCAGGGGGCAATGATTTTTCAATAGATAACAGTAGATTTTTCCATCTCATTGTGTAATTAGCTGGATTTGTAGTGAGACCCCGCTGCTAATAAGGCAGGAGTAGGGGACCTAGGCTGGCTAGGTTTGTGGATTAGGCCATTTTGAAGTTTGGGTAATTATGCTGTAAATGGCTGAGGAACTTTCCGAACTTTGAGATCCCCGTTGTGATAAACGTGGTGGAGGAGGAGGAGAGGGCTTGACGTTTGAAACCTGGGAACCTGGGATTCTTCGCCTCACCGCTGGAATGGTTGGTTGGGGTCACTACCCATCCCTCTTCCCACCCCCGTCTCTGGGTTCTTTTCTCCAGGATCTTGTTTCTTTGGGGAAATTGAATTGTCGCGTCCTGAGATGGCTTCTACAGCCTGTAATTCAGGCCTTTTATCAGTGATGGGCTTTCTCAGATGTTGGGAAGTATGGCGGGAGGGCTAGAGTAATTTCTGCTCATCACCTGCCAAAGGATCTAGTCAGACTCCTGGCGTTCAGAGCAGGGCTGAGTGGTGGAGAGAGCCCAGGCCATCGGGCTGAAGTGTTTGCCCAAACAGCAACTCAAGGTTCTTTGACAGGCCCTGTGGCCCTGGCAGATTTCTTCACCTCACAGTTTGCCTCCTCTGTAAAGGGACTTAACTTCCTGAAGTTGTGCTGAGGATTAAATGTAATGAAGTATATAAAGGGCCCCTTTCTTGTTCTTTCCTCTCCGGTGGTGTGCTGCCAGCATACCTTTCCAGCTTTACAATCACCCCCAACAATAAACATGTTCCACTCACTGGAACCCTCCATTCCAGCCCAACTAGTCTCTTTCCCATCCCCTAAAACATACGGGGTTTCGAAGACCTTTCTTTTCTCTCTGGCCGGTCTCCTGGTATGTGCCGCCTTCCCCATCTCTTTTGCCAACCCCACCTCCACTTCCTTCCTGAAGCTGTCCCATCTCTCCTACCAGAAGGTGGATGCCTGGAGAACTTCTGGACTCTTAGGCCATCTTCAATATTTTTGCCCCACTTGGGTTTTAACTTACTGAAGGGATTTAACTTACTGTAGAATTCATTGCGGTGGTATCTTATTTATAGTAGTAGATCCTTATCTAGGTTTATTAAAAAGTGAATGACGCATTTGGGTACAGGGCAGAGTGACCAATGGCAAAGGTAAACAGCCCCTTTGCCTGCTAGGCAGTGGGGGGGGGGGTTTGTGCCCTTTCCCACTTCTCTGGGTTGGGGTTGCCTGTCCCCTCTCCTTGTGCCTGTTCTACTGTGACCCAGTCAAGGGACCAGATCTTCCTTCCCTGTGTCTGGGCTGTCTGTTCTCTGTGGGGGTTTTCTGAGTTTTGATGCGGCAGGGCTTCTGGCTTTCTCTAAGAGTTCTGGGCATGGGCATCCACCTGTGCATATGGAGCTGACCTGCCTGGAAAGGCCACAGCTTAACCAGCATGAGCTATATAGGGGCCTAGATTATCTACAACTTTGACACTCAAAACAAGGGCCAGGGACTTCCCTGGTGGCGCAGTGGTTAAGAATCCGCCTGCCAATGCAGGAGACACAGGTTTGAGCCCTGCTCCGGGAAGATCCCACATGCCGCGGAGCAACTAAGCCCGTGCGCCACAACTACTGAGCCTGTGCTCTAGCGCCCGCGAGCCACAACTACTGAGCCCACGTGCTTAGAGCCCGTGCTCCGCAACAAGAGAAGCCACTGCAATGAGAAGCCCGCGCACCGCAACGAAGAGTAGCCCCCGCTCACCGCAACTAGAGAAAGCCCGCACAGCAACGAAGACCCAACGCAGCCAAAAGTAAATATAAAATAAATAAATAAATAAATAAATAAATAAATAAATTTATTAAAAACAACAACAAAAAAACCAAGGGCCAAAGACCAGTGTCATCAGCATTCCCTGAGAGCATGAATCGGAGTTCCAGACTGCATTTTAACAAGCTCCCCAGGTGACTGCACTCAAGGTTGCAGAAGTCCTGCTCTAAGCATCCTTCCTTATATAGAAACTCGAGGTACAGAGCTTTCCCGTTGCAACAGTACGAATCAGGAACCCTAGATCTTGCACAGTATTTGAAGACTTAGCTTAAATAACTTTTAGTTCATGTGAACACTCTCCGGTGTGATATTATACACTTAAAAATGACCTCACCGTGGGTTGAATTTGAATTAGATTTTGTCAGGAAACTTGTCCATTAAAGGTGTGACTCCAGAGGATTTGCAACACTAAGGGTGGAGCTCTGTTCCTCTGGGAGCCTTAGCTTTTCCTAGAGGAGCGTGTGTCTCAATTTATAAAGAGAGCCAGTGGAGAAATTGGATTTGTTAGGAAGAAGTTTGGTCTGTGGACGACTTTTCAGGAATACGTTTGGTTCATAAAGGGAGGCAATGTCTCCACTGGGCTGCAACAGTTGTAGTTGTTAAAGTTTTGGAGGATTTCATATTTTGGAGTGGGGTGGGTTTGGGTGAGTTGTGTGTTTTTAAGCCAGTACAGCTTCTGTGAGACTCATCTGGGAGGGAGGGTGGCCAGTTCAGACTCTAATGTTTGAGCCAAGAGCAGTGTGCGACCAGGGATTCAGTCTTTGGTGTGTTCCTGATGGAAGAAAGGGTCATTAAGCCGGGCTGGGTATCCTTGGCCTGTGTCCCTTAGCCTCCCTCGGCTCTCCCTAACCTCAGTACATGCCTCTCTGCTCTGTGGCCCGGCAGAGCCACGTGGTGGGACCACGGTTGCTGGCTGGCGCGGGCTCTGGCCTTGCCCGCGGGCTGCCGGCCTGCCTCTCTCCTTGAGTCCTGCACTGCCGCCCACCCCGCAGCTGTCTGGTCCTTTGTCCCGAGGGTATGGGGGTTCTGCCATGTGGCTGGAGTAGAGTCCCGCCTTGGGGTTCTTGGCGTTCACTGCTCAGTGCACATTCAGCCCCGCCGAGCCCCCTGGCGCTTTGGTGGAGCTGGCCCAGGAGCTGCTACAGCTAATCAGTGGTTTGAGGAAGCCCTCTGTAGTCTGTCACTTTTTCCATCCTCTTTTCTTCTCTGAGTTCAGGCCACTTCCCTCCCAGTAATGCTACACAGCGGCAGTGGGGCAGGGAGGAAGCTGTGCTGGAAGGGCTGACCTATGCGGGCGCCTTCCCCGTCTCACAGCTTGGTTTGGGGTCCCGGAGCTCTTGGGTCCTTGTGTGCCTTAACTCTGAGTGAATGCACAGGTGAGTGGAATGCAATCTACCGGCTGTCCTGCATATCCTACGTTCCCTGCCAGAAACTTAGACCCTGATGTGCAGGACATGAACTGGCTGGCTTAGGTGTGTATGTAACTTCTGATAACTGGGTCCTGAGTCTTTGGGGTAGGGTTTGTGAGTCACACGTTAAGAAGACGTGGATTTGTGTTTCTCAAATATGTGGTCCAGAGACCATTGGGGAATATAGTGGGAGGGCAGGTAACCAGAGGTACTGGTTAAAATTTGAGTCTCCTGAGCCTTAACTGCAGGCCTGCCCATCAGAATCGTTGGGGGAGGAGCCAGAACGTGTAGTTTATTTTCCCGTTTGTTAGATTACATTGTATTGTTTGAATAGCCAATCCTGTCACATAGTTCAAGTCTCAAAAGGAAACTGCATTTTAAAAGAGCTTCCCAGGAGATTCCTATCTACTCTCAAGTTTGAGAACCACTGTGTAGCCATAAGGAGAATTTGTCTAAAGTGGCGGTGTGGTGATGAGAAAGAGGTGTTAATGCTGAGGGGTTTAGGATGGGCTCAATTCAAATCTTTTGGGTGTCTTCTTTGGGTGAAGCTGTTTCAGGTGGCGCAGGAGGCAGGAAGGAGACAGGATGATGAGAATCAGATGAAGTATAATGGGAGGCAACACTTGGTAAAGTGCTAAATAGGTGGAATAACATTCCAGAATGTGTAGGAAGGTGAGTCCATGATGCGGGAGCAACTGGGGGCAGTGGGAGGGCTTCAGAGAGGAGAGAGGATTGACTTTGCTAGTAGCTGTAGTGTGTGGTGACTGATCAGAATGATGGAAAGGCATTGGATCAAGAGTCTGAAAACTTGGGTGGTTCTCTGCTGATACCACACACGATAAAGGAAGAGAAGTGACATCTGTTGGCTCACTGCTGCTGGTCACACGACCCTGAACTGGTTAATTAACCTTTCCGAGCCTCAGTTTCCTCATCTGCAAAATGCAAATGATGCTGACCCCTGCCTTGCCCGCCTCCGGGAAGTTAGGTTGTAGCAGTCGCAGCTGTGAAGGTGGTTGACCCGGGGAAGCAGCCCCTCTGGCCAGCCCTGCTGTCTCTTCCCAGAGACGGTCCTGACCTTCTGTCTCCCTTGAAGGTGTCAGCCTTTCGTTCCAGTCCCGTCTCTCTAGAATGGTTTGCGAGGGCTCAACCTAGTCACTCTTGACCGATAGCTTTAGAAAAGGTTTTCTCATTCTAAAGCACAGATTTTCTAAATGGGTCTCAGTATTCCAACAGCAGCTCGGAAATGTGGGCACAGCCACTTCGCGTTTCCTGGTAGGAACTCTTCCTCCCTCTATCCCGGTGGCAGATTCTCCCCAGGGTGATGAATGCTGGTTCAGGGCCACCTCCCTCGGCCTGCTGAGGTTCTTCCAGGGAGTGAGTAGGAAAGTGTGCTTCTTGCAGCTGAGGCGGACTTTTATAATACCCAAGGGAGGGTGTTTATCATCACAGGATGGCTGTGGGGGTCTCCCCCGTCAGTTACTCTGTATAACTTGCAGGAACTCCTATGAGAACCATGGGGAGGTTCCCGAGGTGCGGTGTGGTCTCCCTATGAGGGGGTTAAGATGGCCAGAGTGGGCGCTGGCATGCACCGCTTCTCCTCCAGGAGACACACTGACTCTTTTGTCCCCTTCTTGGGTTGGTGGTGGTGGTGGTGGTGGGGCAACGAGGAGAATGCTTGTCTGCTCTTGGGACTTCTGGGATGTCCTAGCAGCTAGCTCATAAGGTGCCTTTGTGCAAGTTAGAAATAGGCACCCTTCCTCCAAGTGACTGCAGCCCTGCACCAGGACACAGGGCTTTGGCTAGTGGAGCACAGGCAGTATTTCAGTATTACCCCCTTGGCCGGGCACTTGAGCAGTGTACAACGTGTACAGTCGTACATGGCTGTCCCATTGGAATGAGAGTCTTGCAACTAGTTGCTCTTTGCTTCCCAGTTGGTAGGCCAAGATGATTTTGGCGACCTCTATTCTAATAATATGTTTCACTGGAGCCCTTTTCACTACTGTTCTCCTGCCTCCTGTGGTGGGGGCGTGGGGCACTACTGCTCATAACATATACTAGGAGAAGCCTGGGAGGCTGGGCCCCCAGTGCTGTACCCACTCCACAGTATATGTCTGTGGCTGCTGAGGTCTCAGCCTGTTTCTGGGCTCCTTTCCCCGCCAGAGGATTTTGCTGCCTTGCAGATTCAGGCTTCTAGCCTGATGTGATCACTGATGTAGAAGGCTGGCTGTCTTCAGGGAAGAAATGCTGCTCAGGGTTTATTTCCCATTTCATTAAGCAGCTTCATGCTTACCTCTCTCCTGTGTCCTCTCTCCCTTGGGACCCCGGGGCCTCCCACAGCCCCAGGTAAAGTGTGTGGGCATTCCTGATTCAGAGGAATTCCTGCAGTAGAAGTGGTGTCACTTCAGTGGAAAGGATGGGTCCTAGGTCTTGCTGGACTTTTGTTCTGGGTACCCTACGGGTGTTCCTCCCTCTTAGCCTGAGGAGACATTGTGAGGAGCACCGGGTTGGGACTTGGGAGGTGTGGACCCTGCTTCCACATTTGCCCCAGATGGCTGGTGTGACCTTGGGCAAATGCCACCTGCCTCTCGGGCCTCAACTTGAGAAGCCCTTGGAGGACCTTGCCTGTGGTGACCGTTGAGGCCAGCGCAGCCTTACCATCCACAACCCCCAGCTGTGCTTCTGCCACACCTTGTAAGGTTGTCCTCCTCGCCCTCAGTGTTGGGAGAGCGCTTGCATCTGAGGACTGCATTTTATTCTGGAGTGTCTAGTGCATGGGCACAGATGCATCTGGACTCAATCAGCTGGAATTAGGGTGTCATTCCCTGGATGCCAAAGGGAATGAAAGGTTTGGAGAGTTTGGGGAGGGAGTTCTTATGAGGAAAAAAAAAACACGAGAGTTTTTATCTGAGTATGGGAAAGCAGCAATCTTTACCTGGTTCGTTTCAGTCTCAGTATTTGAGGAACCAGTGTCTGGGTGGGGAACCCCTTTTCTTCTTTTGCACAGAAGGGAGGACAACTGGAGGGAGGCTTGGAGTTGGGAAGAGGGGTTGGGTGTGCTTTGGGAGAGCCTCGTCCGTGATAACCGACAGCTGTACCCAGCTCTGCAGTTTACAGAATGCTTTCACTCGCACTGACTTTCCATCCTATCAAGAAGCCACAGAGGCAGGATGAGGGTGGTTGGGTTTTGTTTGTTTGTTTGTTTCTGGAGGAGTGGGGGTGGGAGGCATTTGACAGGTAAAGAAACTGAGGCACAAAATACGATCCGCTCAGGACTGCAGAGCTGGTAAGTTAATAGAGCTGTTTCCGTGCTCTCATATGTCCTTGTATGTACGTCATCACTAGAGGCTATGAAATGTTGCACACACGCCTTGGAACCAGGTAAATATTGGGGAGTGGATTTTGCAGCCGAGATAACTCTCTGGGTGGGCTTAGAGGCAATCCTGCTAGAGTCAGAGGGAGTGTGTCCATAACTTAAACCTGGAGAGATCTTTTGGGCCACAGTATTCAGGATTGCTCATTTTTCTCCCCCCCCTTTTGGTTACAACAGTCAGGTAAGTTTTCAATGGCCCATTCAGAAGTTTGTATACGTCTTAAAGTTTTTAGTGTTATGGTCAGACTATATGTAATCTAGAAGTCCAGAACACTGTGCCTGCATCCCCAAGATTTGAGCTTTTCTCATGAACCCATGAGTCCTGAGTCTCTTCCGCCTGGTGCTTCTGGAAGGTCATGGGTAGTTACAGGCCCCGGCTTGCAGGTGTGCTGCCACATTCCAGACCGGTGTGCCTGCTGAGAGTTGCATACTGGGTTATGCTGCGGTGGAGACCACGTAGGTGGTAACAGAATCATCTCTGCTCTCAGTTTACCGCCTCTAACGTCTTTTGTATAGATGTGCCCGTGCCCTGGCACATAGTAGGGGCATGATGGATGTAGGTTTCCTTCCATTTCTGACTTTGGAGGCAAGTCTTAATTCTCAAGAGGTTTCGGAAGAGGTTGAACAATGACCTCGACATCCTGAGAGACGTTAAGTTCTTTGGTGCCAGGTGTATCTCCCTTTGGCTCAGCCATTGACGGGGCTCGGCAATCCTGCTAAGTTTGTTCTTCCGCTTCTGAAGTTCTCAGGTTGCAACACGGGAACTTACGCTCTATCATGGAGGGTGCAAGGCGACACTTCAGTGTTCTGATTCTTTTGTAGCTCATCTATTAAAAAAACCACCAACATGAGCTGTTTCCCAGCTGGGAGAAGAAAGAGTAGAGGCTCCTTCAGGCCGGCAGTTCCATAGAGAGGTGGTGTGCCGGGATGGCATTTGCGATCCCAAGTTCACTTCCAGCCACCTGAATAACAAAACAAATCACAGACAAAGAAAACGGTTGTCTTACAGTCTTGGGGGGGGGGGCGGGGAAAGGAAATGCTGTTGGTCTTGGAGCTGCAGCTACAAAGAGCAAATCATTCTGTTTGGTTAATTTAGCAGATTAAACCAATTGTTAAACTGACCAATTTAAAAAATGCCCAACTTGCCAGCAGTTTTGCAGCCTGTGATCTGGGCTCCTCCTCTACCCTAGGGGTTTCGGGCCTCCAGCAGGAGGAGCTTGAGGGGGGGCGGATGCTGTGCCTTGGAACAGCCCTGGGGGCCTGGAGGAGGATCTCTGTCTTTTCTTTACCCCCCCCCAAAAAAAACCCTCCTTAAAACAAAAGGCTTTTATTTAGTAAACACACGTATGGCACCCAGCCCAATGCAGTGTCCTAAGTTGCTTGGTGCCGCAAGGGGGATGGGTGGGGAGTTCGCCTCTATTTCTCTGTAAGAGGTTGGGGTGTTGTCAGCTGCTTCTCAGCCTCCGTGCCTTCCCTTACTCTCTTTGCCTTTGTTTCGAGGGCCTTTTGAAGATGGTCCGAGAGGTCCGCTGAGCTGGCCTGCTCTGTCTCCGATGAGTCTCTACTTGAGCCTCCCCATGAGACTCACTTACCCAGGCCCCCCGAATCCGCCACCGGCGACCCAGAAAGGGGGCAGGAGAGCCTGGGCCCAGCCGGGCCTGGGCTTGGGTGGCACCTCCCTCGGTCCCCTTCCCACCCGGCCGGGATCAAAGCAGCCTCCTCAGGGAGCAGGGAAATGCCTCTCCCAATAGCCCCACCAGTGAGTAAACAGCCAGGGCCTCTTGCAGCTTTTGAAGCGCGGTGCTTCGGCCCAGAGGAATGCAGAACATTTCATTTTAGGAGTGGACTTAGGTTTCCAGCGCTCTTGGTATTTGCAAATTTGAAACAAATGCCCTCATTTAGCAGCAGGCAGGCTGGGCAGTAAACGGGGGCTGTTTAAGGGCGTTTATGACGGTCACAGGTATTTGTGGGAAGAGGAACCCCAGCAGGTTTGGGAGAGGACAGAGGGTTTATGGTTAGGTGGGTTGTACAAAGGCCCCAGCCAGGTCTCCGGTGGAGGGTTGTTGTTAGGTGGGCTTTGCCATAAAAAGCATTGCTGCCTCCTGCCCCCCAGGAAGTATCTCCTTCTGGCAGACAAAGGGGCTTGGGATGGTGTTTAACCCCCAGGGTTGATGCTCAGGGCCTTGCCCCTCTCACTTGGCTGCCAAAGTATCAGATTTCCAATGAACCCTTCCTTCTCCCACTCCCAGAGCTTGAAAGGCTCATTAAATGTGCTTTATGTATAACAAGTTGGCTGAGAGCTTCCCGCCTTCATTTCCAGCCAGTTTTGTGAGGAAGGAGCTAGGGAAACCTGTTTTCCTTTTGTTGTTTTTGGAAGTAGGATCTGTGAAGGTGCAATTGCAAAAAGACCCTAATTTCAGGAATCAGCAAGCAAGTGTTGTTTGCCCTTGAAGGGGCGGGGCAGCTTAACCAAGGCTGGTCTGTCTGAGGCCTGGCTGCCCTGCGCCGGCCCCCATGCCCCCCCCAACCCCGGAAATTCAGAAATCTGTTCAGGAACTGAGTTCTGGCTTTGCAGCTTGCTCCCCGAGAGACCTTAGTTCACTTCGCCTCTCTGAGCCTCAGTTTCTTCTTTTGTAAGATGGGGATGGTAATACCCATCCCATTAGAGGTCTCGTGAGAATTAAATGAGCTAGTCCTGTATTTCACGAACTCTAAGATGCTCTCTCTCCCCCTCCCCAGTTTCACTTCTTTCAAATTGGGTTGTGAGATGATTATGTGATGTTGTGTCTTAGTTTAACTGGTACCATTTCCTTTTGGTGGAACATAAATAATGGTGTATCTTAAAGTCAGTGACATCTTTGAAATTCAGTGTATGCAAAGGACTTCGTTTGTCCTATTGTGACTACTTGATAAAAGGTAGTTAGAATGTGATTTAGTTACAGACCTGTTTTTGCTTCCTATCTATTAGTAACTTCCAACAGAAACTGTCTTCCTTTTAGTCTGGCACATAAATAACAAAGGATGTTTAAGGCAGAAGGCCTCATGCTAGGTAATGTAGGAGGGGAGGTCGGGGAACTTCTAAATCCGTAAAAAGCAAGCGATATCCAGAAGAGGAGGTAGCTGTCCCTAAGAGGGCAAACGGTCTCTTGTGGAAAGAAAATACCTCTCTTATGGTAGAGTCTCCAGTTATTTATTTATTTATTTAGCCACACCACCTGGCATACGAGATCCCAGTTCCCCAATCAGGGATTGAACCTGGGCCCCGGCGGGGAATTCCCCTAGAGTCTCCATTTAAAAAGGCTAAGTTGAGGGACTTCCCTGGTGGTCCAGTGGGTAAGACTCCGTGCTCCCAGTGCAGGGGGCCTGGGTTCCATCCCTGGTTGAGGAGTAGATCCCGCATGCATGCTGCAATTAAGAGTCTGCATGCTGCAACTAAAAAAAAAAAAAAAAAGATCCCGCATGCCGCAGCTAAGACCCAGCACAGCCGAATAAATAAATAAATAAAATATTAAAAAAAAATAAAAAGGCTGAGCAGGGAATTCCCTGGCGGTCCAGTGGTTAGGACTTGCTGCTTTTACTGCTGGCGCCAGGGTTTGATCCCTGGTCAGGGAACTAAGATCCCACAAGCCATGCGGCCAAAAAAAAAAAAAAAAAAAGACATGAAAAGGCTGAGCTATTCCAGGGGGAGACTGGAGACTCCCTCCAGGAATGGATTGTCTGGTAGGCAAACTGAGTAGAACCAGAAGAGGGTAATGAACAAGGCAAGGACACAGAGAAGCACCAAAGAGGTGGGACACAGTAAATGCCAGGTGCTCAGAGGATGAAGACCTGAGGGGGGCATGCGGGAGACCCACAGGGGGTGGTAGCGTGGGCTTCCGCTCACAGCAGCACAGTTGCGTGGGGTTGATCTAAGCTTTGTGGAGACAGCTGGTGCTAATCATTCTGCTTGGTGCTACCCGAGCATTGGCTGGGTGGTGCCGTTCCTCCTCAGGACACCAGTGGCCCAAAGGCTGGGGAGTTCTTCCTTTGCTTGAGTTTTGGTTCATCTGATGGTGGGATGGATTGGCTGTCAGGTTGGGATTTGGATGGCACATGTAAAGACAAAAATATGTCCCTTTTGTATGTGTTAGTGGATATCGAGAGCAAAGCTTTTTTTCTTTTTTAGTAGATTGCTGTGTAGATATGTGTTTTAGGCACCTCACCTTACAGGGGTTTCAGAATGCATTCTTTCTGTGTGGTTGCCCAAAACTTTAACCCTCGGTAGGTGTGCCCAGCTAGGAAAGGGGCTGATTAAGGGCTCTCCTGGAGGGCAAGAACTCAGAAGTCCCAGGGTCTAGAGATCCAGCCCCTCCACAGAGTCAGTGCTCTTCTTTACTTCCTTTGGGAATGTTTTGAAGGAGAATAAAGTGTTGCAGATGATGTGCCTTGAACAATCAGGAAGAAGGGCATTGAGGTTAAGAAAATTCCAGTGCTCTTTTCAGGGCATTTCTGATGATATAAAAATGTATTTTGATAAAACTCTGAAACTTCTGGGGAAGCTGATCTTCCCATCGTCTGTCCTGGGAGGCAGGGGTTCTTTTCAAACCAGGTCAACAAATTCTTTGAAGCCCTTTTTGTATCTCAAGCACCCAGAGCACTACCTGGGGGCCCTCCATTGTCCTGAGTGTAACTAGTTGTCCAGTTTGAGAAGCCTTGAGAGGACTTGCGTGGACCTCTGTGGGGCTCCTGCCAGCTGCTGGCCTTGAGGGTGACGGCTGTGGCAGCTGAATTAACAGCCGTCTGTTCTGGGCCAGGCCGCTGCCTCAGCCTTGGGGAGAGGTGTTGATCAGGCTGATAGGGCAACAAATCCCCCTGAGCCCCAGCTTGGAAGTATATTAGTTAAATGTTGCTCTTAGACTCCTGACAAATTGCTTTCAGTTTTTGCTGCCAAAAGAGAACTCTGAAAACAGGGTGTAAATTGGGTTATTGACACTGTCTCTGTTTTTGTTGCTTCCATGAGGTTGGTGGAGGAGGGCGCCAGTCCAAGGGAGCTTTTCAGGTTCCTCTGGTACCTGACATCAGGTGAAGAGGAGGAGGGGGTGGGCATGTGGGGGTGAAGTGCCCTTGAATGCAGGAAGTGTGGTGACTGGACAGGCCTTTGAGGTGCCTGGGACCAGCCTCTTTCATTAGATCAAAGAAATACCTTTTGTTTTTCTGCTCACACTTTCCTCTGCCCTGGAGCCAGAGTCGTAAAGAGGTGGAGTTGTGAGGGTCTGCATCTGGTAGTTGGGGTGGTAGGTGGAGGCGGGGCGGGGGGGGGGTCTTCCCTCCCGCTGTGCGCTTCCTGCATCCTGCTCCCACTGTCCTGGTGTGCAGGGGTCTGCCTGGGCTAGCCTGGGCACCCCGGGCTCTGCTGGGCTGCCCTCCCGGTAGGGCCCTGCCTGAGCTGGGCTATAAGCTGGAGAAACCAGGTGTACAGAGATGGATTTCACCGCAGGCTAAGTGTTTTGTTGCTGAATCATTTGCATTCATTAAAAGTAGGGAAGGATGAGCGATATTTAAGGCAACACCATGGGTTTGCTGGAGGCTGCTGCCTTAGAGCCTCATTAAGAATTCTTGGGGCCGGGGAAAGGATGGGCGTAGCTCATTCAAAGCTTACTTAACTTCTGACTGCCTTGGGCATAGGCCAGCTGCTAAAATATGAAAAATGTCTGCCCAGAAGCCCCCAGAGCTTGGCCAGACTGCCCTGGCCAAAGAAAACATACACTTACAATTCATTATTTAGCCTCCTCCTGCGAGTTTGCTCGTGTCTCTTCCTCCCCTGGGACCTTGCTGAGTTGGGGGCACAAGCGGGGGCAGGAAGGCTCCTACGTATTTTAAGGGGAAGCTTAGCCTAAAGCAAGTGCTGTCTACATTCACCCCACCCACCCCCTGTTCCCTGCTGATGGACTTTAGGCTGTCTCTGAGGGTTTGCTCTTGTAAACAATGCCACCACAAATATCCTTTTATCTATCTGTACCCTTGCGCTTGTGTACCTGAAGGGTAAATTCCCAGAAGTGGAGCTGCTCTGTCAAAGGATAGGAATATATCACAACTGGGTACAACATTCTGTATTTATGTTATTTTTCTGGGGAGGGTGTTTATAGCTTTCTCATCAAATTTCTGAATCCCTGCTGTACAGTGGGCCTGTGAAAATTGCACGGGTTAAAGTGTGAAAACTAGTAAGCATGATTCAAATGTGAGGCATTGCTGGGGTGACTGGAGAATTTATCATCCAACCTGGGGCATTGTTAATAATTACGCCAAGACAACCAGCATAAGCCAGGGTTGTTCCAGGTAACTTGGGAGGATGGTAGCCCAGTGCCCACCAAGATCTTTTCCCCTGATCTCTGGGACCATGTATGTTCTCTCTTCTACACCATGGAGCTCTGAATTACCTGCTCCATTTTCTTTTCCATTCTAGCAGCTGTGTTCTTTTTGTTGCTCCCAACTTGATGAGCTTGGTAGGGTGGGTCCAGTTCCTGACCTTTGTTTTCCCAGATGCTCAGTGGTTGTTCAAGTTGTTCTTGGATTCCCAAGACCAGAATTTGCGTCCTGGAAGCACTGTAACTTCTGAATTCCACTTCTCTTCTTTTCTTTTTTAAAAAAATATTTATTTATTTATTTGGTTGCACCAGGTCTTAGTTGCAGCAGGCAGTCTCCTTAGTTGCGGCATGCATGTGGGATCTAGTTCCCTGACCAGGGATCGAACCCGGGGCCCCTGCATTGGGAGCATGGAGTCTTAGCCACTGTGCCACCAGGGAAGTCCCTGAATTCCATTTCTTAATCTGCAGGATGACAATGATAATATCCACCTCATAGAGCTATGGTGAGGGTCTAATGAAGGAACTTTTGTGCAGGGGTGTTGTGGCGTGGCCTTTGTTTGTGGGAGGCAGGCTTCAGGGACACGCATATTGACACGTGTTGTCACTCCTTATTGACATAGACTTGGGAGCCCTTGAGCATTGCTAGCTGTAGATTTGTGTTTTCCACTTCTCCAGTTATTACCATCCCTTGAATTGCTCTCGTATCTATTCCCTCCCCTTTTATCCTATTGTCTGTGACTTTGCCATTTCTCCCTTGGAATACTGCTGGAAAAAAGAAGTGAATTTTTGAAGGCAGCATCTTTTTTTCCCCCTCAAAAATGTCAGGAAGACATGTACTTCATGAAACCTAAGATAAAAACATCCGGTGAGTCGCAACAGACTGAGATAAAAAAGGAGCTGACCGAGAAGGGTGAAGAAGTAATAAGAGGACTGGTTGAGATAATGAAGGAGTATGAGGAGACAAAAAATGCAATAGCAGAATTCAGTTTCCAGTATACACTTTAAGGAGCTGAATCAGCACTGCAGTTAATCTAATCAATGTCATGCAGTTGAGGAGCTCTCAGAATCCAGAGGAAAATGTACAGTGAGATGAAAATGATGAAAAAATGTGATAATTAGAGAAATAGATTCAAGATGTTAAAAAGGAATAAACAAAGGAAATACAAGTAGAATTAAAAAGCAGTTCCTAAGAGGCAAATAAAACACAATACATATAACAAAGGAAGAATTGTAGTATTAAAACGTAAACCAAATAAAAGCAGAGATAAATATATCAGTTAGTATGATAAACTTCAGTGGAATATGTCTCCCACAGAGGTAAGACAAAATTAAGATTGAGTTAGAAAAGTTTCATGTTCTTTACATGAGACAGACCTAAAATACGGACAGAGTTCATTTTATTTTTTTAACTTTAGACCAATAGCTTAATTTATTTCACCTTTTATTTAGGAAAGAATTTTAAGGTTATTAATTTTCTTCTGAGTACAGCTTTGAAATTAATAAATTTGAAATGAAAAAATATAGAATTGGTAAGTTCCATTGCTTCAGAAAACAATAAAAGAAACAAAACTTTGGCAAATGCAGTCAAGAAAAGGAGAGAAATGGTCAATAAGCAAAGCAAGAAAGGAAAAAGAAGCTTTAACCTCATTCCTGGCCTCATAACAATTTCTTGAGGCCAATTTCAACATACTAGGTACCTGGTAGATTCCGGGGACTTCGAGCAGGGAATGAGGTGGAGGGCTTATGAAAATGTGTACTAATAATTACAGTTGTGGTAATTGCCATGGGAAAGATTTTTTAAGTTATCAAGGGTTACCATGTTCAATGCTGTGCTGAGAAATCGATGCTAGGAGAGTATAAATTATTGAAATGTAATGAGCCATTAGGATGACTAACTAGACCAGTAACTATTAAAAACAATTGAAAGATGGTGAGAAAACAAACAAAACACCCCCCACCAAACTGTTGTATCAGAGGGCCTTGAGGGGAAATTTTGAAAAATGTAGAAAATAGAGCCTTGTAGTGCTTTATAGGCAGTCACAGAGCCAAGGAACAGATGGATGGCCACCCTGTGCATGTCACAAAGTTGATATGACCTTGATCCCAAATGCTGACTGACAGTGCGGAAGAGGAAAATACACTACTTAGAAATATTGGTATGAAAGTCTAAAGAAAATACTGGCAAATACTATGTTAAAGATAATGTACCATAAATAATTAGGATTTACTCCAAAAATGGCATGGATGGTTTAATTTAATGTAATTCATCAAAATACGAAGTCAAGGAGTCACACAGTTATCTCAGTAGATATGAAAATGACATTAGATATGAATTAACATCCATTCCTGTTTTTTTAAAATCTTAAACAACAGCTAACGTATTTTAAAATGAAATTATAGGGACTTCCCTGGTGGCACAGTGGTTAAGAATCTGCCTGCCAATGCAGGGAACACGGGTTCGAGCCCTGGTCCGGGAAGATCCCACGTGCGGCGGAGCAACTAAGCCCATGCGCCACAACTATTGAGCCTGCACTCAAGAGCCCGCAAGCCACAACTACTGAGCCCGCATGCTGCAGCTACTGAAGCCCACGCGCCTAGAGCCTGTACTCCGAAACAAGGGAAATCACCGCAATGAGAAGCCCGCGCACCGAAATGAAGAGTAGCCCCCGCTCGCCGCAACTAGGGAAAGCCCGCGTGCAGCAGCGAAGACCCAATGCAGCCAAAAAATAAAGAAATAATAAACAAATTTTAAAAAATGAAATTATAATGCTGTTCTCTTTAAAGAAGTCACTACATTAAAATAATAAAGTCTCTACTATTTAACATTATTCTGGAAATTGTAGCTGAAATAATACTGTAAGGAAACGAAAGTCAAAATAAAGTTAATGCTCTTTGCAGGTGGTGCCATTTTTTTTACATGTGAAACCCAAGTATCAACTGAAAACCATTAGAATCAGTAAGAGAGCTGAGTCATTTGGCCAAATACAAAACTACACAAAACCCAGAAGTTTCACTAGTTATCAACAAGTAACCTTTTAGAAAATACAATGGAAACGTTTATCCCATTCACAAAATCAACAACAACAAGAAAACCCATAAAATACGCAGGCGTAAATCAATAGAATGGAAACTGTATGTTGAAGGAGTCAGTAAATTACACCCTTCTCTCCTCTGAATTTTAAACCAGTGCATGCAGGGAGGAAAGAAAGAAAGACAGACAGGAATTAGACAGATGGAAATTAGTGTATCACCTTTATTATAGATAAAGGCTAGGTTGAGGAACAAGGTTGTAATCTGAACAGGATAAGCTTGTCTGATTCATCCCTGAATTAGGGGGGGTGTGTGTGTGTGTGTGTGTGTGTGTGTGTGTGTGTGTGTGTGTGTGTGTGTGTGTGTGTGTGTGTGTGTGTGTGTGTGTGTGTGTGTGTGTGTGTGTGTGTGTGTGTGTGTGTATCTGCAGGGGGTATATTCCCCCTCCCCCAAGTGGGCAGGAGAGGAAGGATCAGAGCCAAACATACTCAGTGAGACATCACACCTCCCTGGAACTTCTGGGAGGAGGTGGAGTGAGACTCCAGTGGTACCCCCTCCACTGAAATGGGGAAGAGTTATTCCTCCTTAAAAATTCCTTTGCTCTCTGAGCTCACCGGGGCTTAATTGTTGAAGGCCCTGGACTTCTAGGGGGTGTGGGTGCCTGGGGTGTGGCTCTTCCTTTCAAGGAAAGGGCACAGCTGTCAGCTATTCCTGCTTCCACCTTCACTAACCACACTGCTCCTTTGTGGGTGCTTCCAGGACACCTGGAGAACAGAGTAGATTTCCCACTAAAAGGCTCTCGAAGCAAAACAGGACAGTATTTAAATGAATTCCAAGACAGCTTTGCACCCAAGGGTGAAAATTCACTTCCTATCTATTTCCAAGCCCAAATCATGTGCAAATACATTTTCTTCTGAGTAGTTAAGTAACATTTGAGAACAGGAACCCTCACTGCCCTGTTCACTGCTGTATTCCCAACACTTAGAACAATGCCTGGCACTTAGTAGGCATTCAGTAACTTAATGACCATTCTCAGGGGGGAAAAGTGTGACATGTAATGCAGAAAAGGCCTTATATTAGTGATCTTATTGATTACAAATTAATAAGAAAAAGATAACAGTAAAAATAAACAAGGAAAAAGGTAGACAAAGAAGTTGAATAGAAAATTCAGCTAACCAGTGAACATACAAAAGATAGCTTTATGTTGTTAAGAACAGACTAAATGTCTTAAATGAGTTGCAGAATAAAACAAAGGATTATTTTATGTCTCTCAGATTGGCAAAGATTAATAAGTATCAACGTTGGTAAGGAAGCATAAATTGGTACAGCCTTTTTAAAGAGCAATTTGTCATTTATCAAAGCCCTGAAATTGTATTCTCTTTGGTCCAGGGGGAGTCCTGTTTCTAGGAAGTCGTACTACAAGAAACATTCCCATTACCAATGTGCATAGGTGCCTGTACAGAGAGATTCAGTTGGGGCATTGTTTGTAATGGCGAAAAATTGAAAACCATCTGAATGTCCATGATTAGGGTGTTAGACAAATAGATTTTGGGTCACCGATACAGTGAAATAATATACAGTGGTTGAAATGAATGGGCCAGAACCATGTGAACAGACACGGAAAAATACCTGTGGTTAGCTGTAGGGCAAAAAAAGCAGTTTGCAGAATAGCAGGTGTTAATAGGTTGAATGGTGTCTCCTAAAAGGATATGTTCAAGTCCTAAGCCTTGGGACCTGTGACCATGACCTTATTTGGAAATAGGGCCTTTGCAGATGTAATCAAGTAAAGAGACGTCATTAAGGTGGGCTCTAATCCTACGTGACTGGTGATGTCCTTACAAGAAGAGAGGAGACACAGTTGCGCACAGAGGGAAGAAGGTCACGTGATGATGGAGGCAGAGCTTGGAGTGATACAGCCACAAGCCAAGGAGCACCAAGGATTGCCTGCAACCACCAGAAGCTGGGAGAGAGGCGTGGAACAGACTCTTCCCAGAGCCTCCAGAAGGAACCAGCCCTGCCGACACCTTGATTTTGGACTCTGGCCTCCTTAATTATGAGAGAATAAGCTTCTGTTGTTTTAAGCCACCCAGCTGTGGTGATTTGTTACAGCAGCCCTAGGAAACTAATAGACCAGGTATGACATTATCCCATAATCATGCCTTCTGTGAATGTACCTGCTGCTCTCTCCGTGACAAAGAGCTTCTTCAGGCCATTTTCTAACCTAACAACCACCTCCTTGGAAACAGGGACTCACTGTGTTGGTGATTTATTTTTGTCCAGGGACAGCTTAAGCTGGGTAAACTTGGATTTCACCTCCTTTGCCTGCTCCACCCCTCACAAACCAGTGTCCTCGTGGCCTTTTGCTGTGTTCCCCCTCATCATCCCTTAAACTCTGAGCATCCGGAATTACCCTGAGTTCGTGTTTTGTTTTTGTGCTGCTTTTTCTATTTGCCAAGCCCCGTTCCTTCTTTTTTTTTTTTTTAAATTTTTTTATTTTTTGGCCACGCGTGTGGCATGTGGGATATTAGTTCCTTGACCAGGCATTGAACTCGTGCCCCCTGCATTGGAATTGCAGTCTTAACCACTGGACTGCCAGGGAAGTCCCCAAGCCCCGTTCCTTCTTAAAATCTTGTTTTGAAGAGCCTTCTTCCAGGATGCTTCTCTGCCCCCTTATACCCTCACTCTGAGTTAAAAGCCTGCCTTGTGCACCCACCCATCGTGCACCCACCCATCATGCTGTGTGATAATGCGGTAAAGCCTAGTGATGATGATAGGTTTTCCTTTGGAGCCAGAGGACTGGAGATTTGAATCCTGCATTTGTCACTTACTAGCTGTGTTACCTTGAGCAAGTGGCTTTACCTTTCTGTGCCTCAGTTTCCTCATCTGCATAATGGGGGTCATAGTACCTACCTCACTGGCTGGTTGTAAGCATTAACAGTGGGGTTAAAGTTCTCACAATAGTGGCTGGTACGAAGTAAGCAGTCAGTAAGCCTTTGCTATTGTAATTATATGTTTACTTATCTGACTCCCCCACTAAACAGAGATACTTAAAGGCAGTAATTGTATTTTTCTCTCTCCGTCCCCAGTGTCTTGCAGAGTACTTGGCACATGGTAGGCATTAAATAAATGTTTGTTGAATTAATAATGATAATTAATGTAATTGCCGACCAGGATCCCATATTGGGCTCAACTCTGTTTGGATCCACATCCTGCAGGGGCCAGTGAACCCACCACAGATCAGCTGGTATTTCCCAAGCTCCTCCAATGGGCAAGGCGTCCACAGTGGAGGGGATGGAAGAGTGCACGTCCAGTCCCTGACCTCAGGGAGCTGAGAATCTGGTGGAGAAGATGGTGGAAGCGCACGAAACGTTAACAACAACAATATTAGGTCTTAATAACCGTTTGTGGGAGCAACAGAAGAATGTGCATTCACAGTTAACTATTTCAGCCCTTGTTTTCCAAATTCCTTCTAGAGAGCTTCTTTTTTTAAAAGTAAATTTATTTATTTATTTTTGGCTACTTTGGGTCTTCGTTGCTGCGTGTGGGCTTTCTCCAGTTGGGGCGAGCGTAGGCTACTCTTCGTTGTGGTGCATGGGCTTCTCATTGCGGTGGCTTCCCTTGTTGCGGAGCGTGGGCTCTAGCCGCGCCGGTCTTCAGTAGCTGCAGCACGCGGGCCCAGTAGTTGTGGCTTGCGGGCTCTAGAGCGCAGGCTCAGTAGTTGTGGTGCACGGGTTTAGTTGCTCCGTGACATGTGGGATCTTCCCGGAGCAGGGCTTGAAACCTTGTCCCCTGCATTAGCAGGCGGATTCTTAACCACTGCGCCACCAGGGAAGTCCCATAGAGAGCTTCTTTTTAATAATGAAACATAGATCTGGAGGCTTCGTCAGGGTCAGATTTGATTTTTTTTTTTTTTCGAGGTATACTTTCTCAGTAGGCACATAACATCTGGTTGTCTCTCTGGAATTAGCAGCCGTCAATAATCATTGCTAGATCCAGTATTTCATTAGGGG
Source organism: Balaenoptera borealis (assembly GCF_965194805.1). NCBI lineage: Eukaryota > Metazoa > Chordata > Mammalia > Artiodactyla > Balaenopteridae > Balaenoptera > Balaenoptera borealis. The sequence continues at coordinate 77,059,631 of NC_138869.1, forward strand.
CTATAAAGTGGTGATATTTTATTTATCAGCTGGAAACTTCTATAAAGATAAACCGCTCCTTATTAACTGTTTGGTTACCCTGAGGTATAGCTGTTCACGAAAGGGAAAGTAAATGCTTCTTGACCAGTTTTTAAAATAATGAGCCTGTCGCCAGGCGTCCTCGAGTGAGTGACGTCGTCTTTAAACCCTGCGTGGCAATCCCTGACGCACCGCCGTGATGCCCAGGGAAGACAGGGCAACCTGGAAGTCCAACTACTTCCTTAAGATTATCCAACTTCTGGATGATTATCCGAAATGCTTCATTGTGGGGGCAGACAATGTGGGCTCCAAGCAGATGCAGCAGATGCGCATGTCCCTCTGCGGGAAGGCTGTGGTGCTGATGGGCAAGAACACGATGATGCACAAGGTGATCCGAGGGCATCTGGGAAACAACCCAGCTTTGGAGAAACCGTTGCCTCACATCCGGGGGAACGTGGGCTTTGTGTTCACCAAGGAGGACCTCACTGAGATCAGGGACATGCTGCTGGCCAATGACGTGCCGGCTGCCGCCCTGCAAAGTCACTGTGCTGGTCCAGAACACTGGTCTGGGCCCCGAGAAGACCTCCTTCTTCCAGGCTTTAGGCATCACGCTAAAATCTCCAGGGGCACCATCGAAATCCTGAGTGATGTGCAGCTGATTAAGACTGGAGACAAATTGGGAGCCAGTGAAGCCACGTTGCTGAACATCTCCCCCTTCTCCTTTGGGCTGGTCATCCAGCAGGTGTTTGACAATGGCAGCATCTGTAACCCTGAAGTGCTTGACATCACAGAGGAAACTCTACATTCTCGCTTCCTGGAGGGTGTCCGCAATGTTGCCAGCGTATGTCTGCAGATTGGTTACCCAACTGTTGCATCTGTACCCCATTCTATCATCAGTGGGCACAAGTGGGTCCTGGCTTTGTCTGTGGAGACTGATTACACCTTCCCACTTGTTGAAAAGGTCAAGGCCTTCTTGGCTGATCCATCTGCATTTGTGGCTGCTGCCACCACTGTTGTTCCTGCTGCTGCAGCTGCAGCCCCAGCCAAGGTTGAAGCAAAGGAAGAGTCGGAGGAGTCGGACGAGTATATGGGATTTGGTCTCTGACTAATCACCAAAAAGCAGGCAACTCAGACGGCTTTATTTGTGAAACAAGGAAATAAAGGCGGCTTACGTCACCAAAAAATAAAATAAAGTAAAATAAAATAATGAGTTGGTTTTCTAGCATCCTTCAAAAGTGACCAATGGAGGGCTTTGGGCTCTTTTTTTTTTAATTTTAAAAACATTTTTTTAATTTTTAATTTTTAAAATCTTATGCTTTGGCATTACCGGTGTCTTTTTAAAAAATTTTTATTGGAGTATAGTTGATTTACAATGTTGTGTTAGATTTAGGAGTACAGCAAAGTGAATCAGTTATACGTATACATATATCCACTCTTTTTTTAGATTCTTTTCCCATGTAGGCTATTACAGAGTACTAAGTAGACTTCTCTGTGCTATACAGTAGGTTCTCATTAGTTATCTATTTTATATATAGTAGTGTGTATATGTCAATCCCAGTCTCCCAATTTATCCCTCCCCTCTGAGCTCTTTTTTTTTAAACATCATTATGAACTCACAGATTTTAAACTTACCAGTGTGTTAAGGCCATGTGGTTCTTACCCTTATGAAGCTTAAAAGGTCCCTTCTTGGCCTCGCGGGAGCCTCTTCAAGCTGGCCCTGAACCTTTTGATGTGGCCCTTTGCTCATTTCCTTGTATGATAAGATGTTCCAGGTTCATCTGGCACATTTCCTGCCCAGACCTGGAATCAGGTACTTCTCCAAGGAAGAAGGGCACGAATTTTTTAGGATATTGGTACAATATTACCAAACCACTTTCCAGAATGACATTATTATCATTTACACTCCCATCTGAAAAGCATGAGGACCATTTTCTCCATATACTCAACCAGTGTTGAGTGTTATTTAAAAAACTTGGCGTTCATTTGATAGGGCAGAATGATTTGCATTTCTTATTTGCATTTATGTTCCAATTTGCATTCATTAGGTTACTGGTGCATTGGAATGTTTTCTTATATTAATCATCTATATTTGTTTTGAGAAGACATGCTGTTTTGACCACGTTACTATTAGAATTTTAGTAGTTATTATGATTGATTTGTAACTGTGTATCAAGGCCAGCAGCCCCTCTTCTGTCAATTGCTAGAAACCATTTTCCTAATTGGTCGTTTGCCGTTGAGAGTTGTTTACAACTTCTATTTTATGTAGTCAGATATTTTCCTTTATAAAGCAAAGAATTTTCCAGTCCTCTCTCATTTGGGACTTACGGGGTCAGAAAGCTGAACCCTAAGAGTTATCTCCAGGCATTAGTTGGCACCTAAACATTCACTGTGCCGTCCTCACCTAACTACCATTGGGTCCCTTGAGGCCAGAGGCCTGCCTCATTCCAACATGGTCTGGATCCATTTTCACCCAGACAGACTCGCTCTGACTCTTCTTCATATTGAAAGTGGGGGAGTGACTGAAACGATGAGCAACTGCTAATCTGGGCACTGCCTGGAGGTTCCCGGGGCAGTGGGCCAGAGAGCGCAGAGGTCCCAGCAGTCAGCTGCTTCCCTGTGGAGCCCCACTTAAGTGACCCGCCGGCTCCAAGGCTCCATGGGGCAGCTGTGGGACAAAGTTTTGGACCCCAGGGTCTGTTCAGAACCTATACACCCACATGGCAGGGATTGAGTGGGTGGCGAGTCAAACAGGGCAGTAGGCAGCTCCAAATGGTCTGCGTGAGAGGGATGCCGACCAAGGCCTACACTGGGTAAGAGGTGGTTGTCATGGGACGGAGGCCCTTAAAAGATTAAAAAAAAAAATCTCGAACATAATAATGATGAGCAAGAATGGCTAAGAGCCCAAACTCACATGATACTTAATACGTGCCAGGCACTGTTCCAAACACGCTACATTGGTTAACATGTGAATTTACTTTTCTCAAGCCTGGGAGGTAGATACTGTTATTAGCACCATTTTATAGCTACAGAAACGGAGACACCGAGAGGATAAACAGCTTGCCCAAGGTCATATGCTCGGTAAGTGGGAGAGGAGAATTGAAGTGCAGACAGTCTGACTCCAGACTCTGAGCTCTTGTCGCATCTCCGTCCTGCCTGTACACTGTGAGCCAGGGCCTTAAAGTGGTGCAGCTCTTCAGACTTCCCAGGGGGCATTTCGTCCCTGCAGGATAAGGAGCAGCTGGCTTTACAGATGGGGAAACTGAGGCCTGAAGGACAGAGTGATTTTCTCAGAGCCGTCTGTGCAAGTCAGATGCAGGTCTTTCTGTAGGTGACACTCATTTGGCATCAAAGTCAAACTCTTTGAACCTCCTAGGAACAGAATTGCTCTTAGACAGGTACAGACAGTGGTTGCCTTTTCCCTTTGAGAGGGCTGACCTCTCCGGGGTCTGGTGAACAGGGTGGGGGTCTTACTTAGGACTTGCCTGGGCTCCTGAGGGCTGTGGAGGCGGGCCTGCTCTCGGGATCTCATGGTCTGAGCCCAGGCTGGCTGTTTCTGGAAGTTGACTTTGCCCTTGTGTGAGGAGCAGCAGAGTGTGTTCCAGGAGCACCAGGACTGCTGGGTCAGGGGTTCTGGAAGAGTTGGGTAGAAAGTGCCCTGCTGTCTTCTTGCTCCTGGCCTAATGGCTCAGACCATTTTTAGATGTCAGGAAGTGTAACAGTATGGTACATTTATCTTGGTGAATAATGGATGAGCCCAGGGAAGGTACTGTATTTTTCCTGGTGAATTATTTACCAGGAGCCTCTCATTTGAGGCTCTCCACGATGAGTGGTCTGAATCTGGTCTGAATCGGGTGTATCTAGAGTCCCTCCCGACTCCTCTCACTCCCCCGGTCTCCCAGCTACAGGTTCGCTGTAACCTTCCGTGTCTAGTGTTACACTGGGCAGCCCCGTGGCCTGTAGCCAGGGACTCTCTGAGTTTGGAGTCCCTGTGGCCACTGGGTTGGGTGTCAGGAGGGAGTGGGGAGGACCCTCCCTACTAGAGATGCAGGGAAAGCCCTGTGGGGGGTTTACTTGGCCGGGGGAGGGGGGTGAAGCTGGGGTCAATGTGGGGCTGGGGGCTGCTCTACAGGCATGGGGAGCCTTTTGTGTGCTTACGTGTGTGTGTGCACATATGTGTGCTCTGGGTCTTTGTTTTTCTTGTCCCTTTCTCTGGGTCTCTCTAGGACTGTATGTTACTCTCTGTGTCTCAGTTTGTCTCTGTCCCTGTCTGGCTGTTGATCTGGGTCTCTCTGTGTCTCTCTGTCCCCATCCCTCCCCCCTCCCTCCCTTCCTCTGCTCCTCCCTCCCTTCCCCCGCCCACACCATCAATCTCCCTCCAGCCCGCTTTTTCTCATCTTCCTGTCTCCCTCTGTCTTTCTCCATCAGTGTCTGCTTCTCTCTCTTTCTCTCTGCGTGACTTTAGAGGCCTGTAAGAGGCACCTCCTGGGATGAAGGGACAGCCAGTTCCAGACTTAAGTGAAGCCAGATCTTGGTACCTTCCAGACCCTGACTTCAAGATCGACAGAGTAGGCATAAAATAAACTTTAGGTCTTTGTCATTTTTTTGGCTATTCAGTTATTGCATCAGCCACTCTTAGGGGCTTTTTTTTTCTTTAGCTATTTGTGTGTGCTTTATGTTTTATAACACCACCCCGCCCCCCGGCCCCCAAAAGTCAGTTATCCCTAGGCTTTAAGCATCTGGTAATGTGTTGCAAGTTTTTGGTGCTTTTAAAAATAACTTACAAGGAATTGTTTCTGTCTGTTATTCATCAGATTGTATTTTTTTCATCTGTTGTTACTGATTTGGAGATTGAAATACATATTTTGCCATCTTTAGCCAGAATGCTTTTTCAGAACAGCTGATTTTTCAAAAACGACTCTTTTTTGGTTATTTTCTTTTAAAAAATAAAGGAGCAAATCATCAATGATGCAGTTAAGAAATAAAAGAATAAAATTGGTTTTGTCTTACTAGAGAGTTTATATTTTAAGCTGTAAAGTGAAGTTTATAAGGAGTCTAGGAAATGTCTGATGCTTTGACTCTAATTAAGCAGCTGGCCTGCCTTCCCCTCCCCCTCTCTGTCCCCTGACCACGCCCTCCCCCAACTGGGCAAGCATCAGTTACATCTGAGTGATGTTGAAGCAGTGACCATGGCCACAATAGTCGATCCCCACCTCCAGATAGCTTCCCCCTCCGACATTTTTCCAGCCACACGTGGTAGCAGAGGTGGCTGAGGGGAGGGCCTTTGATGGCAGCAGCAGGTCTACCTTCAGAAGAAGGCAGTGGGCACTGTGCAAAATCCTGCCCCCCACACCCCTCCCCAGCAGCCCAGAGGCGAGGAGGGCACCCTTGCCTCTTGAAGACACTGGCTCTTCCAAACCCGCCTCCTTCAGTCTGGATTCTTCTCTTTGTGTTTCAGATTGAGGCTTAAAGCCTGGAGCAACCCTTTCCCTGGAGAGAAGGGTTGGTTTCCAGAAGCAGCTGTTGGTCAGACAGGTGGAGAAGGAAAGAAAGGAAGGCTGGGAGAGGGGCACTTGGAGGACGGTGCCCGGCTCCGACTCCTGGGCCCTGCCTTGTGCCCTGGCCCCGCGGGGATGGCCAGGCTGCCGAGGGCCGCGTTCATCTGCACATGTGTTCGGCGTCGCTGCGTGTCATCGGGTGTGTGGTACATGCGGCCCATTGCTGCAGGCCCTGGGTGGCTCGTGCTTTCCACATCACACATAGCAAAGCGATGTCCTCACATTCCCCACTCTTGTCTGCTCCAGGAAGTGGTTTGCAGAGCACTTCTAAATATAAAAGTATGAGACTGCCTCTTTCTCTTATCCCTTTGGAACCAGCTGAGGGCCAACCTCTTTAGTCACTTTTGGGGTTTGGTGGGAGGAGGAAGGGGCACGGGAGAAGCTGGGGGTGTGCGCCTGCATGCGTGTTTCCCCAGGCTCTGCTGATACCCCTATGCGTGCGGGGGCACAGCATGAGGCTAGGTGCAGTGCTGGAGGCCCGGGCAGGGTGCCGGGGCAGACAGAGAGGAGGGTGTAGGCTCAAAGACTGATTTTCAAACTGTGGGCAGCTATGTTCAGCCACTTAACTTGTTTTCAAAAATTTCATTTTCTTCTTGCTTCCCCAGACCCAACAGTATGTTCTTCTACTGGGAAAAGCAGCAGGATGTAGGTGATGGCCACAGGGAAGGCACTTCAAAACATAGTGCTAAATGGAATAAAGTGAGAGGCAGAATGAAAGATAATGCAAGACCATTTATATGGGCTAAAAATAGCCGCACACGAAACAGCAATCACATTTGACCAGAGCACATACAAAGAGAGGATCTACCTCTAACAGGACAGAATGGTTGTTGGGGGGACTTGGATAAAAGGGAATAAAGTGAAAGAAATGAAGAGCAGCCAGCGTGGAAAGAACACCCATGTGGGAGCCAGACAGATCCAGGGGCAGTTCCCGACCCCGCCATTACTGGGATAGCCTTGACTCCAGTTTCCTCCTCTGTGAAATGAGGCTGGTCCGTGTGGAGGGTTCTTTGGATGAGAAATAATGCGTCCGTGTAATAAGGGCCGGCAAGAAGCAGACGGTCAGAGTAGCTAAGGCAGCGCTGACTGATGGAACTTTTTGTGGGGACAGAACAGTTCTACATCGGCGCTGTTCAGTACGGTGGCCGCTAGCCACATGCGGCTCCCGAGCACTAAAAATATGGCCAGTGGAACAGAGGCAATGAGTTTTCAGTTTTGTTTCATTTTAATTAAGTTACATTTGAATAGCCCCATGTGGCTAGTGGCTGCCATATTGGACAGAACAGGCCGAAGGGATATTTTACCGTCTTTAGGAGCCAGGGAGGATTTTCCCTCACTGAGTGGAGTTGAGGCCACTCCACCTAAAGGACAGGGAATCATGTTCTCCCTGCATAGGGAGTTTAGGGTGTGTGCCTCAGAGATGAGTAAAAAGAGCTCAGAAAACGGAGTCTCCCAGAGTTTTCTGAGCCTGTCTTGAAAATTAATAGATGAAGTCAGGTCCAACCAGTCTCCAGACTGTCATTTAGTTTGCCCTCTGCTTGCACAAGAAAGACCGTGGGACGCTCACCCCCAGGCTCACCCTGGCACTGTTCTTGCTGTGGTGTCCCTGGGCCCCTCCCCACTGCACCTGGGAGGAAGACCTGGTTGGGGCCTGGGTCTGGGCCCCCCTAATGAATGGCTGTGGAACCTGCAGCAAGTCCCTTTCCATCTTCTCTGGATGATGAGGGGCGGACTCTTTGACCCCTCTGGGGTCCCTGAACACACCATCTGAGCATCCCTAAAGTCTTCCTGGGCCTGAGCTCCTGGCTCATTTCCTAGTCTCGTGGTCCAGCAGCCCCATTGCCTTCCCCGCAATGTAGATTATTTCTGCAGGCCGCTCACTGGCGTCTTCAGGAGACAGCTGGCTGCTGTCTCTCTCTCTCCTTGGAGCTGAGAATGGACATAGAAGGTGCCCATTCAAGCTCACCTTGAGCTTGCAGTCTAGCTTGGAAGATATGGCTCTTGCTCACAGCACAGGCGGGCATATCAGGGGTGTCACGGGCAGTGAGCTGTGAGTGCAAGTGTGTGGCCGAGGCAGAGGCGGGATCTCCTGGGGAGGCAGGATGCAAGCTGAGCCGCGGGAATGGGAGTAGCTCTTCAGCAGTGATGCTGGGTCCCAGTTTGCAACTCCCAGCTGCCTCTAACTGCACACCTGCCATTTATAGCATCACTTTTAATCCCTCCCGGGGCTGGCCCTACATGTGGTGTGTGGGCTTTAGGGGCCGGCTGTGCAGCTGGAGGCTGGGGGGCAGGAAGGGGACTCTGGGGAGGGAGCCCTTTGTTTCTGTAACTGCCTCTCAGGCTCAGTGCCAGCGAATCCAGGACTAGGTCTTGGTGACTGTCCAGTCACATCCTTTCAGTTCTCTAATTTTACATATAATAAAACTACCTGGTGGCGGGTGGTGGTTGGTCAGGGTCACCCTACTTTTTAGGGATTGTATCGAGACTAGAACCCAGGTCTCTCTACCCCATGTTCCTTCTGCCTGATCGCACCACCTCACTCTGGCTGAGCTTTTAATTTATTGCCGCTTCCTTGGAGACATCGCAGGCATCTGAGGGTTACTAAGGGTGAGAGATGTGCCCTAGGTATGGCCCTCTGAGCCCCAGCAGAAGACCAGCTGGAGGGAGGGTCAGGTGGTGTGGCTGCTGGCTGAGGAGCTTCTTAAATCACATCTCCCAACCGGTGTATCTGCCCCTCTGGGCTCGGATGCCGCATGATACTGGACACGAGGACCCGCTTCTGCCGTCAGAGGTTGATCTTCCCCCTCCAGGGCCTCCCAGGAGTGGGCCGGGCAGGGCTGAGTTGTGGTTTTCATCTAAGGTAGAAGAGCTGGCCCGCTAGGTTGTTTCTGTGCTAATCCCTGGTGATTTTGTTCTGTTTCTCTAATCCGGATGTGGGAGCCTCTCCAGATATTTACAGTTAAATCCCAGGACAGGAAAACTCAGCTGGGTCCCTGGCTCTGTTCCCTCCCGCATGGCTCCAAGCGAGGGCTGTGATGGCTTGTGGAGGGATGCGGGGCTGCTGTCAGCGAACCTGGGGCCTTCTGTAGACACTCGGGAGATGGGGCTGAGGGGGGTGGGCAGCTAGAACTTTGTGCTCTGCCTCTGGGTCTCTGAGTCAGCTGTGGTGGATTTTCAGCAACCCTCTGAACCCTGATTTTCTGGGGCTTATCATCAAACAGGGTTGTTGGTGCTAAAACCACATGTGGTATATTGGTGATGGACTGGTGGTGGTGGTGGGGCACATTCCAGATCCCCAGATTCACAAACCCCACTGCAGCCTTTTGTGTTCCTGCTGGCCCAGGTGAACTGGGGAGATGACTGGGCTTGCTGTTCATGCAAACGACTTGTTCTTACAGAGACTGAGATTTGTTCCTCAAAAAATTGACGCATGCCTATGAGTCGTGGACCCTTGGAGTGTCCCAGAGCAACTGAAAGTGTACCAGTTAGACCCTGAAGGCCAAGGACCTGTGGTGCATTGGCCCCTTGGGGAGGAGAAGTGGGGCAGGGACCCTGGTACCCCTGGGGCCTCTCATTTGGTGTCCTTAGAGTTTCCACATGGAGGGGACCTGTGAGCAGGGCCATCCTCGTGTGGGTGAGGAGGCCTGGGGCTGCTCTCTTTCCTGGAACAGAGCATTTGTGCCTCTCGGGTTGAGGGCTGTCTCTCCTGGCCTGTGTCCTGATGCTGTCGCCCCAGATGGGGCACAGGAAGTTGGCAAACCTCTCCCTCAGGGGACCATATACCCAATAGGAGCTGTCTTGGCCTGTGCTCTCGAGGTCATCTGGGAGGCAGGATGTCCCCACAGGGACGTGGGTCCTGGAACCAGGGACTGAGTCTTGGGTATGGAGGAGTCAACTTCCCGCCTGTGGCTGGTTGGCCTCGTGCGTGAGAAAGGTCACAGTCACTCGTGATTACACACATCCGTGCAGAATACCCATGCCAGGGCCACCCAGGGTCATCTTGGTACCTCTGCCTGGTCCCAAGGCAGCTGTCCGAAGGATAGAATTTCTTTAGTAGGAGGGAGAGAAGGTAGATGGAATCAACTGGTCAGGTTTGGCAGGTTCTGGGACCTGTACAGATTCAGGGGTTGTCTTTCCAAGACCAAGAGGACTAGTCTCTGGGAGACAGGTAGTTGAGTGGCCCAGATGGTTACTTGGACCGAAGTAGCTGAAATTATCAGAGCAGAAAAACTTCCTGCTGCTCTCTGCTCTCCATAAAATCATGTTTACACATGTGTGTGCGCAGATGCACACGTATATACACGTGGGTCGACTGGGCCTGGAGCCCAGAGAGCATCAAGGAAGGCGGGCACCAGACCAGACGCTTGCTGGCGGGTGGGGAGCGGGAGTTGGGCTGCTGCCCACACAGCCCTTTCTCAGGGGGCTGGGGCCAGGGGCCAGGGCACAGGCAGAGTGAGTGTCTGCATATAGATGGCTGTTGAGGAGCCAAGGAAATGGCTTGGAAAATGTCCTTATTGGGTATTTGCAGCGCCAGCTCTGTTGGGGTCGTGCCTGATGTGGGCAGATGACTCTGCCTGCCGGTCACGGTGCAGTGCTTCTTGAGCCCACCATGCCCTCCGTGTGCTCCGGGCTGTGCTATAGGCTTTGCGTTTATGAACCCACTTAGCCTCACACAGCCTGAGTGGTAGGCTTGTGGTCCTCATTTCACGTCAAGGGAGAGGCCAGCGGAGGTGGCATTGCTAGGGAGCGGCAGGGCCACTGGCTGCTGCTACGCTGAGCGGCTTCCTTGAGCGGCACGTGGGCCAGGTGTTCCGTGAGGGCCTGGGTGTAGAAGGTGTGATGCACGGAGGACCGGACTCTGAAAGGGGGGCGGCTTTGGGAAGCCCAGGACCGGTGTGCTTCCAGAGTGGGCCTTCCCCGGACCACAGCCCTGGGAGGCATCCTCAAGTCAGGTGGTGCAGGGACAGGGAAGTGCAGGGGACTGTGCCACCTCGAGGCAGGTACCACCTCGATCCCCAGAGCCTTCCTCCTTCTCTGTCATTCAGCCGAAGCTTCTGAAGAGTCCCTCACTTCCCAGCCCCTCCCTGTCTGGAGTCCGGCATTTCTGCCAGGGGCTCCTCGGTCTGCCCGTTTCCCCTCAAACAAAACAACAGACCAGCCTCTCCTGCAGACCATGCAGACGGCCAGACTGGGCACAGTAAACGTGGGTGCCGCAGCACTGGGCCAGGCTCCTGCGTGAGAAGCCTGCTGGCCAGGGGTGTGGGCTCAGAGCAGGGGCTGGGGTCTTAGAGGAGGCCTGGTGGCCGCCCTCCCTGCCTTCTGTAACATCTAAAGTCTGCCCCAGCCAAGCACTAACCAGGACCTGCTGTGAGCTGACGTCAGGACAGAGGGCCCCGCGGGGCTGGCTTTGATGTTTCCCAGGCCCTGTCTTGGGGGTGCGGTGGGGGCTCTGAGTGGCAGTCTGGGAATGCAGCGTTTCACCACAGCTCCTGCAGCTCCAGCCCCGGGACCGGACGGGATGCTGGAGGCTGAGCTGGGGTCCCTCTGAGTCATGCCATCTCTTCTCCCAGCTCAGGTTTCTGTGGCAAGTGGTCTGTGGTTCCTGCAACCCCACAGCCCCTTTCCCTCCATCCTACCCCCCACCTGATTATCCCTTCCCATCTGGGGTCTGAGATGGTGCTGGGCCTTGCATGGGGGGAGCTTTCTAATATCCCTAAAACTCGAGTCCTCGGGCAGGATGGGTGACAGTGGTAAGGAGCACGGTAGCCGCCCGCCGAGCGAGCTCATCCAAGGCACTTCACACGTGTTACTGCGTTTTCGGGTCACGACAGCCTCATGGGAGAGGCAGAGGAAGCTGGGGCACGGTCTGTGTTCCTTACGCAAGGTCAGGCACACCGAGTGTGATGGTCAGGATCGAGTCGGACCTGACTGCAAACGCTTAACTAACGCTCCTGTGTGTGGACGAGACTCCTGGCCCCCACTGTGTCTGGAGAAGCTGAGCTGCGAAGTGGGGAGTCATCTACACTTTGAGGCGGATGATCTCTCTCTGGTCTTTGATGAGCATCTTTGGTTCTGGGTCGAGGGTCCCAAGATTTGGGTGAGTCACGTTTGCAGAGGCCCGCTGAGGCCTCGGCGCGAGGCTGCCCATCTGTGTCAGGAGTGGGGGTCGGGAAGTGTTCCGGACGCGCCTGTGTCCGCCAGCTCTTGCCCCACACTTCCTCTGAGGTCACCTCAGTTCAGCTAGTGTTCGCTGAGTGCCTTTGTGAGCCTGGCGTTGTCTGCAGGAGGTGTGTCTATCTCACTACCTGGCTGCGGGGAGTGAGGTCCCATTCTGAGATCAGATACTTCCAGGATTGGTTTTGAGTTCCTGGGCGGGGCTTGGAAGAGCGTGGGGTATGGAGTTGGCCTCCTTGGGTCATGGTCCTGGCTCTGCCACAAATTAGCTGTTTGATCTCTGGCAAATCCCTTCATCTCTCTGGACCTCAATTGACCCACCCATCTGTACTACACAGGGGTTGTACCAAGTTGCTCAGCGGGGTCAGGACCGCACTCCTGTGCAGAGATTGGAAACGAGCGGGGGTGTTTGGGTTGTTAGGGTGACTGGGTGCGGATTTGCTAACTTGCACAGTGGGTGGGGTAGCCCAGCGTGGTGGAGAATTGTCCCATCCAGAGAGCCAGCAGGAACCCAATGAGAAGTAATGCGGGAGCTCCCAGCCCCTTGCAGCTCTTTGTGTCTTGCGGACCGGCCCCTCTGGAATGCTGGGAAGCGGACCAACATCGGTTCAGCCCCTCCTCTGGGCCCAGCCCTGGGGGATCCTGAACTTGTCTTGAAACTGACTTTATGAGGAGACAGGTTCCTGTGCCCTAAAGAACCAAACCCCCCTCCCCCCGCTCCGCCCAGGGACTTGGAAGAGTGCTCTTTGGGCCAAGATCAGTCTCCTGTGGTTTGGGATGGGATGGGCAGGACCCCATTAGCCTCTTCCTTCCTGCCCTTGCTAGGCCCAGTTTGGCCAGAGGCAGAGCCTGCTTCTTCACATAGCAGCCCCAGGTGGCTTGTTGCTTCTTCCTGGAGGGACAGCACATCCTCCTCTGTGCCATCACCGGCCCCCCCCCCCACCCCAAACTCCCCAGGCGGCTGGTGTCCCGGGCTCCGCAGCTCCACGCCTCTGCAGGGCGCCCACGCGGACCAGGAGCAAAGCCCAGTGTATCATTCCTGCTTGGTAACTATGCCACCTGTCTGGCCCTGCCCTCCGCCTCCCCAGCCCATCTGCCGCTCTGCACAGGCTCTTCACTCTCCCCTTTGTTTGGCTACAGTTCCACCTTTGATTGCAGGGCCCCTTCCTCCGAGGGTGCCCCCCTGACCCCTGCCAGAGCTGAACTGTAGCCATGCAGGAGGGGGAGTGGATTCAGGTGAAAACCTGGGACCACTTAGCTCACCTCTCACCTAGCACAGAAGAGCCAGCCTTGGCCACAGACGGATCCTTAGGGATGGAGAGAAGGACATGGGGGTGGCCCTGGCATGTCTTTGGGAATAATGCCAGTTCAAGAGAATATTGGCTTCTCCTGTGATGGGACGGGTTCTCCCAAAGACGCCCCTGGGGAATGCTGGGCTGCAGAGTGGTCTGTGGATGGGATTCAAAGCCGCCTCCCTGACCTGTGGCCACCTCTGATGCTGGACCCTCAGCGGGTATGTGAATGCCAGTAATCCTTCCAAGAAGTTCTTTGGATCATGATTTAACTTTGCTCAGTGTCCTGCATTCTGAAGATGGTGGGAGGGTTGCTTGCTAATGTTCCCCGCTCCTTGGTCTGGCATTTCCTATGATCTGGTCCCGCAGCTCCAAGGCCCTCTTCCTCTAGGGAGTGTCCCATGTGGCATTAATCCCCTCCTTCCCCTAGTCCTTGGGGCTCCCTCCCTCTTCGGTGTTCTAGAGACACTGACTGCCCACATCATTCATTTGGCACGAGCTTTGCCTTATCCTGTGTCCGCCTCCAGACTAGCGTCCTGGAGGGTACTGCATCTTTGTAGCCTGCGGAGCGCCCAGCACAGTGTAAACGTTCCTCAGTGGACACTTGGCAATTGTGGTCTCATGATCCTTCTCACTTGCACTTATTGGACGTCTCCTGTGCACAGGACAGTGGGTGTCCTGTGTTAGAACAGTGGCTGCAGCTCCCCCTGACCCTGCCTCTCCCGTGTTCCCCATCTGCAGGTGCCCAGGCAACCATTGTCTTCATCAAGGAGCCATCGTCCCAGGATGCGCTGCAGGGGCGCCGGGCGCTGCTCCGCTGTGAGGTCGAGGCCCCAGGCCCAGTGCACGTGTACTGGCTGCTGGATGGGGCCCCTGTCCAGGACACCGAGCGGCGCTTCGCCCAGGGCAGCAGCCTGAGCTTCGCAGCTGTGGACCGGCTGCAGGACTCGGGAGCCTTCCAGTGCGTGGCTCGGGATGATGCCACCGGAGAGGAGGCCCGCAGTGCCAATGCCTCCTTCAACATCAAATGTGAGAGCCGGGGGCTGTGCCCGCCCCCTCCCTCTAGACCCTCAACTCCTGAGCCCTGCGGGACTCCTCCTTTGCCTCAGCTTCTCCCATTTCCAGTTGAATGGGGCAGGGAGAATGCAATTGGGGTCAGCTCTCTGCTTGTGTGGATAAGAGGAAGTTAAAAAGTTTTAATTTTTCCAGAATTTATTTTTTTTCCCCTTCAAGTCTTGAACCCACTGATCTGCCGGATACTTTTGCAAATGGCAGGAGCAGTGAGGCAGTGTGGCCCAGTGTCTCTTGGCTCCAGAGCCTCCAGGTTCCATCGTTTCCTGCTTGTCCTCCTTCTCCTCTGCTTTCTCACCCTTGCTCTGCCCCGCCCCTCACTCTGCAACCATGGCTTCTGCTCCAGGGATTGAGTCCGGTCCCGTGGTCCTGAAGCATCCAGCCTCGGAAGCCGAGATCCAGCCACAGACCCAGGTCATGTTGCGTTGTCACATTGATGGGCACCCTCGGTAAGGAGACATTGAGGATGGGGAGGGAAAGGGTTATTCTGGACTGACAGAGCTGTCTCCCCAAACTGTGGGCTCTGCCACCGCCCCTGCCCCATGCTGCTCCACACTGGGCCCTGGTCACGAGAGAAGGGGCAGCGCTGTACTGTGGAGCGATCCTGGATTCTGGGAGCTGGGAAATCTAGAATCTCAGCCAGATTCTGCCCCTGAATTGTGTGCCTTTGTGCAAGTCACGGTCCCTCTCCAGGCCTCAGTTTCCCCATTTGTAAACTGAGGGGTCCAGCCCTGACCCTCTGATTCTGGCCCTCCCTACCGGCTACCTGAGAACCCCCTTGCCCCCCTGCTGCTGACCCCCTCGGCCCATCAGGCCCACCTACCAGTGGTTCCAAGATGGGAGCGCCCTGTCTGATGGTCAGAGCAACCACACGGTCAGCAGTAAGGAGAAGAACCTGACCCTCCGGCCGGCCGGCCCTGAGCACAGTGGCATCTACTCCTGCTGTGCCCACAATGCCTTTGGCCAGGCCTGCAGCAGCCAGAACTTCACCTTGAGCATTGCTGGTGAGCCTGGGGTGGGGATGGAGAAGGTGAGTTGGGGATGGGGGAGGGGCCTCCCCACCTTGCCTGCTCACGTGTCTGTGCCTCCCTCACCCCAGATGAGAGCTTTGCCAGGGTGGTACTGGCTCCCCAGGACGTGGTAGTGGCAAGGAATGAGGAGGCCATGTTCCACTGTCAGTTCTCAGCCCACCCGCCCCCAAGCCTGCAGTGGGTCTTTGAGGATGACACTCCCATCACTAACCGCAGCCGGTAAGGCATCTGGCAGCAGCTTTCCAGTATGGTGATAAAAGTTGTATATGGTTCTCTAAAAGGGAATGAAGTTCTTATCACAGATATCATAGATCTATACGTGTATTACTTCGACTTTCCAGCAGATGGCAGTAGAATGTCTTCCTGTTACAAAATGAGTCCAACAAAGGGAAGGGTCTCCAGGAAGGGCATCTTTTTCCAGGTCCCACAGACACACTGTGTGAGCCAGCGATGGCTCTGCTACTTTCTCCCCTCCCCTTCTGCCCACATGGGTCTTCTGGGATGGGGGTGTAGAGACCCAAGGATGGAGGGACACAGGGGACCTGGGGGATCACAGCCTGGACAGGAAGGTCCCGGAGGGCAAGGATACCTTACTTACACACATGCCCGCACACGCACATATTTTGGAAGAAGCAAACATTACCAGAAGGTTCTGGGAGGTGTCAGGCCCTCTATAGGGACTTCTGTCCTCATCCAGGCCCTATGAGAGCAGAGAGCAACTGTGTGGTGCCAGGCGTGGCCATGGTCCTTTGGAGGTGTGGCTCCCTAGGCTGTGGGCTGGGATCCCGCCTGGCTGCAGCCCTGAGGACATCATCAGTAGTCCATCTGGTGCGTCTGAGGGACTTGTGGTGCTGGAGCTGCTGCTTTACCAGCAGGCGTATCTTGACTCAGTGGGAAGGTGGCCCCTGTGTCTCCACATTGATTGCTTGCTGCCTCCCACTTGCACTGCTGCTCGCCTGGCTGCCCCAAAGCTGCGTCTCTTGTAATTAGAATACACACCTCCACATACACACGAACAAGCGCACGCACACACGTGCACACACAGGCACACACGCACACACCAGCGTGGCGTGTTGGCTTCCTTCTCTCTGCCCTGTTCCTGGTTGATTCCTTCCTGCATATCTGACCTGTGCAGGATGGGGTTCCACTGGCTGCTCTCCAGAAGGAGGCCTGTGGGCCACTCCTTTCAAAGAGCACTCTCTCCCCTCCACAGCCCCCCGCACGTTCGCAGAGCCACCGTGTTTGCCAACGGGTCCCTGCTGCTGACCCAGGTCCGGCCGCGCAATGCAGGGGTCTACCGCTGCGTAGGCCAGGGCCAGAGGGGCCCTCCTGTCATCCTGGAGGCCACTCTCCACCTGGCAGGTGGGTCCCTGGGTCTGGGGTGCCAAGGTGGGAGCCACCTTCAACGTTGTGGGCATGTAGAGATTTAGGCTCCTGTTTCCACTCAGAGCAGCTTGGAGGGCAGAGGGAGGAAGAGGATGCTGCGGTTGGAAGAGGAAATGCTGAAGGTCATGGGGAGGGCTCGTGCTGGAAAGGGCAAGGCTTGCTGCGGGAGAACATCAGGTACCCTGGGCCCCACAATAACCAGGCTGTCTGCTCCCATCCCTGCAGAGATTGAAGATATGCCACCATTTGAGCCACGGGTGTTCACGGCTGGCAGCGAGGAGCGTGTGGCCTGCCCTCCCCCCCAGGGTCTGCCGGAGCCCAGTGTGTGGTGGGAGCACGCGGGAGCCCGTCTGCCTGCCCACGGCAGAGTCTACCAGCAGGGCCATGAGCTGGTGTTTGCCAGCACTGCTGAGAGCGATGCTGGTGTCTATACCTGCCATGCGGCCAACCTGGCTGGTGGGCGGAGACAGGATGTCAACGTCACCGTGGCCAGTGAGCACCTTTGCCCTGAAGGGCGAGGCGAGGAGGGGAGCCCAGGTCCCAGGAGGTCTTGGGCTCTGGGTGTGATGGATAGAGGCTTCCCTGGTGCTCACCTGAGGCCCCGCCTCAGCTCTGAGCCCTGCTGGCTTGGGAACCAGTCAGCCGCTGGGAGGTGATATTGGAGTGGACAGTGGCGAGCCAGGCACAGAGGTTGGGGTGCCAGAAAAGTGGCCCTCTGGCTGCAGAGGACAAAGCAACGGAGTGGGAGTCTTGAGACCCAGGTCCTACTCTGTCCCCAGTGCATGGAATGACCATGGGTAGAAAGTCACCTGCCTTGCCAGGGGTCAGTTTCCTCATCCATAAAATAGGGCTTAATAACTCACTACCTTCCCTGCTAGATGGCCAGAAAGATCAGTGAAGTAGATAAAAAAGATTTTTCCTTTTCTTTTTTGGGAAGGTGATGTGTCGGAGTTATATGTAGTAATTATTTTATTTGTTGTTATACTTTCCAGATTTCTACAGTGGACATATGACTTGTGAAATAAATGATAAAGACCTATATACCCTTGCTACAGGCATAGAGATTTACTTATTTACACCATGCCTGTGTCAAACGTTTGTGATAATTTAAAAGGATATCTGAGACAAATTCATACACACACACATACCATTTTGCAACCTGCTTCTTCTGTTTACCTCTACATCTTTCCAAGTAGGTAAATTGCAAAAATTCAGAAAGATTTCAAACATGAAAAGAGCTTTGTACACTTGTAAGTTGTGATGGTATTATTCCCATTAAGATACTAAAACCTAGGAGACATGCGCTTTCGTGCTCAGGTACCTGGTTCAGGTGGGAAGCTGCAGCACCCAGGTAACATGCGCTCAGGACACTTCCACAGCGACATGCAGACAAATGCAAGCAGCCACGATCAGCCTTTCTCCAGTCGGGGTCTGTTGTTCACCTGTTTTATTGGGGATGCTTTTAAAAATGCAGAATCTGGGACCACACTCCACATCTCCTGCCCCCAGCCTCTCTGGGGGTGGGCCCAAAGAGTGTTTAACAAATGCTCCAAGTGAGGCATATGCGTGCTGGAGGTGGGAGTGCTGGCTTTGATCAGTCTTTTGACAGGCACCAAGAGTGCCCTGTGCCTGCACTGCTCCCTGAGAAGAAGGCCTGTGGAGTTAGAGTATGTGACGCACGCAGGGCTGGACTGGTGCGAAGGGGTAGGGGGTACAGTCCGGAGGAGGGAGGACTCCATCCCTGCATTCCATCAACAGATTTATCGAGTGCCTTCCTTGTGCTAGGCACTGCTCCCAGTACTGGGAATGCAGCAATAAACAAAGCAGACAAAAATCCTTCTCCTTGTGGAGTTCGTAGGCTAATAGGAGCAACAAAGCAAACAAGGAAAACAGTTGAATGAACAAATACGTGATTTTAGGTGGCAGCAGAGCCATGAAGAAAAATAAAATAGGGTAAGTGACAGACGGCATGAGGGACAAGGGGAGTTTAGAGAAGATTTCTTTAGAAGGTGGTATTTGAGCTGATGCTTAAATTAAAGAGGGAACCACGTGGACGGGCCCTGAGCAAAAAATGGGCTTGTAAATTGAAGGGACAGCAGTAGCCTGTGTGGCTTGTGTTGAATAAGTGATGGTGAGTGTGGTTGAGGTTGTCTGAGAGGCAGAGATTAGATCATATGAAGCTTTGTAAGATCATGGTAAGGACTTTGGCTTGTAATACAAGTGTACCAGTTATCTACTGCTGTGTAACAAACCAGTCCAAAACTTGAAACAATAGCCACTGATTTGCTCATGATTGATTCTGTGGGTATGGTTCAGCTCCATGTGCTGTTGGCGGCAGCTGATACATCAGCTGGTGGCTGGCTGTTCCCTGATGTCCCCCCTCAGGTGCCTCGCTCAGTCTGGCAGTTGAGGGAGGATATCGATCAGGGTGCCTTGGTTCCCTTCCACACGGCCACTCCAACAGACTAGCTCAGGCTTCTCACGTGGAGGCTGGGTTCCAAGAGTGCAAAAGTGGATGCTGCAAGCCTTCTCAAGGCATTAGCTTAGACATTGTCCACTATATTCCATTGGACAGGGCAAGTCACAGGCCACCCAGATTCCAGGCAGTAGAGAAATAGACCCTGCCTCTTGATGGGAAAGTGGCAACGTCACATTACAAAGAGAAGCAAGAGATGGGAGGACTGTTTAAAGCCATCTTTGCAAAGTCTGCCCCACCAAGTCAGAGGATGAGAAGTCCTTGCAGGGATTGAGTGTGAGAGTGACATTTTCAAAAGGTGACTCTGGCTATTCTGAGAAGACTATAGACTGTTAGGGGCAAGAGTCTAAACAGGAAACCAGTTAATAGATGACTGTAATCATCTAGGGGAGGTGTTTAAGGGGCTTGAACAGAGGTGGTAGCGGTGGAGGTGGGAGGTGGTGAAATTTAGGATACATTTTAGAGCTGAGGTAGATGAGGTTTGTGTAGAATGAATGTGATGGCGGGGGAAGCCATAGAGAGAGAAGTCAACTAAGTTTTTGGCTTATACAGTTGGCTGGATAGTGGTGCTATTTACTGAGATAGAGAAAACTGAGATGAGCAGGTTTGGGGAGAAATTGAGCATTCTCTTTTGCACGTATAAAGCCTGAAGTGCCTATTAGATATCCAATTGGAAACGCTGGTACTATTTGCAGGTCTGAAGTTCATTGGGGGGAGGTCAGGAGCCCCGCTGTGTATTTGGGACTCATCCACTTGGATAGTACTGAAAGCCGTGGACTGGATGAGATCATTCAGGGGATGAGCATGGCTAAAACGGAACAGAGATTCAAGAACCGAGCCTTGGAACGTTATGGTGTAATAAAGAAAGCAAGGATTTTGGAGTCATGCAGACCAGAGTTTTCAATCCTCTCTCTGTCATTGATTAATAAATCACCATTACTTCTTTGAACCTCTGTTGTCTTATCTATAAAATGGGTATAAAAATAAATACCTTGGGGGTATATTGTGATCATTAACTACGATAATGTTCAAAAGGTGCCGGCACATGGGCCTTCACTAAGGGGTAATGGCTGCAGTTATCACCGGAGCAGACAAGGGTTTCTAAACTCAGGACCGGGGTTGGCGGGGAGGGTATTAGAGTTTCTTGGGATTGGATCTGTTGGTTTTGCAGATGTGTTGGTCAACCTTCTTTTTCCTCCCTGTCCCTCTAAGCTGTGCCCACGTG
Source organism: Balaenoptera borealis (assembly GCF_965194805.1). Classification (NCBI taxonomy): domain Eukaryota; kingdom Metazoa; phylum Chordata; class Mammalia; order Artiodactyla; family Balaenopteridae; genus Balaenoptera; species Balaenoptera borealis. The sequence continues at coordinate 77,079,859 of NC_138869.1, forward strand.
GCTGGAGAAGCCCCAAGACAGCCAGCTGGAGGAGGGCAAGCCAGGCTATTTGCATTGCCTGACCCAGGCCACACCCAAACCCACAGTCTCCTGGTACAGAAACCAGATGCTCATCTCTGAGGTGAGAACGGGGATTACTGCTGGGGGGTGGGGGGAGGCGGGGACACAGAGTCCTCTGTGCTCACCTCCAAGGCCCGCTTCCCCCAACCCCGAGGCTGCCCCCAGGGAGATGATGGTGGGGGGCAGGCCGAGACCTGCTCTCAGGCACATCTCCTGTGCTGCAGGACTCGCGGTTCGAGGTCTTCAAGAACGGGACCTTGCGCATCAACAGCGTGGAGGTGTACGACGGGACGTGGTACCGCTGCATGAGCAGCACCCCCGCTGGCAGCATCGAGGCCCAGGCCCGCGTCCAAGTGCTGGGTGAGCTGGCGCCTGGCCTCCTGGGCAGGAGAGGACCAGGGAGGGAGCAGCAGGGTCCAGAATCTTCAGGCCTGCCGCCTCAATTCCTCCCCTTTTCCGCTACTGAAACAGAAAAGCTCAAGTTCACACCACCGCCCCGGCCGCAGCAGTGCATGGAGTTTGACAAGGAGGCCACAGTTCCCTGCTCAGCTACAGGCCGAGAGAAGCCCACTATTAAGTGGGTCCGGGCAGGTGGGTACTGTGTGAGCATGGGGTGGGGGGCAGCAGGCAGTCCACCGGTCAGATGTATGCCTGTCTGAGGACCAGCTGAGTGCCCGAAACTTTGGGATAGACAAGAAATGTAGGGGCCGATTTCTGGTCCAGTTAGAAAAAAAAAGCCAGACACAAAAGAGGTCAGGTTACAGCATTAGACAACATATAAGACGACTCAAGGCAACAAATGATTGGATTGGTCCAGACAGAGCCGTAAAGTCCTTCTTTCCCCCTTTTCAAAATAGTCATCCTTTCCAACGTAAAAGTAATCCTTTAGAAAATTTTGGCAGAAAATAATGCATAATCCTACCATCAGTCATCTCTGGGTGTGTACCTTTTTCTGTGTACGTCTTTTTGTTTTTACATAGCAGTTTTACTGTACATATAATTTTCACTTATTATACTTCCATGAGTATGTCATGCTTACTATAGAAATGGAAGATGCAGATAACTGTATGTAATTTTATCTATTTTTACTTAACATTATCAAGCATTTCCCCGTGGTTTTGTACATAAACATTGGTTTTGATGATTGCAATAATATTCCAATGATTGGATTCACTGTAATTTACTTAAATATCCCCTAAATGTTGGACATTTGGGTTGTTAACCACCCTCCCTTCCTCCCTCCCTTTCTCTGTCTCTCTCTCTCTGTCTCTCTCTCTCTCTCTCTCTCTGTCTTTTTATTGCTGCAGTAAACATCTTGAGGCAGAGTTTTTTCTGGACTTGGGTTTATTTCCTTTGGGAAAGATTCCCAGAAATGGAATAATTATGTATAAAAGGGTATGCACATTTTTACAACCCTTGATGCGAATGGCCAAATTGTTTTTTAAAAGGTTTTTACATTCCCATTAACAGTGAGAGAGAGTGGGGTTGTAGATTCTGAGCAGCAAGTGGGCTGTCTCTGCTCAGGTGTCTGGGGGAGCTGTCTGTGGGGGGTGGGACTCAGAATGGGTGGGACGATGGCAAAGAGCAGGAATGGGTTCTAGGAGTGGAGAGTGACAGGCATTGAGGGTGAGAGCAAGGCAAATTCCAAGCCCAAGCAGAAGTCCAGTTTGGTGGAAGTGGAACGTTTTACAGGGCAGTAGAAGGATGTGAGACTGAAAAATTAGAAAAGGAGTAAGTAATAGGGACTCCCAATGCCTGGCTCAGGCGTTTGGATCTTGTCTGTGAATAGCCAGGAGCGATGGCGTGTTTTTCAGTAGAGGTGAGTGACTGAGGGCATTGCTGGCCACCCATGGGACTCTGGTCCATCCCATCATTCCCCAATGTTGCCCCTGTAGATGGGAGCAGCCTTCCAGAGTGGGTGACAGACAACGCCGGGACCTTGCACTTCTCCAGGGTGACCCGCAATGATGCTGGCAACTACACTTGCATCGCCTCCAACGGGCTGCAGGGCCAGATCCGTGCCCACGTCCAGCTCACCGTGGCAGGTGCGACCGTGCAGGGTGCTGGGGCTGGGGCTGGCGGGCCCTGTGGGGCAGCTGCCTGCACCCCGCCAGCCCCTTTGCTCAGTGCTCCCTGCCCCTCACCGGGCTCTTCCCATCCAGTGTTCATCACCTTCAAGGTGGAGCCGGAGCGCACGACCGTGTACCAGGGCCACACGGCCCTGCTGCGGTGCGAGGCCCAGGGGGACCCCAAGCCACTCATTCAGTGGAAGGGCAAAGACCGTATCCTGGACCCCACCAAGCTGGGACCCAGGTAGGCTGTCTCCTTCCCACACCCACCCCGCCTCTCCTGCAGCCCAGTCTCCCTGGAGCTGGCCTGGTGGGCAACGCTGTGACTTCTCTCCTGGCAGGATGCACATCTTCCAGAACGGCTCCCTGGTGATCCACGATGTTGCCCCTGAGGACTCGGGCCGCTACACCTGCATCGCGGGCAACAGCTGCAATATCAAGCACACGGAGGCCCCCCTCTATGTCGTGGGTATGGGACCCGGAGGGGTGTCCTGCACAGGAAGTGGGGGCACCTCACTTCTTTCTCATCCTTGTACTCATTGGCCCCTGTACACAGAAGGCACGAAACCATTTTTGCGGTGGGCGCGGGCATTCAGCTGTGTCCCCTCCACCGGGCCACCTCACAGTCAGTCTCAGGTTCCTTGCCTGGACCTGGGCTCTCCCTTAAACATTCCATGGCTAGTGGGTGTGTGTCTGTTCCAGGGGAGTCAGGGGGATGGTGCCCTTGTCCTAAAATGCTTCCTCCCAGGTCTCCCTACAGGTCCCTGGGTGGGCGGGGAGGGGATCCGGCCAGGATGCAGCAGCACAAGTTTCCTTTACCCTGGAGGCCCAGAGAGGATGATGTGTCAGGTGAAACACCCTGACTAGGGTCAGGGACTTGGGGTTTGGGTCTGGCCTCTCTTGCTAACCATCTCTGTGCCCTTGCAGGTGTTATTTCCTCCCCAGGGGCTTTTTTCTCTGTAAGGTGGGAGTGGTTTAAATGAGAGGTTTCACACTTTTTTTGGTTTAGCAGCAGAACTGGTTTTCTAGACAGAGTTTTATGTGGAACTTTAAATGGGTAAGGTGAAGTGACAGCCTCCTTGGTTGAAGCCACTGGGTGTGTGTGAGAGTTGGGGGATCCTGCATGGCCTCCCCCTTGGGCCTCTCTTCCTCCTGGCACCTCTTTCTCCATGGGACCTGAGGCCACTGAAAGCCCCTAGACTAGAAGATCCCTTCTGCAAATACGTTTCTCTTTTTTTTTATTTTTTATTTTTTTTGGCCGTGCCGCACATGAAAGATCTTAGTTCCCTGACCAGGGATTGAACCCATGCCCCCTGCAGTGGAAGTGCAGAGCCCTAACCACTGGACCGCCAGGGAAGTCCCTACCAATACATTTCTTGAAGAACCACTCTGTGCTGGGCGATGGCTGGGATTCTAAACCAAAAGTTCCCAGATGCAGCTCTTCAGAGCCTGACTCATGATGTCAAGTCACTAAGGAAGCTTGTTAACAAACAGCATGGGTTTGTGGTGGGGCCAACAGGTGTGCTTCTTACGTGTGTCCCCGGCCTCGTGTCCGGATGCAGAGCCAGCTTGGGAATCACTGGCCTCAACTCCTGCAGAGCTCCCTCTGGCCTTGGTGGGGCCCTGAGGACCTGGCCCTTGTTGACGCCATTGATGGTGGTGACCCTCCCTGGGTCGCTCTGGCTTGGTCAGGCTATCAAGTGTCTGTCTGGGAGGTTGTCGTATGTGTGCAGTAGGGAGCGGCCAGTAGAGAAGTAGGGCTGGGCTTGCTTCAGCAGCCCCTGCTCACACCTATCTGTATGTCTCTCAGACAAACCGGTGTTGGAGGAGTCGGAGGGCCTGGGCAGCCCTCCACCTTACAAGATGATCCAGACTATCGGGCTGTCGGTGGGTGCCGCCGTGGCCTACATCATTGCCGTGCTGGGCCTCATGTTCTACTGCAAGAAGCGCTGCAAGGCCAAGCGGCTTCAGAAGCAGCCGGAGGGCGAAGAGCCAGAGATGGAGTGCCTCAATGGTGAGGGGCCCTGGAGGAGGGAGGCCGAGGAAGAGGGAGGCGGTGCTGTGCGCAGGTGCTGAGCGCCCTCCCGTGGCCACGGAGGACAGCGCTGTGGCGCTGGAGGGAACAGCTGGAGCCAGAGCAGAGCCACACCGCCCGCCCTCCCCCCCTTCCTCCCCCGCGCCGCCGCCCCCCTGCCCCAATCCCAGCTGGAAGCCTGGAGTTGGCCGATTCCCTGGGCCTTGGCTTCTGTGCAACCTGGCTTACATCTTGCTCATTGGAGCCTCTTGGGCCAGCCTCCTACGTTTCCCTGCCTTCTCCCTGCAGTTCGAAACCACAGACATAATTTAAGTATAGGTGTTCATGTTTCTTTGTACACCTTGTCTCCCCCCATTAGTCTTTGAATTTCCCCAGGGGCGATCTCTCTGCCTGTTTCCCTCCTCCTGCCATTCTCTCCTCTGACTGGGGGCCCCCTGGGGACATTGCTGAGTCTCCCCTCTCAGTTCAGGAGTTCAGGAGCAGGGCCTGGGTTTCACTTGTTGTGATTTTCCCTTTGTGCCTGTAGGAGACCCTATGAAAGCAAAAACCCTTATGTCACCATGCTGTCCAGGGACCAGTGACTCAGATGAAACTTGTGCAGTTTGTTCCATTTCAGAAGTTGTAATCGGCTGTGTCAATCAGTGGTCATACCCTAAGGGATGCCTGTCTCCCTCGCCCCAGCCCCATCAGTTCATCGGTTGGATTGTGTGTGGATTTTGTGTGGGACCCCAGGATTGGACCCCTTTGGTAGAAGTGGGAGATTGTGGGAAAGATCTGCTGTCCCTGTGGTGGCCAGAGTGTCAGGTCTTATCTTGACACCCTCCCTGCTCCTTCTTCCCAGGCGGGCCTCTGCAGAACGGACAGCCCTCAGCAGAGATCCAAGAGGAAGTGGCCTTGACCAGCTTGGGCTCCGGCTCCGCGGCCACCAACAAACGCCACAGCACAAGTGACAAGATGCACTTCCCTCGGGCCAGCCTGCAGCCCATCACCACACTGGGTGTGTTGCCTTGGCCATCATCACCCCTACTTAACTACAGGCTCTGGTCTGTCTTGGGGCTGCACTAGGGCTGGTGGCTCTGGAGTCCCTGAGGCCCAGAACATCAGAAATGGAGGGAGCTTTGGGGAGGCCCGGTCCAGTGTGTCCCCCGCCTGTTGTCCACACCCCACCTCCACAGATTTTGTCATTCCTGTGTATTATTCACTTGATATTTTCTTTAGATTGACTCTCCCTCACCTTTTAAAAAAAAATCTAACTAAAGTTAGCTTTGTTTTAGGAAGAACTGTGAGAAGTTACGGATCTGTGCTAGTTAAATGTTTTCTGAGCATAGGTTAGAATGTAGAACTAAGATCTGTTTATGGTGAACGACCTAAAATTCTCATACAGACCACCCTCTAGAAAATACTATTAATCTGACCCCTTTATTTCACTGTTAGCGACTGCCAAGCCCAGGGCAGAAGGGGAAGTGGTTTGCTCAGGGTCACCCACACAGCTGGGGCCACCGCCTGGTCCAGGCGGGTGGAGCAGAGAGACTCCCTGCTGTGTGACACGGGCCAGGTGCCTCCCAAGTCAGGGGCTTTTCTCTGCTCGGGGGAAGGCTGCTGGCCGACTCAGACGTGTGCCCGCAGGGAAGAGCGAGTTTGGGGAGGTGTTCCTGGCAAAGGCGCAGGGCTTGGAGGAGGGGGTGCCAGAGACCCTGGTGCTTGTGAAGAGCCTGCAGAGCCGGGACGAGCAGCAGCAGCTGGACTTCCGGAGGGAGTTCGAGATGTTTGGGAAGCTGAACCACGCCAACGTGGTGCGGCTGCTGGGGCTGTGCCGGGAGGCCGAGCCCCACTACATGGTGCTGGAGTATGTGGACCTGGTATGCTGCTGGCCGGGGCCCTGCTTGTCTCGGGCTGGGCAGTGCTCTGACCTGGGGGGCGGGGGGCACCGTGGGAACCTGCTGTCACCACCTTGAGATGCTCAGCCTCCTGTCCCCCCAGCTCTCCGACACCCGCCTTTCGTTGACCCGCACCCCGTCTGCCAGCCCCAGGTCTGGGGGTTGGGCCCAGGTTCTTCCGGCTTCTCCCTCTGCCCACTGCCTGGTTGCCTTCCAGGTCCTCTTCTCTGACTCTTGTTTTCTTTGGTTTGTTTTTTTTTTTTCCCTCCCCAGGGCTTGTCAGCCCTTGAGAATAAACACGTCAGAAACTGGCTTTCCTTCTCTCCCTGTAGCCCGTACCACTTGAGGGACAGTGTTAACCCCGCCACTAGCCTTCTCTTTCCACCCTGCTTGTCACGCCGAGCTCCACCCCTCGCTCTTCATTCCCTGGCCCATCTAGGCCTAATCCCCTTGGTTCTCAAACTGCTGCTTGTCAAACTCCCCAGCTCGGGGGCAGGAAGGGGGCGGAGTGACCCTCGTCTTTCCGTTAGTGAGTGCTGATGAGCGCTTTGTGCATGTTTCTGCCGCTGGTGTCCCCTCTTTGTTATGTCTGTCCTGTCTGGGGTCCGTGAAGACCCTGTGAAGACAGAGGGTTGGGGGCTGTGGGGTTTTCCTCTCTTGGCTCCCTCAGGGCAGGGGCTTCCTCACCTGCCCATCTGGGGCCTCCCCTGAGGGTCGCAATGACCGTCCTCCTCCCTTTCCGACTGAGAGCTTCTAGGAGGCACTTCCTATAGTTTTTAATTCCCACTGGACTCTCCCCATTGGAGGGGGTCTGGGCTGGGGATTGGGCATTCAGGTCGGGGCTTCTCACCCCCCCCCCATCCCCCCGGGGCGGGTACCTTGTGAGCACCTGCTGGGTTGGATGTTTTGGAGATACCAGCTGTACTCTGACTTGACAGAGACGCTTGGCTTTTCCTCAGGGAGACCTCAAACAGTTCCTGAGGATTTCCAAGAGCAAGGATGAAAAGTTGAAGTCGCAGCCCCTCAGCACGAAGCAGAAGGTGAGGACGGGGGGGGGGGGTCGAGTCCCCCAAGGTGGGCCAGGGCCCGGGACAGTTACCTAACAGAAGTGCACTGATTGAATGCAGCCTGTGGGCCAGGCCCCGTGTAAGTACCTACCTCAGTGATCACGGTGATCCTCTGCGATACATGTCGCTATCCGAGTTGTGGGTGAAGACGCCAAGGTTTAGTTAGAGAGATTAAGTGACTTGTCCCAGTCATGGAGCCTGTGAGTGGCTTTGTGTGGCCACGTTGCCTTCGGGGAGAAGAGCTGCCCTTCACCTTGGCCGCTGGAGCAGGACGTCTGTCGCCTGCCTGGGACGCTGAGCTGGAGGAGCAGCAGGCAGCCTGGGCGTCTAGGGGCTTTTGGGGCTGGGCGTGGCCCTGAGCGTGTTTCTTCATCCTCCGCGTGTGAACTGGCCTCCTGACATGGTGCCCCTGCCTCCATCTCCGAGAATCCACAGGATTGTCTGCTATGGCTGTATATGGAAAACCACAGGACAGGACGTGCTTCTCCAGCTGGGTGGGATGTCAGGACCCCAGAGCTAACAAATCAGGACACGCGTGGAGCCAGTGAATCTGGCATCATGGGCCCTTGGGGATGCAAAATTGAGACTGCCGCACGTCCTTGGGGCACTTAGGATCTAGAGGGAGAGCTTGGGTAAGTGAGTATGGCGTGTGCCTTACAGACTTCAGGTAAGACGCAGAAAGCAAGTGAGAGACATAAAATAAGAGACGTTGAAGACGTCCATGTCCTTTAGGTGGACAGACAGTGTGGTTAACAAAGAAGGTCTCCTGGTAGAGAAAGCCATTCGAGTTCAAGTCTCAAGGACAAGAAGTAGGTGAATGGTGGGAAGAAGAGGAGTTTAGGTATGTTGCTTTGGCTGGGACAGGGGCGTAGGCAGGTGACAGGAAGTTATTTCTATCACGTGACCCAAGGGACTCTCTTTGGCTGAGCGTCGTCACCACTGTTGCTGAAGATCTTTCCACACTTTTTTGCCCAAGTGTCTTGAACTTGACGGGGAAAATTCAGTAAGTTGGGTTTCATACTCTCCAAGGACAATATTCTGCATTGGATGGTGGGGGGAAGGGCATTGCTTTAAAAAAAAATTGTAGATTTATGGACGGTACCTCAGACTTAGGGCGGAATCCGTGAGAGTGGGGTCTGAGGATCCGCATTTTTTAAACAAGCTCTCCAGCTGATTCTTAAGCTCATTAAGGTTCAAGGAGCCCAGGAGTAGGATAGTGGCTTTGTAATGGTTTTGGTTAAAGTCCCCTACAAGAAATGCATTTTAGGGCTTCCCTGGTGGCGCAGTGGTTAAGAATCCTCCTGCCAATGCAGGGGACATGGGTTTGTGCCCTGATCCGGGAAGATCCCACATGCCACAGAGCAACTAAGCCCGTGTACCACAACTACTGAGCCTGCGCTCTAGAGCCCGCGAGCCACAACTACTGAAGCCCGTGTGCCTAGAGCCCGTGCTCCGCAACAAGAGAAGCCACCACAATGAGAAGCCCGAGCACCGCAACCAAGAGTGGCCCCTGCTCACCGCAACTAGAGAAATCCCACACGCAGCAACGAAGACTCCAACGCAGCCAAAAATAATAAATAAATAAAATAAATAAATTTATTTTAAAAAATGCATTTTACATCATGGCCCAGCAAACACACACACACACACACACACACACACACACACACACACACGCAACTAAAATTAATCTTTCACAACCCTATATTTGATGCACTTAATATTTCCTATCCTATCCTTTCTTTTTTTTAACCCACTAAATTGGTTTTGAGACCCATATGAGTCTCAATCAGTAGTTTGAAAAACACTTCTTTTGGGGGATTCCATGAAAATGAAAATTCTTAGGAAAGCTATATTAAAATTTGTAGATGCTTTCTTGCGCTAATAATTTAGTGAGCTACTGTGCCACTTTATATTCCTAGGGTCCTGGGGGAATAGAAGGAGAAAACGTTCAGTTTTTAAAGGGAGGTGGAGTGGTAAGCAGGCTGCTTCCTGGCCAGCTAGAGCTGGAATGAGGGTGCCATGCCTGGACTGGGAGGAGCCTCGGGAGGGTTCCAGGATAGCTGTGGGATCGTGATCGCAATCGAAGACACACGCCCTGGGCGCTGGCATAATTGTAGGTGGTGCTTGTTAGAGTAGCTGATAAGATGATGGAGATTTTGAAGTTTCAGCACTGTATCCTGTGATATCTCCATGGATCACCTGCAAGCTAACGATGGGACCAGGAGCAGGGGCAGCTTAGCACACCTGGTGGACAGCGCTTTGCTTTAAGCAGTCAGATGCCGGATGGGAAGCAGCAGCCTGTTTGGGAAGAGCAGGGAAGTGTCACGGTGGCTTAGCCAGAACTCGGGCGAGCCCCCAGGGTGTTAAAGTTGGAAAGGAGGGGTGGATCTGGTCTTTACCAAAGTGCAGGTGTTTATAACAGCATTTGAAAATTAATCCCCTGGCCATCTGATGGCGCCTTGCCCAGCAGTAAGGAAACACTTAACTGGCTTGGGTTAACAGAATTCCCTTTTACTGTCCTCGCTTAGCCAGTATTTCCAGAAGCACTGCTTCTCTGGAAAGATAGCAAGTTAGTCACTGGGCCAAGACCTCTGTCTTCTGTTCCCATGACTAGCAGCAGATTGTTTAGCTTGTGAGCCAGAGCAGAGAGGGCAGGCTGAGGGGAAAGCCAAGTCTGAGGAGGGCTTGTTACAAAAGCCTTTGTCTGCCCCTTACAGACAATCGGGCAAGGCTGGACAATGCCCGGGCGTTTTGAAGCCTGAAGTAGAGTGTGTCCATTTATAATGCCTTTTACCACCAGTGACACTTGGGGCTTCCTGAGGATGGCAGCCTGGGAGCTCTTTTGGGAGCATGACCTCTCCTTTTCCTTGGAGATCCAGTGCCCGGCTCTGCACCCAGGGACGGCTCAGTAATCCCGGTGGACCAGTTCTCATTGGCTCATGCATTTGGTTGGAAGCTCTCCGGAGATTTTGTGGCTTCACTTTTGATAAAGAAAATACACCAAGAAGATGAGATTTCCCCTAACTCTTTTTTTTTTTTAATTTTATTTATTTATTTATTTACCTATTTATTTATTTATGGCTGTGTTGGGTCTTTGTTTCTGTGCCAGGGCTTTCTCCAGTTGCGGCAAGTGGGGGCCACTCTTCATCGCGGTGCGCGGGCCTCTCACTATCACGGCCTCTCCTGTTGCGGAGCACAGACTCCAGACGCGCAGGCTCAGTAATTGTGGCTGACGGGCCCAGTTGCTCCGTGGCATGTGGGATCTTCCCAGACCAGGGCTCGAACCTGTGTCCCCTGCATTGGCAGGCAGACTCTCAACCATTGCGCCACCAGGGAAGCCCTCCCCTAACTCTTGGTAGTGGCCTGTGTTCAGCCTGTCTGCACATGCAGTGTCAGTTGATATATTGGATATGTAATGGGTCCAGACTGGTCGTGGTTGGGATCAGTGCTGCCTAATAGAACTTCCCGAGGTGGTGGAAACATTCCATACCTGTGCTGTCCAGTGCAGTGGTCACCAGCCCCATGTGGCTACTGAGTACTTAGCATGTGGCTAGAGAGACGGAGAAGCTGAATTTTTTATTTTATTAAGTTTTAATTAACTTAAATAGCCACACGGGGCTAGGGGGCTACTGGTTTGGACAGTGTAGGTGTAAACCATTGTTTTTAAACTTTTTTTGACTGAGACACACAGGAGCAAAAAAAAAAAAAAAAAAGCACATTTTATATCACAATGCAACACAGACGTGCATATTTATTTATTTATTTTAAATATTCTAAAGTGTCACTTTTTAAAAATTAATTAATTTATTTTTGGCTGCGTTGGGTCTTTGTTGCTGCGTGCGGGCTTTCTCTAGTTGTGACGAGTGGTGGCTGCTCTTCATTGCGGTGCACGGGCTTCTCATTGCGGTGGCTTCTCTAGTTGCAGAGCACAGGCTGTAGGCACGCAGGCTCCAGTAGTTGTGGCACGTGGGCTCAGTAGTTGTGGCTCGCGGGCTCTAGAGTGCAGGCTCAGTAGTTGTGGCGCACGGACTTAGTTGCTCCTCGGCATGTGGGATCTTCCTGGACCAGGGCTTGAACCGTTGTCCCCTGCATTAGCAGGTGGATTCTTAACCACTGCGCCACCAGGGAAGTCCCAGACGTGTATATTTAAAACATGAAAAAAGTTCCATGAATGATAGTTATCCTTACCACGTGTGATACACTCTGATATTTTCTATTCCTTTAAAAAAAGAAAATGCTGGTTAAGATTCACTGAATGGGTTTCATGCCATACTAGTAGGTTGTGACCACAATTAGCAAACCTCCAGTGGAGGCAGTGGGGCCTGCAGGGATCTCACTGGTCAGAGCACACAGACTGAGAAGATCTGTCTTTGGAGTGACCCCTCTCCCAGTGTTTGGACTCAGCTCCTCTCCTGGCCTTTCTGTGACCCTGGGAGCCAGGCTGGTGAAGCTGCTCGGAGCCAGCCAGCGATGCCGAAGGGCCAGTCCACAGCCAGCACCCCACCCCTGGGGTCACTGATGGCAGACAGCCCTTCCTGTGCCCCCATCCACAGTGAGGTGACCCAGGAAAGGCGGCTGCAGTGTTCAGGAAAGAGCCAGGCTTTGGCATTTGGCTGGGACTGTGGGCAAAGCTGAGGAGGAGCCCACCTCACAGAGAGCAAGCAGGGGAGCAGCTAGCCTGGCTCAGGGCCCGGGCACACAGTAGGTGCACAACAAGTGTTCCCACCCCCTTCTCTCTGACTGGGTGGTCTCCTTCTTGCCCTGGGTAATGTGGGAGCAGCCCTTCTACCACTCACATTCACCTTTGTTCCTTTTTGAACTTCAGGGACATAGAATCAGATAAACCATAATCTTGGTTAATCTGTGACATACTGTCATTGGTCCACACACAGGCTGCTTTTACTTAGTTATTGTTATTTTTTTAATGTGTTTATTGGCGTGTGTATGTATGTGTGTATGTTTGTTTCATTTTGATATTTCAAACTTAAAAGACTATAAGAATAGTTCAAGGAGCTCCTACAAACCCTTTATCCAGATTCAATTGTTTACATTTTGCCCCATTTGCTTTATTATTCTCTGTGTCTGTATATTATTATTTTTATGCACTTTTCTGAACCATTGGAGGTAAGTTAGAGGCCAACTTTTGACCTTTTGCAATCATATGTGTGGCAAATGATACCTTGTCGGGTCTTGATTAGTATTCTCTTGATCACCCACGATACTGGTCATTGTCCACGTTTGTCTCTCCGTGATTGCGTATGTGGTGGGTGGCTTCTCCCTTATGGATCCTGAAAAGTGAGTCTGTGTGCTGGAAGAAATACACAGCTGGCCAGGAACTTGTTAAATAACCTTCCACGCGGACCTCTTTGCATTTCTGTTTGTCTTGTTTTTATACACAAGGAAATGCTACATGTCCTGTGCCCCTTGGTGTTGCTCCCAAGGTTTGGATAAGGTGACAGAGGCATAGGGACCATTGGTTTTTACAAGCACTCTCCTGGTGCTCTGATTTTACCTCTGTTTGGCATGGCTCACCTTCCCCCAATTGGTGGCACCCTTCTGCAGGTACAATTCTGACCTCCCTTCTAGACTGCCCTCTCACCAGGAGCCCAGTCTTGCCATCCCTGTTATATTCTGTCAGCACCCAGTTGTATGTGGTGTATAGTAGATGCTCAATTGATATTCATTCAGTGCATTGGTGTATATTTTTAAAATGTTAATATTTCTTAATTATAATTACATTTAATATGTTATATAATGTATTATATGTAATACATTCACATGGCTCAAAAACTTTTAAAAGGTATCAGTGAAAAATCTCCCCAACTCTCTTACACTTTGGAAAATAGTTTTGCATTATTTTGTAATGCTAGAGCTACTCACAGTCCATGACCCCACACTGCTGGGTCTTAGTTGTGGCCGGTGGGCTCCTTAATTGTGGCTTGTAGGCTCCTTAGTTGTGGCTCGCCAGCTCCTTAGTTGCGGCACGTGGGCTCCTTAGTTGTGGCATGCGAACTCTTAGTTGCGGCATGCATGTAGGATCTAGTTCCCTGACCAGGGATCGAACCCGGGCCCCCTGCATTGGGAGCTCGGAGTCTAACCACTGTGTCAGCAGGGAAGTACCCAGCACTGTTCTTTTTTCTTTCTTTTTTTTTTTTTTAATTTTATTTTTGGCTGCATTGGGTCTTCGTTGCTGCACGCGGGCTTTTCTCTGTTTGTGGCGAGCGGGGGCTACTCTTCGTTGCGGTGCATGGGCTTCTCATTGTGGTGGGTTCTCTTGTTGTGGAGCATGGGCTCTAGGCGTGCGGGCTTCAGTAGTTGTGGCACGTGGGCTCGGTAGTTGCCCAGCACTGTTCTTTTTTTTAAAAAAAAATTAATAGCTACTTTATTTATTTATTTATTTTTAGCTGTGTTGGGTCTTCGTTTCGTGCGAGGGCTTTCTCTAGTTGCGGCAAGCGGGGGCCACTCTTCATCGCGGTGCGCGGGCCTCTCACTATCGCAGCCCCTCCCGTTGTGGGGGCACAGGCTCCAGACGCGCAGGCTCAGCAGTTGTGGCTCACGGGCCCAGTTGCTCCGCGGCATATGGGATCTTCCCAGCCCAGGGCTCGAACCCGCGTCCCCTGCATTAGCAGGCAGATTCTCAACCACTGCGCCACCAGGGAAGCCCCCACACTGTTCTTAATAGCGAAAATCTGGCGGGGGGTGGGTGAAACAAATTTCCACCGACATTAGAAGGAATAAATTATGATGTGTTTATGATGAAAAAGAACTCAGTACAATGATATACCAAAAAAAGGATGAACCTTGCAATGTTAAGTGAAAGAATCAAGGCACAAAGGAATATACATATTTGTATGCTTGCAGCCTTATCTGGTTCTAAAACAGGCAAAATGGAATTGTATTGTTTGTTTAGGAACATATGCATAAGCAGTAAAACTGTAAAGAACAGACAAGACATTTTTTTCATAGAAGTCAGGATAGTGATTACCTCTTGAGGAGAGAGGAGAATTTGTGATGGGGAAGGAGCCAGTGGGGGGCTTCTGGGGGCCTATCATTGGTTTTTTAACTTGGTGACTGTTACCTGGGTGTGGGCGTTATAGTTATTCGTGAAAGTAGACATATATTTTATGAGCTTTTCTATATGTAGTTCACACCAAAAATATAAACCAAAAGTTTCCCTACCTTTTCTCTCTGGCCTCCAGCTACCCTTCTCAGAGGCAACCAGTGTGTGTGTGTGTGTGTGTGTGTGTATCTATCTACTTTCGCTCACACATATATTTTATATATAGATATATATGATTGTTTATTTTGTTTTTTATGAAATGCAACTAGTAGAAAATATGTGACTTTGAAGTAAAAAAAAAAAAAAAAGAGGAGCAACCCCTAAAGATGTGAGCTATACTTACTGCCCAGTTATTTTTCACTCAGCAGGTGGTCACTATGTGTTCTCCCCACCCCACCTGCGACTCACTTAATCTAGCACCTGCTGTGCATGGGAGTGGGGCCGAAAACTTTATTTCATTCAATTCAGTTCTCCAGCAACCCAGGAGGGCAGGTCCTGTTATTCCCATTTTACAGAGAAGGGAACAGGCTATTGTGCCTTTGTTTTGGGGCTTCCTTCAGCATCACATTAATGGTGCTGAGACCCCACCAAGAGCTGTGTCAAGGGCGGTCCGCTGATACCCCAGTCCTGATCTGCTCTGACAGCCCCCTTTCTCGTTCCAGGTGGCTCTGTGTACCCAAGTGGCCCTGGGAATGGAGCACCTGTCCAACAACCGCTTTGTGCACAAGGACCTGGCCGCTCGAAACTGCCTGGTCAGCGCTCAGAGACAGGTGAAGGTGTCGGCCCTGGGGCTCAGCAAGGACGTGTACAACAGGTAGGGGGCACAGGTGGGGTGGGCGAGGGGCAGAGGGCAGACACAGATGGTGGGGGATGGGAAAGGGCTTAGTCCAAAGCTGGAGGCCCCGGGAGGGGCAGAACCTTCCCACCCTCTCCCAAGGGTGCAGTAGGCATCCCAGCCAGTGGACCACAGCTCCCTGATCTTACACATTTTCTCTAGTGATAAAAAAAAATTATAAACCTTTTTCAAAAGTAACTAGTCACACTTTATATAGTTTTATATAGAATTTAACTATTCATATGGTTCCCTCTGTAACTTCCTGAATTCAGTAATTATTATTTTTAAGGCTAAGACTTAAAGCTTAGCACCCATAGCCAGAGATCGCGCTGGAATATACATTATCTAGTGCCTCCGGGAACTTCCCCTCGAGTCGTCTCAGTTCTGACTCACCCTGGTTTGTCTGACTGTTGCTTTAATCATGATTGGTTTCTCACTAGTAAAGCCCTTTAAGATTTCTTTCCATTTAACGTGTTCATTTTTCACACTTTTAAACTAGTATAGAAAGTATGTATGATTATTAGCTTTTAAATATTGACATTAGGCGAAGTCTGATTCTTAAGGGAATTTTTTAACTGTCAGACCCCATGTGGATGCCTCCAGATTTCATCCAGTATACAACCCGCGCCCACCCCACCCCTTGCTAAGCAAAAATGTTTCCAATTTCCCGGAATGCCTTGATACAGAAAATCTGGGCTGTAGCTTGGTTATGAGACCCAGACCTGGGGTGAGGTTGGGATCCCAGGCTGTGCCCCTCATCCCCCCACCCCCATGCCTGTGTGTCCTCTTGTCCCGCAGTGAGTACTACCACTTCCGCCAGGCCTGGGTGCCGCTGCGCTGGATGTCCCCTGAGGCCATCCTAGAGGGCGACTTCTCCACCAAGTCTGATGTCTGGGCCTTCGGCGTGCTGATGTGGGAAGTGTTCACCCACGGGGAAATGCCCCATGGTGGGCAGGCAGATGATGAAGTGCTGGCAGGTAGGCAGCTCTATTTCCGAGAGACAATTCCAGATGTTCTCTAGGTGGAGAGCTTGCTCAGGGTCCCGGGGCCAGTTCAGCTCCCCCACCCCTCTCAGGGCTGGTATCAGCACGTACATGGATACGGCCACTCCACTTGTTAGATTACCGAAATACCTTCATACTGGTTGGTAAATAGTCCTTGTTCCCAGCGTTCACTCTAGCTACTCTGGTGCCTGCCTATTGATCCCACTTCAGCCCCTGTTCATTGGCTGCTTCTTGTGCTGCTTGGACCCTGCCGCCTCCAGCCAGAGAGAGCTGGGACCAGGGGAGTCCTCCCCTTTGCTTGCAAGATGCTTTCTATAAGCTCCTTGAATCCTTGCTCACCCATACTGGCCAGCATCCCTCAGAGTCTCCCCCACGTGGTTGCCTGTGGGAACTGCAGGCTCCACAGAGTATTGGACAGGCGGTTAAATATTTTGACTAACCCTCTTCACACCGTCTTTCTGCAGACTTGCAGGCTGGGAAGGCCAGACTCCCGCAGCCTGAGGGCTGCCCTTCCAAGCTCTACCGGCTGATGCAGCGCTGCTGGGCCCTCAGCCCCAAGGACCGGCCCTCCTTCAGCGAGATCGCCAACACCCTGGGAGACAGCCCCGCGGATAACAAGCCGTGAGGAGGGAGCCCAGGCAGGCTGTGCCTCAGGATGGCGTGGGCAGGGGAGGACCTCCTGAGGGGTGCCCACAGCATGATGGGCAAGATCCTGGTCCTCTTGGGCCCTAGGGGCCCTGCCCGGGCACCACAGGCACTGCTGAGGTCAGGCAGGGCCTGGGCTTTCTTCCTCTTCCTCACCCTCAGCCCTTGGGGAGGCTGATTTGGACCCAGACTGGGTGACTGGGGCTTTGGGCTGGGCAGCTTTCTCTGCCACCCCTTCCCCCATCAGGGACAGTGTGGGTGCCTCAGGTAACCCCAATTTCTGGCCTGGGTCTCCTCCCCTCCACCAGGTTCAGTTCTGCCACTCACCTGCCAACTTCCTTGGGGGAGGGCTAGGCTGGAGGTGAGCTGGCTTCAAGGGGAGTTCCTTAATATACTCAAGTCCTGGATTGTTCTGGCCCCTGGGGACCACTTTGGGGTCTGCACTAGGATCATGGAGGACCCAGCCAGCGAGTCCCCCCCTCCCTCCATGGACATGTGCACGCTGACCCAGACCTGCGCCTCCTCCCCACCCTTCTCTCCTTTTCTCATCCTAAGTGCCTGGCAGATGAAGGAGTTTTCAGGAGCTTTTGACACTATATAACCCGCCCTTTTTGTATGCACCGTGGGCGGCTTTTGTATGTAATTGCAGCGTGGGGTGGGAGGGCATGGGACGCAGGGGTGGGTCCTGGAGGAGATGGGACAGTGGGCCACCCCTGCCTCACACCTTTATTGTTGTTGTTGTTGTTTGTTTGTTTGTTTTGGTTTTTTTTTACACTCGCTGCTCTCAATAAAGAAGCCTTTTTTACAACCTGCTTCTGATGCTCATTCCCTACTTTTTGCCCATAAATGATGTGCCTTCTTCCCTCGCTTATCAGAAGGGGCCATGTGCCTTCCCGGAGTCTTGGGGGGGTGCTTCGGCAGGGATAACTGGCAGACACTGGTCCTTCTCTCTGGTTTATGGAGCAGTTGAATACTTTTTTTTTTTTAGCCACACTGCGTGGCTTGCAGGGTCTTAGTTCCCCAACCAGGGATTGAATCCGGGCCACAGCAGTGAAAACATGGAGTCCTAACCACTGGACTGCCAGGGAGTTTCCTCCTGGGGCTGTTGAGAATGTGGGCTCAGAGGAGGTGAGGCCACCTCTTGTTCATGTGACCCTGTGTTGCTCTTTGAGGCCAACTAATTATTCTCTGCTGGCTGGCCTGGTACTCATGCTCAGGTATTGAGCATAGGAGTGTGAGGAGGGAACTAGTTAGAGTGGGATTGGAGAAGGAGTTAGTGACAGATTCAGGTCTCTGAATCCCTTTAAGACTCTAGGAAGGTGATGGAGGAGATAGGACTGAGCAGATGCCTCAGTGCTCCAGGGCTTTCAGCCCTCAGCTGGTTTGATTCCTGCCTCTTCATTACCTAGACCTTGTGTCATCAGTTACACTCTACCATATCGTAACTTCAGCATGGTTTCCCATCCTAAAGAGATAAGTCCTGACCCCTGGAATTGCTCTAGTTCCTTCTGTTCCTCACCAAATTTCTCAGTAATGAAAAGAACAGCTAATATTTATTAAATACTTGCTCTGTACCAGTCACTTTGCTAAGCACTTAACATGCATTATCTTATTGAACTTCTGTGACCACTCTGTTAGCCAGATATTACTGTTCCCATTTCACAGATTAGGGAACCAAGGCTCAGGGAGGTCAGGTAGTTTCCCTAAGGTTGCACAAATGGTAAGTGAGCCACTGTTGTAGATATACAGTGTGGTACATCCCTCAGGTGTGTTGGAGTGTAAAAAAACAAAAACAAAAACAAAAAAAACCCATAAGAACAATTTCTCTAGAGCAGTGCTTTTCAAATTGTGGGTTGTAACCATCATTTTAAAAATATGAAACAATAAAAAACTATCTGAGTACATTGTATACCTTATGGGTAAGTATTGTTTTACAAAATTTTGTTTATTATATTTGATATGTGTTTGGGTATGTTAGCTTATGTCAGCTATGGAGGTGGTGCTGCGGCATAAAAACCCCAAATCTCACAACAACAATTTATTTTTTTCACAGATCTACAAGTTGGTGAGGTTTGGCTGATCTTGGCTGGACTTAACTGAGTTCAGGCAGGCTTGGCACCAGGTGGTAGGTCTGGTTTGGGTCTACTCTGCTGGCCCCCAGAGCATGCTCTCATGCAGTAGCAGGAGCACAAGAAGTCCCGCCAGATCATGCCAGCACATTTAAAAGCGTCGGTCTCTTAACATTTTATCAGCCAAAGCAAGTCACATGTCAAAACCCAACATCAGCACTAGTAGGATGTGACTGCAAAGGATGTGGATATCTTATTCCAACACAGGGTGTGAAAATGGGGTACAATAATTGAATTCACTCCATGTTGTGATGTAAAAATTATTTCCTCCTGTGGGATGCACTCAGAAGTACTGGGAAGGCAGTACTGTAGAAGGTCATTTATCACTAAGCCTCTTCTTAGAGGCGTCAAGGAAGATGCCTGGTCTTCCTTGACCGCTCTGCAGTGGCTAACACTGCTGGCCACATCTGCCTTTTCAAATTCTCCTCTCTTGCCTTTGGTGATGGTACGCCGTATCCACCTTCTCTGACCAGGCCTTCTCCAGCCCTGGTTGTGGCTTCCTTCTTCTGCCTGCTCCAGAGATGGCTGTTCTCCTGGCTTCTGTCCTTGACCTTCCTCTCTCTACATTCTCACCCTCAGGAATCTCATCTTACCTCATGTGACTTTAACTGGCCCTTCAGTGTGGACAGTTCCCAAAGCATTAGCTCCAGTTCCAGCCTCTACCTCAAGCTTCAGACTCACACTCCCGTTTTTCTACAGGACATTTCTCTCTACCTGTTTCCCTGGGCCCAAACTGAACTTACCTCTCTCCCAAACCTGTTCTTTAAGCCAAGTTCCCTGTTTCCATTATTGGTGGAGAATAGTCACCCTTACTTAGAATCTCAACCCATCATGAGCCCTCTTCTCTGTGCACCCCCTTCCCATGCAGGCCATCACCAAGATCCATTTATTCTACTTCTGCCCTGTTTCTATCTTTGCTTAATTTTAAGGGAAAATTTTTTGCATAAAAGTAATACTGATCATGGAAGAAGTCAAGTGGTACAGACTTGCATAAAGCAAAAAATACATTCCTCTAGAAGGAACACACCCAAGCTCATTCTACAAGGCCACCATCACCCTGATACCAAAACCAGACAAAGACATCACAAAAAAAGAAAATTACAGGCCAACATCACTGATGAACATAGACACAAAAATCCTCAACAAAATACTAGCAAACAGAATCCAGCAACACATTAAAAGGATCATATACCATGATCAAGTGGGATTTCTCCAAGGGATGCAAAGATTCTTCAATATATGCAAATCAATCAATGTGATACACCATATTAACAACTGAAGAATAAAAACCATATGATCATCTCAATAGATGCAGAAAAAGCTTTTGACAAAATTTAACACCGATTTATGATTAAAAACTCTCCAGATAGTGGATACAGAGGGAACCTACCTCAACATAATAAAGGCCATATATGACAAACCCACAGCAAACATCATTCTCAAAGGTGAAAAACTGAAAGCATTTCCTCTAAGATCAGGAACAAGACAAGAATGTCCACTCTCACCACTATTATTCAACATAGTTTTGGAAGTCCTAGCCATGGCAGAGAAGAAAAAGAAATAAAAGGAATCCAAAAAATGAACTTATTTGCAAAGCAGAAATAGAGACACAGATGTAGAGAACAAACTCATGGATACTAAGGGCGGAAGAGGGGGGTGGGATGAATTTGGAGATTGGGATTGACATATATACACTACTATGTATAAAAAGATAACTAATGAGAACCTACTGTATAGCACAGGGAACTCTACTCAATGTTCTCTGGTAACCTAAATGGGAAAGAACTCTTAAAAAAGAAGGGATATATTTTCACGTATAACTGATTCACATTACTGTACAGCAGAAACTAACACGACATCGTAAAGCACCTATACGCCAGTAAAAATTAAAAAAATAAACAAAACACATTCCTCTCGTCTGATGGAAAGCACGATGAGTGTTTGCAGCGTGGCTCTTTCTGACATTTCCTGGGCACACTGACTCATGACCTTTCCATCCCCTCTAATGCTGCCATCACCATTGAGACCTCTTTTCTTCTATGTGAAGTTAAGAATCCCTGTGTAGAATTCTGCTCAATCTTATGTGGCAGCCTGGATGGGAGGGGAGTCTGGGGGAGAATGGATATGTGTATACGTATGGCTGGGTCGCTTTGCTGTGCACCTGAAACTGTCACAACGTTGTTAATTGGTTATTTCCCAATGAAGACAGTTTTAGAGTGTTACTAATTTTTTTTTTTTTTTTGGTGATAGCAATTTTTTTAAAAGCAATCTTGGACTTCCCTGGTGGCGCAGTGGTTAAGAATCCGCCTGCCAATGCAGGGGACACGGGTTCGAGCCCTGGTCCGGGAAGATCCCACATGCCGCTGAGCAACTAAGCCCGTGCACCACAGCTACTGAGCCTGCACTCTAGAGCCCGAGAGCCACAACTACTGAAGCCCGTGTGCCACAACTGCTGAAGCCCACACGCCTAGAGCCCGTGCTCCACAACAAGAGAAGCCACCACAATGAGAAGCCTGTGCACCGCAACGAAGAGTAGCCCCTGCTCGCTGCAACTAGAGAAAGCCTGCACGCAGCAACAAAGACCCAACACAGACAAAAAATAAATTAATTAATTTTTTTAAAAAATAATAAATTTTTGTTCCGATTTTATTTGGGTGATAAAAATCAGGAGAAAGAAAGTTCAGGATGGGAATGGTGTAGAATGAGGGGATCTGCCTGAAATTCTGATGCCCTTCTGGAGGTCCTTCATGGTCTGGATGGACAGGGGGCTACTGCGATTGAGGCCTTATCGGAGAAGCACCAAACTCACATTCCAGGGAGGCCAGGCAGGGGACTTATCTGAGTTCAGTGGGCTGTGCAGAGTCTATAGTGAACCTGGGAGCAGATGCCTCTTCTCTGGCCACCGTTCAACTCTGCTCCAGAATATTGTGCTCCTGCAGGCACGTAAGCCCGGGGTTGCTAAAAATTCCAATTTTTTGAGAGAGGCCAGATAATCAGATTTCTATGTAAAATCTCCTGATTTTAAAATATTCTATGGTCCAAAGAAGACACACCTATGAGCCAGTTTTTGATTGTAACTTTATCCACATCAGCAGTTTTGTGTCCTGAACCTGCAGTAATGTGGTGTGGGTGGAGTGGTGCCCCCCTTCCCCCGCCGGTGATAAAGGGCTGTGAAGGAGCTGTGGCACTAAGCTGCTGTGCAATTGCCCTGGGGTTCGGTGAAATGGGAGAGATGGCAGCCGCTGGGAAGGGAAGCTGAGTACTGTTGTCATCCTGGACCCCCTTCCCTGTGGATGTGGCAGACGGCTGTGTTCTCTGTTGAGTGGGGTGCCACCGCTTAGGGCTGCCCACCCTGCGTGTCTGAAGTAGGTTTTTCAAATGTAAAAGTCTTTAGAAGCCAGGCAAGAATGAACCCCAACGGCTGTGATTTTAAGACTGTGTGGCTTAGACAAATCCCAAGCAAACATTTGTGGCCCCTGAAGCCCGTCTGGAACCTATTTATCTATTTGACCTGTTCTTCCTCTTGAGCTAACACATTCCATATGTTTAACTACCTGTTGTGCAGAGTAAATTAGGAAAAGAGAAAAAAAAAAAAAAACTCTTTAAAAAACTATTGGGAAAGGGGGGGAGAGGAGGGCTCTTAATTCCTGTATTTAGGGGTTTGATGAACAAGCCATGTTTTTAGTACGTATGTGTATATGTATGTATATATACACACATGATATCTCACATATCACTTGAACATACTTTATTTCAGTATTTTCAGTCTTTGGATTGCGATTCACAGTAAGAAATGCAGTTGACGTTGTCATCCAGTACATAAACATTGAATCATATGAAACTGACAGTATCCTACCCTCTTGACCTATAAAATGGCAATTTCATATGGTTCAAACTAAAAATAATACAAAGAAAAGTTTTATGCAACAATATTTACTCTTGTCTCTTTTTTTTGTGAGACCCATTACTTTATTAATTTAAATGCTGGTTGCAGTATACTAAATTGATTTCACTATCACTACCACTTTATTCACAACTGACTGCTTTATTTAATCTTCATAACAATTTTTAAGGCAGGAATCATCATCCTATGCCATCCCCTTAAACACAAGAGGCTGTTTATCCTAGGGACAAGGTGATTACCTCCCTAACCACTTACTTAGACCACCACTGCACTTTAATCTATATCTCATCTAATCTTTTTAAGGACCTCATACCAACAATGAGTAATGTGGAGTTTGGAGAGGTCAAAAACTTGTTTCCAGGCACAGGGCTAGGAAGAGGCAGCTTCCAGATTTTAATAATTTCTGTAATAGTAAAGCTCAAGCTATTTTCACTGCCTTGGAGCTAAGAACCAGACCCAGACCCTGAACCTGGGTTTTGCAGCACTTCACTCTTTTTTTTTTTCCTCCTATGGGCTTTTCTTGGCTTTCAAGAGAAGGGCGTGTGTGTGTGTGTGTGTGTGTGTGTGTGTGTGTGTGTGTGAGAGAGAGAGAGAGAGAGTGTGTGTGTGACGCATGCACTTGCTTGCTTGCTTAAACTTTCTGTCTGGCTACACTTTTTCCCAGGCCTTTGCACTGGTTGAGGGGTGGGCTTTATCCCCACGACCACCCCCACCTCCAGCCCAGGCCGCAGCTGGAAGTCTTTACAGATCATCATCTCTCCTCCCTGCCCCCATTGGGGACCGGGAGGCCGACTGTCTCCCCCGGTCTTTTCCAGATGTACGTCTGCCAAAGATCCCCGCCCCCCCCCCCCCAAAACCAGCATAGAGAATGATGAATGAGGACCGGGGAGCCGGCCTGGTGGGAAAGTGTCGTCGCCTTGAAAAGAGAGGGAAAGGGAAAGGAAGTGGTGGGGGGGAGGGGAAGCGGTGGAGCCGAGAGGCCGCAGGGCGAAGAGTGTAGACAGCGGGGACACAAGCCCCCTTTGCTCCGCCAGTAACGTTGACTCCCTCGGGAAGGCGTGGGGAAATGCTCTAATCCCTGCAGTCCCTGGGAATTTGGGCTGCATATCATTTACTGCAATCCGCACAATCCACTCAGGGACTATCCCAGTGTTAGCTTCCAGCCCTTCCAGCACCGGGTTCCCAGTACCGCTCCCTCTCCTCCGCAAGACTGTGCTCCAGTGCTCTTCCAGGCTTCCTCTACCGCAGGTTCCTCCCAATTCTCTCTACCATTCTCTGGTCAGGGGGGCGGAGTGGAACCTCCTCTCCTGTTCCTTTAAGAGGCGTCGGCTCCTCCCCTTTTGGAGTTGCCGTCTGACGCGCGATGACAGCAGCGAGTTCGGTATGTCTATGCAAATAAGCGCCCCCTGTGGGCCAATGGGGAGCGGAGGTGCTGGAACCGCGGACCAATGGGGCGGGGGTGCAGGGGCTCACCATATAAGGAGCGGCCTCGCCATAAAAGGAAACATTGTATCTCTTTATATGGGGGGAAGGGTCGGGGGATCCCTTGCCACCAGCGCGTGGTCCCGGCCCCCTCCACCCGCCGTCTCGGCCGCGGCCAGCAGCCCCTGCCCCCCGGGGGACACTGACGGCCGCCGGGCGCGCCGCCCTAGCGTACGGACAGGGGGCGCTCCGCGCGGCCTGGGGCAACCCGGGCCACAGGGGCAGGAAAGTGAGGGCCCAGGTCGGCCCGGGCGTGCAGGGGCCCCGGGTTCGCAGCGGCAGCGGCGGCAGCGATAGCGGCACTAAACAGCAGCAGGAGCGCCGGGTTGAGCCGGGAAGCCGATGGCGGCGGCGGCGGCTCCGATTCCTCGCTGACTGCCCGTCCGCCCTCCTACTTTGAGCGCCATGTTACCGAGCCAAGCTGGGGCCGCGGCGGCGCTGGGCCGGGGCTCGGCCCTGGGGGGCAGCCTGAACCGGACCCCGACGGGGCGGCCAGGCGGTGGAGGCGGCGGCGGGACTCGCGGGGCTAACGGGGGCCGGGTCCCCGGGAACGGCGCGGGGCTCGGCCCGGGCCGCCTTGAGCGGGAGGCTGCAGCAGCTGCGACAACCACCCCGGCGCCCACCGCGGGGGCCCTCTACAGCGGCAGCGAGGGTGACTCGGAGTCTGGCGAGGAGGAGGAGCTGGGCGCGGAGCGGCGCGGCCTGAAGCGGAGCCTGAGCGAGATGGAGCTCGGCGTGGTGGTCGGTGGGCCCGAGGCGGCGGCGGCGGCCACCGGGGGCTACGGGCCGGTGAGCGGCGCAGTGAGCGGGGCCAAGCCGGGTAAGAAGACTCGGGGCCGTGTGAAGATCAAGATGGAGTTCATCGACAACAAGCTGCGGCGCTACACGACCTTCAGCAAGAGGAAGACGGGCATCATGAAGAAGGTACCGGGCCGGGAGGCTGGCCGGCCACGGGAGACCGGGAGGGTGGGGACGCGCAAGGGGAGCCCGGGAAGGAGGCAGAGCCGAGGCGGAGGTGAGAGGCGGCAAGTCCGCAGGAGGTGTGTGGGAGGGGATGGCTGTTGCCCCAGGAGGGTGAAAGGGGAGGGGCCGCCAGGGAAATGTGGGGAGAGGGGAGATGCCGGGAATGTCCGGAAAAGAGAGGAAAGGCGCCGAGGTGGGAGTGACGGGCGCCAGAGAGGACCGGGGCCCTCGTAGAGCGGAGGAGTGAGGAGTGGTAATGGGAGGCTGCGGGGCTGCCCGGGAGGTGGTTAACGAGACCCGGGGGTCAGTAGGTCCAGTGCGCTCTGGTGTTGGGGGGGAAGGCGCCGGAAAAGCAGGGAGAAGAGAAGGTATGGGGGTGAGGAGGTTGGAGCTGCATAACAACAATGAGCGAACATGTGTGGGAGGAAGGTGGGCATCACTAGAGTAGTGCTGGCTGGAAGGATGGGCAGGGCTGATGACCGAATGGGGCTCAAGAGCCCCAGGTAAGGGAGCAGGGCAGGAGAACTGATGCTGCCCTGAGCATCAGAAACCAAGTCCTGAGATGGCCATGTGTCTTCCGTGCATCCACTGGAAGCCAGCACACTCCCTGCAGGACAGGCTTCAGAATCATTTGCCCCTGGAACAAGTGGGATTTCCAGCCCTAGGGGAAAATCTGTGCACGGAGTTTGGGGAGGTTTGCAGAGGTACCTAGAAATGCCTCCTCTTCTAGCTGATTATCCAGTGAAAAGGATGAGGAAAGGAGTTGTCTTGGGGTATAGAAGATATGGGAAGGGATGAAAGCAGAGGAACTGGGAAACAAGAAGCTAGAACTCTGGGAACATTGGCCGGTGTTTATATTTATCCCATATAGAAACCAAGGCTGCTTCCAGTGGGTGGTGGAACTTTGTTGGGAGTGAGGATGCTACCTATGGGGCCATCCTTGAAGGTCTGTGAAGGTCCCCTTCCTGGGTTTATGGCAGGGTAGTAGCCGCTAATCTAGCTGCCATCTCCCCTCACTCCAGACACTGTTGAATCAAGACAAGGAAAGAGAAAAGGGGGAGCAGAGTATTATAGAGCAGGACAAAATGGCAACAGGTTAGTGCCTGTGCAGTTTCTGGGAAGAAACATGGGACATTTTAGAGCTTAGGTGGCCCCTTATCCCTAATATCTATGTGACTTCCAGTGTAGTAGTGACTTCATCCTGGTCCCTGTGACGGTGAGGAGGTAGTGGGAGCCATCTCTTCGTGAGGCTCTGGGCACCAAGCTGTAGTGAGGAGCAGCTACCTGGGCCCTTCCGTGTCTGCTGAGGTGTTATATGTTCTGTCACCGGGAGCTGTGGCTATTTGCTTGGGGTATCTGCAGGTCAGTGAGGCTGTTCCTCAAAAGAGAAGCATGGGGTTTTTCTACTCTTCAGCTCACCTTCAGATATCCTTCAGATAAGACCCCTATAGAGTCACTGGAGAGGAAGGTAATTATGGGAGTGGGGGCTTGAGATCACTGTGTACTTCCCTCTCTTTCCCACTGCCCAAGGAAGGTAGAGATTAAAAGTTTTGCTGACCTACCCATCTCCCCCCCCTACCCCCAGGCCTATGAGCTGTCCACGCTGACAGGGACACAGGTGCTGTTGCTGGTGGCCAGTGAGACAGGCCATGTGTATACCTTTGCCACCCGCAAACTGCAGCCCATGATCACCAGTGAGACTGGCAAGGCACTGATTCAGACCTGCCTCAACTCGCCAGACTCTCCACCCCGCTCAGACCCCACCACAGACCAGAGAATGAGTGCCACGGGCTTTGAAGAAACAGATCTCACCTACCAGGTGTCGGAGTCCGACAGCAGTGGGGAGACCAAGGTGTGTTTGGGTCCCCTGTCTGAGGGGAAGGAAGGGGAGGGACTTGACCGGCAGAGAGGGGAAGGGGTCTCTCACCCTCGCCCAGGACAGGTGGATAGGTGCCTACTGATGTGGAGTGGAGCCGGGTTAGTGCCCCGCATCTTAGGGTACAGGTGTCCATCCTCTCTATCCTGACAGGAGGCCGGCCCCCTAGATAAGCGGGCGGCCTCCGTGCCCATATAAGGCCGGCTCCGGCTCCACGCCGGCCTCCCGCCTGCAGCCCGCCTGCCTGGCAGGGCCCTTGCATTCCTCCCGCCAGCTGTCTCCCTGCTGGGGGCGGGGGCGTCGCTTAGCCCTGCCCTCCTGGCCGGCTGGGTGGCCGGGGAGTAGGAAGGGAGTGCTCATGGGTTCCAGGGTCCTGGGAAGCCAGCACTGTCAGCAGGCAGGCTGGCTGACTAGGCGGGAGACTACCTTACTAGCCAGCCGCCTGCCTCTTCAGGATGTCCGGGTCTGCACACGTTAGGGAGTGTATTCGCCCGGCTGCTAGGGATGCCGGCCGTGGTTACGCCTCCCCCTTCCTCTTCCCGGTAAGGAGAGGGGGTGGAGCTTCCTCCCTTGCTGCTCTGGGGAGCGCCACCTTCCGGGTGGCCCTTCACTAACTGGCCAATCGGAGGAAGCGGCACTGTTTGCCTTAGCAACGCCTCCGCCAATCAGGGGCTTCGAGCTCCACTGCTTAGCAAACATCCCGCGCTGACCCACCTCCAGTATCGGAGCCCCCTCAGTTCTCTGGGCTTGGTTCTCAGCTCCTGGCTTCCTCCTTCCTCTTCGAAGAACAAAGCCTCCCTGAGGGGAGAGTCAGTGCTCTAGGCTCCCCACTCTTTTAGCAGTAGGGCTAATTTATTCCCATGAAATTTTGCTGAATGAATAAATTCTTTTGGTGCTTCATTGCCAAACCCCCAAGATCGCTCTCAAACCCTAAATTCCCTGAAAAACTGTCGGTCCCTATCTCAGAAGCCTGGCAATTCAGAGCTGGAAGGACCCTTTTAAGGATGACATAGTAGCCCAGCCCCCTCATGTTTACAGAAGAAGAAAACTGAGGCTCAGAAAGAAGAGGTTTTCCAAGGGTCACACAGATTATCATTGCCAGAGCTGGGAACAGACCTCAGGTGACATTATCATTGTCATCATTATAACAGCAGCAAATACTTACTGCTTTTTTTATGAGCCAGGCACTATTCTAAGTGTTTTACATATGTTAACCTGTTTAATCTTCACAACACCTATGGGGTAGGTATTATCCTTCTTTTACAGACAGAAGACTAAAGAAAAAAGCTCAGCAGCTCAATAACTTGTCTAAGAGTCAGGCTGCAGGTAAATGGCGGACTTGGGATTTGAACGCAAGCACACTGGTTCCATTCTGGGCTGTCAATCCACACAGTTTCTTGAAGGGGCAGGGTCTGGTAGAGGCTCACCACTCCATCTTTACTCTGGGTGTAGGATACACTGAAACCGGCCTTTACTGTCACCAACCTGCCGGGTACCACCTCCACCATCCAGACAGCACCCAGCACCTCTACCACCATGCAAGTCAGCAGCGGCCCCTCCTTTCCCATCACCAACTACCTGGCACCAGTGTCTGCTAGCGTCAGCCCCAGCGCTGTCAGCAGTGCCAACGGGACTGTGCTGAAGAGTACAGGCAGCGGCCCTGTTTCCTCCGGGGGCCTCATGCAGCTGCCTACCAGCTTCACCCTGATGCCTGGTGAGTCACAAGGGGCAAACTGAGCATGCTAAGAGTGGGTTTAGGGCTGGCACAAGGAGAATGACTTTCCTCACTCAGAAAGAGGGTGAACAGGGGCCAGAGCCTGAGAGAAGCCTCTATGTCCCATTGGTAGGCACTGGGTCCCTCCCCACTGGGACTTGAACTATCCTTGTCAGTAAGTTTCAACCATATGCTCTGGCCTTGTCTAGCAAGCCCAGCCCTGTGCCTCCATTGCCACAAGGACAGCAGACATTCTACCACTTCCCTACCTTGACTGGAAGGCAGATCATGTCCTTGATGCCTGCTCCTGTGTCAACCGAAGAGGGTAGAGTCAGGGCCTAGGGCAGGAGGAGGAGGGAAGGGCAAGAGCAGAGCGTGGAAGCCCCTGGAGACAAGATTCTGGTCATGAAGGGCCTCTTTGGCTCCCAGGAAAGATAGTGATGGGAGTCGGGGATAGAATGCCAGACCTTGGGCCTGGGGGTGTTTGAGGGTGCTTGGTGCAGGTGGTGGCTGGGTAGGACAGAGCACGAGTAAGTCTCTGTGTCTCATAGGTGGGGCAGTGGCCCAGCAGGTCCCAGTGCAGGCCATTCAGGTGCACCAGGCCCCACAGCAAGCGTCTCCCTCTCGCGACAGCAGCACAGACCTCACGCAGACCTCCTCCAGCGGGACAGGTATAGCTCGAAGCTCTGTCACCTCCCTGCTCTGCCTCCTTCATGAGGCCTAGCAGCAGGTGCCCAGCAGTATCCATCCCGTAACTAAGGTCAGAGAATTTCTTAATGTGGAGACTGAGGCTTTTGGGTTAACCCTTGCCCTAATCCTTATGAGAAAGTCAGGTGAGGATGGTTGGGTTTTGACTCCTGCCCTGCAGTAGGGCTGTGGATTTCAGGAAGAAATTAGGGACCATTGAAGCTACACTCTTTACTTAGGTGAGAAGCCTGAGGCCCAGAAAGGAGAAGTTACTTGCCCAAAGACACACGTTTGCTCAATTACCAGGAAGGACTTATATAGAGTAGTTGTCTCCTCGTGGGAGGGTGTCCTAGCTTTTGAGTAACCATAATTCCCCTCTGTGTCTCTAGTCATTTCAGAAATGACGAGACACTTTCAAAATAAAAGTACTTTTAAGTACTTTAAGTTATTTGCAACCTTGTTACACGAAATTTGGTCTGTGGAAGGAGGACCAGTATCACAGCATCACCTGGGAGCTTGATAGAAATGCAGACTCTTAAGCCTCACCCCAAACCTACTGAATCAGAATCCACATTTTTAACAAGTTCCCCCGGTGACTGTATGCACATTAACATTGGAGAAGTGCTTATTTAAAAGCTGAATCTGTTAGCCACATGTTGAGGAAGAGAGAGGAGGAGTGAGAACAAGTAAAAAACGGGATGAGGGAGCTCTCTAAAAGAAGAGTATCTGAGTTTGCTTGGGTTGGGTCAGTCATTGTAATCTTTGTTTTTCCCAGGGCCTTGGGGTCTTGGAACAGAGCAGATAGATAATGGAATAGAACGATGTGATAGGATACACTTAAAGGTTGGTGTGGTTGTGTTCAAGAAAAAATAAGGATATTCTTAGTTGATGACAGGGAACCAAGGAATAAGTTTTATCTAGCTTTTGACCTGGGAAATGGCAAGAGGGCTCTGGAGGCCTGTAGTTCCTGGGGGTGGGATGGGGGATGTCAATATGGACCAGTGCCGACCTCCCTGACGTGTGTCTGTGTTTGCCAGTGACGTTGCCCGCCACCATCATGACGTCATCTGTGCCCACAACTGTGGGAGGCCACATGATGTACCCCAGCCCCCATGCGGTGATGTATGCACCCACCTCGGGCCTGGCTGATGGCAGCCTCACCGTGCTCAATGCCTTCTCCCAGGCACCATCCACCATGCAGGTGTCCCACAGCCAGGTCCAGGAGCAAGGTGAGTTTGGGAGGGGGGGGCAGGGCTGCTGAAAGGAGGGCCATTTCCTCCCTTACACACACACACACACACACACACATTCAAATGCCTCCCCCAACTCAGATGCACACACTCACATACCTAAACCAGGTGCTCACACATATACCTACACATTTACACACACATACAGATGCTTGCACACACACTCCAGCATCCAGGCTTGGACACTCATGCACACTTGAACACCCACACCCACATACGTACTTAGACACATTTGGACACTTACCTTTGGGCACTTACATCTGAGACTCACCCAGTCACTTGTGCATTTATCACCACACCTCCAAGATCTGGAAGTTTCTCTTGAGCTAGTGATTTGAGTTTCTCCTTTGGTTTTTGAATGCAGGTGGCGTCCCCCAGGTGTTCCTGACAGCGCCATCTGGGACAGTGCAGATCCCTGTTTCTGCAGTTCAGCTTCACCAGGTAGGTGGGGGCACCTTTCACCCCAGTCAGCCAGCCCCTTCTTTATCTTGACCTCAGGGATTCCATTACTGGGTGGTCCAAGCCAAGATCCTTAGCCAAGAGGCCTATCCATTTTCCTGGTCAGGCCTGTGTGGTGGGCAGGCAGGCAGGTGAGCAGGGGGCAGCCTGAGCTGGCTGGTCAGTTCCAGCCCCCT
The DNA here is from genome assembly GCF_965194805.1 of Balaenoptera borealis. Taxonomy (NCBI): domain Eukaryota; kingdom Metazoa; phylum Chordata; class Mammalia; order Artiodactyla; family Balaenopteridae; genus Balaenoptera; species Balaenoptera borealis. Next base: position 77,111,154 of record NC_138869.1, read on the forward strand.
ACCTCCTGCTTACCCATCCCCTTCCCTCCAGATGGCTGTGATAGGGCAGCAGGCCGGGAGCAGCAGCAACCTCACCGAATTACAGGTGGTGAACCTGGATGCCGCCCACAGCACCAAGAGTGACTGATCCGCCCTGCCGCCCTGGACAGATGGCCCAAGGGACGGCACCACTTATTTATTGTTGCCTTTTCACGTTTTCTTTACACACATGTTGACGGGCCGCAGGAGGGAGGCGGGGAGGAGCAGTGGGCAGCCACGGGACTGAGCCCTCTCACTCCAGCCAAAGAAATGGGCCAGCCTGCCCTCCACCCTACCCTCCCTCACCCTCCCCTCCTTCTAGCTCCACCTCCCATCTCTGTTGATGGTGGGGCTGTCCTGCCTCCTCAGACTCCCCTTGCCAGCTTGGCTCCGTGTTTGCCATGAGTATTAGCTTACCCAATGGGACCGTGCTCCCCCTCCCACACACAGGTCTCTGTGGGACGAGGCACTGTGTCCCCCTGAGGAAGCAGTCGGGGTCCTCTCCCCAGCCTCCTTGCTGACTCCACGTCAGCTCTGCGTCTGCCACAGGCTGGGTCAAAAGAGCCCTAACCCTGCCCCTCAGGGAGCCAGCTGGGGAGATGGGGCTTCTTCCCTCAAGACTTGCCCGTGCCCGTGGCCCCTGCAGCTCCTGAGTAGTGGGGCCTGTGCACAGAGCAGATTCCTGGGGTGACCTGCCCTGCCCTGTCGCTCCCCTCGGAACTCCGGGGGCTACTGGGTTGGAGGGAACCACCGGTGTTCCCTCTCCCCCTGTCTTCCCCCCCTCCTCCCAGCTGCTTTACTTAAAGTTGATTCTGAACTTTTTATTTGAGGAGACGAAGTGAAAACAAATCTATAAATATATATTTTTAAAATATTTAACTTTTTTTTATGGCGTTTTTCTCGTCCCCCTCCCTGCCCAAGCTCCCCTTCCCTGGGGAGCCCTGGGGCTCCCTGGAGCTGGCTGGGCTTCTGGGGACAGAGCCGCCCCATGAGCTTGGGGCCCGCCAGTGTGTGGGGGAGATTCTGGGATCGCCCGGTCCTGGGTTGTTTCCAGGAGAAAACCGGGGGAGGGGCCCTCAGGCCATGCCCCAACGGGGTGGGGAGGGTGACCCACAGCTCTGGGCCTCTTTTTGTCCTTCAGGGCTGTTGCTAGGGAGAGGGAAAAGGGAGACCAAATGTGGGGACGGGGGTGGGAGGGTGTCAGAGGCAACCGACTTCATTTGTGCCACACGCATGGGCATTGCAGCCTTGTGCGCCCCCAGGCCTGCAGCTGCCTGGGGCCCAAGTTGCAGTGAGCAGGGTGGGGTCTGGGAGGGGGCGGAAGGCAGGAATGGGGGGGCAGAAGAAATGGGAGCAGCTCTTGGGCTGAGTGTGGGGCTAGGGGAGCCAGAAATGGCAGCTCTCCCAGGGAGTGAGCAGCTACTGTAACTTTTTAAAATTAAGACAAAAAGCCTTGAAGAAAATGACTTTATTTTTCTAAGTGTAACCTCAGTATTTATGTAATTTGTACAGGGGCCGTGCCCCACCCCTTCTACCCGCTTTGGGGTAGACCTTGAGGGTGGGCCAACATAGGGGGAGGGTCTTTTACCCTGTGTCAGAGCCTACCTTTACCACCTGTATCCAGAGAGGGAGCTTTTTCAGAACAGGGCAGCGGTGGAGTGGAGTTTTATTAACCCCTTAGGACTGCCTTCAGTAGGAACAAGCCTGCTTCTGTGATTAGGTGAAGGGGTGGGGGAAATTTTTACGCACAGCCTAGTTATCAAGGGGATGATTTGCCGACATGTTTGAGAACCTCCGAACCTCTAACCCCCGTTGCTGTCTTGCCCCAGTTTGGGGTGCCAAGATGGAAGTCATCTTTCTGGCTTTCTCCTGGAGATAGCTGGGGGCTTATGGGTGGCTTACAAGATTGGGGCATGGCAAATCAGGGGCTAGAGAGTGGGGGAGCTTGGGACTCAGGTCTGTAACTGCCCAGCCCCTTTTCTCTGCTCTTGTTTTCACTCCACCATCACTCACTCACTCCCCCCTCTCACCCAGGGGAGGAGACCTTGATGAATTCCTCCTCTCCTTCCCACAAAAGACAGACCCAGTGAGTGAATCAGGCAAAGTGCTTATAATGTGTGTTGTGTGAGCGTGGCCTTGGGAGAACATGTGTGCGTCAGGGACGAGGTGGCATTTATATGTGCAGCGACCCTTGGTGTTTCCCTTCCTTGATGGCTCTGGGGTGTGTGTGTGTGCCTGAGTGAATGTGTGTGTGTGAATGTGGGGTGTGTATGTTAGTGGTTTCTACTTCCCTGGGATGCTGACCCAGGAATAGTGGACATGGTCACAGTCCTATGTACAGAGCTTTCTTTTGTATTAAGAAAAAATACTCTTTCAATAAATGTATCATTTTTGTGCACAGACTGTGGGGTCTTTGCCTTTGTTTTCCCATATTGGAGGGAGGGAGGTGTGAACGTGAATCAGACCCCAAAAGTTGCTGCTCTGAGAAGCAAGCCTGGCTGTTTGATGAAATGCTAAGGAGTGCTTTGGGCTGTTGAAATTCTAGGAGTATACCTGAGGAACATTTCCGGGGGGGCTCGGGCCTTTATCTTTGGCCCCAGCTGTTCTAGGTGCTTAGGTCAACACAGAGAGGAGCAATTTTAATTAATAGGAAAAGTGACGCAACCAATCCAAAGCATCGGGTTTGGGAAACTCAGGGCTACGTGACCTAGTGCAAAATAAGAGGAAAGCCCTAGGGTGGGAGTGTGAGTTTCGGTGGGGGATGAGGAAGGCAGACCTAGTGAAGAGGAGGGAGGGCTTCAAAGTTGATATTGGATGGAAAGGGCTGCCTACGGCTGCTGAGAAAGGAGCAACGTGACCACGACCCTGGGCTCAGCGGGCAGCGCCCCACTCACCCTTCCCGGGGCAGCTCGCCCCCAGCGCAGCAGTCCTCGGGTACTACGCATGCTCCGCTTACGCGCGGCGCTGCTGCCGCGCTCGGCTGTGGGCCGCGGTGGGTCCCGTAGCCGCCCGACCGTGCGTGCACTCGCGACGTGACCCGGAAGGGAGCTGCTGAGGAGGCGGGGCCAGGACGGCGGGGCCAGGACGGCGGGACCAGCGCTGTGTCCCAGCGAGAGCCGAGCCGGGCGGTGGGAGGTGAGAGGAGGGTTCTGCGCCGATCCTGTCCCTGCCTCGTTCCCTCCCCGGTCCCTGCCTCGTTCCCTCCCCGGTCCCTGCCTCGTTCCCTCCCCGGTCCTTGCCTCGTTCCCTCCCCGGTCCTTGCCTCGTTCCCTCCCCGGTTCCTGCCTCGTTCCCTCCCCGGTCCCTTGCCCACTCTCCGTGGGGCTGACGACAGGAGCCAGGTCTTGCTGAGATTCTCGGACCAGTCAGCCTCCTCCGACCGCGCCTCTCCATCCTCACCCCGCCCCCCAAGCCCGTTCCTGTGGCGATGCGGGCCTCCTCCACGGCCCCTGCTGGCCTGCAAGCTCGGGCCTGATCTTGCGACCTACGCCTACCTGCTGTCTCATCCCCGCATCCAGACCTCGCCTCCACACCTTAGTTTATTGCTCCTGTTCTAGGCCCTCCCTCTCCCCCCATTTAGGCCTTTCCGATGGTGTTACTTCACTCTGCTCATCAGTTGTCCATCGCACATCTCTGGTTACCTCCCTGTCCTGCCCCCCATGCTAACTGGACCCCTACCCCCATCGAGGTCCACATCCCATGTTTCCCCTCCTCTTCACGCGTTTCTTCTATTCTCATCTTCTATCCCTGTACCCCAACATGATCCCTGCCCTGATAACCAGTTCTTCATCTTGGTGTATTGTCCGTTCTTATCCTCATCATTCCCTGTTGCCCCCACACTGCTTCATAGTGTTCCTTGATCACTAGTGTAGTCATCACTCCACACGTGTTTATAATCTTTTCTGACTTAATAGCGTTCCGTTTATCTGGGGACTGATCCTACCTTCTTCTCTAAGAATAATAATATTAGATTCTGTTTACTAAGCGCTCACTGTATGTTAGAGGCTGTTATAAATGCTTTATATATGTGATCTTACTTTTTACAACAACTTCGTGAGTTGGGTATGAATATTATTACCATCTTGCAGAGTAGGAAACTGAGGCTTAGAAGTTAAGTAACTTGTCCAAAAGCATGCACACGGTAAGTGAAAGAGCCAGAATTCAGAGTCCCATTTATCTGACTCTGAATCTGTACTATTGATATATTGCCTCTCTAGAATCTCTACTGTCTCCTGACCTCATTCCCTAGCCTTCAACTCCATGATTACTACCTCTGTCTATAACTACCTGACTTACAGCCTCACCGTACCTACTGCATAAGTGCAGGGTGGGACCTGGTGTTTTTCTCGCATGATTTTACTTGGCCCCCTAGTCCCCTCCTCCTTTCACAATATTCTCATACCCTTTTCCCATCCAGCCATCTGCACGTGGGGGCCTCCTTTCGTCTCTGTTCTCTGTATCTGCCGTGGCCCACCCTTTTATATCCACAGTCCAGTTTTACCCTGTCATTTATACTCCTTGTCCTACCACTTCCCCATCCTGCCTTTCCTGGCTTGTTCTGGCCCCACCATCTCACAGGCTGCTGTCCTACCTGCTCACCCATGTCATCCTTCTAAGTCCTGATCTGTACCCCTCAGCCACCCTACTGTTCTGCCCAAATTGTCCTGATTAACTGTCAACTCTTTTTGTTACCTTGCGTTTTATTCTTCTCATCCTCTTTTGTAATTTCTTCTATTTCTTAAATCTTTTCATTTCCTTCTATCGCCGTTTTTCACTCCATTCTCCTTCTCTTATAAATCCCAAAGTATGTTCAAGTTATTCATTCCATCCTATTCTTGGCCTTTTCTCTTTGGCTTCTAAATTCCATGCAACCTACCAATCACCACCCACCCTGTCTACGCCTCAAGATTCCACCCCCTTTATGTAGCCTTTTCCCTTTCCAACACAGCCTCTGTCTTTCTCCTTGTGTGTCCCAGGAAGTCAGGATGGTGGGGGAGCGGCGCCCTGGGGAACTCATGGTGCCCTTGGGGCCCCGGCTGCAAGCATATCCTGAAGAACTTCTCCGACAGCGGCCTGGGCATGATGGGCGTCCTGAATACCTGATCCGATGGAGTGTCCTGAAGTGTGGCGAAGTGGGCAGAGTGGGTGTGGAAGAGGGCAAGGCAGAGCACATCCTCATGTGGCTGTCAGCCCCCGAGGTCTACGCCAACTGCCCCATGTTGTTAGGTGAGCGGGCATTATCTAAGGGACCTCAGCATGAAACAGCTGGGGGTTCCGGAAGCTTTCCCCGAGATCCAGGAGGCCTGGATGATGTGGCAATGGGAGAGATGGAGGCTGATGTGCGGGCGCTGGTGCGCAGGGCTGCCAGGCAGCTGGCAGAAGGTGCGACCTCGAGCCTCACGGCCGCTGTGCTCCACACCATCCACGTGCTCAGCGCCTACGCCAGCATCGGGCCCCTCACTGGTGTCTTCAGAGAGACAGGCGCCCTAGACCTGCTCATGCACATGTTGTGCAACCCTGAGCCTCAGATCCGTCGGAGTGCGGGCAAGATGCTGCAGGCCCTGGCAGCCCATGATGCTGGTAAGAGACAGCCAGGGGAAGAAGGTAAACACTGGGGAGAATGAGGCTACAGGAGTAAGAACAGGAAGAGGAGGGATTTCCCATCTCTGTAAGAATACCTAGTATTTGGTGGACATCAGTTTCATCGCAAAGGGAAAAATATAAAATAAGCTATCACAGGTGCATAAACAGGATAAAGTGATAGCACCTGCATAAACAGGATAAAGTGATAGCACCTGGTTTATCTGTCCATTCTCAGTGCAGTGGCAGAGAAGGGAATAAGTTTATATTTTTAAACTGGTTTGAGATTTGTTAGTTGGTTATGAAATCAGTTTGGTGGGTTATAACCATTTTTTAAAATGTAAAATATCAGCACATGGCACTTAGTAATGTAAGTTTTGTAACCTGAAATACGTTTCAGTTCCATATGTGTACACTTGTATTAGGTTACCATGTAAAATGTATGTGTTCCTGTGAGTCTCAGTCACAGAGAAGTTTGAAAGCCTCTGGGGGTAGGGGATAGAGAGTCTGGGGGAAGGCAGCGGGTAAGTAGTGGGGATTGAGGAGAAGATACAGATTGGGTGTGGATTACAGGGAGTCGGGCTCATGTCCTTCTGTCACTGAGCCAGCAAGATGGCATCGAGCAGCACATGGATTTTGACAGCCGCTATACTTTGCTGGAGCTGTTTGCAGAGACCACGTCTTCTGAGGAGCACTGCATGGCCTTTGAGGGCATTCATCTGCCTCAGGTACCCTGGAAATGCTGTGTACAAGGCCTAGGGCATCATTTCTGAAAATGTGGTTCAGGACTGCGTCAGCCTGGGGAGCTTATTAAAATGAAGGTTCGTGCTACCCTCCCCACTCAGAATCTCTGAGATGAGAATCAGGAATCTCTGTTTTAGGGCACTCCTTGTGTGTTTCTTCTATAAATCACAGTTTGAGAACTACAGGTATGGGGATGAGGCCTTTATCTTTTTCTGGAGAGAGTGTTATTGAGGGGAAAGGAGAGGGGCTAAAGCTGGGAGAAGAGGAGCCTACCCCATGGACTGTGTCTTCCAGATCCCAGGAAAGCTGCTCTTCTCCCTGGTGAAACGCTACCTATGTGTCACTTCCCTGCTGGATCAGCTGAATAACAGTCCAGAGCCAGGGGCTGGAGACCGAGGCTCCCAATCCTCAAGGGAGGATTTTGGCCGGGAGAAAAGCCGGGGGCAGCGGGAGCTGGAGTTCAGTATGGCTGTGGGCAACCTCATCTCAGAGCTCGTGCGGAGCATGGGCTGGGCCCGGAACCTCAGTGAACAGGCCGCATCGCCACCCCGGCCAACCCGGTCCATCTTTCAGCCTGGCATTTCAGGCCCCAGCCTTTTACTCCCCACCAACGTTGCCTCCCCCAGGAGGCAAGGGCGGGCCTTCCGCCAGCGCGCTGAATTCTCTAGCCGCAGTGGCTACGGTGAGTACGTGCAGCAGACCCTGCAGCCGGGCATGCGAGTGCGGATGCTGGACGATTACGAGGAGATCAGTGCCGGGGACGAGGGCGAGTTCCGGCAGAGCAACAATGGCGTGCCCCCTGTGCAGGTGAGCAAGAGCGCGGTCGCGGGCCACCACTGGGGGGGTCTGTCTTGGGTGAGGCATAGGTGGGGCATCCACATAGGGGGCTTCTGCAGGCCACCCAAGGAGAAAACCCCAAGAAAATTGGAATGGTTTAGAGGGGGCTCAGTGATGGATAGGGGGGCTGTTTGTAGGGCTGAGAAAATCTGGCAGGAGTGGGTGGGCTGTGAGGTCAAGGAAACAGTTTTTCCTTCCCACCCAGGAAGCAGAACTGATATGTTCAGACACCCTGACCCCCACCAGTGGAGCTGGCTAGGAGGGAGTGTGGGCGCGGAGGCCATCCGGATTAGGAAGAGATGAGAGGCAGGGCCTACCTTGGTAGGGGAAGGGAGGCTTTTGCTGTATGGAGGTTTCCCAAGCCTAGCCACGTGTGCCCCTGAGGACTGTGTGCCCCAGGTCTGGGTCCAGCCGTGTCCTCTCCAGCCTGCACAGCTCAGGGTTCACAGGGCTGAGCCCTCTGTCTTCTTCTTCTCTCTTTCTTCCTCCCTCCATACTAGGTCTTTTGGCAGTCGACGGGCCGTACCTATTGGGTGCACTGGCACATGCTGGAGATCCTGGGCCCCGAGGAAACTGCTGAGGATATGGCTTCAGCAGCTGTGGAGAAGGGGTCGGGGGCCACTGTGTTGGGCACAGGTGAGCCATGGAGGGGACATGGACGTCGTGTCTCTGAACAGAGGAGGAGTGGCTGGAATGAAGCCCTTCCTGACCAGGAACTGCCCCAGAGATTCAGAAATTCAATCTGTTTCTGGCGGAGCTGAGGCCCCTCATGCCTGTCTCCTCAGCACTTCCCTCCTGGGACTGGAAGCCGGTGGATGGGCTCTACTCTTTGCCGTACCTCCAGCCCGAGCCTCAGAAGAACGAGGAACTGGGATACCTGACCCAGGCTGAGTGGTGGGAGCTCCTCTTCTTCATCAAGAAGTTGGATGTATGTGAGCAGCAGCCAATTTTCCAGAATCTTCGGGAGAACCTGGATGAGGTATTACAGGCCTGCGATACCTGGGGGGTTTGGAATGGCGTTGGAGGCGGGATCCTCTAAGGTAGTTCGCCATATGGAACTGCCTAGGGGAAGGCTGAAGCAAGAGGTTAGAGAGCCCGAGGGGTCCTGCTGGGGGAGGAGGCAAATGCCGGGAGGATCTAGTATGTAGCAGGTGTGCAAGGCACGGTGGGAGGTGGCCGCCCTTCTGTTCCTGTCCCCAGGGCCTTTGTGTCTGCTCCTTCCTAAAAAATACATACCATTCTGTTGCCAGACCCTGGGTGAGAAGGCCCTAGGTGAAATCTCCGTGCCCGTAGCGATGGCTGAGGGTCTACTGCAGGTTCTCAGTAATCGGTTTGAGGGCAGCGCCCTCAGCGACCTGCTCAACTCCCAGATCTACACCAAGTACGGGCTGCCACCCAAGGCACTGAGCAGCTCGTCTTCTTCGCGAAGTCACTCCAGTTCCCCAGATCTGGAAGAGGAGTCCAAGTCAGAGGCCAACTTCTCAGAGGAAGAGGCTGAGTCCCCCAAAGCAAAGCCCCTTAAGTTAGAGGCAGAGCCTGCCAGGGGAAAAACTGAGCCCCCCATGGCACAGAGTGATTCGCAGCTGTTTAACCAGCTTCTGGTAACTGAGGGGATGGCTCTGCCCGCCGAGATGAAGGAGGCAGCCAGTGGTGAGTCAGGTGCTGGGAGGGAGGGCAAAGAGGTTGGAGCAAGGCCTGGGTGGTCCCCAGAGAATTGGGTAGTCAGGGCAGAGGGCAAGCCGTGGAGGGAGGTCACTTTTGTATGGGAAAATGGTTTGGAAGCGTGCATCCATTTTCCTTCCTTCGACCTTGATTATCTGTAATTGATCACTGCTCCCTTTCTTCAGTATCCCTGGAAAAGGAGGGTCTGTATTCCAGAGTATTATCATCTTCATTGCTTGACTATTAAATCCCTCACACAGAATTGGGAAAGTTCTAGGTGCAAGCTACAATAGTGAACAGTGTGTTAAAATGTCAGTAGGATAACTGGACTTGACCTTTTAAGACTTCCAGCGTGAAGTTGCCACAGTTTTTTTAAGGCACTGCCTTTCCCTCACCGCTTTCAGAAATGACTAGAGCCTTGCAGGGTCCTGGGCCACGCAGTTCCCTGGATCAGCATGTGGCAGCGGTCGTGGCCACTGTGCAGATATCCAGCTTGGACACAAATCTGCAGCTTTCGGGACTCTATGCCCTCTCTCAGGCCGTGGAGGAAGTCACTGAACGGGACCACCCTCTGGTCAGTCCCGACAGATCCCTAAGGTTAGAACCATGGAGAGGTGGAGGGGGTTATGGTGTAAGCTGTCAATGGGGGAGGATGGTGGGGGAGGGAAGGAGCTATGAGATCAAGAGTTAGAAAGGTTGGGAGGAAAGAAGGGTCAGCCTGAGGGGTAGCTGAGCAGGAGGGTGGAATATTAACGATGGTTAATATTCTTGGAGCATTTGTTCTGTGCCAGGCCTTGTGCTTAAAATTTTATAAGCATTCTCTCATTAAATCCTCCTATCTCCAGAGGAGAACTTGATGCTGTTCTTATCCATTGTGTGGGTCAGGAACTGAGGCTTAGAGAATTTAAGTAACTTGCCCAGTTTGACAGATAGCAGAGCCAGGATTCAAATCTAGGTCCTTTTGGCTTTTGAGCTTGAGTTTTCTTTTCTTTTTTCTCCCCTCTTTTTCCTCCCTCCCTACTTTCTATCTATTAAAAAATTTTTAAATACTTCTTAGTTATACAAATAATACACAACTGCATTCTTATTTTAAAAGATCTGAAGAGTATGAAAGAACAGAGAATGAAAAGCCAAGGTCCGTTTTTACCACTGTTGTCATGTCCCAGCACATATCCTTCAGACCTTATAGAGATTGACATTTGTTAGTGTGTTTTCTGAGTTTGTGTTTTCATATATGTGATCACCCTCTGCCTGTTTCTGCAGCTCTCCCCCTGCACGCAGTATGTCTACACTCAGTATGTCAGTCCGCATGGCGCTGCCTCATTCTTCAATACTGCCTCGGACCCTGCAGTATGATTATATCCAAGTTCAAATATAGCGTTCTTTTTTAAAATTTTATTTTACTGAAGTATAGTTGATTGACAATGTTGTGTTAATTTCTGCTGTACAGCAAAATGATTCAGTTATGCATATATATATATTCTTTTTCATATTCTTTTCTATTATGGTTTATTACATGATATTGAATATAGTTTCCTGTGCTATACAGTAGGACCTTGTTGTTTATCCATTCTATATATAATAGTTTGCCTCTGTTAATCCCAAACTCCCAATCCTTCCCTCCCCCATTCTCCTCCTCCACTTGGCAACCACAAGTCTGTTCTCTCAAATAGTGTTCTAATCGATCTGTTTTTCCTCACATCTGCCAGCACTGGATATTAATCATTTTTAAAATCTATCAGGTTGGGGAAATTTGAAGTGATTGGTATCTCCTTGTTTTAATTTCTTAGTTCTAGAGAAGTTAGGCATATTTGCATGCATTGTATTTCTTCTGCTATAAATATTCTTATCCTTTGCCCACTTCCTTATTGGGTCTTAGTCTTTTTTTTTTTAATGTATTTTTCTTAATTAGTTAATTTATTTTTGGCTGCGTTATGTCTTCGTTGCTGCTTGTGGGCTTTCTCTAGTTGCGGTGCGCGAGCTTCTCATTGCCGTGGCTTCTCTTGGTGCAGAGCACGGGCTCTAGGCGCGCAGGCTCAGTAGTTGTGGTGCACGGGCTTAGTTGCTCCATGGTATTTGGGACCTTCCCGGACCAGGGATCGAACCTGTGTCCCCTGCATTGGCAGGCGGATTCTTAAACACTGCGCCACCAGGGAAGTCCCTGGTCTTAGCCTTTTTTTAAATTTACAGACATTCTGGATATTAATCCATTACTTCTGTTTCAAATATTTTGCTTGTCTTTTTCTTTCAAAATCATATTAACTTAATTTTCTGAATATAAAATAATACATGCTCACTGTAAGAAAAATAGAAAGTTGTGAGGATAACAATCATCTGAAAACCCTTTATGCAGAGGTAGTCACTGTTAACATTTTAGTAAACATCCTTACTTATATTTATTTATTCATATTCATATGCATTCATATGTATGTTAACTTGTTTATAGTAAATCACGGCTACAGAGAGGGATATATATTTAAAGCACGTTCGATTCACGTTGTAGTCATCATAAAGCTCATGAGAGAAGACAGAAAGCATCTCTACATGGGGAGGGGCTGTTAGCACTCTGACCGCTGGTCCCCATCGGCACCTGGTCGAGTTAGGGCTCTATGGACCCCAGGACCTCTGGACCTCGAGACCCCAGTACAATGACAACAGAAAAGACAGAGATAAACACAGAACTTTCTCAGTGCTTTTATTTGCCTTATTTCCCAGAATTTCTCTTTTTGTCCTCCTTTCCTTCCTATTTCCCAGGCCACCCCCTCAATATGCATCTCTGTCACTGTGGAGAAAAATGTCAGTCCCAGCTTTTTTCCTCTTGTGATGCTCACTGTGATCTAGGAACTCTGGAGACACTTCTTCCTTCCCTTCAGATCAGCATTTTCACTGGACCCTTTCCCTAGCTTATGTGGCTGGGCTCTTAATTTTGTGGATAGTATCTTTCATTATGCTGAAGTTTCAGATTTTCATGTTGCTATATTTTCAACTTTTTAAAAATGGCTTCTGGGTTTTAAGAGGGTCTATTCCATTCTAGGATTATAAAAATATTTCCTTATACTTTCTAAAAATATTTATGATTTTACTTTCACGTTTATTTTAAAATCTGTTCGCGGTTTATTTTTGCAAACGGAGTGAAGCAGAGCTCCAGCCTTCGTTTTTTCGGATAGATAGCCACATGTCTCTGCCTCACGTTTTGTATGGTCCTTCCTGTCCTCACTGTCTGAGATGCTACCCTTATCTCTCTTCTCATCTATTTGTCTGTTTGGCTACCCTGTATTGTTTCCAGAGTTTTAATTATTGTAAGTTTATATTTTGATAAGTAGTAAGCAAGTCTACACTTATTTTTTTCCAAACATTTCTTGACAATTCTTGCATATTTTCTCTTCCTGTACCTAAACCTGCCTGTCATTTTTTTTTTTTTTAAACCTTTTGGGCATTTTGATTAGCATTATACTAAATTTATAGATTTATTTGAAAAGATGAACCAGAGTTCATAACCTTTTTGCAGTACTCCCTACTTGATGAGGTGAAGAGCCTGAGACAGACTGCAGAGGAGAGGGCAGCAGGACTGGGACTGAGGCAGGGAGAGTAGGATGGAGGCGGGTGGGGGGTGATGGACTGGATCTTGGTGGACAGGGTTGGGCGGGCAGCCAGACATGACTCTTGGGATGGGGAACCCCGATGTCTCTTCTGTCTCAGAGAGAAGCTAGTGAAGACGCTGGTGGAGCTGCTGACCAACCAGGTGGGAGAGAAGATGGTGGTGGTGCTGGCCCTGCGCCTCCTCTACCTGCTCATGACCAAGCACGAGTGGCGCCCACTCTTCGCCAGGGAGGGTGGCATCTACGCTGTGCTGGTTTGCATGCAAGAATATAAGACTTCTGTCTTGGTGCAGCAGGCAGGGCTGGCGGTGAGTTTACCGGGCCTGGAGGTAGAGAGTGATGGGCAGGGTGGGCAGGTTAGGGGCATGACTGATCTCAAGGAGGTTCTCTGGTGATTTGGACAAGGGGGAGACGTTGGGATGGAAAGATGCAGGTGGATGGAAGAGATCCAGCTGGGCAGTCTTGGTGATTGAATGCATATTTGGAGGAAGGGAGAAGAATGTTTTTGAGAATGACTCCCAGGTTGAAAACTGAGCAGCAGGGGTGGATGAGGTGGTCATTTGCCAAGGGGGAGAATGTTGGAAGAGGAAGAGGTGTGGAGAGAAGGTCAGGTTGAATTTCTAGGTATGCTGACTTTCCCATGGCTTTTTAGTTACAACTAGGTGTCTGATTAAAGACTAAGTTTCTAGATGTGACAGAGTATTTTTTAACCCTTTTGTCTGAGTGGTACCGGTACACAGAAAATACCTCCTCACCAGATACGGGTAAAGCCCAGCCAGCATTGCCATTGCCTTGCCCCCACCGGGCCCAGAGAATGGTGAAAGGAGGCCCTCGTTCAGGGAGGAAGAATTGGCTTCCTGAGTACTCCAGACAGAAGGGCTGGCTGGTAGGGAGGTATGGGCAGGGGACAGGTAGGCCTCGTCCAGAGCAGTTCTGAGAATGGATTCCAGCAGTGTAACGGCAGCAGCATGGACTGGAGCACAGGTGCTCTTAGGGCAGGCTTCCCAGGGAGAGGCCAGGAGGCTCGTCCTTTATGGGGCCAGCCTGATGCTGCTCCTCCCAAGAGCAGCCAAGCATTCCTAGCTGAGGCCGTGTCTGCTCAAAAAATTCCCTGATCCTTTCAAACCGCATGACCAAAATACGACATTGGCCTCTAAATTTGAACTCTTGCCCTATAACAGAATTGCATCTTTTTGTTTATAACTTAAGGTCTACAGAATTCAGCTTGGGGGAGGGTGAGGTAGCCAAAGGGAAAAAGCCTCATTATGAGGTAGCATTTGCTTGAAGGATCCAGCCCTCACAAGGGAGATCATCCTGAGAATTATTTCTAATTTACTTCATCCTTAGAAGGTTTCTTCTCAAGAGTCAACCCTTTCACCAGCCAAGACATTCTCCACCCTGATGATTTAGCGTTCATCCTAATTTAAGATTCTCTTTAGTACCAGCAGCAAGTTGGCATATTACCAGTATTTTTTCCTATAATTCCAGCTGCTCTGCCTGTGAGTCAACCCAAGTAGCCTCGTCCAGGCAGGCTGGATACTGCCTTTGGAGGCCAGGGGACATAGGGGTGGGAGTGTTGGCACACAGGTGCTAGCGGCAGTTGGGGGAATGGCCGAGATTGCGTGGGGAGGGGGTGCGGAGATCGAGGAGAAGGGGGACAAGGAACTTCCGTATTTGGGACCCGGCAGCAGAGAAACTCCAGAGAGGTAGGACGACCGGGAGGACAAGAAGTTATGGAACTCAAGGGAAGAGAGGTTTTTCAAAGGGAGGAGTGGCCAAGCGAGATGGAAGACAACTTAAAGGAAAGCCTTGAAGACAAGTAGAGGCTGTGAAAGGGCTCTGTCCTGAGGGGAAGCTGCGGAGGGGCGGCTACCCCAGCACTTGGTGAGCCTCGGTGCTGGCAGAGAGAATTTGCAGGCTCACGTTACCATGGAGCCTTAGGTTTTTTTGGTTGGCTTTCTTTTCTTTTCTTTCTTTTTGACGTCCCATCATTACCTCTTTCATTTCTATTTGCAAACAGCTCAGCTGCCCCGAAGGTTGAGGCCTAGAATGACGGCCCGGCTCTCCCCTCCTCTGCATGGTGGCTTTGCCCACTCCTGACTCTGCCTTCACATCCCCTCGCAGGCGCTGAAGATGCTGGCCATTGCCAGCTCCTCGGAGATCCCCACTCTTGTTACCGGCCGAGACTCTATCCACCCTTTGTTTGATGCCCAGATGACCAGGGAAATCTTCGCCAGCATTGACTCGGCCACACGCCCGGGCGCTGAGAGCCTGCTCCTTGCCGTCCCTGCTGCCGTGATCCTGATGCTGAACACGGAGGGGTCAGGACCTCCCCTTCCAAACTCCAAACTCCTGCTAAGCCCCAAGCCCTGCTGCTCCCCTGCCCAGATCTCATGCATTCCACAGAAATTCCTCTCACGTCGTTGCCTCTGGATGAAATGTGGTGGCCCTCTCTGGCTGTTGTTAGAAGAGAGGCCAGTGGTTGAGGGTAGGGAGATTCCAGAGAGATCAGAGACACCTGCTCTTCCTTCCTGGAGTTGGGAGGAGTGACCTGAGGTCAAGAGGCCAGATGTCTGGCCTTAGGGGGACCCCCGGAGCCCCTCCCTCCCCAGCTGCAGGGCTCCTCCCTCCAGGAAGCTGGCTTCCTGCTTCCATTGCATTCACTCTCTTTCAACTTCTTCCTGGGTCACCTCCCTCCTCCCAGGTGCTCCTCCGCGGTGAGAAACGGCCTGCTCCTCCTCAACCTACTTTTGTGTAACCACCACACTCTGGGAGACCAGATCATAACCCGAGAGCTGAGAGACACCTTGTTTAGACACTCAGGGATAGCACCGGGGACAGAAGCCATGCCCACCACACGCACCATCCTCATGATGCTTCTCAATCGCTACTCGGAGCCACCGGGCAGTCCCGAGCGTGCAGGTACCATTGGGGAGGCAGTGGTTGTGCTGAGGAATCGGTCCCCGCCCGCGGCCAGGAGGGCTCAGGTTTACATCCTAGCACTGTGCTGGAAAGACACGATGAACCTTCAGGAAATGAGTGAGGGTTTTGGTGCTCAAGTTGGGTCTCAAGTAGAACTTCATGACCAAGAGGAGAGGGGGACTGTAGAATAGGTACAAGGAAATTGCCTTCTCTGAATGGCTTTAAACATAAAAGGGTTCCCATCTGGCTGGGCTGGGTTTGGTCCGCTCTTATTGGACACTGGAAAGTTGGTTGAAATGACTTCTAGAGACGCCTTCTGTAGAGGAATTGTAGCTTATGGTACAGAAAGTTGGTGACTAGAATGTGAAATATTGATGCCATAGGGAAGAAACCTTTTGTATTTAACAAACAAGCGAAACCTGGAAGTATGGGGGCAAATCAGAATAAGCACTGTGTCTTTTAGTCTGTACATCTGAAGCCACCATGCTAGGTAGTATAGGGATGTGACTGTAGTAGCTAATAGTTATTGACTTCTGTAATATAGCAAAGCTGACAGTTAATAATAAAAGGTAGTTGTGGGACTGTATGAGATTAAAACTGTGCTGTTTAACTTGACTGTTTTTGCCATACTAATTTTTTTTACAGATGTAGCTAGGTATATATTTGGTGCCAGAAAAGAAAATCCCCCACAGTTGAGTAGAGACTTCAGACATCCTCACAACGGGAGGAAAATTGGGGGGTGTGGGCGGTTATTTTCTGCATCTGCCCGTTTCTGAGTTTGACCAATTTGTATGACTCTGCTTCCTACCCGTTTTTTGCCTCCTGTGTGTCTGAGCAGCAGCACTGGAGACGCCTGGTGCCCAGGGCCAGGATGGGTCCCCTGAGCTACTGATCCGATCCCTGGTGGGGGGCCCATCTGCAGAGCTCCTCCTGGACTTGGAGCGCGTGCTGTGCCGAGAGGGCAGCCCAGGGGGTGCCATGAGACCCCTCCTCAAGCGCCTCCAGCAGGAGAGCCAGCCCTTCCTCCTGTTTCTGCGGACTCTGGACGCCCCCGGGCCCAACAAAACTCTGCTGCTGACGGCGCTGAGGTGAGAGGCCAGCTCGGGGGCACCCGTGCGTCGGGGGCAAGGGCAGCTGGCAGACTGCAGGGACTTCACTTATTTCCATCCCTCGCCAGGGTCATGACCCGGCTGCTGGATCACCCGGAGGCCATGGTCCTTCCCTGGCACGAGGTCTTGGAGCCCTGCCTCAACTGTCTGAGTGGCCCTAGCAGTGACTTTGAGGTACCAGAGCCTTGGCAAGGGTGGGGGAGGGAAAGGCAGCCTCTGGACACCAGCTACCTAGTGAGGTTCTGGAGGGCACAGCACAGCCTTCCTGGATGAGTCTGGAAACTGGGAGGGGTGTGTAGGAAGGAGACCAGCGTCATCTGAGCGTCTCCAGAACTGAGGCCTTCTGGCTGCACCTGAATTTTAGATTCTGGGTTTAGGAGAAGCCCACGTGCACCAGTCCACACAGTCCTTGCTCTCCGCCTTTGGGGTTTGTGCCTTGTGCAGCAAGGCTCAGACACCGAGGTTGGCTCCTGAGATAGCTTGGTCCTGGCAGGAAGAAGCCTGGGGAGCTGTGCCCGAGCTCTGCCCCTGCCAACTCACTCTGGAGTCCCGGCACCCCAGTGTTCTGTGCCAGCCTGTCTTTGGTACTCTGCTTTCACGTTCTCCAAAATCTCAGCCACCACATCCCCATTTCTAAACCCACCCCTCAGCCTGTACAGCCTGCCCTTTGTTTCCCTACGTTAATCTCTGTGGCTCTGGGCCAGATTGTTCAGGAGCTGCTCTGCTTCCTGTATCGCCTGGCCTCCATGCACAAAGACTATGCAGTGGTGCTCTGCTGCCTGGGAGCCAAAGAGGCCCTCGCCAAAGTCCTGGACAAGCACTCGGCTCAGCTGCTGCTGGCCTGTGAGCTGCGGGACCTGGTGACAGAGTGTGAGAAACACGCCCAGCTCTATAGTAACCTCACCTCCAGCATCCTGGCTGGCTGCATTCAGGTGAGGAGGTGTGTGGGTCCGGAGCTGAGAAGTAAGCCAGAAGCAGGGGAAGGTGGTTCAGTGCATGTCCCTGTTTGGCATAAGTAGTAGCAAATCTAGGGCACTTGTTCCCCAACCTTTACCCCACATGGTTCTGTTCTGCCAAAATTTGGGAAGAAAGGGGTTGAGTGTTCTGTTGCCCCTTGATTCTTTCTCCACATGTGTTTCCGTGTCTCTGCCCCCTCCTCACACCCCTTCTCTCCAATGTCTGAGCTGCAGATGGTGCTGGGCCAGATCGAAGACCACAGACGAACCTACCGCCCCATCAACATCCCCTTCTTTGACGTGTTCCTCAGGCATCTCTGCCAGGGTTCGTGCCCCCATCTACTTTCTCCTGCTGCCACCCCAGCATCTGTTCCCCCCTTCCCTTCCTGCTCCCTAGTCCCCTTCCTTTCTTCTCTCAACTAACCAGGCTTCCCGCTTGCCCGCAGGCTCCAGCGTGGAGGTGAAGGAGGACAAGTGCTGGGAGAAGGTGGAGGTGTCCTCCAACCCGCACCGGGCCAGCAAGCTGACAGACCGAAACCCCAAGACCTACTGGGAGTCCAACGGCAGCACTGGCTCCCACTACATCACCCTACACATGCACCGCGGTGTTCTTGTTAGGTGTGAGCGTGCCCATGTCCATGTGTGCATGTGTGCCCTCACACGCGTGTGTGCACACACACGAATATTCTGATATGCCCCAGTACACATCCTCAGAGGATTGCCCACGTACACACAACCCCGACTGAACCCCTATGCCTGAGGGACACACTGAAACCCATTTTGTGCAGTGAACAGAAAGACACGTTGGCCTAATCTCCCTGAGCTAAGTGTAGACCTCCCCTTACTCCCCAAGCCTGTGCCGTGCTCCCCTTACAGGTCACATGTCACTGCCCTGTGGTTTTGGTCGAGGGAGAGCAATGACTCACTTATCCACTCCTCCTCCCGTGGGCATTTGTTTATTGCGTACTCTGTGCCAGGCACCCTGCAAGGGTCTGGAGCTGCGCGGACAGTAAGATA
The DNA here is from genome assembly GCF_965194805.1 of Balaenoptera borealis. Lineage (NCBI taxonomy): Eukaryota > Metazoa > Chordata > Mammalia > Artiodactyla > Balaenopteridae > Balaenoptera > Balaenoptera borealis. Next base: position 77,129,598 of record NC_138869.1, read on the forward strand.
AGGGGCCTGTCTTCAGGGAACTTACAGTCTTGTTGGGGAGCCAGGCTGGAAAATCAGTAAGAAATAGAGTAAGAAAAAAGTTACGGTTGACGTGTGCACTGGATCCTGATGCCAACTGAGAGCTCAGAGGAGGCTGCCGGAAGGAGGGGCTGACTGGGTTAAGTTTGCAGTAGAAATTGACGAGGTAAAGAGAGGGCAACGGATACTCCAGGCCAAGGGACAGCGTATGTGCAAAATGGAAGCAAGAAACAATGATGTATTTGGGGGAACTTTAAGTAATTGTGTTTGGCTGGAACGAAGGGTATGTGTAGTGAAGTGGCAGGAGAGGAAGCCAGAAACGGAGGCAGAGCCGGACCACAGAGTTCTGTGATCTAACAACTTTGAGCTTTATTCTGAAACTTGAGGAGCCACTGAAGGATTTTAAGAGGGAAAGAGACAAAAGTAGACTTTTTAATTTAGAGAACTCTGGCAATTATGCGAGTTTGGGTGGCAGGCTGGGAGAGAGTTGGAAGGCTTACTGAGTGATGAGCGTTCAGTGAGGCAGAGGGGACGGGAGTAGATGGCGAGGAGGCGGTGGACTGGGAGAGCTTGAGAGGTGGCGTCTACAGCGCCTGCCACTGACTGGATGAGGGTGGCCGTGAGGGAGAAGTCATGTGTTCTAGTTGGAGAACTAGGTGGATGGCAGTTTTCTTTCCCAGGAGAGAGAAGAGGAGAAGAAGAGGAGCAGGTTTCTACAGACAGACGACCGGTCCGTGTGGGCATGTAGGCTTGGAGGTGCCTGTGGGCACGACGAAGAAATGTCTGTTGGATGCATGGCGTGAAAGCTCAGGAGAGCGGTCTAGGGTAGTGATGTGGATTTGGAGTCATTAGGGTGTGAACTTTCAGCCAAAACTATGGGTTTAAATGAAGCCACTTTGGGGGAGGATAAAGGGAAGAGCGGGGGTCTGGGGAAAACTGACGCTTAAGCATAGGACAGGAGTCTGAAGAGGAAGTGGTGGGCTGAAGTTCTGAACCAAGACCAGGGCCCTGGTTCTGACTGATTCCTTTTTCCTCTGCCAGGCAGCTGACTCTGCTGGTGGCCAGTGAGGACTCAAGTTACATGCCGGCCAGGGTGGTGGTGTTTGGGGGTGACAGTGCCAGCTGCATCAGCACAGAGCTCAATACGGTAGGGACCCTGTGACCCGCTTCCCCTTACTCTCCATCCTTCTGTTGGTCCCGGGGCCTTATCGGAAGGACCCAGTCCGTGGGGAGCTCCCACATCCCTTCCTCCCAGGCAGACACTGCCTCGTAAGCAGCGAGACTAGAATTAGGGCTGTGGAGGCGTGTAGATCCACGGGCGCAGGGCGGGTGAGGTGAAGGGCACACACTGTCACAGACTTGGTTGCTGTCAACAGTCCTTCCCGTTCCACTTCTGCAGGTGACAGCTCTCTCTCTACCTCTTCTCCCCTGCCCCACCAGGTGAACGTGATGCCTTCCGCCAGCCGGGTGGTCCTCCTGGAGAACCTCAACCGTTTCTGGCCTGTCATCCAGATCCGCATAAAGCGCTGCCAGCAGGTGGGGCGAGGGCAAAGGCTGGGGGCTGGGGACCAGGAGGAAGCACAGGGTCTCCGCAGTGCCTGGATTCTCCAGCGTTCAGGCCAGGCTCAGGCCAAGGATCCTCCTTGGTCTGCTTGTGGATGGCCCAGGAACCTGTTGAGTTCCAGAGATGTGGGAATGTCTCCAGGGAGCCGAGGGTGTGAGGCCTGTGCACATTGCAGGGCGGCATCGACACCCGGGTTCGGGGCGTGGAGGTCCTGGGCCCCAAGCCCACTTTCTGGCCACTATTCCGAGAGCAGCTGTGTCGCCGTACATGTCTCTTCTACACAATTCGGGCGCAAGCCTGGAGCCGGGACATTGCAGAGGACCGCAAGCGCCTCCTCCAGCTCTGCCCCAGGTGAGTGGGCAGGAGGCAGGCAGGGAGGAGAGGGGATGGTTAAGGGAGCAGGAGCTGTGCTTCGGGGGAGTCTGAAGGGTAAAGCAGCGGCTGGGATCGGGGACAGAGCAGAGATGAGACGTGTGTGCTGGGGGGGGCGGGGAGCAAGGGGAGCAGGGTAAGGGACTGGCTCGGCTCGGGGTGACTGGGAGTTGAGCGTGCTTGAGTGGAGGCCTCAGGGGAGTCTTTAATCCTTGACCAGACACTCTTTGTTCCCAGACTGAACAGGGTTTTGCGCCACGAGCAGAATTTTGCCGATCGATTCCTCCCTGACGATGAGGCCGCCCAAGCACTGGGCAAGACCTGCTGGGAGGCCCTGGTCAGCCCCCTGGTGCAGAACATCACCTCCCCTGGTAACCGTCCCCACCCCTGGCCCAACTAACCCGCTCCTTGTAATTATTCCCAGGGCTGACTTGAGTTAATGCTCTTGGTTCTTTTGGTTCCTGTCTTTGTCCCTGAAGGCTTGTCAGCTCAGTGTTCCTCTCCTTCCTGCCCCAGGGACTGCTCCCTGAGACTCTGGTATTTGAATTCTCCACCCTCCACCCCCCCTACCCCCCCCCCCCCAACCTGTTCCCATGTCCCCAGACTCCAGCTGAAGCAAACCTTGGTGAGGGGAGGACGAAGGCCCTCTTGCCCCCAAATCCTTTTTGTACAATCACTCCTTCTCTGTCCTTCTCCCGGGCTCTCCCTTCCCCATCACCCATGGAGACCTGTTCCTGACCCATCTTCTTTTAGATGTGGAAGGTGTGAGCTCCCTGGGGTGGCTGCTGGATCAGTACTTAGAGCAAAGAGAGAGCTCTCGGAACCCCCTGAGTCGAGCAGCAGCCTTTGCCTCTCGAGTCCGTCGCCTTTGCCACTTGCTGGTGCACGTGGAGCCTCCTCCTGGGCCTTCTCCTGAGCCGTCCACTCGGCCCTGTGAGTCCCAGTCATGGCCAGTTGAACTAAGAATCTGGGCAGCGGTGATATCTGACTCCTCTCTCTCCTGGGTTTTACTCATCCTTTCTGCTTTGCCATGGGCCTTCCAAGGGTTCGGTTCCCAGGATGCCGGGACTCGCCCAGGGGCTGAGATGAACCCCGTCCTTTGACCTCTGTGTCCACAGTCAGCAAGAACAGTAAGGGTCAGGACCGGAGCCCTGGGCCTTCACCAGTTCTTCCAAGCAGCAGCCTGAGGAACATAACCCAGTGCTGGCTGAGTGTGGTGCAGGAGCAGGTGGGCAGAGGGAGCTGAGGTCTGGGCGGGACCGAGGCTGCTGGGCTGCCCCTTGGATGCAGTTTCCCCTTTCTCCTCAGGTCAGCAGGTTCCTGGCTGCGGCCTGGAGGGCGCCAGACTTCGTGCCCCGCTACTGTAAACTCTACGAGCGCTTGCAGAGAGCAGGCTCGGAGCTCTTCGGGCCCCGAGCAGCGTTCATGCTGGCCCTGCACAGCGGCTTCTCGGGTGCCTTGCTACAGCAATCCTTCCTCACCGCTGCCCACGTGAGTGCTGGGGACCGCTGGCTTCCCAGTCCATTTCTGCTCTGCCTTTTCACCTCCTTCCACCCGCCACCCTCCTACTCCACTCCCTCTTCATGGTTTGCTGCTGCCCTTCCCGTTGCCCCCAGATGAGTGAGCAGTTCGCCAGGCACATCGACCAGCAGATCCAGGGTGGCCTGATGGGTGGAACCCCTGGAGTGGAAATGCTGGGGCGGCTCCAGTGGCACCTGGAGCCCATCATGGTCCTCTCTGGCCTGGAGCTGGCCACGACTTTTGAGCACTTCTACCAGTGAGTGCGGGGCTGGAGAAGTAGGACATGGGAGGCATAGAGTCTAGAGAAGGGGGAAACCTGAGTCTTAGAGGAAAGGTGAGGGAGGAGCAGTAGGGAGGAGAGATTAAGATGCAGAGATGGCCGTGGCACTGGTGGGAAGGACGAGGTGAGGGATGGCCTGTGACCCAGGCAGGCTACAACAGAGGTACCTATGTTCTGGAGCGGGAGCCCATGCCGAGCACCCACACTGAGGCTCGGCCTGGGCTGTGCGCGCTGCAGGCACTACATGGCGGACCGTCTCCTGAGCGTGGGCTCGAGCTGGCTGGAGGGGGCCGTGCTGGAGCAGATCGGCCCCTGCTTCCCCAACCGCCTCCCCCAGCAGATGTTGCGGAGCCTGAGCACCTCGGAGGAGCTGCAGCGCCAGTTCCACGTGCACCAGCTGCAGCAGCTGGACAAGCTGCTCTTGGAGCAGGAGGATGAGGAGGAACAGGGCCTGGAAGAAGAGGAGGTGAGAGCAAGGGGAAGAGTGGGCGAGCAGGAGAAGACTAGACCAAAGAAGAGCCCAAGAGCCCTTGAAATCCTTCTGTCTCTCAGGAGGAAGAGGAGGAAGAGGAGGCTGAGAAAGAACTATTTATCGAAGATCCAAGTCCAGCAGTTTCTGTACTGGTCCTGTCACCACGCTGCTGGCCGGTCTCTCCACTCTGCTACCTGTACCATCCCAGAAAGTGCCTTCCCACAGAATTCTGTGATGCCCTTGACCGCTTCTCCAATTTCTACAACCAGAGTGAGGAGATAGGGACAGGCAGTTGGAGATTGGGGTGAGATCTGGGGTGGCATCTCAGAGAGGAAGAGGAGAGGATCTTTGGACAGGAATGTGTAGATATGAAGAAAAATAATCTCTAGAGAGAACCATCTCCTAAGGAAGGGTGGAAAAGTGTGGGTTAGATCTTCATTAATTTCTCTCTTATTTTCTTCAACTTTATATGAATTTGTTCTATTTTTCTTTTTTTAGCTTCAAGTTGCATGCTTACTTAATTTTTAGTCCTTTCAGACTTCTGATTTTCAAATGAAACTATTTAAGGCTATTCATTTCCCTCTCAACATTACTTTAGCTGCATTCAGTAAGTTTTTTGGTTTTGTTTTTCTTTAGAGTTTTTTTTATTTTGACGTATAATTAGTATTCAGTGAAGTGCACAAATCTTAATTATAGCTTAATGAATTTAATGTCCATATGCCCTCCCATAACCACTCCCCAGATGAAGATGCAGAACATTTCCAGCTCCCCAAAAGGCTTCCTCCTTCATGTCCCCTTTCTAGTCAGTATCTTCTTCCAAGAGAAATTATTCTTTTTCCCTTTATCATCATAGATTTTTGCCTTTAAGCATCAGGTAAGTGGAATCATAGAGTATGTATTCTGGTGTGTCTGATATCTTTCACTCAACATAACGTCTGTGGGAGTTATTCAGGTTGTCAGTTATGTCATTACTTTGTTCTTTTGCATGGTTTAGTCATATTCCACTGCATGAATGATGGACATTTGGGATGTTGCATACGTTTTTATCATGTAGTACCTTATTATTGTTTAGTTCTAAGAATTTTCTAACTTCCATATTTATTTCTTTATTAGTTTTTTTGAAGTATATTTTAAAATATTTATTTATTTATTTGGCTGTGTTGGGTCTTAGTTGCGGCATGCAGGATCTTTCCTTGAGGCAGGTGGGCTTCTCTTTAGTTGTGGTGCACGGGCTCAGTAGTTGCAGCGCTCGGGATCTCTAGTTGTGGCATGCAGGCTCCAGAGCGGGTGGACTCCGTAGTTGCGGCACGTGGGCTCTTTAGTTGTGGCACGTGGGCTTAGTTGCCCTGTGGCATGTGGGATCTTAGTTCCCCGACCAGGGATCGAACCCGCATCCCCTGCATTGGAAGGCGGATTCTCAACCACTGGACCACCAGGGAAGTCCCGGAAGTATATTTTTAAATTTCCAAACTTTTATTTTGCTTAGTTATCTTTCTGGTTTAGATTTTAGCCTTCATTCCCTTGTGGCCAAAGAACATGATTTCTGTGATTCTGAATCTTTGCAATTTATTGAGACTTCCTTTACGGCCTAGTAGATGGTCAGATTTTATAAGTGTTCTATGTGTGATAAAGAAGAATGTGTATTCTTCAACTGTTGGATATAAGATTTCTGTATATTCCACTAAATTGACATTGTTAATTGTGTTGTTCAAATCTGTAACCTTACTCATTTTTGTCTGTTTGCTCTATTACTTAGAGAGGTATGCTAAAATCTACCATTATAATAGTGAATTTTTAAACTTCTAATCATGTCAGTTTTGCTTTATATATTTTTTGACTGTATTATCACATACAAGCTTAAAATCATTTAACAGTGCTGTCCAATAGAGCTTTCTGCAATGATGGAAAAGTTCTTTTCTGTGCTGTTCAATATGACAGCCATTCATGTCTGTTGAGCACTTGAAATGGGACTAGTGTGACTGAGGAGCTCGATGTTTAATTTTATGTACTTTAACCAGTTTAAAGTTAAATAGCCACATGTGGCTAGTGGCTACCATAATGGACTATGCAGGTTTAGAATCTTCATGGTCAGTTAAGCCTCATTATTGTGAAATGACCATCTTTCTTTCTAGTAAAGTTTTTTCTCTTAAGGTCTGTTTTTATCTGGTATTAATAGTATACCAGCTTTCTTTTTTAAAAAAATTTTTTTGGCCGCGCTGCACGGCATGCAGGATCTTAGTTCACCAACCAGGGATGGAACCCGTGCCCCCTGCAGTGGAAACGTGCAGTCTTAACCACTGGGCTGCCAGGGAAGTCCCTATACCAGCTTTCTTTGATTAGTATCTTTCTAGTATATCTTTTTCTATCCTTTTACTTTTTTTTTTTGGATTCATCATTTTTTTAGGTCTCTTTTATTGTAAAATATGAATAGCAAAGTTTGCCATTTTAACCATTTTAAGTATAAAATTCGGTTATTCCTTTACTTGAAAATTTTCTTATTTGGAAATAATTCAAATTTACAGAAAAATTGTAAGAATACTACAAAGAACACTCATATATTCTTTATCCAAGTTTACTTTTTGTTAACTTTTCACTCCATTTGCTTTTATCATTTGTTCTTTGTGTACATATACATATCTATAAATGTGTATATGTATGTATATGTGGTGTGTGTGTGTGTATACTTTTTTCTCATGAACTGCTGCATATATGCTGGCTCTTTGCCCCTAAATAATACACATTTCCTCAGAATAAAATATTCTCTTATAAAACCACAGTACATTTATTACTTTCAAATATTTAACATTCATATAATACTTTTAATCTACTTTCCATATTCCAATTTTGTCAATTACTCCATAATCTCTCTTTTTTTTTTTTTCCAGTCCAGGAGAGGATCACCTGTTATGTTTAGTTGTCATGTCTCTGGTCTCCTTTAATCTGGAACAATTCCTCGGCCTTTCTTTGTCTTTTATGATGTTGACATTTTGGGAGAATATAATCCTTTAAAATTTTCTGAGTAGTTCCTATTTTAAGTTGGTATATTTCCTCATGATTAGATTCAAGTTATGCATTCCTGGCCAGAGTACTAACTGACATTATATACTTCTCAGGGTATTACATATGGAAGCACAGGATTACCATCTGCCCCTTGTTTGTGATGTTAATTTTGACAACCTGGTCAAGAGTTTGTTTGATTTCTCCACTGTATAGTTAGTATTTTTCCCCTTGCTACTATTAATAAGCAATCTGAAGGTCCTGCTGTATAGCACAGGCAACTCTGCTCAATGTTATGTGGCAGCCTGGATGGGAGAGGAATTTGGCAGAGAATGGATGCATGTGTGTGTATGGCTGAGTCCCTTTGCTGTGCACCTGAAACTATTCACAACATTGTTAATCGGCTATACTCCAATATAAAATAAAAAGGTAAAAAAAAAATAAGCAACCTGTTGACAGTATACTTTAAAACATGCCAATATTCTACTCTCATCAGAATTTCCCCCAGTAGCATTTTACTTTTTTGTTGTTGTTGTTGTTGGCTGCCTCTGTGGCTTGCGGATCTTAGTTCCCCGGGGGCTGAACCCCGACCCCCGCACTGAGAGCGCGGAGTCCTAACGGGACTGCCAGGGAATTCCCTCATTTAACTTTTAACTTTACCATACTCTTATATTTTAGGAATGTGTCTTATAAATACCTAGAATTTGTTTTTGTTTTTGTTTTTAATATACATTTTTAAAAATCAATTAATTAATTTATTTATTTTTGGCTGTGTAGGGTCTTTGTTTCTGTGCGAGGGCTTTCTCTAGTTGTGGCAAGCGGGGGCTACTCTTCATCGCGGTGCGCGGGCGTCTCACTGTCGCGGCCTCTCTTGTTGCGGAGCACAGGCTCCAGATGCGCAGGCTCAGTAGTTGTGGCTCACGGGCCCAGTTGCTCCGCGGCATGTGGGATCTTTCCAGACCAGGGCTCGAACCCGTGTCCCCTGCATTGGCAGGCAGATTCTCAACCACTGCGCCACCAGGGAAGCCCTAGAATTTGTTTTTTTAATCAACCTAATAATCTCTTTTTGAATTGTCAATTTTTGTCTATTTATAATTATTATGAGTAATGACGTATTTGGCTTTTATTTTTTAACCTCTTAGTTCACCCTTCTTATTTTAAATTTTAGTTACTTCATATACACAAAAGAGTATATAAAATGTACAGTTAAAGCAAAAAAAAAAAAAAAAAGGAACACCTTTATAGATGTGATTCTGCCCTGGGGTTTTATGCATTTTATTATTTTGGATTTTAAAAATTCCTTTTTTGTCTCTATCAGTTTTGGAAGTTATGCATTCTATTTCTACAGTTGATTGCCCTTATATTTTTAATGTAAACTTAACTTGTTACTATCACTTCCCATCTTCCTGAACAATAAGAGGACCATAGAAAATCTTAATTCCAGCTCTAACTCCCATCTTGTATCTTTTTTTACCTCCCAACTAGTCATCATTATTATTGTTTTATTCAGTTTGGATTTGCCATCATACCAATTGCTTTAGTCACCATTCCTCTTGCATTTAAAAAAAATATTTATTTTATTTATTTTATCTATTTTTTTGGCTACATCAGGTCTTAGTTGCGGCATGCAGGATTTTTTTGTTGTGGCCTGCAGGCTCTTCGTTGCAACGTGTGGGCTTTTCTCTAGTTGCGGTGTGAGGGCTCTGTAGTTGTGGTGCGCGGGCTCCAGAGCGCATGGGTTCTGTAGTTTGCAGCACATGGACTTTCTCATTGAGGCGTGCGAGCTCAGCAGTTGTGGCGCACTGGCTTAGTTGCCCTGCGGGGTGTGGGATCTTAGTTCCCCAACCAGGGATTGAACCCACGTCCCCTGCGTTGGAAAGCCGATTCTTTACCACTGGACCACCAAGGAAGTCCCTCCTTTTGCATCTTGATCCTTCTTTCTGAGTTCAATTTTCTTCCTACAGTACATCCTTTAGAAGTTGTTTTTTTTTTTTAATTTTTATTGGAGTATAGTTGATTTACAGTGTTGTGTTACTTTCTGCTGTACAGCACAGTTCATCAGTTATACATACACATATATTCACTCTTCTTTTTTTTATAAATTTATTTATTTATTTATTTATGACTGTGTTGGGTCTTCGTTTCTGTGCGAGGGCTTTCTCTAGTTGTGGCAAGCGGGGGCCACTCTTCATCGCGGTGCGCGGGCCTCTCACTGTCGCGGCCTCTCTTGTTGCGGAGCACAGGCTCCAGACGCGCAAGCTCAGTAATTGTGGCTCACGGGCCCAGTCGCTCCGTGGCATGTGGGATCTTCCCAGACCAGGGCTCGAACCCATGTCCCCCGCATTGGCAGGCAGACTCTCAACCACTGCGCCACCAGGGAAGCCCTATCCACTCTTTTTTAGACTCTTTTCCCATATAGGTCATAACAGAGTATTGAGTAGAGTTCTCTGTGCTGTATAGTAGGTCCTTGTTAGTTATCTATTTTATATATAAGTAGTATGTAGATGTCAATCCCAATCTCCCAATTTATCCCTACCCCCCTTCCCTCCTGGTAACCATAAGTTTGTTTTCTACATCTGTGACTCTATTTCTGTTTTGTAAGTAAGTTCATTTGTACCATTTTTTTAGATTCCACATATAAGTGATATTATATGGTATTTGTCCTTCTCTGTCTGACTTACTTCACTCAGTATGACAATCTCTAGGTCTATTCATGTTGCTGCAAATGGCATTATTTCGTTCTTTTTTATGGCTGAGTAATATTCTATTGTATATATGTACCACATTTTCTTTATCCATTCCTCTGTCAGTGGACATTTAGGTTGTTTCCATGTCCTGGCTATTGTAAATAGTGCCATAGTGAACACTGGGGTGCATGTATCTTTTCGAATTATGGTTTTCTCTGGGTATATACCCAGGAGTGGGATTGCTGGATCATATGGTAGCTCTGTTTTTAGTTTTTTAAGGAACCTCCATGCTGTTCTCCATAGTGGCTGTACCAATTTACATTCCCACCAACATTGTAGAAGGGGTTCCCTTTTCTCCACACCCTCTCCAGCATTTATTGTTTGTAGATTTAAAAAAATATATATTTATTTTTATTTTATTTTATTTTTGGCTGCGTTGGGTCTTCATTGCCACGTGTGGGCTTTCTCTAGTTGCAGCAGGTGGGGGCTACTCTTCGTTGCATTTTGCAGGCTTCTCATCGCGGTGGCTTTTCTTGTTGCAGAGCATGGGCTCTAGGAGCACGGGCTTCAGTAGTTGTGGCTCGTGGGCTCTAGAGCGCAGGCTCAGTTGTTGTGGTGCACAGGCTTAGTTGCTCCATGGCATGTGGGATCTTCCCAGACCAGGGCTTGAACCCGTGACCCCTGCATTGGCAGGCGGATTCTTAACCACTCTGCCACCAGGGAAGCCCTGTGTGTAGATTTTTTGATGATGGCCGTTCTGACTGGTGTGAGGTGATACCTCATTGTAGTTTTGATTTGCATTTCTGTAATAGTGATGTTGAGCATCTTTTCATGTGCTTTTTGGCCATCTATATGTCTTCTTTGGAGAAAGGTCTATTTAGATCTTCCACTCATTTTTTTTAATTTAATAATTATTATTTACGGTTATGGGAAACAAATTTTAAACAAATTTGCGTACATGTTTTGTTGCTGTGATACATGAGAGACTGATCAGTAAAAGACTGTCAAGCATAAAAATATCAATGTATTACATCAGGATAAAATTTGGGGGGGAAGTGAAATGGAAATTAATTTCAAGGAGTAAAAGGAATGATGTAAAATGTCTGATAAAGAGCTTGTCTTGTACTTTTTTTTTTTTTGTCTTGTACTCTTTAAATGGATGATGGTGGCTGTCACATCATAATGATTTTTTTTTCAACATCTTTATTGGAGTATAATTGCTCTACAGTGGTGCGTTAGCTTCTGCCGTACAACAAAGTGAATCAGCCATACATATACACATACCCCCATATCCCCTCTCTCTTGTGTCCCCCTCCCACCCTCCCTATCACACCCTTCTAGGTGGTCACAAAGCATCATTCTGCTCATTTTTTTTTTAATTTATTTGTTTATTTTATTTATTTATTTTGGCTGTGTTGGGTCTGTGTTGCTGCGAGCGGGCTTTCTCTAATTGTGGCAAGCGGGGGCTATTCTTCATTGCAGTGCGTGGGCTTCTCATTGCGGTGGCTTCTCTTGCTGCAGAGCACGGGCTCTAGGCGTGTGGGCTTCAGTAGTTGCAGCATGTGGTCTCAGTAGTTGTGGCTCACGGGCTCTAGAGCACAGGCTCAGTAGTTGTGGCACAGGAGCTTAGTTGCTCCGCGGCATGTGGGGTCTTCCCAGACCAGGGATCGAACCCGTGTTCCCTGCACTGGCAAGCGGATTCTCAACCACTGCGCCACCAGGGAAGCCCCTCTGCTCATTTTTTGATTGGGTTGTTTGTTTCTTTGTTATTGAGCTGCATGAACTGTTTGTATATTTTGGTGATTAATCCTTTGTCGCTTCGTTTACGAAGAAGTCTCTTAATTGATGGAATATTGTTGGAAAACTTTTATCAGTTTTTATTTCAGAATGGCTTATTTTCACCGTCATTTAAAAAATCATTTTATTATGAGAAATTTTATTTAATTAATTTATTTATTTTTGGCTGCATTGGGTCTTCGTTGCTGCACGCAGACTTTCTCTAGTTGCGGCAAGAGGGGGCTACTCTTCATGGTGGTGCGTGGGCTTCTCATTCTGGTGGCTTCTCTTGTTGTGGAGCATGGGCTCTAGGCGCGAGGGCTTCAGTAGTTGTGGCTCGCGGGCTCTACAGTGCAAGCTCAGTAGTTGTGGCTCACGGGCTCAGTTGTTCCCCGGCATGTGGGAGCTTCCCGGACCAGGGCTAGAACCTGTGACCCCTGCCTTGGCAGGCGGATTCTTTTTTTTTTTTTTTTTTTAAAGATTTTACATCTTTTTTTTTTAAATTAATTAATTAATTTATTTATTTATTTTTGGCTGTGTTGGGTCTTCGTTTCTGTGCAAGAGCTTTCTCCAGTTGCGGCGAGCAGGGCCCACTCTTCATCGCGGTGCGCGGGCCTCTCACTGTCGCGGCCTCTCCCGCCGCGGAGCACAGGCTCCAGACGCGCAGGCTCAGCAGTTGTGGCTCACGGGCCCAGCCGCTCCGCGGCATGTGGGGTCCTCCCGGACCGGGGCACGAACCCGTGTCCTCTGCATTGGCAGGCGGACTCCTAACCACTGCGCCACCGGGGAAGCCCGGCAGGCGGATTCTTAACCACTGCACCACAAGGGAAGCCCTATGAGAAACTTTAGACATACGCAAAAGTAGACAGAATAGATAAACTTCAGTATACCAACATATATCAGTTCATGGCCAATTTTGCTTCATTTGTACCCCACCCGCTTTCCTTAGCCCTCAAATTTAAGGTAAGGACTCTCTTTTTAAAAGCAAGGACACTACAATTATCAAACTTACAGAAATTAGTAACAGTTCCTAATATTATCAAATATACAGTCAATATTCATATTTCCCTAATTATCTCGAGCTTTTAAAATTAAGGGTTTTTTTTTTGCCTATTGAGGATCCAAACAAAGCCCATACATTACATTTGATGAGTTATATCTCCTGTTTCCCTTAATGTATAGGTTCCTGCCTCTGTTTTCTTCCCCCTTGCAATTGTTTGTGGAGTAAACTGGGTAGTTGTCCAAATAGAGTTGTCCACTGGCTGAATTTTGCTGATTGTGTCTACACGGTGTTCTCTAGGCACCGTGCTCTTGTCTGTTTTCCCGAAGACCGATATTTAGATGTAGGAGCTTATTCAGATTCAGGGTTGATTTCTCGGGCAAGGACACTTCATAGGTAGTATCGTGTACTTCCTCCTGGAGGCTGTCTCTCTCTGTGATGTTAAAGTGGATCAGTGGATTTCACTGTTGTCTGTCCAATCTATACGTTATGTATAATTTCCCATTAGCTGTTCGCTAGATGCTCATTCATTCTCATTGCCGTTAGGGTTAGGAACTAGTGACATTCTACTTTTGTCATTCCCTCTCCATCTGTTAGCCAGAATGCTTCCTCTATAAAGAGAAACTTCCTCTCATCAGCTTTTTGGTTACCCTGAAGTACTGTTTATACAGGAAAGGCTTGATTCTCTTCTCCTCCCCCTTATTTTTAACCAGTTTTCAAAATAATGTGTTGGTTCTCTAGCTTCCTCCAAAGATGACTGGTGAGGTCTTTTAAAAAAATATATCATTATGAACTCATGGCTTTTAAAACATTTCATGTGTTTCAATTCATCGCAGGTGTTATTTTTTTTGATCTTCACATTGTCCCATCTTTGGCCAGAGAGCACCTCTCAGGCTGGCTCCTTTTGATACCCTCTCCCTTTGACAGCATCCTCATTTTCTAGTCTGAACAAACAGCCCAGGCTCACAGGAGAAGGAAGAGACCCAGCCCAGCGGGTCTTTAAAACTGTCAGCTCCCTGGGAGCAAAACCCAGCTCTCCTCTCTGGTGTTTCTGCCGTGGAGCTCGCCTGGCACAGGGCTAGGCTCAGGGTGGGCTCCCAGGTTCCTGTGGCAGACACAGAGGAGGCTGAGCTCTGGGCACTGGACGAGGCACCTCTGTGTCTGTGAATGCTGGGCCCTGATCCCCACAGAGACTAGCAAAGTTTGGCAAATGGTGCACCCTCCCCTCAACGCTGACCCCTTGTTTCCCCTACTCTGTCTCCACATTTTCCCTCAACACTTTCCCAGGTCAGAACCATCCAGTCCTGGACGTGGGACCACATCGGCGACTGCAGTGGACATGGCTGGGCCGGGCTGAGCTGCAGTTTGGGGACCAGACCCTCCATGTGTCCACCGTGCAGATGTGGCTGCTGTTGAATTTCAATCAGACGGAGGTGCCTCAGCTCCTTGGCCTCTAGCTGTCTTCTTCTCTGCTTTGTCTGTCACTGTTCTTCTCAAGTCTCTCCCTCCTTCCTTCTGTCCTCCCTCTTATTTTCCTTTCCCTTGACTGTCTTCTCCTGACTGGCCCTGTTTCTCCTGACCAGGAGGTGTCAGTAGAGGCTTTGCTGAAGAATTCTGACCTCAGCCCCAAGCTGCTGCTCCAGGCACTCCTGCCCCTCACCGCTGACAGCGGCCCTTTGACCCTGCAGGAGGGTCAGGACTTCCCACATGGGGGTAGGTCCGAGGGGGGCTGGGCTGAGCCTCTGCTCCGAGGGGGCGGGGCTCTCCGGGTGGGGGTGGTGTAGGGAATGAGAATGGGGTCCCCTTTGCCCCACTCCTCTGTCCTTTCCCCTCCTCGGGCGCTGACTGGGAGCGGGTTCCAGGCGTGCTGCAGCTCCGTGAGCCTGGGCTCTGGCCCCATGGGGAGGCCCTGTGGCTGCTACCTCCCCAGACGTACCTGAACGTAGAGGAGGATGAGGGCCGAACCCTGGAGCAGAAGAGGAACCTCTTGAGCTGTCTTCTTGTCCGTATTCTGAAAGCCCACGGAGAGAAGGGCCTCCACATCGACCAGCTGGTTTGTCTGGTAGGCAGAGGAGACTGTGATGGTGGTGGGAGAGGTAGGGAGTCGTGCTTGGGGGTGGGGTTGGAGGCAGGGGTCATCACAGGGAAGGTGAACTGTCTCAGCCCGAGACCTGGTAGGATGACATTTCCATTTGGGTTTTCTGTTCCCGACGGGCAGTTAGACAGAAGGTAGAGACCAGACATGAGTGCTGACCATGTGCCAGGCTCTATTCTAAGAGTTTACATGATTAAGTCATTTAATCCACACAAAAATACTATGAGATAGGTGGTGGTGGAGTTATTATTATTATTACTATTATTATTATTGTTCTCATTTGACAGATAAGAAAAATGAGGCATGAATTAGTAACTGATCCATAGTCACACAGCTAGTAAGGGCAGAGCCGGGCATTGAACCCAGGCAAGCTGGCTTCTCTGGGTAAAAGCATCCCACCTGTTTCCTCTCCTCCCGTCCAGGTGCTGGAGGCCTGGCAGAAGGGTCCAAATCCCCTTGGAAGCCTGGGCCGCGCTGTTGCCGGGGGCGTGGCCTGTACCAGCACCGATGTCCTCTCTTGCATCCTGCACCTCCTGGGCCAGGGCTACGTGGAACGACGGGATGACCGCCCCCAGATCCTGATGTATGCCAGCCCGGAGCCCATGGGGCCCTGCCGAGGTCAGGCAGAGGTCCCCTTATGTGGCAGCCAGACCTCCGAGACCTCCAAGCCTAGGTAGCCACCCCTAGCTCTGTCCCCCTACTGCCACCCAGGACGGATGGCACTGCAGTGACATGGGAGGGGTCGTAGCGCCAAAGTCAGGCTCCCAGTGGAAAAATATTTCATTTCTTTCTTTGTCTAACCCCGTTTTCCCTGTCCCTGTTATCTCCCCCATTTTGCTAGTCTTCATTCCCCCTCCCAGCACCGTCATCCCCTTCTTTGCCTCCTTCCCAAGCAGGGCCCTTGCTCTCCCCAGCCTCCTAAAGCCAACCCTTAGGCAAGGGACCCAGACATGTAAACTCCTTTCTGGATGTCTTTCATTCTAAGCAAAATTGAAATATTATGCAGATATGTATTGAGTACTAACCGTGCACTTTGCTCAGTGAAATATACAAATTCTAGCTTTCAGGAAGTCTGTTCTACAGAGGAATTTGCCGTAGGATTCCCCTAAGTAGCTGGCACCCCTAAAGCTTTTTACATCAGCTCCAGTTCACCAGGAGTTGTTACGGCTCTACTTTTATGCCTGCTGTTCACACTGTGTGTAAAGCAAGTTATCTAGAGTAATCTTTCTCCAGCTTTCACACGCACACACGTTCAAATTCAGTTGAGCTCCCGGTGACACTTAGGCTGCTGGTCCACAGACCGCACTTTGAGGTGTAAAGCTGTAGATTGTTTCTCACCGGACACCCTGGTAGTATTTTGGGCGGGACCTGCAGTAGGATTGTCCCATCCACTGTAGGTCAATTAGCATCGTGACCCCTGCCCACTAGATTCCTGTAGTGCCCCCAGTCATTGCAACTGCCAGCCCCCCACCCCTTACAAATGCTCCTGTGGAGGCTGTGCTCTGACGGTTGGATGGTTATCCTCAGGTTGGTTAAGCAAGTGTGGATGGAGATGTGCAAGCGGGGGCTATGGGACCAGGGTGGGGTTCAGCTAGCAGGTTGGATAAGCAGGGCAGCGAGACTGACCGCTGACTCTTCTCTCCCTCAAGCCCGGAAGTTGTGGCTGCCCTAGCATCCCTACAGCTGCCTGCGGGCCGCACCATGAGCCCCCAGGAGGTGGAAGGGTTGATGGAGCACACGGTGCGGCAGGTGCAGGAGATGCTGAACCTAGAGCCAGACGTGGCTCAGCACCTTCTGGCTCATTCCCACTGGGGCGCCGAACAGCTGCTGCAGCGCTACAGCGATAACCCCGAGCCATTGCTGCTGGCGGCCGGGCTGTGCGTCCCTCAGGCCCAGGCTGCCCCTGCACGTCCGGCCCACTGCCCTGTGTGTGTCAGCCCTCTGGAGCCCGACGACGACTTGCCCTCCCTGTGCTGCATGCACTACTGCTGTAAGGTAAGGCCCTGCCAGCTGCTCTCCTTTCCCGGCTCTCGCCCGACAACACAACTCCTTGGGAACTTCTGGGCTCCAGCCCCAGCACTGCCATTTCCCGTCCTGGGCAATGTTGAACGAGTCTCTTAGTCTCCCTTAAACTGCTTTTGTCATCGTAAGTGGTGCCTTGACACTCTACAGGTTGTTAGGATCTGGTGGTATGTGTCAGTGGTTCTCAAATTTTGCTGCATATTATAATTACTGGGAGCTTTGAAAAATCCCGATGCTCAAACTATGCCCCAGACCAATTAGAATCTCTGAAGGTGAAACCCAGGCATCTGGAGTTTTAAAAGTTCCTCAGGTGATTCCAGTGTTCAGCCAAATTTGAGAACTATAGGTAGGTAGGTAGGTAGGTAGATAGATACACACACATATACAGACTCAAGGTACTTTCTAAATGAAAAGCGTTATGAAATTGGTGATGACTGTAGTTTATGGTTTCCTTATCACCGTTCAAGGCTCTTTATCCCAGAACATCATCACTTTTTTTTTACCATATATACTCTCATTTAATATAAAAATAAGAAGGAATGGTTTAATCCAAAAAATAGCACAAAAGCAGAGGGAAGTATGAGAAGTCAGGCTGCTGTAAAGTTGAGGCAGAGAAGGCTGTAGATGGAGAGGGAGTAGTCCTCAGATGGGGAGGGGCTGAGGCAGGAAGCTGGGTACTGAGTGCCTCATCTTCCCTGCCTCACAGCTTGTAGGACCGGTGCCCAAACCCACCTACTTAGCAGGATGAGCTCCCTTGTTGCCCTGAATTCTAGTCGCCTCTCTCAGCAGCGCTGCCCCAGTGGTGGGTGACCGGGGCCGTGTGTGTTTGCATGCGTGTGTAGTTGTACTTTTTTCTCCTTCCCTTTTGCTCGGCTTCAGGTTACTCTTCTCACATAGTTGCCTCTGCTCCCTTTTTCCAGGTTCTTAATTATTTCCTTTACACTTTCACTTTTTCATTTAACTAATACTTGTCATGGACTTACTACGTGCACAGCTCTGGGTGCTGCGTGAGGGAGTGGGGAAACCCCAACTGGCAAGGACCCGAGAGCTAATACTAACCACAGCTAATATTTATGGGGGACTTACTCTGGGCCATTGTGCTGTTTTACACACATCATCTTGCTTAATTCCCAAAATAGTTCTGTGAGGTAGGTGAGCAAGCTGGTGGGACAGTGGAAGGAGAGGTGATTTGGGAGGTGGACAGGGGCCCAGATGGGTTGGGTTGGTGGACAGTGGCCTTTAATTTATGGGAAGCCCTGGTGGGTTTTAAGCAGGGAGATGATATGATCTGATTTCCATTTTTGAAAAGATCACTTTTTGTGGAGAAAAGACTTGGACAGAACAAGAGTGGAAGTAGGGACACTGGTTTGGAGACTGTTGTACAAAGAGGCAATAGTTGGTGGCAGCTGGGCCTAGGGACAGTGAAGAGGGGAGTGGACGGATTGGGACGCATTTGGAGATAGAGCTGACAGGTTTTGGTGGCTTAGGACAAGGGAATCAAGGCAATTCCTGGGTTTTTGACCTGAGCATCTGGGAGGAGGGGATGTGTCATCTTTTACTGAGTTGGGGGAAATATTTGGGCTGGAGGGCAGATTTTTGAGGGGAAATTCAATCTGTTTTGGCCAAGTGAAGTTTGAGCTGCTTTTGCTTTGTTGGACACCTGTGTGGGACTGGCAAGTGGACAGTGGATCTTTGAATTTGGAATTAAGTGGAGAGGCCTGGCTGGCAACACCCAGGGAGAGAAGAGCAGGCCCAAACTGTACCCCCATCCTGTAGAGGTGAAGAGACGGGGAGCCAGAAAATGGGACTGAGGAAAAGCAGGCTGATGGCAGAGATCCCAGCCAAAGTGGAGCCAGTGGCAATGCAGGAGCGATCAGACGGGAAATCCTGGGGTCTGGAGCAGTTGGAGGTGGTTTCCCAAGGTGAGGCTTGAGTGGCAGAGAGCGGGAGGGGGAGTCCAGGCTGGAGACCGTATTCCACTTGGCTGGGCAGCAAAAGCCAAGGGCACACCCAAAGCAGAGGGGCTCCTTGTGGGAGTGGAGTGGGCTCTGAACTGAGATGCTGGCCTTCGTCCTACAGGGCAGGGCTCCCACCCCATGGTGGTGAGGGGCCCTCATGGCCTGTGTGCTTGCAAGTGTGGGGGTCTGAATTTGGAGAAATTTCCCCTGTATGATCTCAAAAATGCAAGAATTTTGCATTCAACTTCCCAGTTTATCTGGGCTTGTTTCACTATAGAAGGGGTTGGTTTTGTTTAGTACTTTGAGTGAAAATAGTCCGGTGAAGTGCTTCTTATTTATCCTGGAGCTTTGAAACCACCTGCGGGACTCTCCAGGGGTTGGATGCATCATTTGGGGAAGCTCGGCCATCGGCAGTGTGAGGGAAAGGGTCATTAATGAAGTCTTTTGGAGGCTCGGGTGCTCATGGTGTCAGGAGCGATGGGAGAAGGAAGCGCACTGATGGGACCGGCTCCTGCGGCAGTTGAGGGCTGAGGGGATGATGGCCTGGGTTGGCGGGGGCAGTGACGTGGAAGCAAGAAAAGGATTCAAGAGTTGCGACGGCTCCAGCACTGGGGACTGGGGGAGTGGTGGGGTGGCTGATTAGGCTTTGGGGGTGCAGCTGGCGAGGCTGCTTTGTGGAGGAGGCTGAGTCTGGGGAAGCGGGAGCATCGAGACAGGCACTGAGGTGAGCAGTGGAGCCGGGAGGCGAGGCTGCAGCTGCGGCGCAGTGACCCTGGCCAGCCCCCCAGGCCTACTTTCTCTCTGACCTTCTTGCTGTCTCCAAATCTTTCTTAGAACTTCAATCTTCTCCTTTTTCTTGATTCTCTTTACCCATTCCCTTCACATCCATCCCAACAATAATTATAATTACATTACCACGGCCCGCACATCCTCAAAGTGAACTGTAATTTGGACCAATCTCAGGAAGACTCACGGAGGCCAGAAAGCTTAGGGTCAGTTTCGAGGTTGACGTAGAAGCAGGCTTGTCTCTGGCCTCGTGCGCCGTCGGGGAGGGGTGCTAGGTGAGTCACACTTGTGCTGCTCCCGCGCTGCCCCTGAGCGGCTGCTCCTGTGTCCCTCCCAGTCTTGCTGGAATGAGTACCTGACAACTCGAATTGAGCAGAACCTTGTGCTGAACTGCACCTGCCCCATTGCTGACTGCCCCGCCCAGCCCACGGGGGCCTTCATCCGCACCATCGTCTCCTCGCCAGAGGTCATCTCCAAGGTACCGCCTCCTCGGAGAGGCTCCAGTGCTCAGCCCCAGGGAGTGGGCTGACACGCGGGGTGCGGGGGGCCCGGAGGTGTGGCATCCGGAGAGACAGGCCCTCACCTCGTGGCACCTGTGTCCCCACAGTACGAAAAGGCCCTCCTGCGTGGCTACGTGGAGAGCTGTGCCAACCTGACCTGGTGCACCAACCCCCAGGGCTGCGACCGCATCCTGTGCCGCCAGGGCCTGGGCTGTGGGACCACCTGCTCCAAGTGTGGCTGGGCCTCCTGCTTCAACTGTAGCTTCCCTGAGGTGGGTGCCCACCCTGGCTCTGCCCTGGAGCCGGGATCCACCCCTCTCCCTGCCACCCACAAGGACTCTTCCGTGTCCTCCCCACACTGCCATCCTCCAGACCTGACCTCTCCCTCCCTCCCGGCAGTAAGGCTGGGCTGCGTCCTCACTGCCCCTCCTGCTCTAGGCACACTACCCTGCCAGCTGTGGCCACATGTCTCAGTGGGTGGATGATGGTGGCTACTACGATGGCATGAGCGTGGAGGCCCAGAGCAAGCATCTGGCCAAGCTCATCTCCAAGCGCTGTCCCAGCTGTCAGGCTCCCATCGAGAAGAACGAGGGGTGTCTGCAGTAAGAAGGGGGTACTGTGGGCACCGGCAGGGTCGGGGGGCATGGGAGAGGGTGGGAGGCCTGGCGGAAGGAAGGGGCAGTGGGCCTACCTGAAAGCTCAGCAGACAAGGGCAGTTACTCAGCCACCTTCACGGCACCCTCCAGAGTGATACCTGGATCTGAGTGTTCCTTGCCCCACTTTTAAGCCTACGCTGTATAGGGGAATTCAGAAGCCAGGGTGTGGTCAGTAAGGATTGGTACGGTTAAGGAGACTAAGAGGGCATGAGAGGGACCAGGGCATCTTCAGTGGTGTGTCCAGGCCCTGGGCATTCCTGGTGTGGCCCTGGCCAGAGGCAGGAGCCCTCTGACCAGCTAGCTTCCTCCACAGCATGACTTGTGCCAAATGCAACCATGGATTCTGCTGGCGCTGCCTCAAGTCCTGGAAGCCAAATCACAAAGACTATTACAACTGCTCCGCCATGGTAAGGGGCTGGCGCCGGAAGGAGGGGGCAGAGGCCCAAGGGCAGTGAGGATGAGATGCTGCCGCAGGGCCTGGGCACAGACGTCTCTGTGTCCCAAGCAGCCGAACAGCTGTTGGGACGAAGGCTCAGTGGGGAGAAGACAGAAGCCACCTGGGCCTACAGGTGCTGAGAGTTCTATCTTGGGAGGTCTGTGCATGAAGACCTTCAGCTCCAGAGTCGGACGTCTCACACCGAGGTGGCTACAGAGGCCGGGGCGGGCTGGGCACTCCCAGGAAGCACCAGCGCAGAGCAGAGCGAGGACTTTGAGTCAGAGCCTGGCTCCGCTGTGTACTCAGTTAACCTGTCCAGGCCTCAGCGCCCTTATCTGTAAAAGAGGATGATAGTCTGACCTACCTCACAGTTATGAGAACTGAATGAGAAAACCTGGGTAAAGCATCAGAAGGCCTCCATGAATGGTAGTTGGCCTGATTATTAACCTCATCCTGCCCTGCCAAGCACCCGACAGCCCTCTCAACGTGTCTTTCCCAGGTAAGCAAAGCAGCTCGCCAGGAGAAGCGGTTCCAGGACTATAACGAGAGGTGTACTTTCCATCACCAGGCCCGGGTGAGCAGGGCGGAGACGGCTGGGTCGGTGAGGAGGTCAGAGGGCTGGGCCAGATGGCCGGGCAGAGGCTAGAGGTCCCAGGGAGACGAGTGCTCTTCTGACTGGGTGGGGATGCGCGTGCTGG
Organism: Balaenoptera borealis; assembly: GCF_965194805.1. Classification (NCBI taxonomy): domain Eukaryota; kingdom Metazoa; phylum Chordata; class Mammalia; order Artiodactyla; family Balaenopteridae; genus Balaenoptera; species Balaenoptera borealis. Next base: position 77,151,436 of record NC_138869.1, read on the forward strand.
CACTGACCGCCTTCCCTGCACAGGACTTTGCTGTGAACTTGCGGAACCGCGCATCTGCCATCCACGAGGTGCCCCCACCCAGATCCTTCACCTTCCTCAGCGACGCCTGCCGGGGTCTCGAGCAGGCTCGAAAGGTGTGGGGCGGGGCAGGGGGGCGATGTGCCCAGGGGTCTGGTGGGCTGGGAGAGGGAGGGAGGGAGGAAGAAGCTGGCGGGAGGCGGCCTCAGCGGGAGCGGCGGCCTGGGCTCCGCAGGTGCTGGCCTACGCCTGCGTGTACAGCTTCTACAATCAGGACACGGAGCACATGGACGTGGTGGAGCAGCAGACTGAGGCCCTGGAGCTGCACACCAACGCCCTGCAGATCCTCCTGGGTGAGCCCCCTGCCCGCTCGGTGCTCTCTCATGCCCCCTCTCCCCCAGCACCCAGCCCCGACACACAAACGGGTGGGTGACCAGAGCCAGCTGCCCACCTTCATTCTGTCCCCTTCCTGCCCTTCATAGCCTTATCGCCGTTACAGAGTTCCAGTCCTCAGGTACACAGTACACAGACCTTCACCCGACCTTTGCTTTGGTTACGACCTGTCCCCACCTCTAGGCACTAGGCCCCGGTAGATGTGGGTGGCACATAGTGGGCGTCCAGTATGCATCTGTGGAAGGACGGGAAGAAGGGAGGGAGCCCCCGTACCCTGCCCCCTCTGCAGAAGAGACCCTGCTGCGCTGCAGAGACCTGGCCTCCTCGCTGCGCCTCCTGCGGGCAGAGCACCTCAGCACGGGCCTGGAGCTGCTGCGGCGGATCCAGGAGCGGCTGCTGGCCATCCTGCAGCACTCCACCCAGGTAGCCGCCCAGCCGGCCCGGCCGCCCTGGGGGATCCTGAAGGAAAGGCGTCAAGGGCAAATGGACCTGGCGTGCATCCTAGCTCCCAGGCCTGCCCCTTAGCCACCTGGCATTTCCTGCAAAATGGAGTTGGTTATCCCAGATCAAGGGTATTTGGCCAGTTGCTTGCTCCCCAGAATCACTTGGGGAGCTTTTTCAGAAGATTCTTTGCAGACGTGGATTTAGAATCCTAGGACTGGGGGCAGGGGACTGGCATCCACCGGAATAGGGGATCTGAGGTTCTTTCTGGCTCTAATACTCTGATGTCGAGTCTAAACTAGGAATCCCACCCTCAGAGAGCTTACGGACTGGTAGTAACTTGGGCAGAAAAGGCGTGAACATACATGGGAAGCGGGGGTGGTGCCTCACCGCAGTATCCTGGGTCTCTGGAGACCACCTCTGAGTCACATTACACAGAGGCAGTGGCTTGTGGAGGGCGGTGCTGGGGGGGGGGTGCATTCCTGGCAGGGGCCGGGCCCCCCTCAGCCCTCAGGGGACGCTGGGTGAAGCGAGGCTGGGCACAGAGGCCCCGTGTCCTCTACTCTCCTGCTCCCCGCATCCTCCCGTCTCCTTGCCAGGATTTCCGGGTTGGTCTCCAGAGCCCATCATCAGAGGCCCGGGAGGCGAAAGGATCCAACGTGCCCGGCAGTCAGTGAGTGGAGGGGGCAGAGCCACGGAGGGGGCGTGGGAGGCGCCAGGCTTCCTCTGGGGCTGAGCGTGGCGCTCTCCCAGGCCCCAGGGCTCCTCGGGGCTGCAGGCGGAGGAGGAGGAGGAGGAGGACGACGACGACGAGGACGATGTGCCTGAGTGGCAGCAGGATGAGTTTGAAGAGGAGCTGGACAATGACAGCTTCTCCTATGACGAGGAGTCTGAGAACCTGGACCGAGAGACTTTCTTCTTTGGCGACGAGGAGGAAGACGACGAGGGCTACGATTGAGGGGTAGGATGCAGGGAGCGCTGGAGCCGCCAGAGTCCTGGGGCCACGGACGGGCTCAGGAGGGCACCCTTCCCCCTGTCTTGAGGGTAGGCGGTTACCAGTGTCTGCGGCACCGTCTTCTGTTCACTGAATAAACTTTTTTTCATATACTTCTCTGGAAGCAGACCAGACAGCTTCCTCAATGGGCCACTTCAACTTCCCCCTCCATTGCACACACCCAACCCTCCTCCTCCTTTACTGTTTTCTTTAGGCGTCCAGACTTCCATCCTAAGAGAAAGTCCACAGCAGACCTGTGTGACTTACACCGATAAAGGGAAATAAAGGTCCACGTGGTACAGGGCCAGGGACAGGCTGGCCCACTTGCCTCAGACCCAGCCCTGCATCAGAGACAGAGAGGAATGGCCACTCCCACGATCGATCAGCTTCCTCCACACTCCTGAGTGTTCCTGGGGGGAGCTTGAGGGCGTTAGGAAGTATCCTCGTCTTGGGGGCCTGTGGACCTTTAAAGGGTCTCTACATCTTGAAGTGAAGTGGGGTGTTAAGAGGATATTATGGGGGACCTGCCCCCACCCCACTCTCACACAGACGGAAAGTTAGAATTGTAAACATGCCATGAATCTGGTACTGGGGCTAAGGGGTAGGAATGGTACTAGAGCAAGTCTGGGGTCAGGAGAATTTAATAAGCTGGGGTGAGGTCAAGTGGGGGGGTCAGGGGAGCAGCCTCCCGCTCGGGAGGATCCGCTGCAAAGTATCCATCCAGCACGCCGCTGCCTCTTCCGCCTCGTAGCCCCACACCTGGACCCGCGAGCCTTCGGCTGCTCCCCGGATCGTGGCTGAGAGCACTGAGGAGGAGGAGGGAGGTGAAGGTGGCTCCCTCCCACACTCCCCCCTCCCCTCCCTTTCCTGTCCCTTTTTGGGTGGGCACTGTGCTCAGACCCCCCCCCCCCCCCCGCAAGGAAGGAGCGGAGGGTGGGGTCCTCAGAGAGCTGGGGAGGGAGGCAGGGGCGGCCATCCAGGGCTGGGAGTGCTCACCTCGGCCAGACTGCGGGCGGAACAGGCACAGGACTGGTTTATTGCGGGCCACGGCCCGGCCCAGCTCGTAGCCTACACCCAGAGAGGGCTGGGCCACTTCTACACAACCACTGGGAAGAAAGAGGAGACCAAGGCTCACTCGGGCTTGTAAGGGAGACATGACAGAGTCTGGCTGTAGTGGGGAGGGAGCTCTAGAAAGTCCCTTCTAGGTGGGGAGGCCAGGCATGTCCAGGGGATCTAAGACCCCAGGGGAGTTTGCAGGCAGGGGGCAGCGCCACTCACCCTCTGCCTGCTGCAGCCAGGCCAGGTCCCTCTCATGGATGAGCCTGTCGCCCCCAGCAGCCTCTTCCCCTGTGGTCGAGGGAAAGCTGGTCAACGGCTCGCCCTGGTCCTCAGTTCCTCTCCTCTGCTCTCGACCCTCTCAGGCCCACCCTGCTCATGGAAGCGGGGAGACAGAAGAGATGACCTCCAGGGGCCCACCCAACACTAAGATTCCATGAAAATGAGTGAGGAAATGAAACAGCCCGAAAGAAAAATTCACTCCTGTGCAAGGGGATGTGTGATTAGGGCCAGAGGAGTGATACAGATGAGATGAAGGGAAGGAAGAACTAATTCACCGTGGGTCAGTGATCGGGGTGGAGAGAATGAGGAATCGCATCCCAGGTGGGGGAAAGGCAGGCAGTACCAAGAGGCTGGCCCCGTGCAGGGAAACTAGGGCCTCATAGACTCTCAAGCTGTGGTGGGTATGAGAACCACCCGAGAACTTGACCAAACTACAAAGACCCAGGTGTCAGTGAGCCCAGGCTGCTCTCCAGGTGATTCTCATAGCCAGGTAAGTTTGAGAACCAGTGCCGGAATGCAGAGTGTAACCAGTAGGGGTGTCGGCAAGGAAGGCAGGCGAGGCGCTGGGGTCACAGGGCAAGGAGCCCAGCTTTCCAGCTTGATTAAAATCCACTAGGAGCACGAGGCTCACAGCCCCCCAGATCAGAGCAGAATAACTGGAGAACTTGTTAAAAGTGGACTCTAAGGCTTTATCCCAGAATCTGCATTTTCAACATGCTCCCGCAGATGATTGTTGAGCACAGTAAAGTTGGAGAGCCACCAGGCAGGGGGGCACAGACCCCGAAACCAAAAAGACTTAAGCTTCAGGGTCCCTGGCTTGCACAGGCCCTTCCCAAAGCCCCAGCAATTGTGATTTGTGATTTCGTCTTTTGAAAGAGGTCGCCCAGAATTGCATTGGGTCCCTCAGATCCTGGATCTGCCCCTGGTGGGGAAAGGGGAAAACACTTAAGGTTTTCTGAGAAGTACAAGAGTTCTGGCACCATTTCCAAAGTAGAAAGTCAGCCAGATTCCGGGCCAATCACGCCGCAGGAGCAGCACATACTGGTAACAGTCTGATCAGAGGGCCTGAGAGAGACGGTGGTCGCGGGAGCTGGGGTCTGCCGGGTCTGAGGGAGGGCTGATACCTCGGCCCAAAGAGGGGTAGCACGAGGGAAAGCGTTAGTCCTAGGTGGGAGAGAAGATGCCAGCGGGTGAGGCATCTCGCTGAAGCAGCCCGGCCCACTCCGTTCTGCTCCTCTCTACAAACGCCTCCGGGAAGAGCCCGACAAAGTTTTCCAAGAAGGACCCAAAGGTCAAGATAGTAACTGAATGCGGAGAGTGGGCTCACAGGTAGGACGCACGCGGGCCGCCTTTCCTTATCGGGCACGGGCCCTGCCGGGAGCTTCCCCGCAGGAGAGCGGGCCTGGGTCGAGGGGCCGGACCTGCCCTCGCCCTCCCGGCTGACCGCGCCCCGCTCCCCGGCGGCCTCACCGCGCGCGCCCTGATCGGCGGTCGCCACGTGCTCGGTGAGCTCCGCCCCAAAGCGCCGCAGCCGCGACACGATCCTCCCGTACAGCTCCCGGTCCTCGCGTCCGCCGGGGATGCTCCCGCCGAAGTACAAGGAGGGGCGGCCCGGCTCCCCGCGCTCCGGCCGCCGCCGCCGCCGCACTTCCCTCCCCGCGCCAGGGGGCGCCCGCCTACGGCACGTGACCCGGCCCGCCTGCGGGGCTCCGGTGCAGGAGTGTCCACACTTGTGAAATGGAGACGTCAACCGTACCCACGTGTGGGAATCCACCGCCTCCCGGACTTCTTTAACTCGTCCAGGCAGAAGGCGGGGTCCTCCCGATCTTATACACTGCTCCCCGCCGCCCCCAGGCCACCGCATCTCTGCCAAAGGCAACTTCATCCTCCCAGCTCTTCAGGTCCCAAAGCTTGGAGTCAGTTTTGACTCTTCTCTTTCCATCAAACCCTACCTCCAATCTATCGGCAACCCCTACGGGTGACTTCTCCTTTCCAAATAAATACAGATTCTGACGCCCACCTGTTGGGGAACCAACCTTGGGTCAGCCCACCCCGCCCCCCCCCCCCCAAAGCCTCTCTGCAGACACCTGGTTGTGGTGAAGGAAAGGGCAGCGATTACTGCAGGGTTCCAAGCAAGGAGTTCAGGACAGGAGTGCTCAAAAAACCCAAACTCCCCCTTGGGGTTCAGGAAAGCATTTTTAAAGGCCAGGAGAGGGAGGGGAGTCCCAGGGTAGGAGATTAACTAGAGCACAATTCTCTGATTGGTTGATGGTGAGGTAACGGGGCCGTGTCACAGGGGTGAACATTATCAATCCTCAGGTTCCCTTAGGTCTGGGGGCTACGAGCGCATGGTCATCAGGTAGTTAATTTCTTCCATTTGGTGGTGGTTTGAGCATCTGCCAAACAACTCAGAAAATGTGCAGATAGTGTTATCTAGGTACTTCAGAGAGCAGCTAAAGCAGAGGATATGGGAAAGGGGTCTGTCCCGGGAAGACCCCATAAGGTCCTGCTTGGTTACACCTCCACCACCTCCGCTGCCACCCCCTCCTCCAAGCCTCCACCACCTCTCTCAACAGCCTCCTCACTGTCACCTCACTTTCCTGCTACACAGTCTGGTCTCCAGCAGGGGGACCCTGTGAACACATTCATTAGGTCATGTCCTCCTCAGCCAAACCCTCCAATGGCTCCCACCTCACTTGGGGTAAAACCCAAAACCCCTGCAGTGGCCCACCAGCCCCACAGGATCTGGTGACCCTCTTACCTCTCTCATCCCAGCTCCATTACTCTCACTGGCTGTTTTGCAGCCACGCTGCCTTTCTGGCTCTTCCTCAAGCAAGCTGGACATGCTCTTCCTCAGATCCTTTGCATTTGCTGTTCTCTGGAACCCTTTTCTCCCAGAGAGCTCCCTGGTCACTCCCTTACCTCCTCCAAGTCTGTTCAGGTCACCTTCCCTGACCACCCTCTTCAATATGGCAGCCTCCCATCTCTATCACCCTCCTGTGCCTTGTCTTTTCTCCTCTCATTACCATATAACTGATTAATTTTGTTGTATGTCTTTCTACACTCAGTAGAATGTAAGTCCCCAGAAGGACAGGCATTTTTCTCTATTTTTTTATCCCTAGCTTCTAAAACTGTGCCTGGCACATAGGAAACATTTATCAAATATTTGTTGAATGAATGAGTGGATTAAATGAGCAGCTGCATTTGATAGCACTTTGTAATCTGCTCAGCCCTAGACTAAGCTAATAGAAGCAGAGTCTGCAGGGAGCCAGGCAAACACACCATGGCTCACTGGTAATAACAATGATTTCTCCCTCATTTTATTTTGAAAATTACACAAATATAGGACAAAAACTTCAAATGGAATGAGAGAGTACACAGTGGAAAGGGAGTCCTGAGACCCCAATCCCATTCCCCAGAGGAGCGCATCATCGGAGGTTTCTTCTGAATTCTTCCTGATTAACTATAAAACACCAAAGCATGGAGTGACAGAGCAGACACAATAACCATTTTTTTAAAATGCAAAGACACAAAGAGAAGGCAAAGACATCTTAGGCTACCTCTGTCCTCTGATGGACCCAGCTCCAAAGATACACGAACCATGGGGCAAACGTGTGTGCACAGCTGTGCACTAGTGCTCTCAGCACCTTTGCACACACAGCCACAGCTGCACACTTAGGAGGCTGGCCTCAGGTGCCAGAGGCCTTGAGGGGCAACCTCCTTCACTCTCCCTACCCTCAGTCATGCCGTCCTCTGGTTCTCGCCACAGGTGAGGAACACATGTTCACATATAGACACAGAGCATCTTGTTTCTGCCTCGGTGTCTTCAAGAAAATAAGCCGGCCTCCGTCTCCTTAGCTCCCGCACTTCTGATGTGCCTGGCATCCCCACCTCAGGCTGAAGGAGAAAGAGGAGAGAGATATTTTGTCTGTTTCTCTAAATGGGATATAAAGCCCTGCGATTGGTTCTGTGTCCACAGTTGAGTTGGGTGAGGATGCAGAGCCAGCCATGGCTGGCAGCTCAGATCCTCGGCTCAGTGCAGAGAGGCCTGAGTTGGAGGGACAGGGCACTAAGTGATGGGTTGGGGGACCAAGGGTGGTGGGCAGGTCAGTGTATCCAACTTATATACCAGTAAAGGGAGCAGCAGAAGACTGTCTATTGCATGATTGTATTTAAGTGAAATGTCCAGAAAGGGCATATTTAGAGATACAGAAAGCAGAGCAGTGGAGGGCTGGGGTGGGAGTGGGAAATGACTGCAGGGTAGGGCCCAAGGAAATCTTCTGGGGTGATGGAGATGTTCGAAAACTGGACTGTAGTGAAGATTGCACAAGTCTATAAATTTACAAAATATTAAATTGTACACTTACAAACGGCAAACTTTATTGACATGTAAGTTATTCCTCATAAAGCTGTTTTTATTTATTTATTTATTTTTATAAACTTATTTTATTTTATTTATTTTATTTTTGGCTGCATTGGGTCTTCACTGCTGCACGTGGGCTTTTCTCTGGTTGTGGCGAGCGGGGCTACTCTTCGTTGCAATGCGCAGGCTTCTCATTGTGGTGGCCTCTCGTGTTGCGGAGCACAGGCTCTAGGCGTGCGGGCTTCAGTAGTTGTGGCACATGGGCTCAGTAGTTGTGGCTCACGGGCTCTAAAGCGCAGGCTCAGTAGTTGTGGCACACGGGCTTAGTTGCGGCGCATGGGCTTAGTTGCTCTGCGGCATGTGGGATCTTCCCGGACCAGGGCTCGAACCTGTGTCCCTTGCATTGGCAGGCGGATTCCCAACTACTGCGCCACCAGGGAAGCCCTAAAGCTGTTTTCAAAAAGGCAAAAATAAAGTACTGAAAATAGTATCAATATAATGAGATTCAACAATTATCAATTTATGACCAATTTATGATCTTGTTTCACCTATATGCATATTCAATTTCCCGCTGTCCTATTGTGATGCAAATTGGCTACGTGTTCAACACTGTCTCCATTCCCCCTGATAATATTTTTTCAAGTATTTCTTTTGTTGTTACATTTAAAAATCTGTATGTCTTGACAACTACTTAAGGGGAAGATAAGATTTCTTTCTACTAAGTGTGATACTGTGATACTTTAGGCATTAAAGCACAGCTAGTTCTTCTTTCCTAGTTTCATAATGGCATTTTAACAGATGGAATTTTATTTTAACAGACGGAAGTAGCGTTTGTTGTAAGGTGTATGTAACCTATGTTAACTTCGTGGTCTGAAGTGTCTAGCTATCAAGCGGATTCTTTAGTAGACCAAATCTTTTGTCACTGAAGTGTTCTGAAGCATATACCTTGATGTTTAAAAGAAAAATATTCGTTAAAGCAACTTTTCATCTTCTGGGATCTACTTTTTAAAACTTCCATCCCCTGTAGTTATCAACTGCATGTGCCAGGCCTCTAGAAATTAGTATGTTAAACCGAACCAACTTGATGGGAGTCACTATCCATACATAGGGCTTGTTTTCCAAAGAAAATTATTGTTTAGAGTAGCAAGATTATAATCCTACCTAGGCATGTTGTAAAGCCGTTTGAAAAGTAACTGAGAGCAAGTTTTGTGAATAGAAATGTAGTGCTCAAGTCACATCCTCCTTTAAACGTTGTAACAAATACAGATGAATTAAAAAGAAGTTATGTAAGAAAAAGCAAATTGAAGATCATATTAGTTCATTTGTAAATTTTTTTTTTTTTTTTTTGCTGCGTTGGGTCTTCGTTGCTGCGCGCGGGCTTTTTTCTCTGGTTGTGGAGAGCAGGAGCTACTCTTCCTTGCAGTGTGCAGGCTTCTCATTGCGGTGGCTTCTCTTGTTTCGGAGCATGGGCTCTAGGCGTGCAGGCTTCAGTAGTTGTGGCACACAGGCTCAGTGGTTGTAGCTCGTGGGCTCTAGAGCGCAGGCTCAGTATGTGTGGCGCACGGGCTTAGTTGCTCCGCGGCATGTGGGATCTTCCCGGACCAGGGCTTGAACCCGTGTCCCATGCATTGGCAGGTGGATTCTTAACCACTGCATCACCAGGGGAGTCCTCATTGTGGTTTTGATTTACATTTTCCTGATGATTAATGATGTTAGGCAACTTCTCACGTATCTGTTGTTCATTTGTACGTCTTCTTTGGAAAAATGTCTATTCAGATCCTCTACCCATTTTTTTTTTTTTTTTAAGATTTTTAGAAATTTCATGTAATGTCTGAAACATTTATATTAACATATTTCCATACAAATAGCCCAATGAAAGTTTAGTATTAGTTGTTTTGTTTGTTTTTTTATACTGCAGGTTCTTATTAGGCATCAATTTTATACACATCAGTGTATACATTTCAATCCCAATCGCTCAATTCAGCACACCACCATCCCCACCCCACCGCAGTTTTCCCCCCTTGGTGTCCATATGTCCATTCTCTACATCTGTGTCTCAACTTCTGCCCTGCAAACTGGCTCATTCTACCCATTTTTAAATCAGATTTTCTTGAGTTGTATGAATTCTTTACATTTTTTAGATATTAGCTGCTCATCAGATATATGATTTGTAATATTTTCTCCCACTTCGTAGGCTGCCTTTTCATCCTGTTGATGGTTTCCTTTGCTGTATACCTTCCCATGTTTAACAACCAAAAAACTGGGAGGATACATGGAACAATGACGTTTGAACATTGGCCATCAGGCGGCCTAAGACAGTGACTCCTGAAAGACGAAACAAGCCAGGTGAGAGTATTGTCTGCAGGGTTTCTAGGCTGCAGGCAGGAGGGATCCAGGCTGAGCCTGGCTGTCTCCTTGAGCTGAGGAGACGGAAGGGGAGGCCAAGGCAGCTAGTTTGCAGGATAGAGCACAGGATAGGTCAGAGAGCTCTGGAATCTTCAGAGGGTTCCCTGGGACAGTCAGCTGAGGACTGATCAGCACACATGTGTGAGGAAAGTATCTGAGGTGGGAAAAGAACCATCTGAATGAACAGAGAGAACAATCTTTGGAGCCCACACAAGATGCAAATCATGCCTTTCCCTCCAGCTGAAGGAGTAAAACCTCATAATTCTTGGGGCATTGGGTAAATGATACCAAAGGGTTTGCCTCAGTGGTGGGGAAAATTAGGCCCAGACTAGATGCTTCTCAGTTCCCTCCTAATGAAGACTTAAAAAGTAAGCCTTGAAAGGATCAAACTGTTTCTAAGTAAATTAATTGCATCCCAGATCAAAGCTCAAGAGTATTTACTGAAGCACAAAAATATCCAGGACACCACAAGGTAAAATTAACAATATTTGGCATCCAATTTAAAAAATTACAGTATGGAAAGGAGCAGAAATGTATGACCTACAGTGGAAAGATAAACCAACTGAAATGGTTTCAGAAATGATTCCGATAATAAAATTAGTAGACAGTTTGTTAAAAGAGTTATTACTATTCCATGTGTTTAAGAAGTTAGAAGGAAAATTAAATATGGAAGATTTTTAAAAGACCCAGGTCAAACTTCTATAAATGTAAACTACAATAAAAAAAAATACATTGAATGGGATTCATACCAGATTACATGCTGCAAAAGCAAAGATGAATAAAGTTGAATAAATAGCAGTAGAAACTATCCAAAATGAAACACGGTGAGAGAAAAGACTGGGAAAAAAATGAACAAAGCTCAGTGAGCTGCAGGGCAACTTCAAGCAGCCTAGTAGACAGAATATTTGGAGTCCCTGAAGGAAAGAGAAGAGTAGAAAAAATATTTGAGTAAATCGTGGCCAAAAGTATTCTGAACTTGATGAAAACTATAAATCCACAGATACAAGATGCTCAACAAACCCCAAGCACAAGAAACATACATACAGAGACTTCCCTGGTGGTCCAGTGGTTAAGAATCCACCTTCCAATGCAGGGGACTCGGGTTCGATCCCTGGTCGGGGAACTAAGATCCCACATGCCATGCCACAGCTAGAGGCAACTAAGCCCGCATGCCACACTAGAGAGAAGCTCGTGCACGGCAACAAAGCCCGCGCGCTGCAACGAAAGATCCCATGTGCTGCAACTAAGACCAGGTGCAGCCAAATAAATAAATAAATATTTTTAAAAAACTTAAAAAAAAAAGAAACATGCATACAACTACACCAAGGCACATCATAATCAAGTAGCTTAAAAACAGTGATAAAGAGAAAATCGTAAAAGTAGCCAGAGGAGTAGAAAACATTACATACAGAGGAAGCAAAGATAAGGATAACTGCAGATTTTTCATCAGAAGCAATGCAAGCTAGAAGATGGTCCAGCAACATTTCTAAAATACTGAAAAAGAAAAAAGTCAACCTAGAATTCTAACCTAATACTCAGATCAGACTGTGTCTTATCTCTGCTCAAGTTCTTCAGTGACTTCCTGTCTAAAAGTCTGAGTCCTCTGTACATTGACTCTGCGACAGAGATGCTCATGCAGTAGGCTTATTGGGATGTGCTCTGAGGATCAACATCTGGGGAGGACTGAAGGAAGCAGCACTGGGCAGAGTAGATGCTGAGTTTTGACGCAGCCTCAACAGAAACCTTGGCTCACCCTATCGGGGGTTCGTAAATGGGATGTTCCTTCAGAGCGGCCTTGAGTTGGGGTGATGGTGCCAGGCCTTTGTACTCACGGGTCTATCATCGATTGGCTATGGGATGCCCCAGGAAGGGCACATGATCTTGGGCATGGCAGCTCCCTTGGTCAAGGGCAATTCCAGACAGAGAGTGAGCTGAGAGAGCCAGTCTTCAGCACCCCAGGCAGCCAGGGAAATGAGTCCCTGGATTCTGAAGGAGGATCTGGATGGCTCACCACATTGTCCACTATGCTTCCAAAAACTAAATGGAGAGAAGCTAATCTCCTTAGCACAGCACACAAGGCCCGTCTTTCATGATCTTGCACAAAGTCACCCCCAGCTCACCACACACTGTCTTCTCAGCCTGGAAGTCTGTCCCACCCTCTGGCCCCACTCATCTGTTGAAAAACTCCTACTAATCCTTCAAATTACAGTCGAGTGCACCTCCTCCAAGAAGTCTCTTCTGGCTACTTTTGCAGATTCAATGATCCTTCTTGTCAGCATAGAGGTTAGAAGCATGCACCCTGGGGCCAGGGTTTGAATCCCAGCTCTGCCACTTGTTAGCTGTGTACATAACTTAAGGCAAATTATTCAACCTCTCTGCATCTTAGTTTCCTCATCTATACAATGGGTATAACACTAGTACGCTACCTCAAAGGGTTGTTATGAGGGTTAAATGAGTTAATATATGAAAGGTCAGAACAGTGTCTGGCAGGAGTAAATCGTTACTGCTATTATTATTGTTGTTGTCGTTGTGGTTGTTGTTGAAGTTACTCAGTGTGCATTTGTTGAAGACAAGAAGGATGGAAGGAAGGGACCTGAGAGAGACAAACTGCAAAAGTATGCTCAGGGAATGTTGAGTAATCCAATCTGTCAGAAGGGTAATAATAGCCTCTCTGGGCCCATATTGGGAAGAATGTTTCATGTCACAGTAAAGAGTGTGCATCTAATTTGCTAAGAGAAACAAGAGTTTGTCAACAGATGGGAGAAAGGACCAAAGAAAGAAAGGGCCAGGTTGAGACAGGAGGTAAGGAGTATATATATATATACGGCGAGGTGAGAGTTACAGGTGAGGGATGGTGTTAGAAGAAATGGGGGGGGCTTATGAGAGGATGGGTACAGGTGAGGGGAAATGAGTTTAGAGGAAAGTAATATGAACGTATGGAAGATTATGTGGGAAAATCAGTTGAGGCTGATGGGAACAGGTGAGGGGAAATGAGTTTAGAGGAAAGTAATATGAACGTATGGAAGATTATGTGGGAAAATCAGTTGAGGCTGATGGGAACAGGTGAGGAGTGATAGAGACATGCTGGGAGTGGTGAAGATAAAGCAGGATGGAGACAGGTGAGGTTTGTGGGGACAGGTAAAGAGTGACAGGGCCCTGCAGGGGGATGGGGGTCAAGCGAATGGCAGAGACCAGTGAAGAGAATCTATGAGCAGAAACAGGTCCATACGAGAGAGAGTCCTAGGGCCGCAGGAGTGGAGAAAGGAGCAGAGTAGACTGTGATGTCAGAGCAAGGGCGGTGATGTAAGAGCCGGGGCGGTGAGGAGGTGATGTCAGGGCTGGTGCTGATGCTGGCGGCGCAGTGCATTGTGGGCAGCTCCCCGCTCTGCCGCTGCCGCCGCCGTCGCCGTCGCCCGAGAAGGATCCGGGCCGGGCCGGGCCGGGATGGTCCCGGTCGGGAGGCCGCCGCCACCGCCGCCGGAGGGAGCGGGCCGCCCAGCACCGCACTGAGCCGCCCACGCCCCCGCCCCCTCTCCGCCCCGGCCCCGGGGGATGCGCCGCCCGGAGCCGCTGCCTCCGCCGCCGCAGCCGCAGCCGCAGCCGCAGCGGGCTCAGAGCAGGTGAGGCGAGGCGAGCCGAGGCGAGGCGGGGCGGGGCCGGCCGGCCGGGCGGGGGTCGGGGAGGGGTCTCCTTCTGTGAACCCATCGGGCCTCCGCCCTGGCTCACCTCCCAGCGCAGCCTTCTCCAGTTCCCCCTCCCTGTGCCGTCTCCAGCTCCGCCCGAGGTGGGACGCTGGCCTACACAGCCTGGGCCGCATACCGAGGCCTGGATCGGCGCCCTGCCCCCCAGCACACCCACCCTCTCCAGCCTGTCCTCCAGGCGTTTTGCTCCTCGCTTCTCATCTCTGTCCCCATCCCTATGGCTTCACTCTCCTGACATCCCTGACAGTCGTTCCCTGCTGTCTCCATAACCTCTCTCCCTTGTCCTCCCACCAGCCTCCTTGCCTACTTCCTCATCCCTTCAACTGTGCCCAGAAGCCCTTCTCATGGTCCTGTCCCCTCTCCATCTGTCATGATTATCCCTCACCTGTCTCTGTCTTATGCAACCCCTTCCTCTGATCCTGTCACCCTTGTCCCTTGCATTCCCTGTGCCCCCTTCCACACCTCTCTTCACCTGTTCCCATTACCCCTCACTGATCTTCCTCACCTCTCCTTACCTGGGCTCCCAGATTCCCACACACACCTGGCTTACACCTTGCACAGGTGCACACCAACACTTATATGCACATGCCATGATGAGCTCGCAACCACCTAGATATACACCCCCAACACACACACCTGCACGCACGCACACACATCATCGGTCCCACACTCTCATACATACACACTTGCTGACAGATATAAAACCTCCTCCACAAGCCCTCTCTCTCCACACACCCATCCCTCCACACACTAAAGGGTCCTGAGGGGGCGGTCATGGGGCAGCCAGGTTCCGTGTGTCTGTGTCATCCAACCCTAGCCTGGGCTGAGTGCAGTCCTCTGAGGCAGAGAGTGGGAAGGATGGTGGGCAGGGAGAGGCAGGGAACCCTCATTTATCCTCTTGCCTCCACTCCCCCTTTTCCCACCTCACCTGTTCCTCTATGCTTGCCCATCTATAGAATGGGAGCAGGACTCACATCTTCCTCATCAATCTATAGAATCCACCATCACAGGACTGGAAGGCCCACCAGAGGTCACCCTGTTTAACTCCTTAAGGCTCCCTCCCTACTGGTTCAATTGCTTCTTCAATCTTGTCCTCATCCTGTCTCTCCACCTTTATTCCAGAATCCCCCATCACTCCCTCTCCCTTCATCCTGCCATTGCTCTCACTGCCCTCTGAATTCCTGATGCCCCATTTGCCACTTGGCAGAAGGAAGGCAGAGGCCTATTTAATATCCTCACAGTCCTGATACTCTGAAGTTGTGTGGATTGGAGGAAACAGTCAGCTGAGTCATTTGGCAGAAAAAGAGTGACAGTGTCCCTCTCCCTGAAGATCCCTCATGGCACACCATGACTTGTGGAAGGTTGTTTCCACGCCTTCGCCATCCCACGCTGCCCCTGTACCAGGATGGTCAGACACAGGAGCCCTGGGGAATGAGTCCATCCCAAGTAAAGACAGGCTCATGGAGTTCCCGCCCCATCCATTGGTATCTTAGGCACTTTCCTCCTCTCCACCTCCCCCACCATACCCAGCCTGAGGAGCTTCCTTCCATCTGTGACTGTCCAGGGTCACTGGGAGGCCAGAGCTGTGTACTTATAAAAAGTGTAGGGGGTAAGGAGAGAGGAAAAGATCCATTCCTGTACCGGGGTGGCAGAGATCTCAAAGAGCCATCTCTTCTGGCCCCTGCCCACATACGGGCACATCACACACCAACAGACACAAAACCACACATAAGCACACGTGGACACAGATGTACAGACACAAAGACACAGACACATAGACACACACAAAAAGACACACAAAGACATATACACACTCATACAGAGGGTACACACAGACACACACATGCGCACACTGACATTTCCCTGGGTAACACTGGCTGGCTTTCCCAGCCCTCACACTTGGGACACTCCCCCTGATATCCAACTTCTACCTATCCGAATGCGACAAGAGCTATGTTTCTTCCTTAGCAGACACAGAAAAGTGTGGGCAGAGGCTCTCTCACCCACTGGCCATCCAGACCCACTGCTCCCTGGCACATCTGCCTTCTCTTAGGCCGCTTCCACTTCCCTGCTGTCCTCACCTCCCTCCAGTTCAGCCTGCCTCTCTCCCTCTGAGTGGCCACAGGGCTGCCATACCTCTAAAATCCATGTCTTGAATCCATCGCCTTATGTTCACCCCATCACTCACATCCTTGCTTCTCACCGCCGTGGCCGTGTCAGTGGTTTGGGCTCAGCTCTGAGTACGGTTGCAGCCTCCTCACTCAGCACCATCCTCAAGGGGCTGTTGGGTAGCTCCTCATTTTCGGATAATCACATCTCCCATGGTTGATTGGAGGTCTCTGTCACTCTGGTGTGTGTCTTCCCTGGGTCACCCTTTGGTTCAGCAGGTCTCCCCTTTCAATAAGCCTCAGATACACAGTTCCTTGGGCACGGTGTGGCACGGGAAATGTGCGGGTGTGGGGGCCACAGATCGAATCCCCAGACTGGTCCTTCTTGGCTCAGGTCTCCCCTTCCTAAGCACTGATTCCAGTCTGGTGCGCCCCTTGGTCAGCAAGTCTTCCCCACATTAGTTAGCATATGTCTCTTTGGGAAACCCTTTCCCCACAGCCTGTTCACACATCATTTTCCTCTCCTTTTTCTACCACATGTGTGTGCCCGTTGCTGGTTTTCACATCTCCAGTTTGTAGTTTGTATCTCCCTTCCTGTGAATGGCATTTCTGTCTTCTCCTCTGACCTCCCCTTGGTTTTTACACAATGCTTCCCCCATTGACCCCTAGGGCATCCACCCAGTGGGCCAGGGAAGGATGCCTGCCAGGAGAATGGAACTCCCCTCCTCCATATCTGCAAGTGGGTCCCGGGTCCTAACCTGCCCCCCTCACAGTCCCTCCCCACTCCCCCAGGTAGATGGCCCCTTCAGGGCAGGCCCTGCGGACACCCCTCCCTCCGGCTGGCGGATGCAGTGCCTAGCGGCCGCTCTTAAGGACGAAACCAACATGAGTGGGGGAGGGGAGCAGGCCGACATCCTGCCGGCCAACTACGTGGTCAAGGATCGCTGGAAGGTGGTGAGTGAGTGACCCAGCAGGGCAGAGGGAGGGGTGGGGGAGGATGGGAGGAGAGGATCTAGAGACCTGTTAAAACAGGTGCCCTTGGCGCCCCTACCCTAAGAGGGAGGTGCCCCTAAGCTCATTTGTATATGGCTTGCAGGTCATTATTTTGCCTACACTTGTGGACAATCGCTTTCTCCCAGTGCCCTCTCTCCAACCCCGCCGTCTCTCACCCCTTTCCCCGCTAGATCACGTTGGTCGGGCCCAGCCTGCAACAACTCCTGGTTGGATGTCGGAGCAGGAGCTGCAGAGCTCATTGAGGGGAGGAGGGCGGGGGTGGGGGAGGGGGCCGTTTCTCTGCTGGACCTTGGAGAAGGGCAATGAGTGAGCCCCTCCTCTTCCGCAGAGGACAGAAAAGCTTGGGTTCGGGGAAAGAGGCCCTGAAGGCGGCTCCCACCGCATCCGCACTCCATCTTCTCTATCCACCCTCCTCCCTTCACTGCTTCCTGCGGCAGGTGCAACATGCCGAGACTCCATCTCCCAGCGTGCCTTGCTCCTCCAGCCCAGGACTTCGGGCTGCTCGGTCTGCTGGGAGTTGTAGTCCGAGCCTCTTCAGGGCTTTGCCTCTCGGATGGGAGGGCGACACGTGAGGGTCGAGGCAAAGGCAGTGTAGTGTATGTTGAGCGGAACCTATGGTAAATCAATCCCTGTCCCACCGCCCCCCCTTTCTTTCCGATGCTTGAGGGCACTCTGATGTCCTCTTTTTATGGGGGCAGGATGATGTGGGGCAGAATTTGGGGTGACTATGTGAGCTTGTGGGTCTGCATAGGGTGGGTGCTCAGCTCACCGGAGGTGCGGGGTTGAGAGGAGAGTGGGGCCTGGCTGCGGGCAGGTCTCCATGGTAACAACTACCCAGTGGGCAGGTCTCCTAGTGGCCAGGGAGAGGGGCAAAGGTGGCAACGTTGTCAGAGATGTCTCTGGGACTGGAGGAGGTGAGGGAGGGAGCTGGAGGAACCAGAGAGCTGAGGGAAAGGGCTGTCTATGTCCCAGAGGGGCACTTCCTGAGGGGCAGAGGAAGGGGACAGAAACTGGGAGAGGAGGAGCCAGGGCAGTAATCAAAGGCATGAGGGTCTGGCAAAGTGAGGAATGTTCCTCCAAGACCCCACCCTCACCCCTTCCGGGTCCTGCTCAGGGCGTACTTTCTGGCAGATTGGAGGCAGGAGGACTTTTGCATTGAAGAGGTGAGAAAAAGAGGGTATTCACTCACATACTGAAATTGGGTTAGAAATTTCCTGTGCTTTTTGAGGGAGGGGGTGGGAGATGAGTGGGGAGAGAAGTGGCAGGGGTGGAGGGGAAAGGGGCAAGCCCTCAGTCTTTGCCAGGTGATCTCGCTTTCCCCTCCCTCCCTGGACCCTGGAGAAATAGAGAGGGTGGGGTGCCAGATGCCTCCCCTCAGCCAGTCTCCACGAGGAACAGACAGAGAGTGAGGCACAGCTCAGGAACCAAGAAAATTGCCCAGATGGGCTGTGCCAGGAGAAAATGAGTGTCCATGGCACTTGGTGGAGTATTTAAAAATAATAGCAGTTTTTTCTTCTTGAGGGGTGCCCCTTAGAATCAGAATGTCAAACTATAATAACAATAAAAACTTAGCATTTATTTTGAGCACTTACTGTGGCCGGGCGCTATGCAAACTGCCTTACATGCATTATCTCAACAACCTATGGAGTAGATACTGTTACTATCCCCGTTTCACAGTTGTGGAAACTGAGGCACAGAGATTAGCTAACTTGCCAAGTTCCCATGACTAGTCGGTGGAACCAGGTTTGTCTGACTGCTGGGGCAACAGTCAGTCACTGAACTATGTTGCTTCTTAAGAATTAGCCCATCTGAGAATCAGGATCAGAGAGCCGAGGGAGAGTTGTAACATATATTCTAGTCCAACTCTCATTTTACAGAAAGGGAAAAGCGGAAACTCACCCCAGTTCACCCAGAGCTGGGCCAAGAAACCTGGTTTCCTTTTTCCTAAGTGAATGCTAGTCCTCTTGTGTCGTGTTTCTTGAGGTCCTTCGGCAGGGGAGAGGGTCCAGAAAAAATTTAGGAGGGGAGGAATAGGGTCTGGTGCAGGGAGGTTGAGAGAACATTCCTGTCACTGGGCTGTGGGCAAAGCTGTTTTGTGACACTTTAGTGGGCACTTTTGCCCTTACCATCCCCTTCCAACATAATAAAGTACTAAAGATTGCAATTGTATGACTGCATTGCTATAATGAGGAATAAATTAATACTATATAATAAAAATTTTTTCATCTAAAAGTTCATTTTCCCCTTCTGATTGTAAAAGAAATGGAAACATTTTCATGTCCTCCTAAAAGTATTATTAGGGTGCCTGCTGTACTCCCCTGCCCCCAGAGGTTCTGTAATGGGTGGGTGGGGGTGAGGAAGGAACTAAGGAAAGAGAAATAGACTCTGTTTGGAAGTGGAGGTGGTAGAGAAATACCCTTTGGCATCCTGGGAAATTGGAGAGTAGGTGTCAGAAATGTCTTGGGTGCCCCGAGCCCTCCTTACCATCTCCAGCAAGGATTTTGGAGCCTGGTGGATCTGGCCTTGAATCTCAGCACTCACACTGTTAATCACAGTATAGTCAACGGTTCCTACATTATTTCAGTTAAGACTGTGGGTTCTGCATCAGATTGCCTGGGTTTAAGTGAAACCCGGCTTTGCAACTTACTAGCAGTGTGAACTGGGGCAAGGTACTTACTCTCTGTGCCTTAGTTTTCCTTTTGTGCAAAATGACAACTCCTGTGACCTTCCTTACCTGTGTTGCTGGGAGCCTCTGGGGATGAGCTGAGATGATGTCTGTGAGTCTGGAGCACAGAAAACGAGGTGTTTCCTCCATGTTCCCACAAAGAAAACCGTAAAGGAATCTAGAAGATACTAGAATCTCCCCTGAGTTTCACATTCCCAGAGGAAGACATGCCATTGCTTCCCTTGAGTCTGCATCTGTCTCCTCCTGTTCTGAAATTCTTCTAGAAGTCTGATCTTAACTTTCATCTCAAGTAGAGAGGAACCCTGGTTTCTCACTGTTCTTCCTCCCTCCTCTTTCCTGGGCACAAGAACCCAACCAGCCTTCCACTTGTCTTCTAAATCTTCCCTTCATCCTTCTCTCTTTTTCTAGAGTGTTTACAACTGTAACCTGCTGGGAACTCCCAGTCCTCAGCTCTGCCCTGCCCCCTTTCTCTCACCATTCCCATGTTTCAACCACCATTAAACATTTATTGGGCATCCGCTTGCTGAATAAATGCCAAGGGGAGGGCTCAGAGATGCAAGAGGCTTAGAGTCAGGAGTTTACAGATGCTCAGAGCAGCCTCCATCCAATCATGAGCAAGCCCAGCTGCGGCTGGCACGTTACAAGCCAACAGGACACAAGTGAGGACTCTGGAAGAGGGCAGGCCACCCATGGGTGGGAGGCTCCCTGGGGAGGTGAGAATTGAACTGTATAGCTTTTTTTTTTTTTTTTTTCTATTGAGGCATTTTCTTTGCACAGATGTGTTACATCCCTAGAAAAAGAATCCCAGGATTTTCCCTCCTGTGTTTTTTCATCTTGCTTCCTCACGGTTCATGATGCCAGCTGAGGTTATCAGTACAGTGAAACCACACTGACGGGATGGAAGCAGATTATTCTGCCATTTTTCTAGATCTTTGAGCTGCACATCAAATCTGAGGCTGATCACTCTACACTTGTTTAGCCTGCCTGTGAGGTTCACAATAATTTTCCCAGCTCTGTGAGCATCAGTGATTTCAAACTCGCCAATGTAACCATGCTTCAGCATCCCAGTTAGAAACTGGATGGTGACTTTGGAGCACAGCCTAATAAGAACCTGGCATTTGCCTCACTTTTGTTGATGCTCTTGAGAGCATCAGCCAGGACCTTTGTGCGCACCATTATGGCGACATGGAAAGATGGCTGAAAGAGGTGTACATCTTTCTTAAACCAAATGAGTCCCAACCTAGAACTCAGCATCTTCTCCCCTGTCCCCCCATCATTGCCAGCAGCACCCTCACTCTCCAAGACCCCTGGGCCCCTGACTTAATCCCGCCCCATAACTCAGCTTTGCTCATCTCCCCTGGCCAATTCTTCCTCTGTCACAGTTCTCCCCTCTGCCTTTTCTCACTGACTGCCCAGAGATGCTAGGGGAGGGGGGGCCCAGAGCATCAGAGCTCCACTGCAATGCTCCCTGGGAACACACAGATCCTCTTCAAACCTCCATCCCCACCATGTTCCCCTGGACAGGAGGCTCACCCTGGTTTTGGGCATCTGACCTGGGGCCTCGGGAGTGATGTGAGCTTCAGCAGGGGGCCTGGGCAGAGAACACCCTTTGCTGAGTCCCCTCCCCCAAACACTCCTCTCTAAATGCTCTCTGCCCCTCGTGTCATCTTTCAGGAGACTGCCAACCCCAGGAAGGACTGGCCTCCCTGGGGGAGGGACCCACCTGAAGCTGCAAGGTTCTGGAAATTAGTTTTGCTTCTGGATGGAGGCTGCTCAGTCTAGGTGGGGGATGGGGGGAGCGTGATATTTATTGTCCTTAAAAGGCTCACGGCGGCCCATTATCTCTTCAGAATCCTGCATCGGCTTGTCTCCTTGTCTCTGTGGAGTCCCAGGTCTCATAACTTTCCCACTGCCCACTCTGACGTGTAGCCCTATGCATGTGTGTGTGTCTGTGTCTGTGTCTGTGAATAGTTGTACACCCATGGACTGAGCTCTCTGTCTCCAGCACTAGGAGAGGCGGTGGGAGCATGGGTGGGTGGGGTGAAGAAGGGAGCCATGGGGTCCTCCTCTTCAAGGACAGCCCCTGCCCCCATCAGTGAAGGAGGTGACCCAGTAATGGGTGGGGTGAGGAGCTGTTCAGCCTGATCCCTGGGTCCCCTATTTCCCTTTCACCCGTCTCTGTAGCTCAAAAAGATCGGGGGCGGGGGCTTTGGTGAGATCTACGAGGCCATGGACCTGCTGACCAGGGAGAATGTGGCCCTGAAGGTGGAGTCGGCCCAGCAGCCCAAGCAGGTCCTCAAGATGGAGGTGGCTGTGCTCAAAAAGCTGCAAGGTGCGGGTCCAGGGCAAGATGGGAGGGAAGAGGTGATGGAGCCAGGGGCTGAGAGGTGATGGGCGAGGGGATATGGGAACAGAGTCCAAGAGTGATGATGGGCCTAAGGGCAGGGGGAGGTGGGAGGAGTGGCCATGGGGCCAGGGCTGGGGGAACCAGGAATCAAGAGTGCACGGGAAGCCCACCTTAGGGCTGGGAGTGAGGAAGAAGGAGTAGGAGTTGGGAGACCCCTGTCTGTATCCCTCAGGGAAAGACCACGTGTGCAGGTTCATTGGCTGTGGCCGGAACGAGAAGTTTAACTATGTAGTGATGCAGCTCCAGGTGAGTCCCCGTGGCCCATCCTCCCTTCACTCTCCCCCAGGAGCTCTGGTGGTGACTCCTGGGATGGGATGGAGACTGTGGCCCTGGGAGGAACGGGGAGTGGGCGCAAGCCTTTGGGACGAGGCTGGGAAGAGTGTCATGGCGGTGGTGGTCGGAATGGCAGCTGAGCTGGGCCTGTCCCCACCCCCTCCCCCACCCCAGGGCCGGAACCTGGCTGACCTGCGACGCAGCCAGCCTCGAGGCACCTTCACGCTGAGCACCACTTTGCGGCTGGGCAAGCAGATCCTGGAGTCCATCGAGGCCATCCACTCCGTGGGCTTCCTGCACCGCGACATCAAGCCGGTGAGGGCTGCCCCCTCCTCTGAAGCACACACCCCACCTCCTCTCCTCCCCTGGGTCCCCTGGTTTCTTCTCCAGAACAGTGGTTGGGTGGGGACAGCCTCTACTACCTGTCCCCTCCTCCTGTTCTCCATCCCAAGCTCCATCTCTTCCTCTCCCCTGCCTCTCAGGAGCACCCCTGCCTGCCCCTTGGGCGTGCCCGTGTCCTCCCCTCTTTTCTCTTCTCTTCCTTTTTCTCACCCCTGACCTGAATAGTCCTTGAACCTGGAAAGGTGAAGGGGTTGGGGAAGGATGGAAGGATGGAAGGAAGGGGGACGAGGGGCTGGGGCTTGGTAAGAGATTCCAAGTAGCTGATTTTGTAACATCTTGGATCTTGGTGCTTGGACCCAATTTAAAGTGGTGAAAACTGAGACCCAGAAGGGTTGGTTGAATGGCCCAAGGTCACACAGCAAGAACAGTGCTGGTCTCCTGATGCCTCAGGGCAGGACAGTTACACTAAGCCACACAGCCTCGCTGGGAGTTCCGAGGATTCGGAGCCAGGCGGACCTCGGCTGGGTCACCTCTTGCTGTGTGATCTTGGAGAAGCCTGCAGTTTGCCCTCAGTTTCCTCCTCTCTAAAATGAGCATAATCACACCTGCCCCTCAGATAAGGTCCGTGACCTGCTGTACATGTTGATGTTTTACTCTCATGTGAGTGTATGTGGGGTGGAAGGCCCCTCACCAGAGCTGTTTCTTGGTGTCCCCTGAGGTGGGCCTGGAGCCCCAAGACTCACAGCTACTGTCTTCCCCCAGTCAAACTTTGCCATGGGCAGGCTGCCCTCCACCTACAGAAAGTGCTACATGTTGGATTTTGGGCTGGCCCGGCAGTACACCAACACCACGGGGGACGTTCGGCCCGTGAGTACCGCCGCTCACGGGAATCCTGGCATCCTCGCCCCACCCCCTGATCTGGGGACCCTTCACCAGTTTTCCCTGCAGCTGCCTAGACAGGCCTGGCCTTGTGTTCAGTGTCATCCAGTGCTGGGTCCACACTCGGCCTGTCCCCCTCTCCCCCTTGGCCTGGGTGGATGCCACGCCCTGTGGTCTGCCTGGTCAAGGGCAGACGCAGCGACAGTGAGCAGGGTCGAGAAGGGTTTAGGACTGGGCCTGGTGTGTCAGGTTGCTCCTGGCCAGGCCGACTCGGCAGTGCGGGGCGGGGGGGGGGTTGGGGGGGTGGGGGGGTGGGTGGGGCGGTGATGGGGGAGGAGGCAGTCAGGGCTAAAGTAGGCAGAATTAGGCTTGGTAAGCAGGGTTGAGATGTGGCCGAGGTCAGGGGCAGTGGGTGACGTTCCTGGTGGTGTTCTCCCCTCTGCAGCCTCGGAATGTGGCCGGGTTTCGTGGGACTGTTCGTTATGCCTCGGTCAACGCTCACAAGAACCGGGTGAGTGGCAGGGCGGGACTGAGGGATGTGGGGACAGTAAGGGCAGAGGTCAGGGGCAGAGTATGCTGCTGAGGAAGAGGGCAGGGCAGGCAGCTGTGATGGGAGGTGGGGAGAGGAGTGCAGGGCAGGGGCTGGAAGATGCCCGTCCAGAGACCCTGACTGGAAGAGGGCTCAGAGGGCGTCTCCCCTTGACGTCACCTTCTTCCTTGTTTTGGGGATCCCCTCCTCTCTGTCCCCACCACAAATCTCTGTGGATGAGAAAGCACGCACAGAACTTTTGACTGTGGGATTCTGTGTGTTGGCGGGTCAGGAATGGAGCTGTGGCTTCAGGGAGACCCCAGCTCTGCCCATAGGCACCCTGACTGGTGTCCCTCAGTGAAGGGTCAGCTTCCACTCCCGGGGAAGGACCTGGGAGCCATGGGTGACCCCCTCCCTGCTCCCATCCCCAGGAGATGGGCCGCCACGATGATCTGTGGTCCCTCTTCTACATGCTTGTGGAGTTTGCAGTGGGTCAGCTACCTTGGAGGAAGATCAAGGACAAGGTGAGGGCAGTACAGCTGGGTCTGAGGGCAGGGAGGGGGTGTAGGGCAGCTGGGGCTCCATCTCCCAGTGCCCTCTTGTCTCCAGGAGCAGGTAGGGATGATCAAGGAGAAGTACGAGCACCGGATGCTGCTGAAGCACATGCCCTCCGAGTTCCACCTTTTCCTGGACCACATCGCCAGCCTTGACTATTTCACCAAGCCCGATTACCAGGTGGGAGCCTGCCTGCCTGCTCCTGCACCCCCGACGTCTCTCTATGGGTGACTGTCTCCAGCGCCACCCATCCTGCTGAGGCCCTGCGCCCCTGCCGGCTTGGCCCTGAGCACCTTCCCCGGTCTTCCAACCGCACGGAAGAAACTGTTCTGTGCTCTTGTAAACAGTAGTCACAGCTAAGATTTATCAAGAGCTCACCCTGTTCTCAGTACTTTTCCTGCATTAACTCATTTAAGCTTTAAAACAAGCCTTTGGTAATATTGCGTGTTCTTTATGTTATTATTCCAGCACTTAACAATTAATGAAGCCAAGTGCTTTCAAGGACTTTACACTGAAACGCTGCAGGAGGCCAAGTGGGATGATTATCCCCATTTCATAGATGAGGAAACTGAGGCCTGACAGCCTGGTTAGGAGCAGGGCAGGGCTCAGGCACATCTGACTCCAAGTCCAGTGCTCTTTCCAAGGCGCCATCGCTACACCCCTATGGGACCCACTGATCAGAGAATGTTCTGCCCAGGATCCACTATGTGGGAGCACAGATAGTGTCAGGCACACAGTGGGCTCGCAGTGAAGGGGGTCATGCTAGCAGAGAGAACCCTCTGGAGAGAGCTAAGTCAGAAGTGGAAAGGTCTGTGGGGCCGCCACCTCCTGAACCCAGGGACCCGGTTGTTGGCAGAGATCCCTTACTTGGGCAGTGGGAGGCCAAGCCCCCCAGGCCTAACTCAGCGTCATGGGTTCCCCCAGACCACACAGCTTCGAGCACACCCTGTGCTGGGCCCTGGGCTGGCTGCTAGAAGTGTAGAGGTGGCAGATAGGCCTGTGAACAATTCAAACCGCTGCTCTGTGCCAAATCGTGTGGGTGGGGGGTTCAGGGAAGGCTCCAGAGTGGAGAGGACAGTGGGAAAGGCACTGCGGGCAGAGGAAGCAGCCTGTGCAGAGGCATGACCCCAGGTGGTGGGTTTGGGAAACTACTGCTGCTGCTTCTGCTGAGTTGGTGGAGATGGCAGAGGAGGCTGGGGATGGTAATCAGGGGACAGATCTCCAAGGGCTTGTGTCCAGCCAGTGGAGCTTAAGTCAAGACGATAATTTGCATGCTGATTTGCATACTTTGTGCATGTTTTCATTTAAAATCAATGTGCCCTTCTTTCAATACCCCCCTCGTGGCCCATTCCTGTCCTGGAAGGCCCCTCTCTTCCCCCTGCAATCCCAGCAACTGCCCCCTCCTCCTGGCTAGCCCCTGGGTCACCTCTCTGTCCTCCCACCAACCCCATCCCTGCAGTTGATCATGTCAGTGTTTGAGAACAGCATGAAGGAGCGGGGCATCGCCGAGAACGAGGCCTTTGACTGGGAGAAGGCGGGCAATGACGCCCTCCTGTCCACGAGCACCTCCACCCCGCCCCAGCAGAACACCCGACAGACGGCAGCCATGTTTGGGTGAGTCTTGGGAGGGGTGACGGGGGGGCAGACGACCCCTGCCCCGAGGTGTCACCTGAGAAGCCACCCTCTCCTCCTCTTCCTACCTGGACACACCTGGCTGTCTCTCCTGTTCTTGGTGCTCAAAAGCGGGGTTCTTGAATCCCAGGAAGTTCTGCCACATCTCTACCTTCAATCTGGGGATGGAGGGGGCACCCTTATTTGGAGTTCTTGACCTTACTGGGGAGCAGAGAACCCTGAGTGAGATTCCCCCAGCGCCACAGTCTGTCTGTTTCTTGGTGGTCACACGCATCCATTCAGCGAACAGGTCTTGAGCCCTGGCACCAGGCCCTGTGGGGGCTCGAGAAGAGATGTGCAGCCCCTGCCCTCCAAGTGCTCTCAGCTGAGTCTGGGATGTTTGTAATCGATGGGTCAACGATTTCAGATCTAACTGAAAAGCACAAAGATAGAGTGGCCCAGGGAGGGGCCAGAGTGAGAAGGGCTCCCCACCCAGCCCCAGGGGTGAGCCAGGGGACACACTGCGGAGACTCCACAGGACTTGCCAGCACATGAGGTGCCGGGTCTGTAAAGACATTGGTCCAGGAACTCCAAAGTGATTCTTTATTTAGACCCATTTCCTAGTCTCAAGGAAGCCAGCCAGCGAAATGTAGTGGGGAGCTGGCAGGGCCGGAGAGCATCGAGATCTCCTACATAAACAGAGCCAGGTGGTGCCATACTTGCCCTTCAGCCCTCTGACCACCTGAGCCACCTGAGGGTGGTCCGGTCCCAGAGGGTTTGCGAGCCAGGGATGGAGATGGGCCTACGGACGCCCCGACCCTGCCGGACCCTGCCTGTGCCCACTCTCATGGGTGGCGGGTGGTCTCCAGGGCCTGCGCTAGAGGAGAGGGCACCCCTGCCAGCCTTGCCCACGGCCCCCTCCTGGCCTCCACAGGGTGGTCAACGTGACGCCGGTGCCCGGCGACCTGCTCCGGGAAAACACCGAGGATGTGCTGCAGGGCGAGCACCTGAGTGACCAGGAGAACGCACCTCCAATCCTGCCGGGGCGGCCCCCCGAGGGGCCGGGCTCCAGCCCCCACCTCGTCCCTCACCCTGGGGGTCCTGAGGCTGAAGTCTGGGAGGAGACAGATGTCAACCGGAACAAACTCCGGATCAACATTGGCAAAGTAACTGCAGCTGCGGAGGGGCACGCGGGTGGCCTTCCCCCTCCCACCTTGCTCCCCACCTGTGGGCCCCTCTCCCCAGCCGCCTGCCTGCTCACCCTGCCTGCCTGGCCCGGCCCCATCCCAGGATCACCGACATCCCAGTGCTCGGACCTCCCTCTCTCTCCTTCACCCCAGAAGATCACCTGCCCACAGCTGCCCTGTCAGCCCCACTCATGGAGCTCCCCTGTCCTGCAGACCCCCTGTGTGGTGGAGGAGGAGCAGAGCCGAGTTGCGGGGGTCCCCAGCTCCCCGGTGCGCGCCCCCCCAGACTCACCGACAACCCCAGTCCGTTCTCTGCACTACCGGAGGGTCAACAGCCCTGAGTCGGAGAGGCTGTCCACGGTGGATGGGCGGGTGGAACTGCATGAGAGGAGGTGGGTCTGGGGCCAGGGGGATGGTCAGGGGCCCCTGGTCCCCTCCACCTTCACACGGCTGGTCTGGAGGAAAGTTCAGATTCCAGGCAGAGGTGGGGGGACCCTGGAAGCATTAAGAGGGTTCTACTTGGGCCTGGGGTCAGACTCAGTTGAGTCAGTGACCAGCCTGGAGAGGGGGTGGGGGATGCAGAGGGCCCAGCTCAGACCACGGAGGGGCGTGGGGCTGGAGGAAGGTGTAGGAGGAGGCGAGAGCTGAGATGGTAGGTGGGCGTGCTTCCAGAACCTCTTTCCCTGGGGACTAATTACAGATGCCACAGAGCAGCTGGTGAGGCTCCCTTCAGCTCTGGGGGAGGGGCCTGGAGGAGGATTCGGGGAGTGCCTGAGGAGAAGACAGACCAAGTTTTGGGGGTCAGGCCTCAGGGATCTGAACGTCAGGGAGGGACCTGGTTGGTGAGTGGGAGTGTTGGAGAATTGAGAGTCAAAGTGAGCCTTTAGGATGGGGGATGAGAGGGTGGCTGGTTGACCTTGGGTGGCTGATGGCCGCTAGGGACCAGGGCCCCATCCTCACCTTAGATCTGATGGGTGGGACAACCTCGGGTGGGAGACATGACCCCACCTCCCTTGGCTCTGGGTGGGGCTTTACCTCACAGCAAGGCTGGGGCCTTCTCTGCACCAGGAAAGAGTTCTCTTCCTGTGGCCCAGCCCTGGGGTAGGAGGTCCCTGACTCCTCATGCCCCACCTCAGCCGGGAACCCCTCTCTGGACTCTGCCCCAAACTGCACGCCACCTCTGGGATGGGCACAGTGCCCCTCTGGGGTGTGGAGACGCCCAAGTCAGGGCAGCCCTGTGCCAATCCCTGTGGTGACCCCAGGACAAAGAGATGCAGGCCCTGTCCCGAGGGAGCCGACAGCCCTCACACACACACTCATATCCACACACACTCCCACTCCCACACTCATACTCACACTCACATCCACACTCACACACTCATACACACACACACTACACTCACACGCACACTCTCACGCTCATGTCCACACACTCACACACACTCACTTTCACATGCCCATCACACTCACACACTCATACACACACACCCTCACCACGCTCACACTCTCACAGGTTGAACTACCCGGGACAGAAGACCACATTTTCATCCATGGTCGCCCAGAGGGTCCAGGAAACAGGGAGGAATGAGGAGGGGCAGTTTGGAAGGGATACGAGTGAGAAGGGAGGTGGGAAATGCCCTGAGCAAAGACAGTTCTGAAGAGCACATTGGTTTGGCTCAGACTGAACCCTTGTTTCAGGGATGCTGGGGAGAGGAGAGGGCCGAGGAGAGATTTTCTGGAAGGTTCAGGATCTCAGGCAGGGCAAAAGGGTTTGGGGTGCTCTGGGGCACTTGGGAGCAGGAGAACATATGAAGCTGGTGGGATCAGGGGGTCCCACCTCCCTGCTTTCTTCAATTCCCACTCCCCCAACAATCTTCGGCCCCTCTCTTCCTCTGGCTTCCTCTCTCCTTCACATCCATTTAAACAAACCATGCTCTTGGGAAAGGAAGTGACATTAGCCACTTACATGGGAGTATGAATGTAAGACCTGGGTGACCTCCCTCCGGGGTTTTTATTTTAAGCCTTATGAACAAATTGATAAAAATGTTGTGCAGATTGGAGTTGGCAGGTCCCACATAGGCTGGGGTAGGAGGATGTTGAGAAAGCCCCACATGAGGCTTTGATCTTGTACCCCTCCCCTCACAGGCTCGATGCGGGGGGGAGGATGGCAGTCCACCCCCTGTCCACAGCCTGAGTGTGAGTGAGGCCTCCGTGGTTCTCAGGGGGGCACCCTGGCATCTGGGAGAGGACAATTCTTCCTTGTATAGCATCCTACAACCAGGAATACCCTCACCTTGGGGCTGGTACTCCCCAGTTGAGAACCTCTGCAAGTAACGTGAGATTCACAGCACAGGTTAAGATAACGATGAAAGAGATGTCCCCAGGTAGGATCAGGGTCCCAGAAGCAAAAGTCAGAAGGGACCCAGCCCCTGCCTGGCAGAACTCGCAGTCTACTGGGGCGGGAGATTCGTAAACATACACGTGCTCCTCTCTGTGACGAGAAGGGACACAGGCAGCGCTGGGAAGGCAAACTAACCCCCATCAATGCAGGAGGGAACAGCTCCCTGCAGGAGGTGACATCGAGCTGGGGTGGACAGCAAAGGGTGGGAGGACAGGCTGTGTGTGGGGAGTGGCATTCGTAAAGGCACAGAGGTGTGAGCAATTTGGGGAAAAGCAAGTGAATTTGAGATGGGTCTGGCTAGGGGAAGGGGGAAATGGGGCCTTTGGCTGGCTGTCAGGGGCCTTGAATGCCAAACTAAGGCATGTGGACATTGTCCTGGGCTGGGAGTCACTGGAGTTTGTTGGAGGTGGTGAAACCAGCCAGGTAGGCTTGAAGGGTGGTGGTAAAAGAGGCTAGAAAACCATCAGCAAACTCGAGGGCCAGGTGGGTGTGTTTGCCCTGGGTGCAGCGGGAGAGAGGCCGCGTGGGGTGGGAGCCTTGGCTGGGCAAGCATCAAATTGCCTTTAGGAAGATCAGAAGATCCAGTTTCCTGGGGGTGGTTTGGAGGACAGTGTTCCTTGGGCACAAGAACCAGATTTTACTTTTTGCCTGTTTAGATTCCTGGAACACAGTAGGCATTCAAAAATGTGTGTTGAATGAATGACTAAATGAATGAATGAGATCTTTGCAGGGACTGAGGTTGGAGGGTGGCAACCCAGGACGTGGCTGAGCCTGGCCCAGGGTGGGAGAAGTGCAGTGGTCAGGGGGTCTCAGGCATCAGGCTCCACCTTGCCACCTCCTTGGGGTCCTTGGGGGTCCAGAGAGGCCGGGCACTGAGCCCCACGTTGGGTGGCTTTGCAGGTCACGGATGGATCTGCCCGGCTCACCCTCGCGCCAGGCCTGTTCCTCGCAGCCGGCCCAGATGCTGTCAGTGGACACAGGCCACGCCGACCGGCAGGCTAGCGGCCGCATGGACGTGTCAGCCTCCGTGGAACAGGAGGCCCTGAGCAATGCCTTCCGCTCGGTGCCACTGGCCGAGGAGGAGGACTTCGACAGCAAGGAGTGGGTCATCATTGACAAGGAGACAGAGCTGAAGGACTTCCCCCCGGGGGCTGAGCCTAGTACGTCGGGCACCACGGACGAGGAGCCCGAGGAGCTGCGGCCGCTGCCCGAGGAGGGCGAGGAGCGTCGGCGGCCAGGGCCGGAGCCCGCCGTCCGGCCCCGGGCACGCGGCATGCACACGCTGGCCGAGGAGGACCTGCGGCTCACGCCGGCTCAGCCCCTGCCACCCCAGCTGAACCAGGCCGATGGCCGGTCAGAGACATCACAGCCCCCCACGCCCGGCAGCCCTTCCCACTCGCCCCTGCACTCCGGACCCCGCCCTCGACGGAGAGAGTCGGATCCCACGGGCCCTCAGAGGCAGGTAAGGTTGGGCTTGCACCCCACTCCCCACCCCCGGCGCCCACAGTCCTGGCACGTAGCCAGGAGTGCTCCCGTTTGCTCCCTGGGGGCTGCCGACTAGCACCCAACTGTTGCAGCTCTGATGAAGGGAGACAGGCTTAAGGGTCTGAAACCAACCTTATGCGGGCAGCAAGACTTCCCAGAGGAAGTACCCTCCCACGTCTGAGGTGAGTCTTGCATTCTGGGTGGTGTCAGCCAGGTGACAAAGCAGGAGAAAGACCTCCCAGGCCAAGGGGACAGGGTGTGCAAAGGCCCAGAGGTGGCAATCAGAAAGCACTGCTCTGCTTGCACTTTGCAGCACATGAGGCTGCGAGGTGGGTCCTGGGGCCCTGTCTGGGAGGGCCTTGGGGTTGGGGCTGGATTCGGAAGGCTTGGTGAGCCACCGCAGGCTTTTAAACGGGGGTGCGACATGATGACATTGGTACTTTTGAAGGATCCCTCTGGCTGCTGTGTGGAAAATGGATTGAAGGGGCACAAAACTATCAGCAGGAAGGCCACATGGCAGGCGCCAGCAGGAGAGTGCCCTGGTGGCTTGGACCAGGGTGGGGACTTTGGATTCGGGGCAAGGTGGATGGAGCCGAGAGGTGTTGGCTGAGGACTGAGGGAGCTGTGACGGAGCAGAGGGGTTCTCCACTGATGCCGGTGTTCTGGGTGGGTGGCGGTGCCGTCACTGAGTGGTTTTAAAAGGAGTATCAACTCAGATTTGGATGCAATGACCTCGTGGTAACTGTGGGATGTCCACTGTGGAGGCATCAGTGCTCAGGAGAGAGATCTTGGCAGGAGATATGGATTTGGGGGTCTTGTAGTCCACAGGAGTGGATGATGTCACCCAAGAGGACACCCAAGAGGGTGGCGAGAGCCAAGTGTGAAGGCAGAGCTGGGAAACATTCACACCTGGGAGGGGAGGGGTGAAAGGAAAGGGAGCCCTTGAAAAAGAGTGAGATGAAGGGGTCAGAGCGTGGAACACCTGGGGAGAGGGCTCCTGGAAGTCAGCGAAGGAGCTGCTGAAAGGGGGTGAGGGCAGCAGGGGATGTCCTGTGGTCAGGGCAGGCTCCACGTGGGGGGTGAGCCCTGAGGACCAGGACACTCAGACAGTGATGGGGAGAAAAGGAGCCAGGGCAGCAGGGACCCTAAACTGGGCACAGGGGCGGGCATGTTGGGGGCCCTGGGTGGACCTGGTCAGGCTGCCATGGCACCTTCTTGTGTGGCAGGACTGGGGGACAAGGCAGGACGGGCAGGGAGGGGCCAGATGGTGGTTGCATCATAAATGCCAGGGTGAGGGTCCGCAGCATGTCTCATGGTATTTTGGTTATTTTCTTCTGGCAAACATGGGGTGTCAGAATAGGCAGAAGGCCACTGGCCTGGCCTGGCTTCTCTGTGTGGGGTAGAGGCTGACCTCTGATCCAGGAAGTGGCTCCAACACTCACCCTGGGTGCTGAATGGGGTCTGTGCTCCCTCAGAGGACTGGGGAGAGCCAAGGAGGTGATGCCAGAGGGCTCAGGGGCTGTGCCGCGTTCCACTGGACTGTCCCACGTCGGGGGCATGCACGCACAAGGCTCTGGGAGATGCCAGGTGCAGGGCCGGGGCCAGTTCCGCTGTGTGCTCAGAATCGGGAGGTCTGGCCGGGAGATCGCAGGTGCTCTGGAGAAGGCAGCTCCAAGCAGGGCTGTCTTTAGGCCCCATCCCTGTGTGTAGAAGAGACAACCTCTGACCCAAGATCCTGAGGAGTGTTCGTTCTGGCCTTGCCCTGGACACTGGAAAATTGGGGGCTCAAAAAGTGGGGACCATGAGCTTCCACCCAGAGAGGTCCTAGCCAGCCTGAGTTGGAGGCTCAGCTGGGGCAGGATGTGGGCAGCATGGCTGTGTTGCTGACCTGGACACTGTGCCCACCAGAACCAGCCCTGGGAAGCAGGAGAAGGAGCAAGATCTGTTTGGGCTCCCTTGCTCCTCTCTCATTCATTCACGCATTCATTCATCACCTAGTCATTCCCTACTTACCGCGCATCTACTCTGTGCCGGGGACCGGAGGCATCAGAGATCAGACACACAATCGGTCGTGCTCTTGGGAGGTGCAGAGTGGAGGAAAGGAGACAGGTGGTGGTGGTGTGGGGTGGAGAGAAAGCCCAGAATTAAAATCAGGAGGCCAAGTTCTGGACCTGGGCTCTTCCAGTCCCTTCCTGGTGACTGTAGGCCAAGTGGGTCTCAGAATCGGGGTGCTGAGCTATCTGGGAGGTTTTTCTCGCCTTCAGATGCAACCCCCCTTGTCCTAGGAGTCAGCCTCACACTGGGGAATTCCAGCCAAGGGGGTGAGGAGAGATTTGGGGGAGCAGGCTCAGGCCTGTCGTACAGTCAGTCTTGGGCTCAGGTCCTGCTCGTGACAAGGGCGGGCATTGCCTGTCTCAGTGAGCGGTGAGCTGATGAGTCGTGTGAGTCTGGAGGGGATGTTAGGTGTGTGCGGGCCTTGGTTTCCCCACACTGTACAGAGGGAGGTTGGTCAGCATTCCATGGCTGCGTGTGTGCCATAGACTGTCAGTGTCAGCTTACCCAAGAGTGTGCAGCGGTGTGTGGGCGTGTCCGTGTGTGTACTCACGCATGTGGGTGCACGTCGGAGTGTCTGTGTAGAGCGCGTAGTGGGTCTGCGAGTGTGTGGAGATCCATGGAAGCCTAGAACGTCACAGCTGGCAGGGTAATCATCACAGTACATGATAGTTCTAATGAGGATATAACAGCCGGCACTGCTCCCGAAATTCCATATTCTACACGTGTATTCCTCACAACAATACTGTGCAGAGGCCATCCCCATTTACAAGGTAAGGAAACTGAGGCTCAGAGTAGCTAAGTCTTTAGCCCAGGGTCACCAGCTGCTAAGTGGTAGAAGCAGGATTTGAATCCAGGCAGCTGGCTCCAGGGCTGTGCCCGGAGCCACACAGTCTGAGGCCTGTGTGTTTAAGAGAGGAGCAAACACAGGCCAGAGAGAGCAGATGACTTGTGCGGGATCAGAAAGAGCCTTTGTGGGGGGGGTGTGTGTGTGTTGCATGCACACATGTGTGTGCACCTGCTGGCTGGACTGTGGCAGCAGGTGTGCCTGTGGGCGTGTCATTGTGTGTGGTGCAGTCTCTGTGTGTGTCTGGGTGTGAGCACATGGGGCAGGACATGTCTTGGAGTATTTCAGTACAGCAGGGTGAAGCTGACTCCTTCCTTCGCCAAGGGCAGGGGAAGAGGGAGGAATGGACTGGCACATGTTCTCCTTCTTTTGGTCTGGAAAGAGTCCTGAGCCCAGCCTGGGTGGGGGATCCAAAGCTGGCTGCACACTGGAATCACAGTTTGTGGAACTCCCCCCATCCTGTAATGTAACTAGATTAAGCGGCTCAGGGCAGGCAGGAAGTCTCTATAGGGACCCCACCCTGCCGCCTTTCTGCAAGGAAGCCCCTCCTAGTCCCAGCTCTGTCTGCTTGGTGTCTGATGTGTGAACTTCCTCCTAACAGCTCCTAAGATAGGAGCACCTGCAACTCTGTCACCTACCCCCGTGGGGAGCCGGGACGAGGATAATGTGGAAGCAGGCAGTTTTAGAGCATCTATTGTTCTTTGGTGTGCAGAGCATGATACTTCAATTTTTTTCTTACACACACCTTGTTTTCTTCTCTCCGGAATTTACGGTGCAAATTAGAAGTGACCGGGAAAGCCAGGGCAGAGGAGAGAGCAGCGGACAGAGTGTGTGATTTGGGGGAGGGATGTTTACCCTCCTTCCAGGTTGTCTCTGGCTGATAACCCAGCGGGTCAACATTCCCTGAGTACATGGACATTTGTTTGGCAGCCCCTAGAGCATTTCCCTGCCACGTGTGCGAGGGGCTGGGGGACAAAGATGAATCGGAGCTTACAGTCAAGGGGGTGGGGTGGGGATGCAAACGTGGAGACACGGTGTTTACAGTCAAGGGACATAGGGAGATAACAGAGAACTTTCTTCTGCTAGGAACAGGGAGCCAGCCTGCCTGGGAAGCTGGGGTGGCCTCAGAGACATGACACTTCAGTGGGGCACTGAGGACAGGGAGGTGGCCACAGGAAGTACCTGGCCTGAAAGGGCAGGAGCACGCTGGGATTAAATCCCTATGGCAGCTGACCAAACTCTGGCTGAGATGCTGAACTTGAGCCACCCGCATGTGCTGTGAGAGGGGCTGTGGGCAACTGTGGGTACCTTTGTCCCTCAGTATACCCAGGTGGGCCTGGGACCCCTAACCCTCAGTGCAGACAGGACTGGTTCAGAAGGATCCTAGACTTGGCCACAAAGAAGCTGGAAGGGAAAGCAGAGTGAGGGCAACGACGATCCTACAGAATATTCTGTCTCCTCGCCTTTCTGCTGGAGGTTCCATGCTGGGTCCCTGGACCCCCATTCAATGGCCTCAGGGGCCCCCTCCTCCTCAGCCCTCTAGCAGCTGGCCCAGCCAGTCCTCACTGGCCCCGCCTAAAGCTATGTAAACTGGCCTCAGTCCCAGGAAGAGCTAGGGGTCAGGATGGGAAACATCTGATGACAGCCAAGTCACCATTTCCATCCCCATAAGCCTGGGACACTGAGCCCCACTTTCCCTTTTCCCTTTGAGGGCACGAGGGCAGCAGGGCACAGGCGGGATTCTTCCCAACGGTGGCCAAGTGAGGCGGCCACACCCTGCCATGCCGCTTGACCTTGCAGTGGACAGGGAAAAAGCCACCTTGGAGAAATGATTTCGATCGACTCCTCCACCCCCCCAGTCCTCTATCTCTTTCTTCATTCTCAAGAGTGATTTAAAGGGTAATAAAACAGTTCACATGACACAGCATTTACACCATGGCCAGCACTGTTCTAAGGGCTTTGCATATTATAACATCTGATCCTTACAAAGGTCCTATGATGTGGGAACCATAGTTACCCCCATTTTACAGATGAGGAAGCTGAGGCATGAAGAAGTAAAGTAACTTGTTTGAGGTCACCCAGGTAGTAAGTGGTGGAGTTGGGATTCAAACATAAGTAGTCGGACCTCAGAGTCCTACCCTCTGCTATATTGCCACTGAGACCCTGATTGCCCCTGTCATGGGGGCAGGAGTGCCACCCCAGAGGGCTTGTAGCTGGTGTTCTCTAGATGTCATGAAGGGCATGGAGTCCAGCCGGGAAGACAGATGGTGCACAGATGCTAATACATTTTAGAGCGGCCTTCCTGGGGGGCAGGATTTCCCCAGCCCAGAGGGAACCCCGAGCTATGTAGAGCTAAGCCAGGAAAGCATCCCGGAGAAAGTGAGTGACCAAGGTCTCTGCAAGGAGACCATGGTGTGAGGAGGAGGCCGGGAAAGGGCATTGGAGGCTGGAGCCTAGATTGTGAGGCAGGAAAGTACTACAGTCTGCACCCCTCTGCACCCTGCTGGACCCTGCCGACCTGCCCGGGACGCCGGTGCCGCAGGGGCTGTCAGCGGTGGGGTGGCCCCCCGAGACGGAGCTGTCGAGTCTGTGCCTGACGCCTCTTTTCCCTCCACTCTCTTGGTCTCTTTCAGTTGGAGGAGGACAGACTCTCGGGGCACTCCCTCCCGCGGTACAGCCCCCTGCGACGACTGGCGTCCTCCGTTTTCTCCTCCTCCACGCTGGAGACCGAGCATTACCCTCACCCTGGCGGCGGCGGCTCCTCCGGTTCCCTCATTCAGCGCAGCCGCTCGGCGGAGAGCAGCCCCGTGCGGGCGCCCCACCGGCGCCACGCGCCCCTGGCCGCCGGCAACCACAGACTCGTGCCCTCGGTGCTCCGCATCTCGCGGTCACAGCTGCAGCAGGTGTGGGCCCGCTTCACGCACAAGACCTAGGCTGGGCCCCCCCCCTCCTGGAGGGGGCAGGTGGGGGGGGTGGGGAGCAGGCAGAGACCGTGGTTCCTTCCCAGGACGCAATAATCACACACTCATACACCCTGTCCCTCCCCATCATGCAATACAGCCCCCTATAACGTTGGCCCAACGTACTGTAACGCCCCGCCCCTCACCCCCCATCATCTCCCTTTGCTTGGTGCCAGCCAAATGGTGCAGGGAGGGATGGGGCTGTTGGTGCAGTTTCTGGGACAGGACAGGGGCCCTGGGCTGGAGCCACCAGTGAGTCCAGAGTCCAGTGGAAACCAAGGTGTCAGGGAGAGGCATGCTGGGTCAGAGTCAGTCTGGAATGGGGCTTATTCTTTTTAATCTGTGATCTCTTGGCATAGTTGGGCCTGGTCCACCCATGAGGGGAGTGCCAGGAGACTGGGTCCCTCTTGGTGTGCTGTGTGTCTGTCTATCCACGTGGGGCAAGGCGTGTGGCCCTGTGTGTGAGACGGGGACCTGGCCAGCCAGATTTGGGGCTTGGTGGGAAAGTGCCTCTACACTCAGTGGTACGGGAGGAAGCAGCCCTGTGACCCAGTGAGCGCTTCCCATGCCATTGTCACAGAGGACAGAGTCCTTGCCCTCCCACATCTCAACCCAGGAGGCCTGGAGCTCAATCCACTGTAGGCTGCCCCTCCCCCAAGGCATATGTGCCATCATCCACTGGTGGGATTGGTTGCCTGGCTCAGCTTCTTAGGAGCTGAGCAAGTATGAACAGGGGCCTGGGGTCTGCCTCTCAAGGTGAGCTGGAGCCTCGGGGTGAAAGGACCCCGTCTAGTAGCAGTGGCAGAGAGGGTGGCTGGTGGACCAGCCAGTAAAGGATGAGGTAGGACCTGTGAGCTCAGGACGAATTCCAGACACAGCAATCCCACCACTGCCCCTCTCAGAGGGTGACTCCTTCCTGTGGGTGCTCAGCCAATCTTTTTGCCCCCCAGGGGCGGTGGTGAAGACAGAGCAACAGAGCACCTGGTAGGCTGATCAGATGGGGATCTGGAGATGGGTGGGGGATCAGGATGCCAGATTGCTTATGCTCTTTCTGCCTGTTTCTCAGCACCCAACCTGTCACTGCAGGGACCCCCAAGGTTCTCTTTCTTCGTTCCTGCCCATGTCAGCCAGCACCTCTGTTCCCCTGGGGAATGCGGCAGTGGTGAAGATGGCTCCAAGAAGGGCAGTACCTGTATAGGGAGGAAAGGAGGGGAGGAGGCCTGAAGGTTTGCAAAATGTTTATTGCAGTAAGGTTGCGTCTGTGTGTGTGCTTGTGTGCATGCAGGTACACTTATGAGTATGAGTGTGCTTATGTATGAGCATTTGTGCATGTGGCAGGGTTGCCACGGATAGATGCTCAGGCTTTGCGCTGCCATTTACATAGACCCTAATGTGAATGGCATCCACTGAAGTTGCACAGTGCTGCAGTCCTGTGTGTGTGGGTGTGTATGAGTGTCCATGTGTGTGTGTGTTAGGGAGTCAGAAAGATGTTTGGGCAGTCCTTGGTAGTTTCCTATGTACCTACTATCATCCTGGCTCCTCTTTCTCCCTCCTTCCTCTCTTGATGTCTGCTTCACTCCCAACTCATCTCCCTTCAACTCCTGTCTCTGGTTGCGGTAGAGGCCTCAGGGCCCCTGCCCCAGCCTAGGGATGCCGTAGTGGGTGGGCAGTATCCTGAGCCAAACTGTTCTCATAGATGGCTCATCCATGTGAGATAAGCCTGCACCCACCACTCTCCTTTCTCCAAAATCTGTTTCTTTTTGAGGATATCTGGGCCAAGAGCACCCTCTCCATCGAGGAATGAAAGCCAGACTCGGGCCCACCCCCATCCTGACTGCTCATTTTTGAACCTCCTCAAGTCCAAGCCTCTGTTGCCCTCCGGGATGTTCTGTGTGGCTCTGCATCCTGCGGTGGCAGAAGGTAGAGGAGGGTCAGGGTAGACCCTCAAGAAAAGAGGGAAAACGCAAAGCACAAAGGTGAGGGGGTGGGATGGACAGTAGCCGTACTCCCCGCCTTCTGGCACTGCCCCCCTCTCTCCCTGCTACCCTCTGGCCCTCTTTCCGTCCTCTCCAGCTAGTGGCAGGGGCTGAAATGAATGGGAGTCTGTCCACCAGCCACTCTAAAAGTCAGCAGCAGTGGGGGAAGGGCCCCTGTTATCTGGGATTAGATGAAACCAAGCACTCTGTTATCCGGCATTTCCTTCCAGAGGGTTCCACTACCCGACCCTGAGCACAGCTCCCACTCAGTGACCAGCACCGTGAGGTACTCTAAGATCCCAAAGTGCCTTGTGACATATCAAAGATGATGGCACTAGCTTCAGCCTCGTTTTAGCATTAAACACATATTACTGTTTCCAAAGCTTTTGGAGGTGGGGAATCCTGTTTAGCAACCCCAAAGTGGCTGAATTTTCAAACACACACACACACACACACACACACACACACACACACACACACACACCAGAACTGATAACTGTGGGAGAGGGTGTGTCCTTCAAAGTAAGATCATGATTCAAAACATTTTGTCCTTTGGGGGACATCCTTTTACGTGTCCTCTGTAGTGGAGGACATACTGTCTTATAAGCCATAAAGCTCTGAACTAACAGGAAGTGATAATATTAAGATTATCTCAGGGCCCCTGCCCCAGCCTAGGGATGCCATAGTGGGTGGGCAGTGCCCTGAGCCAAACTGTTCTCATGGATGTCTCATCCATGTGAGCTAAGCCTGCACCCACCACTCTCCTTTCTCCAAAATCTGTTTCTTTTTGAGGATATCTGGGCCAAGAGCACCCTCTCCATCTAGGAATGACCTCTTGAGGGTAGTTTTGACTTTTGGAACATCTAAGGCCATTTGAAGCCACGTGTGTTGGAGCAAGTTCATGTGAAGCTCAGCAGAGCCCTGCATGGTTTGGAGTTGGGGTGCCTGTCTCTAGGTCCCAGGCTGGGTAGGGACCTGGAGTGTTGTCAGGCTCCTTTGGGTTTCCCAAAGAAGAGGTCAGAGTGTTTCAAGAAATGATACCCTGCTTGGGGAAAGCACATAGCCTACCCAAGGTCGTCTTTGAAAAGAAGCAGCACTCTTTGTTGTATTGGAAAATGATATTTTCATACTTTAAAGTCACACCCTGCATGTAGTGGTGGCTTCCAATTATTAATTAATTTATTTTATTTAACAGTCACTGGCACACAGAGCTTATTATGTGCCAGGCAGTGATCTAAGCACTTTACAAAAATAACTTGTTTAATCCTCATAATA
Source organism: Balaenoptera borealis (assembly GCF_965194805.1). Classification (NCBI taxonomy): domain Eukaryota; kingdom Metazoa; phylum Chordata; class Mammalia; order Artiodactyla; family Balaenopteridae; genus Balaenoptera; species Balaenoptera borealis. Next base: position 77,191,677 of record NC_138869.1, read on the forward strand.
GCCTAGGAAGTAGATCCCAGTATTATCTGCATTAAATGGATTAATCAGAATATCTAATTTACAAAAGCATATTAAAAACCCCACCAATGCCGAATAACTGAGGTCTTGTTTGATGGGAGTTTTAAAGCGTTTTAGTCTGTGTATTGGTCTATTTATTATTTACTGTCCTTTCCGGTTTGCCCCTCCTCGCTCTCTCTAGGAAGAAGGAAGTTGTCTATGAGTCAGACTCTCCTTCCTTCTCCATCCCAGAGTCCAGGTGGGGGTCACTCCAGAGTACTGGGGTTGGTTGAAATGGCTGGACCCTGTCTCTCCAGAGACCCCAACCTCTCAATCCCACATGGCCCCAAGCATCCCATAGCAGCTCTGGGGATTAGATGGGCGGAGTAAGAGTTCCGGTGAGAAAGCAGGTGCTCAAAACCCTGTCCTCAGTGGTATTGGTGGAATCCTTGGGGTCAGGCTCACAGGCAGGGCAGGTACTGGCATTGGTGACCACTGACCATGGAAATGTGATATGTCACCAACTCACATGTCAACAGGAGCCAAGCAGTGTCAGGGAGAGGGCACTTGTGGGGATTGTGGTAAACAGAGGGACCACCACCATCCTCAGCTCAGCCAATTGTTGCCAGTATCTTCCAATTTTTAAGTGAAATCTCACAATTTTTAATTAGTGGCCTCTAATTTTTTAAAAGCAACAACTTTTTAAAGAAAAATCACTGTGTGAGCTAAACAAAACCGGTTTACAGGCAGAGACCCTGAACTCAGTTTGAACCTCTCTGAGCCTGAGGACTCCCCCACTCCCCCAAATCTATCCAAGGCTGTAGCACTCAAATGGGGGCAGTGTTCTGCCCCAGGAACTCAAACTGGGTGGGCTTCTTAAGAGAAGGCAGTTCGTGGCCAGTGGGGCTGTGTGCTGTGTGTACATGTCAGTGAGCTCATGGTGTGTGTGCCTGAGTGTGTGTGTGGGCCGGTGGATTTGTTCATGGCAAGTGGGGTCCTCCTCAGAGGACCAGTATTTTCTCTGTGGGACAGGAACCTGAGTCAGTGAAAAATGCTCTAGTAAATTCTCAGTAATGAATAGACCCCCCCCCCACCCACTTAAGGCAGCTTGGGTCACAGCAATAACCATTCAACACTCACCCCCGCCGCTAGCATCCCGAACCCAGCAATCTCCTTTGCGTTTCCAGTTGTGGGGAAAAGGGGAATAGCCCTGCCCAGCACATGGGGGAACAGTGGAAACTCTGAGCCATGCTGGTACCTTAACCCTTGCTCCCCCAGCCAAGAGGGGTAGGCCCCTCCAATCCCAGGAAAAGCCAGGGTTCCTCTCTGTGGAGGGGCCCAGGACCCTCCTTTGCTATTTCTCTCCTCTGCCCTGCTTAGATCTCCTTTTCTGGGGAGGGGTGGTGCTGTCTGCCCAGGCAGTGGTTGGGGGGGTCTGGGCTACTGGGGTGGGCAGAAAGAGCTGTGGCAATGTGTCTATATTGGGTGGCCAGGGGAGGGGACCATGCTTAGGGAGGATATGGGGGCCCCTGGCTGTGGGAGCATAATGCTGTATCCCCTGCTGTCCTTGGGTTGATTTGGTACCTGAGGATGGAAGCATAGACCTCTAAGGAGGGCCCGAACACCACCCCACCCCACCCCAAACTCCACTGAGATTCCAACCCATAGGGCAGGAATCAGCCCACCCCCATGGGCAGTCCTTGGTAACAAGGAGTGTGGCAAATCACTCTTCTTAAGTTGGGGGGCACGTCCCCAAAGTTTGCATTATTCCCATTAGGGACAGAGGTGCCCCCTGGGACTGGTGGGGTCAGCCTCTGAAAATTTTAAAGCATCCTTCTCCCTAAGGGAGAGGCTCCCAGCCTGAGGACCACATCCCTCAAATATCCCAAATGGTTTCTCACACCACCCAGTGGGCTTCCCAGCTTAGGGAGCCCCTGGGCTTGAATGGCCCCAGCCCCCCAAGTGAATAGTTAAGAAGCAGTGGGGGAAGAGGGGCAATGAAGCCCAAAGGACTATGGGAACCTTCCTAGACCTCCGCTTCCACTTGGTTCCGCCGTGCATCCCACCTCGTACCCTCCCTTCTACCTGCACAGGCTCTGAGGGTGGGGGGGGCTGGGGTTCACCTTGCCACGACTAACAGGCTCCCCCCTCTCTCTCTCTCTCTCTCTCTCTCTCACACACACACACACACCCATAGCTGCACGCACGCTTCATGCACTCTCCGGACAGCAAACTAGCGGCCCCCCGCCCAGGAGAGCACGAGGATCGTGTTTCCGGGCCCCTCTCGCAGGTTTATCACTGTATCGGGACCCCATCTACCACATTCCCCTTTGTCCCCGACCCCTGGACCCGCCCCCGCGGCCGTCGCACCACGAATGTATGTTAAGTCTTTTTAACTAGCTGCTAAGCGACGTGATCAGGGTACCGCCAGGCCTCTGAGCCCCCGGCTCAAGACCCGCCCCTCACGTCGCCAGAGCTGCCCTCCCGGGCGCCCCGATGTGTGCGACCCGAGGTGGTGTCAGCTTCTGCGCCCCGCCCCCGCCGAGCTGCCTGTTGCTAAAGTCCTCCCCCGGGTTATCGCCCACAGCCGCCCGCCGCCCCCGCCCCGCGCTGTGATTGTGTTAGCTTTCCCTCCGCAGGCTCTCGGTCGCAGGGTCCCTGGCCCGGGGCGGGGCGGGGCTGGAGTGGTGGCTCGCCCCTCAGGGCTTCAGGGCAGGATGCTGACGAGGGCTGGGAGGGCAAGCTGGCCAATTCTCCGGGCTCGAAGAGCCCCTGTCGCCCACCCCTGATTCCAGTTACCTCACCACCTACAGAGCTGCCCCCCTCCCCGCCCCAAATAACTGGCCTTGCAATTGGATGCCAAAGAGCCCAGAGTTGAGGGGGACCCAAGCTTTGAGCCTAGGTCTCTCAGAGCCACCCAACACCCCCTTTTGGCCCAAGCCCCTGCGTCCGTGTCTCCTGCCCCACCCCACTTACACCGAGGGCCCTGGGGGTCCCCAAACATGCCCCCACTTCCAGCTCTTCTCTCTTCCCACCCCCAAAAATAAAACTCAGGGACCAACATCTGCTTCCTTTGCACTTGCTCCGTCGACCCCTGCCCCCCCACTTGGAGGGGCTTCCGAGGGTGAGGAGGCGGGGTTCGGGGCCCTTGTGGCTGACAGTATTGAGCGAGGAGAGGGCTGGCCCCTGCCCCCTAAGAAGTGAGACTGGTGGGATGGGGGAAGCTCAGCCCTGGGGCCCACCTGAGCCCTTTCCCTCCAGGGACCCGAGGAGGCCCCTCCCATTGTTGGGAGACTTCCTGATCGAGGTGGGGAGGGGAGCGAGGGATAGGAAGGGGGTTGGCGAGAGGACCTCCCTCCCGGAGGTCCCGAATCCCAGCCTGTTTATTCCTGGGCTTCCCCATCCCATCATAACCCCCCCCCCCATTTTGTACTGCAATAATACTGTATTATAAGCTTGCACTATTTCCCAACCCCGGCCAGCATAAGCATGCACGAAAAACTCGAAACCACACACACACACAGGAAGATGGGACGCTTTTTTTTTTCTTTCTCTCTCTCTCCGGGGTGCGTCCTCAGTGTACAGAGCGGCGTCGGGGGGCCCCGGGCCAGGGTAGAAGAGCATGCACTGAGACCCCGCCCCTAGACTGCGAGTACTGTACAAATCCAACACTTGAAACTGACACGCACACGCGCGGCGCCGCCGGGGAGGGGGGTGGGACACGGACACGCACCCCCGCGCACACGGCCACGCACAGGCGGGGGTGGGGGGCGCCCCGCCGTCACGCGTCGCTGTGCGAGGGATCTTGTGCCTTTTAAAGTCCCTGTATGTTAATGCAGACAATCCGGCGAGCTTGTGTACTACCGATTCCTGATTAAAGACGCCTTCCAGGAACCTGCACTTCGCCTGCTTTCTTTCACCCTCCTCCTTCCTAACCCACCATTCGATGCAGAACCAATTCTGGGGTCGCCAGGCTAGGCAGAGGGCAGGGTCTAGTCTTTTGCTGACTCAGAGATAGGGTGGGGGGCAAACTCCAGATCAGTGGATCCAGCCCCACTCCTACCTCCGCTAAGACGGGCTAGATCGGGAGGGGACCGGAGGTTTCAGCCTAGTTGGACTTGAGCAACCCTCACGAGGCGGCTGGCTGTCTCCTTTCATCCGCGGGAGGGCTTTGGGGGTGGACTCTGGTCTTTGGGGCCGACTCCAAATCGCCAACTTGCTGGAGGGGGGATGCGGAGTAGGAAGGTGGGCGCACTAATCAGTTTCCTATGGATCAGACAATTGAGGCCAAGTGTGTGCTGGGGGTGGGAAGCCAGAATGCCAGAGAGCCCTGTGGGAGGGAAGGGCGCTGGAGCCTCCCCCCGCCCCCTGCTTTAATGGGGGGTCTGAAGTAGCCCTGGCTTGGGGGAGAATGGTCTGTTGAGGGGGATCAGTGAGAGAGTGGATTGTGCAGAGCCAAGGGAATGCAGGGATAGAATGTGGGTTGAGGGAGAACTAGGACAAGGAGAGGGGTGGGACACAAAGAAGGAGAGGCTCGCAGAGACTTTGGAGACTGCAGAGAGAGAGGGTGAAAGTGGAGGGGGGCTCACCCTCTCTCTGTCCCCCACCCCACCCCTGCAAGCCTGCAGCCACAGCACCAAAAGAGGAAGATACTTTTCTTGGGGCCTAAAGCAAGTGTGCGGGTAGAAGAAGGGCAAGCTACAGCTGCATTTCTTGACCCGCAGAGCACTTAGAATGTCCCCATGCTGTCAGATCCTTGCCCTGGGGCAGCCAGGGAGGGGTTGGGGATACTGAGATCTGGGGGTCAAGTATGTGAGGATCTGTAGAGACCTAGGGTAGGCAGCTGCCTTCCCAGGTCATCTTACCCCTTCCACCCAGATGACTGCCACAGGCCAGTGTGCCCGGGGTGGGTGGCACCCCTGGGTGTGGGGTGGAGGAGCAGAGGGAGGGCTCTTGGCTTGGCAGATGTGGTTCAAGAATAGAGACCCGGACAGACAGATGAAGAATCTGGGAAAGGCAGAGGTCGGCAGAGGAAGCTACCCTGTTGACTTCTCATCTCCAATTTTCAGTCTGGGAAATTATGGCAATTGTGGGGGGAGGGTCCCCTGGGGAGGAGGGGAGATGGGAGGTATGCGCTGGGCAGCTGCTGAGGGAGGAGATGGGGCACTGCTGTGAGAGGCACAAAGCCCTCCCCGCCCTGCAGTGAGGGAGGGGCGGGGTGTCAGAGTTCACACTCCTCTTGTCCGTCGGCAGCCCCCCCTTCTTTGACCTTGGGACTGTGGGCTGATGTGCAGTGCACAATGTCTGGGACTGGCTAGGGTCCAGGCAAGAGTTGCTCAATGCACGCTGTGTGGGGATGGGGGTATGTGGAGTAACCTGTCTCCAGCATCAGTAGCAGAGAAGTCAAGGCTGAGGAGAGCCCAGTTTTGTTGGTGGCAGGGGCAGTTGGGAGTCTGGTCTGTCTACCTCTGTTCACTTTTCCGGCTGACTGGAGTAAACACGGGCTTGGGCTGAGTTCTGAAGCTGGTGAGGCCACATGCTGCTGCTCTGGGCTCAGCGGAGGCAGGGGGAGGGCTGAGGCTTTCATTCTCTCTGTCTCAGCTCCAAAGGCCTGCCTCTCCTCCTCCCACACTATTCACCCTCACCACATCTGCCTTTGGCCTTTGGTTCACCAGGGAGCTTTGAAACAGATTTCTGGGCCTCATCTCTGACCTACAGAATCTAGGGAGTAGGACTCAGGGCTCTGTTTTTTTTAAAAAGCACCCCCAAGTAACGTTGTGCCAAGCATGCTGGAGTACCACAATAAGCAGACTGGAATCATAAAGGGCCACTGCCCTGGGAAGGGAGCAGGAAGGTGTGAGCTTCCCCAGAACCCAACTTCCGCTTGGTGACACCCAGCACTGTTTCCTCCCTCTGAGATAGACTGGGAGAGTGTCACTGCTGTCCCCCTCCCATGGTGTCCTCAGGTCTATAGGGCCAAGCACACAGAGGCTATCCAGTGACCGTTGGCTGATTGAATGAGCACAGGATCACATGGGCGAATGGATGAATACTCATTGGGCACAGGCATCCAGGAGAGGCCAGAAAGGGTGTGGGAGGACTTCCCGCTCTCTGAGGAGGGAGGAACTTGAGCCCAGCCCTGGCCCTCCCCAACATGGAGCCAGATGGGGAGGGGCTTTGAAATAGAAAACCCAGCATGCCCAGGCCAGGGTGGGCTTGGCAGTGATGCTTAGGGCAAACCTGTCCCTACTCTGAGGTTCACAGCTCTGCTAAAGGGCAGAGGGTCCTGAGTTTCTCCACGTGGGAGGATGGGAGGCCAGTGAGGCAGTGGAAAGAATTCTGAGTTCTGGGCTACCCTGGGTGGTGTGCTTTGTGACTTGGGCATGTTGATGCTTCTCTCCAGGCCTCAGTTTCCCAGTCTGATATTATCAGTGATGCCTGATTTCCAGTTCTCATCCCTCATCCCTCCCATGTAATGGAAGGGGAGGGCTTTGAGATGAAAGGAGAGAGGGTTCCAGCTATGATCATCTAATGTGGGCACTGTGAGCAGAGGATCCATCCTATGGATGGGGCTTTTCCTGAGAGATCCAAGAACTGGCCAGATGGCAGGGGAAAAGGTGGTTCTAACAGGGATGCCCAAAGTGTCAGAGATGGGACAGGGAAAATAGGCAGAGGTTTTGCTGAGAAAGAATGGCTTGGTGGGGTTAAAGGATATCCCTGCTGGGTAGGATGTACCTAGTGCTGGGTGGGTGAGTTCTGAGCCAGACAGGATAAAAACATAATCAGAACACACCCCAGAGTGTGCTGGGGTCCTATCCGGTGTCTGATGCTATTTTGTCTGGCATCACTCCTCCCCACTCCATCAAGGCCTCACTGATGGTCTGATTGTGAGGAAGATTATGGCAGTTAAGGAAGGGAGAAGTCACAGCCTTGAGCAAATCTTGGCCTTGGGGATTCCTTCCCCTCCACCAGCCTTTGGGCTGACTGCACAGAGACCTCAGCTGGGAGAGCCCCTTCTTTCCCCACCCCCCGCCCCCCGCCCACAGGTGTGGCATCCAGGAGTTTCTGGGGTTGAGGAAGGGGATCAATGATCTTCAAACCAGAGTGAGCAGGGTGGGGAGGGAGCTAACATTTATCAATCAACTGCTATAAGCCAGACTCATTGCTAACATGACCTCATTTATGGTCACAGCCTTTGTGGAGAATGCATTATCCCCATTTAATTTCCTAATCTAAAGATTTCACACTCCATGAAAACAAGGACCAGATCTGTCTTGCTGATCCACAAATTCACAGCCTCTAACACAGCGGCCAAGACGATAGACATTCAAGGACTTCTTGAATGAATGAATGAATGAATGAATGAAAAACCCTTAAGAGGCTCAGTGTTTATCAAGAAAGAGAGCCATGTAAACACGTGCTTGTGAAATAGAGGATGGGAGGTTCTGTAATGGAAGGATGTGTGAAAACAAGTAGAGTGATGAAGTCTGCTTGGTGGGGGGACAAGAAGCTTTTGGGGAAATGAGCTGTTTTAGCTGGGTCCTGGAGGAAGAACAGGAATTTGTCATGTCAATAGAGAGAGTGAGAGGAACCCTTGGGCAAAGGAAACTGCCTAGGGAAAGACCCAGAAGTGTGAGATGCATGAGGCATTTAGAGAACTGCTGGAACATAAGTGGGGGACCAGAGGGTGCTGCTCAAAGTGAGGTTAGAGCACAAGGTAGGAGTCAGATCACGGGGTGGGGTGGGGACAAGGTGGGGGGTGGGGATGCTCATGTGCCAAGCCAAAGATTGAAACTGTCTCCTGAGGACTGTGGGACCCACCACAGGTTTCTATAGGTTTGAATCTGTCTCCTGAGGACTGTGGGACCCACCATAGGTTTCTGCAGGTTTGAAGCAGAGACAAATGGGATCAGATTCAAGTTTCAGGAAGATCACTTGGGCAGCTGTAGGAAGAACGGATGGGCAATGCAGAATGGAAAAAACAGGTTGATGGCTGGGGAACCACCAGGCAGGACAGGGCTGTGCCCATGGGCATAGGGCAGCAGACACAGATGTTCAAGAGGAATGGCTGGCAGGACTCCCTGAGAGTCTGGATGCCACCTGAAGGTGTTGGAGCCCCTCCAGGGCTTCTGGTCTGCATGGGCTGTGTTTAGGAAAACAGAGGCCCTGTGTGTTCAAAAGGCTAACAAAGTGCTGGATACCATCAGTACCATCCCACCAGGAACAAAGCCATGTCAGCCCTAATGGGGCCTGGCGCATTGTGGGTGCCTGGGGATGTGTGTGATTGACAAGGGCGGAGCTAGAGAAGACACAGCAGCTGAGGTCCTGGTAAGATGGTCAGGCCTTTTGAGTCTGGAAGGAAGGGGGCTAAGGGGAGATGTGGCAAGAATGTAGAAAACCAAGGACATGCCATCACATTGCCAAGAACTCTGCACAAAGCTTCAAAGGGTAAAACTTAAATCAAGTGAAAAGAAACTGCCTTTCATAGGCTGGCTGTGAGTTTTTGGAGGAAGTGTGGATTCAAAACGTACCTATAGAGGACTGGAAAATTCCTGGCTGACAGACAGGTGGGAAGGGGGCTGGAGCTCCAGGGGCCCAGCCTGCACTTCAAGGGGTGGAGGACGGCCTGCACTTTGCCCTTGTCTGACAGGTTCTGGTGGCCCTGGTGGCCAGCTCCCTGGCTACAGAGGAACTGTGCCCTGTGAGGAAGCAGTGAGGGCTGACCCAGACACTTGCTGCCTCTCTCTGGACCTGGTTTCCTACATGGTGGCTATGATGGCTTGCAGTTGTCATTTTCTTCTGTTGATTGAACTAGAGTTGCCTCTGGGTTTCAGGATAGACATAGGATACAGAAGAGTGGGGGTAAAGGAGAGACTGGTAGACAGAAAAGCCACCAGGATCAAGGCCTGGGACCTCAGGGGACCTGGAGCATGAACACAGTTATTCATCAGAGATTTACTGAGCACTTCCTAGGTGCCAGGGACCATTCTAAGCCCTGGGGACAGAGCAATGAGCAAAACAGCCCCAGCATGTGCTCTAGCGGAACTCACACTCTCATGGGCCTCCTAGCCTGGGAGTGCAGTCAGTCCTTCTCCGGCCCAGGATGGGGGAGTGACCTCAGTGGGTCCCTGTGTGTGCCCCTTGCAGGTATTCTCCGTGGCGCCCCCGTTTGAGGTGAATGGTCTCCCACGAGCCGTGCCCCTGAGCCTGCCCTACCAGGACTACAAGAAGGATCTCTCCGATTACCGCGAACGGGCTCGGCTGCTCAACAGGGCCCGGAGGGTGGACTTCTCGTACATGCTACTTGCCACCCCGCAGGTCCCGCTGGCTCCTGTTCAGCCTCAAACGAATGGGAAGGAGGAAGAGGAGGAGGAGGAGGAGGAAGAGGAGGAGGAGGAGGAGGAAGAAGAAGAGGAAGAAGAAGAGGAGGAGGAGGAGGAAGAGGAGGAAGAAGAGGAGGAAGAAGAGGAGGAGGAGGCAGTGGCCCTGGGGGAGGTGCTGGGGCCACACAGTGGCTCCAGCAGTGAGGGCAGCGAGAGGAGCACGGACCGGAGCCAGGAGGGCGCCCCGTCCACGCTGCTGGCCGATGATCAGAAAGAGTCCAGGGGCCGAGCCTCCATGGCTGACGGGGACCTGGAGCCTGAGGAGGGCTCCAAAACGCTGGTGCTCGTCTCCCCTGGCGACATGAAGAAGTCGCCTGTCACTGCCGACCTGGCCCCCGACCCTGACCTGGGCACTCTGGCTGCCCTCACTCCTCAGCACGAACGGCCCCAGCCCACTGGCAGCCAGCTGGACGTGTCTGAGCCAGGCACCCTATCCTCCGTCCTCAAGTCTGAGCCCAAGCCCCCTGGGACCGGGACAGGGCTGGGGGCTGGGGCAGTGACCATAGGGGCAGGGGGAGTGGCAGTCACCTCCTCGCCCTTCACCAAAGTCGAGAGGACCTTTGTGCACATTGCAGAGAAAACCCACCTCAATGTCATGTCTTCCGGTGGACAAGCCTCCCGGTCTGAGGAGCTCAGCGCTGGGGGAGAGCTGGGCCTGGAGGTGCCCTCTGATGGAAGGGCTGAGGAGGAGGGGGCCTCCGTGTACCTGGAGAACGGCATTGCCATATCAGGGCTGGTGAGCTGTGTCCTGTCCGCCCCCCCCGGGAGCAGCCCCTTGGAGGTGACCACAGACTCACTGCCCAATGGCCCAGCCCCTGCCGATGGGCCAGCCCCGGCGTCCCTGCTGGAGCCAGGTCCCGAGAAACTGGCCACCATCTCCCCCAGTCGCCATGCCATGCCAGGCCCTCGCCCCAGGAGCCGAATCCCTGTCCTGCTGTCTGAGGAGGACACAGGCTCGGAGCCCTCAGGCTCACTGTCGGCCAAAGAGCGGTGGAGCAAGAGGGCCCGACCACAGCAGGACCTGGCGCGGCTGGTGATGGAGAAGAGGCAGGGCCGCCTGCTGTTGCGCCTGGCCTCTGGGGCCTCATCCTCTTCCAGTGAGGAGCAGCGCCGTGCCTCTGAGACGCTCTCAGGCACAGGCTCCGAGGAGGACACGCCTGCCTCTGAGCCCGCGGTGCCCAGGAAAGCCGGGCGGGCAGCTGCCACCCGGAGCCGGATCCCCCGCCCCATCAGCACCCGCATGCCCACGCCTGCCGCAGCCCAGCAGCCCCCTGACAGACCCCAAGGCGCGGCCCCAGCATCTGACACAGCCATCACCAGCAGGTGAGAAACTGCTGCTAGTCCTGGGGCAGGCAGAGGGTGACTACAGAAGGCTTCCGCCAGCAGACGCTTCCCCGGAGCCAAGTGCTATTGATAATTCAGGAAGGACCCTCAGCCACACCTCCTGTCCACCACCTCCCCAACTAAGTCTCTCTTCTGACTCAGCTCCCAGCCCTGTCACTGGGCTCAAGGGAGTGGCTGCAGTGTGTCTGGAGGGGTGCCAAGGAGGCCGGGCTTGGGAAAAGGCTGATGGGGGCCAGTGGGGTCCACACACAGCCTCTGGTGTGCCATGGGGCATTTGAGGCCAAAGGATAAAGGCCAGAATAGTTGGGAGAAAACATTATTCATATTAATATAAACATGGGTATATAATAGAGTAGAATGTAAAATCCATGTGAATTTTAAAGATAAAACAGAGACATCAAAGAAAGCCTGGAGCAAGCTCTTTTGGTAGCAGCCTGGGAGTGTGTGGCCCTTAGAGGTCCCGTTCTGGAGGATGGGGCACCATGCCTCAGTTTACCCATCTGTGCCAAGGTCTCCTCAGTTTCATCCAGCTCTGAGGATGCAGGACTCTGGAGCTCAGTGCCCAGGGAGATTCTGAAAATGTCTTTTTGTTTCTTTGCCCTCCTCTTGTGTTTTGCCTTCTGCCCTCCGCACCTCCCGCAGGCTCCAGCTGCAGAAGCCCCCAGGGACGGCCATTGCTGCTGACCTCCGTCCCAAACAGCCCCCCGGCCGTGGCCCAGGCCCAGGGCGAACCCAAGCCGGCACCAGGCCCCCAGCCCCGCGCAGTCCTGGCCTCCCCGCCTCCTCCGCGCACCATCCCAGCGCCTCCCCTCGGAGCCGGTCCCTGTCCCGCAAAGAGAGCCCCTCCCCCTCGCACCAGGCCCGGCCCGGGCCCCCCCCACCCCGGGGCGCCCCGCAGGCCCGGGCCCAGCCTGAAGGCACCCCCTCCCCGGGGGGCCCCAAGAAAGGACCCAGAGGGAAACTCCAGACTCAGCGCGCAACCAAAGGCCGGGCGGGGGTTGCGGAGGGTCGGGCTGGGGCCAGATAATGACGCGCGCGGCGCTCCGTGGCCCCTCACCCTCACCCCGGCCCCCCACCTGCAGCCGGCCACACTGGAACAGCTCCCAGCACAGCCTTACGCGCCTGACGCGCGCCACCCGCGGCCCCAGCTTCCTGCCTGCACCCGCGAGGACGCGCGCCAGCACACGCCGCGCCCACCCGCCGGCCCTGCGGAAGGGGACGCGGCGCCGCGGGGGGAGTGTCCGCCTCCCCATCCTTCCCCGTCTCCGCCCCTCCCCCTGCTGCCCTTCAGGTGGGGCAGGCTCACCCTACGCCCCGGGGAAGGCTCAGCGACTCTTCACCAAGGACTCCACGAATGGGGACGCCCTGCTCACCACCAGGCCTCTGCTGCTCTCCAAGCCCCCCCAGGGGACTCTGCTTACATATCCTGCGGCGCCTTTCCCTTCTCCTGACCCTCTTCCAGCCAAAGCTACACGCCCCAACCCTTTCGGAAAGGCAGCCTCAAATTCCAGAAGTGGAGGCTCCAGCCTCCCACTAGCGGTTAATCTCACGTCTCCTGGGAGCTGTGGTGGTTGGAAAGGGCTCTTCTCAGCTGCCAGACGGGGGTTGGGGAGGTGAGACCTAGGAGCCATTGGTCTACTGTGGTGTGAGGGGGCAGGTCTGACCTGCCCCAAAGTCAGCACCATCCTGGACACCCCTGTAGGAGGCAGTGGACAGGTGATGGGGGAAGGGTGCTCCCTTGCGCCTCTAGGGTGCAAAGACCCCCCTCCCCCTTAGTTTGTGTGGAACCTCAGTGGGAACCATCAAGTGTGTGTGGGCTGCCTTCCTGGGCAAGTGTTTCCCAATGGGAAGTTGCAGGGGGGCTTTAAAAAAGGTTTCACCCCTTCCCTTTGTCCCTGGCTCTAGTGCTCAGGACCCCTCACCATCAGGAATTCCTTCTTGCCATCTAACCTCAATCTTGCCTACTGCAGTTTCAGCCAACTTCTCTCTCTCCTGAATTCAGTGGAGGTGGAGAATGGCTGGTTATCATCTTCTCTGCACTGGCCCTTTGGAGATTCAGGGACTCAGTTCTAGCTGGGTCACCCTCCCTGTCCTCCTGCCTGTGGGGAGTAGGCTGGATCAGACCATCATCTCCCCCAGTGGGAGAGAGAGCAGAAATAGGCAGACAGACAGACAGCTGGCCCCTGGACTCAAGGCAGAAAGGCCCTTCTAACTTCCAGACTGTATGCTTGTGTGATAGGTCCAGCCCCAGTCCCCTCTGCCTCCAGCTCACCCTTCAGCCTGTCCCCTCTTGTCCTAATCCCAACCCATGCGGCTGAGCAGTCCCTGCAGCGGGTGAGGCCTCTGCTGCTCCATGAATGGATATGGGGCCTCCTCCTGGGTCTGGCTCCTGCATAGTTCATCCCAACTCATCATCAGCCTCAACTGCCTACATCCGGGCCAAGGGGCTGCAGAAGGGATAGCCAACCCTGCCTATCTGGGACAGGTCCCCTGCAGGCCTTCTCCATCCTCAGCACACACAGCCTCTGCCCCCTGGCCTGACCCCTCTGTTCTTCCCTGGGTCACAGAGAGCAAGGCAAGACAACCAAGGGAAGAGGAAGAAAGGTCCCAGCCTGCCCTAGTGATCTGGCAGCATCCAGCCACCATCACTTAGAAGGATGCCCATGAGGAAATTTGCCCCGAGAGAAGCCTGGTGGTGCCAGCTGAAGCCCCTGATGGAGAGTCAGCAGCTTGGGCAGCTGCTTCTATGCGAAGGTGGTGGTTTCTCTGCAGACCAGCCCAGGGGAGGACTCCAGGGTGGATGGCCTTCGAGGTTCACCCTATGCTGACGCAGAAGCTCCTAGAACACTCAGGAAACCTCTCCGGACAGAGCCCTCTTGGTCAACCCGAGACCCTCCCAAGGCCTCTGCTGCCCTCTGGATCCAGCAGAGGGGGTGGAGGAAGGGCCACTCCCTCCCACCTAGAGCTTCTCCGAATGACAATCAGCTCGTGCCAGGTGGGGACCAGGGCATGACCCCTGGTGCCCAGGTCCTGGGCCTGCTCCTTGCCACCAACCGAACTGTGAATGTAGGGCCCCCAGCCTCACCCCTGCCCCAGGACCAACAACACCCTGGTTTGGTGTTGGGAGGGAAAAGGGGGCGGCCTGAGAGAGCCCCAGGCCCATCCCACCCTCTAGCTTCACCCAGCACTGGAGCTGGGCAGAGACACAAAACCCTGTCTGCCTTTGGGATTCCGGACCTCCCTAGGGCTCCCAACTGACCTCAGGCCTCTGCGTCATTGAATGTCACTGAGGTGGGGGGAGGAGAGGAAGGGGCGAGTGTGCGAGGGGGCTAGGGGACTGACTCTGCTCTTCTCCCTCAGAAGGATCCAGGGCAGAGGAAACTACACCTTCCAGTGCCCCCACCCCCAGCTGCAGCTTCTTTCCCCTTGGGCACCCATTCCCCGCCACCAAGCCTTCCCAGTCCTGAGCGCCTTCTCTATAAAAGAGTGTCACACCACCACCACCACCACACCCCTCCAGCATTTCCTCATCACCACAGCCTGTGTCACTGGCTCGGATGCAGGTCTGCTCACCCCAAAACATGCCTCCCCTCCCCAGCCGCACTGTGCACGAAGAAGGTGCAGGCGAGGAGCCGGGCCCCAAACACGTGGGCTGCCCCCTTCCCAGATCTTCGCAGGGGCCTGGCTTGCTCAGTCTTCTCAGCTCCGGGGACCAGCCCTGGTGGCCATGGGGTAGGGGGCAGAGAGTTGCCCTTGCCCTCCCCCTGGGGAAGCCACTGAAGAATGTTTACATGCCAAAAAGAATGTAACACCCTCCCCAACCCCTCCTAGTCACTGCATGGCCTCTGCCCACCTTGCACCTGTCCACCCCTCACCCCCACCCCCTGGAAGCCCCTGTCATGATTAGATCGGGTCTCGGAAGGGAAGTAGCCATCACACCATTAAAAAGCCTGTGGACCTTTCTTTCTGTTGGCCTGGACTCTTTTTCCTTTGGGAGAGAGGGCAAAGCCCAGGCCCTGGGGCTGGGGGTAGACAGGAGAGAAGAGAGCAGGTTGGTGGGAAAGTGGGGAGGGACTGTCATGGAGGCAGATTGTCTACAGAAAAGGATATGGAAGCTCAGGATGGATACCGGAAATTTGCTCAGGGTTACACTGGTAGAAGGGGATGGTCCTGCTGTCTCTGACAGCAAAGCTCAGGCTCTCTTGGCTCCCCTGGCTCCCAGAGACTCTAAGTCTAGCTTTGTGCAGAGAGGGAGGGAGGAAGAATTTTCATTGCCCCCAAAATTAACAGACAAAAGTACAAGTGTTTGGAATACCATAAAGTACAGCAGCTTACAGGCAAGGAAGATAAATGGTCATTATTCTAACAAAATCTATGAAAATCACAAATGAACAGAGCCTCCACTCCTAGAAATGTATCCTATGGGTATACTTGTAAACTTGCAAAATGATATGTGTCCCAAGTTATTCATGGCAGCATTCTTTGAACTCTGCAAAGCCTCATCTGCAATTCCGAAAGCCAAAAAGTTCTGAAACTTGGGAGTCTTCCCATTAGATTGGCATAAACTCATTTGGTATCAAAACCTGCCAAGACCATTTATAGTCTTTATTAATTCCATTTATCATACATGTTTGCAGTGGAAATATTAATGTGTTTGATTGCACGGCACTGCCTTAGATCCTACTAGGGTGTTTCATAATATATGGAATATGCACTGAATTGCCTTTCTAAATATTAATATATTCTGGATTCTAAAAGATTTTCAATGGTTTGGGTAAGAGACTGTAGACCTGTAAAAGCAAGCGCTCAGAAGCCATCTAAATGTCCATTAATTGGGGCCTGTTAGTAGAACATGGCCACCCATGTGACATCGTGGGGTACTGTGAAGCTCTACAATGAAGGAGGTGGCCTTCTGTATACAGTAAAAGAACTGTGTGTGTAATGTCCAACTGTGTAGATGAGTTAGAGGCCTCTGGTTGGTTTGGGAGGCGAGCTGGGGGGAGGGAGGCTGCAGTGTAGTGTACTTGCTGTACTTTTTGCATTTTGGATCCTAGGTTCACTATGTGTGAATCTTTCACCTAGGCAATACGTAAGCAATTTCTGTCCCAGGGTAGGCTCCCAGCCCTGTCTGGGATCAGAGGGAGAAGGGCCCAGGCTTTGATGTCCTGCTCTCCCTCCGAGAAGACCACTCCACTACAGCTCTGACATTCCAGAACCTGTGTAACCATCTCCTGTTTCCCTCCGTGACTTCCTGGGCCCCCCTTTCTTTTGACGTGATGCAAGGGGGCTCTAGGGTCTGATTCACTAGCTTTCAGTGGGGCCCCCACGTGCTTTTACCTTCCTTCTTGTTCAAAAATGTCAAAAGCAGGTCATATTTGTAGTAAAAAGGCAAGTGCTAAAAGCATATAAAATAAAACGTGAAAGCCTCCCATCCACAAATGTGACCATCTACAGGTAACCCCTGTGAACCACTTGGTGTATACCATCTCAGCCCTTCTTTTATGTTTATAATAATAGCACTCTCTCCATATATATTTCTTATAAATAGAGGAGCATATTACACCTACTGTTCTGAAACATGATTTTTACACCCAACAATGTCTTAAAATACAGATCTTCCTTGTTTTTAGTATATCATAGAGTTGTACAACCAATCATCACAATCAATTTTAGAACATTTACATCACCTCAGAAAGAAACTCCATACCTATAGCAGTCACTCCCATTTCCCCCGAACCCCTCCAGCCCTAGGCAATCACTAATCTACTTTCTGGCTCTATATAGATTTGCCTATTTTGGACATTTCATATCACTGGAATCACACCATATGTGGCTCTTTGTGACTGCCTTCTTTGCACAGCTTCCAAGGTGAATGTTTCCAAGGTTCATCATATTTAGTTTTTATCAGTACTTCATTCCTTTTTAGGGCTGAATGATATTCTGTTGTATGGATAGACAACATTTTGTTTATCCATTCATCAACTGATGGGCTTTGGGTTGCTTCTACCTTTTGGTTATTATGGATAATGCTGCTATGAACATTCATTTACGAGTGTTTGTGTGAGCATATGTTTTCATTTCTCTTGGGTATATATTCTAAGTATATAGGTAGAATATAGAAGTAGAATTGCTGGGTCATATGGTAACTCTATGTTTAATAGGTTGAGGAATTACCAAACTTTTCCACAAGGGCTATACCATTTTACTTTCCCGCCAGCAATGTAGCAGGATCCTTGTGTTCTTTTTAATGGCTACGTAATTGTCCATGGCATGAATGTTCTATCATCTATCTAACCAGCTCCACATTGTGCTTTCATTAGAGTCTTTCCAACTTCTCACTATTTCAAATAGTGCCAAAATCAACATGCTGGCTCCAATCTTTGCTTACGTCTACAAGTCTAATTCTAGGAGAAATCCCCAGAATAATCAAGTAGATGAAAAATTATATCTTGTTCTATTTTTTAATTTCTTTTATTATTATGAATGAATGAAAGAATGCCAAGGACTATTCATTCATTGCTGTTTAGAATTTCTTCAATCATTCATTCGTTCAACTAATTCTGAGCCCCACATGTACCAGAGGCTATGCCAGACATGGGACACCATCCAGGAACTGAGACAAGGCAGAGTGTGCCCTCTAGGAGGTGGCTGTAAATTAACTTTCACTTTACACGAGGCTCTATGTGCGCTGATACATGAGGCTTAGGTAGGGCCTCCCAGGCCAGACTGCAAACTTGAAGGAAGGCCCTCTGATGAATATGACTCTTAGACTGAATTTTGAAGGAGAAACAGGAGTTGGGCACATAAAGAGCAGCGGGGGCAAGGTGTGGAGGTGTGAGGACTATGTGTGGTTCAGTGTGGTGGTCACTGGTGTGATTTGGGGAGTAGAGAGAGGAGTGAGGGGGGGCAGGACCAAGCCTGCGGCAGGGGTGGGCTATGCCAAGGAGGACAGCTTTAGAGGGTTACAGAGAACCCCTGACCGCCCTCCTCCCCCAGGAGCCTGAGACCTGCAAGGCACACTCACTTCCCTCACAGCTTGGCTCCACAGGTGAGGACCTGCCCAGCCCCCCGCTGACCTTCTCTCCACTCCCTCAGAAAGACTATCTTTTCTGTTCTAGGGCCAAGAGAGCTCTGAGGACAGCGGCACAGAGAAATGAGTGGCTTGAGCAAGGTTCCTCAATCAGGGGCTTGATAGGGGCCAAAAGACCCAGGACACTGGAGGGGCCTTTGTTAGTAAAGAGAGGTCCTTGGGGGACACTCTGGAAAAAAGAGACCAGAGTGGGAATGTGGAGGGTGTCATGTCTCTGATCGTCATACACTGGGGCCTGCTGAGATTTTCCCATTGGCTACTCAGGAGTCAAGGCCAGGATAAGAGCTGAGACCAAGCCAAGACTGAAGGGTGGTCAAGATGAACTTCTAAGTCCTCAGCCGATGCAGGAGCCTAGTCTTGCCCATGGTGATGTGGTGATGGGGGAGGAGAATCTGCATGGTCATTGGAATTTGGCCATTAGTCAGAGGGAAATATGAGACAAGCCCATTTTCATCCGTTCCAGGTGGCATCTTCTGCATTCCTCTTCATCCCATGTACTATTAAGCCCAAAGCAGTGTAACATCACCCATTGCCACCACCATCAATTTTACCACAATCACCACCTCTATCTCCATTACCTACTTCTAACTCTATTACCCACCACTACCAGCACCCTTATCACTCAAATCACAGATACCCTTCTCCATCACCTGCAGTCACCACCACCATCACCATCACCACCACTAGGCTCTGATGACACGATTAACAAGAGAGACAAAATTCTTGTTCTCCAGGAGCTTATATATCTTCAGCATGACCACCGCCACCATTTTCACCATCATCACCACCACCACCACCACCACCACCACCACCACCATCAGTATCATCTACCACATAATCCTCATCACCACCACTGCCCTCATAACCACATCACTATTACCACTATCCCTAGCCCCATACCCTTCATCCCTATTCCAATCATCATCATTTCTGCCATCAGTATTCCCACCTCCATCGCTGGTTTACCATCCATCCCATCACCATATTTCCCACTACAATGGATTCTGTCATTACCACCATCATCAATGTAGGAAATGATTACCTGGATTGTAGCAATGATTAATGGTCAGTGAAGCCCCAAGTAAGATAGGGAGGTCACTCAGTGGAGAGAGAGGCAAAAGAGTAAGAAACACTAAAGTGTAAGAAGTCTCTATTGCAGGCAATCCCAAATAGGGAATTGTTTACCCCAGGAACTTATTCTTTCCCAAACCCTCCAACAGTTCTAGCGTAATTTCAAGTAAGGAGTTGTTGTTTTTCCAGTGCACAAGGCTCCTTCTCATCTAGTCTGGTATAAATGAGGGTCTCCTTCTATCTTGGCCTCTGAGCCTAAGTTTGGATTCCCAGGTTGGAGGGGCATGGGGATGGTTAAAAATTTAATCAAAACCAGCTCTTGACTGGTGATTCAGAGCTGATCAGTACTCTGGTTAGACTCCTGGCATTTCCTACCTTGCTTGTCCTTGCTTTTCCAGCCTCCAAACATCACGGTCATTGTCACCACCATTCCTTGATGACATCAGAGAGGAGAGCTGCCATATGGGGTGGAGGCAGGGAATAAGATGAAGCTGGGGGTACAGTTAATGTCAAATTACTCTCTGTAGAAAGGGGCTTCAGATTTAGATCTGAGTTGCCTAGAAGCCAATGCAAAGAGAGAGAGGTGACTATTAGCTACGTCTCATGTTAAGGCAGGAGAGAACCCTCCACTGTGAAAATGAAGGCACCACAGCCAATGCCCAGGGTTGGCCTCATTGGCTGTTCTCTCTGGCTGTGGAAAAACCTCAGAGTATTCCCCTGTGGAGTCGCTGGAGGGACCATGGTGATGAGATGGCTGCAGAACTTACCTCTCAGGAACCACAAACAGTTATGGTATTTTATATTTTTATAGAAATGATTACATAGTATCAAATGAGGGAGGAACCAACAATGTGGGGGTCGCATATGGGTGAGAGCAAGAGGAAAGGAGTTTCTCACTCTTGAGCTGGTCTCCAGAGTGCCTGGGGCATCCACCAGGTGAATAGGAGGGAGGCCAGGGCTGCCCTCAGGACCGCACCCATGGTACTGGAGGGAATGGGGCATGGTGGGGAGGGGTCAGAGACAGACTTGGGGAGAGGAGTCATATGGAGGGTCATATGGGCCAAGCTAGGGAGCTGGACTTCCACCCTCCAGCAGAGGGAGCTCATGAGGGGTTTTTTGTTTGTTTGCTTTTGATGTGGACCATTTGAAAAGTCTTTATTGAATTTGTTACAATATTGCTTCTGTTTTATGTTTTGGTTTTTTGGCCGAGAGGCATGTGGTATCCTAGCTCCCTGACCAGGGATTGAACCCGCACCTCCTTCATTGGAAGGCGGAGTCTTAATCAGCGGACCGCCAGGGAAGTACCATGGTGAAGGGTTTTAAACAGAGACATTACCCTGTCAGATTTGTGTTTTAAAATGTTCATTGTGGTGGGTGTGTTGAGAGGGGTGAGACTGGAGGCAGGGGGTGTTGTATCACTTGTTTTAACCCTCTCGCCAGACTGCACGCTCACTGGGGGCAGGGACTGTGGCCGAGGCATCTTTGTACCTTACCGAATGCTGAGGTCGCACTAGAGACTCAATATCTTTTACTATTATCACCTCCTGTCACCACCACCAAATCACTGCCCTCACTCCCAAGCCTATTAGCATCACCATTAACACACACCATGTCAACAATTTAGCTCTTTTCCCAGAGCTTTCTCAGGGAGCCCAGCCTAGGGTAGACTGGAACATCTCCAGCTCAGCAGCTTGGGTCAAAGGCCCGGGCAAGAGTCAGGGGTCCTGGTCCTCTCTCCAGCTCTGCTGCTGAGTCACTGTGTGAACCCAGCAAGCCGTGTTCTCAGCCTCCCAAACAGTTTTTCTTAACTCTTCAAAGTGGGGGCTAGATTAAATAAGAGGTTTTCAAATATTTTTGTAGCTTGGGCTCTTTAGAAGCTTATTTGCCAACCTGGTGTTTGGAGAATCAGATCAGAATAAATCTGGCTTTCCCTGTGCTTTCGCGGCAGGGGGACATGAATGAGAACTGAGTGGGGAGTCAGACAAATTCTGAGTCTTAGGCATTCATTGCAGGCAACTATGCCAGGACCTTGGCAAACCCTTTCCTTCCCTACCACCACCCCCCAGACACCACGGGGTGATCTAGGAAGCTCCTGAAATAGGGGCAGAGGGCAGGCAGAAGGAACTGTGTATATGGGAAGAGCCCCTGAGTGAAGAAGTGGGAGGGTGATAGGTCTCGGACCCCCAGATCAGCCAGGCTGTCCAGTGTGGTTCCAGATGTGTCTCAGGCCAGGGCATAAGCTCCGGGTAGGGGTACAGGGAGGCCTTGTGGCTCAGCAGGAAGAACCCTTCACCTGGTTAGGGCCTGGCTGTCAGTCTTGCATCCTGAGCTGCTGGTCAGGCTGTGGCTGCAAATAGACAAAACTGAACTAAGGCTTCACAGGACAAAGGGCATCCAGGGAGAGCTGGCACTATGCTCCAGGGGACCTCCCCTTTTAGGGACCCTTGGAAGCTCTGCTGACCAAGGGGCTAGGGCCTCACCTCCTACATACCCAGCTACCCCATCATGGCAGCCCAAGGTTGCCCCACTTGGTCCTTGAGCACCAATATGTAAGTCCCAGAGCCACAGAGTCAGTGATCTCTGAATGGATGGCAGCCCCTCCCCCCAGGCACTGGGCCAGACAGGCAGGGATCCCTGGAGACCTAGGTGGCCTGGGAGGGCCCAATCCTGGGCCAGCCCCTGAGGGCTGGATTCTGGCTGCAGGCTCTCTGCTCATCAGTCAGTCTACTCCCGCCTCCAGAGTCCAAGGGTCCAAGTGGTGGGCAGTTTGAGCTGGGCTGGGCACTACAGAGGGAGTCCGTGCTGGAGAAGGTTGGTGGGTGGGCAGCATGGGATTCGAGGAGCTGCTACACAAGGTGGGAGGCTTTGGGCCCTTCCAGCTGCGGAACGTGGCACTGCTGGCCCTGCCCCGTGTGCTGCTGCCCATGCACTTCCTCCTGCCCATCTTCCTGGCTGCTGTGCCAGCCCATCGCTGTGCCCTGCCTGGAGTCCCTGCCAACTTCAGTCACCAGGATGAGTGGGTGGAGGCCCACCTGCCCCGGGAGCCTGATGGCAGGCTCAGCTCCTGCCTCCTCTTCACCCATCTCCAGGCGCTCCCCAACACCACGCTGTGGGGAGGGGGGCAGAGCCCTGGGGAGCAGCTGGAGGGTGAGCCCTCCACAGTGCCCTGCCCTCAGGGCTGGGAGTACGACCACTCGGAATTCTCCTCCACCATTGCAACCGAGGTACCCGTGCTGGGAGGTTGGGGGACATGTGAGTGGATGGGCCTGCCATTGCCTTGGGTGATTACCATGTGGGCATTAGACACATTATTTTACCATTTAGAGTCTCAGTTTACCAATCTGTAGATGGGATCTAGAAATTCAAAGCACTGAGCTTCGTTCCTGGCTTGTAGTAAAGCCCCTATGTGAGAGCTGCTATTATTAATTGCGAGGTGATTAGGGCAGGTGAGGGCTAAGATGGCTCTAGGGAGCTGGGGCAGAGATTTGAGAAGGGTGTTTCTGTAGTAAGAGGCGGAGAAACAATAGAGGATTCCTCTCTCTTCCTTTTTTCCGGGCCCCAGGTCTAGAATTTGCATAATCCATATAGAGGAGTGCAGGTGGGGGCAGCGTCTCTCTGGGAAGGAGCAGAACTCCTGTTGTCACGGTCAAGGCCTTCTATGGGAAGACACTGAGGCTGCAGAATTGGGGAGGGGCAAAGTTTTCCACCCCCCAAGCTGGGGTGAATAGTTGGGGGCTATCTGACATGGAGGTACCAGGATGGCACAGTTGACCTCAGAAGAACCTGGGGTCTAGGAGAAGAGGGATTGGTACCAGCTGGAGAGGGCCCTGTGCCCATAGGAGGCCCCTCCCTGCCTGTCCCTGCAGTGGGACCTGGTGTGTGAGCAGAAAGGCCTGAACAGAGCCACTTCCACCTTCTTCTTCGCCGGTGTGCTGGTGGGGGCCGTGGCCTTCGGATACCTGTCTGACAGGTGGGGTGAGGTAGGGGGGCCAATAAGGGTGTGGGGTGGGGAACCCTTTCCACTAGCTGGGGTATGGGCCTAGTATACCTTTGTCTTGGGACTTCCCTTCTACAGGGCGCTGACCCTGCATGACCCCTGTGCAGGTTTGGGCGGCGCCGTCTGCTGCTCGTGGCCTATGTGAGTTCCCTGGTGCTGGGCCTGGCATCTGCAGCCTCAGTCAGCTACACCATGTTTGCCATCACTCGCACCCTCACTGGCACGGCTCTGGCTGGCTTCACCATCATCGTGATGCCACTGGGTGAGGCAGGCAAAGGACGGGTAGGGCCTAGAAGACTGCAGGGAGGCAGTTGTCAAGGGTGAGACTGAGCCCATCTGGCCCTTGCTAACTGTCTTCCTGTCTTCAACCGCGCCCTGGGTCCAGAGCTGGAGTGGCTGGACGTGGGACACCGTACTGTGGCAGGTGTCCTGAGCAGCACCTTCTGGACAGGGGGTGTGATGCTGTTGGCACTGGTCGGCTACCTGATACGGGACTGGCGATGGCTTCTGCTGGCTGTCACCCTGCCTTGTGCCCCAGGCATCCTCAGCATCTGGTGAGACCTGGGGGTAGCTGGGGAGTGGGAGATACAGGAGGCCAGAGTCAGAATTAATCAGAGGCTGAGATTCGAAGACAGACTGAGAGATGAAGAGAAACTGTCAGTGACCAACAGAGAGAAAGAGAGACAGAGATCAATACAAAGAAGATGGCACCAGGCATGTGAAGCAGAGAAACAGGGAACAAAATATAGAGAGATAGAGATGGAATGACAGGCAGAACCACTGAGAGACAGTGAGAGACCAGGACAGAAAGGCAGACTCAGAGGCACCGATAGAGATGAACACATGAGTGACAGAAGAGACAGAGCCAAGCACAGACAGGCTGGCGCCCTGGAGGGGTGGGGGTGGTGGCAAAGCCAGCACAGGGGTAGGGAGTCCAAGCAGGAGGGTGGGGGGGCTGGGTGAGATGGGCATTTCATTGCCTACCCAAAATGAACTGGTTTTGGATGATCCCTGTGGGTATGTCTGTATGTCTGTCTCTCTTTCATCCTATGCCCTCCTGTCACCTGTGGGTGAAGTGGGTAGCTGGTCCTGGGGGCTGAGGTTTTGGGAGCAAGACCAATTCAGTTGAGTAGAGAAGGGACTCCCAGGCTGTGGAGGACCTAGGCCTGGGCAAGGAAGAGTGGGAAGAGGTGGCTTTGAAATTGGGCCTTAAGGGATGAATAATAGTTCATCAGGTGAGGAGGGCTTGGGAAGAGAACACATTCCAGGCTGAGGGGACTGTGTGGGGAAGAGCCTGGAAGCTGACAGCCTGTGGTGTGCCCAGGAGGGAGATGTGGCTTAGGGCGCTCTGACTGAAGGGCCTCCTCCTGCCCCCCCAGGTGGGTGCCTGAGTCTGCACGCTGGCTTCTGACCCAGGGCCGTGTGGAAGAGGCCCACAGGTACCTGCTCCGCTGTGCCAGGCTCAATGGGCGGCCTCTGGGTGAGGACGGCCTGAGCCAGGAGGTGAGAGTGAATGTATGTGTGAGTGCATGCAAGTACACATGTGTGTGTGTGTGTGTGTGTGTGTGTGTGCGCCCTGTGTCAAGGGTCCCCTTCCTGGGGTCCACTCTGTGTGCAAGAAAAGCTCCTGACTCCCAGTGGAGTGTTCCAAACTCTTCAGGATGTCCTACTGGCCCTAGTGGGCCACACCCTTGACTCAGGGCCCACCCTACTCAGCTCCCACGTGCATCCCCTCCCCCACTACTGCAGAAGAGAAGGATGGAGACCCAGGGAGAAAAAGGTGCCTTGCTTGCTCAGGCCACATAGCCAACTCCGATGTCACAAACTCTTCTCCTTCCTCACCAGGCTCTGAGCAAAGTGGCTGCTGCGGAGCGAGTGGTCCGAAGACCCTCATACCTAGACCTGTTCCGGACACCAAGGCTGCGACACATCTCATTGTGCTGCATGGTGGTGTGGTGAGGAGGGGGCTGACCTGGGCCTGGTGGGGTGGGGGAGGGGCACACTCCACTGGTGCTGAGTGTGAGAGGACAAGGGACAAGTGAAACTGTAACTGCGGATGGCAGGAGGATCCGCCTCTAGGGAGGAAGGGGCTCTGGGAGGTCAGGATGGAGCAGGCATCAGAGACACGTGGGGTTAAATTCAGGCTCTGCCACCTCCTTACTGTGAGCCCTTTGATAGGTCAATTAACACTCTGAGCCTCAGTGCCTCTTCTGTACAACCGGACGCTATTAGTTCCTATCTCACAGGGTTGCTGTGAAGATTAGGTAAAGGTGCTTGGGCTACTGGCATGTGCTGCACACTCAGAAGGGATTATGGGGACACGGAAGACCGTGGGCAGCGGGCTCCGAAGGTGGGGGAGACGGCCCCTCTAAAAGGCCAAGGCTCCTGAGAAGAGAGGACAAGGGGGCGCGAAGGAGGACCCCTGAGTGGTATCGCAACCCCCCTCAGGTTTGGAGTGAACTTTTCCTATTATGGCGTGAGCCTGGATGTGTCGGGACTGGGGCTGAACGTGTACCAGACGCAGCTGCTCTTCGGGGCCGTGGAGCTGCCCTCCAAGCTGCTGGTCTACCTGTCGGTGCGCCACGCTGGACGCCGCCTCACGCTGGCAGGAACGCTGCTCGGCGCCGCCCTCGCCTTGGGCTTCAGGCTGCTGGTGTCCTCCGGTGAGCCCCGCCCCAAGCCCCCGCCCATTCCCGTAGGCCCCGCCTCCTGGCCGAGAACCGCCCCGCCCCCGCCCTTTCCCGGAAGCCCCGACTCAAGGCCAGTTAAGTCCGGCCCTCTCCGGAGGCTCCACCTCCTATCCTGGGAGAACCTCGGTTCTCCTGCAAGGCCTGCTCACTGCCTGAACCCCTTTTCCTCCAGAGGTGAAGTCCTGGAGCACCGCCCTGGCGGTGATGGGGAAAGGTTTTTCTGAAGCTGCCTTCACCACTGCCTACCTGTTCACGTCGGAGTTGTACCCTACCGTGCTCAGGTGAGGGGTCCCAGGCAAGCCACCTGGAGGGAGGGCTTATGTTAGTCACAACTCTTACCAACACGCCTACATACACACACTGCACCCCAGTCCCTGTCGCCCATTCCTTACAGAGCTAATCAGAGCTGTCTGTGTTTGCCTAAGTCTGGGAGGAGGTGGGGCATTTAATCTTCTTTACTAAGTGACCTTGAGCAAGGTCAGACAACTTCTCTGGGCCTCCTTTAAAAGAAAACAGTCGCAAAAGGCCCCATCTGTCCATCCCATCCTACTCAACACAGCCCAAGCAGAACTGCCCTTGGGGGTTGTCTCTGGACATAAGGCCCTGGCCCTTTCAGGTAGCTATTGACAGGTGGGGAGGAGATGGGTAGGCAGCTGGGCATGTTTAGAAAGCCTTGTGTCTCCTCTAACATGGCAGGGTCTGTTCCAGCTGCTGACCCCTTCCTTTCACGCTACCCTTTCCCCATCCTCTTTCTGATGACTTTTTTTTCCTTCAGCAATACCTGATCAGTACTATCAGAATGGGGGCCCATCCTCTGGTGGGTGCTGGCTTGGGGGCCCCTGGCCTGGAGGTGGGTGGGAAGACCACCTGAAAGAAGACTCAGCTTTCTTAGCTGTCTGGGAAGAAGGGGGCACCAGGCCCTGCCAGCCCAGAAAGGGAGCCCCGTGAGGCATGACCACAAGTAGGTGTGAGCACCAACCCCCTCCTCCATCCTCTCTCTCTGAGCAGACAGACAGGGATGGGGCTGACTGCACTGGTGGGCCGACTGGGGGGCTCTTTGGCCCCACTGGCAGCCTTGCTGGACGGAGTATGGCTGTCACTGCCCAAGCTCGCTTATGGGGGGATCGCCCTGCTGGCTGCCTGCACTGCCCTCCTGCTACCAGAGACAAAGCAGGCACAACTACCAGAGACCATCCAAGACGTGGAGAGGAAGAGGTGTGTGCACAGGACTGTGTCTGTGTGAGCACATGCATGTGGGTATGGGTGCTCAGGTACCTGACACCTTAGGTAAGATTCAGAGAGGAAGACATGTCTGCACATGTGTGTCTGGTGCATGTATGCGAGTGTGCGTGGGTGTGTGACCTGAGGTATGTAAATGCGTGTATAGAAGTGTACATGAGTCCGTACCTGTGTGTGTGTCCAGGAAGAAAAGGATGTGTACACACACTCAGGTATGCCTACATGTCAGGGATGGGTCAAGCATGTGTGGGAGTCACTTGTGGGAGTACATGTGTTTGTATATCAAGAGCTGGGGGGAGCCCTAGGCCAGCCCTATGGGGCAGGCTGGGGCAGTAGGTTGGGAGGATGAACCCCATCATTTCTCATGACTCCTTCCTCCTCAGTGCCCCATCCAACCCTCAGGAGGAAGAGATGCCCATGAAGCAGGTCCAGGACTGAATGGAATCAGGGGCAGGCCCTCCATGGAAGTTCTGCAGCAGGGGCTGGGAGAACAGAAGGGCAGGCCCTCTGACCAGGGCTGGGGGCAGTGAGCCCCCTGCCCAGGCCTGGAGTTGCCCCCTCTCTGTGCTCATCCAGCCTTGACTATTTGGCCTCCAGCAACAGAGCAACTTCCCAGAATGCAGTGGGCTGCTGAGAATTCTGGCACCCCTCTCATGGCTGGGGGGATTCTGTAAATAAAGGTGCCCCTTGGGTTAGGGCAACAGTGAGGAGATGTGGGATGAGCCCTGGATGGGAAGCCACTGAGTCTGGCCCTGGGTTCTGGTCCCAGCTTTGTCACTGATTTCTGGGTGACCTTGGGCATGTGGCTTTCCCTCTCTGGGTCTGTCTGTTCATCTCTCAAATGGATAATGAAGCCCCTTAGCAGACCTCGCCACAGGATCTATCTGCTCTCATGCTCAAATGAGATACTGAATAAGGTGCTTCCTCTAGAGATGGTGCTAAAGAAAGAACTGTCCTATGACGACTTCTGGTACCAGCAGGGCTGGTGGGCATGCTGTCCACTGTGTGGTGCTGGGAGCTGCCCAGTGCCAGAGCCAGGGGACCAGGAGAACAGAGCTCTTTGTTCCCATGGCTGGCTTTGCTACCTCCCAGTCACTTTGCAGGGTAATGCATCCCCACACCCCTACACTCCCCACCCTCCAACCCACTGTCTAGGCCTCATGCCCAAAGAAGAGTTGAAGGCATGGGAGCCAACATTTTATTGGAGAAGCCAAAATAAACAGAAGTTTTATGAGTACCTTGAAGTTACAGAATTTGCTGGGTCAAGGGATTGGGAAGACCAAGACACTAACCTTCAAATGGGGTGGCCTATGTTCCCTGACCAGATAGGAATGGGAAAGGGAGGAGTTGGCAGAGAAAGTCTAGACTCTGGTCTACCATGGAGCCTAGGCCCAGGCCGCCAGAATCCCACCTTCTCCTACCCTCATGGGACTAGAGAATTCTGTAGCTTCCATTGGACCATGGAGAGGATGATGGGAGGCCTGAGTTAGGGTGACCTCTGCTATGAGCATCTCATTTGGATTTTATCTCCACGGGGTCATAGATGTAGCAGCCCACATCACCAATGTTCACACCTGAGGGAGAGAGTCCCATCACCAAGGGCCTTGGGGCTGGGGAGGGTGCTGGGCTGAAGGCTGGAGGGAATTGGGAGGGGTCTGGGGTGTGTTTGACCACAGGGGAAGTTGTCCACACATCCCCACAGACCCACATGCCATACTTTAGGCCCATTGTCTGGGGTGGGGCTGCCCACCTTTGGGGCCAAACAGGTAGCCATAGCAGGGGATGTGGCAGTAGGGGACGCCGTCATGCTGGGACACAGAGAGAAAGAGAGACGTCTCAACTTGGCTCTTTTCCCATCTCCAGCCTCCCTCCTCCCAGCATAATCACCCACCCCTGCCCTGCTCACCTCAGCGTGACTCCCAGCAGTCAGGGTCTTCCGGCACCGCTGGCACCTCAGACAGGGTCGGTGCCAATTTCTGCCCAAAGACATCACCTTCTCAGCTGGTGGGGGAGAGATGGTAGTTCAAGGGGCAGGGCAGGGTGACCCACTTGCCTTGTACCACCTCCTTACCCTTTGATGCGCATCCTGCACCCCCCTCTCCGAGCTTTCTGTTGTCACTTACCGAAATAGACGGGTTCCTTACAGCCTGGGCACAGCGAGGTCTCCCCAGTGAACGTCTTCATGTGGGGAGGGCCTTTAAGGGGAAGAGGCCCCCGCTAGGGCTGAGGTGGAGGCCAGGCCTAAACAGGGCCCATCAGCCCTGCCCTGCATATGGCACTGTCCTCTTCCAAAAGCCATGCATCCCAGAGCCTCCCACCCACATGGACATGAGCCTGCCTTCCTCAGGCAGAGAGCTGAGTCCCCTCTGACTCCACTTCCTGCCCCATCCCTACCTGCAGGAGGGACCACCTGCTTCCTTCTCATCCTCCCAGGGGCTCAGGTGCCCACCAGCCCAACCCTGTCAGCAACTCAATCCTCAGGAAACCTGAGCTGATATAGGAGCTGGCCAGGGCAGGGGTGTCAGGTGTTGGGGAGCACAATGTCACTGCCCACTCCAGGGGATGGAGGAAGGAACAGGGAGAGAGGAGTAGTGGAAGAATGTAAGGGGCTGGCCCATCTCAATGACCCCTTACTCTAGGTCATTCCTTCCATGGCCCTGGCCTGGGAGGGGCCTGAGTTCCAGGCCAGCTTTGCCTCTGATTAGCTGTGTGACTGCACAAGGTCATTTGCCCTCTACAGACCTCAGTTTTCTCACCCGTAAAATGGGGGTGATAATGCCACCTGCCCGATTTACCTCTTACTCAGCAGCTGACATAAGGAAACATCAAAAAAGGGGCCACGGAGAAGAGAAGCCTTTGCCATGAACAAAGTTGTAGGAATGTGAAGCAAAGGACTAGGTGGGATACTGCCACCTGGTCCCCATCCCCTGTTCCATCCTGGGGAAGGGTCAGGAGGAGGAGTAGCTGGGGCTCAATCTCACTTACTTTTCTTGCCCTGGGGGAGGCCAGTCCTGGGCCTGGGGGGGCTGAACCTGCTGGGGCTAAGGGGAGTAGCACTGGCAGGGGTGGGGGTGGGGGATTTGTAGAGGTAGGAGCCCACACCACCAATGTTCACCCCTGCAGAGAGAAGAGGGGAGGTCAGGCTTGAGCCTCCAGCTCCCAGCCACACGGAGGGTTCTGCTGTCCCCTGGCCCCTTCCAGGCTGGTACTTACCCCTGGGTCCAAAGAGAGCCCCATAGCATGGCTTGTGGCAATACGGCCTTCCGTTGTGCTAGGCACAAGCAGAGGGAAGAGGACTGCTTAGGGCCCAAGGGGGCTCTCCTGTGCCCCACAGGCTTTTCCCCAGGACAGGCTGCCAGGTGTGTCTGTCTACTGGCCTGGGCTGCCGGGGCTGGGAGCAGTGAGGGGTGGGCTGGCATGCCAGAACTGCCACTGTGGTCAGGGAGACAGGGAAAGAGCAGGTCAGGAAGCAGTGCTGCTTCCCTCCCCCACCTGACGAAAGGCGTGGGATCCACCAGCACAATTCAGGCTCCCCACATGCTGGCTGGTGTGGTGCCTACTGGGTAGGTGATCTTGGGAGTTGGCTGCTGAGGTTGCCTTTGGTGGGCCGATGGGGCTGAAACCAGGGGCTGGTGTCTCGGCGACAGTGACAGACACAAGGCTGTGCACCCTAGCCCGGCCTCACCTCTGCATGCCCTCCTGGGGACAGGACGCTGTGGCAGCGCTCACATTTCAGACAGAATGGGTGCCAGTTCTTGCCCAGGGAGCTCACCTTCTCTGCTGTGGGGGACAAGGTGCAACTGGGCAGAGCCAGGCCAAGCACAAGGCGCCCTCCTTTCCCCCCTGTTCCCCCCACACCGTGATTCCTAGAGACGATGGGGAGTGTCTCCAGGAGGCCAGTTCCATCCCGCCCAAGTGCTGTGCGCCCCACAGGTGGAAAAGGGGGCTGGGACCACACCGTCGCCAGCTCCTTGCGTCCTCATGGAGCCCAAAGGCTCTCACTCGCCCCGTCTTCTCCCCTTCCTCCGCCCAGGCCTCACCAAAGAAAACGGGTTGCTGGCAACGCGGGCAGGTCCAGCTCATGGCTCCGCTCTGAGCAGCCGGCGCCGCACACTGTAGTCAAGTCCGCCGGGGTTCAGTTCCCGCCCCCTTCGCTGGCCCCTCCCATGGCTCAGCCTTGAGCCTCTTTGGGCTGAATCCGCTGCTGCTCGGTTCCCACTGGCCGCCGGAAATTTAGAACCACTCCACCTGGGGAACGCAGGCAACTTTGCTGTTACTTCCAAACACTGAAGTCTCGGACCGGTGGACAGGAGAGAAGATCCTGAAGCTAGACTGGGAGGGGAGGGAGTAATGAAGACGCCTGGAAGGGTGGCTGGCACTAGTTCCTGGCTTGGTACAGAGAGGAAAACTGTTCAGAGTGTAGATGCCATGAAAACACTATTATTTCCCCAAAGCAAGGAGTTAGGCATTCTTTGAAATGGTTTCATTCCGCCTTCCCCGTGGCAGATGGTTAAGAGCAACGGAATCTGGAGCCCATCTCGGTTACTTACTCATTCTTTGGCTTCAGGCAAATTACTTAACCTCCCTCTGCTTCCGTTTTCTTATCTTTACAATGAGTAAAGTAATAAGTTTCTCCCTCATAGGACTGTGGTGAGAATTAGATAAGTTAATACTTGCAAAGTGCCCAAACAGCGCGTGGCACCTAAATGCTATAAAAGCGGTAACTATCATTATGATGGATCCCATAGTGAACCCAAGGCTCAATCTGGAAGCCCCAAAACGGGGTCTGCATACTATGGTTTGCTCATAAAATTATAATGCTTATTAAATTTAAAAGTATAATTCAGACACCAATTACATATTCCTAATTTGGTTTAAAATGTTTTAATATTTGTTAAAAGTAGCTAGCTCAGCAATGCTTCAAAGGACACTTCAAGAAACATAAACCCACAGAATGAAAGAAAGTATTTGCAAACATGTATCTGATAAGGGTCTAGTAATCAGAATATATAAAGGATTTTTACAACTCAGCAATAAAAAGACAACCCAATTAAAAAATGGGAAAAGAATTTGAATAGAGATTTTTCCAAAGAAGATATACAAAGGTCAACAAACACATGAAAAGATGCTCAGCATCATTGGTCATTAGGGAAATGAAAATCAGTAACACAATGAGGCGATATTATACACCTACTAGAATGGATATAATAAAAAAAGATGAGTCTTAGTGAGGATGTGGCAAAATTGGATCCCTCATACAATGCTGATGGGAATGTGAAATGTGTAGCCCTTCGAAAAATAGTCTGGCAATTCCTCAAAAAGTTAAAACTTAGAGTTACCATATGACCAAGCAGTTGCACTCCTGGGTGCAACTGCCCACACATGCACAAAAAGCATATGTCCACACAAAAACTTGAACATGAATGTTCATAGTACTGCTATTCACAACAGCCAAAAGATGGAAAAACCCAAAGCCCATCAACTGATGAATGGATAAACAAAATGCGGTCTATCTATGATAACATATTATTTGGCCATAAAAAGGAATGAAGTACTGATGCATGCTACAACATGAATGGACCATAAAAACATAACATTAAGTGAAAGAAGCCGGACACATAACACCACATATTGTATGATTCCATTTATATGAAATGTCCAAAAAAGGGAAATCCATAATGACAGAAAGTAGATTAGTGGTTGCTACGGGTTTAGGGGAGGGACAATTGGGAGTATCTACTAATGAGGACCAAGTCTCCTTACAGGAGAAATAAAAATGATCTGGCATTAGTGGTGATATTTGCACAACCTTGTGAATATACTAAAAATCATAGATTTGTACACTTTAAAAGGGTGAAATTTATGGTATGTGGATAATGTCTTAATAATTATG